>NW_023601754.1:54986176-56340190 GCF_014898055.3 Talpa occidentalis
CACCCATACACATATGCACGGGAGCACATGGTCACGCCGGCAGCAGGTACACTAGACCAGCCTCCCCCGCGCGTGCGCCGCTTGCACTCTCTGCAGCCGGACCCTGCCCCACCCTGAGCCCCGCCCCCAGCTGTCAGAATCCTTTATCCCCAGGGCCAGGCCTGGACAGTACCTCTTCTTCCTGGATCCCTCCCACCCGGTCCTGTCCCCAGCACCACCTCCCTTCCTGTGGGGCTCTCCCACCCAGCAGCTCGCAGGGTGCGGCGGCAGCTTGTGGGGAGGGGAGGAGACCACGGTGGCTCCACTCCCGCCCCGCTCCTGCCCCAGGGACCTGTCCCCTCCCACCCAGGACCCTGCACCTCCCGCCCACCCGGCCCTTCCTCCCAACAACCCAAGGCTGGGGTGGTCTGGGAAGAATTGAGAAATGGAGGAAGGTGGGGGGATGGGGACAGAAGAGAAAGGAGGTGACTTGTGCACAAAGCAATGTGCTGGCTCAGCGGCCTGGCCTGCCCAGGGGGCGCCCCCCAATCATACTCGACCCCCCCATCCTGGCTGTTCTACTAGTTCCTCTTTGGGCCAGGCCTTCTGCCAGCAGCCTTCACCCCCAGCCCCTGGGGCCCACGCAGTGCATCCAAAACCCCTGGCTTCTCTGGCTTGTCTGAGCGGCTGGAAGACAAGGCTGCGCCAGAAGCACGCTTCTGTTTTCAAGCCGCTAGCAAGGTGAGTCTGCCCCATCCAGGCCATGATCACAGCAGGGGACCCCAACCTCCTGACCCCTGATGTGAGCTGTCCCCACCCCAGCCGGGGACACACATTAGCCTCAGACCCCAGAGGAAGAAGAGGCTGTGTGCCTCCAGGACAAGCACCCCGCAGGCCCCCTGCCTGCAGCCCAGGCCATCCTCCCTCCTGCGCTGCACCCCGCAGACCCCTAGAGGTACATTCTGAGCATGCCGTTTGCCACGGTGGCTGCCAGTTATGACTTAGGGTTCCCACTTCTGCCCAAATGCCCGGATCCAGGCACGCATGTCCGCACTGCTCATCCACGCACCCAGCCACTTAAGCCGTTTATCCACCCACCCACTCACTCATTCCTCCACCCACCCAACTGCCCATCCACCTACCCATCACCCGCATCCTCCTACCTCACCATCCTCCAGCCATGCATGCATCTACCCACGCACCCGGGCATGCACCAGCCACCGAGATCTGCATGCATCACACGTGCAGCAGCGCTGCATCCATATGAACAGCCACGCACCCACCACCCATTCACCCACACGTCCATGCATCCACCCGTCCCTGTGTGCATGCACCTGTAAATCATCCACCCATGCACCCATCCTGGCGTCCGTGCACCCATGTGTCCATCCACCGCGCATTCCTGCACCCATCCACTCACGTCTCCACCCACACATCCTCCAAGTATTTATTGCATCAATTAGCATCTTCTCTGTGCTTTGGAGAAGCCAAGATGAGTCAGGCTGAATGGGGCGAGTAGAAAGAGTAACACCAGCCCCTCTCTGTCCCCTCACCCCATCCCTGAGCCCTGAGCTGGGCCCATGGCATCCCCATCCCGACTAAGGCCGGAAGTTCCTAGCCAGCTTCAGTCCCACCTCTGCCCACCTGAACGGGGGCCAGGTGAGTCCTAGGCACGCATACTGGGTGCCCAGATGCATCTCCAAGTCTCATCCTCTACCTACCAAGCCAGCGGCCTTGTTGGGTCAGAGGGGCCCTACTCCCCCCTACACAGCCCCCTGGCATGCCCTGTCCGGGCTCGGACGCCCCTCCTCTTGCAAGCAGACCCAGTTCCCATCTGGAATTTGGCCTCTGACCTTCCTCCTACTTCCCTTGCCTGGCCCCCTACCCCTCACCCAGACTGTGGCTGAAATCCTGACCTCTGACCTGACCCACCCACTCACCAGACGGCCAGCAGCCTCCCCTTAGACGCCCCAGCACAGGCCATTGCCCGAATCATGACTGGGTTCACCACACCCTTGGACCAGTCTCCCGCCAGCCCCTAAGGAACCTCCAGAGGCTGCCTCCCCCAGCCCGGCCCGCCCTGCTGCCCTGCTCTCCTGCCAGCTCTCTCCCCTCCCCCAGACAACTGCAACAACCTCCTAGCTGGTCCCTGGCCTCCGGGCCTCCCTCCGCCTACCACCCACCACCTACCAGCAGCAGGGATTTCCCATCCAGCCTCTCCCCTCTGGCCCCACCATGCAGGCCCAGCCTTTCGGAGCAGCTTCACTGCCTTCCAAGCCAGGGCTCCCCCTCTCTGTGACTGTCTCTGTCCACTCCTCTCTGATCCTCTGGATGTCCCTCATTGCAGGCCCAGGGGCTGTTCCCCAAAGGCACCCCGACTCCACACTCAGTACCTTTGTCCAGCCCCTGTCTTCCTCCTGATGCTTTCCTCTCACCCTCACTTCCTCACATCATGCCCAATGCTCAGCCTCCTCAGGGTACCACATGACTCTTCAGGGCACCACATGACTCCTCAGGGCCAGCAGTGCAGGGCGAGCTGGAATAAGGGGCAGGAGACCCGGTTCTAGCTCCTGTCCCGCCACCCACCAGCTCTCAGGCCTCCGGGCTGCAGAGACCCCATGTGCCCAAAGGCTCACTGAGGCCCAGGGATCTCTCAGGTGCTCGGACTTCTGGGGATGGCCAGATGAGTGTGGGAGCAGGTGGGCTGGGTTGCATAGCTTTCTGCTATGTCCACCTGAGCCAGGACCCCTCGTCACTGGAGATTCGTTCATTCATTCATTCATTCATTTTACAAGCCCCTCTTGAGCGGAATCTCTGAACCAGGGGCCTTCCAGGCCCTGTGGATCCAGGAGGGAGTGGGCCAATGACCCTGCAATCGCAGAGCTCCTGGTCTCCTAGGCAGGAGTCCCGGGGGGTGATGATGCCCCTAAGGGACAATGACATTGGCCATGTCAGAGGCATTCCTGACTATCCTAAGGGATGCTATGGGCCCCCGGGCAGAAGCCAGGGATGGTGCCTCACCTCTCCCCGCGCAGGCACGGGCTCCTCAGGAATCATCATCCAGCCCTGGATGTCAGTAACGCAGAGGCGGAGACACCCTGGCTATGCAGGATTTGAGAAACACCTGCCTTGTCAGATAGTGATCAGCACAAGGAGAAATACGGACTAAGACCAAGGGGTCAGGGAACCCTGGGGGTGGGGTGGACACTTGAGTTGGTACTTGAGTTGAGACACAGAAAGGGAAGAGGCGCTGGGGCCTTGCAGGAAGAATGTGTCCAGGCAGGAGAACAGCCGATGCTGAGGAGGACACGCCTGGTGAGTTCAGGGCACAGCCTGCGGCCAGGCTGGCTGAAGCAGGGGTGTGAGAGAGAGTGGGGGGCAGATCACACAGGCTGGGAGGCCGTGGAAGAGACTCTGGCCTGTCTTCTGAGAGGCATGGGGCCCTGGGGCTTCTGGGCAGAGGCGTCACTGGATCTGACTTAGGTTTCAAAAGGATCCCTCCAGCAGGACACAGAGGGCAAGAGACAGAGGCACAGCCCAAGGGGGTCCAAAGACGGTGGTGGAAGCGATCGGATTCTGGGCCTGTTTTGAAAGCGAAGCCAACAGGACTTGCCGAGAGACAGGCCATGGGTGTGGGAGAAGGAGGCGTCAAGGATGATCTCAAGGCTTTGGCCCTGGGCCAGCGGCAGGACCGACCTTCCTCTCATGCAGGGGGAGAATTCGATGTGCTTCACAGATGGACACCTTGAAAGAGCGAACTTCTGGGCACAGAGTCCTTCAAAGTGCTGCTGTTCAGGGGACTGGCAGTGTCTGCAGGCCTGGCCTGGCACTGGTCCCCATCCCCTCCCCGATTTGCTCAGAAGACTAAGGAACGTTTGCCTCATGCTCTGCAGCTGACAAAGCACATTTGCAAGCACTGAGTGTGGTGATCCAATCGCCCTGCTGAGCTGAAGAGCCCTGACGCGTTGCCCCATCTTGTAGATAAGAAAAATGGAGACTCAGAGAGGGTCGGAGACTTCCCCACCATGGCACGGAAGACCGGTGGCAGAACGAGAAGCTGGACCAGGGCAGGGCGCCAAGGGGCAGAACCTCTCCCCGCCCCCCCCCCCCGCCCCCAACTCTGGTCCTCCAGGCCTGCACCCACCCCATCCCGCTCACACTTTACAAACAGCCCCGTGGGTGTGCACCGGGTCTGCCCACCCACTCCCCAGGGCTGCCGGACGGTGGGCTCCGGCAACGGAGGCAGGGGGCCCCGGCGGGCCTCCGGGACACAGAGGGTGGCACCATGCGGTGCCCGTGCCCCGCACACACCTGATGGTCCCTAGGGAGCCAGCCCGAGTAAGGGCCTCTCACTAGCGTCCTCCCAGCCAGCCCAGCTCGTCCTGAGCGCAGGCCAGCCCCTCCCCCATGCACCCTGCCCTCCTGCAGCAGGAGCTCTGAGAAGCATTTCCTGTTTGGGGGCCGCCTCCTCTGCCTCCTCTCCCTCCGAGCCCAGGTTCCCAGGGCCCCAGGCTGAGCAGAGGTGAAGGGAGGGCAGCCCCACCCCCTCTGGGGTCCACACACTGGGTCCAGCTGGAGCCGGGAAGCAGTGCGGGAGGTCGAGGCAGGAGCGCAGTGTGCACACCAGGGGCTGAGGGTGTCCCTGCCCTCAGGTCAAGGCGGTGTCCGATCGGTGGCCACACAGGGGTGCGAGGGGCTTCTGTGCGTGGCCAAGCGAGTGAGCCCACGTGCAGCGGGAAGGGTTGCGGCCGGGCGGGGCTCGGGGGTGGGGGACGGAGGACAGGTTGGCCTCGGCCGGCCGCTCTAGGAGGAAGGGAGTCAGGAGAGGCTGCGCGGGGACAGCAGCCTCCACACGTGTGCGTGTGAAGCCCATGAGTCAGGCGTCTGCACAGGGATGACGAGCTCGGGTGCTGACGCCGCTGAAGGGTGTGATGAGGTCGCGGGTCCAGATTTGGGCTCAGACTTTGGGAAGAGACCTCACCCCACGCCAAGAACCCCGGCCGCCCCGGACTTCGGATTCCGAGGGTGAGGGTCGGTCCTGCCTCCCCTCTCCTATACTCTGGCCGCTGTTTGCTGCGCCTCCTCCTCCTCTCCCCCAGACCCCCCACTCCTGCCCCCCCACCGCTGCTTCCTGCTCTGGCGGCCCCAGGGGAGCCAGAGCAGGGAGCTGGCAGGGGCCCCAGCCCACTCCTTACAAGGCCTGCGCCCCGGCCGGCCCGCCCCCGGCACGCCCGCGGAGGCCCCGGCCCCTCCCCCTGTCAAGAGCGACTGCAGACCAGGCCCCGGCCAGTCGGGGGGCGTCGCGATGCTGCTGCGCCTGCTGCTGGCCTGGGCGGCCGCGGTGCCCACACTGGGCCAGGGCCCCTGGGCCTCGGAGCCCCATGCCACCTGCGGCCCAGCGAGCTGCTACGCACTCTTCCTGCGGCGCAACACCTTTCTGGAAGCCTGGAGGGCCTGCCGAGAGCTGGGGGGGGATTTAGCCACACCGCGGACGCCAGAGGAGGCCCAGCGCGTGGACAGCCTGGTGGAGACCAGCTCGGCCAGCGGCTTGCTGTGGATCGGCCTGCAGCGGCAGCCCCGGCAATGCCAGCCGCAGCGCCCACTGCGGGGCTTCATGTGGACCACGGGCGACCAGGACACAGCCTTCACCAACTGGGCCCAGCCAGCCACGGCCGGGCCCTGCCCGGCCCAGCGCTGCGCAGCCCTGGAGGCGAGCGGGGAGCACCGCTGGCTGGAGGGCTCGTGCACGCTGCCCGTGGACGGCTACCTGTGCCAGTTCAGCTTCGAGGGCGCCTGCCCAGCGCTGCCAGGTGAGGCGAGCCAGACAGGCCCGGCCGTCTATACCACGCCCTTCCATCTGGTCTCCACCGAGCTGCAGTGGCTGCCCCTGGGCTCCATGGGGGCCGTGAAGTGCCAGGCGGGGGGAGAAGCCTCTCTGCTCTGCATGAAACAGCCCGAGGGGGGTGCGGTCTGGTCCCAAGCCGGGCCCCTGTGCCCCAGCGCCTGCGACCTGGACAACGGGTCCTGCGAGCAGGAGTGTGCGGCCGCGTGGGACGGGCGCGCGTCCTGCCGCTGCGCCGAGGGCTTCTGGCTGGCCGAGGACGGGCGCGGCTGCGAGGACGCCTGCACGCACGCCCCCTGCGAGCAGCAGTGCGAGCCCGGCGGGCCGCAGGGCTACAGCTGCCACTGTCGCCTGGGCTTCCGGCCCTCGGAGGACGAGCCACACCGCTGCGTGGACACGGACGAGTGCCAGATCCCCGGCGTGTGCCAGCAGATGTGCGTGAACTACATCGGCGGCTTCGAGTGCTACTGCAGCGAGGGCCACGAGCTGGAGGCGGACGGCGTCAACTGCAGGCCCGCTGGGGCCGTGGGCGCCCCGGCCTCCCGGGGTCTCGGACACCAGCTGGAGGACGAGGAGGGTGAGGAGAACGAAGAGGACGAGCGGGACGAGGAGGACGAGGGGGACGAGGAGGACGAGCGGGACGAGGAGGACGAGGAGCATTCGCCTGACTACGGCCTGGCCTACGGCCCCGGCAGCCCAGAGACCAGAGAGCAGCTGATGTCCTTCCTGCACCCCACAGGGCCACCCCTGCTCAGTGCCCCCAGGGACCCCTACCGCTCCGCAGTGCTCTCTGCCACCCGGCCCACATGGCCGTCCGCCCTGCTCCCATTCCCGGCCCGTGCCAGGGACGCGGCTTTGCCCGCCGACCGCCGGCGCTCCATGTCCCCGACCAGCGCTCCATACCTGCCTGCGGCCCGCCCGCGCCCTGTGACCTCAACCAGACATCCTGAAATGTCCCCTGCCCGCCCCTCCCCAATGTTCCCAGACACCCAGGCCGCTGACACCCAGACCGCCACTCATTTGTCTCCCCCCCCAGCTAACCACACCCCTCTTGCCAGCACCTATCCTGCCCGCCAGCCCCCGGGGACGCCAGACCTCAAAGCCTGGGCCAGCCCCTTTCCCATTGCCTCCACTGTTCAGCAGCCCCTGGCCACTCCTTCCAGGCCCCCCAGATTCCCTGTCCATCAAGTCCCCTTGCCAGCTGTCACCCAGCCCCAAGTCCTCCACACTCTCCTGTCCTCGCACAGCCCGACTCATCAGGCCTCACCCACCAGCCCGACACACGCCCCTCCCAAAGTCCCACAGGCCCCGAGGGAAGGCGCTCCTGAGCCCACACTGGCCCCACACCTGGCCCCAGCGGCGGGCCCCACGGCAGCCCCAACGGCCCTCGGGGAGGCCAGTCCAGCAGGTCGCAGCCGAAGGGATGACCGGTGGCTGTTGGTGGCACTCCTGGTGCCAACATGCGTCTTCTTGGTGGTCCTGCTCGCACTGGGCATTGTGTACTGCACCCGCTGTGGCCCCCACGCACCCAACAAACGCGTCACTGACTGCTATCGCTGGGTCACCCACACAGGGAGCAAGGGCTCCACGGAACCTGTGCCCCACAGGGGCAGCCTCACAGGGGTGCAGACCTGCAGAACCAGCGTGTGATGATGGGGTGCCACGCCGCCCTCTGCAGGGTGTGCAGGGGGAAGGGGCATGCATTGGACACAGGGCCCAGGCTGCACCAGGGACCCATGGGGGCTGCTCCTTTGGACACAGGACTTCCTGCCTGTCCCCCCACTCCCGGGGCCCAGCCGGGCTGCTCTGTCAGTAAACTCTTGGAAACTGCTCCCCAGCCCAACAGAGGAGACACCGAAGCCCCCAGGACCTTAGGGGCGGGGTGCTGGGGTCTTCTCCAATAAATGGGATGCTAACCTCACCCAATGCTCCTGACCTTGTTGGTGCCCGAAGGGAGGGTCTGGGAGGACTCGGAAACAAAAGAGCTTGTCTGGGCCCCAAAGGAAATAAGGTAAGACTCTTAAGCGAGGGTATTATCCAGATTCCCAGGAATCTCGCTGGAGCCCAGAGAGGGCAGAGCCTTGCTCAGGGTCACACAGCAAGCCCAGGAGCAGGGGGTTTGGCGTGGGGAGAATTCCATATTTGTTTCTCTTTTTGCCAAAACTCCAAGGAGGTGGGGCTGAATCTGAGGGAGGGTTCTACAATGTGGGTTTCTCCTGAATGGGAGCCAAATGGGCTTAGAGATGAAAGGTAAGTCCTGGGCTTGGTGAAGGGGTCTAGCCGGTGAGCTGCTGACTTCTTCTGGCGTCTCCCTTGCCCGCCTCCCACCCCTGCCCCAGGCTGCACAGAAGGTGGTGGCTAGGGCTGAGAGTCACTCAAGGGTACTGTCCCCCCCTGGGTTGTAGGTACTCTGGAGGTTTTCCTCCACTCAGCGCTGGGGGAGAGGTGTGAGCCCCAGTCTAGCACTAGGGTCAGGAAAGCAGGGAACCCAAGAGAGTAATCCCACATCCAATGCTCCCTGGGTAGCTACCAGAACAAGGTCTTCCCACTTGGGGTCACACTTGGCCCCTCTCCTTATAGGGGTGCCTGGACAGAGAGAACCCAGGGGGCCCCAGCTGGAGTGGGCAGTCAGGCCGGTCAAGTTTGAGGTGTCTCCTGATAGTGGCAACCTCCTTCATCCTGGGCTCCCTGCTTTGGGGAGGAGGAGAGACAGGACCTGGGCTGGGAGGCGCCGGTTCCCACCGCCTCTGTAATTTTTCAGTTGCAGCCTCTAAGGGACCTCTAATTAGGCCAGGACAGAGTCACCACGACCACCCGGTCAGGCGAAAACGGGTGGCCGGGGCCCCCTTCCCTACCCGTATCCTATGCCACCCTTTGCCTCCGGGCACTGGGTGAGGGTTGGCAGACAGGGCGCGGCCCCAGGGGACAGGGGGTCGGCGCTGGGGACTACGGGGTGGGGGGTGGCGCAGAAGGGGCGGAGGGAATGCCACGTGCCGCCCCCTCGCCCCCCCTCACGGTCCCCTAACTCAAACCAGACCCTCCTGCCAGATCCTGCAGTTTTTTAACCTCGGAGACGCCTCTGGAGAGGTTCGCTGGGTGGGAGCAGGGGTCACGAAGCGGCCCAAACACCTGGGTCTGAGAAGGTGAGCGCAGGTGACAAAGCGAGTCAGTCCGGGCAGGGCTGGAGCTCTGTCCTCTGACCGTGGGCAGGGGATCCGGAGCGCCCCGAGGGCAGGAAGGGGTTAAATGCACCGCAGTGGAGGGAGGGGATGGGACAGGGAAGGGGGCCCGGAGCCGGCTCTTTGTCATCGGGTAATGAGCACCAGATGCGGAGCAGCGTGCGGCCCTAAACACCCGGCCTCCCAGGGCAGAGCCCCCGCCCCGCGAGCGGGGCTCCGCCCAGCCCCGGAGTTGGCCGCGGGCCCCGCCCACCGACTGTCAGGCCCCGCCCCATCCAGGCAGCACCCGGAAGCGGCACCGTCAGTCCCGCCCCTTGAAGCTGCGAGCCACGCCCACCCACCGCGGTCACGCACCCCTTGCGCGCTCTTCAGAGGCCCCGCCCACCGCGGTCACTTGCCCCGCCCCCTGCGCGCTGAGGCCGCACGGTCGGCCCGCCCACCCGGGCCGCAAGCGCCGCCTCCGCGCGCGGCCCGCCGTCCCGAGGGCAGGCGCTCCGCCCAGAGTTCACACGCTCTCCGCAGCGCTACGCGCCCCGCCTCCCCCGAACTACAAGCCCCGCCCTTCGCGCGGCGCGCGCGCCGGGGCTCCTGCGGCGACACAAACTCTCCGGGAGAGACACACGCGCCCCCTCACGAGTTAAAGCGTTGCCCTCAAGGGCCTCGGAAGGCTCCGCCCCCAACTTCGAGCCCCGCCCCCTCACCGGAGCCCCTACTTACGGCTGACACTGCGCCTTCTCGCTGACGTAGCGGCCCTCCACAGGGCCCAGCCCCGCCCACCGAGGGTGCCGCGAGCCCCGCCCCTGACGGGCCTGACGTCCCACCCTCCGAGAGGGCCCGTCGCGCGGGACTTGGCGCACAAGTACCGCCCCCTCAGCGGACGTCATCCAGCCCTTCCCTCAGGCCCCGCCCCTGCGACGCAGAGCCACGCCCGCCAGCCCCACCTTCTTGCCTCGCAAGCCCCGCCCACCCCGGCCTGGGCTTCTCGAAGTCTCTCCCGTTCTGACGGGTTTACTCAGACTCACGTGTCCCGCGCCCCCAGTCGCCGATCAGGATGCGTGGAGGGCGGCCTTGGCCTTCTCTCTGCCTTCGGGCTCCGTCCGTCCAGAGCGCGAGGTCTCCGCCGGGAGCGCGGACAGACTCGGCGGCCCGCGGCCCCCGTCGGCGTCGCTGACGGGCCTTTGGCGCCACCTGCCGCCGGTGTCGGGCTTTGCCGCCGCCGGGGACCTCGGCCTGGCCCCTCTCCCAGAGCACGTGGCTTGCTCAGTAAACAGCTGCTTAATTTATTAAATGTCGGTGTCATTAAAATATTTGCCAACTGTCCCCCATACCAGCAAAAGGGCAGACCCGCTCGCAGGGGCCCTCGCCGTTTTGGAATCCCCCAAGGGGGCGTCACACCAGCCCTCAGCCGCCCTGAGCTCAGGCCCCCGGCCCTGGTTGCGAGGCTGGGGGGCAGCTGCTGGCCTGTCCCAGGCACCATGCTCCAGGGGCTGCAGCACAGCCTCGCGCCTAGGGGTCCGGGTCCTCCTCTCCCTCCACCTGACCCCATCCCCTGCGGTGCGGCTCGGCGGGAGAGCCTGCAGAGCCAGGGCTGGTGGCTGAGTCACAGCCTCCCCGGCAGGTCCTCCCTGCAGGCCCAGCGTGCGCCTCACCACATTGGAAACGCCTGGTCCCAGGACCCTCTGGAGTCCAGCGCTAGGAGCTCAAGAAAAAAAATGGTCGTTAATGTTGCTGGGACAGACTGGGGAGCCAAGGTCGAGGGACAGAACTAACACCTCCTGAGCTCACCTGGGTGCCGGCACCAGCTGGGCCTGGCACAGGAGCTCAGGCCCGCGGAGAGGGACTCCCTTCGGACACTTTCGTGGCTCGGGCGCCCCGCCACAGACGGGGTGGGGTTTGGTGAAAATAACTGCGAGTGCTCACAGGGTGTGTTGTGCGCTCCTCCAGTGCACAGAGTGCGCGTGCTAACCCATCCAGGATCCCTGGCAGCGCCCGTCCGTGAAGTGCGCACCTTTCATAACACCTTTTCCAGACCAGGAAGCTGAAGGCATTCACCGGAGCGCCTGGATTCAGCGCCTGCTTTGGTGAGGTTTGGACCAGGTGGGTCCCGGGAGCTTCACCCGAGAGTAGGGCCAGTCCTGACTGTAGGGCCTACAGCTTCACCTGAGAGTAGGGCCTGCTTCCTGACTAGGGCCCACCTCCCAGCACTTGCTCTTGGGTGAGGCTGCAACGTGTGAACCCCTGGGCTGATCACACTGTAATGGAGGGGCCAGTGAAGCTTTCCTCAGTGGTTTGTGGTTTTGGTGGATGATGCTAGTGAGTGGTGCGTTGCCTGTGACCTAACAGGATCCAGACAGGACCCCAGGGTAGCTTTGGGGCCTCTGGCAACTGCCAGGCTTCCCTGTGGTTGGGTGAGTTTAGGGATTCCACCCGGAGGCCAGCCCTAGTGGTAGGAGCAAGCACTCTGCACACAGCTCCTCTGCTTGAGCTCCAGGAGCTTCTGCAAGTTCCCAGATGGCTGTGTTTGCTCCCTTGTTTGAAACACGGGCCCCTGAGGTGCTCCAGTTGTCCATGACAGTCCGCTGTGGGGGAGAACGGACGCGGTGAGGACAGTCAAGGTTTCCTGCTGGAAGTCACCAAGGACCTTCAGGGTGGCTGTGTGAACCCACTACCGGCGCCAGCTGCTTTAACTGGCCCAGTTGACTGGGTAGGAACTGACATCTCCAACCTACCATGGGCTTGTGGTAGAGGCCCCCAAACCCTGTCACCACACCCAGCCCTGAGTGTCTCAGTTGCTTTTTCAGAGGGCCGTTTGGCTAAAAAAAAACCACCCCAAAACATGCAACTATTCCATTCAAGAAATAGGTCCAAATAACATTATAAGTACTTGCAAAATAATAGCAAAAATAATAGCCACGCATTGCATACACATGAAAAATAACACCCACACAGGCATGGTATTTCATTTGATTCTTAAATAACCACGGGCATTGCTAATGGCTTGAAACTGTATCCTGGTGTTGCTGTGAGTTTGCGGCAGTGCACAGGATCCAACATCAAGGATCCTGAGAGAGGACTCTTAGGAGAACTGGAAAGGGGGTGCAGAGTTGGGGGTGCTATAAACTTTCCCCAGTCCATTGCCGAGTTTGCCCATGGACAGAAACTGAAAACGAGGTGGACCTGTGGGCGGCATGTGAAATCAGGCTGGGGAGACCACATCATTCAGGGTGGTGATGGAAACCCTGACGATGATGCAAATCTGGATTTTGGGGTGCGCTACCAGGCAGCAGAAAGCAACTCTATCCGCCTTGATAGATGGACTGTCCTGGATGCCAGGGGGCAGCTGGATTTTCTTGCTCTAATGCAGCTCCCTCGTGGGTTCTCTGCAGCCTGGACCTGGCACACGAGGGAGGGTCCAAGTTCCCTTGGAAAGAATTCCAAGGCTGCAGGAGAAAGGAGCGCTGACCTCCACAGCTCCTGTTGCTGGCTGCAGGCCGTGGTCTGCTGTCTCGCCAGGCCCAAGGGCGCTCTCCTCTCAGTGGTCACTGGCTGAAATGGGTGCCCCACCTGAACGTGTCAGGACAGTGACCTCCCCACATCGACATCCTTCACCCCAACCACATCTGTGAAGTCCCTTTTCACAGGTGAGCCGGCATGCTCCCGAGTCCTAGGGACGAGGACAGGGGTACAGCTGGGGCCTCTGTTCTGCCAACCGCACTTGGGGACCAGGAAGAGGTTGAGGTTGGTGAAAGGCCCCACAGCTGCAGCGAGCAGGTCCTGCAGCGGGTCCTGGCAGGACGGGGGGCGCGGTCTGTTTATCGCTGGCTTATTATGGGAGGGATGGCTGCATGGGGGCTGCCCGCCCTGTGTGTCACGGACCTGTGAGCTGGGGAGCCTCTACTCAGGTGCTGCTGCCTCACACCGGTCACCCCCGCCAGGGCGCCATGTGACTGGAGGACACGCACTGTCACAGCCGGGGCGGGGGCAGGGGGTGCTGGACCAGGAGGGGTTTCCTGCTTTGGTCTCCATCCAGGAACCATCTGGACCCTGGTTCTGAAACTGTATCTGCCTTCTCTTCCCCAGGACCCCTCGCCCCCCCACCCCCCCACCCCGGTCTTGGGGGCCCTTGAGGTTCTTTCCTGCCAGCTGATCTCAATCCGGCCGTGTGGGAGGGGTACCGTGCTGCCTCGCTTCACAAATGCCCTCGCTGTTTCAATTTTTAAGTCATCACCTCTTCCTTTCAGAAAGTTTTAGACGGCTGAACTTGATCTTTATTGAATAATCTTTGCATAAACGCCATCTTTTATAACACTCTGGGGGTGTCTTTTAGAACACACCCTGCTCTCCTGACGCTGGCGTGGAAACTCTCCTAGGAAAAGTCAGTGTTTTCATCTTGTTCAGTTTCGTTTCGTCAGTTTTCAGAACAACAGAGAGAAGAAAGATGGGTCTGTCCTCTGGAGTATGAGCGGGGTTACGGAGAACGCGCCCATCTGGGTCTCAGTGGACACTCTGGACACACACTCCTCGGAGCAGGGCCAGCACAGCCCTGGCCCGGGGTGCGGTGATCAGTCTGGTCAGCCTGTTTGTCTTGCTTCTGTCGGATCTGACTCCCGGAGGCCTCTGCCTTCACCCAGCAGGGCAGCAACGCTCCTTCCCAGGCCTCATTCAAGGATGTGTCCAGTTTTGGGTTGGACACCTGGTCTCCCTTGGCCTTTCCAGTATACCCTGGGCCACCTCAGTGATGACTTCACACTCACAGGCCCCGGAGAACAGACGGCAGCGTGTGTGACATTTGAGGGAAGATGAAACTCGAAAAAAATTCAGGGGCCTGCCACCTCCAGAACATTCCCTGGAGGCCCCGGTTGGGAGGCGGCCAGAGCTCCCAGGTGCTCGTCTGGGGCCGTGAACCATGAGTCAGAAGCTGCCTTCCGGGGTCCAGTCTGCGGAGCTGGCGGGGTGTCCCCCAGTCCCGAGAGATTCAGCTGCCAGCCTGGGAGGCCGGGCAGCCTGGTCTCCACCGCGTCAGTCAAAGTCAGTCACCAGGCCAGTCAGCTTAAGAGAGTGGGGACGTGGCTTCACCTCTCAAGGGGCCATACTTAATCCACCACCAAGCTGCGGCCCCAATGAATAGCCTGAGCGGGTCCTCTGCTCCCCGTAGGCCCACATGGAATGTGCCACCACCTTCTGCCCTCAAACCAGCATCTTTTTTTTTTTTTTTAAAGATTTATTTACGCATACGAGAACTGGGGTACAGGCCAGAGGTGCGGGGGTGAGAGGATTCACCAGAGGCAGAGCGGGGAGCAGAACAGGCAGACTGACTGAAGTACACTGCTGAGGGGAGCAGCGGGCGAGACAGGAGAGGTCTGCTGCACCCTGTGGGTTTCTCTCCAGCCGGCCGGGGATCGAACTCATGCTGCAGAGGCTGCGGGTTGCTTCACAGTGCTGTGCTTAATCTCTTGCACCACCAGGGAGGCCCTGCAGGGGCCCTTGATGGGCAGCTCCTGCCCCAGAGGGCACACTCTGCCCGTCCCGCCTGGGGGCACGCTGCCCCTCTCAGCCCCCTTCTAGGTCACCACCAGCCCTGGCTGTGCCCTCACACAGATTAAAAAGGGTGATCTGTACCCAAGTGGACAAGCTCCGTGCCAGGGCCTGAGGTAGCCGGCCTGTCGTCTGGCCTCTACCCACGCTGGACCCCAACGTGGTGCCCTTGCACCGTGAACGCCCTGCCCCGCATGAGAAGCTGCGGATTCTAGCGACCGTCTGGCTCCATCGCGAGCGAGGTCCTTCCCCGGGACGGACACCCCCCATCACCATGGGGGCACCTGAGCTCCTAGCCCAAGCCATAGCTCGCTCTCCCCACTTCGGGAGCAGCGCCCTCCCGGGTCCTCAGCACAGGCAGCAGCAACACGGAGTCCCTCGCCGACCCGGAGGAGGGCCAGGCGGGCAGCCCGACGGCTGACCCAGGGCCAGACACGCCAGCACAGGCGGCTGCCGAGAACCACTCCCAGGCCGCGCCGGGCAGCCCCCCCCACCGGTGCTGCTCCGGGAACACTGGAGCTCAACTCCACGCCCACCCGAACCCCGCGCTGCGCCACGGCCCACGGCGGCCCGCGACCCTCGAGGTGGCCTCAGACCCCAGGAACGCACCGACACCTTCCGTTTCACACCTTTTATTTGATCTGCGTCTTCTCTCCTCGGCCCTCCCCCGCCGGCCCCTGAGCGGGCGGGAGTCCCACATGGAAGGGAAGGGACGCTCTCCTCCCTGGGGGAGGGGGGTCCCCTGGGCCAGGCCCCACCCAGGGACCCCGTGGGACAGCAAGGGCATCGTCCAAGAGGCTGTGGCCCCTCGGATGCCCTGACCCGGGGGTCATGGGGAGGGTGAAGAGCAGAGAAGCGGGGCCATGAGGGGGCAGAGTCCGGAGGGTAGGTGCGTGGCTGGCGGGAGGTGGACTTCGGGGGGCCAGGCAGAGACCAGAGGGTGCGGGACTGAGGCGGGCCCTGAGAAGGAGCCCCGGGTTGAAGCGGGGCTGGATGTCGGGGAGGTGCGCCGGGGAAAACTGCAGGGATGGGGGTGGGGCAAGGCTGTGCTCCAAGAACCAGGCTCCCCCTCAAGGGGCCCACTACGAGGTCTGACCACCGGGGTCCCCAGGGGCAGGGCAGGCAGGGAGGGGCCCGTTGGGGGAGGAGTCGGGGCCTTTGGGCGTGTGGTGGGGCCGAGGCTGCGCCATGGTGCTGCCAACGCCCGCTGGTCAGCGTCATGGAGGCCAGCGGGGCTAGGCGTGGCCCCAGCCCGCCAATTTGTGCTTCTGGGTGGCATGAGGGCTTGATGGCCTTTTGCTGAGGCAACGGCTGTTCCCCAGGACGCCTCCCCCTCCCCTGGCTTTCTGGAAACTTCCTCCCCCATCCAGCCTGAGAGGTCCCCAAGACAGATCATCTGCCAAGGCAGGGGGCGGAACACGGTGGAAGTGGGGGGCCATGCTGGGATGGGTCAGACTCAGCTTTGGTGGTGTCCACGCACCCCCCAGAGGACCCCGGGTCACTGCATTTGAGGGCTCCACCCCGCCCCCACCCCGCCAAGCTGGTCTCCATCCCCCCTGTCTGGGACAACAGTTACGGGGGCATCGAAGCCCCTGGTGGGATGGTGGGGAGGGGAGCCGCTCCGGGGGGCCGCGGGGGTCTCAGAGCGCGCCCTGCCCGTCCCCCCGGCAGCCACTGTCGCCGTGGACAATGAGCACCGGGAAGTAAAGGGCGTCCTCGTAGCAGGGGGGGCTCTCCAGGGGCTCCGTGTCCTCTCCGTGGCGCCCCAGCGGCCCCCCGCTTAGGCTTCGGAAGACCCCGGGGGTGGCCCGGCCCCCGGCTCCCAGAGAGAGGCGACTGCGGCTGAAGGGCAGGCGGGGCCCGCTGGGCCGGGCCGGGGGCAGCGAGTTGCTGCTGACAGAGCGGCGGCAGCGCTGGCAGCCGCGGAGGTAGGCGCCCGAGCCGGCGCCCATGACCACGGCCTCCGAGTAGCTGGGCACCAGCTGCCGGTTGGAGCAGATGTGCCACTCGAGCTCGGTGAAGTCCACCGTGGCCACGCGGGACAGCGGGGGCCCGCTGGGCACGGCCCCGGGCGGCGGGGAGCTGGCGCCGAACAGCTTCTCCACCTGGTAGTGCACGTGGGCCGTGCCGTAGGCGGCCACGACGCGCAGCGGCCAGGACAGCGTGGCGGCCGACACCAGCCAGAAGACCCAGGCGCGCGCGTACCAGGGCGGGCTGCGCGGGTCCGCGAAGACCATGAGCGAGTCGCGGAAGTCCACGTCCTTCAGGTGCATGCCCTCGCGCGCCTCCAGGTAGTCGTCCAGGCCCTCGTTGGCGCCGAAGAAGCGGGCGCGCTGCGTGAGGTACGAGGCCTCGGCCTCGGCGCTGCCGAAGCTGAAGCACTTGGTGAAGCGCAGGCGCGTGGCCGCGTGGTCAGCCAGGCCCACCAGCTCCTTGGACACGTCGCGGACGCCGTGGGCCGAGTAGTCGAACTCGCCGCGGGCCGTGCGGCTGTCGGCGCGCTCGTGGTAGACCTGCGTGGTGGTGTAGGCGTCGCCGTTGCGGTAGCGCGTGATCTGGCGCGTGCGGCGCACGTAGTGGTAGCTGGTGGCCTTCCACCACACGCAGGGCGGCGCCTGCTGCAGCCGGCGGATCAGGGCGAGCACCGTGCCCGCGTCGGTGCGGGGCGCCTGGCACGCGCGCACGTGGCAGTGCCAGCACTCGGCCAGGTAGAGGAGGTAGAGCAGCGAGACGAAGGCCAGCGGGATGTACAGGTAGCCGTCGGAGCAGGGGCTGGCGGGGTAGGTGGGCGGCGGGCCCCCGCCCCCCGCGCCAGGGCGGCCTCGGGCCCCAGGACCAGCCGCGGCACGGTGGCCAGGCGACACCAGGCCACCACGGCCCCGCAGGCGTGGATGAGCAGCGTGAGGAGCAGGCACTTCCAGTGCGACTCGCGGCACAGGGAGCTTCCCAGCGACTGCTTCAGGGGTCGCTGCTGCAGGGTGGGCAAAGAGAGGGGGGCTGGGTCAGGGGGGAGCTGCTCCCCAGTCCGCCACTCCCAGGAGGAGGGGGTGCTGTGCGCCCCACTTTACAGAGGAATGAGAGGCTCCGAGGGGTGGAACGACTTGCAGCCCGCCCCCCAGCCGACATCTGGCCCGCGCCTCCCCCCCCCCAGCTCGGGTACCTCAGCCCAGGGCGCTGAGGACAACACAGACCCACCTCTGCCCCAAGAGGGAAGAAGCCCGAGTGCCCCGGAGAGAACCGGGTTCTGCTCATGGCTTTGCCCCTGATTTGGCCAAATCTCCGCCCTCCCCGAGCCTGGCCTGGGCCTGGGGGGCGGGCGGCCGGGTGCTGGGGAGACTGGAGGGGAAGCCATGCGCTTTGGAGGCCGGCACCGAGAGCAGCGTCGGCTCCACCGCTGATGCTGACCTGGGCAGGTCCCCGTCTTCCCTGGGCCTCAACGTCCCCCCGGTAAACTGGGTTGTGAGGCGTCGACTCGATCACGTGTGAACTCTCCACGCCGGGTCGGCGTGCAGAGAAATCTCACTGTACCCTGAACTCCCTCTGGTCTCGCTTCCACTAGGGACGGCAGCAGGCTGGGGAGAGGCTTTTAAGTAAGCGAGAGAGGAAGAGCTGGGAACGGGGGAGGTGTGAGTCTGTGAGTCGGGGGGAGCAGATGGAGTGCCGGCCTCCACTCCCCATCTGCGCTGAGCCAGGGGGCGGGACACAGCTGCTGGGCAGCAGGGGCAACTCCCTGGCCCCGGAGGGCTTACCCTCCCGGCAGGGCTGCCAGCCTGGCTCCCACCTCACTCCCAGGTGCCTATGGAGAGAGGAGGCGGGCAGAGGAGGGGCCAAAGGGCGCAGAAGGAGGGGCGGCCTGGGGGAAACAGCAGAGGTGGGGTTCAGAGGCCACCTCTCCCACCCCAGCCCTACCAGGCCTTGAGAGACCAAGAGACCACCCCCCTCCCAGCCTGCCTCGCCCTCCATCTCCCACCACAGGGGCCCACCACCACGCTGACCAGCCTGGCCAGGCAGATGGACACCCCGCTCGCCACGTCTCCTGTGTTCCTCTCGCAGACCCACCCACCATGACGTCCATCCTGCCTTTTCATCTAAGACACACCCGGGCATCATCTGTGCCCAGGGCACAGCCCCCCAACGACCGTAACACCGGGCACACACCACACACGCACACCACAGACCCACCCACCACCACGGAGCACACACACGCACGTACACCCTACCCGGCCTGCAGCTCAGGGTCACCCCGGACCCTCCCCTGATCCCCAGCCCATCCCTGCCCCCACCCCTACCGCAGCCTGCACCCACACCCTACAGACTCCACCTGGAGAGGCCCACCCACGTGCGCGCACGCAGCACCACTTCGCCCCGGCCGAGGGCCCCAGACCCTCACCTGGCCACGGGTTCACGGGTCCCACCCAAGGAGTGGGGCGCACACGCGCAGCTGCACTCGCCCCAGCGCACAAGACCCCTCCCCTCCTATCGCCCCAGCACCGCACGCAGCGCCCACGGGCCTGCACCCCCGTCCTGGCCAGGGCTGAGGAGAGCCGGCCTGGGGGTTCCAGCCGGCGGGAGGGACCCCGGGCCTCACCGCGGGGAACGGCGGCCCGGCCGGCCTCCTGCCCCTCCCCCCGCTCCCCACCCGAGCCCGGCGGCTGCTGCATTGCAGGCGCCGCCCGGCCACCTAGGGAGCCGCGGCCGGGCGGGGGGCTGACCCCGCGGCCCGGGGGGGGGGGGGGGGGGGCGGCGCGGCGGGGCCGCGGGGGCCGCGCGCTGACGTCACAGGAGGGCGAGGCTGGAGGAGGGGGCGCCCGGGCGGGCCTCGCCGCCCACAGCCCTTCCCCGCCGCCCGCCCGCGCCCCCACGCCGGCCGGGGGCCGGGGCCCCGCGCTGGACGCCGGCTGCCCCTGACGTCACTGCCCGCGGGCGCCCCGACTCCGGGACCCCCTCCGCCGCCCCCGCCCGCCCGCCCGGCCCCCGCGGCGCCCGTACCTCCTCCCGCGCCGGCTCGCCGTCCGGGGCGCGCGCGGGCCCCTCCGCGCCGCCGCCGCCCGCAGGCATGGTGTCCTGGCTGCTGCGCCGGCCCCGGCCCGGGCTCCGGGCATGATAGGGGCAGCGCGCGGCTGCGGCGCGGCCGGGAGGGCGTCCGCTCGGCTCGGCGGCCGCGGAGGGAGTGCGCGGAGCTCCCGCCCGAGCGCGGCGCCGGCGTCGGCGGCCGCGGGGCCCCGCGCCCCGCCCTCCGCTGACCCCGCCCCGCGGCACCGGCGGCGCCGCCGGCAGCGCCTGGCACGGCGGGCGCTCCCCCCGGGCCGGGCTGGGGGCGGCGCTGGGCCCCCGCGCCGCGCTCGCGACCTTGGGCGAGTCCTTGCCCTGCAGGGCGCGACTGTCCCCCGCGGCAGAGAGGAGGGAGAACCCAGAGGGCCGACCCCGCGGGCCCCTCGCGGAGGGGAGGCCCAGACCCATCTGGACGCGTCTCCTGCGGAGGGAGCGCCGGTGACGCCCCCGCAGCTGCTGGCTGGGCAGAGGCGCTGGGCGCCAGTTAGACCCGTAGGCCAAGGCGGACGCCCGGGCACCTGACCTCGGGGGAGCGCTTCCCCCCAACTTGTTTGCCCATCTGGGAAATGGGAATGGAAGGTGTTGGGCGATACACAAGCATTCCCTGTGCGGGAGGGGGGTGGGCCGGGCCTGGGAGGGGGCCCCTGGGGTCCCGGCTCCTCTCGTCCTGGGGCTGCTCCTTGGCAGTCGAGGGCACCTGCCCCTGGGTCTGGGCCTTGCCCCCAAGCTACACAATCAGCGGGTGGGACACAGGGAGCTATAGGGTGGGTGGGTTTTTGTGTGTGATTGGGGGGGGGGGAAGGGCAACTCCAAGTCCATTTGGCTCAACACCCCCCACCCATTTAAGATGAAGTAACTGAAATGACAGAGGAAGGAACTGTTCTGTGGCTCCACCCATTTATTCTTTATGCATTGGGCACCGATGTTTATCGGGTGTTTTCTATCCAGAGCACTGTGCTTCGCACGGTGAAGTCAAGGGTAGGCGTGGAGAATGGTACCAGGCCTGTCCTCATGGCAGTTACATCCAGGGTAAACCGGTGTACCCTGAGGGAGCCTGGAACCCCACTTCCAGTCTCCACCCCAAACCGGGCCAGGCCTCTGTTCCCTTTGTCTCTCGGAGAGGCATAAGCTGAACTGACTTAAAGGTTTCGGCAAGTGGACATCAGGGGAGAGGGCATCTCGGAGAGGGCATCTCAGGTGGAGGGGACTTCTGGGCAAAGGCACAGCAATTGGACCACGGGAGTTCAGCTTGCAGAGCAGGAAGGTCACCTGGTGCAACCGGACACTGGGTGGCTGCTTAGAGACAGGTCGCAGAGGCCCAGGCCTCCTCTCTAGGAAGCAACGCGAAGGTCTGCGAGAAGGGCGGCTCAGACGACTCTCGCGCGTGGTCACAACTGGGTGGGTGCAAAGGAGACCCTGGGACGACGAGTGAGGCGTGGGGGCTTCACCGGGAGAGCACCTCAGGGTGGGCCATGACTCAGGCGTTTCAAGGCCTCTTCAGGAGGCCATCGGCGCAAATCGGCTGGGCGGGGGAGCGTCCACGGACAGGCCCGGTGCAGGGTCCTGCCCCCACTGTATCATCCGGCCTGTGGAACTCTAAACCGTCTGGGCCTGAGCTGTGCAGTGCGTGCAGCGCGCGGGTGCGCGGGGAACCGGGCCTCCGGGCAGCAGCCCCGGGGTCCTGCAGGAGGGCGGCAGGGCATTTCAGCACTAGGCCTCAGGACAGCACCGCGCGGCTGCGACGGCTGGAAAGGCGGGCGGGAGGCTGGAGGAGGAGTCAGCGACCCGGGGCTCCCGGGCCCTGCCCGGCCCGGCCCCCTCCCGACACCCCCCAGGCTGCACCGGCTCGGCGCCAGGACTCGGCGGGGCGCGGGGTCGGGGGAGGAAAACGAGCATTGGGAGAGAGGGGCGGGGCCGGGGCGCCGCTCCCCCCCTCCGGCGTGCCCCCGGCGAGGCAGCTGCGTCCGGGACCCGGCGGCGCCGGCCCCCGCGGGTTTCCTCCCGGTGCAGTCGTGGCAGGGCGAGCGTCAGGCGCGCTACTGCGCAGGCGCGGAAGCAACGCTCCGCCCCGTCTGCCCTAGCCCGTCCATTGGCTGTCCCGCGGCGAGCTCGCGAACCCAGGACCCAATCCGAGCGCGCCCCGAGCTGCGCCGCCCGGAAGTTGCCCGGTGCCCAATCCGCTTTGGCGGCCGGGCCCCGGGATCCAATCGGGAGCGGGGAGGGGCGAGTCGGCGCGGCCGCGCAGCCAATGGCGGGCGGCGGGGGTGACGCGGCGGGCATGGCGGCGGCGGGGGCACGGCCGGGGGACGTGTCGGGCCGCTCGGGATCCGCGGTCGGCGCTCGGCGCTCGGAGCCGCCGTCTGACTAGTGCTCGCGCCCGCGGCGGCGCGGCGGGCCCTCGGGGACAGCAGCGTGGCGGCCATGGCGTATCACTCGGGCTACGGAGCCCACGGTGCGTGGGGCGCGGGCGCGGGCCGGCAGGAGGAGGCCCGGGGCGCTGCCCAGGGCGGCGGGTGCCAGTCGGGTTCTGCCCCGGGCGCCGCGGCGCCGCGGCCCGGACTTCGCCCTCTCGTCCCGATCCCGAGACGGGGCGGCTCCGGCGCAGCTGGGTCCCCAGGCCCGGCCCCGGCACGGCGGGGGCTGCCTCCGGAACGCCCTTGTCCCGTGGCGACCGCGGAAGGGCCCAGGGTCTGCGCGCACCCGGCCGCCGCCTTGTCCTCGCTTGTTTATGGGGGGAGGTGCCCCCAGGAGTCTCTCCATCTCCGACCTTCTACTCAGTCTCGTTCCCTGAGCCCTCGTCCCGCGAGCGGGCTTCCAGGCGCCCGGGCGCGCCGCCGGCACCACCGCAGCTCTTCCTGCCCTGCGTTTTGCTCCTCTCACTCAGGACCCCTCATCAGCTCTTCCTGGGGTCAGCCAGGGTTTCCTGATGCCCAGGACCTAGGCCGCCCAGCCTGGGGAAGGGGCTGTGCTTGGGACTCATGCTTGGTCTTCCTTATTCCTTATTCTGGCGCCTGCAAACCCACAGGCTCCAAGCACAGGGCCCGGGCGGCTGCCGAGCCCCCGCCCCTCTTCGATGACACAAGCGGTGGTTACTCCAGCCAGCCAGGGGGATACCCGGCCCCCGGAGCCGAGGTGGCCTTCAACGTCAACCACTTCCTTGGTGACCCCATGGCCAACGTGGCCCTAGCCTATGGCAGCTCCATTGCATCCCAAGGGAAGGACATGGTGCACAAGGAGGTGTGGCCCCTCCCCAGGGTGAGGGTGGCAGGACCTCTGACCAGGGCTGGGGCTCAGGGGATCCCATCTAGCCCTTACTGCAGCCTTCTGGTGGGGAGCACGCAGAGGAGCACTCTGAGGTTCGGGGTGCAGTCTGCCCACCCTTCTCTCTCCCCTCCCAGCTGCACCGTTTTGTGTCTGTCAACAAACTCAAGTATTTTTTCGCTGTGGACACAGCCTATGTGGCAAAGAAGTTAGGGCTGCTGGTCTTCCCCTATACACACCAGGTGAGCCGCCCACCAGGTGAACTGGCGGGCCCCCTTGCCTTCCTTGTCCTGCCTCCAAGGCTGGCCCCCAGACTTCAACCCTCTTTTTTCTCTTGTCTTTCCCTCCTGACCGGCCCCTGCCGCCACTGCCAGAACTGGGAGGTACAGTACAGTCGTGACGTGCCTCTGCCCCCACGGCAAGACCTCAACGCCCCGGACCTCTATATCCCCAGTGAGTCTTTGACCTGGGCTAGGGGACAGGGGGGACTTGTGCCTTGAGGCGCCAGTGAGGAGAGAGGCTTGTGGGTTAACTCAGGACCTGCTCATGTGCTTTTGGCGTGTGGTGATCACTGGACACCAAGGAGACGGATTTGGGTGACCAGTGAGGAGTCCCTGGATGTGTCATCTGTGCCCTCAGGGTACTGAGTCCTTTTGAGGCTGTCCTGCCTCTTGACATGACCGTGTCCGTCCTTGACGTGACCATAGCCCTGGGCTCTGTAACTTCCGGCCGTAGGACCTCAGGCTGCCCACTTTCACTCTCTGCTAAGCCCCACCCCTGAGAGCGGCTGGGACTCGGGAGGTTGCGGTGCGGGCACAGGCCGGGCACTCAAGGAGCACACAGTGACCATCAGCTGTCAGCGTCGGCGCTCTCGTCCTCCCCGGCCTGCCCCAGCATCTCTGAGCAAGTGGTCGCTCCCTTCTGGGTTCTCCCACTGCTTGTCCACAGAGCGCAGGTCGGGACCACCCCCCCCCAAAACACAGATACTGTGCTGTGGCTGCAGGCCCCAACTCCGACTCCTCTCTGTCCTCTCTGCCAGGAGGGCGGCCAGGCCGCCAGCTCCATCGCCCTGGGCGTCCGGGCCACAGCCTAAGGGTCTAACTGGAGCCCAGCGCCTCTGCCCAGCCAGCAGCTCTGCGGGCTTCACCGGCCCTCCATCCTCTACCCCATTCACGTCTCTGAGCCACCCGTGTCCTGCCATCCCTTCTGCCATGTTGCCAGCAGGCCTCAGAGTCTTCTTAGCCACGCGGCTTCAGGGCACAGAGCTGGTCCCTGCCTCCCAGACACTGCGCTCTGGTGGGCTCCTCGGCCCTGCCGTGTGCTTCAGGGGGCAGAGGACAAGACTGAAGCGCTGGAATCGCTGTGAGAGCCAGTTCTCGTGGCTGAGCTTTCATGAGAACAGCGCGTTAGACCGGGGCTTCTGGAACAGGCAGGGAGGCCAGAGCCACGGGCAGTGCCGGTGGCCGGACGGTTTCTGGCTGAGGTGGGGTCATCCTGGGGACCCAGGACCGGGGGCCTCCTGGGGTGCCCACTAAGCCCGCATCTGGGCCCTGTAGTCTTGCCTGAGGTCAGTTTGGCCCCCGCCTGCCCGAGGAGGATGAGCAGCGGCCTTGGCAGGGACCGCGGGAGTTTCCTGGCACTGGGATAGTGAGGAGGTGGCCCAGATCGGGGGGCATTTACACAGGCGAGAGGGCCGAGTGGGGCAGACACCCCAAGCTGCGCGTAGGGGCCCAGCATGTTGGGCTCTGCAGGGAAGGAAGGGTGGGGGCGTCCGTGGCTTTGAACGCCCGCGGCGGGAGGGAGGAGGGGTCACTGCTCAGGCAGCCAGGCCAACGGCTTCTCTCTGGCTCTTGGCAGCAATGGCCTTTATCACCTACGTGCTGCTGGCTGGGATGGCATTGGGCATTCAGAAAAGGTCAGTGTTCCCCCCACCCTCATCCCCCCCGGCCCCCCCTCTGGCTCCTGCCCTCACCTCCCCAGGGGATCTGTGCCAGCCCCAAGCCCATCCCTGCCACAAGACGGCAGGCTGTGAACTCCCCCATCTGGCCACAGGTTCTCCCCAGAGGTGCTGGGTCTGTGCGCCAGCACGGCACTGGTGTGGGTTGTGATGGAGGTGCTGGCGCTGCTCCTGGGCGTCTACCTGGCCACCGTGCGCAGTGACCTGAGCACCTTCCACCTGCTGGCCTACAGCGGCTACAAATATGTGGGGTGAGCAGCTGTGGGCTGGGCGGGAGGCGGGCCCTGGGCTCCTGGCCTGACCCTGGACCCCTCCGTCCCCTCTCAGCCTCTAGTTCTTCTCTATTCGGGGACCCTGCGGGCCTGTGTAGTGTCCGTTAGGAGTGAATGGGGCGTCCCCTGGGAGCGTGGGGCAGGAGAGCTGAGTTGTGCAGCCCTGGGGTCTCAGCTCTAGGCCACAGGGCCGGGGCCCGCACCTGGCAGGTTCCTTTGAGTCTAGGTCTCTGGGAGCAGGTGGCCGGCAAGACTGGGTGGTGGCGGGTGGGGTCTGGGAGGGGCTGGGAGCCCTGGTGGGTGGAGCCACTCACTGGCCAGTGGGAGGGTCTCCAGCCTCACCGCACCCCCCTTAGAATGATCCTCAGCGTGCTCACGGGGCTGCTCTTCGGCAGCGACGGCTACTACGTGGCACTGGCCTGGACGTCGTCCGCGCTCATGTACTTCATCGTGAGTCTGGGGCTCCCCTCCCCCCTTCTCCCCGGGGCCGAGCTGGGGCGCCGGGGCCCAGCCACCCCTCCCACCCGGCTTCAGCGCCCCTCTCTTCCAGGTGCGCTCTTTGCGAACAGCAGCCCTGGGGCCCGGCGGCATGGGGGACCCGGCCCCCCGGCAGCGTCTCCAGCTCTACATGACTCTGGGGGCCGCAGCCTTCCAGCCCCTCATCATCTACTGGCTGACCTTCCACCTCGTGCGGTGACCCCCAGCCTCGCGGGCACTGCCCTCCTTACATTGAAGATCTGGTTGCCTTGATTTTGTTTGACCCTCGTCTCTGGGGCCTGCGGGACAGCCGCTGACACCTCTGGGCCTGGGCCTGGGCCTTGCTTGGGGGGCTAGGCTTGGGCTGTCTAGGAGGGGGACCCGAGGGCTTTCTGGGAAGGGTTTCACCGGGAACAGCTGCTCGTACGGCTGGGTACACGAGGACGAAAGGGGCAGCGGCCAAGGAGGCCTTGAAGGCCTCTGGTCCATCGGGGGTGGGGGGAGTCCTCAGAGGGGTCTGTGGAGAGTGGGGGAACTCACCAGGCAGGGGATTTAGCTCAGGGCCACCCTCTAGGGGTCCCCTTGCCCCTACTTCCTGTTCGAGTCTCAGGAGCAGAGGCGGGGCCCACGTGTTCGCAGTAGTTTATTCATATTTTGTCACAAATGGCCGGGGAGGGGGTGCCGGACTCCTCCAGGCAACATAGAAAATAGGTCCAAGAGACAGGGCGGGGGGCTGGGCAAGTGGAAATAGGGAGGGTTCTGGAGAGAGAGCCTGGGGGGGGGGGGAGAGGGCAGAGTAGGGGTGGGGCTGCCCCCTGCTGAGCCTGCTCATTCCCGGTGTGGGTACCCCCCCACCTGCAGGGGGAGCCTCAGGGTGGGGGTGGAGGGGGGCGGCCCAGAACCTCCAGGGGCAAGCCCTGCCCCTTGGCAGGGCCCAAGTTACCCCTGAAGTGGACAAGGCCAGAGGTCCCGCCCTTCCCAGGCCTGGCTGCCATGCCCGCAGGCTGGCAGAGGAGCCCCTGCCCCTATTTAGAGCTCTGCCCGACCCTAGTCCAAGGGGAGGGGGGCTCTGAAGGCGGGAGGTCCCCGCAGCAGCAGTTTGGGGGGTGGAGAGGAGGCTGGGGGCACCAGTGCCCCTCCCTCCCCAGGGCTGAGGCCTCTGCGGCCGAGGGGCGGGGCTGGGGGTGCACAGGCGTCCGGTCCGTTCTGGGCTCGCTCCCTGGCCGGCTTCCCCCTTAGAAACTCACCAACGTATAAACCATACTGCGGGGAGACGCGGCAGTGAGCCCAGGCCCCGGCAGGCCCCGCTGCAAGTCGCCGCCCCTCACCCGGGGTGGGGGGCCCTCAGGCCTCCGGGCACCGCGCAGGGACTCGGAACAGACCGCGCCTGGGCTGAGGCTGGCCGCGGGGGCCTCCCCCCTGGCCTGCGGGCCGCGCCGGCCTCACCTGTACAGGTAATAGAAGAAGGAGAGCAGGTAGAAGGCGAGTTTGCACCAGGACTCCTTCTGGCAGTAGTTGAGGATGTCGGCGTTCATGATGGAGACCGCGTCGTACATGACCTCGGAGCCATCCGCGGGGCGGTGGAAGTACCTGGGCCGAGACCCTCGCCGTCAAGGCTCCTGCCGGGCGCCCCGCGCCCCGCGCCCCGCGCGAGCCTCGCTCTCACCTCCAGAGGTGGTAGAACAGGAGGGGGATGTTGAGGCCCAGGGTCACCCACTCCGCCGCGCACAGGAACATCAGGCAGAAGAGCCCGTGGATGGAGTACTCCGGGACCACCAGCTGCGGGAGGGGGGCGTCACCGCGGGGCCGCCGGCGGGAGCCCCCGGGGCGCGGGGGCCGGGCCACCGCGGGGCCCCCCGGCGCTGACACTGACCTTCCTCAGGAGGCAGCAGATGCGTTCGATGTTTTTTAAACGCTCGCGCTGTAGGGGGAGAAAAAGGCCGCGACTGGGGCGGGGGGAGCAGAGCAGTGGACATTGGGGGCCCCCCGCCCCCTCCGCACGTGGCCACCAGGGGGCGCCAGAGCAGCCTCTGCGGTAGCGCGGCGGGGACGCAGCCGCGCCATCCCCATGGCGACCGTCACCATGGAGGGACCTTCACCCGCGTCTCCACGGCAACGGCCCAAAACCTGGCAACGGCCGCCCCGCCAGGAGCAACCCGAGCCCGGAGCCCGCGCCAGGTGTTCGCGGGGGGCGGGGCAGGCGGCGGAAGGGCACGGCCGCCGCCGCCTGCCACCCCCGGCCTTCCCGTCCCCGGCCCCATCCCCACCCCGGCCCGCGACAGATGGAAAGACAGACGGACGGACACACCTCGGCACAGCACATGTATCACTTACTGCCCGCGCTGGGTTCCCCTGGTCGATGGGGTTCTTGAAGTCGGTCCGCAGCTCGTCAAAGGCTATGATCTGGGGGAGGGGCGCGCGCCCGTCAGGGTTGGGCAGCAACTTCTGGCCCCCCCACCTGTCCTGCTGCGGGCTAGGAATTCACACTCGGGGAGCTTGCTGCAAAGATGGAGACCGAGGCACAGGAGCAGCAAGGCCGGCCCCGGGTCACCCCACAGTCGGGGATGGGCCCCTCCGCCGGTCTCCACCCAGAACACCTGAGCGCCCCTGCCCTGGGCCCTGCCCGGGGACACCGCCCCGGCTGGGGAGAACTGTGAACCGCATTCCAGGCCATCAGGCCAGAGGACGGGACCCAGCGTGGAGGGGGTGCTGGGTTCAGGCTGGGCTCTGAGTGGGTGTCTGTCTAGTAACAAATGGGGGCGGGCAGGACAGTCTGAGCAGCGGGAACAGCAGGTACAAAGGCAGAGGGCTGGAAGAATAGGGAACATTCAGGAAGCCGCAGCTTCCCCGGGGCCAGAGCTCAAGTGTGAGCACGTGGGACGGAAGCAGGGGCAGTGCAGGACCGGCTCGGAGGGCGGCCGGGCGGGACAGCAGGTGTGTGCTCAGCCACGGAGCGGGACAGGGCAGCAGAGTGGGGTGGTCAGGCTGCTTACGGGCAGAGCGGTAAAACGGGCTCCGGGTCCCGGCCAAATCATACACGCTGCTCAGTCTCTATGTTTACTAACTCGCTTAATGCTTGTGAGAACCTGACGACGCGGGGGCTGGTATCCCATTTCCGTTTTACAGATGAGGAAGAGGAGGTGCAGTGACTTGTCCGGGGCACACAGCTCGTGGCGAGCGGGGATTCGGAGGCGGTCCGGGCCAGCCACTTGGTCGCACTTGGGCCGGGCCAGTGGCAGGACTGTGGGAATGTGCGGGGAAGGGTTGAGGCATGGAAGGTGGTCAGAACAAGGCCAGCGGCAGTGGGGTGGAGAGGTGTGGATGGTTCCAGAACAGCTTAGGAGCCAGATTCCAGAGGGCTTGAGCGGCAGTGCAAGGGAGGCAGAGGGGCCCGTGTGCCTTCCGGCTGGGGGTATCGGTGCATGGCAGTGTCCTCACCGGGATGGGGAACTCTCAAGGGGAGCAGGTGTTTGAGGGCGTGATGGGAACAACCTGGGGGGGGGGGAGGAGGGAGGACAGGGGAGGACGGCTGGCAGAGAAGCCTGCTGGGGTCCCCTCGCCTCAGCACCAGTGCCAGAATGAGGCCATGAGCCCACCGCCCCCAACCTCCCAGACCCCAGACGGCTCCGAGGGAGAGAACATGGGCTTCCTGGAGGGAGCTGGGGCCATCTGGAGCAGTCCCCCCACTCCCCATTGACTCTGGGCAGCCCCTTGCTTGCCAGGCACAGCAACAGGGTCCAGCAGGGAGCGGAAGGGTGCCTTCTGTCTGCCCCAGAGCTGGCACCACCAGCAGGCGGCGGGTGTCGCGCCTCCCACCCCCCAGGCTGCCTGGCGCTGACTCAGCCCCCTGGAACAAACAATCCCCCACGGTGACAGCTGACACACGTCACTCACCACCAGGGTTGCTTAGCGACCAGTGGGGCCCTGGGCTCAGGGCCGGGGGTCCTGTCCTGGAAGGTTCTAATTCTCACCAGCTTTGGGTGGAGGACCACACCTCCTCTATCCCCGCCCCCCACCCTCCCTGGCAGGCCCGGCTCTGGGCATCTGACTGATGTACCCACGACCAGCTCACTTTACTGACAGACTCCTGACAAGGGACTGCTGAGATCAGCCCACTCAATAGCTGAGCACACACTGCGCCTGACACATAGTAGGTGCTCAACAAATACGTGTTGAGAAAACATGGGCCCTTTCTCCCACCGAGCAGCCACGCAGGGGTCAAGCCCAAGTCTTCACCTTGACTCCAAAAGCTGCCTAGACCCTGGTCCTCAGGAATCAGGATACGGGTGCCCCAGGGGTAGTAGGAGGCCCTGGGTGCACAGAGGGGTTAGAAAGGGGTTTCCTGAATCCCAGCCCTGTCCCCACAGGACAGTCCTAGGTCTAGGGATGAGATGGGAGACTCAGAGACCAAGATGGACCCAGGGGCTATGGAGGGAGGGCAAGAGAAACAGAAGAAAAAGGCGCTGAGACCCACAGAGAGAGGGCAAAGCCGGGGTGAGGGCTGGAGAGGGGGAACGGGTTTGAAGGTGCCTGTGGGGCTCTCTAAGAATCCTGAGGTAAAAGAGACAGGCAGTGAGGGGGCTGCAGGGGATAAGGGGGTGACTGGTCAAGGGCCAGGGAGGAGCAGGCAGCAGGTCCCAGGAAAAGAAGGGAGAGGAAGTGGGGAGGCCAGGACTGAGCAGGTGAGGCAACGGGAGGAAGTGAGGGGGGTGCAGGGGAGAGACTGGAAGGGTAACGCCCCCCCCAAAGGGACGAAGGTCAGGTTGGTGCAGGGGCTGGCACAGCTAGCTCAGGGGGCACAGGGGGGCCAAGGGCTCCAAACAGGAGCTGGAGGCTGAAGGGCAGCTCCCAGGGAGAGGAAGGGCCCAGCAAAGGGGCCGCCGAGGAGAGGGCCCCAGAAAGAGGATGAGGGCGCGGGACCCTCTGTGTGAGGTTGTCGGGATAAGGAGCGAGAAAGGGACATTCTGAGGGCGGGAGGCCAGGCCAGGGGGAAAAGGCCAAGGAGAAAGTGGGGGCAGGAAGAGGAGGGAAGCTGGAAAGTGGGGAGGAAGCTGCTGGAGCGGGGAGCCCACGGCGAGCTGGGGGAGGGGTCAGGTCTCCGGGGCTGCTTAGAGCCAGTTGCTGGGTCAGGGCGGGGGTTGGGGAGGGAAAGGGTTAATGGGCTCTGCGATCTGTGGGTCCTGTAAACAGATGCAGTTGCCATAGCAACCGGCTCCATCACTCCAGCTGGAAAAACCCACAAAGGGTGGAGGGGCGAGCAGACAGACAAACTGCCCGATGGACAAACGGGGGCGACTGGATGGAGGAGGTTGGGGGGTTGGCGCAAGCACCCGGCGTCCCGCCCCACACCCAGGCCGCCCGGGGCAGGGGAGGGGGTCAGGGGCGGCTGACATGCCCACAGACAGGCGGGGGCGGCGGAGGAAGGGGGCGCCCGGCGCGGCAGCCGCGATGGGGGGTGCTGGGGGCGAAGGTTCGCCGGCCGGGGGCGGAGAGCGGCGAGGAGGCTCCAAGTTTCCCCGGGCCCGAGGCCATCCGCCCGGGCCCTCCCGCCCCGCGCGCCCCCTGCCCCCACCCCGCCCCCAGCCCCAGCCCGGCCTTACGTGCCAGATGACAAAGAAGATGAGGGAGGCGCACAGCACCAGGGTGAGCATGTAGCAGAACGCGGCGAAGGTGAACGCCATGGCCCCCGCGCCGGGCGGCGGCCCGGGGGGCGCCAGCGCGGGGCCCGGGCGCAAGGGGACGCCCCCCGGCCCGCGCTCAGGGCCGGCCGGGCATGGCCCGCGGGGCTCGGGCGCCGGCTGGGGGGACGCGGGCGGCGCGGCCGGGGCCGGGGCCGCGGGGCCGCGGGGGCGCGGGGCGCGGCTCGGGGGGCTCGGGGGCGCGTCCGCTGCCGGCTGCCCGGGCCCCGATCGCTCATCCTGCGCTCCCTCGCCCGCGGCTCCCTCGCTCTCCAGCCCGCGAAGCCGGCGGGGCGGAGCCGGGGGCGGGGCCGCGCGCGAGCGGCCTCGGGCGGGGCTGGGTCTCCGCGCGCCCCTCCGCCGGGCCGCCCGGCGCCACCCCCACCCAGCCTCGGGGCCCCGGAGGCGCGGGCGCTCCCGCGGGGCCGCCCCCTCCCGGCCGCCGCCCCGGAGCCCCCCCCGCCACGCTCGGCCCGCTCGTGGGCGCACGCCCCCCGGCCGCTCGCGCCGCGCCCCACCCACGGCCCGGAGCCCGGCCGAGGTCCCGAGGGCCGCACGCACCTGTGCGCGCCCCAGAGCGGAGCGGGGAGGGGCGAGGCCGGCGTCTGCGGCCCGCGGCTCGGGCCCTGGCGGCCGCCCAAGGCCACATCCTGGTTGCGCCGAGCGGGAGCGGGCGCTGGCGCGGCTCGCAGGTTCACGCCGAAGGCCGCCGGCGCCGTCCCGGCCGGAGCCGCACTGGGCCCGGGGGCGGACCAGCGCGGAGCGGAGCCGGCAGCTCGCCGGGCTTCAGGAAGTGGGTCAAGGGCTTTCGACAGCCATCCCGGGGCAAGGAGCCCGCGCAGGCCCCGCGCATGCCACCGCGCCCGGGGCTGCAGCGCCACGGCCCCACCCCCGGGGGCTCGGCCCACAGACCACACTCAGCCGCTCAACTTCCTTGCAAAAACCCTCGGCTCACCGGAGGGCCAGTGGAAATTTATTGGTTTTGTTTTTGTCCTTTCCGTCTTTCCCCAAGTGGCTTTTCCTTGCAAAATGCCTGACATGACACCAGAGGGGAACCTGGGAGTGGGGGCACCCCAGGGACTTAAATACAAGCTGGAGGGCAGGGCACAGGTGGGGCAGGCCAGAGACAGCACAAGGGTTCTGGGGTGGAGCCCTAAGGTTTGGTTTCCCGCAGGAAGCAGCCTTGCCGGAAGTCCCGGGTGGGAGGGCGGGAGTGGCGCGGCCCCCAGCCCTGGGCTGTGCCCGCATTCCCCACAGAAGTAGCCACGGGGGCAAGGATCCACCCCCATGGGCTCCAAGGGCCGTAAGGAGAAGCCAGACTTGCCGCCTGGGAAAGGGAGGAGGTGCTGGCAGGCTGAGGGTTAAGGCTGGTGCCGGGTGGGCCTTCCGCCTCCGCCTGCCTCGGGGACAAAGGGGCACGGTGGGCAGGCAGCACATGGGCCTGGCTCTGGCAGGGCAGGGGGCGGCAGGAGCAGGCTCCCTCTGGGCTCAAAACACTAGCCCAGTGCGGCTGCCCGCCCACCTGCCCCGGATGTGCTCAGGCCTCACCACGCTGGACGGCTGAGCTGTGACAGGTGTGGGAGGGAGGAGGCACGCCAGAGAGCCGAGGAGGGCTGCCGGGCCCCTGCGGCCCCCATGGCCGTCCTGAGGCCCGGGCACCGCATCCCAGGTCCTGGATCCCCAGCCCCATTCCTGGCCCTGGCACAGACAGCAGTCAGCGGCAGCAGAGGCCGGGGGGGGGGGGGCCCTCAGCTCTCAGGGGAGGTTTGGAGGAAAGGAAAAAGGGTAAGGAGAGAAACCCGCTGCAGCATACGTGGGAGGCAGGGGAGGGAGACAGACGGAGGAGCCCTCGTCCCAAAGAAAGGTGTGTGCTAGGGTATCTCTTAACGTTACCCAGAGGCAGCAGCAGAGCAAGCCCCCGCCCCCAGCCCAGCCCTAGGTCCCCTCCCTAAGGGGCCCTGACAGAACTGGGGCTCAGGGCGGCAGGCAGATGGGCCAGAGGGAGATGGGGAGCTCAGGACACCCCAAAGCCACAGACTCAAATGCCCCAGGAAAGGGAGGCACCTCCTGCCCCCTCCAGGGGCATCATCTGGAGAAGGTGCCCCATCCTGTCCCAGCCCACACGCCCCTCCTAGCAACAGCCCCCACCAGCCGGCTTCACCGGGGTGCTGTCAATCTTGAGGTTGGGCCGCTCACCCCCCGAGGCGGCCCCAGGCCCCATCCGCTTTTTGATCTCAGCAGCCATGGTCATGAACGCCTGCTCCACGTTGGTCGCGTTCTTGGCACTCGTCTCCAGGAAGGGGATGCCCAGGGAGTCTGCAAACTCCTGCAGGGCGAGAGAAGGGGCGTGGAAGGGGCAAGCGTGAGGGGCGGGTGGGGGCCCCAGCCTCTGCGGGCGGCGGCCCGGGCCCCACTCACCTTGGCTGTGGTGTTGTCCACCACCTTCTTAGTGGTGAGGTCGCTCTTGTTGCCCACCAGGAGCTTATTGACGTTCTCGCTGGCGTAGCGGTCTATCTCCTGCAGCCACTGCTTCACGTTGGCGTAGGATTCCTAGAGCGGCCAGGGTCCAAAGTTACTTTGCTCCCCAACTCCTACCCCACCCTAGGCCCGGAAAACAGGGCTTTTTGGGGTGAAGAGGTTGGTCCTGAGAGAGACAGGCACCTTGAGCTCAGGACCCTGAGGAAGCCCCCCCTAAGCAGGCTTCCTCCCTGCCCTCCTCCATCTAGAGACCCCCAGAGTCCTGGCAGTTTGCCTCAAGGCCCGCCAGCCTTGCTTCCTGCAGCTCCTCGGCGCTCCCAGACCTGGAACGGGCCAGCCCAACTCAGGTGGGTACCAGACACCTGGCATCAGGAAAGACAAGCCAGGAAGAGACACAAGCAGAGAGTAACAGGTTGGCGAGAGCCGCAAGCGCCTGCGGTGGCGCTCAAATCCCTTTAAGCTTGAAAATCTGTCGCAGGTGGACGGTGCCCCCGCAGGGAACCCGGGCCGAGGAGGGAGACAGGTGCCCTGAAACAGCCCGATGTTTGGCATGCTTCTGGTATCAGCCGCCTCCACATTCAGTCAGGCTCCCCAGTCCAGCCAGTGCCCAACCCCATACATGGACCAAGGACAGAACTTTCAGGAAAGGGCTCGAGCTAGAGCCACTTTCCCTTCTTAGGAACGCGACATCACACTGGCTCAAACTCGCACCTCCAGCCACGCCTCAGGTTGGGCCCCGAGCGAGGCACAGGGGACAAGGGCCGAGACAGCAGGGGACAAAGGAGCACACCATGCCCAGGGCAGCCCATGCCGTGGGCATGACAAGGTGGGCTGCAGGCAGGAGCTGCTGGGGCCGCAGAACAGCCTCAGCCCACAAGTGTGAACCCATCGTGCGGGGGAGCAAGGTCAGAGATGGGAAGGGTGCCGGGCATGATATCCTGGGGGGCGGGGAGAGAACTGTGGCTGGGATGCTGGCCCTGGGCAGGGGTGGAGGGCAGGCAGGCCAGAGCACGGAGGGGTCAGCCTGGCTACATCTCGGACCACCAGGGGCCAGCAGGTTCCTCAGGAAGGAACGGCAGGAGCAAGCCTTTGTTCTGGGGTGACAGTCCGGGAGGAGATGGGACCAGATCAGACCAGCCAGAAGGGACACCCACGGGGAGGTATCAGAGCAAGGCGGGGAGGAGGGGCCCTGAGCCAGCGAAGAGCTGAGGACTCAGAGGCACACTGGTGGGGTCAGGCCCAGGCTCTGCCGCACTCTGAGGGCCTAGACTCAGCGCCTGACCTCTCTCAGCCTCAGTTTCCTCACTGCACAAAACAGTGCCTCCGGAAGGGGCTGTTGTGAGCCCGAGATAACGAATGCCGGCCTGTCTCATAACAAGTGCTTAATTAGCAGGAGCTGCTATTATCCTCATCACTGCTATTATTACGAGGGGACGGCTACGAGGGGGATGAGGGGAAGCAGAGGAGCCCTGGGGCTGACTAGATGGAGGAGGGGAGCATTTCTGGTCAGGCGCAGGAACTCTGCTACCAAGACGGGGAGGAAGCTGGTCTGGGAAGAGATGCTGTTTTGCAGATGGTCGAGCTCAGGAGAGGCTGTCCAGGGGCAGGAGAGGGGGCGCCTGGGAGCCTAAAACCCCAAGTTCAGATGCCAGCTTTGCTTTTCCTGACTGTGAGGCCAGGCGCAAGTTACTTAACGCCTGGCCAAGGGTGTCTCCTCCTCTGGAAACAGGGGCGCCGACACTTAGTTCACCGGGCAACACCGTGAAAATCAGGTCCACCAGACAAGAAGCGCCGGAGGGCGGGCGGGCGGAGGTGAACCGCGACGCCCTGGAGAGGCCGTCAGAGCACCGGAGAAGTCAAATCACGGAGCAGCCAGAAGGGCGCAGGGCAGTCCGGGAGAGGCAGGGGTTGGAGTTGGGGAGCCCAATATCTGGGAGTGTGAGGGGCAGCCAGGGCAAGCCAGTAAGAAGCCTCTGAAGGAGAAGGACGCGGCGGGAATGGGGAGCCACCGCAAAGAAGAAGTTTTTCAAGGAGAGAGAAGAGAACAGAGCTAAAAGCCCCGAGGAGTCAGGTGGGGTGAAAACTGAAATAAGGTCAGGGATTTGGCAGCGAGAGGCGGAGGTGACCTCTGTCCGAGTGGCACACAGTTCACCCACAGCTGGCTGCCCAGAGGCCACCACCAACCCTGGGGAGCCAAAAGGCCTCAGGGTGGGGCTGCATCCTGGACCCTGGGGGCTGGCCCCTGTCAGCTACGAGGCTGGGCACAAGGCAGAGATTCCATCTCTGTCCCACCGCTGACTAACCGCCCGGCCCTGAGGAGCCGGCTCACCACACCGACCCATTTCCCTACCCGTCACCCAGGGACACAGGCGGCCTCTTTAGGGTGCTATAAGCATCACAGGCAGCAAACAGGTTCTGCAAATGCTAAGGTGGGGGGAACTATGGAGGTCAGCAGCACCACTGCCAACGACAGAGACCAGGCACCTGACGCGGCCTCAGGCCCCTGGCTGCCTTGGTGAGGCCTCCACGTGCTCTGAAGTGCAACCAGTCAGCTGACTAACCCCCTGCAAGCACCAGGGCCCGGCGGGTCTCTCAGAAGGTGGCAAGTCTGGCAGGGAGGTATGAGACCTGGTTCTGCTAAGACCCTGCAGCAGGGCCTTGGGAGGACCCACCCCGTAGCTGCTCCCCTCTAATGAGCTGAACACGTTCTCCATCCCAGGCAGCATCAGAGAGATAATGTAGGGCCTCCCAGGTGCCTAGGGGTTAAGCTATCACCTCTACATCGTGAGTTCCATCCCTGGCCAGGGAGGTCATCCACATGGTGCAGCAGACCTCTCCTGACTCGCCCGCTGCTCCCCTCAGCAGTGGATTTCAGTAGATCCGCCTGTTCTGCTCCCCACTCTGTCTCTGGTGAATCCTCTCACCTCCCGCACCTCTGGCCTGCACTCTGGTTCTTCCACACAGAAATAAAAAAGGGAAAGAGAGAGTGGGAAGAGAAAAAACAAGAGCCAAAGCCTTGGGGTTGAAAAGGCCACGGAGGGGACAGGGGGCGCAGGAGTACCTGATCAGTGACGTCGTACACCACGATGATGCCATGAGCCCCCCGGTAGTAGCTGGAAGTGATGGTCCGGAACCGCTCCTGACCAGCTGTGTCCCACTACCAGACAGGAGAGGGGCAGGTCAGCCCTGGGCCCAAGACACAGCCCGCCCTCCTGAGGTGGTGTGTGCACACCGGGGGCTCTGGGGGGAGCTGCACTCACGATCTGAAGTTTGATGGTTTTGCCATCCAGCTCAATGGTTCGGATCTTGAAGTCCACCCCGATGGTGCTGATGTAGCTCTCTGTATACGTGTCGTCCTGGATGACCGGGAACCCAAGGGATGGCCTGAGCGAACAGGCCCGAGACCCACCGGGAAAACCTCCCTCATGGCTCACGCCCCAATCTTCTCCTAACCACCACGCCCCAGTCCTCGGCACTCCACCTTGCCAGCCCTGTGCCCCTGGCTGAGTCGGATGCGGTGCTCGCAGGTCCTGCCACTTCACCTGTGGGCCCCTGGGTTTTACAACCGTTCTCTTATGGCTTGCCTCTTCTCCCTCCTGCCCCACCCCCACCGTCAGCAGCCCAGGGATGACAGGGGGGCTTCTTACTCACAGCAAACCGCAGGAGTAGGCATGACTTGCCCACACCAGAGTCACCAATCAAAAGCAGCTTAAACAGGTAGTCACTAGAGAGAAAGGAGGGGAAGGCGTGAAGGCAGGCAGGGAGCCCAACGTGCCGACACCCCGGAGTCACAGTAGCAGCATTTCCCTGCATTGTGAGGTGGGCCTCGGCCTAGGGTGTTGAAGGCGCTCACAGGATCCTCCCACTAGTCCCCGGAGCGGGAGGTTGACCAGCACCCTGACACTGCTGGCCCGAAAGGCTGAGTGTGAAGTCCCACTTTACAGAGAAAGAGACCAAGGCCCAAAGGGGGACGTGACTGGCCAAGGACCACAACCAGTTAGAGACCAGAGCTGGACATCTTACACCCTGATTCCTGAGATTCAGGTCCACAGGAGCTACTAAAGGAACCCTCACTGCACACCCCTGTGAATGCCTGTCTTCACAGGGGAGGCGAAGCCACCCCAACAGTGAATATCTATACAAAGAGCCTCGGGGGAAGCCATTAACACATTCAACAAGTGACAGTGACAAGGGCAGTTAGGATGGGTGGTGCTCCTGCCTGTGCTGGCCCCATGCTAAGTACTTCTATGCTAAGTACATCTTGCCCAAGCCTCACATCAGTCCAAAAAAGTGGGTGTTTTTATTTCCAGCTAATGTGAAAACTAGAGGTAGGAGAAAGGAAGCGACTTGTCCTAAGATATGTCATGGTTAACTTTTAAGACTGGCAAAAATTGTTCACAATTCAAAGTCTCTGTGGGAGACTACTGGTTGCCTACTCTGTTGCTCTTTCTGCTCCAGCTCAGAACTGCCCTTTCCCCAAGGAAATCTGAAGCCTGGATCCGAGGACAAAAAGGAAGTGGCAGAAGAGGAAGAAAATAACCGCACTTGGGAAAACTGTCAGTGCACGAGGTGGGGGCCACCTACTCGCTGGGGGAGTGACCAAGAAGTGAAGCGAGTATGAGAGGCAGAATCCCACTGGAAGGGGAGAAGCAAACGCCACGTTCCTCTAAACTCCATCGGCAGGGTGACAGCGAGGGGAGGGGTGCGACGGTAGCCCTGGGGGCCTCGCAGAGGTGAGGAGAGGGCGGCAGGAGAGCCGCCGCCAAGCCGCCGGGCCACCCGGGCAAGGGGCAGAGCGGCAATCCTGGAGGGGGTATCCGCGGGGCAGCGACCCAGAGCGGCGCGTCGGGGCCTCCCGCGCCTGACCAGTCCCTGGGTCAGCCCGGGAAGAAGATTCCGGGAGAACGGGAAGGGCAGTGGGGTTTGCGGTCCGATCTAAAGGGCCCGAGATCACAAACTACGTGGCGACGGGCTCCAAAACGTCGGGGCAGTCGTCCGCATCCAGACCGCCTCTCTGAGCAGCAGGTGGGGAAACTGAGGCCTGAGGACCAGGGCTGCGGGGTCACCTGACCGATGAGGGCTGGTAGGGTCGGTGCCTCAGACTCCTGGTAGTGCCCCTTGGGGTCGCAGTCACTGGGCCACCGGAGCAAGAACTTGGGGTGTAGCGCCCGGGTCCTGGGGGCCCGGAGGGGAGGAGCAGGACCCGGATGTGAGGGGAGGGGGTCAGCGGAAGAGGGACCCGGATGTGGGGGCGCCGCGCTGTCCTGACCCAAGCCGGACAACCCCGGTAAGCGTACAGCCCCGTATTCTGGATCGAGGCTGCGCCGGACGGCGCGGGCGGGGCTCACTCACTATTCGGGGTTCATGGCGGCGGCGGCGGCCCGCTCGGTCGCTCCCAGTCGGCTCTGCTCCGCCTCCCGTTCCAAGATGGTGGCCGCTCCGCCCCAAAGGCCCCGCCCGCCACGCGCAGGCGCAAACACTCCCCATTGGGGCCTGGACGCATTGCTTCTTGGAACTTGTAGTCTTCTTACACTGACCGAGTGGTCCCCGCTGCGCAGGCGTAACCGGAGACCTGCGCGTCCTCGCCAACACCCTCCTCCTCATCGCCGCGCATTGCCTTGTGGGGCTTGTAGTTCGCCGCCCAGACGCACCTGGGCGTGAGGACTGCGTTCCCGGGTGCGAAGGCGTCCCGGCGTTGGAAGCTCAATTTGAAGTTGACACGTTTCACATCTGTCTGACAGAGGCCGTCACCCCTCCCCTCCCACCTCCAGAAGTTGTGAGCATTAGTAAAGTCAATTTATGCAGGGCTCTTCGCGTGCTCGTGTCACAGCCCGGAACGGTGTCATCACCCACGTTTTAAAGATGAAGCAGCGACAACTCCCTCAAGGTCAAGCCGCTTGGTCGGGGCAGAGCTCACCGCAAGCCCACGGCCTTACCATCTCAGAGGTCGAAGTTGTTAGTAAAAAAATTGAACCCGGGGGGGTCCCCTAACCATCCCGGGACGGGGCGGGGTGTCTGGGCTCCCGCGCACCCCGCGCGCCGACCTCCCGACCCCGCCCCAGCCTGGAGACGCCGAGCCCTCGGCCTCTGCCCCAAACACGCCTGGCTCAGATTCAAACCGTCTTTATTTCTACAGCAACATTTGAAAATAGAGAGCGACCGCCTGACACCCCCTCCCCCAGAAGTGGGGCGGCCCATCCGGCACGGCCGTCCCCGCCCCTCGCGAAGCAGCAGGCGTGGGAGGCGCAGCGCCCGGCCGAGCCTGGGGGCGGGCAGTGCACAGGCCCGGCGCCGAGGGGTGATGGTGGGGCGGGGTGCCCCTCGGAGGCCAGGAGGGACGCGAGAAGACCCAGGGACCCTTGGGGGAGGCGCCGCCCGGAAAGGTGGTGCCTGGGAGATACCACCACGCGAAATGGGGGTGATTAAGGCCTGGGCGGTACCACTGGAGAAGGGCGGGGTGAGGCAGGTACACCTTGAACTGAGGGGAGGGCGCGGCCAATAACTTATTTCTCTATATACAGAAGCGATGGGCCGAGGGCAGGGGTGCTGGAGGACGCGGGGGCTTCGTGTTCCTGGCCCGGGGTGGGGGCGGGGGTGGCGAGGGGGGCTACTGAGTGTCTACCTTGGAGACCAGGGCTAGCCTCTCCCATGGCCCTGAACCTAGGGAAGAGGGGGCCCTGCTGGAAGGAATAAATAAGGGGCAGAGCTGGAACAGGCAGGCCCAGCCTCCAGGGCTCAGGCAGAAATGACAAGGGAGGAGGTTACCCTGAGATTGAACAGAAAAGACGGGTTCTTGGGAGAGACAGGCGGGCAAGCAGCAGGCCCAAGCGCAGGGCTGGGGTAGGGAGAGTGGCGGGAGGAGGCTCTGGCGCTGGTGGCGCCTTCAGGATTAGCCCACCAGGGAGCTTCGTCGGGAGAGGTCCATGGAGCTGGAGCTGAGGGTGCGGCTGTCAGAGAGGCCTGTCCCTCCAGCCTGTGGGCAGAGGGGGTGGGTGGCTCAGCCTCATGCTGCTGCAGGGCTGTGCTTCCCTGGCCCCAGAGGGATCCGACCAGCCAGAGCCCAGGCCCACAACTGGGTGCTGACACTCCCACCCAGCCAGTCGCATGTCTTCATTTGTCTCCCCAGTGTTCAGCCCAAAGCCAGGCCTGGGACAGAGACAGGCACTATTGCCAGATGAAGACATGCTGGAGGACAAGTTGGGGTGACTCTGGCCATGCAGACCTGGGGTCTGAGGCCTGGCCCTGACCCGCCCACCCATACCTGGGCTGGCTCTTCCACACTCTTGTTGAGGAAGTTGAGGGAACTGGCCCGCTTCATCCTAAGGGGAAAGATGACAGGGATTTATTTGCTCGTGATGGAACTGGGGGTTCCAGCATGGGGGCTGGGGAGAGGCCGAGAGGCGGGAGCACATCTGGTGGGTAGTGGTACTTGAGAGATGAGGAAGTTCACCTCAGAGGCCAGGGACTCCTCTGCGGTTGGGATGAATCTTGAAAGGCTCACCCAGGATTGGGGTTCACTGGGAGTAGGGGCTTACCTGGGATTAGGGGGCTCCTGGGGGCCACCACCCTGCAGCTTTTTCACCAGCATCTCGCTGCTGCGCCTTAGAGCATCTCGGAGCTTCCCAAAGGAGCCACTGCGCCGCAGGGAGCCGCTGCCATCCTGTGGGGCAGGCAGGTTTCTCTCTTAAGCCCTGCTGGCTGAAAGCCTCCTGGCTCCCCCTCAACCCCCAAACTCACCCCACTCCACTCAGCGGCAGGCCCTGTTTCCTCCAAGTCAGACTCAGATCGTGGCCCGGCCCCCTCACGGCTGCCACGGCGGTCTCCCCGCCCAGCACTGCCATCTTTCAGCAATTCCACCACCTTGGTCTGGCTGGCAGGGTCCAGGCCCTGAGGGAGGGCAGGAGTATGAGGCAGAGCCTAGGTCCAGACACGGACAGCACACAAACCTCTGTGCACCCCACTGCCTGCCCCACCTGCTTGCGGCTGCGGCTGGCACAGTCCTCCAGCGTGTGCGCGGCCTCCAGCTTGCCCTGGCGCCGGTACAGGGCCCCCAAGCTGCGCAGGGTGGTGTTGACTGTGGGGCTGTGGATGGGACGACGTCAGCTTCAACCTAGCGTTCCCCAGGACCCAGGGCCCATCCTGTGTCCAGCCCCTCCTCCGGGTCAAGTGCTGTGCTCGGCCGCCTGGACTCTCCTGTCCTGGGGAGCGGCCCCGGGCTGGGGATCTGGTCCACTGCCCAGGCGGGGTGATGCTACTGAGGGACAATCAGGCTGCCCTAGGGCGGGAAGCTGCCTCGGGACAGGCAGCCTGAGACTCAGTCCTTGAAGGATGAGCTTTGGGGGGGCCAGGGGTTAAGTGATACGGGGCGCTGAGCCTGGCTGCGGCCCCACAGTCCTCACCTATCTACTTTACAGGCCTTGTACCAGCTGCCATATTCCCCGTAGGGGGTGCTGTCCCGGCGCTTATCCTGGGGGAAAGAACGGTCAGCGGAGGTGGGAGAAGGCCCTCGGCCCACACGTCCCCGACAGCGCCCCCGCCCCACCGAGCTACCTTGCTCTCCTCCCGTTCCTCTGCGTGCATCCAGATGGGCTTGTTGTCCCCTGGGGGAGAAACAAGGCTGTCACCAGCCAACCATACGGCCCTCCTGGTGGGACCTGCACACAGGCCTGGGGTCTGGGGCAGGGCTCCGGGGCACCAGGGTGGACCACGGAGGACCATGGGGAGGCTTTGTTGAGGAAATGAATGAACAAAAAACAGACCTTTGAAAACATTACTACTGACCCTCCTCTGGAACCGAGGTGACCACGGCACAGAGAGGGGGGACCCCTGCACAACTCACACCCACACCTGACACTCAGCCGGAAATGACAGGCATCGGGGCCGGAAGCGACCACCCAGAGGAGATACTGGAGTAGGCCCTCCGGGGGAGCAGCTGTCTGGTGGAGAAGGGGAAGAGACTACAGCCGCGCGTGCATCGAAGGGTGTGGAAGGGCCAGGTGGCTGTGAGGTAGGTGTGTGCGTTCACATGTGCACCCAAAGGTGAGGCTGGGCTACCTGCCGGTCCCTGCTCCAAGAAGCTGCTGGGGAGGCATCTGCCCCAGCTGCGGGGGAGCGAGGGGCCCGCACTGGGCGAGCCGGGGCACCCGCGGCCACTGCTCACCGTTCACAGAGCCAAACTCCTTCTCGTGCGCGCGCGTGAGGATCTCCTTGTACAGGATCTCTGCATCCTGGTACTTGCCCTGCTTCAGGTAGCAGGAGGCCTGGAGGGGCGGGCCCAGGGGTGAGCAGGTCCTCTTCCTTTCCTCCCTGCCCTGCCTCGGCCCTCCCCAACCCCTCCCCGCCCACGGCACCAGGTTGTTCTTGGTCTTGGCCACGTTGGGGTCGTCAGGCCCGAGGCGGGTGGCGTAGATCTCCAGCGCCCGCCGGTAGTAGTATTCCACTTCCTCAGCTTTGCCCTGGTTCTGGCACAGCAGGGCCAGGTTGCTCAGCTGCTTTGCCACATCTGGATGAAACTTGCCCAGGACCTGGAATGGGATCCCGGGCCAGGGGTTGGGCTCAGAGCCAGCTTAGGCCCCTGCCTGCCCAATCCACCTGTCCTGCCCACACCTGCCAGGCCTTACCTTCTCCCGGATCTCCAATGCCCGCTTGCACAGGGGCTCGGCCTCCTTGTACTTGCCCCGCTTGCCATACAGAACCGCCAGGTTGTTCAGTGTTGCAGCCACCTGGGGGTGACGGAGGAGAGGATGGAGGTTCCAGGATCAGGGACCCTGATGGCAGGGACTGAGGAACTTGGGTACTAACCCAGGGGCAGCCCCACTTACGCCTGCCCTCACTCACAGCAGGATGGTCCTTGCCCAGCGTCTTCTCGCGGATGGCCAGGGCATCGTTGAGCAGGTGGGCAGCCTCCTTGTACTTGTTCTGGTCCCTGTAGGCGGGCAGGAGGATGGTGAGGTAGTCCTCCAGCCCAGGCCCTGCCCTTAGGGGCCCAAGAGTCCCATGGGGACCGTGCTTATCTATACTGGCACAACAGTGTGACCCAGAGCCTGGGGAGATGTGCCCAGCTCCTGCCTGCCAGGAGCTGGGGGGACTCTGGGCAGTTCACAACCACTAAGGCATGCAGAGGCGGGGTACAAGCAGACCCCACCGCCTCATGCCCGGTGCTCCTTGTTCTCCAGTCCCCAGTGCCTCTGCTCACGCTGCTCGTCTCCCACCCTCTCGTGTTCTGGGCAAGCGCATCTCTCCCGCAGGGCCCTCCTTAAGCCTTGGCGCCTGAGTTGTGCCGCCTCCCAGGGGACCTGGAGTCCTCATGTGCTGCCCACACTGGACTGAGGCTGCTTCATGTCCACAGCCCCGGCCCACACTGCCCAGGCACCGCTTTGGCACCATGTGGGCCAGACCCCTCTGGGCACAAGCTCCTTTCTCTCCGCCTCACTCCCTGATGCAGCCGCGCCCCGGGCACAGCGGCACTGAGGGCGTGTGGCCAAGGCGGGAGCCTCCGGGAGCCCAGGGCCGGGGGTCGGAGGAGCCCTCACCGGTAGACCAGCGCCAGGATGTTCAGCATGGTGGCCACGTCGGGGTGGTCATGGCCCGATGTCTTCTCCAGGTCCTCCAGGGCCTGCTTGCACAGGGGCACGGCTACCTCGTAGCGGCCCTGCGAGGCGTACTGGATCACCAGGTTGTGCAGGGTGCGGAGCCGGGCTGGGATTTCGTAGCCCCCATGCTGGGCAGCTACATCCCCTCCTCCAGGGCTGGGGGCTGCAAGGCCAAGGGCAAGAGGTCAGATGGGCCGATGATGCCTGGGGCTCGCTGACCCTGCCAGCCACGCCTGTGACCTGCCCGACATGAGGTCCCAAGTCAGTCACTAACTATTCCACCTCAGTTTCCCCAGCTGTAGAGTCGCCCCACAGAAAGAGCGGGTAGGCGCCCTGAAATATTTCCAGCTGTGTGTCCCCCAGCCAGTCCGCCAGCCTCTGAACCTCAGCCTCCTCATTGCACAACGAGGCTCCGGTGGCCCCCACGGCCCACGAGCAGGCTCAGCACGGCCCGTGGCATCCTCTTTCTCCCTCGGAGGCTGGGGGTGGGGCGGGAACTCTACTCATGCTCAGAGCAACCACGGGCCCAGAGGGACTTGACCCAGACGGACAGCGGTGCTCGCCCCTCTGAGAGCTGGGGCGGGGGAGGGCAGAGGCAACTGGTAAAACCTGCCTTTAAGTTAAGCGCTAACGTGCTGGACGTTCCGGTCAGAAGACAGACAGGAAAGGAGGGGCAGACACTCCGCCCTTCCTGCCGCCCCCCCCAGCTACCCGTCCACACCTGGGCTCTGCTCCTCCTCGTTGGGGAACAGGTCATCCAGAGAGTCTTTGGGGACATCTCCCTTCTCCTCCTGGGGAAGAGACAGGACAGAGCATCAGGGAAGGACACGTCGAGTGGCCGCCCCTCCCCCCCAACTGCTCCTGCTGCCCCCTCCCTGCTCCCGGGCGCCCCCTTTGGGTGGGGCGGCGGCGGCAGGGGCTCACGTTGGGGGATGTGTCCTCATCCAGCTTGCGGATCTGGCTCATGAACAGCAAGTGCTGCTTCTCCTCCTCGAGCTGGGCCACCGCCTGCTCGCTGCGCTGCAGCTTCTGCTGCGTCCCTGCCAGCTCCTCCCGCAGCCACTGGTTCTCCTGCACCAGGCGCCGCACCTGAGCCCGCAGCTTCTGCTTCTCCGACTCCACGGCCCCCAGGTGGCTCGACAGCGCCAGGATCACCTGTGGCAGGCGGCCGGGGTGAAGGCCAGAGCCCCGTCCACCCCTCGGCCTGGGGGCCCCAGCACTGGGCTCCTGTGAAGAGCTGGGCCGGGCATGCCTGAGGAGCCGCAAGGCTGGGGGCCTCAAAGCTCTGCTCTCGCCAAGGGAGTGGCCCCCATGGGTCCAAGAGACCACAGACTAAGACCCAAACCCAAGAGGCCCGAGGAGCCCCAACAACTTCCTTCGAGGGTCAGAGCTCCCACCCTGGCTCCGCGGGCCTTGAGAAAGCCCGCCCTCTCCTGGGCCCCCGCACATCTCCACAATGACGGGCTGCTCCCTTGCTGGGCTGCTGGGACTGTGGGGTGCTGTGCTTTCCCGGCACTGGGGCTTCTCTTCCTTTCCCTCTTGGGGGTTACAATGACGTCCCCGCAGCCACGCCCTATAACACTGCCCCCCCCCCAAATGGGCGCTTTCCCGAAGAGCCCTGATCATGCAGCTGAGGGCACCAGAAACTAGCCAAGGGTCCAGGGCAGTCCCCGGCCTTCTGCAGTTCCCAGGGAGGGGAGGGGTGTGTGTCCCAAACCCCCTGTGATCTGGGGAACCACAGAAACAGGAAGGAGATCCAGAGACCTTAGCAACCCCTCCCCTGACTCCTGTCCCAAGCTCCTGCTCTCCCTGCCTCGGGACCTCGCACAGGCTCTGCCCTTTCTCCACCTTTTGCACTCAGGGCCTTTTCTGCACTGAGGCCTCTTCCCCCTTATGCCCTCGGCCCCAGGAAAATAGGCACCTTCCCCTGCCCCGCCAGATCACCCCATTCCCCATCCGTGGGGGTGGCTGTGCACACCAGAAGGGGGACCCCAGAAGGGGGACATGTTCATCTCTGCACCTGACAGCCAAACAGCTGTGGAGTGAATGACCAATGCGTCGCCGTTGCAGAGCGCCCGGGACCTGGGACCTTAGCCAATGCCTAAGTGACAGGTGTTCTCACAACACTATCCTTAAAAAAAAATAAAATAAAATAATGATCCCTCAACAGCCTGGAAGTAGATGCAGCAGATGGCATGATCCCTATTTTAAAGACAAGGAAACCAAGATGATACCACCTGCCCGGGACTCAGCCAGTCAGTGTCTCAGCAAGATCGGAAGCGGCCAAGACTCTCCCCCAGCCCAGCTCCTTCTATGCCCCACTATCCCCTGGTGTGTCCATCTGCATATCCCCCCGACTCCCCAGCTTAAGACAGCCACACCAGAACTCCTGATCCATCCAGTTCTCGCATCTCTCAAACATGCTCACACCACAAACCTGGGAGTTGCCCCCTCCTCCCCCCGCCTCCCGGGCGCCATCCTGCTGGACCTACCTCCAGTGCTCAAGGTCTCCTCTCCACCCTCATGGCCACCCCTGTAGGCCAAGACACCACTGACCACTTGAACTCCAGCAGTTGAACTTGAACTCCTGCCTGCTTTTACCTTGGCCTGACCCACTACAGTTCATTCTCCACATCTCAGTCATAGGAAATTTTAAAAACCCAAGTCAGCCTCCAAGGTCTCCCCAATTTCCTGAGAATAAATCCACACTGATGAGGCACAACATGACCTGGCCCTGGCCTTCTGCACAGACCTCTTCTGTTTTGCTCTCCTTCCCCATGATCACAGAGTTTCCCCCACTGCCCCACCACGACAAGATCTCTCTACCTCAGGACTTTTGCACATGCAATCTCTCAAGGCCTTTCTGGAGGCAGGTTCACTCCTTCCTTCAGACCTTGATTTAAATGTCATTAGTTCACAAGTCTTGTCTAACAATAGATAAGACCTCGTGAAACAAACTATCACAAGAGCTTATTCTTTTTTAAAGAGAACTTCTGTCTATTTGTAATAAATGCATGTGTGTTTCTTTCTCTCTTCCTACTGGACTAGGGCAGGGATCTTGTCTGCCTTGTTGGAGGGTATCCCTGCCATCTAATGCATTGTCTGGCACATAGAAGGCACTTCATAATGCACCTGCTAATGAATGACTAAAAGAATGAATTTGGAGGAAAAAAAAAATTGATGGGGGTTTCTCTTAAGGATTTCCTTTTTGTTCTCCTATGACATTTGCAGTCTACTACCTAGCGGAGAAGCCAGTAACGGGGCTGAGTTCAGGCGGGGCTGCAGGATGATCAGGCTCACCCATGGGAGGCAATGGCACAGCTGGGCCTCCAAAGCCCATTCATTTCTTCAACAGTTATTTATTTACCAGGGGCCTACCAAGGGGTTTCAGGGGACAGATAGTTCCCTGCTCTGATTCCTACACTGCCAGGATCCCCCTGGAAGGCTCCACTCCTCCCGTGACCTCCCACTTCAGCACCCCAGACCAGCCTACCTGGGCCTCCCCCAGCCCCAGCTCGATGGCCTCCAGAGAGCGCCGCAGGAGGACGCAGCGCTCCTGGGAACCGGGTTCGGCATCGCTGGCTTCATGAGTGACCAGGGGAGCGAGCAGGGCACGGTGCTCCCCACGCAGGGTCTCCAGCCCTTGGATGACAGCTTTGGTGCCCAGCACGATGTCATCTTGGCTCAGCTTCTCCTCCCGGGGAAGCACCATCGTGGCCATGGCCGTGCCTCCTGTTAGGGCGAGGGGGCGGGCAGGGGGTGCCGGGCCTGGGGCCACACCGCCGTCCGCCCCGGATTAGGTAAACACCTCCGATCCCCGCGCGCGCCAGGTCCCCGGGGCGCCCGGGTCCCCCGCGGCGGTCCGCACCGTGCCCGCGCTCGGCCTACAGGGGGCGCGCCCGGCCCGTCTCGCCGGGGAGACGCAATGCGGTGCAGACGGTACGGCTGGACTCGGATCCGGCCCAGACCACTGGCTAGGCCGGCTCCGGCTGCCCAGTCTCGGGGTCCCCCGGGGACTCCTCCACACTGGCCAGCGCGCGCCGGAGGGCGGCCCCACGGAGGTGGCGGCGGCTCGCTCCCGCGCGGCAGCCCCGGGCCCCGGGGACGCGGCCCCAGGCCCCGCAGCGGCCCCCGCCCAGGGGCAGGCGGGCCTCGGAGACCCTCCTCCCGGCAGGCCGACCCCGGGCACCCGCCCCGCCGAGGCGCTGTCTCGAGCTTCCCTCCCGCCCCTCAGGCCGCGCCCGCGACGACGCTTCCCCGGAGACCGGAGCGAAGCCCGGGGACCCCCGCGCCCCGCCAGGGCCGCGCCCCCTCCCCGCGGGCCGGCCGGGTCCCGCGCAGGCCGCGCCCACGGCGACCCCTCCCGAGGCCGCTCCGCAGCCCCCGCCCCGCTGGGTCTGGCGGCGCCGCTCCCGGCCCGCTCAGCGCGCGCGGACCTGCGCCTCCCGCTCGGGCCCGGCTCCCGCTCCGCGCCGGCTCCGCCCCGCTTCACCCGGACCCGCAGCCGAGCGCGCGTCCCGCCGCCTCCATCCCGCCGGCCTTCCCAGCAGTCCCCGCGCTGCCTTAAAGGTAAAGCCGCTACCTCAGCGGCGTCGGAGGGGGCGAAACGCTCCTCTCGGCCCGCTCGCCGCCTTAAAGGAGCTCCCCCTCCGGCGCTCCCCCGGGCCCGGCAGCCGGGGGCGTGGCCGCGCGTGGGCGGGGCCCCGAGGGGCGGGGCCGGGTCGCGGGCTCAGGTGCCCGCCCCGCCCCCGCGCACCTGCGGCGGGGCCCGGGCGCTCTCCGCGGCCCAGGCCGCCCGGGCGTGCTCGGGCTCCCGCGGCGGGGGGCCCGGTGGTCGCAGCGCGACCCCTGACATGTACTGAGGTCGTTGCACTTGGTGAGTTTGGTGCCTGCGAAGTCTCGAAGCGCTCAGGAAACCCAAGGGCCGCGGGCGCTGCGCCGCCTCTCCCCGCGCCCAGCTGCTTGTCTTCGGAGACTGTCCCGCCCCACCCGCTCCTCGGGGCCGCCCGTGGCCCTGGAGGCGACTCACAGCATCTTAGGGCTCTAAGATGGGGGGCGGCAGGAGGGGGCGGGCAGCTTCTGACTTAGAGGAGGGAGGGGTGGCCGGGGGCGGCGGGGCCTCTGCTGAATCAGCGCTGCCTTGCGGGCGAAGGCCTCGGCAAATGCCGTGTCGGAGACCGGGCAGTGCCTTTGGGCCGTCGTGATGGCGTTCGGGCTCTGCTTGAGTGTCCTGTCCTCAGACCTTCCCTGATTCCCAGCCCCTCCTGGAGGCCAGTCCATCTCCTGCACCCACTTCAATCTCGCCATGGCATCTGCGGCCTAAGCTCTCCTGGCGGACTCCTCTCCAGACCGCAGGCCAAACCCGTGTGTCTCCTCCACTCCTAGACAGCTCCTGGCCAGCCACAGGGCAGCGCTCAGTAAATGTCAGTTTTCGAAAAGGGCAGAAGGGTGAGCCACTCCCAGGGGCACACCGGCACAGCCAGGCCTACTGGGCGCCCATAGGTCCCATGAGTCAGGCTGGCTTCAGCTTCCTGGTGGATGCGATGACCCCTCAGCACCACCTTTGACAGAAATGGAGCTCTGCGTCCTGTGCTGTGAGACAGGTTTTCCTGAGCCCCAAAAGTGCCTTCCTGGAGATCTTCCCCACACCAAGCTGAGGCTGTCTATAGGAAGAACCCTTGGCTCCTGCTCCCTTTGTCAATGAAGCTATTAGGAGACCTCAGGGGGGCACCACCCCAACTTCTCCCTGCAGCGGGGCTGACCCTTCACCCACACCTGCCGCTGTTTCTGGCTCTCCCCATCCTGCTCTCGCTTTTATGGGTGTAGCTCAACATGTGGACCCAGACACTGCTGAGAATGTGGTGCACAGCCCAGGGCCTCAGGACCCCGACAGACATGGCCTGTGCAGATGGCTGAGGGATAGTGCCCCTGAGAACTCCACCTGCCCACAAGTGAGGCTGACTCTGGGTAGCTCAGTGATACCAGCAGTGTTCTTCTCCCTGACCCTGTGCTTTTGCCAATGATTTTTTTCTCCAGTGAGTCTTAAAGGCAGCTAATGCAGTCACATGATACAAAATTCAGATGGCACATACCAGTTACAACGAAATGAAGTTCTTTCTCTGATCACTGTGCTCAGCCACGCATCTCCCTCCCCAGAGGCACCTGCTGCTACTGTTATAGGACAGGGAGAGGGGCAGCCCAAACCCCGCAAACCTGCCTATTCTACATGGGTTCTGCCATCCGCCGCATCAACACAAAACATAGAAGACTTTAATGGGAAGGAACTTTAATAAAACTAGGAAACAATACAGGTAAGGCAAAGAGTCTAGTTTCTAAATGAAGCATCCAGAGTTACCCGTCCCCTCGTGGGTAAAAGTCCATCCAAATGGGATTGGCCCAGAACAAGGCCCCAAGGCCTGCCACAAGTCTAAAGCATCTTCCAGTGGGGACCCACAGAAAAGGGTCACAAACAACCAGACAAGCCCGGAAGGAAAAGAGCAAAATCAACATCAAGATAAAAGCTGCCATGGTCACCTCCCCACGGGTCTCACCCACATCTGTGTCACCCAGTCCACGACCAAAAGACAAGCGCAGTTTCTTCACGTGTCTCTAGGCTCCATGCGCCTCCTCCAGGTCTCCTGGCTCCATCCTGCTTCCTTCCTCAGTCTCTTCTGCAGCTTCTCCTCTTCCTGCTCAGCTCCACCCTCCCTTGGGTGGGGCAGGGAACCTGGAACTTCCCCCTTTCCTGGGGACCACCCTGTTACACTACCAGGGTCGTGTGTTCATTTTTCAGGGAGGGTCTGGGACTGGGACTGTCAGAGGCTGTCCAGAGAGTGGGCTGCATTGGTGCCAGGGTGAGTCCTGGGCATCTCTTGTTTTAAAACTTCAACTGCTCATGCTGTGCATTCTGGGTTGAAAGCCACTGCTGGGGCCTCCCCGGTGGCGCAGCGGTTGAGCGCTGGGTTGCGAAGCTGCCCACAGCCTCCGTGGCGCCGGTTCGATCCCCGGCTGCTCCCCGGCCCCGGAGGAGGATCCCACATGGTGCGCAGACCTCTCCTGCCACCCGCTGCTCCCCTCAGCAGTGTGCTTCGGTCCTTCTGCCTGTTCTGCTCCCCGCTCTGGCTCTGGTGAATTCTCTCACCCTCCCGCGCTTCTGACTGTACCCAGTGCATGTATAAACAAAACAAACAAACAAATATAATAAATAAATAAATAAAAACATGCCTCTATAAAAAAAAAAAAAAAAAAAAAAAAAAAAGAAAGCCACTGCTGAACTGCCCTTGTTTTATAGGTAAAGAAACTGCAGCCAAGAGCTAGGAAGGCCGCTGTGCCTGCTGTTCCCAGGAGCTCAGGCTTCCAGGTCAGTGTTCTTTGTTAATCTAGAGCCCTCCCCCCGCCCCCAGTCATTTTATCCCTGTGGGGAAGGGAGACTGACTGTGTGGAGTAGAAGTCAAGAGAAGGCGAGCACTTAGCTTATTCACACCCACAAAAGCACACACACACGCACACACACACACCCTCAGCTGCAGGCAGGTGCTCACCACCCGCTGTACCTGCTAATGCACTCACCTCCATGCGTGTGTGTGTTTGTGCAGGACTGGGTATGTGCCTTCAGTGGACACCTTAGAGCAAACGCACAACCTCTGCTTTCTTCCCTGCGCTTTCTCTATCAGTAAATAAGCACATTTTTCTTATCATCTTTTTCCCCCGACACATGGAGAGAAGGCTTTTCAGCCTCCCTTTCTGACTTCCGCTGGTTTCTTGCTCAGGCTTTCCTGCTCTCTTCAGGCTTCTGTGGTGTCTTTGTGACTTTTTTACGCCTCTGGCCTTGCTCCTCCTCCTGTGCAGGGCAGAGGAAGGCCGGGCCCTCCCGCCAGTTCTCATGCTCTTATCTCTCGATGCTGAACCTTGCCTGTGTTCCACCTCTTCAGCCCCTCGGCTTTTTATCTTATCTCTGAGGGCTGTACTGTGCCTCCCCAAGGGAAGGGACTGTTACTCCAGCCCACTTGTTCTGCACTCCCCCCGCAGCTGCTGGTCTCCTGCCAGGCTGCTGATGGGTGCTGCTAGTGGGGAAGAAAGGAAGGAGTCTGTGCCAGTGGTGATTCAGCTCCTTATGCCATTTTCCGCAGAGCTCATCGGCTGGCCCCTCCAGTCCCAGGCCCGGGAAGCTGCTCTCGCTACTTTCAATATTGTTTCCACCTCAGATCACTCCATTGCGCCTGCCCGATCCCCGGGGACCCATTGACTCGCTCATGCCACTGAAAGCTGCTTTTGAAAATTTTATTTTTCCATTCCTTTCAAACGCTCAAGGGCACTCTGGCCAAGCATATTACCCCCTTGAAGCCCCTTCAGAAGGTTCACGCGTTGAGTGTTGGGCTGGAGGCTCCTTACAGATCACGCCTCCCCAACTTGACGCAGCTCACCCCTTCCAGGGGGTCCTGTTCTGCTTGTAAGTTCTTCCTGCCCCCGAGCCAGAACGGAGGCTGCTCTCAGCTCCCCCGAGGCTCCGGGGCCCTGTCCTGGTGGCTGCGGGGCCCAGTGGGACTGGGGGGCCCAGTGGGACTGGGAGGGGCCCTGCCCTCTCGGCGGGTCCCGGCCTTCGGGGCCAGGCTCACACGAGGTCGAAGCTGAGCTTCTCCACCTGCCAGCCCTGGGGCGCTGGCAGACTCTTCATCTGTTTTCTTGTCTGTAAAATGGGATTCCTCACACCCACCCATCGGGTCCTCAGGACGACAGGATGACGTGGCCGAGCTTAGCGTCGTGCCTCGCACAGGCGACACGTTACGCGTCGTTTGTTCTGATGCCGTCGCCATCGAGCTTCCCGTTCCGAGGCCGGGAAGTGAGTGGAGAGTGAGGAGAAAAGAACAGGAAATGTGCGCAGCCTCTGCGTGCGGTGTTGCAGAGCAGACACCTCCAGAATGAAATCGAGCGACAAGTGAGCCCCAAAGGGCAGGGAGAGTCCGAATGCGACAGGACAGGCGGCTGGGGCAGCCCCCCGCCCCTCAGCCAGCTCCCCGGGCGCCGAGGGAGCCTGAGCCTCCCGCCAGCCCAGCCCGCCCTGCTCTGTCCTCTGCTCCACCGACAGCTGTGTGCTCCGCCCAGGCCCAGGGGACACACACCTCTGCAGAGCGCACCCCCGCCCTGAGACCCCCCTCGTCCCCCCAGATCTCCTCCGTCCCCCCAGATCTCCTCCGGGGTGTTCCACCATCTGCCTGTTTTCCCAGGGCAGTCGCCTCGCGCGCTCCCTTCGGCCCTGTTTTCCTACCCGCCTCCTGCCCCTAGCCATTCGACCTCTTGCCAGGCACTCAAGTCTCCATTTTCTCCACCTCCTCACCCACTGCTTGGTCTTTGTCCTCACATCTTGACCCTCCGCCGCCACAAGGCCCTTCCTGTCCTCTGGGCGTCAGTCTTGTTTCCTCGCGCCTGTTGTAGGGAAGTTTCTGACTAGATGCCTAGCCCCGGGGCTGGCTCCCTCGGTCTCAGGATAAGCGCAGCCGCCCCGGTGCCTGCCTGCGGCTCCTCTCCCGCCCTGTCACTCACCATCGTGTCTCCATCACGCGAAACCACGCGTGGCCCCAGAACAGGCCAGATTCTCCTGTCTCTCGAGTTCGCTGTTTCCCAAGCATCCACTGTGCCGCTGACCAGCTGCCCCCCATGTGCTCCTGTGCCACCTGCCATGCTGTGTGCCAGAGCTCTGTTAGAGTGTCTCCCCTGCTCGTCTGAATGCCCATGTAGGTAGGGACCCAGCCCTGGGCTCACCCTGACACCAGACCTAGGCTGGGACTGGCTGGTGCTCACAGGTGGCATGTGTGGCTGGCGGAGAAGTTGGCATCCGCGTAGGCCCTGAGAGATGGTGGAGGCAGGTGACCTGGGCTGGAAATCCGGCTCCTTCTCAGCCCATCTGTGTGGTGGCCAAGTGGCTTAGCCCCTCTCTCACTCCTTTACCGAACCTTCCGCTGGCTGCCATCTCCGGAGTGGTGGATGGAGGGGCAGCCCTGCCCTCCGGATCACGCCTTCTAACGTGGAACAGAGACGTTTTCGTGGGTCACCTTGAACGCCCTGACTGACTGAAGGGCAAGGAGGAGACTCACCTTCTGGTAGAGTGACCGGGAAAGCACCTGCTGTGTCTCAGGGGAAGAGGAGCTGCTGGCTCCGTGGGGTGGAGGAGCTTTTAGGGTGAAAAGAACAGCACTTGAGGCGGTGCACAGAGGAGGGGTCTGGTGACCGAAAGATGGTGTGTGGCTTAGGGCTGTGGGGCAGGGGAGGTGGGTGTGAGCTTGGAGAGGTGGGCGGGCCTGGCTGCGCAGGTCCCAGGGACCAAGGCTGTGTTCAAAGACATTAGGGAACCACGTCCAGTGCCAGGGACTCAGGTTGACTTACGAGGCTGGCGTTGGAGGTTGTGGCCAGGAGCCAGGGAGGTAACACAGGGCGACTCAGTGGTGTCTGGCTTGAGTAAGAGAATGGGCCCTGGTGTCGCTTCTAAGACTGGGAGGCTGGAGGCAGTGCAAGAGGCCTGCCAGTAGGCATCTTCTAGGCTAGAGGCGTGTGTGAGTAGACGGCCGGACTTGAGAGTCTAGCTTGGGAGGGGAGGTCTCAGAGCTTTGGCTTGCTCCCTGGTGAGACGAAAGGATCGGCTGACTGGATTTTCCCGGGCGGCTCTGTGCAGCCGTTGAAATTAACCAGCTGAAGTGCTCAGCAGCCGCGGGGCCGGAAGGGAAGGCCTGCAGGGGGACAGTGGGACTGCAAGAGCATGGACGCATCAGTCCTTGGACACGGCGGTGCACGATGAAGAAAAACATTTAAAAACACTCATCTGCAGCCTCCTGTAGCGGAGGGGAGGCCCTCACTCCTAAGTGTGGCTGTGCTTCAGAGGAGCACTTATGGAAAGGGGGGGTCATCAGCAAAGTCACATCCACAGCTGCACCCTTGACACGGTCTGCCAGGCCCCGTGCAGAGCCTTCCACACATGCCTGCCCGGTACTGCTCAGCACCGTTGAGGTTGCCAATAGTTGAGAAAGTCTGAGAAAATGCCACAGCCCAAAGGAATGTAAACATAGCGCCGCACCCCAGATAGGATTCTGGGCTGGAGGAAGGACAGTAGGGAAAAACTATGGATTTTGGTTAATAATAATATATGGACATTTATGAGTTGTATTAGTTCTGATAAAAGTGCCCTATTAATTTAACCTGTTAACCAAAGGAGACCCAGGACGAGGGGCACACAGTAGCTCTTTGTTCTGCTTTGCAGCTGAAGCAGATGACTGTTTTAGTGAGGAGGGAAGCCCGCCCGGAGCTGTGTGCGGGCCGCACGGGCGTTTCCGCCTGTGTCAGAACCCCACAACCCCGCCGCTAGGGACTGGCCATCCGACACAGCAATACTGACTTGAGGCGATCCCTATCAAAATTCCAATGATATTTTTCAAGGAAGTAGAACAACAAATACAGAAATTTACATGGAACCAAATGGCTTAAAGCAATTTTGAGAAAAAAAGAAAATGGAGGCGTCATATTACCAGACTTTATTATAAAACAACAGAAATTAAATGCTATCAGAAGAAAAACAGACATGTGGGTCAATGGAACAGCAATAGCCCAGCAATAAATCCACACATGGGGCCTCTCTGGTGGCACAAGGGGTTAAGTCTCAGCACTCTGAAGCTATCGGCAGCCACTTCAGCATGAGTTCGATTGCCGGCCAGGGAGCTACCCACATGGCGCAGCAGACCTCTCCTGTCTCACCCGCTGCTCCCCTCAGCAGTGTATTTCGGTCGGTTGCCTGTTCTGTTCCCCACTCTGTCTCTGGTGAATCCTCTGGCCTGTACCCCAGCTCTTGCATGCATAAATACATTTAAAAAAAAAGATAAATCCACACATACACTGGCACCTCATTTTGGAAAAGGAGATATGACCACATAATGTAGAGGTAAAATGTCTTCACCACTGGTGTTGGGGAAACTGGACAGCCACACACAAAGGATGAACCTGGCTCACTCTCTAGCTTCATACATAAGAATAAACTCAAAATGGGTTAAAGACTTAGATGTAAGAGCCCAAGCTGTACAATACACGGAAGAAAACACAGGCCATTTGGACCATGATGTCCGTGACAGAGATGGCCTTGGGGACTCGACCCCAATTGTAAGGGATGGAAATAAGCCGCTGGGATGGCAGCAAATTATAAAGGTCTTGCACAGCAAGAGAAAACAGTGGCGTGGCAGCGGGCATGTAATGGTGCCCGTCGGTAGCTGTGTGAGCCTCTACCCCAAAACACACACTGGCTGTAAACCAGCGTTACCGCAACAATCAGAACAAATCAGCAGGCTAAAAAGACAGATGACTGCATGGGAGGCGACATTTGCACATCACACCTCTGACAAGGCATTACTATCCAAGGTATAGAAAGGAGTCATCAACTTACAAAACACCCAATTAAAAACCGGGCAGAAGGTCTGGATAGGCACTTTTCCAGACAAGACATCCAGCTGCCAACAGACATGAAGTGATGTTCATCATCACTTACTAAGCAAATGCAAATCAACGCCACAAGGAGCGAACACCTCACACCTGTGACAGCTGATGTCAAAGAGACTGTTAACAAGTGCTGGTGAGGATGCTGAGAAGCCGGAGGCCTGATGCACTGTTGGGGGATGGAAACTGGTGCAGTCATTTTGGAAAGTGGTCCGGACCTTCCTCAAAAACCTAAAATGAGGGCCTCCCTGGTGGCGCAAGGGGTTAAGTCTCAGCACTATGAAGCTATCGGCAGCCACTGCAGCACGAGTTCCATCCCCAGCCAGGGAGCTACCCACATGTTGCAGCAGACCTCTCCTGTCTCCCTGCTGCCCCCTCAGCAGTGGATTTCAGTGGATCCACCTGTTCTGTTCCCCACTGTCTCTGGTGAATCCTCTCACCCCCAGCACCTCTGGCCTGTACCCCAGCTCCGTATGCATAAATAAATAAATCTTAAAAAAAAAAAAAACCCTAGAACTACAGCTATTATGTGACCCAGCACCCCCAATCCTGGGTATCCAGGCAAAGCACATGAAAGCATCAACTGGGAGTGTGACACACACCGGCACGCGCACAGTAGCGGTATGCACAAATGCCAAACTAGGGGAGCCCCCTCCGGGGCCCACTGACAGGTGACTGGAGAGAGACGTGGGGTTTACACACAACGGGATACTATTCTACTCTCTGCAAGGAAAAAAGGAATGTTACTCTTTACAGCTAAATGAAAGGGACTCGGGATTATGTGAAGCAAAGTTAGAAAGATAAAGACACTGAATGATTTACTTATATGTGCAATCTAAGGAAATAAAGCTAAAGGGACAAAACAAACTAATGGACACTGATGACTGAACTGAGGGATGGGGGTGGGGGTAAGGGTGGGGGGGGCTCATGGTGGTACTAGGTGTTTAGTTTTGTCTTTAAAGATTTTAAAAGAAAATCCAACCCCCCCTCCCCACCTTGTGCCACCCCTTTGCCTTCAGAGATGTTCTGGCCGCCCCTGGTCAGTTCTGCTCTGGTCCGGCTTTACTTCCCAGAGTGACCCAGAAACCCTCACACCAGGTACACCTTCCCCCTGAGTTGACTGGGATCCTAGGAACAGTTCCCGTGCACCCGCTTCCTCCTGTTGCTCAGAGTGGGGCTGCCTCCTTGCTCGGGCCTGCGAGGAGATGCAGCTGTGCTGTGGGCGAGGCGCCAGCCGGAGCAGCACACCTGGGCTAGGGAGCCGCTTCAGCAGCGCCGTCACTGCGTGTTGTGTACCTGTGATGAGCCGAGCAGTTTTCTGGGTGCCAAGGATATGACAGGGAGTGAGAAGGTTCCTGTTTCCTCAGTGCTAACATTCTGGGGGGTGGGGGGACACGCACAAGTGAGCATGTGCTAATAAGGGAAAGAAGGGTAAGAGGAACACGACTTTAGTCAGGTTGACTGGAGAAGGCCTCTGAGGTGACATTTGAGCCAAAACATGAATGCGGGGACAAGCTACATGGATCTGGGGCAGGAGCAGGGAGGTGCAGAGGGAGGGCTTGTGCAAGGGCCCTGGGGCAGGAGGTACCCAGCCGGAGTCCAGCGGGCTGGGGCGGGAGGGAGGGAGATCTGATCAAGCAGCGCTTAGCCAGGCAGATCAGGCGGGCCTGGCGGGCCTGGTCGGTTATGAGGACTGGGCGGTTATTGGGTTACATTCCTAGCGAGATGGGAAGCCACCGCGCAGTCTGGACCGGTAATTTAACGCGATCTGATTAACATTTTAAAAGACTCTCTGGCTACTGCGTGGATAACAGACCACAGGAAGAGTAGGTGGAAGCAGAGATCATTCGGAAGTGATTACATGACCCAGACAAAATAACAGCAGCCTAGAAAGGGGTGAGGAGGGTTGGCTCTGGCTGTCCGAGGGGGAAGCCAGAGGCGCTGCTGCGGACGGTGTTGGGCACGAGCGCGTCCAGGATGACTCCAGCTTTTGATCTCAGAAGCCAGAGGATGGAGGGAGAAGTTGTGTGCGAGGAGATTCCACGCTGCAGGGCAGGCCTGGGGAGAGGCTGCCAGCGGTCCCCACCCTGACCTCCCCGTGCCCTGAGCTGGGGGAGATAGGGCGGGTACAGTAAGGGAGGCCGAGAGCGAGCAGGCAGCGCTGAGTGCTGGCCACAGGCCGCGCGGAGACGGAGGTCCGGCAGGATACAGGCATCCACGGCTGCCGTGGGTCAGATGAGAGAACTGACCTTGGATCTGCCCCCAGGTCCCGGTGACCTTGGTAAGGGAACTCGTGATGGAGTCGTGAGGACAAACGCCTGAAGGAGGGGAGGAGCTGGAGACAGGGAGCGTGAGCAAGTCCTGGAAGAACTTCGCTGTAGGGAAGCAGAGGCGCGGCGTGGCAGGTGGAGATCTGGAGTCAAGGAGGCTCACTGTTCTCACCAGGGGAGAGAGGGGGCGATGCGGGGGTGAGGCCGGGACAAGGCTGATGGCCACAGGCGGGGGTGAGACGTGGCATCAGAGGTAGGTCGGGTGGAGCTCACGCCTCCTGCCCCCTCTCCTCTCCCACACCCTCCCACTAGCTTCCAGGTCCCCACAGCCCCGGCCCCCCCGGAGGCCCCTCCTGGCTGCCGGCTCCTCAAGGCCTTCGTGGGCACTGTCACTGCCCCGACAACTCTTACTTCCTTTCTAGTTACCTGACACCATCTGACTTGGCCTGCTGATTTTTTTCACCTGCCAGATTGTCCACCTTGTACAGATGGCCTTTCTGGGCCACTTTCGCAGACTTCATGGGCTTCTCCCTGTGCGGAGGCGGCCGAGTTATTTCCACTTTCTAGTCTCAGAGTGCGCACAGCACCGCGTGCTGGGTCCTAGGGCCTCCCTCCGTGAGGTCATCTGGCCACGGGGCTTGGGGAGCCAGAGACAGCCTGTGTACTTGGCCTTCCACTCCTCTGTGGACGAAGACACCAAGCGAGCCCCCATCTGGGCACTTCAAGGGCGGCGGTGTGGCATGTCCTGAGGCAGGAGAACCAGGCTGGCAGGGAGTGGTGGCTGAGTTGTACCTCCCAGTTAAAAGTGCAGGAAAGAAAACCGCATGACGGACTCCACCCCACCCTCTCCACCCGCAAAGGCAAAGCCCCTTTGTCCTCAGACCACGCATTTCGAGAAATTACGGGGAGAGAGCTAAATCTAATCTCCAGTCACAACAGCGGGAACTGCCCTTGAAAGGCGGGCTTGGGCGGTGGGCCCTGGAGGAAAAGAGGTTTCCACTGGGAACCTGCCGTCTCTGGGCAAGACCCCTCCACACCTCTCTTCTATGACTAAGAAATGGGAGATTGCTGCTTTCTGGCCTGTCCCCAGTGGATTTTGAGTGGAGCTGGCTGTGTTTTGTTAAGGGGCTGGTCACAGGGAGAGGCACAGATGCCCAAGGCTTGCTAGGTGGTAAGAAATCACCAGTTTATTGAATGAAAAACCCGACATCACTCAGTCCCTCCCGCCCCTCCTCTCTCTCCGGCCTGAGAGCGGGCCAGCCCAGGAGACACGTTGGACGGCAGGGCTGAGCTGGGGGTAAAGGCTGGAGGAGTTTGGGGGAGGTATGGAGAATGAGAAAAATACTTTTCAAAACGAAGCTCTGTGCAAAAACATCCAGAAAGGGTGAGAGGACAACGGTGAAGCCCTGGTGGTGCTGGCGGGGGCGGGAGGGCCGAGGCAGGCCTGGCCTCATGGGCTCAGCCTCTCCTGAGAACTCTGGTGGTCAAGGTTGAGGGGCTCAGACCCCCAAGTCTGCGGCAAAAGCGAGGACACGGAGCCTGCCGGAGACCTGGCCAGGAGGATGGGGTCTCAGCCTAGGCCAGGGGCCCAGGAGCGAGGAGGGAGGAACAGACCAGGAAGAGACAGTGGGACCAGGGCACAAGGGGCCACACACACTGTGTAGGTGGGGGTCTGCCTCCATCTCCCCGAGTTCAGTTTCAGGAAGAGGCAATCATCAACGAGGAGGGGCCACAAGGACAGGGACCTGTGTGCAGGCCCTGTACACGGGGCCACCGAGAGAACGGCTGTGCAGAACTGAAGAGACACTCCAGGACCCATGTGACATCTACAGGGCCTGCAGGGGGGCGGTGAGGAAGTCGTGCATGGGGGAGACCAGGAAGGCCGCTCCCTCCCCAGAAACGTATGGCACTGCCATGGAGACAGTGTTCTGGGGGTGAGGGAGCTGCCCCTGGGACTGTGGAGGGGTAGGGGGTTGCCCCTTTCGCTGTGAGAACCCCGCAGCAGTGGGAAGTAGCCCACCTGCCTGGTCCCCACTTAGGGGTGCAGGCTGAGTAGGATATGGCAGCTGGGCTTTAGGAAGAAAAACAAAAACAAAAACATGAGGGATCCCAGTGGCAGGACGGGGAGGACCAAGATTCCAGGCTTCCTATTTCCAGGAAGAGAAATGGCATCACCTGGGGGAAAGGTTGGAAGGCAGGTGAAGGCAGGCCCAGCGACCCAGTCCAGGTAGGCCCAGAAGGCAAAATCAACATGCCGCCTGGAGCAGGGAGGGAAGGGGCGGACCAGGAATGGGCCTGGGGCAGGGGAGCAGGTCCCCAGTGGCAGTATCCTTCAGGACTGGGCAGGGAGAGGCTGGCTGCAGGGCCAGGAAAGGGAATGCTGCGCCCGGGCCTGCCGGCCTCCCCCTGCCCGCAGGCGGTGAGGCTGGTGGCAGTGCCGGGCGGGAGCGTGGCCAGAAGACAGCACCCTCAGGTGGCCTTGCTGCCACTGAACAGTCCTACTGGAAAGTGCTTGACATGGGTGGGCCACTGGGCTGCCAGCTGGAAGAACTTGATGTCGCTCCACTCGACTCCATCGATGGACACTGGGGTGACAAGAGGAGGGGTGACCAGGGCTGCTAGGGCACCTCCCAGGGTCCCTTGGGGTGCACCATCTCCTCCCACTGAGCCCCTCCCGCCCCGCTGGCACCTCTCAGCATGGTCTGCTGCTGCTTGGCAGAGCAGATGAGGCGGCTAATGCCTTCGATGACCTGGCTCTTGGAGTCTACCTCCTTTTCTCGAGGTTTCTTGCTCAGGAAGATGGTGGGAACTGGGAAGCAAGAGGAAAGCTTCAGGTGCAGCCCCTGGCAAACAGCGATCCCTTCCTCACCCCACAGGGGCCCCTCTTAAAGTGGAGCAGACCTAAAGAAAGCTCATCCTTCACCCCTACTCCCCAAGCTTAGTGGCTTATTGGGAACTTCAAGCTGCTGCCCTGACCCAGCGCTGGTCTGGGGACATGGGCTAACCACCCCATCCCCGGGCCTGGAGGTCTTCATGTGTAACACGGGCTGCGCTGGTGGAGGTGCTGGGAGCAATGCAGCAGTGTGTATCCTAGCTCTGAGTCCTGGCTGGGAAGCCGGTTGGGAGTGCCGACCCCAGCCCAGGCACCAGGTGCAGGCCTGGTGCAGCCCCCAGGGGAACTCCATGGTGCAGAGGGGCATGGACAGAAAGATGCCAGCTGCCTTGGGAGCACCCAGAGAAGGGAGGAAGCCCCTTCCTAGACAGCTGGTGGGGCCATGAGGGCCGAGGCACCTATAGTGCAGGTGTGCAGGCTGCGGGTCACGACCGGGTCTGCAGTGAGCGCTGTGCAGGTGCTGGCCTGGCATGGGGGCCCTGCTCCCTTGCCAGAGCTCAAGACCCAGCACTACCTCTCTCCTCTGGAAAAGGCGGATTCTCCTCAGATTCTTCAAAAACAACTCTGCCCTGAGTGCGAGTGCCCAGCTCCAGAGGGGCAGTGACCACAGCTGTGGCACAGAGATGTCCTCCTTGGCCACATGGCCCATCCTGAGGGTGGCCCCTCCCTCCGGGGGTGCTCACATGGGGCCCCACCGCCGAGGCTCAGTAGGCCTGACCGAGGTTTCTGCATCGCAGGAGGAACGGCAGGGACCCCAGGCTCCATGCTGGACTATGGGGTATGTGAACTGCTCCGGCCTCACTCAAGGTTTCCCAGAAGCAGCGTCTGTCCCAGGTGCTGAGAGCGCTGGGGAGGCCTGAGCTGTCACTCACCTTTCTTGTTCTTCTCTTTGGTGACCACGGTCATCGCCATAGTGCCAGAAGGTGGGGCCTCCCCGCCGTGGGGCAAGCGGGAGACCTGCACTGAGCGGAACACGCTCTTGAGGGTGTTCTTGGAGCTGGCGTCCCTCTTGTCACCATCCCTCCTCCGCTCCCCGGGGTGGCCCAGCCAGTAGTCCACCTGGAGGCCAATCACGTCCCCATATGGGCTGTTGGGGCTCCTGCAGCAGGAAACAGAGTAGGCGCTGCCTTCACTTCCCCACTACTAGGCCAGACGGGGTGGGGGTGCAGGGGGCGAGGGGAGGCAGCTGGGGGGTTCCCTCCATCAAGAATCAGTTCCAGCGGAAGTGGACGGTCAGCCTGCGTGGAGGGCAAAGCCACTGGCCGGGAAAGACACAAGAGGGAACCAAACAGGCACAGGAGGGCGAGGGAAGTGGAGAGGCAGCCAGGGTGTGTACAGACACACACACTCACATACAACTGCACACGTGTGCCGAGTCTGGGCCCAACCCAGCCAAGGGCCGAGCCACATGGTGGGCAGAGTGGGAGGCACCTGCGGCCCCCAAGCGGCAGAGCAGCCCCGAGCGGTGGGGCTGACTGCGGCGGTCTCTTATTTATGGCACTTCTAGCTCAGGGATAATTTTAGCTCTGAGGGGAAAAAGGGCTGATGTCTCCTTGAAAGGAGGCGTCAGACACAATAGGTACACGGGCTACAAAAGGCATCTGACATTCCTCTCTGCCTGGCTTCGGCGGTTCCGTTAAAAAACAGGCTTAAATGGGATGGAAAAGGAGGTCGAGGGAAGGGCTGATCCCCAGATCTCCCCAGAGGGTGGGCACTGTGAGGCCCCGGGGCATCTGTGACTGTCCCCAATCTCTGTCCCAGCCCGCCCCTTCCAGGTGAGCCGGCGGGAGACCATGCAGGGAGGTGAAAGGGGCAGCTGGGAGGGACAGACAGGCACCGGGTGGAGCGCACCCTCCCTTGTGCAGAGCTGGGCTGCAGCCACCACCTGGCCACCTGGCCCAGGGCTCTCGCTGCCCTGCTCCTTTCTAAACCAGCGTGCTTTCTAAACCGCCGGACAGTGCGGGGCTGAAGGAAGTCAGAGCAGCTCCTGCCGGGCCCCGAGGGAGGGGCGGAAAGTCAGAATGGACGAGGCCTTACCCCATCACGGCGAGGGCGCTGCTCATGGACGGGGAGGACGGCGGGGTAGCTGTGGCGTCTCGGCTCAGGCCCGAGCTGGAGGGCGGTGATGTGGAGGGCACGGTAAGGCTGACCACAGGTGAATCGTCCCCGTCACCTGCCAGGTTGGGGAAGCCATTCTGAGCCGCTGGTGGCCAAAAGCCAAGGGGCCCGTCTCTGCTACAGTGTGCTCCTGTCCTCGGCCTTAGACCCCGCCACCACCCCCGCCGTGCTGCAACATGGGAGTGGGTGCTCACGGTCTTCCTGCTCAAACTCTAGCGTCACCAAGGACACCCAAAGCCTTCACCTCTGCGTCTGCCGGACAAACGAGCAAGCTGACCAGCCCCCACCCGACACGAAGGGCCTGGGCTCACCTGCAGTGGAAGGAGAGTCTTCAACCAGACCCACCTTCACCACCTGCGAGGAAGGAGATACCGCGTTAGGTCCGCCCCCGAGCTGGACGTGGTCGGAAGCAGCAGGGAACAGGGTCGGGCACAGCAGCGGCTACTGCGAGTTATTCACAGGCTTTCAGAATCTTGGCAAATCCAGAGGAGCCCAGAGAAGTGGAAAAACCTTTGCAGCTTTCAAGGGGGCAAAGCCACCTTGAATGAAGGCACGAAACATGTTCGTATCCTGATGTCACTTCCTGTACGCGACAGGCAGGAGGCCAGCAGGCCCCGTCCTCCTGTCCTGGGCAGACAAGTGCCCCCGAGAGCGAGGTGAGACAGGTGGCGCGGGCGGGGCTCCCCGGGCAAGGCCTGCCTGCTGCTCCGTGAGTACAGCATCCAGGGCGACACCGGCACCCCCCTCAGACCTCCTGGAATCTGGAGGAATACCGCTGAGGAGGGGGCCCAGGCACCCCCAGTCTCAGCTGGCAACAGTGTCAATGTCAGCTTTCCAAAGAATTGTAGATTCCCCATAAAGACGTCTGGGAAGGAGTAGGGAGCCCCCCAGTGGCCAGAAAGGGGCACAGCTAGCGGCCAGTTATGGTGGCTCCAAGTGACAGGGGAGACCTGAGGACTAGCCGCCTGGGGCCTCACGCCTGGCTACAGCACGAGACTGGGGTGTGGACTCGGGGACTGGCATGGAGTGGAGACTATGCCCCGGTGGTGCCCTCAGCGCAGTCTGTCCCCAATTCTCCAGGCAGCCTTGCTTTATTTCAGGAAAGTAAAACACAACACTGACTCCCTGGACAACCTGGACTTTTCTGGCTCCCCTGGCATCAATGAAGCTGCCAGCTTCTTTGTTTGAATTTTTGATTTTTAAATATATATCTCGGCTGCAAAGCTAGAGTGGGCAGCAAACCGTAGCTCCATGAAGAGGTGAGTCAAACTGCCAGCCACACCACTGGCCGGGGCGAGGACCCCCAGCGTGGCCATGGGAGCAGCCCCAGTGGCTGACAGGCACTGACGGGACTGGCCAGGTGGGAGGCAGGGCAAGGCATGAGCAGGGGCTCCTGAGTCCCCGGGTTCAGGCACTTCCCCAAATCACTCAAGACACTCAGAACCGGGGCCTCCCCTGGTGGCGCAGGCGGTTGAGGGCAGTGCTGTGAAGCTGTCCGCAGCCTCTGCAGCGCAGGTTCGATCCCGGCTGGCCAGCGAGGGTCCCACACGGCATAGCAGACCTCTCCTGTCTTGCCCACTGCTCCCCTCAGCAGTGTGTTTCGTCAGTTTGCCTGTTCTGTTCCCTGCTCTGTCTCTGGTGAATCCTCTCACCCTCCTGCACATTCAACCTGTACCCCGGTTCTTGTATGGGTGAACAAAATAAATCTTTAAAAAAAATTAAAAAAGAGAGCAACACTCAGAACCTAGGGTGAGTGGAGAAGAGGGACAGCGGGGTTGGAGCCCCTCCCATCCACATGCCCTTGCTCCGGCAGCTAGGAGGGATCCTAAGAGGTTGCAGGCAAAGACAGGAGCTTCAGGGAAGGGAAATCTGAGCGCCTGGCAAGTGGAAGCTGAGCGTGTGCGTGTCTGTCCCCTCTGGCGCCCCTCCTGCTTGGTCTTGGCTTCGTGGCCCAGCTATTGCCAAAGGCCATAACCCCCTGAGGTCAAAGACACCCGAGGTTTTCCCTCGAATGGTCTCTCCTAATGCTCCCCATTTAGGAGAAGGAAGACAGACTTCACGTGTGGGGGTCTTTAGGGTCTCTGACTTGTCTCTCAGAGGTCTCTTCAGGATGCCAGCACCCACATTTCTGAGGCTGCTCTGTCCCTGACACCTGGCTCTGCTCAGTGTGCCCAGGCCGGGGCACAGTTCTCATACGTGTGACATGTGAGACACCAGAGGTGACCTGGGGAGTTCCATAGCCCTGGCAAAGGGGCCCTGGGAGGAAGAGTGCAGGACTAGCTAGCTCAGGCTCTCTCCACCTCCGCACAGCTGAGATTTGGGGCCGGACAATCCTCTGTCGGGGGGCGTCCTGTGCTAGCGGGACGTCAGGCACACACACCCCTGGTCTCTGCCCGCTAGCACCCGTAGTGCCCATACCCCCAGCTCTGACAACCCAAAGGTCTCCAGACATTGCCAGTATAAGGAGTATAAGGCGCTGTGAAACCCTAGGCTCTTTCTCCTTGGCCTTCTTCTTTGTGGGTTGAAGAAGATGGTGGGGTCCAAGCAGGAAGAGACAGGCAGGAAGGTGGCACTTCCACGCCCTGGCGCTTTGGGCCCAGTACAGCCATCAGGCACCATGTTGCTGCTGCCTGACCAAGGTTCTCAGTCTGCTGAAGTCAAGAAGTCCTCTCACTACTTGGAAGCCAGGGTGGAGAGGAGATAAGGTCAGAGGGCACCCCAGAGAGAAGCTGGAGTCCTTACTAGCGCTGGATGCGGGTAAGCAGGGCAGACAGCACAGCCTGGACCTCCACGGTGGAGGTCCGATGCCCAAAACTTGGGGCAAAGTCACTGCTGGATGAGGACCACTGTGGAAATGAGTCTTATTTGTGTGTATTTGGGGGGTGAGGGAGAGAACAGAAAGGCCAGGAAGATGGGTGGGGCTCAGAGGTGAGGGGAGTTGGTACTCACGCCGATGAAGGGGATGAACTTCTGATAGGAGTCCTCATCGGGGCTGTTGGGAGAGACAGGAGGCTTTACAGTGAGCAGGAGATGGCGTGGCGCGCTGGGGGCAGTGAGCTTTTCTGTTGTTTTGAGGCTTCAGGAGAAACCAGACCCCACATGACCTCTTTCCCTGTCTTGGGACAGTGCCAGGAGCCGGAAGACCAATTCCGCACACTGTCCCGGCTTCCAGGCCTGGGTTTCAGTCCTGAGGTTGGGTTTCTCTGTACGAGGGGTACCCACTTGGGCGGGAGGCCCAGGTCAGGAAGGATGGATGGAGGCCTTAAGAAAATACACTCTGTTTCTCACCTCCTCTGGGTGCCCCTGAAGGGAAACGGCATGGGGAGGGAAAATGTGAAAAGGCACACAGCTCGAGACTTATCTAGCCCCCGCAGCCTGCTTTGAAGAAATCCCCCAAGTCAGACTCACAACTTGTGCCTGCAGGTCAGCATGGCCTCGGCCACGGGCAGCTGGTGGGTGACGGCCGCCCCGTTGACGTACTGCATCACCCGCCCCACCACGTCCAGTTGCTCTGCGGAAAAGCCGAGAGAAAACTGCCTGTTGATTTCAGCAGGCAAACCCGAAAGCCCTGCCGGAGAGGGCCCCCTTCTGGAGACGCGGCAGAAGGCCTGGGAGAGAGAAGTTTCTACAGAGCGTCCGGTTGGCATCTAAGGAGCCGGGAACCAAACTGCTGTCCTCTCCCTTCCAGTGTGGCCGGGGCTCCTCTTACTCCGGCCGCCTCGGTCCTCATCTCACGCCCACTGGTTCCTGCCATCCCGCAACCTAGGGGACCCCTCCGCCCTCCGCCCCTGCAGGTTGGCCGAAGCCTCACCAGCTGGCAGCCCTGTGGCACTTGGGTCACTGCTTTGCTCTGCACTTCAGAGAACACACGGCTGGGGCAGTGCCATCCAGTCATCAGTGGACTGCCGAGCAGCCATTCTCAGACCCTCATACGCCATCTCTTGACTAGATACACCGCCCCCCGCCTTTCCCCCCCAGCCTTCCTTGTATCTAGATGTGCAGGGCAGAGCAGATAGCAGCGCCTAGCGCAGCCCGAGGGGAGGGCTGGACAGCGTCCTGCTCGTGGGCACCTTCTCAAAGAGCGAGTGGTCAGGAGGCAGAGTCAGAGGAGTAGCAGTGGTTGCCCCCGGCCTGGCCGGCTCTACATGCACCAGCGCACCGGGCCTTGGTCCCTGCAAGGGGCCATTACCTGACACTGGGGGCTCCGAGCGACTGAACAGGTCTCTCCAGCCAGAATCGAGGAAGGTACTGCTGTATCTACTGTCAACGGAGCCCAAGTACTTGGCCACAGGGTGAGAACCTGGTGGACAGGAGACCAGAGAAGGTGAGCGGTGAAGGCATGAATGATGATGTGGCCATCTTTCTCCCTGACTGCCACTCCCGGACCCAACCCCACCATCCTCTTCAGGGTGGGATCTGCCCCGCCCTCACCGAGGGGAATGATGAGAAAGCGCATGTAGCTGAGCCAGTCGGAGGTCTTGCTGGCCAGGGACTTGACAAAGAACCGGAGGATGGAGCTCAGGTAGCTCTGGCCTCCCACCGCCGCCACCTTCACCGGCCTGGGCATGGAGGAGTTGCAGTTGCAGCTGGGGAGCAAGGGGAGTCAAACCACACTTAGGAGGTTCAGCAGGATCCAGCCCTGAATTCTGACCTGGCTTGATTTCAACAACCCACAGGGGAAGAACAAGCCAGTGAACAAAATACTAGCGGGAGAGGCAACAAGCTACAGTGCTTTGCAATGGACAGCGAAGTCCAGGGTGGAGAGGGTGGCCACTGCCCAGCACGAAGAGACGGTCTGAGGAGAAGGGAGAGGTAACTTGTGGTGCCCTGGGGCAGTGGCAGGCATGGGTGCTGATGCCCAGAGGCCCGAAGTTTTCTCTCCTGTAGGCAGGGATTTTGGGTCCCTCCAAGAAGACCCTGGGGAGGGCAAGCTCTGATTCTGGATGCCAAGCAACATGGTCCAGTTCAGGAGATGGGAGTATAAGGCGCTGTGAAACCCTAGGCTCTCTCTCCTTGGCCTTCTTTGTGGGTTGAAGAAGATGGTGGGGTCCAAGCAGGAAGAGATGGGCAGGAAGGTGGCACTTCCACGCCCTGGTGCTTTGGGCCCAGTACAGCCATCAGGCACCATGTTGCTGCTGCCTGACCAAGGTTCTCAGTCTGCTGAAGTCAAGAAGTCCTCTCACTACTTGGAAGCCAGGGTGGGGAGGAGATAAGGTCAGAGGGCACCCCAGAGAGAAGCTGGAGTCCTTACTAGCGCTGGATGCGGGTAAGCAGGGCAGACAGCACAGCCTGGACCTCCACGGTGGAGCAGGTGCACACGACAGGCTTCCGCTGGTCCTGGAGCAGTTCTGCCACGTACTAGGGGTGGGAGGGACACAGATGAGGCCACATGGCAAGGACTGCTCCCCACAGGTACTAAGCGGGCAGGCAAGGCCCAGACTGAGCTGCGGGGCCCAGTCTTCTTTCAGGCTAACGCTGGGCAAAGGTCAGGTCTCTGGCTATGAGAGAAGGTAGGGCCAGGCCCCATGTAGATGTCCTGACTGGAAAATGCCCGAAGGCTGAGGAAGCTTTAGATCCCAGTATCTGCTCTCTGCAATCTTTAGCTTATAGTGTTGGGGCCACTGGGGACAAGGGATTCTGGCGCGAGATCTAAGTGGGTGGGCAGGGGTGAGCAGGGTGGGTGGAGACCGCTCTGCCCCTTCTCAACTGCCACCTTGGAAATTTGGGCCAACCTCTGGCATTTACAGCACCTGGCACTTCTCCAGGTGCCTGCATTCTGTTATGCTGCCCAACAAGCAACCACCCTGGAAGGAAGAATGCAGAACAGCATTATTACTGCTTTTCTACAGGGGAGCAAACGGAGAAAAGGTAAGTCAGTGACTTAATGTCGCCTAGGTTGGAAAAGAGCAGAACTGGGACTGGAGCCCAGAGCTCAGAGGGGGAAGAGGGACTCAAGACAAGGGCCTCAGTGACTGTTTCCCTAGGCCCTAACTTTCGCAACCCACACCTGGGGTACCTCCTGCTCCCAGCTGCTCCCCTGCATCTCTCCCAGGGCTGTGACTCTTACCTGGCCCTGCCAATCAGCGGTGTTCACGAGGATGACGTTTTCTGGGAGGGCCGCATCTGACACCAGGATCTGATTCAGCTGGTCGTACACCACCTTCCTCGGGATCTGCAAGGACGACCGTGCCCGTTAGGCAGCCACCAGGGCGCAGGAGGGTGAGCTAGGTGCCTAGCGGGCAGGCAGTTCTGGGAGCGGCTAGTCAGAGAGAACGGAAACTAGGAATTTATGCCGGAGAGAGACCCAACAGCCTGCTGGCCGGCCCAAACTAGTACGGAGGAGGCTAAAGGAAAAGCGTAGGGTCCTTAGAGAACATTCACACACCAGGAACAAAGCCACAGCGGCCGTCCTGGTGGAGGCAGGGCAGACAGGCTAGCGACGTGGTGAGCAGGAGAGCAGCGCGGAGGGGCAGGGAGGAGGGGGGGGGACGTACAGAAACGAAAACGAGGGCGATGGGGAGAGAAAGAATGAGAGGGGCAGTACAGGCTGCATGGGCAGCCCCGCGGTTCGAAGGGAACTGAAGGTATTTCAGGAACAGTGATTAACAAGGGGGACAATACCTGGCCCCGGGCACCCGGCTATTCTAGTCTCTGGCTCCCTGTCAGCTCGGTAATGGCGCCTAATGCAGAACCACAGCGACGCAAACTTTTCTCTCAGAGTTTTTTTTTTTTTCAGGTAAATGAAGAAACTTGCTGACAGCTTGAGAAGAACAGTGGTTGTGTGAGGGATGTCAGCTTAGAGAAAGCCCTTCCCTGGCCCTGGACACTGCTGGCCTTCAAAGAGAACACTCCATCTCCAAGACCCACCTTCTGCGTTTCTATCCCCGCCACTCCTAGGTCCCTCAGAGCAGGGCAACGCGGCTAGGCTGCCAGCTTGAGCTCACAGAGAGTGCCCATGGCAACGCCGAAGGCCCCGTGAGCATCGCCCAGCACCCCCAAGTCACAGAGCGCTCTCCAGACCCGGGTGTGACAGAGGCTGAGGCGGCAGAACAAGCCAGCGTGGAACTGCCACTGGGGCTGATGCAGGCCAGGACAGCGCTGGTGCCGCTGGCGTCCTCCTCTGGCCCCCCATAAATCAGAAAGTCAAAGTCAATTCCACGCTAGTCACCAGTAGCAAACAGGCTGGCTTCTCTGGCTTAGATCTGTCTTCCAGGCTTCCACTCAGAGCATTTCCAAGTATTCCCCCTCTCCTTTCCACCGAACAGCCCAAAGAGGGCACCCCACAGAAAGCAAGGTCCAGGGATGCTGAGGGGGTCCCAGCCTCCGCGGGGGGTGGGGTACCTGAGTGCTGTGGCCCAGGTCAGGGGACCGCTCGCTGTCGGAGCTGTTGGTCCTCTCACTCAGGGGCTTGGAGAGCTGCCGCTCCTTCAGGGGCGTGCTCCTCTTCTGCCGGGGGGTGTGCGCTCCGTCCACCTTGCTGCCGGAGAGAGGCGAGGAGGTGGTGAGCAGCCCCGCTGGCCCCGAGGCCCCAGCCAGCTGCTCTTCCCTAGGCCAGGAACCCTCGCTACGTGGGCCACAGCCTTGCGCCAGCTGCTTGGCCCTGAACTCCACCCTGTCGCAGGAGGCGCTTTTGCGCTGAGTACCTGGGTGAGGCAGAGCCGGGGAGATCTGCTTTGCTGGACTTCATGGGAGTTTTGACTTTCTCTGGCACAACCAGACTCGTGCTCACATCTCCAAACATGTCCTGGTCAGTCATCTCCTGTCAGGAGGAAAGGAAGCCGAGAGGTTGCTTCTCACTCAGCAATCAGCCAGGAGCCTGATGGAGGCCTTCCAGGGCCCCTCACCACCACAAGGAGGAGCAGGTCATTCGCTCTCCTGCCTGGAGGCATGAGTTCTAGAACCTGACCTCCCCTGACTAGCAAATGGTGCCCTGCTGAGTCCGCACTGCATGTTGCTGCTCAACTCTGTCTTCTACATGTCCAAACTACTCACCAACACGCAAACCTGGCTGATGACCTAGCTTTCCTGGGCGGGAAGGAGAGTTCTAACTGGGAAGCGACTCGACTGGCACTTCATTCCAAAACCACCACTGCAGTAAAAAGTGGGGCAAGATAAACGCTGGGCCCCTCAGACGACGGGGGAGGCCAAGGTGCGAATCGGCACCGTAAGCTTTAAATGAATCTTGACTCAAGCTAACGCTCTGCTGTACACTGAGCTTTAATGCAGCATTATTTACTATAGGAAACATAGGCTGAAAATAATTCTTTCTTGGACTGCATCCAACCACAGAAGGTCTCAGAATGAGGCGGGTGCGTGCACACCCCCAGACGGTGTTCTGTGAAGCTCTGCACCACCCCCCATCCCATGTCCAGCCTCCATTTCCACAGAGAAGGGGTGGCGTACCCTCCCTGGGCCTCCTGGAGCCTGGCCAGACTGCACTGGCCGGCTTTTCTGAGGACGGGGATGTGACGGCCACACTCTTCTAGGCATTTTCAGGGCTCAGATCAACATAATTGCTCAGTAAATGTGAGTACAATTTGATGTTTATTAAATTGGGCACCCCAGTCAATTTGTTCCATTTCATTCGGGTTTGGTCAGCACCCCAGGCAGCTCCCACAGGGCTCAGCGGAGGGGGTGACTGGTCCTCCTGCTGTCAAGCGTTGGGCTGGGCTGCCCGGCCAGGGCAAGAGCAGCAGCAGGGGCAGGTCTGCCCTCACCTCTCAGAAGTAAATGACACCGCCCTCACCTCTCAGAAGTAAATGAGGGTGGCAGAGCGAGGAATCATCCAAGTTGCCACTTGATCAGATCTATTAAAGGGCAGAACGGGGACATCTCTGGCTTGCTATTTTGGGGAACCTAGTCTCCTGGGTGGGCTGGATTCTAAGGGTGAAGATCCCGGGAGAAAAAGAACATAGGACATCACAGGTTCGGGCAGAATTTCCAGTCTGGTGCAGAGGGTCTCTGCCCTTTACTTCTAAAGCACAAACACTATTTTAAACAGCGGAAACGGGGCTAACCATACATACCAGGGTGTCTGTCTCAGTCAAGCTGTCATCTTGATTTTTAATCCAAGCAGATTTGACTTTTTCTAGAGCAGCCAATTCCATCTGCAAAAATTATAATAATTAGTCACCCCAGTGCACAGAGCTGCCGCCCTGGCTTGTCTTCTAGGTGCCTCAGGAGCTTGAGAGGCTTCCTCTCATCTGGGATTTTCACATTGTAAGGAATATACTCTTGGGAAAAGTAAGCCCCAGAGGCGTGGGTTATTTTGTGATTATTAAACCAGCAACTGAGTGACATGCAGAACCAGAAGTTCTGACTCTCATAGAAAGGTCACTGGGAAAGAGGCGCTGCTGTGGGTCGGTGAGGCCCTGGCCAGACCTGTGAACACGGTTGCCTCTTCTGCTTATTGGAAGTTGCTGAGAAGAAAGAGGATCATATTGTTCAAATCTTTAATTTTGAGACTGAAGAAGTCCATGGTAGCCAAATGCTTAAAGCGAATATGCTAAGTAAAAAGACACCCAATGTCAAGCCCTTCAGGCATGAATTAATTCTCCGTTTGTCCTAACTCTTATTAGCTTCTCTCATAAATATTAAAACTTTACATTGCAAATACAGACACAGAGCCAGATTTTCCGTATTTGCTAATACTGCTTCTGGCTCTCTGGACACACGTCACCAGGAGCAGGCTGGTGGGTCTGGGATGCAGGAAAGGGCCTGGGCTCAGTGAATTGCTTTGGTTCCTAGGGGAGCCAGGGAGTCAGAAAAGAGCAAGGCTATTCCACTTCCTCCCAAGTACTCAAAGTCCTCTCCCTGCGCGGACGATACAGCACTGGGGAACATCAGACTGATTAGCTGCTGGGGTCACCTGGCAAATGAGTGAACCAGGATTATGAAAGTGGGCTGTGCCACACTCTAAACCATTGTTTCTCCACCTTGACACAAGTGCCATCTGGGAGGATCACTCTGTGCTGGGCACCCACCTGTGCCTGAAGGATGTTCAGTGCACTCCCCGGTCTCTACCCACTAGAAGCCAGTGGTACCCCATAGACATCCCCTGAGACAGTCAAGTACGTCTCTAGTCACTGCCAAATGCCCCTTGGGAGGCAAATATCACCTCCGGTCGAGAACCAGTGCTCTAAGTCACTTGCAAGATTAGGCCAACGTCCTTTCCCCCACTGTAGCAGACCCTGTGAACCCCCAAGCTTGAGATGGTTTGGTTCAGGCCCCAGCAAAGGCCACCTTCAAACACACAGCTAGTTTGGTCACACCTGGCCTGTGTGAAGACCCGGCAGCCACAATCCAGGAGCGCAGGAGCCCTGGTCAGGTGGAGAGGTGTTTGCCCTGGTTGCGTCTCCACATGACAGAGGAATTAAGCATGTGTGCAAGGATGATGATCCAGTTCTGCTGGGAGCTTCTCAAGCTGCATGGTCTGTTCTCTGGCCCTAGGACAGCCCCAGCATTTTCGCAGCCAAGTTGCAACTTCTGATAAGATCTTTACCTCGGACTAGGGTGTTTCCTGACTCTTCTAGATGTTCCAATCAATCCCACTAGGAGCAAACTCCTTCTCCAACCTATTCCTGTCCCCACAAACATGCAGGTGCGCTCCACCCCAGGGTCCTGGAATACCTGGCAGGGCAGTAGCTGCGTCTGTCTGGTTGTGTGGCCCTGAAGACAGGTGCCAGGGTCTGGAGCCCTGTGCCTGTGGGGACAGGCTGACTGCCACAGAGGATGGACACACTCGGGGTAGGGGAGAGGCTGTATTTTGGCTGTCACTTTATGGAGCACAATCTAACGGCCTCTGGCAGTGCTGTGGGAACAGTGACCCGCCGCAACGGTCTTTGGCCGCCTGTGCTGTGCCGTCAGGGCGCACTGTCATCAGCTTGTAGAACCAAAGGATGTTGCTGCTGTGTGCACAAATCTTGGGAAAAGCACAACCATAATAATTTGTACCAGCAGAAATTCCTTCTGGTTCTAGTGATAATCTGAATCCTCTGAAATTTGGGGGAACAAAAAGGAAGACTCAGACAAAGAAGCCAGGCAATCGAGAGGCAAGGACAAAGCTGAGCAGCAGGCGCACGCGCCCACGTGGCCTCTGTCTCGGCACTTTCCTGATACATTTGGAAGTTCTTTGTTTAAGAGCACAGCTTCGCTCTGTGGTTCCCAAAGTACCTCCCATACTAAAGGGTTCCAAAGTTCCACACCCACATCAAGACATATGGGGCTCTTCAAAATAGAAATATCACGGAGAACCAGCAAAGCAAGTTTGAAATTGGGCCAAGGTAACCAGAATTTGCAGGACTCACTAAGACATCTTGAGTCTATCAATTTCAGGAGCCCTAAACTAAACTAGACCATGCTAACAGGGGCACCTTGATTCTGTTTGTGCCATGCTCCCCAGGCAGCTCATCAGCCCCAGGCTGGAGGTTGTATCTGTGCCTCCACATGACCTGGTCAGGTAAGGGCTTTTGCATGCCCTCTGCAGAAGGGGAAACTGCCCTCTGTTGCAGTCTGCTGTGGGGTGGCATCAAGATTCAGCTTAGAAGTCTGACTCCAGGGCCTCCCCTGGTGGCGCAGGCGGTTGAGCGCAGCGCTGTGAAGTTGTCTGCAGCCTCTGCAGCACAGGTTTGATCCCAGCCAAGGCCGGCAAGGGTCCCACATGGCACAGCAGACCTCTCCTGTCTTGCCCGCTGCTCCCCTCAGCAGTGTGTTTCGTCAGTCTGCTTGTTCTGTTCCCTGCTCTGTCTCTGGTGAATCCTCTTACTCTCCCTTGCATCTGGCCTGAATCCTGGTTCTTGTATAAATAAAATAAATAAATCTTAAAAAAAAAAAAAAAAGAAGTCTGACTCCAAAGCACAGATCTCAGCCCAATCCTTCCCTGCCCCCAAAGCGCAAGACCATCGTATTGAAAGATGACTCAACTGACTTTGGAACTAAATGGGTTCCTATGCCAACACCGTTACCTGAGCGATAAGGTACCCGAGACTCAGAGAGTTGCGATTTTTCTCTTTGAATGCTTTAAAACATATATCCGAGACTAAAGCAGAACCTATAAATTCTAGTCACCCAGAAACACCTTCATAGTATAAAAGAGATACTCTTATTAATTTAATAACGATTCCAAGCATTTACTGTGTCAGGAGCTGGGCCGAGTGCTTCCGGGGGAGGTATCTCAGTTAACTGTCCAGCCCACTCAGCTGCAGTACAGCCAGGGCCCACACTCCTAGAACACCGTGCGACTATCGTCCCTCAGTCAGGTTTCTTTTGAGAACAGTCATCACTTGTACTTATATTGAAGATGGATTTTGGTTCTACTGGTCAATGATTTGACCACATGGACGGTGATGGTTCAGCAGGGCCAGCAGCCCTGTGAGAAAGAGCACCTAGAAGCCACATCCAAACCTCTCAGATGTCATGAACTTGGCTGGAAAGCGGCTGAGAGGGCAGGACCTGCAGGCATCAGTCCTGGAGCATTTTCAGGGTGGGGTGCAGTTTTCCATGCCCCATTTCCTCACAAACACCATTTAGTGTGAGGGTCTTGGGCCAGAAGCTGCTTGCTGTGTCTTAACCACTAAGACGGATATGGTGGGAAACAGCCCCACCTGGTGGCCGCAGGCAGTAAGGCAGCCTGTGAGTCCCTGCCCTTTGCAGACTCGGGACAGGCAGCCCTTCCAGACACATGGTGCTTCTCCGGGGACAGAGCACCTCCTATCACCACATCATGCACCACATCATAGCACATCTCATATCCTACCCTACCATTTCCTCACAATGCCTACTTTCAGGGAGAGTTCTGTATTCTCTCTGTTAAAGTAGCAAGGACAAGCGGATTCAGTCTCCTGGACGTACAGGAAAGGCACTGGCCTTTCAGCTGCAGTGAAACCATGCATGTCTTCGGCACTTCAGTTCCCAAAGAGGGGCCTGGGTTCCCGCCTCTGACCTGGCGCGGGGAGCACCTCCCCAGCAGGATGCAGCAGCTCCGGGAGACGCTGGGTGGTGACAGTAGACAGCTAGGGAATCTCTCTTACTGCCCAGGCAAAATGGAGACCAGCACACGGAATTCTAAATCCTGTGAGGGCACTGCCCCCCGAGGTGAATAAAGCTATGTACTGCCTCCTGAACAGCCCTAGTGAGCTTCCTGCCCCTTGACACCTGTTCCTGCCCCAGCTGGGTGCAAACTCACCCACCACTGGCGGAACACCACCAGGGAGAGGCTTTGCGGCACCGTGTGTCCTGGGAGGGAAGGCCCCTGCCCCGGCAGACCACAAAGAGCACCCGGCCAGCCACAGCAACGTCGCCAGAGAACTCAACTCCCAGGTCGGACTAGAGCGGACAACCCAAGCAGAGGCAAGATGAGACCAGTCTTCCAAGGACACAAAGTGAGCTGAGAGCAAGGCTGCAGTGTGAGGCCCCACGTGTCGGGGCCCCTCTCCCCCACCCCCACAGCCGTGGGTCTTGCTCACAGGGCTGGTGGTGTCTTTGCCGAGGCTGCCCTTGCTGTTGAGGCTGCCAATCTCCGTCTGAGAGCTGGACTGCGACATCCCCTCAAAGAAGGGCCTGCGGTGAAGGAGCACAGCCAGGGTCAGTGGCCGCCATGGCCCGAACAGCAGCTCACAGAACGCGGGGTTAGAGCTGGTGTTCAAGGAAGATCAGCAACCTGGGCGTCAAGGACGCCCGATAAGGAAGGGCACAGTGGAGGCTGGAGAAGTAGGGGTACTCCGAAGGCCTTCAGGAGAGTCCTGCAGGACTTGTCGGTTGGAGGCAAAAACAAGGGTCTCTGTCCAGACAGCGATGTCGACAAGGTTGGACAAGGATGAAGAACCAAGATTCCCTGGTAATGGGTGTGGGGGGCGGGGGGAGGCTAGGAGACTGCTCTGGCATAAGGGGAGAGGTGTTGGGAAGCATCTGACTGAAGAGCTCTGGGGCTCACTTGAGCTTGGGCTTTGGGGTGCTCAGGATGCTCTCTGTCTCCTCCATCTCGGGGCCACTGTCGCTGGGGTTATACATCTCCAGGCTGTCGTACAGCTCGTCCAGGTCCTCCTCCACCTCTCGTATCTGCTCCCGGGACACGTGTTCCAGTCCAAAGCCCACCTGTTGGGGAAAAGAAATCTTTGAGTTTGGGGTCACTGGTGTTAACAATTCTGGTGGATGTGCTAGTCCCTCCTCCTGGACAGGTGTCCCCTGGTGTCCCTCATGCATCCCCTGGAGGGACAGTCACAGTGTCATGCTCACAGAGGAGTCCTCTCTGGGATCTGACCCTGCCCACAGGGTGGTGGTGGGGCTGCCGGCCCACTCAGGCCTCCCTCCCACTTCGCACTGGGCCTGGCCCCCGGGAGAAGAGCCAGACCCCAGGTGGCCTCCTGAAGAGCGGGCACCAGGAGGCCCAGGTGAGCACGGGCCCCTGCAGGCCGGCTCCATGTCCCTCTACTGCCCAGGGCGATAAAAGGAGCTCTCAACAACACCCCTTTCGCAGCCTGTGGGAAGAGAAGCCCTGAGAGCAGGCTTCTCTGTTAACGGCCAGTTCCCAGTTCTCAGTTCTCAAGGGCTGGTGGCAAGACCTGTGCCGCCTCACATGGTGCTGCTGTCCCACACAGCAGGCCTGGCACTACCCTGGGTGCTGCATGGAACGCCTTTCTCTTCAAGTAGCTGAAAGACCTTTCCAGCCATCCTCTCCCATGGGGGTCCTGGAATCTTGACTCCCAGTAGAAACCCAGGAAATTCTACTCACCATCAGCCTTGGGGAATAAGGGCTCGTACCTCATCTGAAACTTTAAACCGCTTCAGGAGGGCAACAAACTTCTGCTTGATGTTAGGTTGCTGTAGGGACAAGTGGCATAATTGTTCTCAGACGACATCCCATGTGGACGGATGTCAAGTCAGCGGGGGGTTGTGGGGGAGCACTAGCATGACACTGCAGCTGGGTCTGGGTGTGGGGGGCACAGACGGGAGGAAATCTCCCCACCCCAGGCCCCTTCCCCACCCACATCCTGACGACTCCTGAGTGCACATCCCTAGTTCCTCCCACCTGTCCTTTGATCCCCGGGGTCATTGGGTGATTTCTGCCTGCACATACAGGACCTCAGACCCGGTATTGCCAAAACAGACTGCTCACCTTCCCCTGCGCTCCCTGTCCTGGTTGCTGACTCCAGAAATCTGCCTCATGGCCCAAGTCGACACCTGGGGCTACTCCCTCTTCTCACCACAGCCCCTGCTCACTAGCTCCTGCCTTTTCTTTTCCACCTGAATGCCACAGCGTTGTCCAGGCCTTTCTCCTCACATGCATTCTCCCTGGACCCCTGTCTGTTCCCATGAGTCTCCAGTCATGTTCCCTCCAGAGGCCACACTGTCCAGTCCAAAGGCCAACATGATCATGTTGCCCTCGGCCCAGAGAGCGGAGCTCGAGCGTCAGCCGTCTGTCCGAAGTTGTTCTACTCCACGTCTCGAGCCTCATCTCACCATTCAAGCTCAGGCCTCACTCAAGTGGAAACTGCAGCGGGCTGTCGCGCCTCCAGCTCCACACGCACTCCTCTGCCTGGCCTAAACACGTCCCCAAGCCCACCTGGTGAAGCTCGTCCACCCTTAGAAGCCCGTATCTGGCACCCTGTCCACGAGGCTGCCTGGCACTCCTAGCTCAGAGGACTGTGTCCCCCTCAGTTTCAGAGCTGCCTCACGAGGCTCTCTGTCTTCTGGCGCTGAGGCTGCTGGGTAATGGTCCCCTGGTCAGATACACACAGGGTCACTCCTTGACAGCAGGGACAAGGCCCTTGCTTATCTCTGTGCCTCCCATCGGGCATGGGGCCTGGCCTGTGACCATCAGTCCTTCCCGCCTGCATGACTCACTCACCATGTGGGGATGGCAACGACTAAGTGGCAAGTAAGATTGAGCCAGGCCTTTAAAAAAGGGCGGGGCTTGCAAAGTGGAAAGGTCATTCACAGCAGGGGAAAAGCCCGCATCCACAGTGACAAGGACGCATGAGCTGTGTTCGGAGGACAGTATGTGGACTGGGGCACCCAGACCAAGTGTTCTCGGGCGGGGAGGGAAGAACGCGTGTGCACAAGGACCCTCAAGCACAATTACTAGCTCTGGAAATCTAACTGGAAAGTGCTTGCAGCTAATGAAAAATCAGAACCTTTGGGGGCACAGCTATTACAGGCGCCCTGAACTCTGGTGAAGCCAGGGAGGAGGCCCCAGGAAGTGGTGACTGGGAAAGCCCCAGGGAGCACTGCAAGGGAAGAAGACAGAGCCTCTTTGTGGAACAGAGAAACTGAGCAGAAGGAGCTGCAACAGAGAGCACCTCCCCTCCTCCCAAGGCAGCATGGTGGGGCAGTGTTTGAGGCCTGAGGACGCTCGGCTATTCTGGAGTGCCAACCAGGGTAGCGACCACAGTCTTGAGCACTAAGGACACCTCAGGATGACGGAGAGATGACAGAGTGGAATGCCAGGCTCAGAAGCGCAGACTCAGGAAGTCTGACCTCCACGTCACTCCTGCAGAGGAAAGGATCCTTGGCCTCTAGGGTCCCCGGCTTGCTCTGCACTAGTGAGAATCAGAATACCTCTGGGGAAAGTGAAACTGAATTTATTTCTAAAAAGCTCCTTGCACTTTTGACTCTCTCACACTCCAGCATGGGAACTCCAGAACTGATCAGAGTTAATCTAGAAATCCAGCTAGTAGGCATCTCAGCCCACAGCTCTAATTCACCCACAACAGTGACTCTCAAGGAAATCACACTGGAAACTTACTCCAAGGCTTTGGTCTCTGACGTTATGGACATGTGAAGGCAGGGACCATAGCTACTATAATCAAACCTTATCCAACCCACAGTTCCAAGCACTAGCCTATTATTTCTAAGTTCAACCAATGACTACAAATGGTGACGTTCCTAGAGAACTTGCTTTCTCTTTGGGGTGGGCAGCGTGGAACTGGAAGCAATCCCTGGAGAGGGAGCCAGGCTGCGGGAGGTGTTTTGCTCTCTGAGAAAGCACTGTCCATTCCGAGACTTCCGCCACCCCACGACGATGACCTAAGGGTGCATGCGCTCCTGTCCAGTGTGACAGTGGCTCTCGGTGGTGGTGGTGGAGATGCAGAATGGCATATCAGAACCTTGGGCCCCTCAAGACCTGGAGACACCTTTCCAAGACTTCCAAGTTCTAAGATGGCCATCCTACCCCCAAACTGGAAACCTTGGCTGAACATTCCCCAGATCTTTGGGGCTCACCCTTGTGATGGCAGAGGTCGAGGTCAATTTCCTTCGGGTCTTCTTCACTTTCCGCAGATCCTCATCTTCGTAGAACAGGTCCTAAGTGGGTAAGGAGGCAGACTGAGGTTCAGAAAGCCAGCAGGCTGGGATTTGTTTCATAGACACGTCACGCAAGAGGCTGTGGAGACTGACCTGCCCATGCAATGGATCGTCACTGCCTTCCTGTTCTGATGAGAAACTCTCCTCCTCTTCCTCAGAATAATTGTCAATGTCAGGAGAACGGTCTGGAAGCAGATACCTCAGTAAGAAAACCCCACCGTGGGAAGATCTGGCCTAAGAGATGGCTGCCTGGACCCATGGCTCCCTCAGGTGGAAACACAGCCGGGGCAGAGGAAAGGGCCACAGCCAGGCTGGCTGTAGATGATCTCAGGGACTCTAAACTTGACTTTCTTAGGAAATTTCTAGGCACTGTCTTGTCTAGCTTTCCAAGGGTGGCGATCAGGGGACAGACTGCTGATCCATGGGAGCGCAGACACTGCGCCCCTCTTACCAGACAGCTTGGATTTGATGCCCTCGTGGTCAATGGGCTGGCTGGACAGCGAGTAGATCTTTATTTCTGCCACAGGCACAGAGACGTCCTTCACGTTGCTGTGCAGGCCGAGCACCAGGGCGCCTTCGTTAGGGTGCTGCATCACCTGAGACCCAGAGTGCCCGTGGAAATGCCTTACAGAGGGGCCACAGTGCTGTCCACTTCCACAATTGAAAGGGCACACGAGCCAGTGGCAACGGCGTCTTGCTTGTGCATTTTCGTTCTCCCCCTCCTCCAAGTCCCTGCCTGCCGTTCCCCCACTGCCTTCAAGGTCTTCCTTTGAAACTAACTCTGGAAGTGCCTGCCCATCAGGCCATGCATTTAAAGAACGATCAAGGCTTGAGACTGAAAGTGACAGCTAATCTCCAGGACTACATTTTCGTTAAGTCGGTCATGGAGAACTAGTTCGTGGTGGTGGCGGAGGTGGGGCGAAGCCAGCCTGCAGATGGTGGTCACCTGTGCCTGAGAGCAGCAGAAAGGACCTACAGTCCATGAGAAAATGGGGGCATGACACAGCTGGGCAGGGTGGCATCCACATTCTTCCCTCTCATCAGCCGGTCATACTAATACAACACTCGAGGACAGTCACTGAATCACTCCCATTTAACTTGCCAAGGTACAGAAACAACATTTTAAAACTGCTTTGTAGTTTCCTTCCTCTTCCCCTTCGTCAGGGCCGGGGGATCTGCCTGGCTACAGCTGCACAGATGAGCAGACATCGGAAGGACAATGGCACGACTGTCCATTTTGCTACTGGAAGAGGGAATGAGAAACATGGACAGGGTAAAGGGCAGAGAACGCAGCACAGTGCTGGGCAGGAACTGACTGGAATGTGAGCGATGGAGAGGAGGACCAGAAGCGTGTGCTGCACACGGCAGAGCACGTGCATCTGTGCCCCTGTCTGTCCTGGCTCTGTCTGCTGGGAGTAGAAGCAATGGCACCCCAGTTTGGGAAACGAGCACTTCAAGTACCCGGAACTTGACTTTCAAAGGCCATTTTCCACTAAAAGGAACCAAGGCTCTTGAGAGCATCACTTCATTCCAGGGCTGGGTCAGCAAAAGTACAACGTGACCCTGCCGTATTCTGTAGCAGGATATAAAGAAGCATGTGAAGAATGACGAGACATATTGACAGGATATGGGAGTCGGCTTGAAGGACTCTCACTGGCTAAATCTGAGATAGTTCCAGCATCAAAATAAATGATCATGGCAGCAGATTGAACCCCAAAGAGGAAAATACAGGTTCATAAGTGAGACAAATAAGTGAATCAATCAGTAAATGGGGACGAAGGGAAAACTCTATCTTACAACAGAAATCCAGCTAGTAAAGCAGGAATCATGGGATCAGAACTCCCCGTTGGGCCAGCATCAAAGCAGTAAGTGATCCAGGTCATCATCATTAACAGATGCTAAACTAGCTGTGAAGATGTGAAGAAGAAAAAGACTTTACATAGTCTTACAACACTGCCCTATAAAACATTTTCTCATTGGTTTAAGTATAAAATATTTATTAATGAACTTTACAGTAAGAAACCTGGCAGACACTACCTTAACCCAGAGGTGACAGTTAACCTCACAGTAGTGGAACAAGTCAACAAGGAATGCTGCTTCTGAGAAACACTACCCAAAATGCACAGGCTGAATCCAACCTCCAGAAAATATCAGACAAACCTAACTGAGGGATATTCATGAAAGGAAGCAGCCTGTGTGCAACAATCAGGCAAACAAAAACCATAAAGGGCATGACAGACAAAGGAAACTGAGATTGAAGGGGAGTCGACACCTGACAACTACACACGATCAGACCCCAGGCCCTATGGGGTCTTGTCCCGGCACAATCTGGACGGGAGCTGCGGGTTGATCAGGCTCCTGTCCTTACCTACATGGAGGCCGGGACGCCGGGCCTTCTTTAGGGGCGTCTCCTTACCGATAGGAAATTTACATAGAGCGATAATAAAGCAGGAATGGCTGTCCTGCCTGCAACTTAGCAACAACTCAGAAAAGAAAATAACTGGCAAAAAGGCAGATAATGAGACAGATGTGGTGATACATTAACACTGAAGAATCTGGGTGAAGGGTACATGGGAATGGCTTTATTCTACTCTTAAAACTCTTCCATAAGTTTGAAATTTTTTTAAAAAAAGAGGCACATTTTAGTGAGTGTGAAAGTACTTGATAAAAAGAAGTACATCCTGAATTTCCAATAACAGAAAGAACTTGTAAACAATCCATGGGCTGGGCAACCCGTGGCCTGGCTTCTCTCAGCTTTGACCTGCAGGCTTGTCTCACCTCTGCCATGTTGATGAGCCCCACGGCCAGGGTCTTATAGCCCAGGATGGTCCGATTCTTGTAACGCTTTCTCCTTTGCAACATGATCTGCAGCTTGTTGGCATCCCGCTTCAGGAAATGGGGGTACTGTGGAGCACAAAACAGCCAGGCATAGTTATAAGTAAGTGGGTTCTGGTGGGCTTCTGGTCTTTCTGGGTGTCAGTGTCTCCCACTGTGCAAGGGGGTGGGCAGAGGGAATACAAGCGGCTGCTAGGGGTCTGCATGTACTGGGCGCCAGCTCCTACTCTGTGGTCCAACCATGTTCCAAGACGGCCTCTCTCTTTGTCATCTGATCAGGTATTTTCTCCATGTGCTTCAACATGGCTACTGGGAGTGTGATGAGAGAGAAAGAGGGATAGGGAGAAGGGGAGGGGTGGAGAGTACAATGCTGGGCCATAAAGACCCAATGAGGCACACTCTGCTGGGGTGTGCGGTGTGGATTACTAAGGGGAGGTGATGGGCTAAGCCTGGCAGGGAGGCACTGGGATGTGGCGTATTTTCCAGCAGCCCTGCCGGGTCTCAGCACCCTTACTGCAGTGGGCCAAGTGACTGCTTTGGCCTTCTGGGCTAGCCCAGAAGCCCCAGGTGACCTGAAGGCATGCTTGCAGCTAATCCACTGGGCTGAATTCATGGGGCAGCGTTTATTCCCTGGGCCATGGCTGCCCAGACTGGACAGCGGATCCATGACCATGGTAGCTTCTCACCTGCAGGGAGAAGGTTAACTGGAGCTCTGTTTCTACCAGTCCACTGGCTGGAAGGATGATCTCATTGGAGCGAAGAATCCTTTTTGAACCCTGAAACCGAGAGAGAACCGTGGCAAAGCTATGCCACCAAAACCAGACCAAAAGGAATACTAGACTCGCAAATAACTCCTGAACATGACAGACATTCTGGCCACCCCAAACAACTCCAGTCTGTGCTGTGCCTACTAGAATCAAGTGGCACCAAGGCTGGATTTCATCCTATCGTGCTGTGCGTTCAAGTGGAAATGGTTTGCGTCTGTGTGCTCCCCACTCCTGAGAAGAGGCAGGCAGGTATGAGCACCCCAGAGTGTGGGCTGATCTCCCCATGCTCACCTCGCCTCCCTTCCTCTTTCTAAGCGATGTCCTAGCTGCACTGTCTGGCCTTCTCTCCTTTTCCGGGGAGCTCTCTCCTGCTTCCAGACACAGCAAGCACCTCCTTTCAGGTTTCAGCTTAGATCAATGTTTTCCCCAGTGTCTTTTCCTTTCAGCACCTCCCCTTCCAACCTACTTCTGGTTTAGGTACCCCAGTATTTTTAGCCCTAAAAAGTAGAGTGGGGCTAAACAATTATTTCTTAACTGTAAAAAGATCAGCAGGAGGGTCTGAGAAAGGTCAGTGAATTTGTACAAACCACTATTTTAAAAATTGAGGTTTGATTTAGAAACAGTGAAATGGCCAGACCTCCTATACGCAGGCCTGTGAGGGGACATGTATACAACCAGGTAACCCACATCTGTATCAAGATGTAGAGCATTTCTGCGGCTCCAGAAACTCCCTTGCGATCCTTCCCCATCAGCCCTGGGCCACTCTCAGAGGCAGCACTGTTCTGATTTCTTTCATCACAGACTGGCTGTTCCGAAATGCCACATAATGGACTCTACGACACATACTAATCTGGCTGGGTTCTTTAGGCCAGAGGTGATGTTTGAGGTTCACACAGGTGTGCTGTGTTTCAGTCACGTGTTGCTTTTTATTTAAAGCTAAGTAGAATTCTATCCTATGAATAAACCACACTTTGTTTTCCATTCTCCTGTGGCTGAACAGGCATATTTGGTTTTGAGTTTTTTTTTTTTTTTAATTTAAAATTTTAACTTTTTTTTTTTTTTAAAAAAAGATTTATTTATTTATGCATACAGGAGCTGGGGTACAGGCCAGAGATGTGGGAGGTAAGAGGATTCACCAGAGACCAAGTGGGGAACAGAATAGGCAGACTGACTGAAATACACTGCTGAGGGGAGCAGCGGGCAAGTCAGGAGAGGTCTGCTGCACCATGTGGGTAGCTCCCTGGCCGGGGATGGAACTTGTGCTGCAGTGGCTGCCGATAGCTTCATAGGTTGCGTCTTAACCCCTTGTGCCACCAGGGAGACCTTGGTTTTGAGTTTTTGACTATTGTGGCTAAAGCTGCAAATCTTATACAAGTCTATGGATAATCACCTTGCTTTTTCTTGGAATTGCTGGGTCTGAGGGCAGGTGTATGTTTATGAGAAACTGCTAGACCCATTTCTGAAGTGTTGGTACAGTTGGCATGCCCCCAGCTGCAGTGTGGGGGAGCGCTAATTGCTCCACTTATTTACCATCACTCAGTGTGGTCAGTCCTGGAGCTGTGGTTGGCTCTTAGGGTACGTGGCGCATCAGTCTTGGCTGCAATTTGCCTGGCGACTAACAATACCAGGCACTTTGTCACTTGCTGATTAGTCATCTCTAAATTTCCATTTGCTCAGGTGTTTATCTTGTTAAGCTGTAAGTCCTCTATTTATACAAGTCATTGTCAGATATATGCATTGTAAGTATCTTCTTGCCTATTTATTTTCTTAATGGCATCTTATGATTAAGTATTTTAATTCTAGTCAAAGACAATCTTCTTATTTTTTCTTCTATGGCTAAGCATTCCTGTCCTAGCTGAGATCTCCTGGCCTACCCAATGGTGGGGTACAGGCCAGAGGCGCGGGAGGGACAGGAGAGGTCTGCCGCGCCATGTGGGCATCTCCCTGGCTGGCCAGGAATCGAACCCGTGCTGCAGAGGCTGCGGACAGTTTCATAGCACTGCAATCAACCCGCTGTGCCACCGGGGAGGTCCTGTAATTTTATTTTTTACATTTAGATTTCTTATCCATTTCTATCTTCATAAAATGTGGGATTTGTTTAATGAAGGAAGGAAAATCTCCTAAACACAACATTTCACAGTTCTATTTTTTGGTAATTAGAATAGCATATTATGCCAATTAAAATAATAAAGGCAATTCTGATCTTCTGTCATAGAATTTTTATAGAAACCTCTATTATAAACAAAAATCTTGACAAAGTTTTCCTCCTGAATTTTCATCTCAGTTTATTTAGCTTTTTCTGATTTAAGAAATATCTGAAATGCTGATAGAATCCAAAATGTGGTTTACATATAGCAGGGATAGGAGATACTTGGTAATATTTAGAGACATTGGGCCTCCCTGGTGGCGCAAGGGGTTGAGTCTCAGCGCTATCAAGCTATCTCCAGCCACTGCGGCCTGAGTTTGAGCCTTAGTTCGATCCCCAGCCGGAGTTACCCACCTGGCACAGCAGACCTCTCTTGTCTCCCCGCTGCTCCCCTCAGCAGCATATTTCAGTAGATCCACCTGTTCTGTTCTCCACTCTGTCTCTGGTGAGTCCTCTCACCTCCCACACCTCTGGCCTACACCCCAGTTCTTGTATGCAGAAATAAAAATAAATCTTTTTTAAAAAATTTAGAGATATTTTGGGTTGTTTTAATTGTGTGTGTGTGGGGGGGAGGGAGAGCACATAGCTGGAGGGCAGAGGCCAGGGCTGTTGCCGGCTGTCAGCAGAATGAGTGATGATCCGGCTGAAATGCCAGTACCGCTGCTGTGAGAAACCTGCTGGAACTGAAAGCTGAACCCCAGCGCTGCCTTCTGGGAGCCCTTTTCCCAATGCAGGTCTTCTCCTACAACCACACAGCTGTGTCCACCGTGTTCTCCTCACCATTCTCCTGAGCTCTGCAGCCAGGTCACCAGGGTCACTGTCCTCTCTCCCGGCTGTCCATGGCCTATTACTGCTCAGGGACAGGCTGGGGCTGCTCGTGCTCCCCCCGCTCCCCACCACCAGGTTGCAGCTCCCCCAGCACCCTGGCCTCCACCCCCATGATGCCTCTCTTGCGGTGACCTTCTGCTCACCCATGTGTCAGTCACTCGCCCACATGATTTCACACTCCGAACGTCATCATTACCAGTAACTCCAACACCTGAGAACTCAGCCTCCCGCTCCCGACTCTGATCACCACCTCCTCAAACTTGCCGCACTTTCTCTTTCATTAGTGAACAATGATATTCCTTCAGAGCTGTCAGGGCCTACAGCGCATGACCCCCCATTTCATGTTTCCTCACCCAGTCGCCCCCTGTCCTCTTCCCTCAGCTTACATGCTGGAGTCCATCTTCACAACGCATCCCCGCACACAGCCTTGCCTCGCCTCCCGGCACCCTTCTCCACGCTCAGTCGGTGACATCCCCCCGGGCCAGTGGCAGGCCCGGAGGAGAGCGGCGGAGCGAGGTTCAGGCCAGCTGTCCATAGTCCAATCTGGGACCCGTCCTCAGCGGGCCTTCTGTGCCCGCCCAGTCCTCGCGCGCTAGAGGACGCGACCAGGCAGTGACTTCTTACCTTCCCGAGTCCCCTTCTTACTGACCCCCACTCTAAGTGGGTAGCCTTGACACCTACTTCAGAACCCCACACTCGCCCACTCGCCAGGCTCCTGCTCCTGCATCCTCCTGCCCGCTCCTACCAATTCAGATTCAGCTCTCACCCTCTCACCAGCCTCCACTCCTCTCCCGCCATCAGCTCGCCTCTAGCTGGGTCGCTCCCACTAGCAAACATGCTGTCATTCCTCTCATCTGAAAAAGTCCTCTCTCACCCCCACACGCCCTGGCGGCTACCACCCCAGATCTCACCTTCCCTTTATAGCAAACTCAAGAGTTGTCTATTTTGCATATTTGAGTGTTGCTAAGAGATTAGATCTTAAAAGTTCTCATTTTAAGAACTTTTGTGACTTATGTGTATGGTGACAGGTGCCAATAGACTTACTGTGGCGATCATTTTGCAATGCATTGACCCAGCATCTCAAGCCAGTAGAACGCTCTCAGCAACACTTAGAGTGTTGGCTCTCTCTTCTCTTGTTTTCTATTAAACACGTTCTGTCAGCTCACCTCCACCACCCACCAAGCCTGCTACCTGGCGCTCCCGTCCCCCGTCTGCTTGCCCCTCCACGCCCGCTTTTGGCTTCCAGAACTCACACTTGCTAGTATTTCTGCCTAGTCTCTAGATGCTCTTTCTTGGTCAGTTTGGGTCTGTAGGGTAAACAGAATTAATCAGGCATTTTACGCCTTAAGCCTCTGTGGCCATCACCTGCAGCCTTGATCGTGTAGACGCAGATGGCGCTTGGGAGCATGGGTATGGGGCACGTGGGCCTGATGGTGGACACCTAGAGTGTGGTGTGGGTATGAGTGTGAGCATCTGAGCCTAAAAGCCAGCGATATAAGGGCAGCGTCACTCAGAAAAGGGACACCAGCTCCGTGAGGATGAGCGGCATGACCATGGAGAGGTGAGACCACGTGAGAAGGCCAGAGCACCCAGAGAAAAGAAAGGCCCAAGATTCGCTGGGGGCTGGGAGGCATGCTGGCCTCCTGGCCCCTTGCCCATCCTGCACCTGGTTGCCCCACTATAGGGTCCCTTCCTCTCTTTCCCCTGATTTCCTCACAGTGGGGCACCTGGGGCCTCAACCCTTAGACCTGGCCTCTATAATCGCTCACTCTACTCTTGGGTCTTTTTTTTTTTTTTTAAATAGATGCATGTTTTATTTATTTATTTGTTTGTTTGTTTTGTTTATACATGCACTGGGTACAGTCAGAAGCGCGGGAGGGTGAGAGAATTCACCAGAGCCAGAGCGGGGAGCAGAGCAGGCAGAAGGACCGAAGTACACTGCTGAGGGGAGCAGCGGGCGGCAGGAGAGGTCTGCGCGCCATGTGGGACCCTCCTCTGGTGGCCGGGGAGCAGCTGGGGATCGAACCGGCGCCGCAGAGGCCGCGGGCAGCTTCGCAACTCAGCGCTCAACCGCTGCACCACCGGGGAGGCCCTACTCTTGGGTCTTAAACACGGTAATGACTCTCCCAAGGAGGCCTTGCACTCCGAGGGCTCGCCTGACCTGGAAATGCCTGTATCCAGCATCTTCTGGCTGTTTAAAAGGCCTCTCAAAACAGTAATACGATCAACCGCATTCTGGAGCTTTCTCTCAAAACCTGCTTCCCCACAATTCACTCAAGGGCAATTCCTGTCTCCCCGCTGCTCCCCTCAGCAGTGTATTTCAGTGTGCCTGTTCTGTTCCCCACTCTATCTCTGGTGAATCCTCTTACCACCCACACCTCTGACCTGTACCTCAGTTCTTGTATGCATAAATAAATAAATCTTAAAAAAATATTAAATAAGGGAAGATACATCTAACATGTTTTCTTTTTCTTTTTTATAGAGGCATTTATTTATTTATTTGTTTGTTTGTTTGTTTATACATGCACTGGGTACAGTCAGAAGCGTGGGAGGGTGAGAGAATCCACCAGAGCCAGAGCGGGGAGCAGCGCAGGCAGAAGGACCGAAGTACACTGCTGAGGGGAGCAGAGGGCGGCAGGGGAGGTCTGTGCGCCATGCGGGACCCTCCTCCGGTGGCCGGGGAGCAGCCGGGGATCGAACTGGCGTCGCAGACGCCGCAGGCAGCTTCGCAACCCAGCGCTCAACCGCTGCGCCACCGGGAAGGCCCACATCTAACATGTTTTCAAGAATGGATATGATTTCAAGGAAAGCCTGATTATGAATTTCTTGTTATGTTTATTGTCACTTCTTTTACTATAATGATTCTTTAATTTTCAATCTCAGGAACTTTCAAGCTTTTAAATTATTGAGGCTCTGAAATAGCTTTGGTTTATGTAGGTAAAATTATCAGTATTTACCACATTAGGGATTTAAACTGGTTATTTAAAAACAAACATTAATTCATCTAGAAATAATGATAAAACCTACTATGAGATTATATCAAAACATTTTTTAAGAAAAAATGTCTTTAAAAACGATTTACTAAAAAGATGGCAGTTATTTTTATAACAGCTTTACAAGGATATAATTCAATACCACAATTCACCACTAGTTTTACAATATTTTTGTCACCCCCAAAAAAACCCCTAACTCTTGAGCTGTCATTCTAACAACTTTCTTACCTGCCTACCCTGCTCCAGTCCCATCCCCCCAAGCAAGCACAATTTTACCTCCAGACTCTGAGGATCCACTTGCTCTGGGCATTTCAGATAAATGGAGTCAGACCACGTGTGGTCATGTTCTTAATGCTCACCCATGGGACCCTATTTCTTTTTATTACCAAATAATATTTTGTTACATGGATATACCACATTTTATTTCTCCATTCTCAGCGAAATGACTTGGGTTGTTTCCACTTTCAGCTTCTATGAGTAAATGCTGCCGTGAACATTTGTGTGCAAGGTCTGTGCGGACATGTATTTTCATTTCTCTTGTGTAATATCTAGGAATGGAACTGCAAGGCCCCATGGCAACTCTTTAGCCTTTTGGGGACACGGCCAGATTGTTGTGCAAAGTGGCTGCACCATTTTACATTTCCAGCAGCAGTGTATTTTACATTTCTGCAAATCTCCTTAATGTTTGGTTTCAGAGAAGACAGCTGGGGTCTCATATCTATTTCTGTACTCAATCTATTTTTCAATGTTGAGTATATGAAAAAATTCATACTCAAAGAGAAACAAAGTTTGAAAAAGGAGGAACATTTTAACAGCCTTTTCAGATAACTGTGAAATATTTTTCTTTGATACCACACCAAAACTCTACAAGTGGTAGCCTGTAAAGGGCTAGTGGCAACAAAGAATTCAAAACCATACCAACAAGGTTATATATTTATTATTATATATCAAAATTCAGTCAATGGACACAAAAAGCACATCATCAGAAATATTGGGAAGTCTGTATAGAGACTGTAATTAATACTATTAATCAATAGTATCTGATAATGATAATTTCTTAGTTTTGATAAATGTACCATAGTTAAGAAAAAAGTTACCAAAAGCTTAGTGACTGGCATATGGGAATTTATGTACTAACACTGCATCTCTTTTATAAATTTTAAATTATTTCAAAATAAAGTAAAAAATAAAATCAAATCCAGTGTTTTGTTTCCTGAATGAATTGTTTATACAGCATGATTTTATAACCTGATGAACTGGCCATTTGGAAAACACGGTTCAATGAGTTATGAAAAGCTTTCAAATGTTACACATTTCATTATACAATATAATAATAAAAAAAATCACTACTGTTATCATCAACCACCTATCTCTAGACAAGTCCTTAAGGATGGGAAAGCTGTTAAGCCTACAAGTGATGAGACAAGTTTTCTAAAATTCTAGTTTTCACTTGAAAGCTCAAATTTTATTTATTATTGACTAAAAATATTCCCAGCTATTTTCCTTCAAGTGACAGATTAACTTTGTTCATTTTTAAGAAAATGCCTTCCAGGTACCTGAGTCTAAATAGCCAGTTTGTCTGTAAGCCCTCTTGCAAGTAAAAGTGACATTCCACCAAAAAAGCAGTTACTTTATTAATCAAAACTTAATCACACAAGTACCTGTTCTCAAAGCAACAGCACTCTGCTATGAAACAGAGGCGCTTTATGTAGATTTCCCATTTCTTCACAAAGAATCTTAAAAAGACTTGTACTGAAGGATTGAGATGTAATAAATAAACAATTTTTACTGCCTCCTCAAGGACATTCTTAGGCAACACTGGCTTTTTCTCTCTTCATCTGAGAGCACGATATAAATAACGTGAGGACCACTGCTACACCCTGGGGCAATGGCCTTGGTTGTGTCAAGGGCCAGTGCTTGGTCCATCCTTGTCTTGCACCTTTGGTGGAAAAGGTAAATAATGGCACAGCAATATCATGAAAAGAGTTGTGGCCTTGTGTACCCCTGAAAGTCTTAGGGACCCCCAAGTCTGCAGATCTCACTTGAGAACTGTTGGTCCATTAGGGTATAAAAGAACTCACAGGCAGGAATGGCTGTCTTGTTCACTACTGTGTCCTCTGCTTGGCATGCCAGAGGCGCTCAATAAATATTTATTAAATGAATGAATAAATGAATACATAAATGACTGGATAAATTAATGTGATAGAACATCTATAATTACTTTCAGTTGCTTGAAGTAGAGCAGCAAAAAATTCACAGTATTTGTAGCTTTTTTGGTATAATTTAAAATTTTACAAAATGTTAAATATTTAATCAGAAAATAAAAGACATTATTCTTTTGGCAAAGGAATTTAACTGTAGGCCTGGCAAAAGCAGCAGGGAACTTTCAAAACCATACTAATAGTGTTTGCATTGGAAAGCAACCGCTTTTAAGTAAAGGAAACAATTCCTGAAAACTGGAACACTGCCTGTGACCTAGAAATGGGGTGCAAAATCAGGAGAGGAGGGAGATACTGAAAGTTTCCACTTGCACATCACTGTCCCACACTTGCACTTTCAGCCCAGGGTGTCTGGGAACATGTCACAGAATTGGGAGGTATTGTCCACAGGAGTAATTGAAATGCCTTAAGTTTTGAAAACTAAATTAAGATAATGGATTTATCTCAGAAAGAAATTTGAGAACCTCAATGTATGGCTCACAACTGTGAGTGCTCTAGATGTGGCTTTTAATGACACCAACACCAATATTAGCACAATAAGTCGCGATGTAATAGGTAATCTAGTTAAAAAATATTCTGCTTCGTAGGGAGTTACCATATAGGTCACTATTTTTCAATCAATAAGGATTCTAAATGCATCACTCTGAAGCTGAAGAATCCAATCATTACTTTTTTTTTCTTAAAGATTTATTTTATTTTGGGGCCTCCCCGGTGGCGCAGTGGTTGAGCACTGGGTTGCGAAGCTGCCCGCAGCCTCTGCAGCACCAGTTCGATCCCCGACCACCGGGAGAGGGTCCCACATGGCGCGCAGACCTCTCCTGCCGCCTGCTGCTCCCCTCAGCAGTGTACTTCGTCACTCTGCCTGTTCTATTCTCCACTCTGGCTCTGGTGAATTCTCTCACCCTCCTGCGCCTCTGACTGTACCCAGTGCTTGTATGAATAAATAAATAAATCTTTAAAGAAAAAAAGATTTATTTTATTTTATGCATACAAGAGCTGGGGCACAGGTCAGAGGTGTGGGGGGTGAGAGGATTCACCAGAGACAGAGCAAGGAGCAGAACAGAGAGACTGACTGAAATACACTGCTGAGAGGAGCAGCAGGCGAGTCAGGAGAGGTCTGCTGTGCCATGTGAGTTGCTCCCTGGCCGGCTGGGGGATCCAACTGGTGCTGCAGAGGTTGCAGACAGCTTCATAGGCTGCAACCTAACCCCTTGCACCACCAAGGAGGCCCTCCGATCATTACTTAATGACTCCAGAGGCACTTCAGAATCTCAGGAAGCTCTGGGGAGCCATCATTAGGAAGGACTTATCAGTTAAGGGAAGCCTGGAAGTGCAGTGTAATGACCACATGTAATGACATATAAGTCATCTGCTCTTTAGCTTCTAAACCCAGTTCTGCCACTTGGTACTTAGTGGCAATAAGTAAATTCCTTAACCTTTTTCTAGTTCAATTTCTCCCTTTTTTCCTGAAATTCAGAAATGCTAGAATATAAATGTTTGTGAAATATTTCAGGTACCGTGAAGATACTGAGCTAAGTACAATGAATTAAATGTGCAGATTACCTAGAACATAAAATATTCCAGCAAATTTTAAACTGTCAAGTCTGAAATAATAATCTGTTTCTACCACCCTTCAGAAAATTTACAAAGTGCTTCCCTAATCCATGTGTCTGCTTGGACCTAGAAATGCTGGGAACAAGACCAAAATGGACACTAGCATCCTGGGCACTGATGAACAGTTTACAGAACACTTAGTGTCCACACGACTTCATTTCATACTAATCGGGTCTGACAGGCAGGGCAGGAGGAACTGTTCTTATTATTCAAAGAACCTGAACTTTAAAGAGACAGAGTGCACTGACTAAGAGGCAGCGCTGAGACGCAGTTGGTCTCCTCAGCACCGTGCCTTGCAGAGTGGAGGGAAGGGGATGACTGCCAGCAGTCGTTCTTAAGCCTCCACAGCAGGCAAAAAATTAGTCAGCTTCCTCGGCCCCTGAACAAACACCCCTGCTCAGCTCACCTGCAGCTTCACGGCAATGACCACAGAGTTAAGATCTTTGTCCATTTCTTTTAGCATGACGAGTTTCTTCAGGGTCAAACTGAAAAGCCTACAAAAACAAAGAGAAAGAAAATCCAGTCAAAGGAAAGGACGTATGAGAAAGTGACAATCTGTTGGGGCAAATGCAGCTTTACCCGAACTAGGAATGCCATTCTCAGTCCAACTATGTCCTTCAGTAGAGGAGCCTCCTCTTATTTAAGTTTTTACTTGGTAAGTGTCAAAAACGTACATTATTCCATGAACCACTGTGGATGCCCATTTATCCCAAGCCCAAGTCACACACCCTTTCACACCTATTCTGCAGGAGCAATTTCTGAGGGGGGAGGAGGAGGCCCAGTTTCTATTCTACCTTTTTTGGGTAGTCTCCCCACAATAACAAGCAAGTCTTGGACATCCTGCTTGGCAATTCATCCCTCTTCTAACACTACCTACCTACCCAGAGATAGCATCAGATTCCACAGGTCCCAAGACCACCCTTCATCCCTCACATTAGTTATAAGCCCACGCTGTTACCTGTGCTTCTGTCCAACCAACTACAGATTGGAGGCTCCCAAGATCCCCACCTCAGACTTCAGGTGACAGTCACATGCGCAGGTTACTACTGTGCTTTAGACCAACTGGCTGTAGATAAGAGGTTCCCAGGTCACCCTCCTTGGGTTCACAGAACTCAAAAACCCATTTGTTCACTAGAGCACGTATTTATCACAAAGTGCATACACTTTGTGACAGAAGAGACAGAAGAGCTGCATAGGATAAGGTGTGAGGATACGGGGCGTGGAGGATATGGGGCGCGGAGCATCCTTGGCCTCTCCAAGCATGCCGTTCTCCCCAAATTCCCATATTTACCAACCCAGAAGTTCTCTGAAATCCCCTACTCTTGGGTTTTTATGGAGGCTTCATGACATAGGGGACGACTGATTAACTCATTGGCCACTGACGACTGAACTCAATCTCTCACCCCTCTCCCCTCCCGGGAAATTAGGGGGAAATGAGGTAAATGGCTCTTCCTTCTGTGTCATCTTCTTTCCTGGACTCTACTGGTGCTTTTCTTGTTGGGTAAATTTCGGTGACCTCTGTCACCACACAAAATGAAGTTAACACATAAGTTTTCTCATGCAAAATGAAAGTAACAATAGTTTCTTCTTCACAACACTGTGATCCGGATGAAGGGAGAGAATGAAAGGCAGCCAGAGCCTGGCATGTCGGAAGATGCGGAAAATGCTCCACTTGGAACCATTATCACAATTATCTGTTCACTGTTTAAGCCTTAGTTGTTTTTTTTTTGGGGGGGGTGCGGGGAGAGGGACTTCCCTCTAGTTAAGAGCAGTGAAGCAATTGCTCTTCCTACGGAAGGAGAGCCTGGCCTTTACTCTCATCCCCCGAACCACAGCAGCTCTCTAATTCATAGCACCTGCTCCCATGCAGAGACCATCCCGCCACCATCAGTGCGACAGACAGTCAGAGGAACAATGGCGGAGCCCACCGTGGGGCTAAGGACTTTCTCTTTGCCCGGCAAGATCTTCATCAACCATTTACTCTTGGCTCTTCTCTGTAATTAGCTCTCTGCTAGGAGCCGTGAGAGACACAGACAAACGAGTAAGAATCTCTGCTTTTGAGCAGTTTAAGTATATTGAACAATTTGCCAACAAACATGACAGTACTTATAATTAATACTAGGTCACAGAAAAGGAGATGAGTAACTGTGGTACAGCTTCAGCCAAGACCTATTATTTAGTCCTCGTAAGTTCTCTCAAGGAAATGTTTTCTTTAGCTACCACTATACTAAATCTGAAAGAATCAGGCTATCTGCTTGGTAACTGGGTAGAAAATGAAACAAAAATATACTAAGAATCTTTCGAAACCGTATCAATTATTCTGGTTTGTGTTTCACTGTAAGGTAAAGGTCGACGGCATAAGTGGTATCTAGAAATGACCCAACCTGCACTTACCAGCTGTTTCAGATGCTATTTCCATATAAATTGGAAGCAGAGAGGCTCCCCGAGAAACAGTCACATGCCTCCCCCTATTTTTTTTCTAATAGGGTGTCAATGAATAGTGAGGAGGCCGTATTTTAGACAGAAAAGGGGGAAGAAAGGAGAAACAAAGGTCTGGATCAAAGAAAAAAACTAAATTTTCAGTCTGAATCAAACTGATGGTCCTTTTGGTATCAGAAGGCAAGTGACCTGGGTTATTCTTTGGTCTTACCAAGAAATGGTTGTATCAGATGAGCAAGTCACAACAGCATTTATCAGCTTCAAGTGAAAATCAGGAGGGAAAAAGGAAGGGAAAGTTTTTCCTTTGTGAGAATACAGGAAGTCACTACAATTGCTTCCATTTTAAAAGGGCACCTGTCACAGTCTGAATGAGCTTTGCAAATAACACAAAAAGGTAAACTTCTGAGGAGTGTACTGATGGCTTAAGTATATTTTACATCAAAGAGCATGATTTTGACTGTGAAACAAACAACTTAGGCATTATTACTTTAAATAAGCATTATTATTACTTTAAAATAAGTAACCCTGAAGCTGACTGTCAAACTATAAAGCTACTAAATCACCATCCTGAAACGCACAGCTTGGAGGAGATGGGTTGATGAGAAGCAGGGGAGAGTGGATTTCACAGTTAATGGATCAGAGAAAAACTATTTCCCATCTATCATTGTCTCACATAAATATCAGAGGGAACCTGGCATTGTTCAAATGGGGAAACACCAGAAAGTGAGAAAAAACTTAAGACAACATGCAGAACCCAGGACAGTGCTCAGGTGCTGTTCTGTTCCCTAGCAAGGACGCGCCTTCCTGAGAGCAGAGAACAGCGGTTATACATAACCCTAATTTCCAGCTTCTCAGCATGTTTTTTTTTTATAATTTTTTTTTTTAGAGATTCATTTTTATTTATTTATACAAGCACTGGGTACAGTCAGAAGTGCAGGAGAGTGAAAGAATTCACCAGAGCCAGAGTGGGGAACAGAACAGGCAGACTGACGAAGTACACTGCTGAGGGGAGCAGCGGGCGGCAGGAGAGGTCTGCGTGCTATGTGGGACCCTCGCCAGCGGCCGGGGATTAAACCGGTACTGCAGAGCCTGCGGGCAGTTTTGCAGCCCAGCGCTCAACCGCTGAGCCACCAGGGAGGCCCTTCTCAGCATGTTTATCTTTATGATGTAAGTGCCAGTTGCTTGCAAGCACCAACAACATTTGTAACATTTCCCCCTTTCCTATAAGCTCTTTGAGGATAACCCCTTGGACGGGAAAACAGGCCTCAAATGTGGGGTGAGGGGACACCGACATTCTCAAGTCTGCAGCTCTTCTGGCAAAGCCGAGGAGACGTAAACATTTTTCTCACTACGACACAGACTGCTCTCTTTCCCGGCTCCGCGCAGCCATGGCTCTTGGCCCTAAGCGCATCTGGTAACCTGTGTATGGGAAGCAAAGGTGCTAACCTGGGCAGGTGCTGCTCACAGGAAGGCGCGTCCTTGCTAGGGAACAGAACTCACCTGAGCACCGTCCTGGGTTCTGGGCGTTGTCTTAAGTTTTTTCTTACTTTCCGGTGTTTCCCCATTTGAACAATGCCAGGTTCCATCTGATATTTTTGTGAGGCAATAATAGATGGGAAATAGTTTTTCTCTGATCCATTAACTGTGAAATCCACTCTCCTCTGCCTCTCATGGGCACTACCCTGGGAAGATGACCAACAGAGAGAGACACCCTGGTTCTTTTGATGTGGTCCATGTGAAAGATGCCAACGGCAGCAGCTTTGCCACCTGTCTCTCCCAACATTTTTGTTATTGGGAGAGGCAACAAGCCATGGCTCTCTCTCCCCTGAGGAGAAGTTATCCGCCTCATTGCTGAAGACAAGAGACAAGAGACTGGCAGCCAAACAGAGCAGTGGGTGAAATGCTTACTAGGTGACATGGTTGGATGGAAGGGTCTTGATGCTTAAATAAAGATAATACAGCATTTCAAAAAACAAAACCAGAATTGCTGTGTAAACTGACAAGCGTTAAGTGCCTAGCAGGTGAGGAATGCTGAAAAGGTTAACCTCTGCTCAGCAAAACCCTGTATATCATCGGGACTGGGTAAATCCTAGTCCTCATTTATGACAATACCCTAATCCATGTGTTTCAGTGACTGAGCAGAAAGGGGGTGTTCCAAGAAAAAGGAAGGCAAAAAGTGCAATGCCTCTACGACCAGGCCTCTGAAATCACACGTCATCATTTCCACAATGGCCTAAAACAGAGCAGACCTGTTCATTGCTCGAGGGAATTACCTCAGAGTGCGAATCTCAGGGAGCAAGAATCACCGGGGGTGCCATGAGGGTTGGTTCACACATTAATGTAACTTAAGGCACCATTATAAAAATAAGAAATGGTCCTTGAGGAAGACCAGGGGAAAAAATGACAAATTGTAAAACTGAAGACCAATTTAAACAAGCATTGCTAAAACCTGAATCACCATGTCTAGCTCACACCTGGTAACTACTGTGAGCCTGGTGGGAAAGACCCATTGAAGTCCATGCGCTTTTTTATGGTCCCTAAATTGCTTCAAAGGAAAATGGAAACTAATTTTAAATTCTTAAGTATTTACATTCAAAGTTTGAGAGTAACCATTAAGAAATTAAAAGTTGGGGCCTCCCCTGCTGGCGCAGCGGTTGAGCGCTGGACTGAGAAGCTGCCCGCAGCCTCTGCAGCGCCGGTTCGATCCCTGGCCACTGGGTGAGGGTCCCAAATGGCGCGACAGACCTCTCCTGCTGCGCCTGCTGCTCCCCTCAGCAGTGTACCTCGGTCCTTCTGCCTGTTCTGTTCCCCGCTCTGGCTCTGGTGAATTCTCTCACCCTCCGCGCTTCTGATTGTACCCAGTGCTTGTATACATAAATAAAAAATAAATTAATTAATTAAAAAAAATTAAAAAAAAAAAGAAATTAAAAGTTGGATGCCTATCACTAAAACTCAGTATAAGTGGAATGTGAGAAAAGCCCTCAACTAATTCAAAAGGCACTGAAGAGGGCCTCCCCGGTGGCGCAGCGGTTGAGTGCTGGGTTGCGAAGCTGCACGCAGCCTCTGAGGCGCCGGTTCGATCCCCGGCTGCTTCCCGGCCATCAGAGGAGGGTCCCACATGGCGCGCAGACCTCTCCTGCCGCCCGCTGCTCCCCTCAGCAGTGTACTTCGGTCCTTCTGCCTGCTCTGCTCCCCGCTCTGGCTCTGGTGAATTCTCTCACCCTCCCGCGCTTCTGACTGTACCCAGTGCATGTATAAACAAAAAACAAACAAACAAATAAATAAATAAAAACATGCCTCTATTAAAAAAAAAAAGGCACTGAAAAGAAAAAGGTTAAGAACCCCTCAGAAGCACACACGCAAGACAATATAAAGCATAAATTAAGATGGCTAGAAGGAAATTATATCAATAACCATGATAACGACATTAAACTCTTCAGGTAAAAATATATAGACTAGATTTCAAGAATTCCAGATTTAAGCACTATACAAGATATCACCTAAAATTAAAAACTATAAAGATATGAGGCATACAGTTATTAAATGAAATGGACAGTTATATTAAGCACACACAGAATTGCATTACTCGAGATAGAATCACCAGTTCACCAGAAAGGTAATTCTAGACCTGTATGTAAGCAACAAAAATAATTTAAATATACATGCCACAAAAAAGGATGGATATGTACGCACAGTGACAAGGCCCACCATCAAGGGAGCATAATTTAACTTCTCTTAGTAATTGAGAAACAAAAAAATTGTACGATTATAGACATTTGACCTAAAAGACACCTACACTGCCTTTTTCTTAGACCAGATTTTTACATAATCTGGTGTAAGAATCTGGCAGGGGTTGTACCTCGGTATACTTTGTTCCATTGATCTTTTTTCTGTTTTTTCACTGTCACCACCTTACCACGGTAGCTTTACGGTAAATTGGGTATGTGACAGGCTAATTTACCCACCTTGTTTCTCTTCTTTAGAAGTATCTTGTGTTTGTTTTTTTTTTTTAACCTCTTCCTTATAAACTTTAGAAACTTTCAGTTTACAAATTGAGATCAAAGTATCATTTTATACCCACAAAAGTAACATCTATGGAAAATCCTGTTGCAATTTTGATCAGAGTTAAATTAGATTTATGTATCAATGTGGAGGACAGCCGAGGTCTTCATGCTAGAGTTTCCCATATATATGCCTGGAAGCAGTTTCCCAGCAACATCTGTACACCGTCAGCTTGGCTCACAATTCCACCGAGAGTGGTGGTAAAGAGTAAAGGCTCTGGAACCAGAATGCTGAGTTTAAATGCTCCCTTAGGGCCTCCCCTGGTGGCGCAGGCTGTTGAGTGCAGTGCTGTGAAGCTGTCTGCAGCGATCCCACCCGCGGCAGGCTAGATTCCCACATGGCACGCAGCTCCCCTCAGCAGTGTATTTCGTCAGTCTGCCTGTTCTGTTCCCTGCTCTGTCTCCGGTGAATCCTCTCACCCTCCTGTGCCTTTGGCCTGTACCCCGGTTCCTGTATGCATGAATAAATAAATCTTTAAAATAAATAAATAAATAAATAAATGCTCCCTCAGCCGCTTACTCACTGTGTGATTTAGGGTAAATCCACCTCTCTCTGCCTCCATTTCCTTATCTGTAAAACATGGCAGTAAGAATTTCTATTTCACAAACATGGCGTTAGCAGGCAAGGGGTACAAAATCTCTTGCTGCGCCAGAACTCCTCTCACTGGTTTTGGGTGCATGTACTTGCTGCCACAACTTTAAACAAAAAGGGCTTTGGTGCAGAAAAATGAGGGGAGAGGGAGGACGTCCACTGTGATGCTGGGGCCGGGGCCAGGGCTTGGGCATAGTCTTACCGAGTCCTGCTGCTGGCAGGCTGGGTCAGACCTGCTGCTGCTGATGGAAACCCAGTCATATTAAGGTTAGGAATTTCTGCTCACCAGGAGACCACCAGCTAGCACTTTCACTCCTGGAGAAACTCCTGCCCTTGTGTACCAGGAGACACACACAAATGGGCTCAGAGTACTCACTAGCTACATGCCCAGACCTGTTTCTTCATCTGTGACATGAGGACTGTAATTATACCAACTCAGAGAGTTGTTGGGAGGATTCACACGTATAAAAGCACCAAAAACACCGGCGACCCAAAAGTGAGCTTCTATGGCCAAGGGAGGACTGTGTCACACTCTCGGAGCCCACGTGCAAGGTCAGATGTGCAGGTGTCTGCACGCCAGCAGCAACAAGGACTCTCACCTGGAAACTCCCCAGACCCCAAATTTATTACCTGTAAAACTTTAAGATTCCTTGCTTGGCTTTAGATGTACAAATCTTGGAAAAAAATACTTTTGTGTGTGTGCATAAAGTGATTTTCCCACTGATAACTTTATGTTTTATTTTCATATCAAACTATATTGATTTCCTAGGGCTGCCACAAACTTGGTGGCTTGCAGCAACAGAAATTATTCTTTCACAGTTCTGGGGCAGAAGCCCCAAACCAAGAGTTAGCAGAGCTCCGCTCCCTCTGAAGTTTCCCAATGAGGATACTTGCTTCTGCAGGAGTGCAGACACAGCACCCCAATTTCTGCCTCTGCCTCCATAGAACCTTTTCCTTTGTGTCTTCTCTCTACTTCTATGTCTCAATTCTTCCTAGACTCCAACTTGACTTGGGAAAAGCTACTATTTATAGGATGTCAATAGTGACCCCCGTGGTACTGTATATGCTCATGCCCTGATTATCTATTTTAATGTGAATAAGGTTCTTCTGTAGGAAGGAAATGCAGTCAACTGAATCTCTACTTTCTTTTCTTTTTTTTTTTAAAGATTTATTTATACAAGCACTGGGTATAGTCAGAGGTGCAGGAGGGTGAGAGAATTCACCAGAGCCAGAGCGGGGAGCAGAGCAGGCAGAAGGACCGAAGTACACTGCTGAGGGGAGCAGCGGGTGGCAGGAGAGGTCTGCGCGCCATGTAGGACCCTTGCCCGGTGGCCGGGGATTGAACCAGCGCTGCAGAGGCTGTGGGCAGCTTTGCAACCAGCACTCAACAGCTGCGCCACTGGGGAGGACCCTGAATCTCTACTTTCTGATCTGAAATTTCAAGTGGGAATGTATTGAAATTTGCCCCAGTGGAAGTAGGTTAATAGGAGCACTTCATTATTACTATTATTCACAATAAACACATTCCTATTTTCTACTTGATTTATTTTTTTTTATTTTCATTTTTATTTTTTTTTTTAATAGAGGCATGCTTATTTATTTATTTATTTGTTTGTTTGTTTGTGTTTATACATGCACTGGGTACAGTCAGAAGCGCGGGAGGGTGAGAGAATTCACCAGAGCCAGAGCGGGGAGCAGAGCAGGCAGAAGGACCGAAGTACACTGCTGAGGGGAGCAGCGGGCAGCAGGAGAGGTCTGCGCGCCATGTGGAACCCTCCTCCGGTGGCCGGGGAGCAGCCGGGGGATCGAACCGGCGCCGCAGACGCTGCGGGCAGCTTCACCAGCTTCGCAACCCAGCGCTCAACCGCTGCGCCACCGGGGAGGCCCTATTTTCTACTTGATTTAAAAACCACTTTTTTTTTCCTATTGCCCAGGGAGAAATTACTTTCCAATAGGAAGAACAAAGTCTCCCTCATCAAGTTATTACCCTTAAGAGTTGGCAAATTATAACTACCTTCTCTTTCCTCACTGGAGTGGCCTTAGGACTTTTATTTTTTTCATTTTAGCATTTTTTTCAATTTTAATGCATGTTGTATATAAGACTACTTTATTCCTGCATCTTCTCACCTGTTTCTTCCTTGTATTTGCCTTCTTTCTTTCCCACTTGGTGAGCTTTGGCTTTGCAACCTAGGATCTTTTTGTGGTCTCTGTCCAGTTAGAGTCTAGTGATGACCCCTTGCTGGGGTGAACGCCCACGTGAACAGCGGGGCGTGGATGCCCATGTGAACAGTGTCCCACTGCACTCGTCCAGTGTACTGTCGATGATGTATTTCTTCCTGCAAACCTGGACACGTGGCTAGTCTGCTGCCCTTTATAGTGTCCTCAAACAACCTAAACCTCATCCTTCCAGATGGGCATGGATCAGACACTACACTTCTTTGGAAAGGGGGGAGATATGATCTTCCTACAAATGTGGGAAAGTGCACTTGAAATGTCTTTGAGGGTTTTTGCTCCGGTCAGAAGTCACAAAGGGACTGAACTTCATTTTGGCCACAGGCGCTTCAGCAATGGCCGCAAACCCTAAATCTGTAAGTCACGCTTTTGTACACGTTGCGTGTGGGCAGTTTTCTCGGCAGCACTTCTGATTGCCTGCTCCACTCATCAGTCCTACTTGTATTGTCTCTTTCAGAGGCTGAAACAGACAGGATGGGGATTCTTTACATTTTGGCCGAACACACACAGGAGCGTGAGGGCAGCAGCACAGATGCTCACAGCACTCGCCCTCCTGCGCTGTCCTAGCTGCCCCATAAACATTCACGTACTTACTTCTCATCCTATGAACAGTGTTATTATTCACACCTCACTACTGACCAGGCAGAGAGACTAGTAAATGGGTCAGAGGACCAGAATACGGACCCACAGGGGCTCCAGAATCCATGCTCTCAGCCCCTCTGCTAGGCGGCCTGCGCCAGCACACGGCGCTGCTCCACAATGGCGAGGTCACACCGGAGTTCAAAAACATGCTTTGTTACATACCCACATTTCCTGCAACGATCATGTATTAATTGTGTGATCAGAGAAATATTCCTTAAAGTAGAAAAAAGTATCAATTAGTGAGGATACAACATAATAGCAAGTATATGAACACTGTAAGCCAGGCTCTGTGACATGTGATTTGCAGATACTAATTTAATCGTCAAGATAATTAGAATCTTCATTTGAGAGATGAGAAAACGGAGGCACAGAAGAGTTAAACAGCCCGCCCAGGGTCACACAGCTGGCGGGTGGCAGCTGGACTGGCTGGCTCGGGTCTGGATTCTTAACTAGGTTATGCTGCCTGAATTAAAAATAAAACGTCAGTGTTCAACACCAGTGTGATTTTCTGCTAGAGTGCACTAATGCCAGGAAAATATATGTTTCACACCTTCTGCCCAAACCAGACAGAAAGACTATTTCAAAAACCTTTCGTTGCCACTACATCTCTGTATTGACTGCTGCTGATTGTTTCCGGCGCTCGCCTCCTCTCCTGCTCTCCTGCCTAGAGGGGACCTTTCTCCCCTCCAGGGGCCCACACCGCTCGCTCTCCAGCACTCATGATGCTCCCTGGATTTCAGAAGTCCCACACCAGAGGTGTCTAAAGAAAGGGGTTTCTGTTTTATTTAAGACCCTGTGGCTTCTGGCACAGTGGTGGGAAAGAAAAAAGGGGATGTTCTGTTTGTTTAATTAAACTGTATTCTTTACCATTCAGTGTAAATATATTTAAAGGGAAGATCTTAAGAGAAAGGGGAAAAAATCTGCTTTGCCACATCAAGTATTAAAAACTTGTGTTTTCATTCTCACAGACTTCTTAATTGGACAATTCTAGCCCAGATTAGAGGGCATTTAAATCAGCCCTTTCTAAACAGTGTCACAAATGCAGAATATTTTCTCCCTGTGCCACTGGATGAGCTGGGCATGCTGCCAAATCTTTTTCTAATTAGGTCCTGTGGTTAATTCCTTAATCTGTTAGCTTTTCCTTGCATCTCGTTAAGTGTATAGAGAGTTGGACATTTTCCATTGTTCTGGGAAAGTGGGATAGTCTTCCTACCCCCAAGTGGTACGCTCATCAAACAACTGCCATCTCTACCCATCAGATTAGCAAACACCACCACCACCTCTGAAAAGCAGAGCAACTGGGTCAGATCACCCCACATGCAGATACATAAGATTTTAGACTCAGCATTTCTTTTCCACTTAACTGTACAGATAAATGCTTCTAATAGCCACAGACTGGAAAACTGCTACCATCTGTCAATAGGGGACTTCAGCCAGACCCCCAGTTATGAAAGTTTCACTAAGGATAGTGCAAAAGCACATGCATTCAGCAGAAAACTTGCTTTCAATTTTATCTCTTCCCAGGCTGGTGGCAGAGACTCTTGTGATGCGGTGGCCGGCAGCAGGCAGCGGCAGAGCCCAGCCCCCAGTCAGTCACAGGATCAAGAGGGAAAACTATTGGTGCACGGCCTGCACCCCCAGCGTTTTGGGATACCTTAGGTTTGACTACAATGGCTCAACTTCTGATATCTTCAACTTACCATGGGTTTATCAGGATACAACCCCACGTAAGCCAAAGATATGTGTAAATTCTGGTATATCCAGAGAACAGAAAATGAAACTATGCCCCTGTGAAGACCAATGAAACAGCACTCTTTGTGCTGCTATGAAAAGATCTCCGAGATAAATTACTGAGTGCAAGGGGGCACAGAACAGTATATAGCATGTTGGCATTTATGGAAAGCAGGAGGAAATTAAAAACATAATTTATGTTTGTTAGCACATGCATGAAGTAACTCTGGAAGAATTATCAAACTAACAGTGGTTACCAGAATGGGGTTGTGATGAAAGCTGGAAAATGCACAGGGATGAGAATTCTAGAAGTCTCAAAACAGCCAGACAGCAGGCTCATGCACCAAATGATATAGATTGGAAAGAAAGAGGACTTTAACAAAGAAATTACTGGGTGAAAAGGGGAACTCCAAACAAAAAATAGCATAAGTGAGAGTTTAGAAAAGCTTGAGCATATCGTAAAGGCACATTATTCTGCCAACAAGAAAAAAGGAAGTAATGAGAAATTCTGGAGATAAAAACCAAAAAACCAAGAGTAAAACTGGCATCCTTGGTTTAGACCAAGCAGGAATCATGCCTGAGCCAGGGAAGGGGATATGACTGCACATTTGTTTTTACTTCTTTTTGTTGACTTATAAAAGATCTATTGGCTTTATGGTGTGAAAGAAGAGAATTCAATAGGCACCCCCTCATTTTCTTCCTCTTATCACCCCATATTTGCAAACTTTAATTTTGTTGTACCAACTAAATTTTAATGTTTTAATTAGATGACTGGTTCTTGGGAGCAGCGGGCGAGTCAGGACAGGTCTGTTGCACCATGTGGGTTGCTCCCTGGCTGGCTGGGGATCGAACTCGTGCTGCAGTGGCTGCGGATTGCTTCATAGGTTGCGTCTTAACCCTGGCACCACCAGGGAGGTCCCTTGGCAAGACTTTTCTTTCTGGAAGCTTTGAAAATCTTCAATCAGTGTCCTGGAATGTCACAGAATGTACTTTGTTGGGGTCTTTTTATTTTGGACACTGGGTGTGCCTCTATAAATCTAGACTTTAAATTTTGGGGAAATTTCTTGCTGTTTCTTGAACAACATGCTGTCTTTTCTTCTTCCAGAATGTCTGTTGGTCAGGTGTCAGACTTTCTAGATTATCTTTAATTTCCCCCCCCCCCCCTCTGCTGTCTATGACTGACTGTTTTACTTTCCAGGGGATTTCCTCAACTTTACCTTCCAGCTTCTTTACTGAGATCTCTACTTAGGGATAGTTTAAATCCTCAAGAGCACCCTGAAAAGCTCCTGATACAGTATCCTGCTCTTGCTGCCTAGATGTAACACCTTAATCTCTTTGAGAAGTTTGTTGTTCATAGTGAAGTCTTTCCTCAGAAGTCTGGAGTACATTTATGAGAAGGCACTAAAATACCCACTAGCAGTTTGTGTGAGTGGGCAGTTTGTTTACTGTTGAAGGGACAGGGAAAATGATCAGTATCACTTCTTTTTTATAGCGTGGTCAATTTCCCCAGAAGGTCCTATTATAAGCCCCTAGCTGGGAGATTATTGAGTGTTCTAGGAGCCAAGGTGGGGTCGCTGTCTCCTAGGTAAGTCTTTCAACATCTTGGTGAGGAGAGAGGTGGTCGTGGTAAGAGCCTATAACCAGGATTCGAGAAGCTGAAATAGGGGAGATGGTCAGAAAACTCCCAGTTGAGTGCACAGACTTTTTATCGCACTACTGAGGGTAAGAAGCCTGTCCTTCCCACCTTCAGTGTTAACACACAGCTCCTCGGGCCAGACTTTGACACGCATATTATCTGTGTTTCAACTTCTCCAGATATTGATCTCCCGTTTGTGGCAGGAGTGGGTGGAAGTAGTAACGTGAAAGGGTGTAATGGGGTGTGGTGCTGATTCTTCCACATCTCAGACTTTCAAGCAATGTTCCTATTTTCAGCCCCAATATTCACCCGACATTCACAGACACCCAAAACTTACCCCAACATCACCTACTTGTGGTTGAAAATTCTCTTTCTCCTCACTGGCTTCATCCACCGCAAGCAAAGCAAGGAAAGCAGAAACCTCACTTATACATATGCAGCTTTCCCAGTTTCGCAAGTAAAATTGTGGCTGGCCTACCATTATCTCCTATTTTCTTCATCCCATTGGTTTATGCCTCTTTTAAAAAATGGGTCTCCCTGGTGGCGCAGGCGGTTGAGTGCCGCACTGTGAGGCTGTCTGCAGCCTCTGCAGTGTGGGTTTAATCCCAGCCGGCCGGTGAGAATCCCACATGGCGAAGCAGACCTCTCCTGTCTCCCACTGCTTCAGCCCGCTACTCCCCTTAGCAGTGTATTTCAGTCAGTCTGCCTGTTCTGCTCCCCGCTCTGTCTCTGGTGAATCCTCTCACCCTCCTGCACATCTGGCCTATACCCTGGTTCTTGTATAAATAAATAAATCTTAAAAAAAAAAAAGAAATAAAGAAATAAAGAAAATTTGTTATCTTCTGTCCAGTTTCCATTTCTTTCAAAAAAATTAAGGAATGCTTCACAAATTAGTGTGTCACCCTTGCGCACGGCCATGCTAACCTCTGTATCATTCCAATTTTAGTGTATGTGCTGCTGAAGCAAACACTCGTTTCCATTTCTTTGCTGTAATTTCTCGTTCTGTTCACTTATTTGCCCTTTAATTCTCTCTAATTCTTTTTCTTAAAGATTTATTTTATTTATTTATGCATACAAGAGCTGGGGTGTAGGCCAGAGACATGGGGTCGGGGGAGAGATTCACCAGAGACAGAGTGGGGAGCAAAACAGTGGACTGACTGAAATACACAGCTGAGGGGACAGCGGAGAGACAGAAGTCTGCTGTGCTCTGTGGGTAGCTCCCTGGCGGGGGATTGAACTCATGCTGCAGTGGCTGCAGATAGCTTCATAGTGCTGAGACTTAACCCTCTGCGCCACCAGGGTGGCTCTTTCCTCTAATTCTTTAGTCAGGTGTGTAACTGTTTTGAAATCTAACATCAATACCCACTAAGACACTCGTACCTATTAAGACTCTCGTAGTCAGTGTCTGTTGATTACTTTTCCGAGTGTGAGTTATACTTTCCTGTTTCTCTATGTCTAGTAGTTGTAGGTTGAAATTAAGATATTGTAGCAATTCTGGATTCTGCTGTGTCCTTCTGAAGACTGTTTTTTGAATTCTAATAGGCAGTTAAGTTGCATAGATTCAAAATACAAATTTGACTCTCCTGTGGTATGCAGCAGACAGATCTGCTCAGTTCCTACAGCTTCAGCAACTGCGTTTTTAGCCTGGCTCACTGGAGTCTCCCCTGCATCTGTGTAATTTGGTAGACAGCCAAAGATCTGCGCAGCCTGTACACAGATTTGAGGGCTCACACTCTCTGATTTTTTTAAAAAAGATTTATTTATTTATTTATGCAAGCACTGGGTACAGTCAGAAGCGTGGGAGGGCGAGGGAATTCACCAGAGCCAGAGCAGAACAGGCAGAAGGACCGAAGCACACTGCTCAGGGGAGCAGTGGGCACGGCAGGAGAGGTCTGCCGTGCCATGTGGGACCCTCGCCAGCGGCCAGGGATCGAATTGGCGCTGCAGAGGCTGCAGGCTGCTTCGCAGCCCAGCGCTCAACTGCCACCAGGGGAGGCCCATCACACTCTCTGATTTTGCTTTGTAATTTCCCTCTAATTTTCCAGCTGCTCTGCCAGCCTCCAGTCTGTCCTCTGACACCATCAGCCAGTAAGGCTTCAGCTTCCTACCGCCTGAGCTGTGCGCTGTTTAGGAACGTTCAGATTGGGAGGTGTAGTGGGATGGAGCATCTAACCTACGATCTCTATGATCTTCTCTTGCCCCTGCCTGGTTTTTATTGTTTAGTTGGCTGTATTTTAGTTTTTTAATTTTGGGGTGCCTTGAGGGGACCCCTGCCCATTTGGAGTTTAATAGTTGTGATGGTTAGTTTTATGTCAACTTGACCAGGCTAGGAAATGCCCACAAAGCTGGTGAAACATTGCTGGGTGTGTCCAGGACAATGGCGTTTCTAGAAGAGAGTACCCACATTTGGAATGGCAACTCGATGTGGGTGGGTTACATCCAATCCATTGCAGGCACAAAACAATGGAGAAGGTGGAGGCACAGCAAATTGTTCTCTCTCTGCTTGAGCTTAAACATCCATTTTCTCCTGCCCTTGGACACTGGTACTCTTGGTTCTTGGGCTTTCAGACCTACAACATCAGTTTCCTCCCTCGGTCCTTTAGTCTGAATTACAAGACCAGCTTTCCAGACGCTCCAACCTGCAGACAGCAGATTGTGAGACTACCCGGACTCTGGAGTCACACAGCCAATTCCTACAATAAACCTCCTCATCTGTATCTACACATATGTCCTCTTTCATTTCTCTGGAGAACTCTGACCACCACAGCAGTCACCCAGGGATGGGGGCCAGAGTTTTTACTCAGATGTTGGGCCTTGAGCTTTCTGTAGTCATCTCTTGCTTCGAGGACTTCCCCGTTAAATTTCCAGCTCCTCTCCCATTCATGACCTCTCTCCTCGGTCACCTTTCACCTGAAAGGCTGATTTTCCAGTCATTTCATTCCACCATCACCACCTTCGGGACTGGAATATGCCTTTGGCAAAAAAGTCACAAATCTTACTGCTTTCAATTACAATTTTGTAGGAACCAACTCTTCTCCAGCTTCTATCTGCTTTTGGATAGTTTTTAAGTTTTTTTATTTTTACCAGGATGTCTGCCTGGTACCTGTGGGAGTGCTTGAGCAACTACTTTCCCTCCTTTACTGGAAAATTACTAGAGCTTACAGTTAAAATTACTTAAGTTTTTTAAAATAACGACTTGCCTTTAAAACACACAGCTACATACAAAACATTTCTAAGAAGTTTAAAAAGAACAAAGAATAACATCTCAGTGGTAAAGTCCTGATTATCTTTAGATATGTACTAGACTGAACAGGCCAAGCACTGCATATAATAAAATCAAAGGCAGAAAAGACTTGGGACTACTTTTTCTATTTCAATGAAAGAGTAAACATAAAATGATTAAACAAACAAACAAAAAAAAGCCCAGGCCCCAAATTAAGGAAGCTAGAAACTAGAACTCTGATCCTAGAAAAATGAATCTTTCTCCTACCTAGAAGGCACCGTAACTCTGGAGGAGACTGGAAAAATGAAGCTATTCATTGTTTCAGTTTGTTTGCTAGTTTCTGTGGTTATTTTGGGGAAAAAAAAGAATGTAGACTGAAGAACTGTACTGTAGATTATTGGATTCCAGTTGCTGTATGGAATAATTATTATTTTATATGTCTCTAACAAAGTATATATAAGTATTTACAGGGGATGTATAAGTATATAAGTAACTACAGATGACCTGCTTTGTACACTGCACTATATGATAGGAACAGAGAAGACAGATGGAATGACTATGCTGTCATAATGTACTAAATAGACATATTGAAAAAAAAAAAAAAACTGAAGAGGAGGTGGAAGGGAGGTAGAAAGTTAAGTGCTGCTTATAGAGCAAGTACCTGACTTAGTAATCCTACCATTCCAAATCACAGTATGTTATGAATTGCTTTTTATTTTTTTTTCAAAGATTTATTTATTTATACAAGAACTGGGGTACAGGCCAGATGCACAGGAGGGTGAGAGGATTCACCAGAGACAGAGCAGGGAACAGAACAGGCAGACTGATGATGAAACACACTGCTGAGGGGAGCAGTGGGCGAGACAGGAGAGGTCTGCCCCGCCATATGGGACCCTCGCTGGCTGGGATTGAACGGATGCTGCAGAGGCTGCGAACAGCTTCACAGCACTGCGAACAGCTTCACAGCGCTGCGAACAGCTTCACAGCGCTGCGCTCAACCGCCTGTGCCACCAAGGGAGGCCCTGAATTGCTTTTAAAAAGTGTGTGTGTATGTATGTTTACAAAGTATTACTGGTACACTGTAGAAAAAAAAATATTTTGGAAATATCACTATATAAATGAAACATCCTTATAAACCTCAAGAATATGATTATTAAAAGTCTGGGGAAAAGTGTGCGTATGTGTTCACCAACTTTGGAGTATACACTTCTGTGTTTCTCTTTTTAACCAAATGGATCATATTACACATATTTTATGACTTAAATTAAGTGGAGATCTTTCCATGTTAGAATATTAGACTGATTTCATTCTTTTCAGTGATCATTTAACTGAAACATACCATAATTTAATCAGTCCTTTTCTGATGTATATTTGACTCGTAGTTTTTTAGTTATTATGAGTAACTATTGTAGTGTTTCCGTCATATAAATTCTTAGAACTGAAGGGCTTAGTCAAAAGGGCTAAAAATTTAAATCTTTAGTGGCTGCTGCCAAAGTCACCTTGAAAAGAATAACCAATCACACTCAACAAACTACCAGGGAACTTCGGCTATTTCTTCCCTAAGAGGAAGGTAAATAGTGTGTATGAGGTGTCAGCAATGGGTGGCGTCAACCCCAGGACATGGGTACGGTGAAGCACTGGGGGCACTGGAGCAAACCTCATTCACCTCACTGCTACCCCCGAAACTTTCACCTGGCTGCCATGTTGGGTTTCTTTAGCAGCTTCGATAGGAGCTAATAGGGCTGGAGCAATTCTGTTGGTTTCAACACTATTTTTAATACTCTTTTACATTTACTCACATATTTGACGATTTTGTTGCTCTTATTTTCTCCTTGTGGATTTGAATTATTGTCCACAAGTAAAACTTCCCTTTTAGTCAAAAGGATTCCTGTTAGCATTTTCTGTAAATTAGTTCTGTCAGCAACAAATTCTCTCATTACTTGTTTGTCTAGGAATGTCTTTATTTTACCTTCATTTTGAAGGACAGTTTTTGCTAGATAAAAATATTTTTATTTTTTTCCTGTCAGCACTTTGAATATGTCATCCTATTGCCTTCTAGACTCCATTGCCGCTTTCAAGATTTTCTTTTTGGCCTTGACACTTGCACCACCAAGGCCTCACAGCCATTGTCAACCCCACGTATTCTTTAACATGATGGGTCATCTCACCCTTGGGTTGTCTGCAGACAAAATTCCAAAGACAGCAAAAAAGTTTTGTATTCTGAGCACTGCGGAGAAAGAATCTGGTTATGAAGGTACTTGCGTTTCAGGGAATTATCCCAGGATTTATGTGTTAGGGTGGTCACTAAATACACCATGATGCACTGGCATCTTCTTGCCTATAGCAAATGCTGGACCCAACACAGTGGTTCCCAGTTTTTCACCTGCACTGACAAGATGGAGTGGTTGGCTGGCAAGAATGTGGTCTTTGGCAAGGGCAAAGAGGGCATGAGAGTTGTAAGCAGGGAGATCTTTGGGCCCAGGAATGGCAGGAAGATCACCACTGCTGTCTGAGGACATATCTAATCAGTGTAGCTTGTGTTTTACCTTAACCAGCAGAACATTCCTTATGTTTGTAGCTCAGAAAAGTACCCCTCATCCCCCTCTGCTCAAAACCCCCTATCACCTTCGTGCTCTTACTACAGTCCCATATTTTCCGTATCTGCCTCGAGTCTGCATTACAGAGTTAAGACTGTGATTATAAAAAATGAAAAATAGGGGCCTCCCCGGTGGCGCAGCGGTTGAGCGCTGGGCTGCGAAGCTGCCCGCAGCCTCTGCAGCGCCGGTTCGATCCCCGGCTGCCGGTGAGGGTCCCACATGGTGCACGGACCTCTCCTGTCGCCCGCTGCTCCCCTCAGCAGTGCACTTGGTCCGTCCGTCTGCCTGCTCTGCTCCCCGCTCTGGCTCTGGTGAATTCTCTCACCCTCCCGCGCTTCTGACTGTACCCAGTGCTTGCATAAATAAATAAATAAATCTAAAAAAAAAAAAAAAAAGAAAAAATTGCTCTTTAAAAAAAATAAAAAATGAAAAATAACAAAAAGATTTTCTTTTTGTCCTTGTCTTTCACTAACCTGCCAAGGATGCCCCTAGGTGTGGACCTCTTAGTATTTATTCTGCTTGGGGTTCTGTAGCTTGTTTTTCAACAAATTAACAAGTTTTAGGTCATTATTATTTCAAATACTGTTTTCTGCCCTTTTTCTTCCTCCTCTGCATGTAATATTGGTTGATGTTGTCTGACAGGTCTCTGGGGTTCTATTCTTTTTCTTTTCTGTCTGTTCTTCGGTATAAATCATTCCTATTGATCTATCTTTAAGTCCATTTTGATGCTTTTTCTGTATCTCAAATCTGTTTTTTCACATTTTACTGAGTCACTGCCATCATACTTTCTTTTAACCACTTCAACATAGTTTCTCTATTCTTTGAACATATTTGTAGCAGCTGTGTTGAAGTCTTTGCTAACTCCAACATCTGGGCTCAATCAGTTAGGTTTTTTGTTTTGTTTTGTTTTACCTTTTTTCCTCAATCAGTTTCTATTGATTAACTATTTCCCTTGAATATAAATAATCCATTCCTGTCTCTTTGTCTCATAATTTTTTGGCTGATCACTGGATGTTTTAGAGAATATATTGTAGCAACTCTGTTGTGGGTTTTCCTGTTTGTTCAGCTGTTTAGTAATTTTCCTGGACTACATCTACAGACTCTGCCTCCATGTTTTGTGCCCAGGATGCCTCTACTTGGTTGGTTTTTTTTTTTTTTTTTTTTTAATTCTTTTCAAATTTCCTTTCTGGAGGCTGCCCTGTGTCTGTAAATTTAGCAATCAGTTAATAATTAGGGAAATGTTATGCTCACACATCTTATGCCAGCTGGGCTTCCAATCTCTACCCAAGGATCTCTGTAGGGACTATGGTGCAGAAAGCTTAGGTCTGGCCCAATTGTATCTTCTGTTGAGCCCTCTTACATTTCCTCTATATACTTACTTAGCTTCTGACCTAGCCGGGGGCAGGTGGACAGTTTGGGTCTCTCTAGTATTATCTACACACAGGCTTCCAGTCAGTCAAGAATGCAAGGGGAGCTCTTCAAACCTTTCAGTGGCTATTGTTGTTTCCAGATCCCTGTTAAGTTTTTGACTAGTTCTCTAACCTACTGCTTGACCCAAGTGGACAGCTATCTCAGGGTACCAGAACTCCTGGTCTTCTTTGCTTGCTCAACACTGAGATTATTGCTTTTACTGCAAAGTCAATTCAGTAAATGCTCCAAACTATGTGGGCTTCTATGGAAGTCAAGTTGCTAGATTTCATGGCCTGCCCCACCCTGATACAACTACTAGTGGGAATAGAGGTGAGAGCAGTTCCAGGCAAGAACATTAAAAACTTCCCCTGTTCTCCATTGTTTGTATTTGTTCCATCTCCAAGGCTCTGAAATGATTGTTTTTGACAACTTTGTCCAGTTTATTTATTTTTTTTAGGATAGATCTGATGTCCTCAATCCATTTACCAAAGTCTGCCTCCGTGCTCAGCTACTTTTAATTTTCTTTCATCTTCAAGTGTACATACTCAGTCACATGACATAAAACTATATTCTATGTCAAATATAAAATCATAAAGAGAAATGAGCATTCTTCATGTTCAGTTAGCTTCCGAAGCTTTTTCACCAGGCACTTCCAGGTCTTGAGAGAGCAAAATATAACTTTGAAAGATGGCCATACAACTCTCCAGGATTTAAAAGTAAACCAAAGGCCTGTGTCCCTTCCAGTCTTATCTCTGGAGCAGGCTTCACCTTGATTTCTTTTACAAAAGAAAGTTGCTTGGCTATTTCTGTTGTTTTCCTTTCCTATAAAGTCGTGAATTCGCTCTACAGGCTAGAGTCTGAAGTCACTCACAGGCTGCTGAAAGCTGGTTACCCAGTCTCTAAGGGAGGCAGATATCTCTAGTAGCGTTCTATGTTTACTTATACAAATAACAAGCCCAAGATTTATTTTTCCCTTGTTCTAATAAACCTAGTTCTCTTCCTCAACATGATAGTTTCTTTTGTAGTATAAATGGCTCCGATTGCTGTACCTAACTTACCCTACGAACACTCCCAAATGTCACATGGCTTGCTCTGCTCATTCAGCAAACAGGCTTTACTGTTACTACTGGTTAGCTGGCCCATTCTTTGATAAGAACCCAACCCAAGGAAAAGCTAAACACAGTTAGTTATGAATAAGAGGCAAACAGGAATGTCTGACTCTTACTTCTAGGATTATGCACCTCCCAAAATTAATAGCGTTTTTCCATCTTGCTGCTATGTTGACCTTATGAATTTGTGGTAAAATATTTATTTCACACAACCAATCCTAAACTAATTGCAGATTGCTTTTGAAACTTTTTTTAACCTTTTCTTTTTATTTCTATTATATACCACATAATAATGCATGCTGTATAATTTAACACATAACTTTCTAGTAGGGTAAATGATCATAACAGGAAAATGTTTCCCTACTCAATGTTTTCCAAGCCCTTAACACAAAGTAATGATTAACTCCAAAGACTTGCCCTGCTCTTTCCATCAAATTCCACTGTAATGAATAAAGAGCAGCCCCTCCCCTTGGCCCACTAGTGGACCTGTGGGCACAGGCAGAGGCCCCTCTGAGGATGAGCAAGCACAAGCCCATGACTGTGATTCCAGGGAGAATCTCGAGCCACACCAAGACCCCCTCTGAAATTTCTTAAAAGGCTTTACTCCACGGAAGTCTTCAACAGTGGATAGTATCCCAAACCGAATACCATATACCAGGGCAGAGTGGATTTTCATTCATTTCTTCCTCTGGGTTGGCGGTATAGCATGCTGGGCAATCATGACAGAGAAAAGCAAGGACTCCAAGGCAACCAGACCCAAGCTAGCAGGGTACAGTTTGGCATCAGCCGTAGAATGCCCAACACTGCTCCAGAACGTCTTCCAGCAAGCCCCGCCAGGGCTCCCGTGAGGAAGGCAGTGCTTGAAGGAGACAGCAATACCCTAGACACTGTTTCTTCCACATAGCAAGAAGTTATAAATAAACCATAGAAAGGCTCTGGAAGCCAGCGGTCCATTACAAGCTGAGTTAACTGATAAGACAGGATTGATTACAAGAAGGTAATTCAATTGCAAGGTGCTTGACAACACCATGATCTAACACTGCTTAGGAGGGAAATCACCATTTTATTTGGCATTTTCATTTACAGAACCACCTGACTGTAGTTTTAAAAGCTGCATCAGGAAAAAGAGCCTGTCTTTATTAGATAGACTGACTAACCTGACCTATCCGTAAATGACAGAATTTCTAGTCAAGTCTTCCTGCTGGTGTCAAGAGGCCATAGTTCAGTGTGTGATTCACTGTTGCTCAGTGCTGGCCTGTCACACACAAGCACCGCATGGGCTGGCTTTTTCCAGCAAAGGTAGCTGATGTGCAAGGAGACAGGAGGTACAATTCCGGACCTCATGCAGACCAACACAGCATCTCAGGGCTGTTGTAAAGGGACAAGCCATGTTAGAGGCAGCCTGCTTCCTTGAAGCTCTCCCACTTTTGATAAGATTTCCATTCCCACTTATTTAAACTAACAGCTTTGCATTATAGCAAGCATCAAGTTTACACAGGACAGAAATTACGTTCTCCTTTTTGGAAGATGCTCATTCTTAAGAGACAAACACACACTACCTAGGTTATTGAAATAGTACATCTACATCTATATCAAAGCTTTTCAGTGTTGATAACATTAGGGATAAGAAAACACTTTCCAAATCAACGAAGAGAACTTAAAGATACTTTTATTATTTTTATAGCAGTCTGCACTTACCTTAAACAATTAAAAATGGAAATGCCATACAACCTAGCAATTCCATATCTGGGTATGCATGCAAAGAACACAAGATAATCAACTTGAAAAATTATATTCTCCCCAACATTTACTGCAGTACTATTTACAATAACTGGGATTTGAAAGCAACCTAAGTGCTCACTGACAGAAGACTGGATCAAGAAGATGTGGTTCATTTACACCACAGAATACTGATCAGTCATACAGAAAGACGAAATGCTACCATTTATAGCAAAATGGCAGGAACTTGAGGGTATTAGGCACAGCGAAGTTAGAAAGATAAAGATAAATATTGGATGATTTCACATGTATGAGTTACATAAGGAAACAAAGGGTAGAACTAGCTCAGCAAAATGATCATAAACTTGGGCCTCCCCGGTGGCGCAGCGGTTAAGCGCTGGGTTGTGTAGCTGCCCTCAGCCTCTGCAGCGCCGGTTCGATCCCCGGCTGCTCCCTGGCCACCGAAAAAGGGTCCCGCATGGCGCGCAGACCTCTCCTGCCGCCTGCTGCTCCCCTCAGCAGTGTACTTCGGTCCTTCTGCCTGCTCTGCTCCCCGCTCTGGCTCTGGTGAATTCTCTCACCCTCCGCGCTTCTGACTGTACCCAGTGCTTGTATAAATAAATTTTAAAAAATAAATGAAAAAAAAAAAAAGATCATAAACTTGAGGACATTGCTAACCAAACTGAAGTATCTAAGGTAAAAAGAGAGGAGAGAGGAAGAAAGGGCCAAGGGGATATTCATTTATTTTTAAAGATTTATTTTATTTATACAAGAGCCTGGGTACAGGCCAGCTCTGCGGGAGGGTGAGAGGATTCACCAGAGACAGAGCGGGGGACAGAACAGGCAGATTGATGAAATACACTTCTGAGGGGAGCAGCGGGCAAGGCAGGAGAGGTCTGCTCACCATGTGGGTTGCTCCAAGGCCGGTGAGGATAGAACCGGCACTGCAGAGGCTGCAGACAGCTTCACAGCGCTGTGCTCAACCGCCTGCGCCACCAGGGAGGCCCAAGGGGTTATTTAAAAAACAAAACAAAAAACAAACAAACAAACAAAAAAACCTTGGGGTCTTATTAGTACATCATGGGTAGTTTCAAGTTTTAGAAAACCACACATATGGTGCAGAAGAGAATGAAATATGGTATTAAAAAAGGTCTCAATACGTTTTTACAATGAGGTAATTTTATATAACTTCATAATATAGTGGAGATTAATTTTTCCTGCAAAGTAATACCACTTATGTAGTGTGTTTAATTTGTTACTGGTTTAAATCTTATGCCAGACTGTCAAAAATTAAAAATATTGAAGTCTTATTGAACTTACAAAGTCTTATTAGAGTTATTAATCTGGAGGGGGGATATTTTAGTCAGGTTTCTTTTTATATATAATTAACACACAGCACAGTGTAAGCTGAAGGTGTACAGCATGATGACCTGACATACAAACAGCATAGGACGCCTGCCTGCCCTGATATTTTCTGCACTGGCATCATGGTTGTCTAAACATAAAAACAAATAGACTTCCAAGTCTGATGCCTCCTCATAATTTGAGATCAAATTCAAGCAAAACAATAATTATAATAAAGCATTAAATATAAAAAATCAAGATAAATTAAAAAATTTAATAGAGCCACAAAGCAGATCACAAAACGTACAACATACATAAAATATATGAGTGTGATGAATTGATTCTTTCCAGCATTGTTTTAAAAGTAAGAAACTGGAAATAATCTAAGCTGTTCTTATTCCTTAAAGTAAAATCCATGAAAAACTTCTCCAAACATTCTAACTAAATCCTCTCATTCTTGAGGAAAAAGTTCTTGGAGATCAGTCCAAAACTTCCAAAAAATTCTTTGTTTTGCAATCTCTAAGTATAGATCAGAAACTTCAGCATCACTTCAGAGTTTGCTAAAAAAATCAGAATTCCAGGCCTTACCCAGACCTAACAAGATCAGACCCTGCATTTAAGAAGATACCCTGGAGATTTGACTACACAGCCTACGGGTAGTTTCAAGGAAGCTTTTCACTACATGGAAAAGTTTGATTTTGATCAAATATCATCTTACAAGATTCATCAAAACATGGTGTAACGGGTGGTTTTGTCAATTCAAAGAGGCCTTCATCTGTGGTTCGGCAGTTCTTTAAGAACCTCCACGAGTACTCAGTACTCTCACACGAATCAGAAAGCCTCAAGGGATATGCTACCATGAGTCCTATAAAATAGGTATGTCAGTAGTGATTCTAGCAATTCTAAGAAACATGACATCAGGGTTGGGATTAGGAGACACAAGGCACAAAATTTAAGGAAACATTCAGGGGCCTCCCCGGTGACGCAGGCAGTTGAACGCCACACTGTGAAGCTGTCCGCAGCCTCTGCAGCATGGGTTCCATCCCTGCCAGCTGGCAAGAATCCCACGTGGCTTGGCAGACCTCTCCTGTCTTGCCTGCTGCTTCCCTCAGCAGTGTATTTGGTCAGTCTGCCTGTTCTGTTCCCCGCTGTCTCTGGTGAATCCTCTCACCCTCCTGTGCCTCTGGCCTGTACCCCGGTTCTTGTATAAATAAATAAACCTTTAAAAAAAAAAAAAAAGGAAATATTCACTCTTCTGCACAAGTGCGAGAAAGGCAGCACACCTCCTTGATTATTGCTTCCAGGGCCACTGCGTGACTTGCCCTGGGCTCCCTGCCTCGGCCCTGCATGGTGTTAAGTGGCCCATGACACCAGCGCCAGCAGGAACAGCTGGTGGGGCCTTACAGAGATGCAGAATCTCGGTCCAACCCCAGACCTACTGAATCAGAATCTGCATTTTAACAAGTCGCAGATTATTCCTGTGCATATTAAAGTTTGAGAGTCCCTACACTGAGTAGAAAGGATGCCTAAATAAAGTCTTATCAATGACCCTAAAATCCAAGCTTTTTCTATCATGCTGCATCTCTACCACAGGCAGAGGCCACGGTGGCTCTCCACTGACATCCAAAGGCCAGACCTCCACAGGCCAACATTTTTGTCACGTGATGGACAGCCTGGACAGTGGCATGGAAGAGATGCTTATTAACCTGCAGGTGGCACAAAGCAAGAGGCTGCTGAGGTAAGAAGGAAGAGTCAGGCCATTTAACTATGGTAACTCTACAAAAAGTTTTACATTTAGCCTAAAAATGTCAATAATGAAGGTGTAAGATGCATGATGGTTTGCATGGCAGCAAAACATGAAAAATCCTGGGAAAAGATCCAAAAGTAAGTCGTGAATTTAATAAGATGGCATTTCAAATCAGTGGGAGAAAATGCATAATTTAATAAATGTGTTCAAGTAACTGGGTAGTTAACTAGGAAAAAAGTAATTTGAACTCCTACCTCACAAATTATATCAAAATTAATTCCAGAAGAGAGCCTCCCTGGTGGCGCAGCGGGTTGAGTGCAGCGCTGTGAAGCTGTCCGCAGCCTCCGCGGCGTGTTTGGATTCCTGGCCGGCCAGGGAGATTCCCACATGGTGTGGCAGATCTCTCCTGTCGCGCCTGCTACTCCCCTCAGCAGTGTACTTTGGTCCTTTTGCCTGTTCTGCTCCCTGCTCTGTCTCTGGTGAATCCTCTCACCCTCCCGTGCCTCTGGGCTGTACCCACTGCTTGTATAAATAAATAAATCTTTAACCTCAAAGTGGGCCTCCTTGGTGGCACAAAGGATTAAGTCACAGTGCTATCAAGCTATCGCCAGCCACAGCAGTATGAGTTCGATCCCGGCCCAGGGAGGTGACCCACAGGACACAGTGCCCGCTACTCCCCTCAGCAGTGTGTTTCAGTAGAGCTGCCTGTTCTGCTCCCCACTCTGTCTCTGGTGAATCCTCTCACCTCCCACACCTCTGACCTAGACCCCTGTTCTTATATGATAAATAAATAAAAATAAATCTTTAAGAAAAAGTAAATAACCTCGAAGTGGGCAAGGCATTTACAAGCATGAACAAAATCCAAAAGATATAATATCCAGAGACATTAAAAACATCGATAAAATTTTATTACATTCAGAACATCTGCATGGCAAACACCACTGTAAACAAAGCCTAAAGACAAAAGATAAAATGGGAGGGAAATTTTACAATGTGTATCAGAGACTTAGGGCTATTTTCTTAATGTGTAAAAACTCCAAATTAAGAGAAAGCATAACCAGAAGGGCATTCTTGTGAAAAAGTGAGAACATTAAGTCATTTGTTGCTACAAATGGTTGAATCAGGATTGATGGTAGAAATTCCCAGTTGAACATACAGAACTTTTAAGAATTAGGAAAATCCAAGAGAGTTCAGGCCAAGGCTGGCCAACCAATTTCCAGAAGTTTTTGGAAGGGAGGATTGCATTAGAAAGAAAACTAAACTAGCTGGTTATTGAAGCTCCATGAAACTCTAAAATCATGCATTCTATCCCAAAGATTGTGTCAGCTCTGGAAAAGTGGAGGGCATAAAATCAAATAATAGGCTCTCACAAAATTGATCTGCTGAATTATGACTCCTGGGGTACTCTGGGGTATTTTAAGTTTTTTTTGTGTGTGTGTATGAGGATCCTGTTTCACTCATGTTCCTCCCCTAGGCTCCTCCAACACTAAAAGCAAAAGCAGGGCTTTAAGTTCGTTAGGGATAAGAGGTATGAGGTCTCAGTAGTATGGTTCTTTCTGTATAAAACCCGTAACCCACAACTCATGGGAGACACATAGACAGTAATGTCACTTTCCCTCCAGTCTAATCATGAGCTAAAAAGTACAAAGACAGGACAAGTGTTCAACCTACAAATAGGGTATACTCTAGAAACTAGTTTGCAAGTCTGCTGGGTAGAATGTGAACCAGCACCAAAAATGTGGAGAAAAGCAGGGAAGAAGGTCAACCAGGGACGTACCCATCGCCCCCGCCCCCAGCCAGCTAGCAATGCACAACAGGTCCACAATGTGGAGGAGACACAGCACTTTCCAACACAGCAAATGCCACCGAAATTTTAGTAACTTATAGAGTAAAAGTGAAGAACTATTTTATTTACCTTGAATTGAAGGGCTTGCCACTAAATTTTCATCTGTGATTGGTGAAAAATTTTAGTTAAAAAATATAATGAAAAGAGCTGAGTGTGGAAAATAAATAAGATTCTTTTGAGGTAAGAAAGCCAGAAGCAAAAATAATGCACCCGAAAAGGAGTTAAAAAGGACTGTCTAGAGTAAAATTACCTAAGATGCAAGACAGAATGAAAATTCATGAGGGCTGCAGTGGGGAGAGCAACCCTACGCAGGTGGGTCAAGAGGAAGGTGGCCCAGTGCCCCAGTCTCTGTAGAGGCCATGAGAGGGCATCACAGTCCAGGGCAACCCTGTGTTGCCAGGGTCAGGGAGAAGAATCTAAGTGAACATCCATCATCTGTAGGATACTCCCAAGTTGGGGACACTATACTAAAATATAAACTATAAGAAATGCTTTCACCCTCAGGTTAATGAAGGGGGGGGGGCAGGGAACAAGCAAACATTAAAAGCAAACAAACAAAATGAGTTCCCTGCCCTGTTTCTGTACCTGCTTGTCCATTTCAGAAAGACCGATGAGGTATAACATCTTTTGATATCCTGAGGTAAGGAAGGCCAGGGAAAGCTGAAGAAATTTCCTCACGGCATTGTCCTGCTGTTCCTCGACTCACCAGGGAGTCAGGCTGGTCAGCATCAGACGTGTAACACCATTTTCACACTTAAAGTCACTAACAGCACTTCTCAATACCTTCACGAGTCTGTACTCGCACTTCCCAGTCTTGATTTTTTCTTCAGTTTGTCCAAATCAACCATATATTAGTATTGATTTGTTCGTCTCTTAATTCTCTTTCTCTATAGGCTCCTGACTTCTTTTTTCTCCTTTGTAATTTATTCATTGAAGAAACTGGGTGTTTGTCCCACAAAGCACCGGCAATTTGGAATATGCTGGGGCATACCAAAAAAAACCCCCACAAAAACAAAAACATTTCTCTGTCCTGTGTAGTCTCAATACCTGTAGGTAAGAATAAGAGGCTGTACCAAAGTCAGGTTCCATTCCAGCTGGCAAGGCAGCACAGCCGGTGGGGGTGGCTGTGCATACCCATCGGGAGATCTCTAGAACATCCCCTATTCATTTTTTGGCCCCCTTTTGGGAAAGTCTTTTCCTCAACTAAATGAAAACAAAAGCATCTATTAAAGTGTCTTAGACTTAGCTAATCTAGAAAGGTATAAAACAGAGATTCAGGACTACATGTCCCTACAAAGGCCAGGGCGCCAAGACTGAGACACTTCCATCTGTCACAGCTCGTGTGTCACCTGAAACACACGCTGAACACACACTGCATGCTCACTGCGCCGTGCGGCTCCCATCTCCCCAGTGGCGTCTTGGCTCGCGGACAAGCCAGGTAGCCTTACACCTCTTCAACTCCTACCAAACGCCGCATGGAGACCGCGCTACACAGAGATGGCGCTTGGTGACCAAAGGCCTATCTTTATCCTTGCTGCTATGTGGCCTCTCTTATTAGCTCTTCACAGCCTTCCTCCAGAGTCAGCAACACCCATGTTACACCAACCAGAAAGCAGACTGTGAGTCAGGAGAAGGTTACAGTAAGAACTCAAAAACCTGTGTTCGGAAAGACCTGCCTCCTCCTTCCCTTCAGGGAGATACATGAGTCTAACTGATGATTCTTGGGAGAAGGGGCTGTGGACAATGCCCGGACAGGGGGCCAGAGGCCCGGGAAAGTGACCTTCTACTCTCTTTGGCAGGACACGCCCCTGCTTGACAAGAGCTGAGGAATCACAAAAGAGTAAGAATCAGTTAAATTAGAGATAAGCGATGAAGTCTGGAATGGGGAAGAAGAGAACAGAGTCCTGGAGCAACTGGCTGCCCAGCTCCACGGAGAAAGTCGGAGTTGCCAGCAGAAGACACAGGCCCTCCTTTCCTCCCACTTAGATAAAGCCCTGGGCCACCTGCAAGGTACTGTTGCACTGACAGCTACAGGGCCCTCATTACCTGTCCCCTCCCATTCATCTCTGCGCTGGACCAGTTCTTCCCCCATCCTGAAATAAAAGTTAGAATATTATACTTCATCTGCCAATAATCATTACCTGGAACCTGAGTTCCAGAAGCAGAGGGCCCTGCTTACACACAGCCTAACCTGCACTGCAAAAGAATAGAGCTCTCCCTCGTCCCTGCCCCCACCACCCCTGGACAGGCACAGATCAAATTAAGAATTCTTGAAATTCCCAATGGTGTCAAAAGCATTTAAAGTTGCCAGGTCAAAGATTCATTTTTCAGCAGACAACCACAAAGGATTTCAGTGGAAATGATTGCAAGAAATTCTAAATATGGACAGACCAGTAATTTAAATTCTTTTTCTGATGGCAAATACTTTCGTTTCAGTTCAATATCTGATTCTAAGTCAGGCTCCAATTAAGGAAAGCAAGACCCAGTTTTCTGGTTCCACTGGGACTCACTTGTCTGGGGATTACCTGTCGGCCAGTTGTGAATCTGTTTCCAGTCAGTGCTTGTTTCAGAACAAGGGAACACCCTGATGACTAGGAGGCCAGGACAGAGCAAAGCCCAACAAGGAACTCACACCCTGCCTGGTGCTTTCCCCAGCAGACACAGCCACTCTCTCCAACCAGCTGTGCAAAGTTGGCTAATTGACCCACCAATCTTCTGATTTCCTCCTTAACAAAACGAAAAGGTTAGATTAGCTAGTCTTTAAGACATTTCTATCTTTGAGGTACGATCATTCTTTTGACAAACATTTACAGGCAAATAACATGCTAAGTACAGCAGTGCACACAATTAGCAATAGACTTCAAATAACTGCCAGCAGCAGATGTGCAAAACAGGTAACACAAGGAAGAAAAGGTCTGTGACAGAATAGCTGTCAGAATATAACAAGGTACAGTGTTCAGGGAACAGAGCATGTCACAGAGCAAAATGCACAATACAATCAAATTTTATGAAGGGAAAATGCATGCATATATGTATGGTTATATATGTGTTTTTATAAGGTATGGAGGGGGAATTAATGTAGTTTATTGTCAACAAAGGTTATCCCAAAGCAAAGGACTTCAAGGAACACTCAATTTCAATTTTTAAAATTAGTATTCTTAATTTTATAATCAGGAAAAAAAGATTTTTTAAAAGGAAAAGAACCAAAATAATAATAATAATAACAGTAATAATAAAAGAAAGAAATTCTGGGCTGGCAATTTACCAGGCCATTAACATTGACAGTAGTATACTCATAATCGCCTTCATTATCAACTTAAAACACTGCAGAGATTCCTGCACACAACTCTGAAAACACCATGGATAGAAATCAGAAAATAGAGCATGAGAAGCCAAATCCCACTACTACACATGGACACTAAACAGAATGGACAACCAAGGTAAGTATCTAAAACGAAGTATTCAGGTTGCCCAGATATTTCAAGCAAAAGTGAGTAACTCTGTGTGTAAGTTGCCTGGAACCCTAAAGTGGGCTGGTTTTCTACTTCAAGTCCCCCACATGGACACTGTCAGCGTAAGGCCAGGGCAAAGATGCCGTGACACTCCCCCTTTGTTGTGTGCCGGTGACTGGCAGCCTCCGGCCCTGGGACCGCTCTACATCTAAAACATCCTCAGGATAGAGGATGGAATAAATTTATTTCAAAGATCACTTTTAGTTATTTGGTTCATATGTTCCTTAATATGTACCTCAAAATATATTCAAATACTGGAATTTCATGACATCAAACTTCATTACATCAAATGGCACAACGAATAATACATATGACTATGGATCAAAAAGTTCATTACATCAAATGATGCCCCAGATAGAAGTTAAATTGCTGTAAGATTTTATGTATTAATGAAAAGGTACTGCATTTATAAAGAAGTTACTGCACATTGAAGTTCACAGCAGCATTACTCACAATAGTCAAAAGGTGGAACCAGCCCAATATCCACCAATAAAGAGAAAGATAAGAAAGACACAGTCCCTCTTCCTGTGTCTACCTGTGATCGCTGAACTGCCACAGACTACCTGAGATCACGGCTAGCCAGCTGGGACAAGCGGGGTGCTGAGTGTGGCAGAGCAGGAAGATGAAGCCATCTGGGGTCCCTGGTGTCTGTGCTGAGCAACTGAGCAATTAGCCAGCACTGGAGTCACCCTATCTGCAGGCTTCCTGTCGTCTGAAATAATGTGTGTGTGCTTGTCGGTGAGTTGGCTTTTCTGCCTCTTGAAGGTGAGAATACTTTAATGATGCCAATGAGACTTAGGCAGCAATGAAAGGCAGAGTTTGATCTCTAAAATAAAACAAGGCAAAACAGACATCAAGGACCCACAATGGCTTTATCTTCCTGTTCTAATCATTAAAACATGAGGAAGACTTCAGGACAGGTAAGAGTAAGGTAATAAGGAAAAATGCAGTGAGTGGATCTACACATTTAGCAATTCAATAAATAAACTTGGACCCAGAAACTAGCCTAAATGCACTTACCGCTTAGAAGAGGAGCTGAGATGCGGGCTTCACGTCCACAGCAGCCCTGTGAGGGTTGCGAACGAGAAAGTCGTCACTTGCCCCACATCACCCCATCTATGCAGTTTTTGGTACTTGGAATTCTTCCCTCTTCACTTAGCTAACTCCCACACACCTTTCAAGTCTCACCTTAAACATGACTTCCTTAGGGAAAAAACCTCGCTGATGTCTCCAGAGCAGGTCCAAGCTCCAGTTACGCGCCACCACACTGTGCTGCACTTGGGGCGCTGGGCACACTCGCCGTCTCTTAAACACTTGTCTTTCCACCAGGACATATGTGCCCTGAGAAGCACTGGTGTGTGCAGCCCACTGGGGGCGTGTCCAAAGCTACACAGAATGCCTTGCCCTTAAGAAACACCACCCGAGAGACAGCACCAGTTCCTTCCAGTGCTGTCTGGGAGGCAGAGTGAGGTATGCACAGGACCCTCAGAAGCACAGGACCAGGGAGGAAGGAAGGCTCGATGGATGTGTTGTGCAGACCTGTAAAATAAGCTCCTAACAACGGAGGATGAAGGCGCTTACTGTGCATCAGGCACCACGCTAAGCAGTTCATATGCATGATTTCATCTCCTCTTCAGCCACCCTGAGTATTATTATTCCCACGAGGAAGTAAGATCACACACAGCCAGCAAGTAAATGACGAAGCCAGGCTTTGAATAGCTGCTACATTATGACTCCAAAGCCTAAGCTCTAATGCATGTCTAGCTAACTAGGTGCACTGATACCATCTTATACACATGCATGTAATTCAAACAAGATGATCTTGATTCTACTAGGAAAGCTGGCTTATCATTTTTATTAAGCACATCATAAATACAAATATCTCATGCACTGGGCTTGCTTAAAATGAAGTATATATAATTAGTATTCCATAGACCATTATAAATAAAGATCAAAAAAAATTATTCAAAGGTGCAAAATGCAGTGTCCTTACTAACAATCCAATGCTGTCTCAAGAATTATGCTACCTCATGGGCCTCCCCTGGTGGCGCAGCGGTTGAGCACTGGGTTGCGAGGCTGCCCGCAGCCTCTGCAGCGCTGGTTCATTCCCCAGCCGCCGGCAAGGGTCCCACAAAAAAAAGAAAGAAAACCACAAGAATTATGCTACCTCTAAATGATAAAAAATTACGCTAAGCAAACACCAGAACTTCTTCATCTAAGTCTTTCTCTTGTCAAAACTAACTGTCCTGAGGAGAATTACAATTACTCACTACCAAGAGAAAGGGTGGAAAGGGAAAGAAAGTAGTTCACACAGAGGAAGAACGGCATGTCACACAAAATCTCTCTTCACTACTAGCACTGGCTGCAAGCGTGGTAACACGATTAAAATGATCCAATACGTCTACCACGCAGGAACAACATTCTATGTGCCAACTGATATTAAAACACAGGTTGGAAAACTTAGAGGACAGGAAAGTCTTGGTTCAAAGAACTCTGTTTTAGGAAGCCAGTGAGCAGCAAAAACGCAAATCTGCTGTCACAGTTGATGGACTATTAATAAATCATTATAGCAAACTACTGGGGGATCATCTTTGCTTTTTAAAATGTCTCATACATAACACACAGTAAGAGTTTGCAGACTGATAATAACTATCGCTAGATTAAACACTTGTTAGTACCAGGGATTTGAAGAATACAATCTCTTACTAGAGCCAGCATTTTCAGACGAGCTAATGGAAGCACAGAACACAGATGAGCCACGCCAGGTAACGGGTAGGAAATGACAGAGCCAGGATTCACGCACGGGTTAGCGGCCGCTCCCGTGCCTGTCCCTGCCACTGCACAGCCCCGTCTCTCCCGCGCTGAAAGGAGCACAGGGACTAGTGCACTCCCCAACCACCCCTATCATTTAGAGGAAACTGCAGGGAGGCTAAGGGGCTCTCCTAAGTTCTTTGGCAGGCTTACAGCACAACTGTGTGTGAACCCCTAATTCCTGCTCTTTGGGGAAGCATGTTCTGCAGTCAGTTTGACTCAAGCCAGATACTCTCTTTTTGAGAAATATTTTAAAATTCCCCTTAACTAAACTCAAAATAGACAAAGCAAAAATTATGTAAATGCCTGTCACAGTGCACTGAGGTGTGTATGCATTACGTTTACCGAGACAAGAGGAGAGAAGTCACAAGCACTTCCTGTGCATGACTGGCAACCAGCTAACAGCAGAGAACAGGATCTCGTGCATTCCTTTTTACTGCCATCATTTTTTCAGTCTCCTGCATTTTCAGTAGGACATTAAAAGCATGAAAACAGGAGTGGGCAAACATTTTCTGGAAAACGGTAAGATTGAGGCCTTGTGGAACTTAGAGTCTCAGCTGCAAATATTTCATACTATCGTTTTAGAGACAGAAAAAAGCAGCCACAGACAAATGCAAGCATGAAGTGCAATTAAGTTTAACTTATAAACACAGAAATTTGAATTTCATAAAATTTTCATGGGACACCAAATATTATTCTTTTGATTCTTTCCCCCCAACTATTTAAAAAGGTACAGGTTACAGAGAAAGAGGTACGGGCCAGAGAGCACGTGACCAATCTGCATGAAACTTTTACTAAGAAGAGATCAGGAAAACAGCGAGCCACAGCCAGGCTTCACCTTTCTCTTGACTCAGTTCTGGTGCCACTGATTCAGGAAGCCCTTCCCACTGGCGCCTGGGAAGCTGCCCACTTTCTGTTCTCGCTGAAACACAGGCACATCTGTCTCTATCCTAGCACTTTCCAGAAGATATTGTGGTTGATTACTGGATACTCTATATTTCCCAATCACAGAGGAAAGCAATGTTTTTGGTTTTTAATCTGTATTCCTAGCTGACGCGGGTGCTCAAAGAAGGGGGGTGGGGCAGGAAAGGGGGGGCTGGTGGAGAGGAAAACAAAAGGAATAAGCTCAGAAATCATTGTCTCTGTACAGACACAGGTATGAGCAAAAGGTCTTGATAGCGGCTCAGTGACACACGCCTATGGACTCAGCCAGCGGCTCGTCCACTTTCTGTTGTCTGTTACTCTGCTGTTTATGTCCCCAAAAGACGCACCAACCTCAGTCGATTTTTTTTTTATAGCTCTCTCAAGACTAGGTATCTGACCATCTGATTAGACTAATCTGGATGAGAAAGATCCAGTGTGAACTTAAAATGACCACCGAGTCTCCAGAAGCGCTTCACGCTGCCCTGGGTCTGTGGAACACAAGTGCAAAACTACCGTCCCACAACACGGCCTTCAAAAATGAACGATGGCATCAAGGAAAACCTGAGAAGCCACGATGCTCAGACACAACATGAAAAGCTGCATGGGAAACTCTGCCTTCTCGTGATCGCATCAAGCATGAAAGGAACGAACCTCTTCAATCACATGTGGTTCGATGGTGACCCTCGGCTACAGGGCCTTTACCCTCTTCCATGCCGCGGAGAGTCAGAGGCCCTACTCAAAACGTTCTTGAGCGCGTAACATAATATGCACAGTTTAAAGAGGAAACCGGTTATAGCAATAATTAGCCCCCGCTACCTTCCCTAATACTTCCTGCCATCTTTCCTGGTCTGTTTTTTCTGCTTCGCGTTTGTCACTATCTGACACACTATATGCTGCGTTTCTCGTGTTCTCTTATCGAGCAGTGCTCTGCCCAGCTAGAACCCAATTTTCATGAGGGCAAGGAAGTTTATCTATCTTGTTCACCACTCTATTCCCAAAACCCACAGACTGGTGTCTAACAGATACCCATTAAATAGTTGCTGCATTATTAATTAGACATCCTGCCTCCTAAGAACTGTACTCTAAGACAAAATCAAAGGCAGCTCTCCCAGGAGCTGCCATCCTTAAGAAAGATCATATACGATACTTCATGTTCATGAACACCTTCTTGAGTCATGGGAATCCTTTCAACCACGAGTAACAATATCTAATGACTTGGGGCCTCTCCAGTGGCGCAGCAGGTTGAGTGCCGCACTGAGAGGCTGTCCGCAGCCTCTGCAGCATGGGGTTGATGCCTGGCAGGCCAGGGAGAGACCCACATGGCACGGTAGACCTTTCCTGCCTCGCCTGCTGCTCCCCTCAGCAGTGTCTTTGGTCCGCCTGCCTGTTCTACTCCCCAATCTGTCTGGTGAATTCTCTCACCCACCTGCACCTCTGACCTGTACCTCAGTGCTTGTATAAATAAATAAATAAATTAATTAATTAAAAACAATATCTAATGACTGAGGGCAAAGAAATATGAGGTATAGAAGCCAAATGTCTCAAGGGTGGTCTGTGAGCAAATCCATGACCCAGGCCCAGGCTCCCTAACTCTGCCCCTTCACTTTATCCTTTGCCCTCTAAGGCTTTCGCTGCATTGCCTTAAAATGCAGTCTTGCAGACTGAAGCTCTAGTTGCACATAATAAACAAGAGGCAATTTCACAGGCCCAGCAGACCCATTCATAATAGAGAGCTGCACGCTCCTTGCGTCCTAGGATTTCCAACTACTTGCCAAGGCAATTCTTAAATAAAGGAAATGGTTTTAAAACTCATCTTAATCACAATAAATTAAAAGAGCAACAAGAATCTAAGCCCTTGGAGATGACAGGTCGCCTGTGCTGTGGTTTCACAGTCCTTAGGAGGAAGGAAGCCTGAGGCCAAGACAGCTAAAATCACCAGGGAAATGTAATCATCCCCACCGGCGGCAGTGCCTTCACTCTGCTGCGTTACAAGTGGGCAAGCAACCCAGACACCAAAAAAAGAAAGGGGTGGGGTGGGAGCTGAGGTTAGCAAGGTCAGTTAATACAAAAGAAAACAGTGGCCTCGACTGTTTCATAACTAAGCAAGCAGTCCAAACCTAACAGGAAGACAGTTGTGGCCCTCCGCGAGTGGCTGAAACAAATGTCAGCCTGCTCTACACCCCCACCTTTGCCAAAGAACAGAGATGAGGAAATTGCTTATATCATGAGGGTTTCTCAGTTACTCAAACCCATCTGCTTAAAATATAACTTTCTAATTCTGCTTAAACATCAGAATTGTCCATATTTGTACATCTTCCTATTATGGGCAAGAAAATGAAGAAACAGGGTTATTGTGTTTGTTTTTACTATTTCAAGTGCTAATAAACCAGCAAGCTGATCATCAAGAGAGCGTGACAGAAAGGTCCACAGCACTAGTGTGAATTAACAGACTGCAAATCAATAAAAGGGGGGGGGGGCGGACATTTTTCACATATGCCTGACTCCAGCTGAATGGGAATACTAACCTAGAACAACGGCTACAAACTACTGCGGAGTTTTTATGTGGTTCTGGTACGAATTCTTGAAGATATATGCTTCTTTTGAACTAACCAGGTAAAAATTGCATGATAATTTTGCAACTACTTACGGAGCTCTTGCTTTTTCATACCCGAAGAGAAAGCCCTGAAGACACAGCTGAACAGTGTCCACAACCACAGAGAATTCATATTCGTAATTTCTTTCAAAACAAAGGTTTTCAAAATGCTCCTTTAACATTACAAAATTAGAGGTAATTTTCACCTTAACGAGCTTTTTCAAAAATAAAGTATATAATTACATGAATGAATAAATAAAGAAATGAACAACCCTAAAAATACAAATTATTTACACTAGTCTAAATTCACTTTTGACTATTACTATGAAAGTCAGAAGTAAAATATCCATTTAATGGGATTAGTAAGCCGTATTTTAATCACTATGGAATACTACACAGCCACTAAAAAGAGACAGACCAGCACAAGTTAGAAATAGGAAAATTTCCAAGATACATTGTTATGGGAAAAAGGCAAGCTGAACAACTCATAGTGACCTGCTTATGTAAAACATTTGTGTGAATCTGTCTCCATAATGTAAACACCTAAGATCTAATAGAATATGTCAAATTCTTAATAGTGATTTTATCTGGGAAAGTGAGAGAACTGAAGAAGGTTTGATAACATTTTCACATAATACTCTAAGTACTGTTTAAATATTTTATAAGATTGTACTTATACTACACACACACACACACTCCTTAACAAGGAAGAAAGGCCTATGTGATTCTATGGAAAAAGAGAAATGAACTAAGGAGAAGAAAAACAAAAGATGAAAACTCAAAAAAAAAAGGATGAAAACTTGTTTGTCACTGAAGTATATTAATGTGAGAGCAAGAGTTTGATCATTGCCATCTTCTGCCCACTGTACCTCAATGCAGACTGTTTTCAGTTCAGCCACTATATTAACAGTAACAGCATGAATCACAAACATGAAGAATAAGACTAATCTATATTATAATCAAAGCACACAAGTTGTCAGGTCTAAAAGAACCGACTGTTTAAAATGCACAATTCTTATATCTATCAAGCTAGGTAAACTACATTTTCTTTTCTTGTTGTAGCATAAAGGTTGGAAGTACTTGTTTAGTATTAAAACTCAAGTCACCTTAATGGAAAGTTCTAATAGCATATCGGAAAATAATCAGTTAGGCTGCAATTTAAAAGATGATTTGCCTCTAGAAAGAGGACAAGAGGACCCACCCCACCCCCAAGCCAAGGATGTTGGTACTGATTCAGAAACAGGAATGCCATTGTGTCTAGGATCAGTCAGCAGCAGCATTCTAGATCTTAACATTTAAAGTGTCAAAAAAAATTTTTTTGAAGTGTCATCTGTTGAAGAATTAGGGAGGTACATAAGACAAAAGAAATTCAAAGTACATTTAGATGCAGTACCTGAAGTTTTTTTTACTTATTGAGATATGGTTTACATGTAATCAATGAACCCTTGAACCTATCTCTGTTTTGACATATTTATACATCTGTGTAGTCACTATCATGTTCAAGAATTTCCCATGACTGAAGTATGTGTTCTGTCCACAGTGTCCCTTCACTCAGCATGTTTTCAAGGTTCATCCATGTTATACCATGTGGCAGCACTTCATTCCTTTGTGTATCCAAATCATATTCCATTGATGGGGTAAATGTTTATCCATTCATCGGCTAATGGACTCCTGGGTTGTTTCTAGCTTGGGATTATTATGACTAAATCTGCTATGATCGTGTAAGGCCTCAGAGGCTTTTGACTGCTTTCATTTTCTAATTGAGCAGTATCCACATAGTCTCAACTCACCACAACTCCAACACTTACACTGGACTCATGGGCAAGGGAAAAACAATCACTTATCCAACAATAAGTGATTAAACATTAAGACCTACTACATGCCAGGAACTGTCCAGACATTACTGGGGTACAGTAATGAACAAGCGTTTAAGCCCTCTTCTGTCAAACTTAGAATCTTTTTGAGGGGAGGAGGTGCAGAAAAACAGCCACAAAAACAAACAAGATCTTTCACATAGGATAGGTAGCAGGGAAAAAAGTTTAAAGTAATATATTAAGAAATTGACTACAGACACATGTGACCAGTTCACCCGCAGAAGCCAGGAAGGCCTGTCTGAGCTGATTATGAACGACACAAAGACAGCAGTCACTTAATTATCTGAGATCAAGGCAGTCCGGACAAAAAGAGAAGTGCAAATGCAACTAAGAAAAGAATGAACTTCTTCTATTCAAGGAGCATAAAGAAAACCAGCGTGACAGCAATGTTGTGAACTAAGTGAGTAGGGTAAGAAATGGAGTTGGAGAGGCAGGCAGAGGCCAAGCCAAACAGAATCTTCTGGGCCATGATAGGAAGTTAGGGATTAAAAAAATCACATCTCCATTTCAAAAAGATCGCTCTGGCTGTGAAGAAATGAACTATACGGGGAAAGATGGACGCAGAACAGTCAGACGGCTGCTGCATGCTGTGCCTGGTGGTTTGGACGACAAGGACGATGAGGAAACATGAGAGACGAGCGCTTCCAGATAGCTTAGAAGTAGAATCAGTAACTCTTGCTAATGAATTAGATGTGGTAGGTATAAAAAATTAAGAAAAATCAGGATAATTTCTAGGTGTATGGCATGGACAACTAGATGGATTTACTGAAATAGGGAACATTGGAGGAAAACTAGATTTGGAGTTGTTGGGAGAATCAAGAGTTTTTTTTAGTCCTGTTAAACTTGTGATACTAATTGAACATCCCAGTGCAGAAGTCAAACAGGCTTGGAAATGTCACTGCTGGATATATAATTTTAGGGTACAGTGTCTGAACGCAAGAAGTAGATGATAATGCAACATTGCTTCTAAAAGCTCTGTGTGTGTGTGTGTTTATATACACAAAACATACATATATATACACATATCCCAGTGCACCAGGATCACATCATATAAACAGGATTTCGAGAACAATTTAATTGGAATGAGGGAAGGACTGAATTTTACATTTGCACCCACATATAGAGAGTACAATGTGAAATTTACAAAGCTTTTCAAGACTAAATATAGAGATATTTTGTATTTGTAGCAATCTTTAGACAATACCACCAGAGCCATCCTGGTACATTTTCATCTGTCTCTTGGAGTATTTCAAGAAAAAATTGGAGAAGCAACAGAATACACAAACATGAATCAGCAACTATTAACACGCAGACTGCCCACTGTGCCGCCAGCTGTAGGGACAGCAAAGGGGGGTACAGGCGCGAAGGATGTGGACTTACTTCTCGTACACATTTAGAGCCAAATAACCTTGCTTCAAACCCCACCCCTGCTGCTCCTCAGCTGTGCTGGCCAGCAGGAGAGGTGAGGTCAGGTAGTGGAGTGTGAACAATGCACTTTAGCACAGCTTTCCCCTGGTTCTCACCTCTTAATAAGATCTACAAAACATCAATTTATAAAAGGATAATATGTTACATATGAAAAAAGTAAAACATGGTTGGTTAGGATTGTCCAGGAAAGCACTGAAATTTGGGCTGAAGAAAAAGACTGATAAAGAGAAATAGGCAGATTTAACTTTCACTTGTTTTTATTTTATTTGAGGGAGGGCAGTTAAAGAAAGTAAAGAAGGTAAAAAACAACGTAGAGATGAGAATTTTGAGAATTACCATTTATGAGAACTCTTTTGCCTGTTAGTTCTTTTCTTAACACAACTTCTTTGACATATAACTCACTAAACAATCCAGCCACTCAAAGTGTATAGTTAAATTGTTGGTTGTTTACTCACAGGGATGTGTGACCATCACCACAATCCATTTTACAACATTCATCATCCCAAAAAGAAGCCTGTGCCCATTAGCTAGCAGTCCCTCTCCATTTCCCCTTAAGCCCACAAGCCCTCAGCAAGCACCAATGTGCTTTCAGTCTCTATGGATTTGCTACTCTAGACATAGAAACAGTCACACAATGTATGGCTTCTCTCATGTATGGCTTCTCTCACACAGAGTGTTTACTTCATCCACATTGTAGCATGAATCAAATAATACTCTACTGTATGATAGAAAGTCACCCCTTGGTATAGGCAGGAGACTGGTTCCAGGAACTCCTACAGATACCAAAATCCTTTATATAAAAGGGTAGTATATGCATAGAACCACCAAACTTTAGATTACTTGCAATACATAATAAAATGTAAATGCTACGCGGTTGAGCACTGGGTTGCGAAGCTGTCCCGCAGCCTCTGCACCGCCGGTTCGATCCCTGGCCGCCAGCAAGAGGATCCCACATGGTGCGCAGACCTCTCCTGCTGCCCGCTGCTCCCCTCAGCAGTGTATTTCGTCGGTCTGCCTGTGCTGTTCCCTGCTCTGGCTCTGGTGAATTCTCTCACCCTCCCACGCTTCTGACTGTGCCCAGTGCTTGTATAAATAAATAAATAAATCTTTAAATAAAAAAAAAAAAGTAAATGCTACGTATATAACTGTTATACTGGATTTTTTAGGGAATAATGGTGAGGGGAAGAAAGTCTGTACACGTTCAGTACAGACACAACCACCACAGGCCTAACTACACAGGACAGATTTTAGCTCCTCGGCTGGCTGAACCTGAAGATGCAGAGCCCAAGGACACAAGGGGCAAAGGCACCACACTTTACTTACCCATCAGTTGCTCTTGCTTTTTAAGCTATACCAGCCATGCTGTGAGCATTCGTGTACAAGCACTTCCGTTTCTCTCAGGTGCACATCTAGGGTCAGAATTGCTGGGCCTCATAGTTAAACTCCGCTTAATGTGCCAGACGGGGAAACTGCACGACTGCCAAGTCAACAAAGTGAGCGCCAAATGCTAAAGTGATAGTTAATCCATTACCCAACTAACATCTTTGGGTACCTGAAGTTACTATCACATCTCGTGCCTTCAAATCAGTTAATGATTTTTAAGTTTTGAGTCTAGTCTTAGGAAAACACAAGCATACAGATCACAGAGGATAGGTTTAAAGGCCAGGAAGAGAGAACATTGTCCCCTTACCTCTTCCTTGAAAACACCGAAAAGCTTCATTGGGCAAACTATACACAAAAGTCCAAATTTAGTTATTTATGAGAAATGAGAAAAGACAGTGCTGGGTATCAATTAAGCACATCCATGCACTGAGGACAGGTCAGGACCTGTGAAGTCGTAAGGCTAAGTGAAATTTTCTACAGGTTCTTCCATCTGCTTGGAGCAATTCTGGAAAAGACTCTTCAGCCTCTTCAGCCTCTCACTGTCTAATTTAAAAGGAACAAATTGTCTCTTAACTATATCAGCCAAACAATTTCGATACATGTTCCTAAACAACCTCATCACCAAAGAGTTGGGAAAACCACATTTTCAATAAATATTACAAGTGCCCAAGGCAGTACTGTTTTGCAACAAGATTGTCCTTCTAAAGCTCCAAGGTCCAGTGTGGTAACTCCTGACTACAAGTGGTTACTGAGCATTTAAATGTGGCTAGTGGGACTAAGAAACCACACTTAAAGTTTTTATTTAATTTTAATGAATTTAAATTTAAACCAAAGCAGTGGGAAAATGTACTTATTATATTAACTACATTATGGAATAATACTTTAGATATAGTGGGTTAAATGAAACATATTATCAAATTAATTCCTCCTATATCTTTTCCCCATTTTAATAAGGCTAATGGAAAATTTAAAATTACTGTGAATATACTAAAAATGATAAATTTTTATTTTAGTAAAAATTGTTTTTAATATGGGCCTCCCCGGTGGCGCAGCGGTTGAGCGCTGGGTTGTGAAGCTGCCCGCAGCCTCTGCAGCGCCGGTTCGATCCCCGGCTGCTCCCCGGCCACCGGAGGAGGGTCCCACATGGCGCGCAGACCTCTCCTGCCGCCCGCTGCTCCCCTCAGCAGTGTACTTCGGTCCTTCTGCCTGCTCTGCTCCCCGCTCTGGCTCTGGTGAATTCTCCCACCCTCCCGTGCTTCTGACTGTACCCAGTGCATGTATAAACAAAACAAACAAACAAATAAATAAATAAATAAAAAATTGTTTTTAATAATTTTCTATCTTTTAAAATAAGTTGTCTTGATAAATGTTAAGTGAGGTAACAATGGTTTATAATATTATGTAAGTTATAGTTGTAGGACTGTACACTACAAACAAATGAGGTATATGGTATATGAGTCACATCTCAATAAAGTTGTTTTTTAAAAAGTGCATGTGTATTAGCTAGAGCAATCAGACAACAACAGAAAATAAAAGGAATCCAGACTGGGAAAAAATAAGGGATACTATCATTATTTGCAGACAAAATATTAATATATAAAAATCTAAAGACTCCAGCAAAAGGCTACTAGAAACAATAAGTGAATACAAAATTAACACACATAAATCTGTTGCATTTTTATATACACATGAGTGAGAAGAAAAAAAACTAATAAAAAATTTCCATTTATAATCACATCAAAAAGAATTCAATAAATAGGAATTACTAAGGAGGTAAAAGATTTATACAATGAAAACTGTAAGACGGGGCCTCCCTGGTGGCGCAAGGGGTTATGACCTATGAAGCTATCGACAGCCACTGCAACACAGGTTCAATTCCCGGCTGGCTGGGGAGCAAAACATACCGCGAGGCGGACCTCTCCTGTCTCGCCCACTGCTCCCCTCAGCAGTGTGTTTCAGTCAGTCTGCCTGTTCTGCTCCCCACTCTGTCTCTGGTGAATCCTCTCACCCCCCATGCCTCTGACCTGTACCCCAGCTCTTCATGCATAAATAAATAAATCTTAAAAAAAAAAAAACTGTAAGACACTTTAAAAAAATAGAGCCTAAAGAGATGGAAAGATATTCCATGTTCGTGAAATCCTTTTCACAGAGGATCTCCAGAAGGCCAAGAGAGGAATGCAGAATCGCACTATCACTTCTCATCTGGGAGCCGGCAAGGCAAAGCAGCACTGTGAGAACGGCACGCGGCTCAAGGATTTCCAGCAATAAATGCTGGAGCGGACGTAGAAAAAGAAGAATCTTAGTATATTGTTGGAAGGACGGTAAATTGGTGCATTCATTTTGGAAAGCAGTCTGGACTTATCTTTAAAAATTAAAAATGGAAATGCCACATGATGTAGCCTTTTGAGTATGCATCCAAAGAACACAGAATCATCAACTTGAAAAATTACATGGTACACGATGTTTACTGGAGCATTATGTGCAATAGCTAGGATTTGGAAGCAATTATGAGCCCTCTGAAAAAGGACTGGATCAAGAAGATGTGGTCTATCTATACCTCGGAATACGATTTGGCTATCAGGAAAGATGAAACATTACCATTTACAGCAAAATCGAAGGACCTGGAAGGGATCATGCGAAGCAAAGTCAGAAAGATAAAGACAAACACTGGACAATTTCATATTAGGAGCAATACAAAGGAACAAAGCAGGTGACTGACAAAGCAAAATAATTACAAACTAACAGACATTTATAACCGAGCTGAGGTTTCAGAGATTAAGAGGGAGGAGGAAGGGGAGCAGTGGTTAAAAGGACGTAAGGGGTGGGGGGGTGGGAGAAAAACAGACAAATGAAAGCACACATGGCCCCCACTGTATTTATGTTTGCCAGTGACCACTTCTCCAAGTTACCATGCGTCAGGTATGGTAATAATGAGAAAGGAAGAAATAAATGAGGAAAATCACATTTATTTCCTATTTGTATCACTTTGCGATAGACATATTTACAAAACAAGGCGGAAAATTCTAAAGCTAATACAAGAGAAAAGAGAAACATCTACTAAGGAAATTAACTTCACTCATTCAAAGTACTACTCCACGTGAGGCTGGAAAAGAATAAAGAGACGCAAAAAAAAAAAAAAATACAAGAAGTTAAGGTCAGGGTTACAGTCAAGAGGATCAAGAAAGCCCAGCACCACCATCCAGCAGGTGTTCGAGGAATATCAGAGGGACGAACAAGCATATCCGGAATAGAAAGGTAAAAGGAAGGATAATAGGAAAGAAAAAAAGTTTTTAAACTTTTTGATAAAAGCCTCTAACACACTATTATAAAAGCTACTGAAAATAAGTTCGACTTACATGTCAGCAGTTTATAACCAAAGCCCAGAAACATCATGGCAAAGACTTGGGAACAGAATCAACAGAAAAGAGAAGGATCACAGGGGCCTCCCTGCTGGCTCAGGGATTAAAGACACAGCTCTATCAAGCTATCACCAGCCACTGCAGCATGAGTTCCATCACCGGCCGGGGAGTTGACCCACATGGCACAGCAGACCTCTCCTGTCTCGTCTGCTACTCCCCTCAGCAGTGGATTTCAGTGGATCTGCCTGTTCTGCTCCCCACTCTCTCTAGTGAATTCTTTCACCACCACCCCCTCCCACCTTGCACCTCTGGCTTACACCCCAGTTCTTGTATGCATAACTGAATCTTTAAGAGAGAGAGAGAGAAAGAGAGAGAGAGAGAGAGAGAGAGAGAGAGAAAGGATCACAAACGATATCTGGCAGACTTTGAGTTTTCTGCAGAAGGTGCCATGAGGTAACGACCCGCCATTAATATCGGGAGGCATATGGTTGGTAGTTTTTCAGGTTCATGAAGTAGTAAGGTGAGTAAAAGTATTTTTTGACTATTTCAAGACCATGAATCATCAATAAGACAAAGGTAGGCAAGGCTGCTCCCTCTATCTCCATTAGAGAAATCAATTATATTCTTATAAATGCGTTGGCAGCGAATAGGCAGGAAAACCAGTGGATGGCAACCAAGATCAACTTAATTTAATGTTACATGTATCCCCTGGAGAAGGGAAAAGAAATGTTGGCTTACTGTGTAAGGAATTCTCTGGAGTCATAACTTATCAAATCCTTGTGTCATTTATAGAGTAAGAACTTCACAAAATGCTGTACCAGTAATTGCAATTTCATAAGCAGAATATTCGTGCTAGCTGAGAACCTCCTCTATCTCATATTAATGGCAAACAGTAGGTTCTGACAGGAACAGTTTTCACTTAACACCAGGAATGGCCATTACAGAAAGCTAGGAGATGAGCGAGAACTAAAGAAAAAGAAATAAGAATTAAAAAATCAGTAACTTTTAAGAGAGGATGAAAAGAACAGCCACTGGTTGCTATAACAACAGTAAATACGTCTGGGAGGCATAGGACGGGAGAGGACTAGAGTAATCACTGTGCCCGTGGAGACAAAGAACAGGGCTAAGTTCACTGCAGGAACATCCTTTCTGCTACTGCACCTTGTTACTGTGTGTGTGGACGATTATTTCATTATACCTGACTGTGGTCTAAATTGTAGCTATACTTACTGATCTGCAAGAACATACCCAATCTTCCGAGAAAGCTTTCCCTCTCATTGTGCCTGCCGCCCTCCTGTGACTCCTGAGCTTGAGCTTCATGATGGTGGAGTTAGGAGATCCTTGCACCCAGCATGGAGGTGAGCACTGGCTAGTTTTCAATAAACATCAATTTAAAAAAATGAATGAAGGTGACACTACCATTGTGATATTTCACCTGAAACATGTTATTTGTTCCATTAAGAGCTGATGCTTGTTAGGGACTGAAATGTCACTCCCTGCCTCCACCCCCAGTTCACTCATTAATTCCAATTTATGTGCTCATTTTCCACTGTACTTGAAGACAGGGCCTTTAGGGGCATTAGTAAGACTGAGGGCATAAAGGCGGGGCTCTAATCGATAGGACTGGTATCATTATAAGAGAAGTAAGAGACACCAAAGATATTTCTCCTCTCCCCAGCCCCCCTCCCTCCCCACCTAGTGTACAGAGAGGAAAGGCATGTGAGGACACAGCGAGAAGGTAGGTGGCTACAAGTCAGGAAGAGAGGTCTCACCAAAACAATCCTGACAGCACCTTGATCCTGGATATCCAACCCACAGAACTGTGAGAAAACAAATGTCTGTGCTATTCTGTCACGGTAACCCAAGCTAATTAAAACAACACTCAAAGCAGCAAATGGGCATTCTCTGAGTCTCACTGACAGCTGTCAAGATGTACAGCAGGGAGCTCCTTAGAAGCACACTATGCGGGGCCCCATGTAGGACATCAGGTCCTCACCCTGAGGCTAGAATTGGGTTTCTCTTGGAGGGCACACTAGGCAGGGCCTGTAAGACATGAGAGCAAGCAGCACTCCATCTGCCCACCTGTGACAATGCAAGTGCTTCCTTTTACCAACTCTCTCCTCTGCAGGGCAGCAGCGTCCTGCCTGCCCGTGATCTGCACCACACCGGGACTTCTCTGCACTGACCTCCCTTGGCGGAGGCAGCTCTCCTCAAGGCCACCCACCTGTGACCACACTGGCCTCTCTCAGGGCAGCGCTTCCTGCCCACTTGTGTCTATGCAGGTGTACTTTACTCTTCTGTCCCTTTCCCTAATAAACCTGCTCTTTAAATTAAAAAAAAAAAAAAATAAAGACATGAGTGCAAGCTAGTTACACCAGATTCAAAATCACACTCAACAAGCAAGACTGTTAGACTTCTTGCATTTTCTCTACTAATTTCTCCCTTGTTCTTAGTAGTACTCTAAACATTTCCTTGCACTCTCTGGTCTATCTCTGTTAACCCAAAACAGAACCAAGAGAAAATAGTTTCATTGTTGAAAATATTGAAGATAGTGAAATATTGAAAATATTGAAAACACTGAAGGGGGAACAGAGGACCTGCAGGGGTGTGGTGAGGGAGTGGTAAGAATCACATAAGTAAGAAGATTTCGAGGGGAAGGTGAAATTCAGTGTTCCAGCACGTCACTCAACTAGACAAATATTTACCAAGAGCTTATGGGCAACTGACCCTAATCTAACCACTAGGGATGCAACAGTGGACAAAGCCAACAAAATGCTTTCTTTGTCTTTGAGGCGTTTACATTCTAGCTGGGCGGGGGTAGGAGACAGTTCACAAGACATGAGAAAATTATATGGCACGTTACAAGTTAACAAATGCGGCAGACAAAAAGCAGGAACGATGCAGGGCCAGGGGGCTTTGGAAAGGTGACACTTGAGCGACCAGGAGGAACGGGAATGAACCATGTGTCTATCTGGCAGAGGTAGGCCGGGGCCGAGGCAGGTCATTCCTGACATTTTCAAAGAATGGAGTGACCTATGAAAAAGTAGCAGGTGATCAGACCGGAGAGGGAAAGTGGGGGCTGAGGAGGCAGGGAGAGCGTCACTAGGTCTCGCAGACTACTGGAGCAACTCTGGGATTTACTCTGAAGTTAATGAGAAAAGGTACTTCATCAACTTCCCATTTGCTAACGCTGGAGGTAATAGCCCCTAAAAGGCAGGCTTCTGAAACTGAGGGGTCTCTCCGCATTTTGTTTCATGCTGCAGAATCCCAATCCCTGACAAGGCACTCAGATGAAGCCAACAGGCAAGAGTTGGAACGCCAATGATACACAGCCAAGAAGTGCATTTTGGCAGACAAACACAAACACCTATTTTAATAAAAGAACTGCAAACTCACCACTTCCTAGGGAGAACAATGGAGAAACCGAGGTACAAAGAAAAGACTACATTTTTAAAACAAATGCCAAAGTTTCTTCTGCCTCCTATTACCACAAAGCCTGCTCCAAATGACAACTGCAAGCGACTACATCCAGAGAAGGTGCTGCCTTGGCCAGCACTGGGGGGAAGCCAGCCAGAAGGCACGTCTCCGAGTAAGGAAGAGGAGGGAGGCACAACACTGTGAGAAAATGCAAAAATAGAAGACATTCTCACCCAGACCACTCCTTTCACCATACCTACTCATGTTCCATTTCAAATAAAAGGGCGCTGATCTAAATATAAGCTTGTAAAGCCAAATCAGGCTCTAACCAAAGATGCTTATGGGCATACTTCCTGCCGGGAAGGAGATGGTACCAATGATTAGGAATTGAAATGTCCATAATGCCCATCACCCTTTCCAGAACTGAGCTTCAACATATACGTCAATTCGGATGACTGCACTATCTGCCATCCACACTGCAGGTGTCTCCAGGCGCCCTGCAGAGGTGGCACCACAGGCGCAGCTGCTCCGCAGCAGCAGTGCCGCCGGGAGGAGAGCAAGTGGCTGTGTCTAGCTCAGTGCTTCGGACACGGAGCGCTGAGGGTTTATAGCCTCCTGTTCCTCTGGCTCCGGGGAGGCCAAGTTTGTCCTGTGACTGAAGTAAGACCTGCCTTCAGGCTGGCAGCTGGGAAGGTGGGGAGAGGTCACACACCTACACAGTGACTTCTCGTTTCTCCCGCCAGCTGAGGCTTGTGCAAGTGCAGGGAGATGTGTGCGCACACCGCAAGTTTCTGGTACAGTGGATTAACCAGGAGATGGTCTTAAAGTTTGTTAATTATTTTTTAAATTAAAGAAAAGTAAAGGCAATATTCTTGGACATGTTACAGAAGGGGAGGGGGAGAAGCATAGATAAATTACAAATTTTTAAAAATCATCATTGGGCCTCCCTCGTGGCTATGAAGCTATGGAGCTACTGGCAGCCACTGCAGCACGGATTCCATCCCTGGCCAGGGAGCAACCCACATGGCACAGCAGACCTCTCCTGACTTGCCCGCTGCTCCCCTCAGCAGTGTATTTCAGTCAATCTGCCTGTTCCACCCCCCACTCTGTCTCTGGTGAATCTTCTTACCCCCTCACACCTCTGGCCTAGACCCCAGTTCTTCTTTTTTTAAATATTTATTTTTATTTATACAAGAACTGGGGTACAGGCCAGAGGTGCAGGAGGGTGAGAGGATTTGCCAGAGACAGAGTGGGGAGCAGAACAGGCAGACTGACCGAAGACACTGCTGAGGGGAGCAGCGGGCGAGGCGGGAGAGGTCTGCCGCACCATGTGAGTATCTCCCTGGCAAGCCAGGAATTAAACCTGCGCTGCAGAGGCTGTGGACAGCTTCACAGCACTGTGCTCAACCCACTGCGCCACCATAGACCCCAGTTCTTGTACGCATAAATAAATAAATCTTAAAAAATAAATAAATAAATAAATAATTATCATTGAAACCATGGGACAACAACAGAATTAGAGAAAATTTTGGACAGAAAAAACACTCCCAAAATTCACTCTCTTAAAATAATTATTTCACTGGCTGAGAATAGGACTTGGCCTGCAAGTCACAGCTTGCTAACCCTATTTGTAAAGTCCCTGTTCTATGTGCGATGACCACCCCACCAGTGTTAACCAGAAATAGGGGGCAGATACGCATGCCATCCTCAACTGGAAAATTCCATTTAGCTTTCCTCTGCCGTGACTCATATTTGTCATTTCCTTTCCATTTCCATTGCCAGGCCCTAAATCTGACTTTGTTACCTTTCATTTATGCACATTCCCCTGTTTTCACACATGCTGCTTCCTCACTGAATCCCCTTCCTCTTGTCCCCTACCTATTAAAATCTCTCTGTCCCACTCAGCTTGACTGTAAATTAGATAGCATAAGGACTTAATATTATTTTAGGAGGGGCAATGGTATTGTAGTTATGTATTTTTTTAAACACTGTGATTTTTTAAAAATATTTATTTATGCACACAAGAACTGGGGTATAGGCCAGAGGTACGGGGGATGAGAGGATTCACCAGAGACAGAGTGGGGAGTAGAACAGGTGGATCTACTGAAATCCATTGCTGAGGGGAGCAGCGGGGAGACAGGAGAGGTCTGCTGCACCCTATGGGTGAGCTGCCTGACTGGAGATTAAACTCGAGCTGCAGTGGCTGGTGACAGCTTGATAGCGCTGTGTCTTTAACCCCTGCACCACCAGGGAGGCCCCTCACTATGTATTTTTTTTAAGTGTTCCTATCTTTTAGAAATTCATGTTGAAATTATCATGGCAGAAATACTGTGATGTCTGGGATTTACTTCAAAATAATCTGAGGGTGAAAGTGGAAGAAGGGGTGGGTATACAGAGGAAACAGCCATTAGCTTTAGGGAAGAAAGCTGGATGACGACTTCACAGGGATTCATTATTTTTGTATATTTTAAAATTAAAAGTTCTAGACAACCGAAAGCTGAAAACATTGCAGTTAAAGGCCAGACTCCACAACAGAATTAATACCCCTACGTCCTGTACTACCTCAGCACTACCTATTCATTACTCGTCCATTCTGCTCCGTGCTGCCGGCCACTAGCTGCTGATACCAAGACAGTGAACTCTCTGAGGACAGGCATTTCCCAGCAGACTTCACATATAATTGACACCTGATATTGTCTACTAAAGTTATCTGAAAAAAAAACAAAACAAAAACAAGACCACAGAGACTCAAGGAGAAATAAAAACAGGGCGGGGACATCTTCCACTCTTACTCCCTGATCAAAATTTAGTCTGAAAAATTCATCATTTCAACTATATATATACACCATATACACGCCGGCTATCTGTAGTGCTGAACTTCAGTGATCCAATCTAAAAGCAGAAAATAACCATTCAGGGCCTCCCCGGTGGCACAGCGGTTGAGCGCTGGGTTGCGAAGCTGCCAGCAGCCTCTGCAGCGCCGGTTCGATCCCCGGCTGCTCCCCAGCCACCGGAGGAGGGTCCCACATGGCGCGCAGACCTCTCCTGCCGCCCGCTGCTCCCCTCAGCAGTGTACTTCGGTCCTTCTGCCTGCTCTGCTCCCCGCTCTGGCTCTGGTGAATTCTCTCACCCTCCCGCGCTTCTGACTGTACCCAGTGCATGTATAAACAAAAACAAACAAATGAATAAATAAATAAATAAAACATGCCTCTATTTAAAAAAAAAAAAAAAGAAAAAAAAAAGAAAATAACCATTCACTTCAACTTTTCTGGAGTCAGCGGTGAGTGACGAGGATAAGATTTTTGCTCTTAAAAAGGAGACGGCGTCATTATCCTCCATGACTTCGAAGCCACCAGCATATTAGACCACCATACCCACCGCCATCTTTGTCCTGGTGGACGATGGAATCAGTTTGGTTATCAGTGCCAGAGCTGTGGTAGAATCATGTATCTGTGTCTATTATCCATCCAGTACTAGCTGTACTACAATCCTCTCCAACCTAAAAGAAGAGAAGGTAAAGTTTTCATTCACTCAGTGATGCTGATTAATACATTTGGCTTTGGTTGGTTTGATCTGAGAGAGGAAATCAAGGAAGTTCCAATCAGGTAGCTCTGCTTTCCAATTTTAAATGTTTTAAGTGCCTCCAAAAGATGAGCAAACTCACACTGCTATATTTAGCAAAAGGTTCTCTCAGCCCACATTATGTAAAATGAAAATAAAAACTCTGCTACTGAAAAATGGATAGCTTTTTAAAGAACAGAACTTAATGCATCAAGTATAACACATACAATTCTGGGCTGGAATGAAGCAACCTCGGTCTACCACCAAACAGCACACACTGAGCGAACCCAGCTCTCCCCCAAGTGGTCCTCCATCTCTTGCTCTATCAGCTCCCAGGCTATCCTTGGGTCTGAGAATTTGCCCAGTGTCTTCAACTGCCAGGCAAGCAATCTTGCCATATGCAAAAACACTGGCTTCCCTAACAAAACTAACACACTTCGCCATCACATTTTTCTAATTTCCAAGTGTCCTCTGATAGCACATTTGTTCCAAAAATCCAGGAATCCTGAATATGACCCTCGCTAATCACTATTATAGTCCGTCCCTTTCGATTCCTATTCCTTGAGTCCAGCCTCCAAAACCTGCACGATCAGATAACCAAATCAGAAAATAGAATATGTCTAGCCATTAAAAAGAACAAAGTAAAACAAAGCCATACAGGGATTTCTACAAGACGTTTAGTGTAAAAAGCAAAAGGTAAAAACTAGTTTTCATGTGAGTCCCTTTTTTAAACAATATCCTTAATTCATTGTGTATATATATATATATATATATATACATTTCTATATTATATAACAGAAAAATCTGTAAGGTTGAACATAAGAACTATCTGTTAAAGGAGGTGATGCAAACTGAGAAAGTGAAGAGAAAGGGTGAAACAAAGCTAGCAAAAGAGAAAAACAATAAATTTCACTTAACACTGCATATGTGTGTACAATGTATTTTTTATGTATCTATGTGCAAGTATATATATTTTTAAACTTTTAAACAAAATGAATTAAAAATACTAAACAAATTCAGTTGGACAAGCACAAGAAACTTCCACTCAAATAGAAAATACCTGTAAATACTATGTCAGGTTTCAAAAAGTATCTACAAATTCGTTGACACCATTCTGTAAGGTAGAAGCAAATTCCTGAACTCCCCTTGAATATGGGCTGGGCTAGCGACCAGCTTCTGATCTATTGAATGCAGAAGAAATGATACTGTGTGACTTTCCAGGCAATACAGGGCTATAGTGAATTAATAGGAATGAAAGTTTAATTATAATAATGTACCACCTATGTTCATGAACATGGAAACTTTCACTTTCATAAAAAAAGTGTCTACAAACATAAAAAACTTGTTTAGATTTTACCAAAATCCTCAAAGAATTTCTAAGAAGTAAGATGAAGGAAATGCAAAGTGAATGGTTTGCCTACTTTCATTTTGAAAACCAGAATTGGGCCTCCCCTGGTGGCACAGCGGTTGAGCGCTGGGTTGCGAAGCTGCCCACAGCCTCTGCAGCGCTGGTTCGATCCCCGGCCACCGGCGAGGGTCCCACATGGCGCAAAGACCTCTCCTGCTGTGCCCGCTGCTCCCCTCAGCAGTGTACTTCGTCAGTCTGCCTGTTCTGCTCCCTGCTCTGACTCTGGTGAATTCTCTCACCCTCTCGCGCTTCTGACTGTACCTAGTGCTTGTATAAATAAATAAATAAATCTTTAAAAAAAAAAAAAAACAGGCCAAACAAATGACAATTAGATTTAGTTTACAAATGCACTTAAAAAAAAACAAAACAGAATTAAAATATGGGAATGGGAATCCCAACAGAGTAGTACTCCAGTTGCCTTCTATAAACACAGCTTTCAGAAAATAAATGTCTTTCTGAGAATTCTTTCTGTGATTTGCTTTCTGTGAATAAATTATAATGGTATAGTGAAAATGCTAGACTAAGAACTTAAACCAGGCAGAGCCACACTAGTTAAGAGGCTTCACCTTGCTAATTATACCCTGAGTACCCACAAAAAAGAACAATTTGCAAATTCATAAAGCAACACAAAGAGCATTTGCACAGTACTCTGAGATTTACACAGCACTGATGAACTCTTTCCTCTGTTCTTCCCAACAACCTTGAGCAGTCAGCTAGACAGCTGCTTTTACTTCTTTCAACTCTGGTAAGACTAAGGTAACTAACCTCAAATCATAGGCTTTTGTGGGGTTTGTTTTTGTTAAAGGAAGGATTTAATTCTTCTGGTGCTAAGTCCAGTGTCCATCCAATCTACTCTACCAGTACATCAGCATAAACAGATGTCTGTGAAGATTAATATTTTGCTGATTTTTAAAGTCTAGATTAAATGGCAACTGTTGGACCTCCCTGGTGGCACAAGAGGTTAAGTCTCAGCACTATGAAGCTATCCTGCAACCACTGCAGCACGACTTTGATCCCCAACCAGGGAGCTGAGCTGACCCACAGGGTGCAGCAGACACTGCTCCCCTCAGCGGTGGATTTCAGTAGATCCGCCTGTTCCGCTCCTCACTCTTGTCTCTGGTGAATCCTCTCACCCCCAACCCCACCCCCGCACCTCTGGCCTATATCCCTATACTCTTGTTTGCAAAAATAAAATAAGATAAAATAAAATAAAATAAAAGGCAACTGTTGTCTTACTTTGTCTCTTCCTAAAACGAACAAAAAGTAAACTCACTGGAGGACACCAAGGACTCTGAAGTTTAAGCTTCATAATAAATCTGCATTTGGTCCCACCAGACATACATGTAAAAGGAAAAACAGTTCATGATTATCTAAGCCTAGACCTAAATTTTATATAGAATTTTTTTTTCAGTTACTGTACACTGAATTTTCCAGGAATATAATGACTGTGTAAATAGCAGATTGCATGCTGTTTCGTGTATAACTTTATCAAGATTTCACCACCATTCTAGAAAATCATATCACCAAAGACATTGCCACATATCATCTGAGTCACCAAAGCAATACACCGTGTCAGCCTTCCAGGCGTCACATTCAGAGACAAGCCATGTGCGCCTGCTGGCGCCGGAAAGCTACTGTTTCTAGTGTGCCATGAAAATTTACATCTATATATCATCTGAGAATTTACATATAGAAAAATATATTTAATTACAAAAAAGATCCTTTTATTTTTCCTTTATATTGCAGTTATGACCCTTTAGATGTGTCGTTAAATTTTATTATCTGGGAATTTCTTTATAGGATAGAAAAGGGCCCATAAAGTCTGATAGTGTGAAGAAGCAGTTACAAACCATCAATCTATCAAAAGACTTGTAAAGAAAATTAATTCTAATTCCTGAAATTGGTGACTTTTAAAATGCTACTCACATTATCCAAATCACAAGTAACATGCTCTTCTGAAATGTGGGGGGAAATTGAAGAAATCCCAGCTGCCATTTTCAAACTTGATTTAAACATGCTGAGCCGAAAAAGAGGAAAATAAGAGTTTAAACTACAGGATCTAACTGAATCCTTTTCCTTTTAAATCACAAAGATCCAGCTTGGCATTCACAAGCAAAGGGCTCCATTATTTTTCTCATCTCTTTCAAAAACAGCTCCCCCTTCAAGATTACACAAATTAGATTGTTCTGCAGCAGGGTTCCTCCTTACAGAGAAGCTCCAGGCTGTCTACTGCAGCAAACCAGTCATTTAGAAGAAAAAACAGATGTTTTTGACTTTCAGATTCACAAAGTGAGTGCAGAAGATACATGCTGTATAGTTACTCCTGGCCTCGGCACTAGACCTCTCCCATCCAAACCATCAACTAAGTAAGGAGAGGAGATGCCAGACCAAGCAAACACAACAGCAGAATACGTAGGGAATGTTCATACTAAGCAGCCGATAGCTTCCTCATGGCCTAGAGTATTAAAAGAATTTATCTAGATTTCTAACACAATCAGTTGCCAACCTACTGATTATTCCATGACCCAGGAAACTACCAAGGAATTTCAGCCCCAATTAAATACAAATGGCACCAGCAGAAACAGTCCCTCAAGATAGATAATGATAATACCTTTTTGGTAAAAAACAGAAAATGGCCACAAATAAGTTAAATGACAATATGAAATCATACTTAAATCCTTTTGCTCTGTTATATGACCCAAATCCAATCCTTATGCCTATCGTTTAGGCTTAAAAACACACGCAGAATCTGGTGAGTCCTCTCTCCTCCATCTCTACCATCCTGGTCTAAGTCAACATCAGCTCTCGCTACATCATCACAACGGTCCTAACTGGACTCCACGCTTCCACCCCTGCCTCTCGTCAGCAGTTGTTCCACACCAGTGGCCAGGGGCTACCTTAGCGTGCAAGTCAGTTACTTGCCTCTTCTCTAGTTTGAAGCCCCCAAAGGTTCCTCTCTCGCTCATGGTCAAAGCTGGAGTTCTGCATGGCCGACACAATCTGATCATCTTTACTTCTCCAGTTTTCTCCCCCATGAACCTCTGCCTAGGCAACTTGGCTCCAGCCCATCAGTCCCCTGGATGTGCCTGGAGCCATCAGTACTTGCTACTCCCATCCCTTGCCTATACCTGGATACCAGGACACCAGGACAGCTCACCTTCTCTGGCTTCCTGCAAACCACCTTTGCTGAAAACATCACATTACTCTTTCCCACTAACCCCCCTTCCCTGCTCTAATTTTCCCACTGGACATACCTTACACCAATCTCTCATTTACTTACTGCTTGTTGCCTGGAAGGTAATCTCCAGAGAGATGGGGTTCTCTCTGGTATTGGTTGCTCTCTCCTCGGTGTCTACAGTGGTGAAGTATGGCAGGAGAAGTATGCTCACTAAGTAGCTACTGACAAAAGGAAGCTACCAGTAGGTTGAGAGGAAGAGTTACAGAAACTTATCCAAAACCACATAGTGAGGTAAGGCCAAATAAGAAACTGAGGGCCTCCATGGTGGTACAAGGGGTTAAGATGCCGCCTATGAAGCAATCTGCAGCCTCTGCAGCACGAGTTCAATCCCTGACCATCCAGGGAGCAACCCACATGGCGCGGCAGACCTCTCCTGTCTCGCCCGCTGCACCCCTCAGCAGTGTACTTTGGTCAATCTGCCTGTTCTTCTCCCCACTCTGTCTCTGGCGAATCCTCTCACACTCTCACACCTCTGGCCTGTACCCCAGTTCTTGTATGTATAAATAAATCTTTAAAAAAAAATAAACTGAATTCTGAAGTCCAAGCATTTTTGGTGTATAGTTTTAGAGAAATTACAGCAATTTGCTGACTTTTCCTCCAGATATCTTGAAATAGGAAGAAATACTTGCATGAGCATCAAACAAAACCCAAATGGAGGTATCATCCCAAACAGTCATTTTTCTAGAAAAGGGTCCCTCAAATGGACTCAAAAAAGATGACGCTTCACACACTGAGATGTGACACTCATTTCTCAGAGAGGCTTCCTAAAAGCCAGGTCCTTCAGGAATATCAGTAAACATGTCACTTGACTTAAGTCCAAAACACACCAAACTAATCTTATGCCCAATCTTAGACCGTGTCCCATTCCAGCCCAACTTTGCTTCCCCAACGAGACATTCTCCTTTTGTGCCCTACAGAGAAAAGTCAACCAAAAAGATAATGGCTAATGTTTAATAATATTATAGCTATTTCTTTCTCTAAGTTTAAAAAAAAAGGAAAGATAGAGGGATAATCTACAAGTAATAAAAACAAAGCAATAATATTACACAGTTAATGAACAATTCTCCCCTCTGGAGGCAAAGGCATAAACAATTTATTGCACATGTTGGTGGCAGAGAGGAAACAGAATTAAATCCATTAACAGCCACAAGAGTTTTTATGTTCCCAGAGGACTCTGGTTTCAGAGTTGCTTATTCATTTTCATCCATAGCAAAAATGGTACAGGGTAGAGATGACAGACTGCCACAGACTACTTTCCATATATTTTAATTTTGAGAAGACAATTTGATTAAACAATAGACTTAAGGTGGATTACACTGCCACATTCCATTAGACATGAGTTGAAAGTACCAACAGAAACCTACCTGTGAAGACAATGTGAATGATGACTAACGTAAGTCAGATCTACCAGAGTCCTGCCCGTGTTAGACCATCCTATTCATAGTCTCACCGACATTACCCAAAGATAATGGTTTTGATGAATGCAAATGCTCAAACATTTTATAAACATTTTGTTTCACTTCACTTCAAATCAACAAGTGAAGAAGAGGTACCCTCACTTTTGAAAACCAGGGGAAAAAATGACCTGCCCAGAGGCAATCACAATAAATTCAACCAGCACTAGATACAGAGCTTTCCTTACTACTCTACATGCAAAACTTGCATTTCTGTGTCTTCAGAGGGTCTCTGGCTGCCTACAACCTCAGAGGAGCCACCCCTGCCCTGAACCTACCAGTCTATCTCAGCAGCGTAACCTCAACCAAAAAGGAAGCAGTGTGGGGCTTCTCTGTCCTCAAACACCGCAGCACAGACTCTCATGGCCTGAATGATACTGCCCATTTCTCTAAGCCTCGCATCCACAGCCCATTTATTCTTTACATATTTGATTACCTGGTTCTTCAGCCCATGGTGAATTCGAAGGAACAGTGCGGAAAGGCGACATTTTGACAGCAATGGGGAGAAACAAAAACAAAAACAAACTAAAAAAAGCAAACACATGAGTTTAGATGTAGTTATGTAGCACGCCGCAGCCTACACTCTTCACTTCCAGCCCTCATGTTCAACACAAAGAACCCACTCATCATCATGGCCCACACTTGAGGAAAGATGAATCTGTGTTTTACATATTCTTAAGGAAAGACCAGAAACATAATATATGTATAAACTTCCAACCAAAGTGGGAAAATAAAGTCTCAGTGCTTATTAAAGGAGAAAATGAACATTCATGCAAAGATCCAAATGGTTCATGATAGCCCTATAGGTAGTATCAGGTTTCTCCTGTGGAAGCTGAGTACAATTTTTCTATAGTTTGAGACATAAAAAGGAAAGCTTAAGGAGACAAGAGAAAAATACCAGCACTATTTAAGCCCTCATGTTCCTGTGAGTTGCTCAGCTTTTATTGGTGATAAATGGCTAGCTGTAAACCGGTTTCGTTGCTCTTCTGGCTGCCAAAAAGAGCTAAAGAAGTCAGCAGGTAGAATAGGGAAGCTGTCTAGTCAAGTTGGCTCAAAACAAAGTTGTGGTTTGCAGGCAAGGCCTGCGCTGGCTCTTCCGTTCATATAAGCTGGCAGGATGTAGAAACAGGATCCCGACCAAGCCACTGCTTCAGAGAACCAAAACAATTTGCCTTGACTTTCTAGTCTATTAAGCTTGGAGTTGGCATGCACTGTGTCGAAAGTGAACCCAAGACCTTATGATGGTCCCAATGAGGGATATCAGACTATCAACAAAGTTGCCCTGATTCTAGAAAGAAAGCAGTCTTTAGAGAGTCATGAAGGAGAGACAGAGAAGCTGGCAATAAAGATGGCAGTAATGACAGTAATAGCTAATGTTTTTAAGTGTTTTCTATGTGTTACATAAGCACTTAACTCACATTAATATAATTTAATCCTCATGATAAATGAGGGGCAGGGACAATTATTATGTCCATTTATAGATGAGAAAATGGAAGCCTTAGAAAGGTGAAATAATTTGCCCAAGTCATTCACATGGCAAATGATAAGTCAGGATTAAAATCCTGGCTAACTGGATCCAGAATTGACACAGCCACTGGGCTAGGAAGCCTCTCGCTGTCTACAATTGGGTAATATGGCAGCATTCTGAATTCCAAACACAAAACATTAAATATTAGTTGTTAACTATGAGAAACTGACAGACCGGGGGTGGGGGTGGGGGGCACCAAGTTTAAACAGAGAACTAGCTCTGAGGTCAGACACTCATGAGTCATGAGGATGGATAATCCAGGCTCCACCTCCCTGAAAGCCACAACCTCTGCACTGTAGCCTTGCAAAGAAAATTTCACCTGACTGGGCCTTGATTTCTCTTTCTGGGAAAACGATCTCACTACCTGCCTCTGAGAGTTACTGTGGCACACAGTTAATGCTCAATTTGCCAGGTTGTTGTTTCAGCGAGTCTTGGAACATCCCACGCCGCGGCCTTCTCTGACCACTCTGTCCCAAACTGCTTCCTCCTGTGCCAGCAAACCCCATTCTGCTTTATGGTTCATCCCCACAGTACTCACGACTTATTAGCACTACACACTATTTATTATACTGGTAGGTTGTATTAATTATTATCTGTCTTCCTTCATTAGAATGTACAGTCTAGGAGACAATGGACTTTGTCAACCTGTTTGTTGCTGTTTCCTCAGCATCTAATCACAAAAACCTGACAAATATTTGTGGAATTAATATATTATCATTCAATACAAAACAAATAGAATTTCATTCAATAAGCATTACAAATAAACAGGCACTGTTTGTTTGACAAATTTACTCATTGAGCAGCTAGGAAGTAATTAAATGAACAGGATTTTTTCAGGTGATGATAGCTGTGGAGATTTATATATCCCCAGAATTCACTGGGCAGGTGAAGGCAGCTTTCCAAGGTACAGGGTCAACTGGGACCTAAATGATTGCCAGGAGCCAGTCACAGGACAATCTGGGGACAGAGCATGCCAGGTAGAGAGAACAGCAAATACAAAAGCCAGGGGTGACAGCTCGCCCACAGCCAAGTGAGCCCAGGGAATGGCACAAGTCAAAAACACAGGAAGGGACCACATCATGTAGTATCAGTGAAGTCATGAAAAGGGGTTTTATGCTAAGGATGATGAAAAGTTAGTGGAGAGTGTCTCTCATCTGAAAGCATTAGAATGTGCACTTCATGAGATCCAGGAATTTGTTTGTGGCACAAACCAGCTGGTTTGCAAGCATTTGCTAAATGAATGAATGGGAAGAAATGGGAAGATAATGAAGAGGGAGGTGACATGATCTAATTTTCATTTTCAAAATATCACTCTGAACTGCTACTTGTGGTTACTTTCTCGGAGGGGACACGGCAGCAGAGGATGGGTAGAATTACAAACAGTGCAATTATTTGAGAGACACCATAAAACAGAGAAAAAGGGCCTCTCCAGTGGCGCAGTGGGTTGAGCGCAGTGCTGTGAAGGTGTCCACAGCCTCTGCAGCACGGGTTCGATTCCTGGCCAGCCAGGGAGATACCCACATGGCGCAGCAGACCTCTCCTGTCTTGCCCGCTGCTCCCCTCAGCAGTGATTTTGGTCCATCTGCCTGTTCTGCTCCCCACTCTGTCTCTGGTGAATTCTCTCACCCTCCCATGCCTCTGGCCTGTACCCCAGTACTTGTGTAAATAAATCTTTTTTTTTTTTAAAGATTTATTTATTTATTTATACAAGCACTGGGTACAGTCAAAAGCGCGGGAGGGTGAGAGAATTCACTAGAGCCAGAGGGGGGAACAGAACAGGCAGACTGACTGCTGAGGGGAGCAGTGGGCGTGCAGCAGGCGTGGCAGAAGAGGTCTGCACACCATGTGGGACACTTACCAGCGGCCAGGGATCAAACTGGCGCTGCAGAGGCTGCGGGCAGCTTCGAAGGCCAGCGCTCAACCGCTGCGCCACCAGGGGAGGCCCTAAATAAATCTCAAAAAAAAAAAAAACAGGGAAAAAGCTCCTCTCTACACCTTGAAGTCATCGGTGTTTTTAAACAAGGAATAGTAAAAGGTTAGTTAGAGGCTAGTTTAACAGAATCAAATAAGTATCCTAAGCCTTTCATGTTTTCTAAGCTATTAAAAAAACACTACCACAAAACCCTGCTACAATCTCATCTCACCTATGAAAAAAGGAACAAAAAAAGAAACTCAGACATGCTTGGAGGAAAACTATAAAGAAAGCACATCAATTTCCTCAGGGACAATTAATATGTAAATTACACACAAAATGTCACCTGGGGGAGATCCTGTTTACAGTAAGATTCTGACAGGCAGACTGCCTTTGGGAGGAGCTTGCAGTCTACAAAGAGAGAGGAAAGGTGCCATAGAAGGAATCAAGTTTTAAAGCATTACTCCTTTCATATCTACCTATCTCTGGCTCAGGTCACTAAAACACACACACACACACACACACACACACACACACAGAGAGAGAGAAAGAGAGAGAGAGAGAGAGAGAGAGAGAAAGAGAGAGAGAGAGAGAGAGAAACAGGGTAAATCACAGTGCTGCACATCATAGTTCTAAAAATTCTACCAAATAACCTAAGGATATTATCCAGTATCTGTTTACAGAGCTAAAAACACTGGAAGTGCTGAAAGGATCCATGAAGCACAAGCTTATCTGAGGGTTGACAAGGATCATTACTCCCAAAGAAAAAGGAGAACAGTATTCAGGTTCAGAGAAACTGGTGACGCAAAAACTAAACTCAAATATTGTGACCTTTAATGTATCTTAAAAGCTTTACAGTCTAAAAGAATCTGCTTGTATTTTTTTTAAAAAGGAAGAATCTGCACAAACACTAACAAAATAGCTAAATGTGCCATTACTAAGATTACCTATCACCTAGTCCTCACCATCCTCCCACCAGAAGGAAAGCAATGGGCTAGAATATTCTCCATTCACTATTTTTGCTATCAATAGAAATGAACTAGCAACTCTAGAGCTTTCTCTTTAGCCTCCATGTCTTTACCTATTCAAATGTTCATTCAGTACAGAATTCCCTCTTGCAACTGGCTTGCAATATAAAATTCAAAAATACTCTTTTGAGGTGTACAATCAAGTAGAGTCAAGATTTGTATTTTTAAATATATATATATTTCAGAACACAGGTCGTTTCTGTAATACATGTTTGGAACTACAAAAAAAATATATAAGGGCAAAAATTAATGCCACACAGCCTAAAACACAACTAAAAACCACTCTAGAGTTAATGCCTCCTGAAAGTTCTCTCAACCTAAGACCTAAAACTGTGGAAACAAATAGCAAGGAATTACCAGGAGGCAAATTCTGTACAAAAAGAAATGAACAGACTAGAGGGTTACAATATTAGAAAGGGGAAAACAAATATAAGAAAAATAACGGGCCCTGGAAATAGAGAAGGGACATTTTAAAATAATGTGGAATATTGGAAACAACCCAAATGCCCAAAAATAGATAACTGGATCAAGAAGATGTGGTACATATATACCATGGAATATTACTCAGCATTCAAAAAAGATAAACACATGCAATTTGCAGCAACATGGATGGCACTGGAAGGGATCATGCTCAGCGAAATAAGCCAAAAAGAAAAAGAAAAATACCGGATGGTCTCACTCATAGCAGGAATCTAGAAAACTTAAATAAGGGACCAGGAAAACGAATAACTATAAGAAAGTGAAAATCAAAATCAACAAAAAACTACGAACCAGAGACACTTTTAGGGGGGCGGGGGTGGGAGGGGAGGGATTGGGGTCAGAATGGGGGGGCTGCAATTGTATGGGGAATATAAAAATAAAATTTATTATTAAAAAAAAAAATAATGTGGAATAGGACAAAAGTATTCAATTTAGCAAAATGAATGAAAAGAAAACGTAAATATTAACACTAGACGTACTATACTTAATACCTCACATTCCTTCTAAAACAGGGCTATCTAATAGAACTTTCTGTAGTCCTGGAAATGTCCTTCTTCTACCCTGTCCAACATGGTAGTCACTAGCCACAGGTGACTAGTGTAACATGAAATGTGGTAGGTATGACTAAGGAAGAAAACTTTAAATTTTATTCAGTGTTAATTTATTTCAATGCCATGTGCTACTAGAATCTAACATACCAGCATAGCTTTAAAGATAAAACAGCTAACGATCTTAAGGCATACTATCAATGGAATGTTTTATGGAATGGTTTTCTGCAAGTTATATAAGCTAAGTAATAGCAGATGGTCATCTATTAGCTGTCTCTACTATACCACCCAAGAGAGATGGGTACCAGTCTCCCAGTGTACTCCTGAGCTGTGACACAGCTGTTATTCCTGTTTTTTTTTTTAATTTATTTATTTATGCATACAAGAACTGGGGTACAGGCCAGAGGTGCAGGGGGTGAGAGGATTCACCAGAGACAGAGTGGGGAGCAGAACAGGCAGATTTACTGAAATACACTGCTGAAGGGAGCAGCGCGGAGACAGGGGATGTCTGCTGCACCATGTGGGTAGCTCCCTGGCCAGGGATTGAACTCGTGCTAAAGTGGCTGCGGACAGCTTCACAGTGCTGAGCTTAACCCTTTGTGCCACCAGGGAGGCCCCTATTCCTGGGTTTTAATGGGATAAAAGGGAGTGTGGGTCCAGCAGGCTTCCTAAGCAGACAACTGCCCTGTGGATGGCAGTAAGAGAAAACACTTCGGAGTTAGTGCCCAAGCGCACATCGTGGTTCTCTAAAACCATCAGAAGCAAAGCTGGTTGGTCTAACTGAGCCTGGGCAGGGAGAATTCTGTCAGTGCTCACCAATGTAGAACCAAACCACCTTGCTCTATTCAGCCCAAAAGGCCTCTGAGAGACTTTCTATGACAGTCTAAACATTTCCTGACTTGCGCTCCTTCTGCACACAGCAAGCAATAACTGTAACAATGACAGATAACCGGTTTAGCTAAGAAAGTGGAAAACAAGTCAAAAAAGAAATCACATAACCACTAATGTGTCCAAAAGATCTGTAAACCGATACATGTAAAACAGACTATGAAAGTCATTCTCTTTCTGACTTAAGGAATCTGAGCTTTCACAGGGATGATGGATAATATTACCTGAGTGAGAGGATATCCTATTACAACACTCACAATGTGAAATTCAAATCTTCCAAGGTACAAATATGCTTTTAAGGAAATAATAGAAATTTTAGCAGGTCTCTTATTTGATAAATTTCAATTACTTTATATCTATCATTTAGTCCCTATTTTTTCCCCTGTGGATTCAAAGATCCTATTTTATATGTATTTCACCCACCTCTTAGAGTGGATAGTAAGTAAAAGAATTCCCAACCAATGCATGAAAAGCTAAAGCATGGAGGAGTCTAGCAAATAATAGGAGCACCATCCCCTGCCTTGCCCAGTGTTTTGTGGTCAGCGGGGGCCCCCATGAGCCCTCCTGAAAGTAGCTCCTTGTGGCAGGCTTGTCTTGCCAGCTGAATTAGGGCCGCCTCCATAGGCTCTAACACTTTCATCCAATGAGGCTTCACTTCAGCGCCTACTTTTTTTTTTTTAATGTAGTCTAAGGAGAAACGTGACTGATAACTGCTGAGCCCCTTCCTGCCCACACGCAGACGAGGATATGCAGATGTGCTTGTACTGAAAGACAAGCGTGATCTAGTTTGTGAGTGAAACAGCACAGTACACTTTATCTCCTAATAATGTTTTCATGCCACCGAGCAGATTTTTGAACACTTGTAAATTTAATAATTTTCCTGCCTCTCCTACCCTAAACAACTCAAAAAAGAGAAAAGAAATCCGGGAGAACACCACTATAGACAAAGGGGAGGGATCAACAAGGACTCCAAAACCCTTCCTTTAGCATCAAGCCACAGACAGGCCACCAGTGTCTCGGATGAAGCCCCACCAGGAGCCGTGCCACAGAGGACCTCGGCAGAGGAAGTACTACCTGGTATGGAGGGAAAACGATGCCAACTTCTAAAACTGCTACCTGCTTTTAACAGAATTTTAACAGCAGGCTGTATTTCACAGTGATCACCTCTAGGGAGTGAGAACAGGAAGTGGACTGAGAGCTTTTCCTTTACAATTTTTTTCCTTTGTTTTTGTTTTATTTCCTTGGCAATTTCTATCTTTCCATACTGCTTGAATTTCTAATCGTGGACATGCGTTAATCTCTTTTTTTAAGTGTTGGAAAAATGTCAACGACTAAAGCAACTTAGATATTTTAAAGCCAACTATAGATATGTTCTTCATCCATAAAAAGTTAAAGAAAATTGATTCTGGGAATGTAGATGTTAAATAAAAACAGAGTACAGGGCCTCCCTGGTGGCGCAGGTGGGTGAGCATAGCGCTGTGAAGCTGTATGCAGCCTCTGCAGTGCCTGTTCGATCCCCGCCAGCCTCGGAGATACCCACATGGCGCAGCAGACATCTCCTGTTCGCCTGCTGCTCTCCTCAGCAGTGTGTTTCCATCCATTTGCCTGTTCTGTTCCCCGCTTTCTCTAGGGTGAATTCTCTCACCCTCCCACACATCTGGCTTGTACCCTGGTTCTTGTATAAAAATAAATAAATCTTTAAGAAAAAAGAAAAAAACAGAGTACATACCTCAGGAACAACAACAATGCTCATTTTATTTAAATATCTAATAAAGGAAAAGCAGGCTTTTCCAAAAGTCAATCTTATTTCTGTAGGGACCGAAAACAGGACCATGACCTTCCTAACACTCAATTTTTCAATGCTCTCTTCTCTATACTCTGTAGAAAATCGTATTTTTCCAAGACTGAATCTCACACATTCATATAAACATATGCACATGTATATAAATTTATATAATCTTTGATCTGCAATTATGCTTACATTTCTTTTCTTTTTTTTTTTTAAATCTTTTTTTAAAATGTATTTTTATTTATTTATACAAGCACTGGGTACAGTCAGAAGCGCGGGAGGATGAGAGAATTCACCAGAGCCGGAGCGGGGAGCAGAGCAGGCAGAAGGACCTAAGTACACCGCTGAGGGGAGCAGCGGGCGGCAGGAGAGGTCTGCGCGCCATGTGGGACCCTCCTCTGGTGGCCGGGGAGCAGCCAGGGATCGAACCAGCGCTGCAGAGACCGCGGGCAGCTTCGCAACCCAGCGCTCAACCGCTGTGCCACCGGGGAGGCCCTGCTTACATTTCTTGAACACACGTATCCCATGCTTGCATCCCATTTGAGTTACACAAGACAAGAATGTCAACCGTACTACATACAGAGGGCTGCACATGGTGGACAGATTTTAAACATGAACAAGGACACCAAGGAGACCTCAAATGAGCCAGGTGACTCTAATAACTGGAAGGGCCAAGGGCAGACCATTTTCTCCCCACAGGGTGTTATTTTCCACCCCGCAGATAAAACAGCATTCTCCAAAGAGCAGAAGTGCTCCACAAGTTCCTTAGAGGCACCAGGGTGATGGTTGAAACACAAAGTCAGAGCAGGACAGCTGACAATCTCAAGATCCGTCAGTAGACATGAAACAACTGCATGTTCCCTGAAGGTGAAAACAAGCAGCCACGCCTCTCACACCAAGTTAGCATAATCATTACCAATTTGATGAAGGCATCCCGCTGTTTCCTGGACTATTCATTTATTATGTGGACTTTTCAGTGATCAATGGGGGCAGAATAAAAATCAATAGCATTTTTTTTGCCTTTTTGTTTGTTTGTTTTGCCCTTTCAACCTAACAAGCTAGAGCAGGCTTATCACCAAACACAGTGACAGATGTGAGGGAGAAGGGACAGCGTGTATTATTAACTGGACGCATGTAGGAAGGGGAAGGGACACAGTGCTTGTGTGTTTTAGAGTAGTAGCTTAGAATATTTCAGAATACAGCTGCATCTATAAAGAAAGAGAACGAGAGGTCTGCATGGAACCAGGAGAGGAACTGCATCACACTAAGCTCCCAGTGGAGTCTCGCACTGTGCTAGGGGACTGGCTAAAGCACACCCAACCAGTGTGGCTCCTGTTTACCCCAAAGGAAGGACAGAGAAAAAAAGAAAGCCCTGGTCAGTGAAGTGGGTGTTGAAATACAAAGCACCTGAAGAGCAGAAAGAGGCAAATGGGAAACAATGTCCTGTTATTTTAAAAGTCTCCAGATCTGTACCCTGAGAACAGTAACTCCATCCGGATACATAAAGGAGCTTCGTAAGGAGCGCCAGGAGAACAGAACAAAAGATTACAGCATTACTGTTTATGCCAACCAGCAGGAACCCACCCAAATGCTCATCAAAAGAACTATGATCTATCCATTCAATCAAAGTCTACCCACCAGTGAAAATATTTCAAGTAGAGCCGCCATACAACAGATGATTCTGACTTAATACTGAGTCAAAATACACACACACACACACGAAGTCACAGCACATACAGTCATAAAGTTCAAGAACACTCAAAACTCTAAATACTGTTTAGAGATGTACATATGTAGTAAAACTATTTTTAAAAGACAAGAGAAATGATAAACACTACTCCGAAGAGTGTTTACCTTTGTGAGGGGAAGAAGGGGATGTGGTCAGGAAGGGCACCCTGAGGGCTTCAATGCAACTGGTAATGCTCCATTTCTGAAGCTGAGTCAAGTGTAGAGATGGACTTTTTTAAAATATCCTCCTCAGATCTCTCTACACACATCTCTCTGTAATGTTCATAGGTGTATATATATCTCCATATACAAATAGACAGACAAAATTTTATATGCACAGAGTAATTTAAAATGAAAGGGAAAAAAGAAAAACAGTGTTGAGGGCAAAGCCAGACATAGCTGCCTGGCTGCTGGCACTTACACATCCACCTGCCTACCGCTGGTCTAAGCAGTGAGCCCAAGATCTGAAGGCAGCAGAATCAACTCAGTCTAGTGGTGACAAGATCACCTCCAGGCACTTCTCACTGGGCCAAACCAGCTCCAGGGTCTCTTCAAGGGGTAAACTGTGAGACACGACACGCTCTCGCCGAAGAGCTGGAGAAAGGCTGCCCTGCCCGTACAGAAACGGCAAAGAGCCCAAACTCGGGCATATTTTCCCCACGGAAGGAAAGTCCCAGATGGCTGCAGCCGACAGCGGAATGGCCGGCACTGGGGGAAGGCGGGAGCGGGGGCGCCCGCAGGCCGCGGGAACGTGTGAACAGCGACGGGAGGGGCTGAAGACGCGCTCGAGGCCCCGCGAACCCACTCCCGGCGCGCAGCGGCGAGGCGGGGCGGGGCGGGCGCTCGCGGGAGCCGGGCATGTGCGCCGCGGCCCGTCCAGACCCCGGGCGGCGACGCCGGCGAGCGGGCACCTGCCGAGCAGACGGGGCCTCGGCGCGTCAGGGCGGCCCCCCCACCCCGGGGACGCGCGCGGCCCGCGGCGCCGGCGGGGCAGGGGCGCCGCCAGGAAGGCCGGGCTGGGTCTGCGCGGGGAGAGCAGGCCCGGCCGGGCGCCCGCGGCCCCGCTCCGGGAGGGAGGAGGGCGGTCCCGCCCCGGCCAGGGGGGCGGCCGGGGAGGGCGGGGCCCGGCAGCAGGGGTCTGGGAGCCGGGCCCGCGGGGGGCTGGCGGGGCGGGGCCGGGGCCGGGGCCGGGGCGGGGGCGCGGGCAGGGAAGGCGGGGCCGCGCGGCGCCGCCCGCCGCTCACCTGGGCACGCAGCTGGCCGAGCTCCGGTCCACCTCCCAGGTGGCGTACAGGTTCATCTGCACGGGGGCGGGGGTGCGGCCTGGCCCCGGGCCGCCGGGAGGCGCGGAGCCCGAGGCCACCGCCACGGCCGTGGAGGTGGAGGTGGACGAGGACGAGGACGAGGCGGCCGCCGCCGAGGTGGACGAGGACGACGAGGCGGCCTGGGCCAGCTTGGGGGGCGTCGGCTGCTGGGGCGGCGGCTGCTGAGGCGGCGGCGGCTGCGGCGGCGACTGGGCGACCCCGGAGCCCCGCTGGCCGCTGCCGCCCCCGGCGCCTCCGGGCCCACCGCCCGGCCCTCCGCGATCCGCCATGGCGGGGCCGGGCTCGGGGGGCGCGGGGGTGACGGGGATCGAGGCGGCGCCGAGCGGACGCCCAGCTTCGGCGGCGGCGGCGGGGGCTCGCGCGTCTCCTCAGCCCGTCTCCTCAGCCCGCCCGAGCGCGCGAGCGAGCGAGGAGAGGCTGCACGCACGCGCGGGGCCTCGCGGCGCGCGGTCCTCGCGCTCGCCGGCCGCTGCCTGTTGCGGCCCGCGCCGCCGCCACCGGGTGGGCGTGCCGGGGGCGGGGCGTCCGGGCTCGCGCCGGCCCCACCCAGCGCCGGGGCGGGGCCAGCGCGGCCCCGGGCTCGCGCGCGCGCCCCCGGCGGGCCTGTGGGCGCGCGCCCTGCCGCCAGGTGGGGGTCTGCGCCGGCGCACGTGCGGCCGGCCCGGGCCCTCAGGCCGCGACGCGACGGGCTGCGCTCCCGCACGTCCTCCCCTCCCCCTCGTCCTCGGCCCGCCGCTGCCCGGCCGGCGGAAACCCCGCTTTTCCGGGGCGCGGCCCCGGCCGGGATGGGTCTGCCGCGGGAGCGCGCTTCTCTCCCCCCCCCCCCAACACCCCCCCCCCGCCCCGCGTTTGCGCAAATGAGGCAGAACCCGCTGCCCGCGCCGGGCCCCTTCCCTGGACTGGGCTTTCTTCCTGCGACCAGCCGGTGGACGGCGAGGACCCAGCGGCCGACCTCCGCCACGAGCGAGGCAGGGGCCGTGGGCCGGGAAGTTCCCGCCCCTGCCGCTCCCCGCGAGGCCGGGCTCCGGCACCTGGAGCCCAAAAGGCCCCGGGCTCGGGTGACTTGCGAAGCTCAGCCCTGGCCCATCTGGAGCCAGCGTTTCTCCTTTGTCCCTACAGCCTCCCTCTCCCGCAAGAACCACTAGTCCCAGGCTCCTCATTTCTGCCAGCAAATTCCCATACCTAGAATGTTTTCTCTGCTTCGTCACCTACTCCATTTCTTAAACTCCGTTCCTCCCAACACCTCACGCAACTGCCAGTCCCTCGGTGGGTGCCTGGGTGGGTGCCCTTGGGTGCACTTGCACCAGCACCAGTACAGCTGCTGTCGGCAACTGTTTTTTCTGGCCCTGGGAAGTGCCTGCTGGACTCAGCCACCAACCTGGCCTGGCCTGTCAGGAAGACCAGGGGTCACTGGGCCTAGAACTTGAAGTAACCCCCTCCCACACGCACCAAAACCTGGAGACTGGTTGGTTTAAACTTTCCAGGGGTCACAGGACTCAGGACAATGTAGATTTTGACCTCTGTGCTCTTGGGCTAAGGACTTAGGCTCTTCCAGCCACAAGTTCTGCTAAGAAGTTCTGACCTGGCCTACTTCGCAAGCCCACTGGACTTTCTCAGCCCAGGCCAGGTGCTAAGCTGGCTATTTTTACTCCCCAAGGACAAAGTAGTAAGGACAATCCACACCCGGATTGAAAGGCCGGCAGCAGGAGTCCCAATTCCAGCGAGGTTTTGGCTTCATCACCAGTCTCAACTGCAGGGTCTGACCTAGGCACAAGCCCCTGCTCATTGGGGCCGCTCGGAAAGGGCGATGGAGATGGAGCATTGGGAGTGTGACACAGTCATTTCTTTCCTTGGGAAACAGCTTTATTTACAAAACAGGTCTAAAATAAGAACATGAAATGACAAGCCCTTAGGAACTGTGGGAGGGCTGGCTCTTGGGGACCCAAGTGTGGAACCCAGGCGTCCAGGCAAAGGGCCTAAAGAAGGACTGATGTGTGAAGGGGACCTAAAATTTGAACTCCTTATATTTCTTGCTGCCCCCGCGGCTGTCCTGGGGCTGAGCTTTTCGTTTCTTTTGCTGTAGAAGATGAAAGACAAACAGGTTACCACACGTTACGCACCGATTCCCAAACCAAGACTGAGCAGGCTGACAGAGACACGCAGGTCTGGAAAAGAGCACTAAGACAAGAATCCCTTCTCACCGCTGTTTCAGGTCCTTCCCCCTGTACCTCAGTTTCATTACACTTAGAGGACCCCCCTCCCATCCCCACCCCCAGCCATTTCTAAGGCTTCCAGTACCAAGGAAGCTCAGGGCAGCAGGCTGTTTTCACCCTCATTCTTGCCACTACAGGACACCTCTCCACTGAAGGAGACCCTCGTCCCTGGTTCCCACTTAGGGGGCCCCATGTGAGCACCTACCTTCTGTTTGGCAGCATGCTCAGCCACCATGTCGCTGAAGTCTTCCTTTTCCACCTGTGCCTGCTGCTCCCGCACATGCTCCTCATACTTCTGGGTCATGGCCATGGGGTCCAGCTCCAACTCTTCTGGTGCCAGGGCCACTTCTACACCTTGTAGCTCGGGGGCCGGCCCCTTCCGGCTCATAACCTGGAGGAGAGATCAGAGCCTTGTCATTGCCAAAGAGGCGCAGAAACCCTAGGTTCTGGCCTCCCCAAGTCTCCCGAAGCAGTGCCTCCAAGTACTCACCGTGGACATGTCATAGATGTGGGTTGATCCCATCATGGCGCCCCCGACAGTGGCTGTTCTCTTCTCTGGCAACACAGTGAACAGCTGAGGAGTCTCACTTCTGTAAAGAACAATGGGGTCAAACCCAAAAAGGAAGGGACAAGAGTCTTCAAAAGGGGCAGCACTTCCACCCAGCTCCCCTTAGAGGTTCCCAGATACCCAGAGGGAAAAATGATGTTCAAGCTGCCGCTACAGGCCATGGAGACCCAGGAGAGGAGTTGTGGGTCCATGGGGAGAGGGGCAGGGCCCTGTTTATTGCAAAGAATCCAGTAAGAAAGACCAGAAGACCAACACCCCGCCAGACCAGGACTGCATCCCCACCTAATTCCCCGGAAGAGATGACACTCTTCTCCCACAGCAGCCAGAGCGAATACCTTGAAACACCTCATCCCCTTTCACTCCTCTGCCCAACATCCATCGAGTCTTCTGATCATTACTTGAATAAAATCCAAACTCCTTACAATGACCTAGAGGGCTCTTAAGCTCATGAGCTGATCTTGATTCACCATACTCTAACCTTCATTCTTTTTTTATAAACATTTTCTTTCTTTTTTTTTTTTTTAAAAAAGATTTATTTATTTACTTATACAAGCACTGGGTACAGTCAGAAGCGCGGGAGAATGAGAGAATTCACCAGAGCCAGGGCGGGAGCAGAACAGGCAGAAGGACTGAGGTACACTGCTGAGGGGAGCAGTAGTCCAGACAGGAGAGGTCTGTCGAGCCATTTGGGACCCTCACCCGGCGGCCAAGGATCGAACCGGCACTGCAGAGGCTGCGGGCAGCTTCGCAGACCAGCGTTCAACTGCTGTGCCACCGGGGAGGCCCTCTAACCTTCATTCTTGTTCTTTCTAGAACACACAAAACTTGAGACCTCTGCTTCCAGACAAGGAGTAACAGAGACTAGATGCACCTGTCCCATAACCCAAAAAAAAAAAAAAAAAAAGAGCAAGCAAAGTATATGAAACAGTAGTTTTCATGTCACTGGATGTGAAGCAACAGAGCACAGTGATTTCTGAAACAGGAAACAAATGAGGTGAGTCTGTTGACTGCTCAGCCCACTGCACGGGGAGTATGTGGGCCACAGAGCAGAGGCGGTGTAGAGCCCAAGGGACACCATGGGCTGAGGGGCTGATGCCGAGGGTGCAGGGAGACCAAGACAACTAGAGAGTATAGAGAGGCAGGGCACACACTCAAAACCTACAGGGGGCCCTCCCAGGACTCTGGTGAGGATGGCGTGTGAGGAAACCGCAGAGGCCAGGGAAATACCCAATGGATTAGTAGTAACAGTGTTGGCCTCTCTCAGGATTGAGAATAGTGCCTGTTCCACTGGCCAGAATGAAAAACCTCCTGCCTTGTGGGCAACAGGGGAAGTGCACAGAAGGGTCCCCACTCTGCTGGAGAAGACTGAACACTGCTTCTGTCCTGACTGAAGAATCTGAAAAGCAAGAGCTGAAAGGCTTAAATAGTTTCCAGTTCCCTTAATAGAGGTAAGACTTACAATGCAAAAGCATCCTGAGCCCCCAACAAGGTAAATTTCACAAGTGTGGCATCCAATCAAAAATTGATATGCAAAGAAACAGGAAAATAGAATCCTTAATGAGGGGGAAAATCAGTCGATTTAAATGAACCCAGAACTGGCAGAGATGTTAGAATTAGCAGGCAAGTATGTGAAAATGTTGTTATAACTGCACTCCATCTGTTCAAAATGTTAAATTAAGAGACACAGAAGATATAAAAAGACCCAAGTCACACCCCTAGGGTGGAAAAAGTACACAGAGGATGGGATTAATGTCAGATTAGAAATTGAAAAAAAAAAGCAAACCAGAAGACACAGGAATAGAAACTTTCTAAAATAAAAACACACCCCAAAATCTTTATTTTAAATTAACATAGCAGCAGGATGACTTCACGAGAGATCTGCATGTACAATAGGTGCACAGACGGAGCTGCCACAGGATAGAGAAGGGAAGGTAAAGAGCATTTGGAAATGTGATCCAGGAACAGCAACCACCGTGAGCCCGGTATCCAGAGCCTAATGAAGCCCAAGCCAGGAGACAGGACACATGCTGAGCAGCGGGTCAGGCTATCCCCAACAGGCATGGGGAAAATCTTATAAAGTGCCAGAGATAAGTGGTACGTGTACACAAAGAAACACGGCAAAGATGATGACAGATCTCCTATCAGAAACAAAGCAAGAAAGAAGACACTGGAACATCAGTAAAGTAAAACACAGTTAACCTGGACTGCTACGCCAGGCAAAAATTCTTCCAAAACAAAGGCCAAGTGAAGCCATTTTTAGACCACACAAGCTTCAAGAATTCCTGACCAATATACGCACACTACGGAATGCTGCAGGAAGCCTTTCAGGCAGATGGAAAATGATACCAAATGGAAACCCGAATAAGACAAAGAAAGAGAAGACTGGGCATGGGGATTATGTGGTTATGATTTTTATTGTTTAAATTGTGCTAAAAGATAGTTCACCATTTAAACAAAAATAATAACTACGTAGCGTATATATAGACTCTAACAGGTAAGTAAACTGTGTGACGATAGTGCCAAAGCCAGGGAGAGAAGTAGAAGTTACCACTGTCAGGGTCTTACTACTACCCAGAAGTGGTATAATATCACTTGAAGACAGACTGTGGTACAGATAGATGGGTAGTATAAACCCTCAAACAACCGCTAAGACAACAAAACAAAACCTTACAGCTAATAAGTCAACAAAGAAGATAAAATGGAATCAAAGTATGCGCTGTTAATAAAGGTCAGAAAATAGTAAAAATGGAACAAAGAACAGAATGGACGCAGAGAAAATCACCTGATGAAAGAGAGGCCAGTACATGAAGACTTAGCAATCTGACTATTCCCCGGGCACACCTCGCTCCACACACTCCCGACTGCGCTTTGCGGATACTGCGGTTTTCACAAATTTAAGGCTTCCGGCAACCCAGTGCAAGCAAGCTCTTGGTGCCACTTATCCAAGAGCAGGTGCTCACCCCAAGTCTCTCCCCCATTGAAAGGAGACGTGGACATTAGTGGTTTTTTGGACATACTGCTCTCATAGGAGTCTACAGTATAAACCTAACTTTTCTATCTCTGGGAAACAAAAAAACGTTGTGACTCACTTTATTGCAACCTTCACTTTGTTGTGAAGATTCTAGAACCAAAATCAGTGACTCCGAGGTGCGCCTGTACATGTAATAGCAGAGCTTTAAAATGCAGGACTGCGGAACCACACCTGTCCTAGGGCCTCGGCATCGCCTGCACTTAGTTCCTTCGGCCCGAGTTCCTCCTGTGACTGGTGCTTGCCCAGCATTCAGCTCTCAGCTCAAACACCTCCTCCTCAGCGAGGCCATTCCGAGCACCTCCCAACACCCAAGCCCTCGACATCCCACTACTGAGATTATCGTGTTCTCTGGTGACTTGCTGGCCTTGCCCCACTGCCTGAAGCAGTACCTCAAACACAGCTGGTGTGCCAAATCTCAGTAAGTTCTAAAAACAGGGTGCGGGGGATACACAAACGTCACCCAATCAAGTAACAGGCTAAAGGGAAGAGAAAGTCCTCCCCAACCCCCGCCCAGGCCCTTCCTGGTTTCCTCACCCATCCATTGCCTCCTCGATCTTCTTCTTCCTCAGCTCAATGAGTTCAGGGGTCTCCATTCCAGCTGGAACTGATGAGAACCCTCCAGGAGTGATGAGGCCACTGCGAAGAAAGGGACAAGCTCTGGAGTACAGACGAGGCCCCCCAACAATAGACTCCTTCCCAAAGGCAGACTCTGCCTCCCACCTGTCTGCAGGAGTAATGAAGCCCGTCTCATCTGGCTTGTCTTCATCACTTTCCTCCTCCTCCTCTTCTTCAGAAGACTCTTCATCAGATGGCTCCAGCTCCCCCAAGGGGTCCGATCAATCTCTTCTTCCTCAGTCTTGGTCTGAAAGAGATCGCACATTCCTTCAGCAAAGTAAGCACCTGTCGTGTGTTAAGTCACGGTAAGCTGCTGGCCACAAGAGAGAACAATCGCAGTACCCACGGGAAGCTCACATTCTAGTGAGGTGCTTACATGACAGCTCAAGAAAATGTATGCCCCTTTTCAGACACTGAAACTTCACAACTCTCAGCTCCCTGTAATGAAGCTCCAGACCCACAATCTCTGAATTTCATAACCTTAAGACCAAGCTGACCAGCCACGGCCCATACCTGAAACTCAGCAGCATTGGTCCCAAACACGTCCCCATAGAGTGGTTTCCCAGTCTCGTCCACAGGTGGCTTGCCCCAGCCGCCAGCATGGTACCCGAAAGAACAGCTCTGCACAAAAGGAAATGCAAGTCTGGAATACTGCAGCCCAAGAGCAGTCACTCTCCAGAGTACAGGACGAATACCTGGGACTGCTGAAAATTATGATTTCAGAGAAGAATGAAATGTCATAAAGCACCGCAAAGTTGGGCATCCCCAGTGGCGCAGCAGTTGAGCGCTGGGTTGTGAAGATGCCCGTGGCCTCTGCATTGCCGGTTCGATCCCTGGCCGCCGGTGAGGGTCCCACATGGCACGCAGACCTCTCCTGCCCCCTGCTCCCCTCAGCAGTGTACTTCAGTCCTTCTGCCTGTTCTGTTCCCTGCTCTGGCTCTGGTGAATTCTCTCACCCTCCCACACTTCTGACTGTACCCAGTGCTTGTATAAATAAATAAAAAAAGCACCGCAAAGTTATATGCAACAAATATGTGGTGGTACGAGGGTTGGGGGTAGGAAGTATCCTGCTAGGCCATTCTTCTCCAACCCCAGTGCTGCCTCTAGCTTGCTAAGCTCCAGCTAGAGAAGGGAGCAAGTAAGGAGGGCTCTATACCATGGCTCCAACAAAGCACCAAGGCAACTAGCTACCAAAGCTGCTCACAAGAGCCCGCCCTCTACTGAAGGGGCAAAGAACCCTCATCATACAGGTCCAGTGTGGCGGCACCCAGAGACTTTATCTTAAGTCCACTAAACCTGATTCACAAAATCTCATTCCAATGTCTGGTGAGAGAAACTGCTCAGGACTTCAACTACTCAGCACTTCCAGAGGCCAGCTGTCAGTGCTTTGCAGGAGACAAGTGAGGCCTATCTGGTTGGCCTTTCTGAAGACACCAACCTGTGTCTGTCCATGCCAAATGTGTGACGTTCACAAGACGTTCAGCAGCCCTAGCACACCTTGTATGTAGAGAATCCACCATGACAGGAAACATTTCATTCTCAACAAAAGATTCTCTTGCTGTTACTGTAGTTCTGAACATTAGGTATTTTTTCTCCAAGGGTCAAAAGGTACCAAAGTATATGATGGCAAACAGAAAAATGCGGGACAGAAATCAGGTATTAGCAGTTTTTTCAATTTCATTTGCATCTGATTTTTAATACAGAGATGCAAAGCATCCATTAAGTCAAAATGTTTCAGTGGGCAAGTTTCAGCAGTTCAACATTGTAATGACTCTAAATAAACTTGTCCACTCCCTCTGGACTATGCCAGCATTTGCAATTTTTTAAACCAAGATTTTCATCAGACAGTAAATATCAGCACTCACTCTACTTTAACTGTGCTGTCCTACAAGCAAGGACATATTTTTTTTTTTTGTTAATTCTGCTCTTTATTTTATTTTATTTTTTAAATAATAAATTTTATTTTTATATTCCCCATACAATTGCAGCCCCCCCCATTCTGACCCCAATCCCTCCCTTCCCGCCCCCTAAAAGTGTCTCTGGTTCATAGTTTTTTGTTGATTTTGATTTTCACTTTCTTACAGTTATTCATTTTCCTGGTGCAAGGACATATTTTTTATGTGATTCCTGTAAGCGTGCTGTTAGGAGACAATTTTTAAAAACCCAGAAGTATGCAAAGGACCTCAGCCTTCCCGGCAGAGTGCTCGCCATCAGAACCCAACACACTTACTTTAAAAAACATGGCTCCAACTTCTTAGTGATTTTTCCAAACTTTGGAAACCTTTCTGAATTTGTTTCTCTTAAGAACAGAAATTTTTATCTGAACATTAACAATTAATTCCTTTTCACTTTAATGACTTTATAAGGTTTTTTTCCCTGAACCTTTTATTTTAAAATACTAAATTCAATGACATTCTTAAGATAAATCATTTCTACCTATCTACCCACCTACCTATCAGGAATATATCTGCAGATACCTTATTCAGATGTTAAATTTGTTTTTTTCTGAGTGGTGAAACTGAGTGACTCATCCCCATCTTTGCTCTCATTAATTAATTGTTTTATGATAAGCACGCCAGGATTTTATAAAAAACAAAAACCGCATTACTTTTCTTTAAAAAGAAGAGAGACATGGCAAAATGAGAAGGAAAATAAAAACCACCCTCTAGTTAAAAAGCAAAGGCAGCTAAGAATGGAAGAAAGGCCAGTGCTCACCTCTGGGATGGGCGAGTTCAGCCCAGGGATCTTCAGGTTGGGGTAGGACGGGGGCGGGCCGTATCGCTGCATGGCAATCAGCCATGGGGGAGGCACCTTGTGGGCATTCTGTGGGAGAAAGCACAGGGTATTATCGGCCGACCGGAGCCCTCTGTCTCCCTTCCGCCCCAATTCCACCACCTTCTCTGAGGCCCCAGTCAGGTAACTGGCACTCACTGGTCCTACTGGCATCCCCAAGGAAATCCTTAGCTCATCAGACAGATCTCCTGGCTTCTTCTCCTTCAGTCGTGTCTCAAACTCCTTCCCCTGAGGAAAAAGAAGACCACGCTGTATTGTGTGTGCCAGCCAAACACTGAACAGGAGAACAAAGACCAGGAGCGCCAATCGACACGGGGTAAAACCCCCCACTGAAGGCTGCCTGGTCCCCACTGCCATTCTCATCGCTTCTTTCCCTGGCGACAGAAGGAAAAGGAATAAAGGCCAGGAAGGAGGGGAAAGTTAAGGCTCCCAGTGCCGTCATTAACCCACTGAGAACACAGGTCAACTAAGGACCTACTTTCTGGCCTGTGAAATGAGGGCATTTGACAGAATGATTCCAATGTCTTCCTGCCGCAAAGATCCACAACATCACAGTGACCAACATCACAGGGACCCGAAAAACAGAACTTTCTCCTACCCTCAATGTTAGATGTTTCCTAAAAGCATCTGTTGCTTGGCCCCTCTGTCCCTAACGCCTCCACTCTATGTGATTACCACCTCCAAGGCCTGGTCTGCACCTCTCTTGCAGATACCACCTCATATTAAGATTTCAGATTCTATCCCCTCCCGGGGCGGGGTGCCTCCCCAGCACAGGCCCAACCTCATAGTATAGGTCCCCGTGGATGGTCAGCTTGGGCTTGGTCTGCCACTTGAAGAAGGCGTCATGCAGCTTCTGGTAGTCGATGTCGATCTTCCCCATTTTAGGCCGAACCTTCTCTCGCATTTTGGACTTCATGGTCTTCTGCTCTTCCTGTAGAGAATGGCAGAAGACACACCATAAAAAGTATTCACCAGGGGCCTCCCTGGTGGTGCAGGGGTGAAAGTCTCAGCGCTATCAAGCTGTCACCAGCCACTGTGGCACAAGATCCATCCCCAGCCAATGAGCTACCCACAGGGCACAGACCTCTCCTGTCTCCCCACTGCTTCCTTCAGCAGTGTATTTCAGTGGATCTGCCTGTTCTGCTCCCCACTCTGTCTCTGTTGAATCCTCTCACACCCCCACACCACTAGCCTACACCCCAGATCTTGTATGTGTAAAATAAATAAAAATAAATTTTTTTTTTTTTTTAAAGTATTCACCAACGTCAACCCTTAAAATATCAGGCCGGGGCCTCCCCTGGTGGCGCAGCGGTTGAGCACTGGGCTGCGAGGCTGCCTGCAGCCTTTGCAGTGCCGGTTCGTTCCCCGGCCGCCGGCAAGGGCCCCACAAAAAAAAATAAAATAAATAAAAAATCAGGCCCCCCACTCTTGGAAGAGATGAAGGCAAACTTCATTTATCTCATTCTCAATGTCACCAAACTCCTTCCTGCTCAAAACTCCTCAAAATCCCCAATACAAAAAAGAGACTTGTATGAAATCAGCCTCAGCTACAACTGTCCATCAGCACTTTCTCAAGCCATATGATCAAGAGACTGATCTCAAATTACCCCCGAGGGACAAGGGGCTGGAGTCTGGCTGCAGGCAGCTTCCATGTGGGCGCTGGGACCCCGAGTGCATGGCAAGGAAATAAGCATTCCCTACCCAAAGCATTCCATGAAGAACCTCAAATTTAAGAAGCTACACAAGGACCGTGAACCTCCAGCTGTGCAGGCTCGCACTGGGAGCAGGAACTAGAGACACGGCCACAAGCAACCCGGAGGAAAAGGAGTCACGTCATGCTGAGGAGAGCTGGTGACACAGGGGCGGGGGAAGAGACAAGAGGAAGAGACCAGAGGACTCAGCATGGGGCAGGAGCATGAGCTGAACACAGGGGTGAGGTCTGCCTGTCAGGAATGATGTCCTCCCGCCCCTGCTCTCCCTGCCAGGCGTCAGATAACTTGGAGAACAGATAATTAGATGATCTCCAAGTAGGTAGATTTGGGGATCCAGATTCTGATATTGAGGAAGGCCGCATCCCCTGGCCTCACCTTCTCCTGCAGAGCCTCACGCATCTCCTGGATGCCTGTGCGTTTGATGAAGTCTGGCAGCTCGAACGGAGGCTTCTCAATGCCTCGTTTGCCCTGCAGGTACTTGCGCTTAAAACACCAGTGCCGCGGCACGGGCACAGAATTCCGAGTGGCCTTGAGGTGAACCAAGAGCTTGGGGTCCTGAGCTGTCACATCATGCATCTCCACAACGTCAGGCCGGGCCACGAGCTGGAAAACACCACAGTGTGACTCTAGAAGGCCCCAACCTCTCTGGCACAAGGCATGTTTGCTTCCTCTTCTGCCAGCCTCTTAAGGTAACTTCCTAAATCACTCTGGCCTCCTTCAAAGGCCTCCTTTCCAAAAGCAAAACCCTGTGGGGTTCTAGGAGCTCCTCAGGTGGGCTCCCCACCTGGCCCCAGGGCCTACTGGGTTGTCTCGCTTCTCACCTGCTTGAGTTCTGCCACCGTGAAGCGATTCATCCGGCGCAACTTCTTCTTGGACAGCTTGGGGGCTTCTGGCTTCTTTTCCTAGAACAGAACAGTCATCACCTTGGAGCAGGACCCCCAGGTGGGAAGAGACAGCCCACTGCAGCCTGTTTTTTTTTTTTTTGTTTGTTTGTTTTTATTTAAAATTTTTTTTTTTTATAGAGGCATGTTTATTTATTTATTTGTTTGCTTGTTTGTTTGTTTGTTTATACATGCACTGGGTACAGTCAGAAGCGTGGGAGGGTGAGAGAATTCACCAGAGCGGGAAGCAGAGCAGGCAGAAGGACCGAAGTACACTGCTGAGGGGAGCAGCGGGCGGCAGGAGAGGTCTGCGCGCCATGTGGGACCCTCCTCCAGTGGCCGGGGAGCAGCCAGGGATCGAACCGGTGCCACAGAGGCTGCGGGCAGCTTTGCAACCCAGCGCTCAACCACTGCGCCACCGGGGAGGCCCTGACTGCAGCCTGTTTTAAGCCACCTACAGGAGCCTCCCTCCAAGGCTCCGCCCCAGTACCTCTCAGGAGGCATCTCAGCCAGCTGTCCCCGCAGTCCCTGTCTCCCCATCGGAGGCTGCAGCCTCACCTGCTCGTCATCACTGCTGTCGTCATCGCTATCCTTGTGCTCCTCCTCAAAGCCCTTCTTCTTGGGAGCTGCAGAGTTCTCCATCTTGTCCAGTTTCTCGGGCTCCTTCTCTTTCTCCTTCTTCACGTCGTCAGTGAGCTGCGAAGCCAGACAACATCCGCTGGGCCCCCTCCCCAGTTCCTGAACCGGGCCCTGAAAACACGCCCTCCCAACCCCATTTGCCCCGCCTGCTCGGCCCCTCAGCGCATTGCTCCCTGTACCTTGAAAGCCTCAAAAATCCTCTTGAAGAAGATGAAGTTGGGCTCATAAATCTCAGGCTCTTCAGTCACATACTCGATCTCAACATCAGCAGCGGGGGAGTCTGAGCTCCGGGACCGGGTGGGCTCCTTCTCTCGGTCTCCAGAGCTCTCAGATGATGCCCCCCGCACTCGCTGGGGCTTTTTCTTCTTCTTTCGGTTCCGACGCTTCCGGTTTTTCTGTCAAAAACAAGGGAAAAACCACAGAATGAGAGACTCCAAGCACCAGGCCTTACCCTTCCACCCAATTGCCAAGAGGCTGAGTAAAAAGGTCTTGAAGTCTGACTGCAAGGTCTGCCCTCTCGAGCTGGGAGCCTCGGGGTGAGTTACTGCCCCTCTCAGAACCGCGGCTTAGTCAGTGGCAAGACATGGAGCATGCAGAGACTCAAAGGCTTTATGGCGGTGACCGAAACGGCAACAGGGCGCTTAGGGTGAAAGAGGCTCCCAACGGCAGGCACTCCGCGCGGAGCGCTACTCCAGGGCCGCGCCGTTGGACCGGCCTTCCAGGCTCAGCACCACTCCATACCTCCTTTTTGGATACGGACACCGTGTCCTCCTCCGTCTCTGACGCTGACTGGCCCAGGGACGAGCGAGTGTCTGTCTCCATCTCCTCTTCCTCTGTAAGGGACGCGGGCGGCTGTCAGCCCTGCCCGCCCCTTGCGGCATCAGCCCCCTTTCCCAAGGGCCAGCTTTTCTCGGATCCCCCCCCGGGGAAGGCAGGGAGGGCTGTAGCCCCGGCCCCACCACCAGGTCCCGACCCTGCAGCCTCAGGCCCCACTCACCCTGCTGAGAGTTCATCTCCTCCTGGCGGCTCTCCTTCAGCTGCAGGATCTTTTCCAAAGCCTGGGGAATCTTGGGCCCCACAGAGGGGTCGTCCATCTGCCAGAGACAACCCAGGAGGCGCGGGGTGATTACAGTGTCCTTCCTCGGACTTCACCCTCTTGTACCAGAGAGACCACTGGCCAGGAGACGTGAACAGCAGCAGCGGCCAACACCAGCTGGACACTCACTCCTCAGCATCTCTGAGTTACCCTCAGATCCTGGCCAGAAATGTCCCCCAGACCCTACTTCCTGCCCTGCCTCAACATTTTAACTTAGTATGGTTACCCCCGCACTCCCCCCAGAAGTCCTCCCATCTTCCCTGAGGATTCTCTACACACCCAGAAAGCATCCCCTTTTAAACCACATTCTCCTGTCCTGAAAAAGAAATCACATGCTCACCTCTCTGTTTTCATCTCCAGGGGGTGGTGGGGGGCCCCGAGGTCGGGGAACAGGGGCTCCCATGGGCAAAACAGTAGGAGTGGGACCCACTGGAGCTGCTACTGGAAAGAGGAAAAAACCCAATGTCAGAGGAAACAGAACATTGTAAAAATTACCTTCCTTGCTAAAAGCCAGGGTGGTGTTATCCTTAGAGGGAGGGGTGGCTAAAAAGGAGACTAGGAGAGCTTTTGGGATGCTGATAATGTTTTGGCTCCTAGTCTAAATGCTGGTTTTATGGGTATGCTCGGTTTATGAAAATTCACTTTACATGCTCTAGTCCTAAGAAGAGAAATTTATCATCACCCTCCTCGCCCTGCCCTTCCATTCCCAAAGATTTACCTCGAGGGCCCAGGGGGGTGCGAACACCAATCTGACCCATGTCCTGTGGCGGCCGAGGCACTGGGGTGCCCATCTTGGCAATCTCCTGCTGCCGCTCCTGTTCTAGCAACACCGCTGCCTACGAGGGGGAAGTGGGGTGGAGACACAGCTTGAAAATCCATCCAGCAGCCCAAGCAGCCCCCGGCCAATGCCTTCTTTCAGCTAGACAACAAGTTCAGACATCACCCCCACCCCACTTCCCAGCCACTAAGCCAAATAGCCCTCTCATCACCAAGGAAAATCCCTAGAAATGCCCCCGGAAACATCTGACTCCCAACTGAGAACTTACTAGCTAGACAGATACTGCTTTCATTTCTAAGGTAGAATTTTCTCATTTTTTCTTCCTCAAAAGACTGTCATTTCTAAGGAACAATGAGTTCTTTACTTACATGGACCCCTCAAGTCCTAACACAACCTAGGCAAAGACAGTGCTTCACAAACACTTCCATGTCTACTGCTGTTATCTTCATTCTCCAAGAAGCCTGAGAAATGCCTACGTAACTGACAGAGCGCACCTCTAAGATTGAACGTCTTATGTATCTTTCCCTGACTTAAATTATTTTCAACACATTCAGTCTAAATCAGATACTAATGATTAAGCTGGCACAGAGCCCTCTCCAAGTCCCTAGAAATATGCTAAAATATCAGCATATAAGACCAGTAAGGTCAGCAAACTTTTTCCGCAATAACCAAACAGTATTTCAAGTTTTACTGACCATTGGGCAAACTCTGTTGTACATTCTGAGTTTGGTGTTTTGTTTGCTTGTTTTTTGACACTTTTTTAAAAACATAAAAGCTGTGTCATTAGCTCACGGGCCATTCAAGACAGGCCACGGGCCATAGTTTACCAAACCCTGATCTACAAAAGGATGCAATTACTTGGGAGATCCTGGAATTTAGTTTAGGATAAGGGAGTCTCCACAGAAAACTTAAATGGTGCTTCAGTTTTAAACACTAGAAGTGTAACAGATTCTCAAGTGCTTCAGACTCTAAACACTAGAAGTGACTGCCAATGGATTGGACCATGGGGTCAAAGGTCAGGAAGAGGGACATTACCCGCTTCTGCTGCTCCAAGAGCTCATGTTCCTTCAGTGAATGATCTCCCTGCTTAAAAGAGAAAACAAGCTCATACCAGCACCAATCTCTCATAGATCAGTCTGCCGTAACTACTTCCTGGAGTCCTCTTCCAGCCTAAGTCCTAAGTTCTAGTCTTTGGTCCAGACTCTTCCTCCCAGATCCAGCTAGGATCCAACTCTTTCTGAGGCTCCACTCCCCCTACAGGACCCTGATGAGACCCGGGTCCAGAATGTCACCTGCCCTACCTGCTTGGCACGCTCCTCTTGCTGCATGAGCAATGCTGCCTGCTGCTGTGCCAGCTTCAGTCGCTCCTCTTCTGACAGCGCCACAGGCTCACCCACCCGGAGAGGAGGTGGAGGGCCCAAGTTTGGTGGGCGGGGTCCAACTGCCATAGGAAAGCCAAGGCCAAGGCCTGGTGGAGGAGGTGGTGGTGGAGGAGGAGGTTGCAGAGGGGGGAGTCCCATGGGTGGTGGTGGCATGGGAATCCCAGGGAGCTGTGGAGAGAGAGATGACCATCAGCGGGAAAGCACTTACCTACGGCAAACATTGCTGGGGGGATATACTATGAGCCACATGTTGTGGTTCAAATTCAAATGGCATAAGAGTCTCACATTCAAAGAGAATAACAGGACTATTACTAGAAAAGAATGTTAACTTTGGGACATCAACCAATGAAGGCCACCGACTGCCTCCCCAGAAAAACAGCATGAACACAGGTTTTACATACAATTTCAGGAGATTCACAGCACTATAAGCTATCCGCAGCCACTGCAACATAAGTTTGATCCCCAGCCAGGGAGGTGACCCACATGGTGCAGCAGACCTCTCCTGTCTTGCCTGCTGCTCCCCTCAGGGGTGTATTTCAGTAGATCCACCTGTTCTGTTCCCCACTCTGTCTCTGGTGACTCTTCTCAACCCCGACACCTCTGGCCTACACCCCAGTTCTTGTATGTGTAAATAGGCCTTTTTAAAAAAAAATTTTTTCAGGAGCTTCACGGATACCTGCAAAGGTATCTATGGACTCTTTAACCCACACACAGACACCAGTAGACCCTACTGGCTTTATTTTTTAATTATCTTTTTAGGTCTTTTTTTTTTTTTTTTAAATTTTTGTATAGAACAACTGCAGTGTAGACCACAGGTGGGGTGGAGGTATTGGTGAGAGGATTCCCCAGAGACAGAATGGGGAGCAGAGCAGGCAAGAGGAGCAGCAAGTGACACAGGAAAGGTGTGCTGCACCACATGGGGGTTAGCTCCCTAGCCAGGGAAAGAACTCAGGCCACCGCAGTGAAAGCTCTGAGACTTAACCCCTAAGTCACCAGGGAGGCCCCCCAAACTGGCTTTAGAGAAGAGCCATGACCTGGATCAGAGAGGACCTGGAAGCTGAGAGAACTTAAACGGAGGCAGTGTGTCCCACTAATTCAGAAAACACAGACGTAGGAACTCAAGTGTGGGAGTCAGCCCTACTGTCTCACTGAGTAACAAGGGAACTGTGCCTACGTTATTACTTCCAGCTGAGGGGAGGATCAAGTCAGGCTTCCAGATAGCCAAGCTGAATTTTAAATGACAGGTAGAGCATGGAAGAACAGACACTGGGGAAGTAAGGCACTGTCAGGACCAAAAGAGAGCAGAAAAGTGTCCAGTTCTGGCATCACAGCACCTCACTGCCCAGTCTGCTAGCTGCATCCCCAATACTCACGTGGGAAATGTACTACCTTGAACAAAGGAATGACAAAATGGAATAACCTCCTTACCTGTGCTGACATGGGAGGGGGAGCAGCTTTGTCCCCATCTTCACCTCTCAGAACTGGCCGATTTAGCACGATGCCAGTCTGCAAAAGGAAGAGAACTGTCAGTCCAAGAGGAGCTATTGCACTAAATGACGTTCCCTCCCATTCATACAACAAAATGTACGCCGTGCTGGGCTCTGGGGAGAGTCAACATACACAAAAGCGATTACAACAGAGAAGACAAAGGCCAGAACAGGCCAAAGGAGCAAGCCCCCGCGGGCTGCGCCGAAGCACATGAGGAACGGAGACGGGACGGTGAGGATCCCAAAGGCCTAGAGAAGCTCGGCCTCTCCTGACGTGCCGCCGCCAGCACTTACCTGGCGGGTGTAGGTCTGCAGCCGTTCTACCAGCTCCTCGCGACTCCCTGCTGGGCAAAGCACAAGATCAAAGCGGTACGTCAGGCTGAGCCGAACAGCGGGCCTAAGTCAGGCCCCAGTCGGGCCCCAGCCACCGGCCTCCCTCCCCCGCCCCTGGGTCTCCGGGGTAACAGGCTCCGCTTCCCCACAGGCCTACGCAGCCCGCTCTTGACCGCCGGTGCTCCTCACCCTGGATCGGAGCTCCGATCTCCGCCAACTTGGCTTGAAGCTCCTGGGCCGCCCAGGCGCCATAATGCCCGGGAGGTGGCGGCGGCGGCAGCTGCAACTCTCCTTTCGGCGCCTCGGGATGCTCGGCCGCCATCTTAGCCGCAGCAAGGCGCGCGACCAATCCGGAAACTCGGACCAACCTCGGGGCGCACTTCCCGGAACTTCCGGCAGCGCCGTACGCCACGTCCGCTCGAGAGTCGGAAGGCCTCTGCCGGGAATCCCGGTTGGCGAGAGAGGCAGCCGGGCCTCCAATGGCCGGCGCCCGGGTCGCAAAGCTTCCTGGGAGTTGTAGTCCGCAGGTCGCGGCCGACGGCTCCGGCACTCGCACCCGGCCGGGCCACGGCACCCGGATCCTGGGGGCTGGCGTGGGGGCGGGCTGCGGGGAAAGCTGGGCCCGCCCCAGGGCGTGCTGGCCGCGTCTCACCCGCCCTAGAGCCGATCTGAGTGTCTAGTCTGGCGGGAGAGACCCGGGCTCGAATGCTCCCAGGGAGTCCCGAGGGACGCATTCCCCGGGCGGCCTCCCTTTGCGGGCTCATGGCGGAGGTTGCAGCCGCTGCCTGTGATTAAACAGTGTCTGATTGTCCGCCCACCTACCCCCCCGGCCCGGCCCGGCCCGGCCCGGGATGAATGGGCTGAAAAGGGATCGGAGCTTGAGAAGAGCTGGCTCGCCCGGGCTGAGCTCCAGCGGCCAATCTTGGGGAAGGGCGCCATTGAAGCCTCTTTTCCACCTTCCCCCTCAAATGTCGACCCGCTAAAAGCCCGACCCCGCTTCCCTTTCCTTCTTCCTTGGAGCTCATCCTCCACCATTTGCTTTTAAGTCTTTCTTGCCCCTTCTTCCCACAGACCCCGACTTTTCACTGCCCTGCAGCTCCTGGAGATGCTGAATAGACTACTAGAAGAAAAAAATAATGCAGTAGTCTTATCTGGGTCTTTTTTAGTCTTGAAAATAAACTCGGGATCCTGGTCCTCATTGGCCTCCTATCAGGATCGGCCCTGTCTGGAACCCTTCCCCCCATAGTCTGTGCACCTGAGGCAGACAGGTGCCCCCCACCACCACAATTGGTCACCTCTCCCTGTCCTGTCCTAATCCACCAACTCAGTTTCTCTCCCCACCTCAGGCCCCTCTTCTAAGGTCCCTCTCCCATTCTAGTTCTCTCTCATTGACAGCCAGGCTCCGTGTGAGTGTGTGCGCGCGTGTGCACTAGCTAAGTGAGAGCCAGGAGGCAAATGGTCTCACCTTCCCTCACACACCCATACTACCAGGCTCCGTTTCACTGCCTGCCTCCAACAGAGCAGTAGCTGGAGACGGGGAAAGAGAATGGTGTGCCAGGTTCAAGGAAAGTGAAGTTTAGGAGTAACAAAGAAAAGGACCAGGCCAGGAAGTTTGCTCACATTCTAGCCTTGGCTTGGCAAATCTCTTCTGCTTCTGCCCAATCTTGAACCTTCCTCTTTCCATCACGACCACCATTCCAGTCTCTTGCACTCATTTGTCCCAAAGAGAGACCAGTGCTGTGCTTCCCTCCTACCTGTCTGCCCACTGAGGCAGAACCATTCCTGACCCAAAGGAAGTAGACCTCTGTTCCTTATAACCAGAGAGTCCTTGGCAGGTCACCTGAGGCTGGAGGCCAGCCCCCAAGGCACTGTATGAGCTAGGTGAGGGGTCTCAGGTAGGGTAAACTGAGGGTCCGCAGGTGAAGAGGTAGTGTAGTTAGGACCAGAAGAGACAAGTCAGGAGGGACCTTATTTATCATAGCAGTCCTGGGCCCAGATGGGGTCAGACACCCCGCCCTCGCCGGCAGAAGTGAAGCCTGAGGGGCAGCCTGAGAAGCTGACATGCCCCAGGAACCACAGCAGCTCTGACTTTGAGCGCCCCCTTCTCGTCTCCTGAAAAAGGACCCTCATGAACACCTGTCCCCTGCCTGTGAGGGCCTATCATGGAATCCAGTCCCTGTCAGTGCAAACTCTGGAGGACTACCCCAATCCGGGGCCCTGACCGTACCAGGCCAAGTGGGCAGGAAAAGGAGGTGTGTGTGAAAACCAGAACTAAATGTGGGGCTCTGAGTGTCTGGCAGGACTTTGAGAGGTGCTGCTGCCCAGCCCCCGGGGTGGTAGGAGCTAAGGGATAAGGAGACAGAAAATTCAGGACCATACACCCAGAGTTCACACAGCATGGGCAGGCTCAGAACCCAAGGACAGCTCCCGGTTCAGCCCAGCTGGAGGTGCCCAGCTCTGGAGCTCTCGACTGGACTTAGAGGAGAACAGGGTGAACTGGGTTCTGATTCCCAGGACAAGGGGATTGGGCAGGGATCCTGGCCTTGCTAAAGCTCTGTCCTGCTGGAGACAGGGGCAGGGCTCCCCAAAGGTGTGAAGGCTGGTGGGACCAGGCACTGAGCTGCAACTATGCTTCTCTGGTGCAGGTGGAGAGAGAAGCAGGAGGAAGGCTGTGCCTAGTGCTTCCAACTCCCCTAGGACCCAGGGATGCTGGGGTATTCAGACACCTTCTGGGCCTCAGTTTCCCTTTTTGTCCAGCGAGGGCCAGGAGCTGGTCTCACGGGTATCACACTCGGCAAGGGTGCCAGGGTAAGATGCACGCATGTCAAGAGGCCACCGGAGCGTGTGCACAGGCCGCCGGCTGGCCAGGCAACCCCCTCCCCCCTCCCCTGCGCGGCCCGGCCCCCGCCCCGCCTCCGGTGTGGTGTGCGATGGGGGGCGGGCGGCGGGCTGAGCCGAGAGGAGCAGAGCCGAGCGGACGCCGCCACCTGATCCCATCCAGGCGCGGAGAGGCTAGCGGCCGGCTCTCGGCGCGCGGCTCCCGGTGCCCGCGGCGGATTTGGAGACAAGGAGCAAGAGGGAGCCGCGACCAGCCCCCAACCCGGTCGGAGGCTGAGCCCCCGCGGCGTGAGTACTGCAGTGGCCGGCTCAGGCTGGGGGCCGGTAGACCCGAGCGGGATGGGAACGAGCGGTGGGTGGGAGAGTGCGGTTGGGGCCCAGAGCCTGGAGAGCACGAGGAGGGGGCGCTGTGCCCCCAGGGGTGCGGGCCAGTCCGGCCTATCCCATAGGGTGACCCGATGCCGTTGGCCGATCCCTGGGGAAGGTCGGGATAAAATTGAGGGAATGGGGGTGGGCAGCGATAGAAGACCAGGGGGATTGGGAGGCAGGGATGATGTGGGGGTGGGGTGGGGGTGGATGACAAGGAACGGGGGCTGGGGTGAGAGGGGAAGCAATAGGGGGGAAGATACTGGATTTCTTGGGTCAGCCCCTGGCCCCTTCCTCTAGCACAGGGGCACTTTGCCTATTCTGGGCTGTGCCAGCTGGTCAGGAAGGAGTCTCCAGGTCATCCAGCCATGGGGATTAGGGGAGCATCCCCGGCCAGGGCACCCTCCTCCTCCAAATGCCTCAATATCAGCCTAAGAGCTTGGAGGGGCAAGAGCAAAGGGCCCATTTAGAGTGGGTGGGCACCCAGGCCAGCAGAGCCCGATCAGCCCCGCCAGTTCCTTGGGTTCCCTGGAGAAGGAAAAGCAATTTGCAAAGCCAGGCAGCAGCCTGAGGTGGATCGTTCTTACTAAAATTAGCGCTGAAGCTCTGATAAGGCCGGGCACCCTGATCCACCTGGATGCCGAGGGAGACACTCTGCGCAGAAGGTGGGGAGGCCAGGAGGCAGGGCCCAGCCACCCAGCCCAACCCAGCCTGGAGAAGACACCGGGCCACCCCAGCCTCACAGCTCTATGAGAGACAGTTTGAACGAACTCACCAAGGACAGGGAGGCCTCCCCCAAAGTCCCAGCAGCACCCTCTCTCGGGACCTGGAATGTTTAGCCTGGCGGCGCGCCCACCCAGAGGAGACAGGGTTACTATTTTCAAATACCTGAAGGTTTGTTATGGAGAAAAACGTCCTTGTGGTCTAGCAACTGTGCACGGTGGAAGGTGGCAAGGGAAGAGCAGAAGATGCTAACTGTTCCAGAAAGAACTTTCGAACAGCAGAGGCAGCCCAGGCATGTACCAGGCTTGATCTGGAGGGGACAAGCACCCTGCCACGGTGGCAGCCAAGCAGGAGACTCAGTCTCAGCTGAGTTCTGGAAGCCTCACCTGTCATCACTCTCCAAGGAACAAGTCGGTCAAAAGCCATGGCTTTTGAAGGTGCCAGACACCCATGGAGACAGAGGCGGCGATCCACCAAGTCAGAGTGATGCCAAAACCTCTGGTGAGGCGTGTGCTGACCAGACCGGAGGCGCGAAGGAAAACCCCAAAGTGAAGGACCAGCTGGGCGCCCACCTAGACTCCCACGCGTCACAAGAAAAAGCCCGCATGGTGAAAGCAGCAGACCTGGGCCCTTTCCAGAGGAGCCACAGGCAACTCACTGACTTGCACGGTCCTCCTGAGACGGCAAAGCATCCTGCGGGCCGAGGCCAAAGGCTTAAATTCATCTTTTTAATAAACTGATCATCACTTTTTTAAAAAGGAAAGAAAGGAGCCATTGCCCATCTTGGAGGGCTACTGTCCCGGGGACGCTGGCACTCACTGTGTCCTCTTCCCCAGCAGGCTCAGACTGGGGGCTGGATCCCCAGGGCTGAGCAGGGGAGGGGGACGGAGGGGCCACCAAGCACTCTTCTCTGTGTGGCGGCTTGAAGCATCTCCCAGGCAAAGGCCACCATAGCTCACTGCAGGCCTGACCTCCCTGGCCGAGAAACGGCAGTCTCAGTGAACGTAGCAAAGACAGGAATAGGCTTGTCCCCCACTTTGCCCCTTGGCAACTCCTGCAGGCACAGGGAGTGAAGAAGGCATCCTGAGAGGGGCTGCTACAGACTCCCGCCCTCCACATGGAGCCTTGGACTTGCCCTGCTAAGCCCTTGGTTGCCCTGTGTGGCTGGACCCTTCACCCCCTTGGCTCCAGGAAGATTAGTCCTGTCTGCAGGCTGGGGAAGAAGCCAGGTGACAGGATCTGGAGAGCAGGGAAAGGCAGAACCGGGACATCTTTCCACCCAAACAGGTTTAAATGTAATCCAGGATTAATTGGGGGGAGGGGGTATAAAAAAGAGGGACTGGAAGCCAAGCCCAGGGCCCCAGGGGAAGGTGATGGTCAAAAGAGTTTTTCATCTGCCTCACCCCTCCTGGGACCCAGGTGTCCTAGTTACACACACGTACATGCCCCTAACGCTTGGGGCTCCCCCGCCCCTGTGGGGACAGGTATGTGAGGTTGCAGCTGGACCAGCCCCTGAGACAGAGACCCCACCTGAACTGGGTGACAGGCCCCGCTGCCGCAGCTGACTTTCCACTGGAGCTGCCAAGGGCCGGGCTGCCCTTGAGCCAAAGCACTGGAGTGGGGACAGAAGACCAGGCAGCAATCAGACCCTTCTGGAGACCTCAGCAGGGCAACAGGCAGGAGCCCCTCCCCCGCTGCCAGCCCCCGCCCCGGTCAGGTCCCTGTCTGGGCAGTCAGCTGATGGGGTGGCAAGGGTGTCAGGTGTCTGGGGATGGAATCAAGATAAGGTTCCAGGATTTCAGGGCCTTCCTTTCTCTTCCTCCTGGATTTACTGGCCTTGAGTTCTCAGGGCAAGAGCCCAGTGAGGGCCTCCCCGGTGGCGCAGCGGTTGAGCGCTGGGTTGCGAAGCTGCCTGCAGCGTCGGCAGCGCTGGTTCGATTTCTGGCCGCCGGGCGAGGGTCCCACATGGCACGCAGACCTCTCCTGCTGCCCGCTGCTCCCCTCAGCAGTGTACTTCGTCAGTCTGCCTGTTCTGCTCTCCCCTCTGGCTCTGGTGAATTCTCTCACCCTCCCGTGCTTCTGACTGTACCCAGTGCTTGTGTAAATAAATAAATAAATCTTAAAAAAAAAAAAAAGAGCCCAGTAAGGCGTTGCTCAGAAGCAGACAGAACTGAGGGCGGGGGGAGGGGAAACCTGTTCTCACAGCATCCACTAGGAGCCAGAGTGAGCAGGTCTGAATCTCCATTAATACCAGCTGTGGGGCCACCACTGAGTGGCCACCACTGAGTGGCATCATAGCCGACAGCCTCAGTTTCCTTGTCTGTAAAATGGAAATAACGCCTACGTGGGGCTGTGGTGAGGATGAAGGGAACAGTACGCTACACACAGTAAGCCTGCGGCGCCCACTCTTCCTCTTGTCAGAGACTCAACATCACTGTCTCTGAAGAGCTCAGTCTCAGGAGAGTCAAGACCAGCCAGCGGCCAAGGCAGCCAGTCAGGTAGTCCTGGAGGAGAGGAAGACCTGAACTGAGACTTCTGCTGTTGAGTGCCAAGGTGAGACTACTGGGCAGACAGAGCCAAAGACCAAAGACGAGGACAATCGGGCAGGCAGAGAAGCAGAGAACAGGGGCTCAACCGAGGGAGTGATCATGGCCCAAAGGGCTGGCCGCACCCCAAAGCCTGTAATTCCACCCAAGACTAAGTGATGCGCAGCGGTGTGGAGATAGGGTCTGGTAACGAGAGGCAGGAATCTGATCTTCCCTGGCCGCTCTGCTCACCCACCCTCTGGAGTTTTCCTTCTCAGCAGTCGTGCTGGGGCCCAGAGCCCATATCCTCTGCCCACTGCAAACCTGTTTGCCTCCTTCTCCTGCCAGGCCGCTCAGGAACACTGGCCCTGCTACCAGAGCCCCAGGAGCCTCCATGAGTGCCGAAGAAGGGAGTCCTGGATAGCGAGGCCCTGTCTGGTCCAGGAGAGGGTACCCCATCATGGCACCCATCCTCCAGCACCTGCAGCAAGCCACCAAGATAATGAGCCGCAGGAAAATCCTGCTGCTGGTGCTAGGGTGCAGCACCGTAAGCCTCCTCATCCACCAGGGGGCGCAGCTCAGCTGGTAAGGCGGCTGGGGTCTCTCCTTCAGTTTCTTCCACTGGCAGAAAAGTCCCTCTTCTGCTTGGTTTTGCGCCTTCCCACTATCTGAAAATGCTTTCCATATCGTCTTTTCAGATCCACATAAACTCCCTGGGCAAGGACTATTCCTCACCAAGGGCAGAGTGACCCCAAGTCAAAGTCTCAAGTCAGTGACCAGGCCAGGAGTCTAATTTAATTTAGCCCGAGTCTTCCCACAGGACTGGGCGAACTTCCCTCACTCCTGAGCCCCAGATTCCTCACCTCTAAGATGAGAATGCGTGACCCACTGGTTGCCCTGACGCAGGATTCCACACAGTGACAATTAGGAGCCCTGACCCTGCTCCTAGCGCGCTGTGTGAACCCTGCAAAAGATCCCTGTACCTCTCAGGCCCTCGACTTCCTGATGTTCTGACCACGAGAATGGTGTGAATGGGCCCAGACCCCCTGCCAGATGATTTGGTGGCTTTAAAAGGACATCTGAGTAGACATCCCGAGTCCAAACCAGGCAGAGTTAGGAGTTCTCAACAGTGTCCTCAAAGCAGTGAGAGCTGTCCTCGTTAGTTGCTGCTTAGAAGGGTGGAGACAGGAGAGCCACTCCAAGTCCGATGAGAACTTGCAGGTCGCGGGTGGTCTCCAACACCCTAGTTTCAGGATGGAGGAAGCATGAGAGCTTCACGAAGGCAAGGATGAGTATCCACCTTCCACACTATCATCGTTCTAGAACCCAGACAGTGGAGACTCAAACGACAGTGGCTAAGTGAAGGAATAAGGCTCCGGGGACCTTAACAGAACGGTGGCAGCTCGCTGGTCCCTGCCTGTGTTATCCTAGAGAGAAAGACGCCAAGATAGAAACTCTGGCCTTTGCCTTCTGTAATCTCAGCGGTAACATCCCATTTCCCTGCCCTATCTATCCTATGCCAGCAGGGGGCGCAGGGGTCATCTCAAGAGGCCGCTTACCAAGTCCCGCTCCTGTTCTGGGGGTAAAACCAGGAGGGGTGGCCCTAGGGGGGTGGGCCCCGGGTCAAGGGCACCCTTCTCATCCCCCTCCTCTCCGCCCACCCTCGGCCCCTGCAGGTACCCCAAGCTCTTCCCGCCGAGCTGTCCGCCTTCGCGGGCCTCGCCTCCGCGCCCCAAGCACCTGACCGTGGCCTTCCTGAAGACGCACAAGACCGCGGGCACCACGGTGCAGAACATCCTGTTCCGCTTCGCGGAGCGCCACAACCTGACGGTGGCCCTGCCGCACCCCAGCTGCGAGCACCAGTTCTGCTACCCGCGCAACTTCTCGGCGCAGTTCGTGCACCCGGCCACGCGGCCGCCGCACGTGCTGGCCAGCCACCTGCGCTTCGACCGCGCCGAGCTGGCGCGCCTGATGCCGCCGGGCACCGTCTACGTCACCATCCTGCGCGAGCCGGCCGCCATGTTCGAGTCGCTCTTCAGCTACTACAACCAGTACTGCCCGGCCTTCCGGCGCGTGCCCAACGCGTCGCTCGAGGCCTTCCTGCGCGCGCCCGAGGCCTACTACCGCGCGGGCGAGCACTTCGCCATGTTCGCGCACAACACGCTGGCCTACGACCTGGGCGGCGACCACGAGCGCAGCCCGCGCCGCGACGCCAGCTACCTGGCGGGCCTCATCCGCCAGGTGGAGGAGGTCTTCTCGCTCGTCATGATCGCCGAGTACTTCGACGAGTCCCTCGTGCTGCTGCGGCGCCTGCTGGCCTGGGACCTGGACGACGTGCTGTACGCCAAGCTCAACGCGCGCGCCGCCGGCTCGCGCCTGGCCGCCATCCCCGCGGCGCTCGCGCGGGCCGCGCGCGCCTGGAACGCGCTCGACGCCGGCCTCTACGACCACTTCAACGCCACCTTCTGGCGCCGCGTGGCGCGCGCCGGCCGCGCATGCGTGGAGCGCGAGGCGCGCGAGCTGCGCGAGGCCCGCGAGCGCCTGCTGCGCCGCTGCTTCGGCGACGAGCCCGCGCTGCGGCCCGCCGCGCAGATCCGCACCAAGCAGCTGCAGCCCTGGCAGCCCAGCCGCAAGGTGGACATCATGGGCTACGACCTGCCCAGCGGCGGCGCCGGCGCGGCCACCGAGGCCTGCCTCAAGCTGGCCATGCCCGAGGTGCAGTACTCGAGCTACCTGCTGCGAAAGCAGAAGCGCCGGGGCGGCGCGCGCGCCCGGCCTGAGCCAGTCCTGGACCACCCCCCGCCGCGGCCCATCCGGGCGCTGCCCCGCGGCCCCCTGGGTCCCTGAGCCCCGAGAGCCTGGGCTCTGGCCTAAAGGGGGCCGCTCCTTCCCGAGAGGGGAGTCCCGCGCGGTGGGCTGGCGACGGCGCATCTCCCTGTCTGCCCCCGAGCCCCGGGCGGGGGGTGTGGGGGGGCTGAACCCCACCCTCGAGGAGGGTGCTGATAGGCCCGAGTCCTGGATTACCCTCTCCTTCCTGACTGATCGGTGACTTTGACCCGAGGCCTGTCCAGAACTGCCACCCTGCCCTTGCCTGGGGTTGAGTCCCCACTGACTTTTCCAAGTGGGTGAGCCGGGGCCGCAGGGAGGGGGCGAGCCCTGAAGAAGGGCCTGCCCGTGGACCGCACCAGCCCTCGCTCTTCCGGGGTCACGTGCCCCCCCCACACTGTCCGTCTTCCAGGTTCCACCCTCCCCACAGACTTAAGCTGCTCCCACACTCCCAGAACCAAGAGTTCTTGAGTTGGGCTTTTTGTTTGTTTTTTTTTCCTTTTTTAATAAAATATGTTAAATGTGCAGGTGTTTTGTCTGTCATTGAAAGTCAAGTTTCGGGACCTCCCTGGTGGCGCAAGGAGTTAAGTTTCAGCACTGTGAAGCTGTTGCCAGCCACTGCAGCAAGGGTTCGATCCCCGGCCAGGGTAAGATGGATCCCAGGCCAGGGAGCTGACCCACATGGTGCCACAGACCTCTCCAGTCTCCCCTGCTGCTCCCCTCAGCAGTGTATTTCAGTAGATCCGCCTGTTCTGCTCCCCACTCTGTTTCTGGTGAATCTTCTCTCTCTCTCACACACACACACACATCTCTGGCCTATACCCCAGTTCTTGGATGCATAAATAAAAAATTTTTTTAAAGATTTATTTATTTACACAAGCACTGGGTATAGTCAGAAGCGCGGGAGGGTGAGAGGATTCACCAGAGCCAGAGCGGGGAGCAGAGCAGGCAGAAGGACCGAAGTACACTGCTGAGGGGAGCAGCGGGCGGCAGGAGAGGTCTGCGCGCCATGTGGGACCCTTCTCCTGTGGCCGGGGAGCAACCGGGGATCGAACCGGCGCTGCAGAGGCTGCGGGCAGCTTCGCAACCAAGCGCTCAACTGCTGCGCCACCGGGGAGGCCCCATAAATAAAATTTTTTTAAAAGTCAGGTTCCCCATGTCTGGGGGCACCCAAGATCCTCAGGGGGGGGGTCATCACAGGACTGGGGCCCAGTTTCAAACAAGCTCCTCTGCTGGCCTTCCCAGAGCCTCACCACTCTCATCAACCCCATGATTGACAAGGCACCCAACACAGATCCATCTCAGCCCCTTTCTTTAGAGAGAACCTACTCATTCTCATGGAATTCAGCAACGTTTATTGAGCATATTGTATCTGTAATTGGGGCACAGATGAACAAGGCAGGACCTTCCATCTCGTGGCACTGGAGTGGGTGCAGGGGTGCGGGAAGACTGACGGGCCCAGGAGGACCAAACAGGGAGGCTTGACTCAGAATTTTCCCTGCCCCTGTGTCACTGACTCCTACCCAGGTCTCCTGAGGAGAAGTCAACCCTGCCTCTGGAGGGCCATTCCCTGCCCCTGCGTCCTGGAGCACAGCAAAACACTCAGAATTGTCAAAAGGAGCCTCCTGCAGATGAGCAGAGAAGGGGGACTTCTGTTACTTAATTCAGAGCTGCGTGGGCCTATCTGGACAAGTGATAAAAATAACAGCTGACGGGTCAACGAGGGGCCGGCCACTGTGTCAGGGTGTTTATGCACAGGAACTTAGCGAGGGGCCCCGCTCGTGGGTGTGGGAACTGAATCTTGGAGAGGTTAAGTGAGTCCCCAGGTCACATAGTTACAAGCAGCCTCCGTAATTCTCAGCGTGGTGGTGTGGTGCCAGAGCCTGTCAGCAGGGTGCCCCCGAAATCAAGAAGTTCATGCGGCCCGGGCTAGGGCCACCACGAGGAGGACCTCTCCCCAAGAGAAGAGATTTTTATCAGCTCCTCTTTATTTTATTCTCCACAGATAGTGTCTTCCCCGTTGGGCCAGGGAGCTGGCAGTGGTTGGTTGACGGCTGGCATGAAACTGCTTGGGCTTGAAAGGAAGCTGCTTTTATGGCACCCTGCTTTTTACCGGGGGAGCTCTGGAGAAGGCAAAAAAAAAAGGCAGCAATTAGAGACACACAAAGACGTAATTAGGCTCCGGCACGAAGGAGCAGTAACAAATCGTAGTAGACAGAGACATTGCTCCAAAGACAAGCATCCTCTGCTCCCAGGCCAAGAAGCTGTCTGTCTGCCACTGCCCCCTCCCCTGAGGCCCCAGCCTCAGCCTCTGGTCACACCTTTGCCAGGAGCACCCTTCACCTTGCCCAGGGTCCTCCCAGAAAAACTCAGAACTGTCTCTAAGGTCTGCCTTGATTGGCCTGGTCCACCTTCCCGGGCCCTTGGGTCTGTGGGCTCCCCTTTCATATCCTTGTCCCCCTTCAGCGGAGAGCACTCAGAAAAACAAGGATTCAGGGACAAACTGGATGTTCCAGCCCTGGGAGCTTTCTCTGTTGGATGTAGGAGCAAGGGCAGACATTAACTGAAGACGGAATAAAATAGCAGGGGCACTCGGTCTCCTTCGTCCCAACATTTCCAGCTTCAGCCACCCCCCAGAAGGATGGGCCCTGCCCCTGGGCCTCCAGGCTACATGGATGCTCCTTCCGTCAACACACACGGTGGGCCCTCTCCACATGTTTCCAGAGCTTTGGCAGTGGGTGAAATGATGTCCCTGCCTAGAGGAACTCATGCTTAGCCCCAGGACAGGGGACACTGGCTTGGGGGGGAATTGCCTCCCCCAGTGCTTTGGAGTTCAAGCCCTACTGGTTCCATGACATTGGTCTCAGCCTTGGCACTTCACCTGCCTCAACTGTGAAATGAGTCACTTCCTTCCTGTTCCTTGTGTGAACGTACTTGAGGTGAGGCACCACCTGGCACACAGAGGTGTCCCCCCAGGAGCAGGTAAGGGCTCTTCCAGGACAGACACCCACAGATGGAAGAAAATGTTTTGTGTCCTTGGTTTTTATGACAGAAGGATGTGTGTGGTGTCGGGGGAGCGAAAAGGAGGATGGGAGAACCATCTGGAGAGGCTCCCAGCAGGAGGGATGTCCTAGCTGAGAACAGGAACGGGGGCGGGCGCAGATGGAGGGACCAGCACTTGCAGAGGCCCTGGGTGTGAGCACGCCTGGGGCTCTGAGAGCCAGGGGGCCGGAGGGTGTCGGGGGAGGATGCCTGCTCCACGTTATGAAAGGCCTTGCGTGTCATGCTTCAGGGTTTAGATTAACAGTGTCCTGTGTAGGACACTGGAGTGAATGGAATGACCAGAGGTGACCAGCATGGGGGGGCTGGGTGGCCCTCAGAGTAGAGGGGGTCACCATGTCAGCCCATCTGGAAAGACAGCACCCCAGGGACGTCTGGTCTAGTTGATAAGAAGTTCCTGGGGTAAGGAAAAGAAAGATCTATAAGAAACCGCAAAAGCTCTGGGAGAAGTTCAGCAGCTGAACAGCGATGCCAGCTGGAATGATGGAGCACTTACCACACGCTGGCACCTCCTCTGTGCTCGGTGTGTGTTAACTTACTAGCATCTTATGACAGCCCCGTGAGGCAGATATTCTTCTTAAAAAAAAAAAAAAAAAGCTTTATTTATTTATGCATACAAGAACTGGGGTGTGGGCCAGAGGTACAGGGGGTGAGAGGACTCATCAGAGACAGAGTGGGGAGCGAACAGGGGCATCTACTGAGATACACTGCTGAGGGGAGCAGCGGGGAGACAGGAGAGGTCTGCTGCTCCATGTGGGTCAGCTCCCTGGCCGGGGATCGAACTCGTGCTGCAATGGCTGCCAAAAGCTTGACAGCGCTGAGACTTAACCTCTGCGCCACCAGAGAGGCCCTAGATGTTATTTTTATGCCCCATTCACAGGAGGGGAAACAATGTACAAAAAGGTGAAGGGCGCAGAGTCCTCCACACATCCAGGGAGAGGTGGAGCTCGCTGGGGCCAGAGCCTCCCTGGGCCTCGGCCTCAGGAGCCCAGAGCCTGCCCTTATGATACGTGGGCTCGAGGGAATGCTGGGTTTTGTTTTGATTTTGATTTTTTTCTATTGAGGAAACACTGGCTGACCATAGTGTAGTTGGCTCAGAGGTGTAGGCTCACACCTCTTCAGAAGCATGTCACCACACGCACCCACCAAAGAGCCTCCTTGGGGGGCACTTAAGTACTCAGATGCCCCAGGGAAGGACTGCACCGGGCAGGCAAGCTGGGCTACCTGCCAGCACAACCGGGTAGCCCCTCAGGATGGGCCAGAGGAGTAGAGGGGGCACTGCAGGGCAGGAGGACGGGTTGGGGGGTACTCCTGGGGGCATCCGGAAGAGGGGATAGGAGAACAGGTGGTGACGGGGGAGGGGAACAAGGCAGGGACTTGAGATTAGCGCCCCACCCCACAGGTCTGCAGAGATCTAAGGAACTTGGCCTCCCCTCTGATCCCCGAGAGTCCCCCTGGTCCCCTCCAGTGGGCGAGGACAGGGCAGGAATGGCTTCCCCATGCCCACTGCTCACCCCACCCAATCTCACGGGATTTATACAATACCTGGCAACAGGGTGCAAGAGTCAGCGCCTGAAGCCCCATTATAAATGGGAAGATTGAGTCCCAGAGGGAGGACATGGCTTCCAGAGGGCAGCCCGGCTGCAGCCACAGGGGCAGGATCCTGGGTTCTCTCAGGCCTTCCCCAGGCTCATTGCATCTGCTGGGTGGAAATCCTATGGAACAGGGTGCCACATACTGTCCGGTTCTTCTTCAGGGACACTACACTGGTGCTTGAAATCATCCCCATGTGTGAGCCCAAGAGACCCAGGGAAAATGGGCAGGTTCTTTTGAGGTTTTGCAGAGACACCCTCACTTTTGTCACATTTGATTGGCCAAAGTTACAAGGCCCATCCAGACTCAAGGTATGCAGAAGTACATGCTGCAAAGTCATACTTTGGGGGGCCTTATGGACAGGAGGCACAGAACTGGGGGTTTCTATGTAATCTATCACACTGCCTTTTCCTCTTTCTCAAGCAGGGGAGCTGCTCCGGACTCTGCAGCACTGTAAGAAGCAAAACGATGCACCTGTCTTTAGGCTCCAGCACCAGGTAAAAAGAAGTCTTATGTAACCAGCCTCACAATATCTCGGGTCTTAGCTCTGCATAAGCTGCACCTTCTCCCGACTGTGAGTTCCAACCTGATGGTGCAGTGACCCACAGGAGCAGCCAGCTCACCGGCAGGGAGCTGGGCAAGCACCTGGAACAGGAAGGACGAAGGTAAAAGGAGGATGTGGCACCAGCTGGAGGAGCTAAGACCCCAGCTGCTGCCACAGGTAACAGGTGAGCTAGCCAGGCGGCGTCACTGTGGGAGCTGTGCATGGCACCATGACACATTTCACTTCTACTCCCTGAATCTCGCACAGATTGTGCCCACACTGAGTCAGAGCTCTGCACGGAAGAGAATTCTGGGAAACAGTTCCAGCTTAGTTAAAATGTCTGTAAATCTAAAGCACCCTCTGATACTAATTTGACTATTATTACTCATGGAGGCCAAAGAGCGCCGAAAGCCTTTGGAGACCAAAGACCACAAGCCCAAGACCCTCAGATTTGCTCTGTGACTATTTCCCTAGTCCCAGAATTAATGAGATTAGTGCTCCCCGGCAGGCAGCACCTTCAGTTGGCCCCGACACCGGTGTGCACTCCGATGGTGGAAAGAGCCGCATGGAAGAAGGCCCTGCAGTGGCCCTCCCACCCGCACCGAGTCACAGACCAAAAGTGACCCCGCAAGACTGGGAGAATTGCAGATTCGTGCCACTGTCAAGGATTTGAGAGGAGCAGGACAGTGATTCCAGCTACTCAGCATTATAAGTCTTACAAAGAAAAAAACAAATTAAAAAAAGTGGGACAGGATGACATTTGTTGAACTCTGTTGATTTCTGGGCCTGGATAAAGAATGAGTTGCGGGGGCCTCCCCTGGTGGCACAGGCAGTTGAGCACAGCGCTGTGACACTGTCTGCAGCCTCTATAGCGCGAGTTCTGTCCCAGCTGGCTGGCGAGATCCCCACATGGCGCGGCAGACCTCTCCTGTCTCGCCCGCTGCTCCCCTCAGCAGTGTGTTTCAGTCCGTCTGCCTGTTCTGTTCCCCACTCTGTCTCTGGTGAGTCCTCTCACCCTCCTGCACATCTGGCCTTACCCCGGTTCTTGTATGCATGAATAAATAAATCTTAAAAAAAAAAAGTTGCTTTCCAGTTTATTTCCAAAAAACTCTTCAGCATCACATGATCTCATCACATCAGGTTCGAGTTCTCTCCGGAGGCAGATCCTTTGCACTTCTCCATACTGCCTACTGCACCAGCATTTCACTTGCTAGAATTTTCCATGCTGGCATTATTAGGTGATTGCCAACTGTGTGACTTTTATTCCTCTGCACAACAGGTTTTGCTACCAAATACCTTGCTCTTTGAGCCTTCTTACTCAGCGTTACTGTAGGAGCAGGGCAGATAAAGATTCATTGTGGATTCTGGCAAACAGATACAGGAATCTTGGGGTTCATGGTAGATTCGATAGGCCTTTTTCTGTTTTTTAAAAGATTTATTTATTTATGCATACAAGAACTGGGGTATGAAGTGTGGGCCAGAAGTGTGGGGGGATTCACCAGAAACAGAGTGGGGAGCAGAACAGGCAGATCTACTGAAATACACTGCGGAGGGGAGCAGCAGGCAAGGCAGGAGAGGTCTGCTTTGCCATGTAGGTCAGCTTCCTGGCCGGGGATCGAACTCATGCTGCAGTGGCTGGTAATAGCTTGATAGTGCTGTGTCTTTAACCTCTGCGCCACCAGGAAGGCCCTGACAGACCTTTAATGCTGAAGCAGGGGACCAGGTACACAGGCAGCAAACAAGCCTCCCAGCTCCCCGGGTTTCCATGCTGCCTCTGGCTTCTCTCTGGCGTTTCTTCTCTCCTGATCCCATAATGATCCCCTCCCCGGGCATCCCTGCTGACAGGCACACACACCCTCACCGTGCTCTCCAGGTTCCTGCCGGTGTCTGTATTCATCGCCACGAACGCCCTGCGCCCATTCCTCGCGGTCCTGGTCCCAGGTGCCCGTGCGTGCCCCGAGCTCCAGCTCCCAAGTGCTTTTTGCACCAATGACATCACCTGTGGGCAACAAAACCTGGAAGGCAAGCAAGGACGCAGGTGGTGACTGCAGAGGCGAAGAAGCCTGAGTCACTCCATTTTCCTTGCAGTTACCTTTCAAGTGAAAACCTAATCTATTTGTTTTGAGACACCAATAGATCAGAATGAGCCCATTCACTTGTCAAACGGCTGTGATTTGTAGTTAGGTTCTTTTCAGTTTGACCAAAGCCAACGCAATGTTTGTAAATTGCAGTTTCTTATCACTAACCCTACCGGGTTTGCCTACAGTCCTCTTCCATGTCACACCTCGTAATAAAAAATCACCTCATTCAACCGTTAGACACATTTGTAAAACAGAAAATGCTAACAAGATCTTATTAGAGGGCCTCCCCGGTGGCGCAGTGGTTGAGCGCTGGGTTGCGATGCTGACTGTGGCCTCTGCGGCGCCGGTTCGATCCCCGGCTGTTCCCCGGCCACCGGAGGAGGGTCCCGCATGGCGCGCAGACCTCTCCTGCCGCCCGCTGCTCCCCTCAGCAGTGGACTTCGGTCCTTCTGCCTGCGCTGCTCCCCGCTCTGGCTCTGGTGGATTCTCTCACCCTCCCACGCTTCTGACTGTGCCCAGTGCATGTATAAACAGAACAAACAAACAAACAAATAAATAAATAAAACATGCCTCTATTTAAAAAAAAAAAAAAGATCTTATTAGAAGGGTACAATAAATAACTAAAGAAGAAACTGGCAAAAAATATTCAATCTTCACGCAAAAGTCACTTCTAACATGCATAATTCATGTTTTTTTAGTGTTTACAACAGCAAAGTGGTGGGAAAGCCGCTGACTCACAGCAGGTGAAAATGATTTCTTTGGAAGATCTGCTGTCAGACCATCGAGTTCCTTTGCTCCAGTAAGTCAGGCCCCAGTGCGGGGGCAGGGGCGGGGGGGGGGGCAGGCAGGGAGGAACCCAGGAGGGTGATGCTGACTCCTCCATCTTTGCCCCTCCCCTCCAGGAATAAGGACAATGTTCACACATGGCCAGCAGACTTCCTGCTCTCACACGGAAGACCATGAAAGGACTCACCACGAACACAGGCCCGCTGGCACTGTCAATGGGCTGCTTGTTTCTCAGGCTGCTTGTTACTGTCGGTCGCTGAAGGCCCTGCGAACCAGCACACAGCGCGTGAAGATCAGAAATAATGCTGCTTTTTTATATAGTCACAATACAGAACCCTGGGGCGAGGAGGGTTTCAAGGCCCAGTCCATGGCCCTGAGACCGCTGGCTGGAAACTGCCCGAGAGAGTGCTGCCCTGTGGTGTCCACACCCCAGCCCACAGCAAGGGGGAAACAAGGTGCACGTGCCCCCTGCTGTAATCCATGCCCCCAAGCTCTCACACCACTTCTGCCCTCACCCTGTGGCCACACCTCACTGCAAGGCAGGATTGGGAAATCTCTAATTGGGGGGCCATGTGCCCAGGAAGAAGAGAACGCATTTGTGGAACGACAAGTCATTCTACCAGAGCCTGTCCATGTCCGCCGCTGGCAACAGTGAGTTCCTTGAGAGCAGGAATTCTGGGTCTGTCACCACGGAGAACCTGGCACCCAGCGCCACCGTCTTGCCTGTGACGAAGCTCTCAGGAAGTGGCTATGGCCAAAGTGGCCACAGGGAAGCTTCGAGAGGACAGAATTCGGCGTACAGGAAAAACTTGGCACTGAATTGCAGCAGAGAGATGGGAAGACTTGGTGTTTAAGGGAGCAGACCTTGGAGTTGGCCTAATTTGAAGTTCTTATTTAAAGACAAGTTGGGGGGGCCTCCCCGGTGGCGCAGCGGTTGAGCGCTGGGTTGCGAAGCTGCCCGCAGCCTCTGCAGCGCCGGTTCGATCCCCGGCTGCTCCCCGGCCACCAGAGGAGGGTCCCACATGGCGTACAGACCTCTCCTGCCGCCCGCTGCTCCCCTCAGCAGTGTGCTTCGGTCCTTCTGCCTGCTCTGCTCCCCGCTCTGGCTCTGGTGAATTCTCTCACCCTCCCATGCTTCTGACTGTACCCAGTGCATGTATAAACAAACAAACAAACAAACAAATAAATAAATAAATAAAACATGCCTCTATTAAAAAAAATAAATAAATAAAGACAAGTGGGGAAGAGGATGCTGGTGCCCCTGGGTGGTGCTCACAGCTGACAGGCGGAGCTTTCCAGGCGCCACCCCCAGCGAAGCAGGCGCTGAGGAGAAATTTGGTGGAGCTGGGGCTTTAGCACTTAAACTGCTCCTGAGGAGGTGTGTCTGGGGCAGCCTGAGCTGCCATGTGTGGCTGCGACTTGAACTTTGCCTTCTGCTCAGTGAATCCTCTCTGGATAGAATAGGTGGTATCTAGTCACATGCCAATAAATTCTGTCTCTCTCTCTCTCTCCCTCCCCGCTCAGCTCTCCCCTTTCTTATTCCCTGTGTAAATAAATCCTGTTGTTAATGCTCCCCATGCGTCTGCATTCGCATGGTGTCCTGTGTTCTTAAGTATGTGGAAGAGGACTCACAACTCAGGTCACCCCCACGTTTCCCTCAGAGCTGACCTGTAACATTTATTCACTCACACTGAGCCATAGCACCTTCGTCTATAAAATGGGGATAAAAAATCCATCACACCGGATTATCATGAGAATTAAGTTATGTATAAAGTAGGTTTCGAATAAATAATGGCTCAATACTTTTATTTTAGTAATAACCCAAGAGGGGTTTCCATCACTGTCGTGATCAAGGAGAGAATAATAACATGTACTGTATTGTTACTATAAACTTCACATATCTTAGCTTTTTTATTATCCTCATTTTACAGAGAACGAAACAGAGACATAGGAAGATTAAGCAACTAGTCCAAGGTCACACACTTGCTTAAAATGGAGCCAAGGAGGTTTAACGCCAAGGAGGTTTAACGCCAAGGTCAACTGTTTTTTAGATCAGACTGGTGACTGGACCACTTGGCCTCTTAAAGTTTTGTTTCTTTTTTTAATTTATTTATACAAGAACTGGGGTACAGGCCAGAGGCACGGGAGGGTGAGAGAATTTACCAGAGACAGAGCCAGGAGCAGAACAGGCAGATTGACCGAAATACACTGCTGAGGGGAGCAGCGGGCAAGATAGGAGAGGTCTGCTGTGCCATGAGGGCTGCTCCCTGGCTGGACAGGAATCGAACCCATGCTGCAGAGGCTGCGGACAGCTTCACAACGCTGCACTCAACCCCCTGCTCCACCAGGGAGGCCCTTAAAGTTCTTTCTAACAATAAACAAATCAACTGCTGGGTTCAGTGATGACACCTGGAAATTCTTCATCCAGCCCTGCCATTAACCTGCTGGGTCACCTTGAGCCAATCCCTTTCCTTTTCTTGACCTCACTTTATAATAAGGACTTTAGGTACAATGATCCTTGACTCCTAGGAGGAAGCACTTGGGATTTATGCCTGGGAAGGTGTCTGATAATGATGTCATAGTGAGGAGAATTCCGTGAGAAGAGTCAAGCTTTTCTAGGGAAGCTTTTCTAGCTCCCCAGCTTAGGTAAGAAGGACAAGCCAGGAAGGGGTCTGTTGGGTCCTGGACTTGAGTTCTCCTTCTTCTAGGATTCTTAGATAGTCATGGATCAACCCTCAATCACAGAAAAGGCTCAAGATGAGGCAGACACCAATAACTTGGCTGTGTTCTCTCACCCCCACTCATCAACCCCACACCAAAGACAAGGCCACAGAGGAGGCCAACATCATGAGCCCCAGCAGCATGGTGCACCCCATCACCGTGAGGAGTTCCACCATCATGGGTCCCAGTACCACGGTGACCTAAATGACAATATCTTCTCCCACCACACCCAGCACTCCCATCACCCCCACCACCATGAGGCCCACCATCATGGTAGAACCCCCCATGCCACATCCTTTGCCTTGACTCCTGCCCATGGCACTGCCCTCTCCCACCGTTCCCAAGATCAGAAGTACTCTAATGATGAGCGCGACCAGAGCAGCAGGAGACATCACGATAGGCACCCCCACCACGCTGAGGCCCACCACCACGCTGGACACCCCCACCACACTGAGGCCCACCATCACGCTGGACCCTCCCACCACACTGGGGCCCACCATCACGCTGGACACCCCCACCATGCTGAGGCCCGCCACCACGCTGGACCCCACCACCACGCTGAGGCTGACCACGATGATGGACCCCACCGTCACGGTGGATCCCCCCACCATGCTGAGGCCCACGACCACGCTGGCCCCCACGACCACGCTGAGGCCCGCCACCACGCTGCCCTCCCCCACCACGCTGAGGCCCGCCACCACGCTGGCCCCCCCCACCACGCTGAAGCCCGCCACCACGCTGGCCCCCCCCACCACGCTGAGGCCCGCCACCACGCCGGCCCCCCCCACCACACTGAGGCCCGCCGCCACGCTGAGGCCGACCACAATGATGGACCCTACCACCACGGTAGACCCCACCACCATGCTGAGACCCACCACCATGCTGAGACCCACCACCATGCTGAGACCCACCACCACGGTGGACACCATCACCAAGATGAACTTCACTACTATAAAGAGTCCTACCTCCCTAGTGACCGTCATCACCGCCAAGAGGCTTATTATGAGGGTGGGCCTCATCACTATCCTCCCCAATATGGTGGATACCATCATCATGAAGCCTATCACAGAAGATATCCATATCACGGGGAGACTGATCTCAACCTGCCGTATATGGATCCCTACCAGCATGGCACCCCTCGATACCACGATCACTACAGGGAGCAACACCATGGGGAACACCATTATATTCCACATTATTCTGATTACCTCCACCATGGCCACTATGGGGAGCGCTATCCTGTTCCCTCTCAAGCCTTCAGCTCATATAAGCCCTACGGCATGACCAGGGCCTACCGAGCCTCCACCCATTCTACTAAAGGAGTCAAAGCACACCCAAAGAGTTCAGCTTTCAGCTTGGTTCATTCCTCGAGTACAACTCACTCACACGTCTCTCAGAGCTCCAGTAAAGTCTATTCTCAGGAGTTCTCGAAGTCTACGGAAGACTGGACTTCAGACGAGCAATATCAGAAGCGCAAAAGTAAGTCTTTACTCTCCTTCACCCTCCTCTGACCCCTCAATTCTCATTTCCTGGTCCATATTCCAGACATGACCCAGGGCTTTCTGCAGGTCATGAGGACTGATCCCCATCCACAGGTACTTTCCACTGGCTCCTCACTCACCCGACTACTCCTCACTTTACCTTCTGGTCCTTGAATTATGTACCTCTTCAGGCCATCTGTTGTCTTTTTATTCAGCCACTGCTTTTTTTTTTTTTTTTTTAATTCCCGTTTCCCTCTTGGACATTTGCTCTGGTCTGACGTGGGCGCCTTTCCTTCCTGGGCTCTGGTGGTACATGAAGATGAACCCTGTCCCCAAGGGACTCCAAAGCTGGGGGTGGTGACTTATACAACCAGTGCCACAATATCCAGGGCTGGAGGCCTGTCCTCATATCAGAACAGCTACCGTGGTGGATTCTACTCTATTCCATTCCCTCCACTAAGCTGTGAACTTCTTGAAGACAGAGCCTAGGAGCCAGCATCTGAACAAGAGCCTTATTTGAGGGCAGGGAAGCTGTTAATGCAGAACTCCCCAAACTCAGCTAGTAGTTTAGAAAACCTGGCAACCTTCTCATGAACAGGCCCACAGTGTGTAGAGAGGAGTGGATCTCTAGTTGGATGGGGGTAGGGAAAGCAGTAGAGGGGAGGAGATGTTTCAGCAGAATCTTAGAAGGAGAGAAAAAGAGTTTACCAAGAGAATGGGGTGGTAAGGGGATGGGTTTCCCGTGTATAAATTGTCATGTAAGTGAAGAAAGGCAAAATGTGTAGGAGTGTGAGCCCTCAGAATGCGCTCAAGTAGACCCCAAATCCCAGATGTGCTGGCATGGGCCATGCAAGGGGTCAGGCCTGGGCCCTGAAGGCACCACTGAGGCACCTTAATAAGTGAATGGCAGACATGAACCCCACTCCAGCCTGGGCAGGTGTCTGGGATCCCCAGGGCTTTCTCCCACACGGACATGACTTTCTGATTCCCTTACAGACATCCTGATGAAGAGGAGTCATAAGAAGCACTCTACGGGCTTCTGCCATTGGTTGTGGGAAAAATTAAGTGGCATGTTTCAGGAACTCCGGTACGTGCTCAGAAATCTGACTGAGTCCCTGACCTTTGACGTCTTCATCATTTTCATCATCTTCCTCAACACTATCATGCTCGTGGCCCAGACTTTTGCTGAAGTTGAGGTCCGGGGAGGTAAGAACTGGGAGTCTCAGTTCATGTGGAGAAGGCCACTGATGTTCTAGACCTCCCGCGTCTCCAGTGCTGGGTGATTTACACGACTGAGTGCATTTGCACCTGGCCCCTAGGGAGTAAATGACATTGCCTAGCACTAGGGATGAGGGGGGAGGGAGAAGAGAAAGGAAGGAGGAGGAGGGAGGGAGAGGGAGAGAGGAAGAGAGGGAGGAATAAGCTGAGGTGGACCCATCAGCTCCAGCCAGGAAGCCTGGCTGAATAGGAGGGGGTGCTGTTGGAGACCACAGCCACCAGGTGGCACCCCTGTTCTAAATATGCCACCTTGGCAGGAAGGGTCTGGGGGGCTTGACGGGAGGCTGCAAGTGCCAGGAGACCCTGAGAGGGCTGCGCGGGACAGGTGGGCCAGGGAGGGAGTCCTTAAGATCCTGGGTGGCAGGGCAAAGGGAAGGATCTGTCACGGGGCACATAATTAAGCAGAGGAGAAGAGCACCCGAAGCGTCTTGCAGATCTGCTGCCGCAGGCCCCTGTCTGAACACTGCACTGCCTTAAACGCGCACGTGGTGCTCCTGACAGCGGGATCAGGCAGCTTGTGATCACCCTTTCAGACAGGCACAGAGCGGGCATGGCACACATTGGCCAGGGCAGAGCCCAATCTCCTAAATGGCTGTGAGTTGCAGTGTGTGGCGGGGAGATGCGGGGCGGGGCGGGGAGATGCCCTGAGCAAGCCCCTGTGCCCACAGAGTGGTACTTCTTGGCCTTGGACTCCATTTTCCTCTGCATCTACCTGGTAGAAGCTGTGCTCAAGATCATCGTCCAGGGCTTCAAGTATTTTTTTGACTCCTGGAACAAACTGGGTGGGTGGGATGGTGTGTGTGTGCACGTGTGTGTGAGAGAGAACACCTGGGGGAGGATCAGAACAAAAGGGGAAGGGGCAGGGGGTGTTGCTGTTGGGAGGGCTGGGGGGCAGGGCCAGGGCCTGGCAGAAGCCCTTTAGACACCCCTGTGCCCTCAGACTTCCTCATCGTGATCATGGCCCTGCTGGATTTCTTGCTCCTGCAATTCGAGGCCTTCTCCACTCGCTCTATCTACAACCAAAGCATCTTCCGGATCCTCAAGGTCTTCAAGAGCCTGAGGGCTCTGAGGGCCTTCCGGGTCCTACGGAGGCTCAGGTCAGCTGGGCCACAGCTGCCCACCCTGGTGTGAGGACTCTGAAGGAGGAGAGGGGGTGTGGGCCGGGATGAGGGAGGCTGCCTCTGGCAGACCTCCTGCCTGAGCTGGGGCTAGACCCCTTATTTTCCAGAAAGGGCTGGGACTCCCCCAAGTCATTAGCAAATCTGGGAGGGAGCTCCTGCCTTGGGGTGAGCTCAGGCAGCTACACTGGAGCCCACCCCACGGATTGAGCCTAGCTCTCCACCTCTGCCCACAGATTCCTGACCAGTCTCCAGGAAGTGGCCGGGACCCTGGCCCGCTCCTTGCCATCCATCACGGCCATCCTCATCCTCATGTTTACCTGCCTCTGTATCCAGTGCCCTGGGGTGACGGCGGTGGGGGGGGCGGGGGGAGGGGGCAGAGCAGAAGGAGCGGGGAGGGCCCCGTGAGCCTGGTTTCTCCCTGAGCAAGCAGTCCTCTTCTCCGTGGTGCTCCGGGCGCTCTTCCACCAGTTCGACCGCAAGCGCTTCCAGGACATCTTCACCACCATCTTCACCCTCTTCACCTTGCTCACCCTGGATGACTGGTCCCTCATCTACCTGGACAGCCGGGCCAAGGGTGGGTGCAGGGCAGGGGAGCTGGCTGGGGGCAGACTGAGGGCTCCATTCCCCGATCTTCTGATACTGGTGGTGGGGCCGCCAAGGAACTCGCAGCCAACGGCCTGCTCTCTCCAGGCGCCTGGTATATCATCCCCATCCTCATGGTCTACATCGTCATCCAGTACTTCATCTTCCTCAAGTGAGGCCCCGCCCGCCCACTCTGCTCCCCCAACTGACCCCGAGGCCCCCTTCCCCAGCCCTGGCTCCTTATTCCTGCCGGGAAGAACCCAGAGGAGGGTGCGGGGCCTCTCCTCCGCCCTCCCCGCTGAGAGCACCTCCGTGGGCCCGCAGCCTGGTCATCGCTGTCCTGGTGGACAACTTCCAGATGGCGCTGCTCAAGGGCCTGGAGAAAGTGAAGCAGGAGGTAGGGTGGGGGGAGCCCGCAGGGGAGGCACAGGGGGGAGCACGCGGCCTCATCAGGAAACCGGGGGTGAGGGGGGGTTGGAGGGCAGGGAGTGGGCACCCAGTGGGCAGGGTGGCAGACACTGGACTCCGGCAGGACTGAGGCCTCCTCTTTCCAGAAGGCCGCCCAGATCCACGAGAGGCTGCTGGAAGACTCCATGACAGAGTTCAGCAGAGCAGGTAGCACCGCTGCTCTCTGCTCGCAGGCCCGGAACCCCAGCTCTGTCTGGGGTTTTGGAATCTGAGGGTTGGGAGGACTTCCAGGGCCTGGACTGCTAACAACGTCCTCCAGATGCCCATTCAGAGCCGCCTGCTCTACGGGAGCCTTTGGCGACGAGACTGGTGGGCCAGGGGGTGGCTCAGCAGACGCTGGTTCTTGTCAAGGACGCAGCGGGCCCAGCAGCTGGTCTCACCCGGGATGCCTCGCCTGTGGAGGGTGTGTCGAGACACTGCACACTTGTCCAGAGTCACTCAGAGTGGGTGTCGAGGCTACAAGATCAGGTCTCCTGTTCCTGGTCGTTGGGGCACCAAGGACTTTCGGGGAGGGTTGGTTTTTGAGCCAACTGCTTTCTTCCTGTTCTAAAACCTTTGGAACTTGAGAATCCGGACAGACGCCCGCTCTTAGGAGGACCCACCCCCAAGGCCCAAGGGTGGTCCCTCCCCGGCCTCCACCGGGGACGCCGTGCAGAAAAAAGAATTACTCAGTTCAAATTATTTAGTGCGCCACATGTGCGAGGGCTTCTGGGAAGGAGCGGGGCAGGACTCCCCGGGCGGAGGGTCAGGATTCCGTCTCCTTCCATGTCTGCTCGGACCCCCTGGCTGCCTTTGTTCTTGCACGGCTCTCCCCTTGTGGCGGGAAAGCGACCCCCCCACCACTTCCAGCCCCGAGGTTCTCTTCCCCCAGCAGCTACCAGCAGGCCCCAGAAGCGGGTCCCTTTTGAACCCACTGAACCCTCCGGCCAAAGCTGGGCTGTTCTGATCGGCCGGGCGCAGGCCGCATGTCCTCGGAGCCCGGAGTGGGACCAGCCCCCTAGACCTCGTGGACATAAGAGGCTGGACACTGGGAGGCTCACCAGAAGAGGGCATGGATGCTGGGCAGGCAGACGAACACAGCTCCGCCCCACACCAGAGCCGGGGTGCTCTCGCCTTGGGGGTGTCTGTCCTGGATAAAAATGCACTCAGCCCCCATCTGACCTTGGCCATGGCACACAGGTTCCTACACCTGCTCTCATCCAGGCCTTGTCTTGACACCCCCCCTTCTTTCTCTGCACCCAGAGCCTGAAGTGGTGTTGGGTGAGCTCATGCGACAGAGGCAGCTCCTGGAGAAGAACCTCGGATCCCTGACTGAGAAGTAAGGAGGCGTGAGAGGGGAGGCTCAGGACTTGGGGGCCAGTCCAGGGGCCTGGACCTTGAGCTGGCGGAAGGGGGACACTGCCTACCTCTCTACAAGGGGGGTGCAGCACCATGGTCATGCGGAGCCTGTGGGTGGTTCCTGGATACCGTGCACCTCTTGTGCCCACCCCGCAAGATCTGGGGCCTCAAGAGAATCCCACCAGTGGCACCCATGGCCACAAGAGCACCTCCACGGCCAGGGCCAGGGAAGGGGCAGCAGAAAGGTCGCGGGGAAAGAAAAACTCGACTTATCCAGAAGCATCGAGACCCTTGCTCTGGGCCAGGCCCTGCAAGACTCCAGGGTCCCACAGGGGACACAGATGACTAACCCCTGAGGCCCCTGCTCTAGGCCATGAGTGGGCTTCTACAGCGTGGAGGGAGGAGGAGGCTGGGACAGGGAAACTGCTCAAGCAAAGGCCTAGAGTCAGCACTGCATTCCTGTCAACTTGAGTGGCCTGTGGCCCCAACAGCAGGGACATGTGGCCGTGATTCTGGCCGGGACTCCCTGGCCCAGCCTCCTTCCTGCTGCCTGGTTCTCGGGCCTGGCTCCCTGAAGAGCCTTCCGGACCCACCCTTCTGGACCCCAGAAACTGGACCCACCCCACCTGGCCCTGACTGCAGACAGGGGCTGACGACCCTCACCTGGCTGTCCACCAGGGGAGCCCAGTCTCCAAGGCCCTTCCTGATCCTGGATCACTGCAGCCACCCCCACTGCCCCCATGACGTCACCCACACTCTCCCCCAAGCATAGCACTCTGCTCCACCTCCTGGCCCTTGCTCACACTGCTCTCTCTGCCTGGAATGTTCTCTGGCTGCCCAGCCAGGCTCCAGTGACCAAGAGCTGGCGAGCCGGGTTCCCCAGGCAGTTGGCTTCCGCTCCTGGCTGCGCTCTCCACCAACCACCACAATACAGCTCTTTGCCCACCGGCCTCGCCTGGGCCCTTGGCCTCTCTGAGATATTGTCCTTGGGGTCTTCTGGCTTCCAAGCTCTTCCCTGCTCCCCACCTCAGGAAGCACAGTCCTTGGTAAATGTGGTTTAGGCTTCTCCCTCCTCCCCTGAGTTTCAAGCCCTCCACCGGCACCAGCCTTAGGAAAAGTTCTAGGGGCCTCCTCCTCCAGGCCGACCACTCGCTAAAACCTTCCCAGAGGCAGCTGCATCCCCCCCTCCTGGACTGAGCGCCGAGCCTGAGACCCTCCCTGCTCTCAAACTCAGCTCAGTGGCACTTCCTCCGGAAGTCCTTCCTGGTTCCCGGGCGGGGATGGGCAGGGGGGGTTTCCTCCGGGGCCCCTCTGGGCCCTGGGTTACACATCACAAGTGTAAACAACTTGGTTTGCTTTTCTGGCCACAGAATGAGCCTCCCGGGGACAGGGTCTTTCTTGCTTTTACGTCCAGGTCACCTCGCTGCATCCTGACTGGCCGCGGGCGCTGGTTGATGGATGGGCGGATGGGCTGATACGAAGGGTGGGGGGTGGGGGTCGGATGGCTAGAAAGGTGAAGGAGCTAACGTGTGGGTAGCAGCTGGCGAATGGGTGGGCATTTAGGTGGGGGGTGGGCGGCATAGCTGTTGAAGGGCTGGCTGGGTGGGTCTAGGGAAGAGCAGGTGGCTGGAAGGAAGGTGAGGGAGTGAGGGGCAGGGTGGAGGGTGGCCATCGTGTGAGTGGACGATTAAGAAGATGGGAAGATGCCTGGGGAGGCGGTTGGGTGGGTGCAGGGAGAAGCTGGGTGGCCGGAGGGTCGAGCAGCTGGGTGGAGGCATGGGTGGATGGACGAAGGGATGAGAGATTGGAACTTTCTTGGGACAGGCAGACGTGGGGCTTTCCTAGTACAGAAAAGGAGACAAGACTGTGAAGGGTCACGGTCAGGAAGCTGTGGCTGGGCCTGGAGGCCTAGGGTGAGGCAGGGTGTGGACAAGGGTCTGGGAGCCCGGAGGCCCAGCCGAGCGGGTGGGCCCAGCTTTGCCCCGGCCCCCGCCACAGGCAGCAGGAGCTCCTGTTCCAGTTCCTGCAGCTGACGGCCGCGGTGGAGCACCACCAGCAGAAGTTCCGCTCCCAGGCCTCTGTCATTGACGAGATTGTTGACACTGCGTTTGAGGTGAACCAGGCGGGACCACAGGGAGGCGGAGGGGGCACTGGCAGGCCAGGCGGGGTACCCAGAAGAGGCCCTGGGTTGCATGGGCATTGAGAAGCCTGCGGCTGGCTCCCTCACGTCCTGTCCCCCACCTCAGGCTGGAGAAGAGGACTTCAGAAAGTGACCCCCGAAGAGGGACCCAATCCAGACCTCAGCCTCAGGGCCGCCCCCTGGGGTGGGGCGGGCAATGATGGTCTGGCCCGCAGGTGGGCTCCAACAGAGTTTTCAAACTCCCGATGACTCTGTCCTCATTGGTTGGGTCCAGGCCCAGCGCGAGGGTACTTGGGCACGTGTGTGCGTGTGTGTGTGTGGCGTTCATGTCTGTGTGTGCGTGCAAGCGAGGGTCTGCACACACTGTGTGGTGCGGGTGGGCGCAGGCACTCTTCCTGGCCCCGCCAGCCCCACTGACCAGCCGAGCTGGGCTCGGAAGTGCGGTAGCAGCAGCCAGAGGGCTGCTGTGGGGACGAGGCCGGCTGCCCTGCGATCAGAGAGAAAATGAAAAAGGCTGGGACCTGGGGGATCAGTAACTCCAAAAACAGGGGCTAGAGCCGCGGAGCTCAGGTCTACAGGGTTCCTCAGCAACCAGAACGGTGGTGCCCACAGATGGAGACAGCACCCAGAGGCCAGAAGCGATCCCCTGCCTGCCTGGGGTCAGGGTCTCAGTGATGGGAGGCAGGTGGAGCCTAGTCCCAGGCCTTCTGGCCTTGGGGTGAGGGTGAGAGGTGAGAGGAAGACAGGACAAAGTTGGGGAGTGGGAGGGGGGGCTGAGGGACAGAGGCGTGGGTGGGGGCAGGGGTGTGTGTTGGGTGATGGAGGAGCCTGCTGGGAGGGGAGAAGCAGGAATGAGACGGGCGCCTCCCCCACCTGGTCCAGAGCCCCGCGCCCACAGCAGGGGTGTGGTGGGGCACTGACCCAGGACACCGATGCCTGGGCCTGGGTTGGGTGTTAGAGACGTAGCCCTGGGTCAGGGCCCGGCCCTGGTCCTGGGGTTCCCCATGTAGCAGGGGGTCTTCCACTGCCGAGGGGACCACCTCATTTCTAGAAGCATGAAGACAGGGTGGCAGGCAGCTTGGAGGGAGTTCGGAGTGGGAGCCTGGAGCAGGGACTGAGGGGTGACAGGCGGCTTTGTCAGTCACACCCCTACCACTAGGCTGGACTAGACAGTGGGGAAGCCTCCAGACCTCAGGACAGAGGCAGCCCCGCCCCGCTCCCGCCTGGCCAGGGGTGCTGGCTGCTGGAGGCCCAGAAGCAGACTGGCAAGGGAAGTGTCATCTGGGATTTGGGCACAGATGCCGAGGGTAGAGGACACACCCCGTCACCTCACACATTCACTCAACAAGTATTTTCTGCCACCTACCTGGTGCCTGGTCCAGGCGGAGGCTCCTGCCGGTGGCCCACGGGACAGGAACCCTTCCCAGCAGCAGCCGCGCAGCAGCCCTGGGCCGTGAGCGCTGCCGCGGCCTGAGCGGTGAAGGCTGGCGGCTCACCCTGCTCCAAGACCCTGCCGAAGCCCTGCTCAGCCCAGAGTCCCTGTGGGGGAAACCTCTATTCTCACCTCCCCTCCCCGCTCACCCACCCCGGAAGGCCGCAGACAGGAGCCTTGGGCAGGAGAACAGAGAGGCCCCAGGGAGGTGTGGGGCCGCGCTGGGGCCCTGGGCGGGGCTGGTCCATGCCTCCTACTCCCTAGGGATCCGGGAAGCAGTCACTGCCCATCCAGTCCAGGTGTGGGTGTGGCCTGTGTGTGAGGGGTGGCTCTGGGTGGCTCTGGGCTGGTCTTTGGGCTGTTGGGGTTGTGTGTATGTTGGGGGTACAGACATCTCCAGGGTGCATGTCTGGGGGCGGGGGCGGGGCTGCCTTTGTTTGTATCCGTGCTTCTGGGTTGCTAGGTTGTGTGGGGTTGTGTTTTTCTGGACGTGTGTGGTGTGGAGCACCTGAGTGTGTGTGGTGGGTTTCTCTGTGTCTGGTGTGCTGAGGCATTTTGGGTGTGTGTGTGTGTGTGTGTAGCAAACACGAATATGTGAATGCCGCTGTAAATTCAGGGGTGTGATAAATGTTGCAACCGTTTTATTTGAATGACCTCTAAACCAAATGTGTCCCCTTATCTCCACTGCGGGGAGGGGGCGGGGAAGACTTGGAGTCGGTCTGTCCCCTTGGGACTCCCTATTCTGCCCCTAGGTCTTCCGACCAGGGCAAAGATGGGGAAGGCCTCTGGCTACTCGAGAGACCATGGCCCCCTGGTCCTTGGCCTGCAGGGACTCTGTCTTGGGGTCACAGGCAGGCAGAGAAGTCTCAGCTGGGAGTTCAGTGTTTTGGGACACAGCCAGCTGAAGCCATCAGCCATCTGAGTCATCCCGGCAGCTGAAGGAGCAGAGCACCCCGACTCCGGCCTGCTCAGTCCTGGAGTGTCACCCCTCTCCAGAGAATGTCCCTGGCCCCTTAACTCAGACTATTGGAGCCTCTGGCAGTCTGCTCCACCGTGTCTGTGATGCCGGGTGTCTGGGGATTCCAGATTTGGGGGCTGAACCTTGCACACTCGGCGCTGTTTGGACTGAGGAAGCAGCAGCTCAGCTGGAGAGGGAGGCAGGGGCTTGGGTGCTGCCAGGGGCGGGAGCAGGAGAGCGAGGGTGAATGAAGGACTGGGAAGAGACCAGTGCAACATGCAGTGCTAGCAATTTATTGTGACAGATTTGGCCCGTGGGGCCATTAGTGTCCCCCACCCTCTCACCCACCCTGCTCTTCCGTCCCCTCCTCCTGCTCCGTGCCGGAAGGGGTCTACATGGGCACACAGTTGTGCTTCAGAAGGCGGGAGGAGTTCTCCCAGGGAACCACCAGGACCTCAAAGTCACAGTGCAGCTTCTGCAGAGAGAATTCAGGGAGAGAGAGTGGGTGAGCTGGGCCCTGGTCCTGCCTCCTCTCAACTCTGCCCGCCGCTCCAAGTGAGACAGGCAGTCACCGGCAACGTGCATGGCGTCAGGCAGCCCAGACTAGATCCCAGATCTTTCTAGTCAACTCCCTCACAACAGAGGGAAACCCCAGTCTTCTCCTTTCTGCACCCCACCCTCGCGGGGAGGAGGGGGGCTGAGTCATCCAAAAGGCAGGGACAGGTTTGGCCGGATCAGTTCAGGCTGGACAACCTGAGGGCCGTGGATGCTGGGGCAGGGTTGGGGGTGCAGGGTCATTACCTCCTGCTCCCCATCTGCAGCCAGAGGGCAGGTGGTGAGGTCTACATGGTCTCCAAACACCGCAGTCTTCCGGCAGGCTGTGCTCCCCATCTCCAGGGTCAGGTAGTACTTGATCCCAGCCACCAGCTGGGGAGGAAAGGCAGGGCCAGGTCAGGGGTGCCAGGAGCCAAGCCTGGATGGAACCTCTCCCCGGTCTCCTTATCTCCCTTTCCCTCCCAACTGGACACATTCAGTTCGCTGGCTGGGGACTCAGGCCTGGGGCTGGGGCACCCTGATGGAATCCCTGGGGAGAGGGACAGAGGGATGCAGGAGGATGAGACCCCAGTGCACACTCCTGAAGGCCACTGGCCCACCCCCCACTCCAGGCCCGGGGTGGGGGGCTAGTGGGGGCTGGGAAGGTGGCTGTGCAAGTTCAGCTTAAAATGTGGATGTTTTGCGCATCCTGGGCTTGGGGCATGCATTCAATTGTTAGAAATAAATTGTATTGAAAGATCCCCATGACTAGGTGCCCCCATAACCTGGGGCAGGCAGTGCCTCCCCCGCCAGTCCCCTGGCCCCTGGCTGCCGGGTCGCACCTGGCTCTGTGCCTTGATGATGTTGGTGTCTCTGAAGTAGTAGAGGCTGTTGCTGCCCATGTTGTAGCTGGCCACGGCCGCCTGCGCCGCCTTCTGCACCTGCGGGTCGCTGGGCAACAGGTCCTGAAGGCCTCCGACCAGGTGCTCTGGGGGCCGGGCGCGGGCATCGCGGGGCAGCGCCAGCAGGCAGAGCGCGAGCAGGGCCAGGCCCATCGCCAGAGGGAGGCTTGGACGCGCCATGGTCGTCGGTGCCTGAGCGCTCGGGGCGCGCGGCTTTTAAGGGCTCTGCGGAGGGCCCGGCCCGGCCCCGCCCCGCCCCGCGCCCCCGCGGCCCGGGAGGGATCGCTGGGCCGGGCGGGGCCGCCAGGCCGCCTTCCCAGGGCCTCGAGCCCAACAAGGCCGAGGGGGCAGCACACCTGGGCGCCAGGAAGCTGCTTCGCCCCAGCACACGCCCAGCCTGTCTGCGGGGGCAGTGACAGTCCCCGACCACAAGCGCTGCCATTTGGGCGGTTCCCGGACGCCCACCCGGGAGGAAATGCCAACCACAGCTAGGACGACCCTTACGGGCCCCACGGCCCCTAGCTGTGTCACCTGGGAAAAGTTACTCAAACTCCTCCTGCCTCAGTGTCCCCCTCTGTAAAGTGCGCTGGGAGGATCCGGCACATACAGCGCCCAAGGAGGCCGGTGCAGTGTAAAGCAGGTGACTGGGAGACACCGCGGCTGAGCTGGTTTAATCCACCCAAGCCCCGTGGGACTGACTTATGTCCCCACAGTAACAGAGGAGGCAGGCTGCCACCCCAAGGACACCTGCAGTGGTATCGATGGTGACGGGGGGTGGCTGAGCCCTGTCTAACCTAGAACTGTGTTTCCAGACCAGACTAGATGCGAAGGACAGTAACCGGCCAGGAAGGCCGTGACATGCCAACCCTGCCATTTCCTGACTGGGCGGGGGGGGCAAGTGCCTCCACCTCCCAGGGCCTCGCTGCCTTCATCCAAGGAACGGCCCCTGCCTGGGGCACCCCTGGTACCGGGCTTGTGTCCGCGGTACCAGCAGGATGGGTCACTACGACTCTGGGGGCTAATGTGATCCCTGACACACGGAAGACAGCACTGAAGCAGTTGCCACGGAAGAAGCTGGCACTTGGTTGGGATCCTTTCTCTGTGGAGTTCTGTGCGGTTTTTTGTTTTGTTTATTTCTGCATACAAGAACTGGGGTGCAGGTCAGAGGCGTGGGTGGTGAGAGGATTCACCAGAGACAGAATGGGGAGCAGAACAGGCAGACGACCAAAATCCACTGCTGAGGGGAGCAGCGGGGAGACAGGAGGGGTCTGCTGCGTCCTGTGGGTAGCTCCCTGGCCGGGGATTGAACTGGTGCTGCAGTGGCTGCCGATAGCTCCATAGTGCTGAGACTTAACCCCTGCGCCACCAGGGAGGCCCCTCTGTGCGTTTGTATAATCTCCGGTTGCTGGGGAGGTGGTGCTTCTTACCATCAGGAGATCTTGTCAGTGCTTAGGGGCCTCCGAGGACCTTAACTCGCGCCTGGAAGTAGTGGTTGGCAGGACCGACAGTGCGTAGTAAGTGGCAGCCATGGTGTGATGAATACTGTCGGTAGCTTCCCCCATCTCGCTGCCCCCTGTAATTCTCAGGCTGGGGAAGGCAGCCATTCCTCCAGGGCGACCAGGACCAGAGTGTGGTCACTGCCCAGTTGTGCTGTTACCCACCCCCTCAGCCCAGCTGTGAAAAACAACTTGGGATTCCAAGGAACAGTCATGTTTGTTGTGGGCTCCGGTGTCGGCCTTAAAGGGACAGACCCATTTACGGGAGAGCTGGCGGGAGCCTGGCTTCATGATGAGCCAAGACAGGCAGGAGCCTGACCCGAGAGAACCCGGGCGGGCAGAGCAAGCGACCAGGACAGCAGCTGCGGGGAGAGGCAGGGGACCAAGAGCCTCCCCTGCTCTCCCTGCCAGGTCTGCTCACCTGGAGCTCAGCCATGGCCACAGGTGCCTCCACCAGCTTCCTGCAAAACTAGCCAAGATGGAGCGTCCACCTCAACCAGGCCAACGGGCCCCCAGCTCAGTTTGCTCTACTCGGCACTCCTCTGTGCAGAGATCCACAACCTAAACACCTTCCGGACACCTTCCCCGCACTGGTCTATTCTGGGGTAGGAAGAATCATTTTTTTTATATAGCAACAAAGTTAATCAGAGAGGTCAGGACACTCATCTGAGGTCATACGACTACCAGGGGTGTCTGGGTGACAAGGGTGATGGGGAAGGGACATGAACAACTCCCAGGCTCTGACAGGCACCAGGGATTCGACACGTGTTCTCTCAAAACAGCACAGCAGCAGAACAATTCCGACCTCTTTTTACAAGAAGGAAATGGGCGACTGGAGGGGAAGGGTCAGAGGTGAGCCCAGGGCGGCACCCATTTGCCAGCTTCCTGGGGAGTCTGGCCTGCTCCACGGATATGAGGTCTGCTGTACGGGGGCGTGACCCCAGGGGTGGGAAAAATCCCAGGTCTTACCTGGGCCTGGACCCAACCTGTCCAGACCCTTTGACTCCCAGGAGGCCACCAGACACCCTCCAGTTCTGCCGTGACCCAGACATCCCAGCCCAGGTTGCTCATGGCACCCCTTTGCCCCACGCTGGCTCGTCTTGCTGACCAGGGTGCCCCTGACATCCCCTCACCTGGGATTCAGGTCACCCAGGGCCTTCGTGCTGTCCCCAGATGCCCCGTCCCCTGGGGCTCTGCTCCCTTTGCCCTGTCATAGTGTCCTGGGGGAGATGTGGTGAGGAAAGCTGGGGTCCTGTGGGAGTGAGCTCCCCTCCGTGGTGCACTCACCCAGTGCAGCTCGCAGAGGAGCAGCCTGAGGCAAAGTGACGAAGTGACGGACACACAAGTAGAGGAGGAAGCGCAGTAGGTAAACAGCAGACTGACCCGGCCAGCTCTTCCAGACCAGCGCTGCTCTGCCCGGCTGCCCAGAGGCCTGGGTCTCCTCGGGGAGGACAGAGTGGGAGCAGCACACAGCCCCGACCTGCACCGTGAACCTTTCACACCATTCAGGCGGCCTCCGGGGCAGGGTGGGGACGTGCGTCCGGGGCTGCGGTACTCCTTCAGGACCCCGATCACACTGGTTGGGGGTCAAGCTCTGCTGGGGGCCCTGGGGAAGGGATACCTGGGCCCATCCTTGCTGCCTTCCAGGCCCAGCTGTGCCTCAGGCCAGCCCTGACCTCTTGGGCACCATGGGCTGACTTAGACACATCCTGCCCCTCCCACCCAGATGCTTTCTCCAACATTCCGGGCCTTGGTCCCTTTTGTCCCGCAGGTAGAGTTGGGACGGGACCTTTCAGAGGACACTTGCCTCAAAGTACTTTGTACATGCCCTTTGTGTCCTGCTGCCTTTGGACTGATATGGAATTCAAGTGGGATCCTTGATATGTGAGGGAGCCAGAAAAAGGGCTCAGGCCTGCCAGCCTACCCTGGGCACAGCCTGAGCTCCAGGAGGGAAGTGATAAAGCAGGTGCCAGCTTCCTTAGAATCCAGCCTGGGGATGAAGCAAGGAAGAGCCCACAATAAGGGGAAGCAGACGGGCAGCCAGCGTGTCCCACAGGCTTTCACCAGGTGGGGCCCAGTGCCAGTTGCAGGAAGCAAACCAGGCAACCGATGTGGGCAGGAGCCCTAGCAGGGCATCTGGAGGACTCTCCACTACCTGAGAGTGCCAGCAACTACCTGGCAGCATCAAGGCCTGAGGTGGGGCAAGCCATGGCCCGCTGAGCCCCCCTTAAAGTCTCTGCACAAGGGTTTAGGCTAGGGCCCCGCAAGGGACCCCAGACCTGTCCAGGAAAACATCAGAAATGCAGGGCCTCCCTGGTGGCGCAGGGGTTAAGTCTCAGCACTATGAAGCTGTCCGCAGCCACTGCAGCACGAGTTCCATCCCCAGCCAGGGAGCTACCCACATGGCACAGCAGACCTCTCCTGTCTCCCTGCTGTCCCCTCAGCAGTGGATTTCAGTAGATCCACCTGTCTCTGCTCCCCACCCTGTCTCTGGCGAATCCTCTCACATCCCTCTCCCAGCTCTGGCCTGCACCCTAGCTCTTGTATGCATAAATAAATAAGACTTAAAAAAAAAAAAAAAGACATGCAGAGTGGCTTGACCCTCCAGGGGTCAAGTGCTAATAGTCCCAGGAAGTGGCTGTCACACAAGCTGGGACCCCACTGTGGCATCTGGACGCACTTGTCGGGGGTCACTCGGGACCTAGCCTGGCACTGAAACCTCATGCCTACTTATGAGATCATGGTTCTGGCTCATCCCGATTTCGTGTGCCTGGGTCTTTCCTTCTGGTTTCCCGCTTATCCTCCTGCTGTCGTGAGATGGAGCGGAGACTAAGGGATACGCACGGACACCTGGTCAGCCAGGCAGTCAGCGGGCCACACCCGACAGAGACAGAAACTGCCGCCTCATCCCAAGGCCATCACTGCTGGCTTCTTGGCTGTCTTTACAGTAAAAACCCTCTAGTGTTTTATTTTTCTTTCCATCTCGGTTTACTCCCTAGGTAGGGAGGAACCGACTCGCTCATGTTACAAGGATGGTGCAATCGCATGTTCGCCGCTTGGGTCCTTTGTTCCCTGTGGCTAGAGGCAGTGACTTCCCTAAGCAGAGGGGCTCAGCCCTGATGCTCAAAGCCATGGCATCTCCCGAGGGGAGGCCCTGCAGGTATGCAGTGTCCTGGGGCTGCAGTGGACTGCTGGGTCACTGGGTGGGCCTTCAGCTATACTAGAAACGCCCAACTGTTTCCCCTGGGTGTTTACATCCACCTGTCCTCCCTCCTCCAGGTGGGTGACCAACTCCCGTTGCTCCACTTCCTCAATACCTGGTATTGTCTGACTTTCAGATTTCTGCCAATCTGTGAGTGTACAATGGCACCTCACTTGCATTTTTGATGACTAATATGACGGGGTGCCTCTGCACAGGCTTGGTCAGCAGGTGGCCATCCCTCGCCTGGCTGCCAAGTGGGCCTTTCATTTCCCTGCCTTTTCCTGACTAGGTTCTACCTGTGTACCACACAGCCCTGGGCCATGTCTGTCAGAAATCCCCTTCCCAGCCCGTGTTAATTGGCCAGACGAGCCGATAGCTACTAACTGACTTGAATTTGTCAACTTTTCTTAACTTCTCCCTATGCCGAGATTACAAAAACCTCCTCATATTGTCCCAAATTGTGTATTCAGCATGTCACCGTCCTCACTGCGAGTCCTGGCGGGAAGGCCTACAGAACACGAGCCCCTCGGCACCACTGTGCTGGGGGCAGGAGAGCCACGCCAAGCAAGCACCTACTCAGCTTGCCTCTCACCCTTCCAATTACCTCATTCTCCAAGTGGGGAAACTAAGGCTCAGAAAGGTCAAGAGACATGACCGAGGAACACAGTCCTCCCAGCTACTCTGGTTTTGAGTCACGTTTTGAGGCCAGTCTGGCTACTTCCTACCAGCAAGTTCACAGATAAATCACTCAGCCTCTCTGAGCCCCTGCTGTCCTCACCTGTAAAAAAACAAAAGTACTCATTATTGTAGAAGAAAAAAATGTTAGCAAAGGGGGGCGTCCCTGGTGGCGCAGGGGTTAAGACGCAGCACTATGAAGCTACCTGCAGCCACTGCAGCACGAGTTTCATCCCCGGCCAGGGAGCAACCCACATGGCGCAGCAGACCTCTCCTGTCTCGTCTGCTGCCCCCCTCAGCAGTGTATTTCAGTCGATCTGCCTGTTCTGCTCCCCACACTGTCTCTGGTAAATCCTCTCACCCCCATACCTCTGCCCTGTACCCCAGTTCTTGCGTGCATAAATAAAAAAAGAAATGGTAGCAAAGGTATTGGAGGTGGCCTGGTTGATAGCAAATGTTCCAGAGAACAGGGAAACAACATAACAAAGGTGCAACTCACGCAAGTCCTCCAGCTTTCCACCTGTCTGAGATAGCAGGATAATGGCAGGAGCTCTGCCCCTCCCTTCCCAGGGCCAGGAGAGCACATGCTGATAAGCAGGTGAACTCTCACCCACGTCCAGCCCGCCCTCTTCCTGGTACTCAGACTCCCACTGATTTTCCACCAGGTGCTGCCAGCCCAGCTGCTGACCCAGCGGGCATCCGGAACACCAGGAACGGATCAACCCACGCTGTCTCCCACATTCCTCAGGGATTGAGACATTCCAAGACACCTGCCCGAGGCCTACATGGCTAGGGTGGCTGCCCTTCAGGGTGGGGAGGAAGCACGAGTTTCGATCCGCACTGATAAGGAGTGGGCCAGACCCGGTCGGTCCCTGGGAAAGCGTGCGCTCCCGGCCCACCTGCTGCTCAGCGCACAAAGCCCAGTCACAAAGGCCACTGACTTTATTGATCTAAAAAACTTTACAAAGACAGTGACTGCTCTGCCAGAAAAAGAACCACTTGAAACAGACCAAAGGTGGGAGTGGGGTTGAGGGAAGGGGCCAGGATTCACTCAAAAAAGCTGGTCATGGTGGACGTGACACTGGCAGGGGAAGGAGGAGGGAGATGCATGCAAGAGCAAGAGTCCCCAAAAAGTTACAAGGGTGACGGGAGAGAACTCCCAAAAGACCCTGGAGTACATTGGAGGTGAGTATGGAAACAGCAATCTTTTCCTTTGTGAAGGGTGGGAGGAGTCCCCACTCAGCCGCAAACTTTGGAGACTCAATGTGGGAGCTGGGGATTGGGGGCCCCCCAGAGGGCATCACAAGAAGGCGTCGCACCACTCTCGAAGGCAACCAAAGCAGTCCCGGGACTGCTTGGCGTTGGCACCACATGTGTCCTTCAGCCATTCCCGGAAGAGATCTTCGTCTTTCTTTAGCACCAGAAACTGGCCAAGGACCACGTAGGCCTGCAAAACAAGCAAAGCAAAGGGCATGCTGCTCTGGGGAGTGGACACAAAGGCCACAAAGTGGCCTGTGAAGCACAAAAGCCCAGGAGGCAAGGCAGGCTCTGGTTAGCTCTCCACATCACCTCACCGCTGCCCACCCCACCGGGCAGCCTCCTCTCCTCACCCCCAAAATGCCAGGAAGTACCGCAGCCCTCCCCGGCCCTCCCCTGGTGCACGCGGGAGGTCCACACCTTGTCAAAGCCCCTTTCCTCCAGCTTCTTGCCCAGGACTTCTCCAATCCCGGCCAGGCTCCCCACTGGCTTTTCCCCCATGGGCTCTGCCACGAAGTCCCGGTGCTTTTGGGAGGTGGTCATCTTGCTCAGGCTTGATCTGGGAATCCCAACAAAAGGAAGATTAGGGCTGAACACCCAGCCCCTCCCCAGGGCCCACGCGCAAGCTCCTCTTCACGACAGGCTAAACCAGCCTTTCTAGCAGTTTCCTGCTTTCCCCTAATTTCACCGATGAGAGCTGAGGTCCAAGGTGTCTCTCCCCCACTAGCAAAAGAAATCTCTTCCACTCCCCGCGAGAAATGGACTTTGGACCAGCCCAGGGGAACACTATCCTGCCCGAACAGCGCGCGGCAGTGGGAAGTCCCCGAGCCGGCAGCCGCGGCCCGCCCCGAAGCTGTCACTCCCTCCGTGACCTTGGCTGGGCAGGGAAGCCGCCGACTCTGCCTGGAACGGCTCCCTGGCCCGAAAATCAAATAAAGGGTCTCTCCGTCCCATTCGCCCCTACAGCCCGCCCACCGAGCCCGGGCACAGGCTGCAGCGCGCCCACCCCACGGCCCCGCCCGGACGCCGCCCAGGCCCCGCCCGCCCCGGCCCCGCCCCGCCCGCCCCCGGCCCCGCCCGCCCCGGCCCCGCCCCTCCACGCGCGCCGAGCCCCGCGCCCCGCCCCCGCCCCCGGCCAGGCGCTCTCAAAGGGCGCATCCTCAGACCAGCCACGCGCTGCGGCCCCTCTGCTCCCCTCCTTCCCGAGCCACCTCCGGCCTCCGGCCCGGGCCCTGCTCCGCAGCTCGCGCTCACCGGCAACTCCGGTTCGTGTAACGGCTCCTCCCGCCAGCCGGCTGCTCCCGCCGATACCTCAACCCACTAGAACTTTCTTCAGCTTCCGCTTCCGGGTCACCACAAGAGCCGCCTTAAAAAATTCAAATTGGGCATGTCTAGCCACTTAGAACCATAGAGATGCGGCGCCCGGACCTCCACGTCGCCCTTCGCGGGTGCTGCTTCCCGATCGCTGCGCGGGGAACCGGGCGGCCTCCGATGGTCTCGGTCCTCGGCAGCATTTCCGGCCTCGGGAAGCCCAGGCCCGGAGGGGAAAACTTCATTTGCCGGCTGCCGGGCGCCCGGAACTCAAGCACTCGGCCTTAACCGCCCTGGCGGTGGGAAGAATTAGAGAGACGGACGAGCAGGGGCGGGTGGCCGGAAGGCTTCGAGACGGCGCCGGAAGCAGGGCTCGGGCCGGGGCCGCCTGGTCCTTTTCCCAGCAGGTTGTGGGAATCGGGCGGGGACGGACGCCCCGGAGACGCGCGTCCAGGCCTCTTGACTGAGTTGCGCAGTGAGTCGTGGGCAAGCGGCTCTCAGCGTCGAGCCTGGGGAGCTGGGTCGTCCTGGCAGCGCCCGTGGGAGACGACGGCCTCAGAGTAAGTGCGGGTCCTTCTCCGATGGGCCGGGGGGCGGCAGGGACGGCAGCTGCCGCGGACACCCGGAGTTTCCTCTGGGAACCCTCTGCCTGGGTGCTGCCGGTCTTTCCCTCGTTGGGACTTAAGTCAGAAGTGTAGCCGATGCCGCCTGAACCACAGCGCTGGTCTCCGTGCCGTGCGGTCGTGCTGCGGTTGGGACGTATGATTGTGTCGAGGAAGAGTGTGTCTCACTCCCTCCCCATCGACTGCCAGGACGGTGCTTTCTCTAGAACTCTGTTTCGTTTTTAGGATTCCACCAGCACTTGGGATTAACGTGTTTTTTATGTGCCGTGCACTGCCAGGTGCTTTGCTTACATTATCTCTTTCTCACGACGGCTCTCTGAGCTGGCTGTTGTTTTCCTGAGGCCTGGAGAAGCTGACCAGCTAGGAAATAGCTACGGAAAGGTTTCAGGCGATTAGATGTCAAGTGTTAGGGTACAGATTGAGGGGCCCTCTGGGGCCCCCAAGCTTGAACTCACAAAAAGTACAAACCAAGATAACAGCTGCCATTGTCAGCACCCCACCTGTCTCTCACCCACGCGTCTCTTTCAAGTGTACACGTTTCTCCTTCCCTTGTCTCCTTCTGTGTTCACCAAGTCCCTCGTGCAGGTCGACAGCAGAGAAGCAGAGGAACCCATCTCCATGTGTGTCTCCCTTGAGTCCCCCTACCTTCCCTATTACAAAGCTTCACCTGGGCGCTCAGCTCCACCCCTTACTAGGTGGGGCAGAGAACTTGGAACCTCCCTTTTTTTTTATGTTTATTTATTTATTTATACAAGCACTGGGTACAGTCAGAAGCACGGGAGGGTGAGAGAATTCACCAGAGCCAGAGTGGGGAGCAGAGCAGGCAGAAGGACTGAAGTATACTGCTGAGGGGAGCAGCGGGCAGCAGGAGAGGTCTGCGCACCATGTGGGGCCCTCCGGTGGCCAGGGAGCAGCCAGGGATCAAATCGGCGCTGCAGAGGCTGCGGGCAGCTTCGCAACCCAGCGTTCAACCACTGTGCCACCAGGGAGGCCTGGAACCTCCCCTTTTTATGGAGATGCCTCTGTTGTAAAAGCCCAGATTCTTAACCTGGACACTGTTACTCCTCAGTAAGAGGCCTTGGAAACAGACCTGGAGGCTCAACCTATATCCTCTAAGAAACCTGAGGAGGAATCAGCTGCCCCTGCATCCCTCACAGCCCTGGGACACGACCCAGCATGTCTCAGGCCACCAAGAGAAAGCATGTGGTGAAAGAGGTGCTGGGGGAGCACATGGTGCCCTCTGACCAGCAGCAGATTGTGAGGGTGAGTGGCATCGGGCACAAGCGGCTCTGCTCCCCACCCTCCATACCCATTGGGCCCCTGGGGTGGGGTAGGGCACAGTGCAGCCGACGAGTATTTGAGCTGGCTGACAGGCTGACTGGGTCTTGGTGTCTACTGGACCAGGTACTCAGGACCCCAGGGAACAATCTGCATGAGGTGGAGACAGCCCAGGGGCAGCGCTTCCTGGTGAGCATGCCCTCCAAGTACCGAAAGAACATCTGGATCAAGAGAGGTGAGAGAGGCAGCCCTTCAGGAGACAAACTGTTTCCTGCGTCCTTGGCTTTCCTGGGGCGTTCAGCGCTGACGGTGCCTTTTCTGTCTCCAGGGGACTTTCTCATCGTTGACCCTATTGAAGAAGGAGAGAAGGTGAAGGCTGAGATCTCCTTTGTGCTCTGCAAGGACCATGTGCGCTCTCTGCAGAAGGATGGGCTCTGGTAGGGGGTCCCCGTCATTGTTGGCTGCCTGGCTTCTATGGGGGTTGACCTGAATTGGAGACAGGAAGCTCATTGTGCCCTGGAGAGGGACAACTGGGAAACAGCTGTTGGACTGGTGATCTTGCCATCCTTTCTCACCCAGGCTCTTCTCTTGGCACAGGCCTGAGGCCTTCTCCGAGGTGGCTGAGAAACACAACAGCAACAGGAACAGGTGAGGATTAAGCGCTGGGCCCGGGGAAGTAGAACGTAGGGATTCAGGCTTTGGTGAATCAGTCTCTTCTTCCTGCAGAGGGTCTCAGGTGAGAGGCCTCAGTGGGTGGTATTTGTGATTATGAATATGGCTTGAAAACATGCTCTGGGTTGAAGCCTGGCTTTGCCATTTAAAAACAGTAACTCTGAGCAGGTTGCTTCATCTCTTAATCTCGTAAATGGGCACTTCATGAGAATTCAAGGAAGTAAAAAGGATTAGCGCCAGTAAGTTTGCTTGTTTGTTTCTGGCGCCGACTGTGGCTCCATTGAATTTCTTGGTGGTAATACAATCATGAAACCTGTGGCTTTAGCAAATTTTTGAGATTAGCAGTGGGGGTGTAGTCTCCAGCCTGTTTTCTCTGACCAGCTTCGCCCCCATTTGCTCTGCCTCTTTCCTGTCAGAATTACTGGTTCTTACTGCTTGGCCATATGCGCCTCCTGTCTGGGGGTTTCTTTGGTGGCAGATCTTGGGTGCCGGGTTAACACTTTCCTTCCCACGCCCCTGCAGACAGACTCAGCCGGAACTCCCAGCCGAGCCCCAGTCCTCAGGAGAAGAGTCCAGCTCTGAAGACGATTCTGACCTGTTTGTTAACACCAACCGCAGACAGTATCAGGAGAGTGAGGAGGAGAGCGAAGAGGAGGAGGCAGCCTGAGACCCTGGACCCCACTTCTGTTGCTCAGAGACTAGTCCTTGGCACCTCTGAGCTTGGACATTCCCAGGGTGCTCTGCCGTTCTTCCCCCCCGGATGGGGACAAGGCAGGGCGCCTGCTGAACTGACCTGACCTAGGAGAATTAAACCCCTGGTGGGTGGTGACTAGTGCTGGTGTCGCGTGACTCTCTGGAGGGAGGAGGGACTCGTGCTGACGTTTAATCCTGCTCCTTGGTGGAGACCTCGCGGGCAGCTAGACCGAAGAGGAGGAAGCAGGGGCTGGCTGGAAGCTCTCCTGGGTTCTCTGTGCTGGACACTGAGGAAGTGCCGGGCCCGTGCTGTGCCTCCTTGCATGCATTTAACACCTGGGCGCAGTCTCGGTTCATTGCTGCTTGTCACCGACACTGAGTCAGGATCACAGTACGGGCCCTAGCACACCCCTTCCTCTAGGAGACACTCAGGGAGACTTTCATAGCACCTCAGAGGCTGCCTTCCTGCCGCCTGGGACACAGCAGTACCGGCCCCCAGGCTGCTGTTCACATTCCCTGCTGGGTGGCTCTCAGGCCATCGGCCCTTTACAAACCACATCTTCCCGCCTCTTGAAGTGGTTACCTCGGGTGGACGCTCCCTCTTCGTTGCTGGCATTGACCCAGCCACTGCTCGTGAACAGTTTGCCTTCTGGCTTGGGCTATTCTTCCCCTGCTATGTCCTCACACTTTTCTTTTGGGGAAAACGTTTCTTTGTTTACATGGCATTGTCTACCTCCCGTGAATGAGCCGTGGCGCCTGCTCTCGCATCCCCATCACCACCTCCTCTTCCAGACCTGCCGCCTACGTCCCTAACCACTGCTGCTCCCTGACTTTGCTAGAAATTGTGGCACCTTTGGGATTCAACTATCTCACCTATAGCCTGGCTTTCTTGCTTACTTGCTCAGCTATCCTTCTGCAAACTTTTTCTCTTCAGCCTCCAACCCAGCCTTCCCACGTGCACTGTCCGCCTTTTAACACTTCCCTGTGCAGCCTCCCTTCCACTGTTCGCACCCCTCACCCCGCCTCCCCCATGCTAGTCCCCTGGTAAAGGCCTTATGCTGGGCCGGGCCGATCACCCCCTCTGCCAGTGCCCAGGTAGCAGAGAAAACAGTCAGCCTGGCCCACCAGTTTTACCTCAGACCCCTAACTGCAGACCTGGCACGATCTGCTCTCGGGGGTTATATTTCAGAACTGCTCTCTTGTCTACAGGTTCTCTTGCCCTGCTAGTCACCACAGCCCCTAGGTCACGAATAGTAGCCGCTGTGGGGAACCCTTACCTGCCCCTCTACCAATCCGACAGATCTGCTCATGGGGCTGCCTGTCTTACCGTAATCCAGTGGGACTTAGAGCTTGCTTGTGTTTTTGGAGCCTGTGTCTCCTCCTGTTTCAGAGCTTTAACAAATTTCTGTTACCATCCTCTATTGAAGGTGTTAGCCTCACATCTACTGTAGACTCCCCGTCTGCAACCAGAGAATCTGTCACTGAACTCCACATCCTCCTAGCTACCAATTCCTTTATCTCATTCACTTTCATGTTTTTTCAGTAAGCTTTATATACATATATGTATATATGTGTATATATTTAAAATTATACATACAAAAATAAACTTGAAATGAATTAAAGATACCTCTGTATATCTTTAACTCATCCTGTTTATTTTTTATAGGAGATAGCTAATTTTTCCTAAAAGGGTAGCCTTACTGAATGAATCTTTTCTCAGTGTTTTAAAATATCTTTTAAATAATAAACTAGATTTCTGCATATCTATGGATCTTTTTGAATTTTGAATGTCTGGTCTCTCCCATTGACCTGTGTATATCATGTTTTATGGCATGACTGACAGCTCAGCACCTCACCTCTTCTTTGAAAAAAAACAATTTTTAAAGACTTACTTCTTTATGCATTCAAGAACTGGGCTACAGGGGCCTCCCTGGTGGCGCAGCGGTTGAGCGCTGGGTTGCAAAGCTGCCCGCAGCCTCTGCAGCGCCGGTTCGATCCCCGGCTGCTCCCGGCCACCGGAGGAGGGTCCCACATGGCGCGCAGACCTCTCCTGCCGCCCGCTGCTCCCCTCAGCAGTGTCCTTCGGTCCTTCTGCCTGCTCTGCTCCCCGCTCTGGCTCTGGTGAATTCTCTCACCCTCCCGCGCTTCTGACTGTACCCAGTGCATGTATAAACAAAACAAATAAACAAATAAAAAAATAAAAACATGCCTCTATTAAAAAAAAAAAAGAACTGGGGTACAGGCCAGAGGTGTGGGGGGGTGATAGGATTCACCAGAGACAGAGTGGGGAACAGAACAGGCAGATTGGTGAAATCCACTGCTGAGGGGAGCAGCGGACGAGGCAGGAGAGGTCTGCTGCGTCATGTGGGTTGCTCCCTGGCTGGCCAGGAATGGAACCCACAATGCAGAGGCTGTGGACAGCTTCACAGCACGGCGCTCAACCCCCTGTGCCGCCAGGGAGGCCCTACATTTGCTTTTTTAACCTTTTCATGAGATGCCTTCTTTATTGTTTTCAGTAAGTGGACTTTTGTTCAGGTCAGTAACTTAGAAGAACGCCCTACATCTAGATTTGCGCGGTAGTAGCTGCATGCCTGGGTTTGTTATAGGACAGGGAGAGGGGTAGCCCAAGCCCCGCAAACCTGCCTATTCTAAATGGGTTCTGCCATCCGCCGCATCAACACAAAACATATGACACTTTAATGGGAAGGATCTTTAATAAAAACTAGGAAACAATACAGGTGAGGCAAAGAGTCTAGTTTCTAAATGAAGCACCCAAAGTTACCCATCCCCTCGTGGGTAAAACTCCATCCATATGGGGTCGGCCCAGAGCAAGGCCCCAAAGCCTGCCACAAGTCTAAAGCATCTTCCAGTGGGGACCCACAGAAAAGGGTCACAAACAACCGGACAAGCCCGGAAGGAAAAGAGCAAAATCAACATCCAGATAAAAGCTGCCATTGTCACCTCCCCACGGGTCTCACCCACATCTGTGTCACCCAGTCCACGACCAAAAGACAAGCGCAGTTTCTTCACATGTCTCTCGGCTCCATGCGCCTCCTCCAGGTCTCCTGGCTCCATCCTGCTTCCTTCCTCAGTCTCTTCTTCAGCTTCTCCTCTTCCTGCTCAGCTCCACCCTCCCTTGGGTGGGGCAGGGAACCTGGAACTTCCCCCTTTCCTGGGGACCACCCTGTTACAGGTTTGGGTTAAAGAGTTACGGCAAAAATAGCTGAAATCACTCCTAATTGCATCTCCAGGCGACGAGCACTTAACTAGGCTCAGCACAGGACACGGGGCCCCACAATGGGGGCAGGCTGCTTTGATCACCTGGCTAAAGGGGAAAGTTCTAGGTCATTTCCCTATGAAGGTACAATTTCTCCCTTTTAGCTGCGGAATCTGTGGGACAACCTTAACTGCGAAGGCTGCAGGTCCCCTCGCCGCAGCTGCGTGATCATTTGTATCGAGTTTGGTTTTATTGAGCGTGTGAGAAGCACGTAGGATGTGTAGGATGTATGGAGAGAGCACGGGCGTCCCTGCGCTCGCACAGGTCTGCGAGAAGCACCTCGTCCCTGTGGACTGCCCTAGACCGGCTGAGGGCGGAAAGCTGTGTTTAGCTCCTGGCTCCTCGTCCAGGCACATTTGCAGACGCTACCAGCAGGGGTCACAGCAAGCACATCCAACGGGCAAGGCAGCAACTCGCCGAGGGGGCAGCGCCCCAGCCCCTCGTCCCAGGGAGGACTCCTGCGGGGCCAGGGCAGAGTGAGTTCCACGTGCCCAGAAAAGTCACTTCCCAAGGCGTTCACAGGAACCCCTCCCCGCAGCATATACAAACTAATATGGTCTCTCGCAGCACCTGGAGGGGTGGGGAGCAGCCCTGCAGCCCTGGCCTTTTGTGCTTCAGAGGACCCAGACCCGGGGCAGGGGGCTCACCCCTGCGGTCTTGCTTGCGTCCTCCAGAAACCAGGCTTCAGAAGATGGCAGGAGATTCGGGAGGCCCCGGGGCTTCCCTCGTAGGGTGGGCAGAGGGGGCGAGAACTGGAACTCCATTCTAAAGGGTCTGCTCTCCAGGGACCTCCTCAGCCCTGTTCCACTTGTTCCCCTTCTATTATAGAAGCTGCTGAAGCTTCCAGGCCTCTCACTAGCCTGTTTCCTGAGGCCTCTGAGCACTGTCCTCTCACATGTGGGTCCTAGTCATTGGGCATCTCCCATCATTCAGCGTTTGGCCATCAAGTCAAGGTCTGTTAACGACCCTATTCTTGGTGTGACCACTCAGCTTTGCAGGGAGGAGGGGTGGTTGGCGGGGGCGTGGTTCTGGCAGGGAGGTCCTCCTCTTTCTGGGTCCCCCCTTGCAGTGCAGAGCTTAAAAGTCAAGTATTTTGGAGGCCCTCCAGCCAGTCTCCCCCACTCCCCAAGGCAGAGGGCCCATCGCACAGAGGACAACTTTGCTTCTCAGTGTCCCCTGGAGCAGGTGCCCAGGGGAGGGCAGGCCAGGGTCTGCGGGGCAGGCCATGGGGCCGCTGTGTGGGCAGGCCCGTGTAGTGCAACCACCTCAGGCCGGGTGGGTTCACCGTGGGCGCTTGCAGACACCAGCAAACTAGCACAGCAGGGAGAAAAGCGAGACACAAGAAGGCCCAGGTCCATACCACAGAGGGTGGCTGCTCCGTCCTCCCCCGGGAGGGCGGCGCCTCACTCCAGAGGCCCCCTCACTGCACAGCGCCTCCCTCTGGCTCTCACGCTGGCTCCCCTCAGCATCTGGGTGATGCTGCTCTTTATCCCTTCCTTCTAGGCCCAGGTGTCCTTAATCACCGGCAGAGCGGGACGCAGGTGCCGCCGGAGAGGCTGATGGCAGGAGGGCGAACAAAGCCCGATGACCTCATTTACCCTAACAGGTGACTTGACTTTTCAACTTGTGGGGCCCAAGGGACACCCAGAGAGCTGGCAAGACGTTACTTCTGATGGCCCGGAGGGTGTTTCTAGAGGGGTGAGCATTTGAACCACCAGTGCAGGCGGGACCTGGATTAAAAAAAAAAAATGGGGGCAGGGGAGCAAACCCACTTGTTTGAGCTGGGAGGGCCCCCTCAGACATCATGCCCTGGAGCTGTGAGGCCCAGCCTAGGATTTACACCACCAGCCCCTCTGGATCTTCGGACTTGGACGGAACCACACCCCGTTTTCTTGGGTCTCTCACCTGCGGATCACGGCTCTGCCTCTGAGGCCCGGAGCCCCCAGGCCTGGTCTGTCTCAGGCATCCTTGCTGGTCCTGCCCTCCGAGGGCCTCAGGCGCTCAGAGAGAGGGCAGGGCGGGCGTGGAAGCGGCGATGCCACCACAGCAACACCAACCTGAAGCTGCCAGGCCGCAGGTGCGGAGGAGCTGCTTCCGGAAGCGGGTGACTGGCGAACCCCAATATCAGCGCACCCCAACAACCACGCACCTGCCATTTTCCGGACCGGCAGTGAGCTGCAGCCCAGGCTCCTCATCACCGCCACTAGTTTCCTTAAAGCTTTTGTTTAAGGAGGACAACGTGTTTTAATCAAATATGGAAATCGTTGTGTGGTTTTCTTATTTGTGTGTGTAATGACTGTTGTCAATACATTGTCTGCCCTGGGAGGGAGAGCAAACAGCCTGAAGGGCCCCAGCAGTCTGTGTGTGTAAGAACTCTGGAGAGACAGTGTGAACAGTAGAAAAGGCAGGTTGATTGATTTTAAGATTTATGCACACAAAAACTGGGGTGTAGGCCAGAAGTGAGGGGTGAGAGGATTCACCAGCGACAGAGTGGGGAACAGAACAGGCAGATCTACTGAAATACACGGCTGAGGGGAGCAGCAGGTGAGACAGGAGAGGTCTGCTGTGCCACGTAGGTCAGCTCCTTGGCCGGGGATCGAACTCATGCTGCAGTGGCTGCCGACAGCTTCATAGCTGAGATTTAACCCTTTGTGCCATGAGGAAGCCCCCAAAAGGCAGATGTATTAATCACCTGGTAGAGAAACGGGGAGACCAAGGTATCTGTGTGAGCAAAGTCTGAAGCACATTTCATTCCCTGAACTCCTGGGCTTTCTAAGATCTAGGACACCATAGTGCTGGCTACGGCCTACTAATGTGTCAGACCGGGGTTAGCCCCTGCATTTCCTGGCCTTTCCATCAGCGTTTAATGGCCACACGTGGGCATATGGCCCTTTCAATAGCAATCACCTGGCCCCCTATCTGCCCCAGGCTAGGTCTTCATTCCCCTCAGCTGTTCAATACTTCCCATCCTAGCCTACAAGAGACCGAGATTTTGAACCCCACATTCTCCATGGAGAACCACTGCTGGGTCTGATTTGGTATTTTATTTAGAGCTTGTATCCATGTGATGATAAAAAAAAAAAGGGACCGCTTTTTGTAGTATCTTTATGACACTCAGCTATTAACATTTTAGCTGCGTTATTAGGGTTCCCTTCCCTTCTGCTGGGCTGGGATCGTTTAACAAGCATCTGAATGATCTGTTATTGAAAGGTAAAAATAGAAGCAGCTGGGTCTTGGCCCCTTTCTTGATGGTTCAGAGACTAAAGACAAGAAAGATTTACATTGTGCCTGGACTTGGAAAATTCACAGTAACTCTTTCTCAGAAGCAACTCTAGCAGGAAGACAGCAAGTTAGAGGCCTGGCAGATGATGGACTCTTCGAGAAAAGAGAAAGGAGAAAGCAAATCAAGCGAGCTTCTTCCTGGGTCTTCATGCTCCTGGGAACAGCCAGGGGAAGAGTCTATGGACTTTCCTTAATTCTCATGCTAGGCAGTTTGTCACTTAGGTAATCATCAAAAACAATGCTTGACACAGCTTATCCTGGCCTCAATGTTTACTTCATAACAGGATCCACTTCTTAGAATATAATAACCAACTTGTAAAATACTATCTGTAGTGGGAATGTTTTTTAATAATACACCTTCTGTATAGGGGAGAGGGCCAGCAAGTGCGAGGAACTTGCCCGTGTGGCTTCAGACACCACCTTAAGTCACTTCGCTAAGGCAGAGAGCTTCTGTGGGGGCAGAAGGGAAGGCCAGGTAGGGAGGTTACCAGGGAAGGCACAGTAGACAATGGATGCAGATTTAATTTCTCCTAATCCCCTGAAAAGAGATAAAGAGATTAGATCTTCCTGGTAGCACCCTCATAGAGAGAAGATTACATATACAAATAGGAGGTTTACATGTAGTAATAGGAATTGTTAGCTTAACACACTTAACTGGTAAGACACGATCTTTGAAAAGGGAGCTGCTCCCTCCTTGAGGGATTTTTTGTTTTGTTAAAAATAGAAAAGAAAAAAAAAAAGGGCCCCCAAAATAGAGTCCTTCATGCTGGTCCCCACTGAGACTTAATGCCTTTTTTTTTTTAATATTTATTTATTTATTTAATTATACATGCACTGGGTACAGTCAGAAGCACGGGAGGGTGAGAGAATTCACCAGAGCCAGAGCGGGGAGCAGAGCAGGCAGAAGGACTGAAGTACACTGCTGAGGGGAGCAGCGGGCGGCAGGAGAGGTCTGCGCGCCATGTGGGACCCTCCTCCAGTGACCGGGGAGCAGCCAGGGATCGATCCGGCGCTGCAGAGGCTGTGGGCAGCCTCGCAACCCAGCGCTCAACCGCTGCGCCACGGGGGAGGTCCGAGACTTAATGCCTTAATGCCTTGAGCACCTTCAACCTCTCCCCAAGTGTAACCCTAAACCAGTCAGTCAAGTCTGCAATCAGCACCCAGGAGGGCATCTTCTTGACAACCGCCTTGCCTTCCACCGTGGGGAGCCGGCTTCACCTGAACTACCCTTTCATTTTGCCAATAACCTTGTGCCCTCCTGGCTATACAAACCCCCCCCCCCATTTTGTGGGCGCTCTTGCAGCATATAGCAGGACACACACTGATTCAAGAATCATTTGATTAAGCCAGTTCGAGCGCTGTGAGAACTTTGTTTGCTAACAGCTTTCACCATCTTCATCACCTTTTCAGTTTCTTATTTCATAATTGATGTGTTCGTGACTTCTAACGTTCCCAATTGTCTTGGAATTTTACAGTGTTCTAGGAAATTATCCATTTCCTTTAAAGTTTCCAATTAGTTGTTATACTTTTTCTCAAAACTTTCTCCCTGTGAGGCCTCCCCGGTGGCCTAGGAGTTGAGTCTCAGAGCTATCACCACTGCATCCTGAGTTCCCTCCTGGGCCAGGGAGCTACCACATGGGGCAGCAGGCCTTACCTGTCTCGCCTGCTCCCCTCAGTAGTGGATTTCAGTCAGTCCGCCTGTTCTGCTCCCCACTGTCTCTGGGGAATCCCCTCCCCCCCACCTCTGGCCTGTACCCCAGCTCTTGCATGCAAAAATAAATAAAATCTTAAAAAAAAAAAAAAAAAAAGGCAAAGCAACCTTCTCCCTGTAATTACTGTGGTTTTTTCGGGACCTGTAATAATAAATCCTTCCTCTTCCCCAGGCCTGTGTATCTTTCAGTCACCGTTGTATCGGAGAATATTCATACATGATAGGCACAAGCTCAACGTTTCCCAAAGTGGGCAACACCCCCAAATTGCTCCTTCCCTTCTGACCTCCAGCAATGACTAGAAGCAGCACAGACACATTTTGCCCGTTTTTGTGTGAACTGGAAGTGGACCGTGTGTGCGTTTGGTGTCTCTTCCTCGTCTCACGTCTGTGAGGTTGAGATTTGTCCCTGACATTCGTTCTGCTCCACAAATATCCACCATTCCTTCTTCCATTCCACTGTTGCTGGGCATTTGGGCTGTTTCCAGTTTAGGGCTGTTATAAATAGTGCTGCCCCCAACATCCCTATTTGTGTCTTTGGTAGAGCATCTGGACATTATTCTGTTGCTAAGCCAACATATTTTGCTCTCTTTTTAAACAAAGTTTTATGATGGAAGTTTTCAAAATAAGTAGGTAGAACAGTAATAGCCCCTGGTACCCACCTCCCAGATATTTCTATATCTACAACCCCCATATTTTTATTGATTTTTTAAAAAGATTTATTATTTTTTTATACAAGAACTGGGGTACAGGCCAGAGGTATGGTGGGGGGGGGGTGAGAGGATTCACCAGAGACAGAGCGGGGAACAGAACAGGCAGACAGATGAAATACACTGCTGAGGGGAGCGGAGGGCGAGACAGGAGAGGTCTGCTGCACCATGTGGGGATCTCCCTGGCCGACTGGGAATCGAACCCGCCCTGCAGAGCCTGCGGACAGCTTTACAGCGCTGTGCTCAACCCACTGCGCCACCGGGGAGGCCCTTTTTATTGATTTTTTTTTATGCTGTAGTAACTTATAGTAAATCCCAGTTAGCATTAAGGCCTCCTGCTTGTATCCATTGCTGTACACACGCATACAACGTGTCATAAATATGCATGTACACATCTATGTAACTAACGGCTAAGGCTTTTTTCCTTAACATAATCACCAGGCCAGCAGCAACCTCATCACAATTCATAATAAATCCTTGATGTCATCTCATACCCCGGCTGTGTTCAAATTTCCCATGTTGTTTCAAAAAAAATTTTTAATGTCTGTTTGAATTGGGATCCAAACACAGCTACGCTGTGTATTCCTTTGACTGTCTCTTGCATCATTCCAAACAATAACGTTGTTGACCTTTCTCATGCCTTTAATTTTTAAATTTGATTTACTTACACCGCCAAAGCCCTTTATTGGGCCAGCAGGGCTGGGAGCTGCCCCTGGGGTGCCCGGTCTACTGTCTTCAGGCTCCTGGGTCCCTACTTGTTCCCCACCGGGCAGGCAGCCGCTTCCGACATTCAGGATACTTGGTTCTCTCCTCCAGGTAATCTCAGCCTTTCTTGGGGTTCTGGTGGCCTCGGAGAAGGCCGCTAACGGGGTCTGTGAGGATGCTTGACTTCTAGGGCATCCTGGAATTCAAACAAAAGCAAAAAAAATTCCAGGGCTCAAGGAAACTTTAGGCCCATCTGCTCACATATGTACTGACTGAACTGGCATGGGGTGATGGGGTGAGGACCCCTTCTCTGCTGCTGAAGGACCGACCACCTGCTTTGTGGTCCCCAACAGCTCGTGGTCATGCGGCGGCCCCAGCCACACTGCCCTGACGAGGACCGCCTCAGCAGCCAGGTGCCAGCTCCAGGGGCTCCCTGGCACAACCTCGGGTGGGCTCAGCACCCAAACAAGCAGCGATGGTAATGGTAATGGATTCTGTAACCCGTAAAATAGAACAGGGGCGCATGAGCTTGAAGCTAGAGGTAAAGCGATGCGCCAATGGAGAGTTTGGTGAGAGGCCGGGAGTTTGCGGCCTTTCACGCCTGATCACCAAGGGGAAAGTCAAACGTCCCAGAAGCCTGGCAGCCACCTCACCCCGAGGCCCAAGTGAGTGTCACCTTCCCCAGGACATGTCCGAACAGAACACAGCGCGCCGCTGGGCCAGGAGTGAGCGGCCTGGATCTGACCGCGAGGCAGAGCAGACCGGCCGGGAGGATCTGATCTGGCCTGTGATGTTCAAAGGCACCGAGGCTGTCCACGCGGAGGAGCGTCTGGACCGTCCGGGTGGAGGGAACCCAGCCGAGGCTGCCGCGGGGTCCTGCTGCCGGGAGGGCGGGACCAGGCCCCTGGTGTCTCGAGATGGCCGCGATGTAACGGCCGCGAGACCTTTCCTGGCCTGCTCGGCTGCACTGGGTTACGTGCCAGAATGTGCTGGGCTGAGCGACAGTCTAGCGGGGCGATGGGGGGTCCGCTTGTTCTCAGACGGTTCAGGGGACAAAGCTCGTATGTGTTCCTCAACTTTCTGGGGCCCCCATGGTATCCGAATGAAGTATCTTTTAAGGGTCACCTCTGGGAAGTGGGGGCCCTCAGCGCCGCCCCTGCTGGCCAACGTCCTCGCCGCCCCCTGTGGGCCCTTCCCAGTAAGCGTCAGTCCCACCTCCTCGCCTCCCCACATGCCCAGGGCCTGCACAGCAGACCCGAGATGACACCCCAGGGTCCGGGCCCCAGGCTGTCCCCTCCTCCCTTCGGAGCCTTGGGACTTGTGGCTTATGATCTCCCACCATCAGCACATGCAAGGGCAGTGCCCCAATTCTGGCCCCTCGACCCATGGCAGGGGTGTTTGAGGAAGAGGGCAGCACGGGAGGCACATGTTGGGGCACCTCCCTGCCTCCCCACAGGTCCTCAGCCCCAGGAGCCGATGGAGGAGACACAGTCCGACAGTTTCCTGGCAAGCTGTCCCTGATGCCAGCCCAAGGTGTGTACCCATGGGCACCGGCCCCAGGTGTCTCTCTGGAGCAGAAGTCAGCCCAAGCCTGGCACCTTCCCAGCGAGCTCCGAGACACGCGGCCCCATGTTCAGCAGCAGCGGGACTGGAACCCGCAATGGGCCGCAGCAGCTGGAGAAAGGGACTGCTCTGGTTCCAAGAGGCCCCATGCCAGCGAGAGGCACAAGCCACATCTGTGCCCCTGGCACAGCATGGGTCCAGGCAGGAAGGCCCCCGGGCTGCGGACTGCAGGGGTGGGAGGCTGAAGCAGCCCCCCGCCCCCCACCCCGCGGAATCGCTCTGGCCTCCATCTCTCCTGTCTCTAGGTCCTGCCCAGCTAAGGAGCCAGAACCTGGAGGCACCAGGGAGGAGTCAGGGTCTGTTGGTAGGGAGGGCAGCGAGAGGGACTGGCCATCAGAGGGCCAGCTCCAGGGCGAGGGAAGGAGCCTGCGTGTCCACAGGGAGCGGTGGCTGCCCAGGTTGGGAGGGTGGGCTGTTCCACGACGGGGGATGAGGCCAGGAAGGGATACCGGCTGGTTATTCCTCAGCAGGAGCTGCTGTTCAGAGCCTTCCATCCACATCTGGGTTAACCCCCCAGCACCCCTAGTATGTGGGGCGCTCCTCCCCAGCTGGGAGCTGAGGGAGGTCTGGCCAGGCCTGTGTAGACAAGGTAGGGGAGGCTCAGCCCAGGGGCCAAGGAGAAAAAGGTGCTTGAATTTTCATTTTGTTGTGAAGTCCCCACATGGGCAATGGTGCCCACCAAGCCCTTGGCACTGACCCCCAGAGGCCAGGGCCAGAACCAGCCCCTCGCCCTGCTCAGCTCCTCACCCACCCACCCCAGCCGAGCCCTCCGACATCAGGGCACAGTGACAGGACCACTGCGGAAGGAGCCACAGGAGAACAGTGGGCTTGGCAGAAGCAATGATAGCACCACTGGGAGGCACCTTTCCCCAACTGTCCAGGGTGCCTGAGCCCCAGGATAGGAATAGGGAGAGCAGGTTCCTATGCTGTGGGCTGCCAGGCCTCTCCCCATCTAAGGGACACAGAAACAGCCTACACACTCCAGGCCCACCCCTCAGGCCTTCCCTGAAGAAGCGGCCACAGTGGAAAGTCACATCGGAAGGGGGAGATGAGCCCAGTAGAGAGGGTTCGTGACCGCCTGGCGGTGGCCATCAGTGAAGGCCAGTACATTTGGTCTCGGGCTTAGATTTTTCCCACCCAAAGATTAAAATACATCCTTTTCTTCATCCTGTTTCACTTTTTTAAAACCCTGGGAGCCACCTGGGGCACACTTGGGTGTAGGGGGGCACTCTCCCGGGGGCTGGCCCAGGCCTCCTGTGCGCCCCTCACTGGCAGGCTGAAGCCCCTGGAGTTCACGCTGAGAAGCCCCGCTCTGCCACCTCGGGACACGGCTTCTCCACAACACGACGCCTTGCGGCCACCCTAGTGGTCCTGGGCCCGGGTGACAGGGTCTCTCAAGCACCTGCCACTTGTCACCCGAAAGCTGGCCCAGCAGAGCGTGAGGGGTGACCCGGGCCAGAACCTGCTGCCACCCAGCCGCGTCTTGTCACCTGCTCTGATGACGGGTCTCGGAGCAGAGGTCAGGCTCCCGGTCACCCAAGGGCCCAGTGGCAAATGGGACTCACAGGTGAGCCAGTGCGTGGCGCAGGTGCTGACAGCACGAAGGCAGACGGAGACTCAGAGAGGGGCAGGGGCTGCCGAGGGCACACGGCCTGCCTGAGGCTCCTCCCAGTGCCGCCGGCCCCTCCTCCCAGGTCTGACCCTGGAATCTGCACTATGACCAGGGAGGAAAAAATAAGGAGGGAACTTTATTTAATATTAAAGGTGGGGAGGGGGTCGGAGGAAGGTCAGCTTCACTTGGTGATAGTGTTCCTGCAAAGAGAAGAGGGGTGAAGCTGGGGGGGTGCCAGGCTCCCACACCCCATGGGCACGCAGGAGCCCTGGGCCCTCCCGCGTCCCCTTCGCCGCCCCGCGCCCCCACTCACGCGTTCATGCTCTTGCCGCTGCCGCTGAGCACGATGTACGGGGTCTTCTGGGCCTTCTGCTTCTCCTGGAGCAGCGCCACGGTGCCCAGGGGTGTGTCGCTGGAGCTCATCTTCTTCAGGAGCTGTGGGGCAGGACTGTGAGCGCGAGGCAAGCGGTGGGGCGTGACCCCCCCCCCCCCGGGGAGGGCACCCACCGCCTCCTCGTCCAGCTTCTTCATGCGCCTCTCGGTCTTCATCTTGCCCGAGCCCTTGCCGTGGAAGCGGTGGGACAGCTGCCGGAACGCCTGGGGCACGCGGGAGGGGGTCAGGCCTCCGTGCCCGCAGGTGGGGTGGGGGCAGGACTCCCCGGCCCCGGACTGGGTGGGGCCCTGGCCCTGGGTGCCAGGAGGGAAGCCAGGCTCCGGAGAAGGCTGCACTGCAACAGGCACTGAGGGTCGCGGTTGGGGAGGAGGGAGGTGTGGGGAGGCCTGCTGGGGCACGTAAGGCGGAGGGGGCCGGTGGACGAAGGTACCAGGCCCGTGCGTGCCCCCGTGAGCCTGCGGCAGGCACTGCTGTGCTACCAGACAGCCCCCGAAGCACAGAGATGCCGCCCCTGGCCAGGCCGGCCAGTGGACACCAGGCCAGGCCCCGCGGCCTCTAGCAGCGGCCTCCCTGCAGCGGCGGGGCCCGGCCTTGCCCTTCGCCGAGGGCTCCGCTCACCTCCTTGGGTGTGAGTTTCCGGCCCGTCTCATCCACGTACTCGATCTTCACGTCGGGCTTGTAGCCGTCCTTCTCCTTGAAGTCCTGGGTGAAGCCCCGGTACTCCTCCCGCCGGCTGTACTTGTCGTCGATGGCCCTGCCCGAGACCCGAGAGCTCAGCGCCGGCGGACGCACGCCGTGCCTGGGCTCCTGGGACCCCGAGCTGGGCCCCTGACCACCCGGCCTCACTCACATCTTGTCCTCGATGCAGTACACGGCCGACGGCAGGGACTTGTTGGGCGCCTTTACCCGGGCCACCTTCTGCACCGTGGTCTCCAGCAGCCCTGGGCGGGAGTGAGAGGGCGGGAGGCCCACCTTCCAAAGGCCTGACCGCCCCGCCCCCCACTGCAAAGCAGGGGCCATGGACCCCTCCCCGCTGTTGTGACAAGGGACACCCCAGGCCCATTTTGCCTCAAAGGAGATGAAGACTCAAGACACTGGGCCCTAGCCCACCCACTGACTAAACATGGAGCAGGGGCCTGTGCTGGGGCGTCGCACCTGGCTGGGCACCTCACCACGCCCCTAGACTGGAAGGAGGAAGACGTGGGCACAGCCATCTTTCCTGGATGGCTGCAGGGGACAGAGCGGCCCACGGCCTCAGGAAGAGGGCAGCATGTCCCATCGGCCCTTCCTACCCACAGGCCCCCTGGTCTGACCCCCCGTCTGCTCCCCACTATGTACCTCCCTCGGTCACAGCTCGGCTCCACAGCCACCAACGGCTCCTGCAATCCCTCACCTTTGTTCTGACACAGGAGCAGGGCCGCCGCCAGCCCTCTGTTCACGATGGGCTCCTCGTCCAGGATGGTGGTGGAGGAGGCGGAGAACTGGGGGCGTGACGTGGGGAGGCAGTGAGCAGGCCAGAGGCCCCTTCTCACTCCCTGCCCCACCACTGCCCCTGCCCCACCCCTGCTGAGGTCTTTCCCACACACCAGGCCTGGTGCCAGACGCCTCACTCATCCTCGCCACAACCCTGGGGCTCACAGACCCCGCCCCACCCCCGCCAGCCCCTCTGCCTCCTCACGTCCTGTTGCTGCTTCTCCTCATCCAGGTTGACAGTGCTCCAGCCAATGTTCTCCTCCCCGTCGGATTCAGAGCCACCTTTGGCCGAGCGCTCCTCATCCCGTTCAAAGTCCTGGGGGACAAGAGACAGAGTGGGCTCTGCGGCCCAGGCCCAGCCGCCCCCACCCAGCACCTGCTGCAGCCCAGCCCGAGCCTAGCAGGCCTGTGGGGCGTGGGCCGCGGGCCGCAGACCCACCATGAGCTCCTCCTGCTCCTCTCGGTTGCCCGCCAGCCCGTAGGTGGGGATCTCCCCCAGAGTGCGGCAGAACTCCGACGTGGCGTTGAACACAATGGCCCCCTTGCGCTCCGGGTCCTCATCCTCCTCCCAGCCCCGCTGGCGGGACTCCAGCTTCTTCACGATCTCCACCACCTGGGGGAAGGAGCAGCTGTGGGCAAACCCAGAAGTTTCTGGGGAGGTGCCATTGAGACCCAGGAACCCAGATCCTCCCTGGTGGCAGTGAGACAAGTCAGCCCCCTGCCCACAGCAGGCCTCCAATGGGTCTCCCTAGCCTGCTCTCCACTGTGCACTCCCTCGGTCACAGCTCAGCTCCAGAGCCATCACTGCCTCCTGCAGTCCCTGAGCAACACCTCAAAGACTCAACGGTCTTATGACCAGCCCATGCCAACCCTTCTCCAGAGACCCTCAACTTCCCGCCTCAGACCTGCCTGCAGACCTCTCTTCCCACTCCCGGCCTCCACCCGCGCCCGCCAAACTCCTGCTCAGGAACCTGTGCAGCAGCACTCCAGGAGCCCCAGGTCGAGACGCCGGGGAAGGCCCAACCCTCCTAGCACTGACCCCGCCAGTGCCCACACTTCTGCCTCCCCTCCCCACAGGGGCTGCCCGGCCCTGGCCCTGCCTCACGCCACCTGCACAGTCCCCTCTAAATACTTCCCTGCTGCTGACAGGATCTGCCCCTGGATCGCCTCTCTCATGCCACCCCTGTCAACACAGGCGGGAAGCCTGGGGTCTCCCCTCTTAAATGCCACACTGTTCATCCTCCTGACAGCGAACTCCTCAGAGAAGTTTCCAGCTATGCCATTCTGTACCCTGTTGACACTTGCTTCTCCGGGTCACCATCAAGACCAAGAGGGCTTTATCTACTGCAAGACAACTGTTTTTTGTTGTTTTTTTTTTTTAAAGATTTATTTATTTATGTATTTACTTATTTATATAAGCACTGGGTACAGTCAGAAGCGCGGAAGGGTAAGAGAATTCACCAGAGCCAGAGTGGGGAACAGAGCAGGCAGAAGGACCAAAGTACACTGCTGAGGGGAGCAGCGGGCGGCAGGAGAGGTCTGCGCACCATGTGGGACCCTCCTCCGGTGGCCGGAGAGCAGGTGGGGATCGAACCGGCGCTGCAGAGGCTGAGGGCAGCTTCGCAACCCAGCGCTCATCCGCTGCGCCACCGGGGAGGTCCAAGACAACTGTTTTTAAAAATGATAACCAGGGCCTCCCCTGGTGGCACAGCGGTTGAGCGCTGGGCTGCGAAGCTGCCTGCAGCCTCTGCAGCGCCAGTTCGATCCCTGGCCACCGGCGAGGGTCCCACATGGAGCGCAGACCTCTCCTGCCACGCCCGCTGCTCCCCTCAGCAGTGTATTTCGTCAGTCTGCCCGTTTTGTTCCCAGCTCTGGGCTCTGGTGAGTTCTCTCACCCTCCCGTGCTTCTGATTGTACCCAAAGCTTGTATAAATAAATAAATAAATCTTTAGAAAATAAATAGATAAATAAATAAATAAATAAATAAATAAATAAATAAACCATAACCCAACACCTATGTATTAGCCTTGGGCTGACAAGCATCACTAACATCCTTTTGGGCCACAAGTGTCTCCTCCCCCATATTTGTGGTCAAAACCCACAAGCTTTTCTTTATACTTTTATCACACGAAGCCCTATCCCTGAGAGGTGTTAGCTCTTTGTGCATTTTTTAAACATTATATCACCTAAACCTCACTGCTGACTCTTCTTTGACCGTGTCTCAGGCTAACCTGGGCGTGGGCAGCTCTAGCGTGCTAGCTTTTCACTACAGAACCACGTGGCCACTTGGTCTGCAACCAGAGGGCGCCGAGGCCCTGAGGACAGCCCTTCTGTGTTAACCCTGCTGTGAGCAACCTGCTCTGGTTTCCAGCACCTGTGGGGGGATTCTCTGGGGTCACACCAGGTGTGGGGAGCCCTGGGCCACAACACATACACGCAGCCACTGAGACAGCATTAGTTCTTCCCACTCTGCTAGACTGACTCACACTGGGCACAGCCCCAGCTGCCCGCCCCTTCCCTGCTGACTACAGTAGCCGAGTCCCAGGGCTCAGCCTCCTGACAGCAAGCTCCCTGGCCCCAGGGTGACAGCTGACCGCAGATGCAACACACGGACAGAGGAGGGGAGGAAGGATTCACCTTCATAATAACCTACAGTGAACACACTGCCGAAATCTAGAAATTTGGGGCCTCCCCAGTGGCACATCAGGTTGAGCACAGCCTCTGCAGCACCGGTTCGATTCCCGGCGGGCCAGGGAGATACCCACATGGCCTGGCAGACCGATCCTGCCGTGCCCGGTGTTCTCCTCAGCAGTGTCTTCGGTCCATCTGCCTATTCTGCTCCCCACTCTGTCTCTGGCGAATTCTCTCACCCTCCTTTGCCTTTAATCTGTACCCCGGGTCTTGCGAGACCATCTGGAGGGGCCCATGGGTGAGATGCGGTGCTCCATGGTCTGTCACGGACCCAGCCCCCAGAGCCGCGACGCCAGCACCTACGTGCCCAGCCCTGGAGCCCCTCACCTTCTCTCCGCTGTCCCGCAGCTGCTGGAGCTGTTGCAGCTGCCGCAGGCGGCGCCCCTTCTCCAGCTGCTTCTGCAGCTCCAACTCAGCCTCGTCCTCCTCCAACACCTCCGGGGACCCCGCCGGAGCTCCAGCCTCCTCTGGTGCAAGCAAGGGGACAGCGGCTCAGAACACGCCCTTGGGGCCCGGCTCCTGTCCGCTCCCCGCGCTGGCTGGGGCCCTCACCCTCATCACTGATGTCCATGTTCTCCACCCGGGTGTCATCTGACTGGGGAGGCTGCGGCATGGTTTCCTTCTCTGGCGCCTCTTCCGGGGTCTCCTCCTCCGCCTCAGGTACCCGGCGCCGACCCCGGCCCCGCAGCCTGGGGGAAGAGGACTCTGCAGTGAGCATCAGCCCCCAATTGGCCTGGCCCACCCTCCCAGGGCGGGTGGCAGAGCAAACCCCACCTGGAACCGAAGTCCCCATCTTGTGTCTGGTCCCCCAGAGGCAGCAAGTCGTCGGCCCGCACCACCACCTCCTTCTCCTTCTTGCGGATCTTCTTCACCCTCCGCTTGGTTTTTTTAAAGGTCACCTGAGGGGAGGAGAGAGAAAAGCATAGGAGGGGCGGGGGCTGGGAGTCCAGACAGCGAACAGCCATTGCACGCGCCTGGAACCCACTGAGAGGGATGCTGTTACCACCCCACCTGTGAGAGCAGCAAAACGGGAGCACAGCGTGGTCGAGGACCTGTTCAAGGCCACCCCTCTCCTGGATGGAGAGCCTGGGAGTCTGGGAGTCTGGCTCCAGAGGCTGCTCCCGCCCGTGAGCCCGGCCACCTCCAAGCCAGCAGACTGCCTGTGCTCCCGCGGCCACACGGCTGTGAAGGGACCAGCTACCCACATCGTCACTAACCCTCCTAACAGCCCTCGAGGCAGCTGCGCCACTCCAATCTCAGCCGCTCACAGCTCCACGACCCCGGGACGGGCCGGCTGTGTGGCCAGGCCTGAACCCAAACTCAGGTCACTCGGCTCAGCCATCCCTGTTCTGGCCACACCCACTGCCTCCCCGAAGCTCTCCCAGGGCTGCACACCCAGGAGGACCAGCAGGAACCCTCGGGCCCCCTGTCCAGGTTACTATCTGATACGTCCTGTATCCAGCTAATTCTGGCGGCCACTGGCCCCAGCGGGAAGGGTGGAAGCACCACCCCAGCACCGGGTGCGGCGTGGGGGCAGTGGGACTCACCATCTCCTCAGGCGTGAGGTACTCGGAGGCGAGTCGGGGCCCAACCGTGCTCAGCGACTGAGCCTGCAGCCGCAGCTTGGCCCGGATCTCCTCCAGCTCCCGCTCCCGCAGGCCGTCGGCCGTGCCTCCCTGCTCCAGCCGGAAGGAGTGCGGCCGCTCGCCCTCCAGCTCCTCGTCGTACTTGGACAGGATCGAGCGGGGCTTTTGCTACGAGGCAAGAGGGACAGGTTAGGACTCGGCAGTCTGCTGAAAAGCCCCAGCGCCTCCCCACCTGGCTCCCGCAGTCCGTGTGCTCCGCCCGGCCCCGAGCCGCCCGGCCTGCCTGGGCCAAGTCGTCCACGCTCTCATCCTCCGCATAGGGCAGGTAGTCGGGCTTCTTCTTCCTCAGCTCCACGTTTTTCTCTGCCCGCTCTTTATCCACCAGGTTCACATTCACCAGCACGTCCTCCTCCTCCTGCAGCACGCCTGGGGACAGGCCACAGGCCACAGAAGCTCCCACCTGTCCTCGGCTCAGCGTACTGTGACCCTACCCAGGGCAGCCCAGCCACCTCACCTTTGTCCTTGAGGGTGAGGATCAATGTCTCCCCTTCTCGAAAGGACTCGATGGCATGCTCCACGGTGAGGCCCTGCAGGTCCCGGGCGCTGTACAGGTCCTGCGGTGTGGGGAGTTCTGGCAGGTCAGGGCCATTCCTCCCGGCCCAGGCCCCAGCCCCAAGGATAGCAGGGCCTCACCTGTCGCCTCTGCCCAAACTCTTCCTCCACCAGAGTGCTGACACCAAACTCTTGGTCCATCTCCTCCAGCAGCTTGGCCTATGTATGGGACCATAACAGGGGTGACCTGTGACTTCTGTTCGGCCACCGTTTTGTTACCTGCAGTTCTGCATTCCTATTCAAGGTCAGAACTGCCCGGTCAATCAAAGAAGCCAAGCCTTACTAGGCGCCTTTCAAATCAATCAAGAGCAGAGAGCTTGATCACTCTGGAAAGGCCATGCCCGGGAGGCCAAGGACTGACGTATGACACGGGACCCCAGAAACTGACCAGCGGAAAGTCTTGTTGATAAGATGGAAATCATGGCCGGGGGTCTAGGGCTTGATCTCAGTGACAATACCCGGTCACCAAGCAGACTCCCAACCCCTAGCACTACAGCTGACAGCATGTTTTCTGCTCTCACCCCTCCCTTTTCCCTCACAACCGATGCTGTGTGGTTATGCGTAAAAAGGCCAGGATCTTGCCCTTCAAGCAGCACCCTGCATCGTGCAGCCTGCCCACGCCTCCCGTTTACACAGACGGGGCAGGCCCAGCAGGCAGGCCGCAGGGGAGTCCAAAACAGATGCCACTGGTCCACCTCCCGCCTGTGCCTCACCTCCCAGGGCAGCCCCTGCTTCGCCAGAACTCAAGCTGTCAGAGCCACCCGGCGACCACCTCAGCAGCCCGGGTCCTCACCCTCTTCTCTGCCAAGTCCTTCTCTTTCTGAAGCTGCCGGCTCCTCTCAATCCAGGCTGCGGTGTCATCCAGCCATGGATCATCCTCCCCCAGCGTCTTTATCTTCCTGTAGAGGGAACAGGGACCTCAGGGGAGCCCAGCTCCTAGCCCCGACCCGGACCCAAGGGCTTCTTGGCAGCCTGCTGCCTCCCTGGCTGGCCCCTTACCCCAGCTTCTGGTTCATCAGGCGCTTCTCCTTGGCGGCCGCCAGCTTCTCCCGCAGCTCTTCCCGCTGTCGCAAGGCCATGGGGTTGATGACGTCGGCAGCCACGGGCTCCTCCTTGGTGCCCGCCTCTGGAAGGGGGGCCCAGACGTGAGGCCATGCCTGCCCATGGCTGGGGGGAGAGGAGGGAGCCACTCACCCTGCCCCCTTCCAGCGCAGGGGGCCAGAAGGGGCCAGGATGGGGAGAGGAAGCCTTCACCTCCCTAGTCTCATTCTACCCTCATACTCTTGTCACCCCCCACAGCAGCATGGGACCCTCCATGCCTTCTAGAGCCCCTCAACTCATGCCTTAAAAATAAACCCAACCCCTGCACAGCCCAGCCCGACCTATGCAGCCTTGCAGAGAAAGACGTGGGGCCTACACTGGAGCTCAAAGAACAGCTGAGCCCACGAGGGCCAGCAAGGAGGGCCCGCGCACAGGTGACCAACTGGTGCAGAACTGGGCGCAAACCCCAATTTCTTCAAAGACCCTTCCACGTGGCCTGTATCCTCCACCCAAATGCCCTCACCCCACCTCTCGACCTCATACTTACCCTTCTTAACAGCATTGACCTCCAATGGCTTCAGCCCCAACTTCGCGCGGAGTTTACTGAAGACAAGAGATACAAGCATTAGAGGCTATCAAAAAAATGGGGCGTTATATGTATTTCTTTGGATGGGGTAAAAACAAGAGAGAAGTGAATGGTGCTCAGGAACCCAATGCAGAGCCCAACCCAGGCAGGATAGGGCGCTGGGCTCCACGTCAGGGAGCGCGGGCACCAGGCCCGACCAGCCCCGCCAGAGGATGCCAGCCTTCCTCTTAGGTCTCAGAGTCCTCGCCTGTCACAGTTAGCACTTCCGACTCAATCAGCACACTTCCCTATGGCAAAGCCTCTCCATGCAGCTGCCCTGGAAGCCACCTGCCTCGGGGGAAAGAGTAGAAACACAAAGAAGACAACTTACTTGGTCTCCTCAATGCTGAGGGATGAGGCATCTCCTGAGCTAGTTTTGGAACCAGCAGCTGGAACAAGAAACATGACTCAGGAGCTGAACGCAGGGCCCTGGAGCCAGCGTCCTCAGCTCCAGTGCAAGGCCCCACCATGGCACCGGGGCCTCAGAAGTCAGGAAACAGCAGCTTTCCTCACCCAAGTCCTGGCCTCTGAGATGTGTCCCTCTTCCACACCCTTCCTTTCTTGATTCAAAAGGCCCAAACTTCTGCATCCCTCACTCTCAGATGTTCGGTGTCCGCCCTGGCCGCACTCTGACAAGATCCTCGTTGAGTGCAAAGTTCAAATGCCACCCCCTTCACAGACACCTTCCTGTTCAATTATTGCTCACAACTAACTGCTCTCCCACCCCAATCCAGTGTCATCCCTTTCTGGGTCGCACACAGAGCAGGAACCAGTTAGGCTGCACAACTGCATTCTCCATGCAATTCATTGGTCCCCACAAACAGAAATCAGACAGCAGAAGGAGCTCCCCCAGCCAGCTGCCACCACACGCTCACCCTGCCCGCATCCCCAGCCCACAACCTCAACTTTCGCTCCTGTATGCCACCAGGAGCCTGGATCCCAATCCTTCTAGGCTCTCTCCAGCATCTTCAGCCTCCTCGTTTCTGCACCCAGTGGAGTCTTCTCCACTCTGACTTAACCTGATCTACGGTGTGCGACGCAGACCACACCTTTCTTCTAGCAAAGATCTGCCCACAGATGCCAGGACTCAAGTCTAGTTTTCCTGTCTTTTTGACTACTCTACCTCCCCCCTCGTGACACCAAGCTCTGCCTGTTACTAAAACACTGGCGTTTCTCAGGTTCTGTTTTTACCTAGTGACATTCCTCTAGCTTCTCATTCTCCCCTCCAGGAATTTCAGCTGCCACCTAAATACTCATAACTCCCACACTGCTCTGCTCAGCCTCAATACTGGGCCTCTCCATGCTCATCAAGTGCAGCACTCTCCCAAACAGAATGCCTTATCTCCCCTGACAGTCAGCTTCTCTTTCAAATGCCTTCATTTCAGTGGACACCGATGCCACCGCCACCTACTTACTCAAGTGAAAATTCAAGGCATCATCCTCCACGCCACCTCCTTGCCACCCTCATCGAAGGCTAAACTGTTTATTTATCTTCCGTAACACCTCCTTAGCCTGTCCTGCTACATCCCACTGCAGGTGCCTCAGTGCAGGCCAGCAGCCCTCATCTGGCCTTCAGTATCCACCACCCTTGACCCACTTCTCAAAGCAGTGACCTTTGCAAAATATAAGTATGAGCTACTCAAACCCATGACACTGCACAACCCTCAGGGCGAAGTGTCAACTTCTTAACAGGGTCTCCGGGGTCCTGCACGTTCCCACCCTTGCCTACCTGTCAGTCTCAAGCGACAGTCTCCACTAGGAGCCCGACGGGCCCCGCCCCGCACCAGCTTTCTGCTCGCTCTGCCAACGCTGGAACCACTTCATCCATCCATCCATTCGCCCCTCCACTCACTCACTCACTCACTCAGGGCTGGGATGTGCCAAGTAAAACAGAAACGTCTGATCTCAGGGAGTTTAGGGAGACAACCCCAATCCCAAGTGACCGCAGGAAGGCTGGCCACTTGGGGGTGCCGGGGCCCCCTGTCTCGGCCTCCAGGCCCGGGGCCGGCCCCTCCCGGAGCCCCCGCCCCGCCGGGCCCCTCACCAGCCTCGTAGCCGTCATCGCGCTTCTCCCGCTTGACGCGCCGCTCGGAGGGCTCCGCCTGGCCGCGCTCCCGCCCGTGCGCGCCGCTGCGGGTCTCGGCCTCGGCCCCGCGCCGCCCGCCCCCGCGCTCGCGGCTCCGCTTCCGCCGTTCGCCCCCGCCGCTGCCGCCGCCGCCGCTGCGATGCTTGTGCTTCTTGTGCTCCCGGTGCCGCGGCGGCTGCTCGGCGGCGCCCCCGGTGCCGGCCGCCGCCGTCGTCCCAGCCGCCTCCTTCTCCCCGCGGTGCTTCTTCGACGACCCCATGGCGGTGCGAGCGCCCCGAGCCCGGCCGCCGCCGACCCCCGACGACGCAAAATGGGAACACTTCCGGGTCGCGGGCCGCCGCGGCGGTGTTGCCGGAAGTCAAGAGCGGCCGCTTCCGGCTCCCCGGAGCCGGCCCCAAGGGCTCCTGGGAAGGCGGGCGGGCGGCCCCTACGCATGCGCCCCCCGTGCGCGACCCGCCCTGGGCTGGGCGCCCAGAGCTGGAAGGCCGTGGAGGCCGCCGTACCCGGCGCCCCAGACCCGGGAGCCCGTCGTGGGCTCCCTCCGTTCGCGCACCCCCAGCCAGGGACGCGCGCGGCCCCTCGACCTCCAGTAGCGTCCTCCCAGGGGACGCCCTGCGGTCTGCCGGCTTCCCTGACAGCCCCCCCCCCCCCCCCCCCCCCCCCCCCGCTCCATCGCCCCGGCTCAGCCCCTGGAACCAGTGTTGTCAGCAAGCGCCGTCTCCCCACGTTCCCTGGGTTGGGGCTTTAAACGTGCACTCTGAACTGCTGAGCCAAATGTGGCTTTTTCCCCCCTTGAAAGGAGCTGTAACTTGAAGTAACTTCGAAGTTGGAAACCCCGTTCACACAATCCCTCCTGACACACACCCCCCCCACAGTTGCCCAATCTGGCGGCCCCTTGCGCCGCCAACCTCACCATCTGCTAAGATGTGATATAATTGCTCCTTTAAAGGTCGTCCCCCTCCCGCTTCGGACTGGGGTTGCCAATGGCGTGCGCCATCGGGCACTATTGGCTCTTGAATTTCTAGGACCCACCATTTAAAGTGTGTGTGGGTGGGTGGGGGTCCCGCAGCAGTTGCTCTGCCATATGTCCCACTCATCCATCAAGAGCAGGAGCAGGGCTGTGCTTGGGGGTGGGGGCAGCCAGAACAACCAGAGCTCCTGGGGGAGGGGATGACAGCTAAGCCTGCTGCCTGCCCACCTGCCACCTCCTACGCCCAACCCAACCCAACCCGCAGCTTCTTCCCACCGCTGCCATCAGAAATCCCACACTGTATTTTCCATCAAACATTTAATTTTTAAATCAGGGGCCAGGCTCCTGGCCTAGGATTGGGGTGCAGTGCCTGTCAGGCTGCCTGCAAGTGGGATCTCTCCTTGGGGGGGGGTTCTCTGAGGAGAGGGTTCATTCTCACCCTCATTGAGCTGTGGCTCCTTAAAGATGAAGAGAGAGGCGCCTGGGCTCTGCCACTCCCCACCCCAGTGACCAGGGATTTGTAGCGGAGGGAAGGCCATTGCCACTGATGAGGTAGGTTCAAGTCCGGCTCCTGTGCTATGTGACTGTGGGCAAATGACTTTCTCTCCTCCGGCCTCAGTTTCCTTATTATGAATTGGACTTTGTAATCTCCACTTTGCCCCAAGCTGTTCTAAAGCACAAGGCAGAACGTTCATGGGGTGACTGTCAGATGTGTGTAGTACCAGCCCGTGGGGGGTGAGGCGCTGGTGTGTTATACCCTCCTGTGTCCTGGGGCAAATCCTTGAGGAAAATAATCCTGGCCCCACCTTGGGGATGGGGGGGGGGGCCCTCCTGACTGCTAGAGCTCCAAGCCTGGGGACCAGGGCAGCACTGAAGCTGGACATAGGGTGGACCGAGGCCGCTGCTACAGAACCCTGAGATGTCCCCAGACAGCCAGCCCCAGGCCAGGAGCAGGGTGGGGGTAGAAACAGCTGGGATGACCCTTCAGGGCCCAGAGGGCCAGTGTTGGCACCCCCTTACCCCACAGCCTGGCAGAGCAAGTTGTTGGCAGCCAGCTGACCTCACCTGGGCTTCCTGGAGGTACCCTCCGTGTTCCCCTTTTCTGCCTCAGCCAGCAGCTGCTCCTCTTCCAGTCCCAGTGCCGACAGCACCTGGGAGAAGCGGCGCGTGACCGTGAGCCGGGCATTGGTCTGAGGAGAGAGAAGGGTTCCCGCTGTGCACCAAGGCCCGCAAAGACACACTGAGGGCCTGTTACCCTGGTTACTCATGGGGTGCCAGCACTTCCACGTGGACAGTGGCCTGGTGTAGGGTAAGTATCAGGCTTTTCTGCCCTCCCGCCATTAGGATTGATGATGGAACCCTGAGGTCCTGAATGCCTGATGGCGGGCACCTGGAGTAGGGCGTGTGCATTTGTAGGTGGAAAACCCGGGCTGAGAGACTGGGCTTAGAAGGGCGGCGTCACGAGGACGCCAGCGAGAAAAAAAGAGAGGAAAGAACGAGAGCAAAAGAGAGACCAGAAGGAGAACGAGGAGAGCAGCAGAGGCCACGAGAGAACGCCGGAGAGCCCAGACCGAGGACTCGCCGGGGGCTGGGAGGCCCGCCAGCCTCCCAGCACCCCTGCCTGCCAGCCGTGTACCTGGTACACGGTTCAATAAAAATAAAAGCCTGCAAAAGCCATCGAAGGCTCCAGGACTCCTTCACCCGTCTGCTCGGGTCATAGAGATCCTGCTCTGTGCTCATCCTGCTGCTACCCCTGGGGTCCCCATCTAAGGGGACCCCTCCCACCTCACTTCCCTACCCACTCATCTGGTGAGAGACTCTTCTTGCACAGGTGCTAGCCCTCACCTGCATGGCCTGCTGGAACAGGTAGGGCCGGGCCTGCACCCTGTGCTGGATGCCCCGCAGCTCCTCCTGGTATTCTGTGAGGCGCTGCCGCTCCTGGCGCCTGCAGGGAAACCGCAGCTCACAGCCCATCCCCACTCACCAAGGATTCAAGGCCTCCCACCCTCACCTTCACAAAGCCCTTTCATTGCCATTCTTACCCCAGATTCCTCCTGAGGTCAGTGGGCTGGGGAGGCTTTTTCGCACCTTCCCACCCGTAGCCTCTGCGGCTATCACCCTCGGCCTCGCCCTCCTCCCACGATGATGGACACCTGGCCCCAGGGAGCACAGCGTGCGCGTGTCATGCACACTCCGGGGCCTAGGAGGGGTGAGAGGGTGGCAGGACCCCCGCCAGGCTACGAGACTGCCACAAGGCGACATGAGACTGAGTAAGAGCGCAAAGATCCATGGGGGCTGGGAGGTTGCCGCCTGGCCAGCCTGCGTCCACAACCCCATGCCAAGCCCGAAGCTCAGGAGGGCTGAGGGACGGCTCCAAGGGTGCAGAGCTGAGAAGGGAGGCGGCCCTACAGCCAAGCCACAGGGTTGTGCAGTCAGGGATTGCCCGCCTCCCAGCTATCCCAGGAAGAGAGGCCACTGGGCTGGCTGGAGCCTCCTGTTGCTGGCGCCCATGCCCCTGTGCCTGGGAGGGGGAGTCTGGTCCCCCCTCAGATAGTTTAGTAGGAAACGGACACACTTGCCAGCATGCTCTGTGGTGCTCACAAGCAGCTGGCTCAGAAGATGAGGCTGGGAAGCACAGAAATACATTGCAAATGAAAGAACACATCCTGCAAGCTGGAGGGTGCCCTGGGGAATCACAAACCCATTTACAAAACCCGGCGTATAACTTGTTGGGGACATGTTTGCTCAACAAGCAAAGCATCCTGGCAGCGAGATGGACGTCTGGCCGCGCACTCAGAGACCACAGACGGGGCTCCTAGCCTCGTGTTTGGGGCTGTTTTGATCTAGTCCTACTGGTTTTGAGCTTTTATAGTATAAGCAAACTTGCAAGTGTGTTGATGGGCGTAGAACAATTGAACCTGGAGCTAGTCAACAGCTGGGGGACTGTCGTTATTACCCGGGTGACCTTGGACCAGCCCCTCCTCCCTCTGCCTCTGTCTTCATCTGTACCAGCGGCAACGGCAACGTGACCGGGCAGGCAGCCTGGGCAGGAGGCTCAGGCCTGTGGGAAGCTGAGGGGTGGGACTCCTCTGTCCTTCCTCTCACACCTCAGGCTGCTTCTCTGCCCACCGGGCCCTCGGGGCCATGAGCATCCTACCTCAGCTCCTCCACCTTGCGCTGGGTGGCCCTGGGCCCCCGGCCTCCGCTGGGCTCATAGGCTGCCAGGCAGCGGGCCACCTGCTGCTGCACCCGCTGCACCCGGGCCCTCCGCAGCTCGGCCTGCAGCTGTTCTTCCTGCTCCTGCCGCTCCCACTCCTGCAGCAGGCTTCTGGAAGGTGGGGGCAAGAATGGGAGAATTTTTGGGGGAACAGGAATCTCATAGAGGAGCAGGGGCTTGAAGGGAGGGAATGTAGGAGCCCAGAGAGCCAAGGTCAGGAACGGGGTTGTCACAGAAGTCTGACAGGATGGAGGCTGTGCGAGGGGCTCAGCCCGCAGGCCCTACTCTATCTGGAAGTCTCCTGGCCTCCCCAACCAGGGATATGCCCCAACTCTGAGCCTACGCCGCCTGTGACCCCACCTGTGTCCCTGATTCCCCTGCAAGGCAGCTCTCCTTGAGGGCGGGGGGCCAGACCTTGTTCTCTCCAGTCCCCATTTCTATCAGGGTCTGTTGGTGTGAGGGAATGTTAGACAGATGGACAGACGGATGAATGATTGGGAAAGAGAAACAAAATGGCGGTGGGAAGCGTGGGTGCGTGCATGGAGGCGTGAGAGGTGTGGGTGGTAGAGTAAACAGCACTGAGGTTTATCTGGAACATTATTTCCCCAGATCCTGTGGTCTGATCCTTTCTGTCCTGGCCCAAATGTCAGGATTAGCAGGATTTTCCCTGGCTGCCCCCCAGGTCCTTCCATCTCCAGCTGTACATTGTGTTCATTTCTTTGTGAATTATCCCTCCAAGTAGAACGTGAGCCTCATGAGAGCAGGGTTCCTGTCTGTCCTGTTCACCAGCGATGGACCCGCGGATCTATTAGAGCCCATATGCAGAAAATCTGTTAAATGGCTCTTCCTCTCTCCATGCATAGGCCTCCCCTCTCCATTCATGTGGCCAACTCTCAGCCTGTAGAGCCCCGGGGGCTTCCAGCTCAGGTCCTTATCATCCCTCACTTGACACCCGCCCCCATCCGCCCACTCTGCTCTTGGTGTCTCTTGTTGCAGCCCCAAGTACAGCAGTTCCCTAACTGCGGCCCGCATTGATGTTTCCCCGTAGGGCTCCTATTCCAGCTGACCTTGAGCTGCTCGGGTTGGGCCAAGTCATTTTATCTTTATATCCTGAAGACCCATGAGTGGAGACGCAATATATGTTAACAGCCACTTGGTTAGTAGATGAACAGCTAGGTGGAAGATGGGAAATGAATGACTTGTGTCAATAAATAGCTGGCCAGTCAGAGGGAGGGCGGGAGGGAAGAGGGGGGCTGGGGCGGGCTGGTGGGCGGGCGGGTGGAAGGACTACGTGAAAGTCGGGGTGAGTTGAGAAATGCGGGGCTAGTTGTGAGGCTGAATGACTACGTGCTTCTGGGCGAGCTGGCTCTTTCTTGACCCCTTGCCCTGGGATCCCACCCTCTTCCTCCTCCCACCCCACCTGGTGGCCTCCTGTCGCTTGTAGAAGGTGCGGTTCGGCAAGTTGGCGCTCCAGCATGTCTCAGCATCTCCCACGGCAGGGGCCTTCCCGCTCCGGCTGGGGGACTGGACAGCCGCCCACAGAGCCTTCCAGGTCCGCTTTTCGTGGCCTGTCCAAGGGGGACAAGTCAGAGAGTGCCTGCTCCCCGAGCCCGCCGGGCAACCCCACCGGCGCTGGAGTCCAGCCCAGCCCTGTCTGAAGTCCTGGCTCCCAACCTCTCGCCCCATGGTTCGGCCTCCTGGAGACCTGAGGGGCTAAGCCCCACACTCACCACAGTGCAAGTCTTGCTGGAACTGCCGCTGCAGCTGCTCCAGGCCCCACGGCCCCTCCAGCTCCTGGGCCCTGGCCTTTTGCCTCTGCTGCCCTTGGGGATTGTTGGAGCTGGAATCTCTCCCTGGACACTGGGGTTCACCCTCACCCCAGGCCTCCTCGCCAGAATTCCACCCCTTTCTCTGAGGATGAGTCCTCCTCGCCTTGTGCTCCACTATCTCGGCCTCCTCTGTCACCTCTGCAGCCCGGTCCCCCTCCAAGGTGAACCCCAGCCTGGAGAGCTGGCGCTGGTCTCCAGGACTCAGGCCCCTCTCAGCCTCCAGTTCATGGGCCTGCTCAGACGTGGGCCCTGAGCCTGGCCTCTTCCTGGAGAGCTGCAGGTCCGCCTCATGGTGGGGCTCCAGTCCGTGGCCCTCTGCTCTGCCGCCCAGTGCAGAGTCATAGCCCCAGGCCCTGAGCTGCTGTCTCCTCTCCTGGCTCGGCAGGTCTGTCTTCCAGCAGAGGCCGGAGGTGTCCGGGAGGTGGGCCGTGGACTTGCCCCAGGGCTTGCGCTGGGGAGCTGCTGGGGGCAAGGGCAGGCCTTGGTGGTGGGAGGCCAAGGAGGACTGAAGCGGAGACTGGCTTTCTGCTGTGAAGCTCTCCCAGGCCCACTGGAAGGGGAAGGAGGGTCTCCGAGAGGAAGCGGAGGAGAGACTGAGGAGGGAGAGAGCAGCGGTCGGGGTCGGGGCGCTGCCCCCATCCCCCTCAGGGCCAGACACCCAGCACCCCTCCGGGCCTGTCCCCAGCCGCTTACTCCTCGGCCTCTGCAGAGTCGCAGTCTTTCTTGTTCTGGCCCCTGGGCTTCCGGTCCTTCTTTGCTATCTGCCCCGCGCTCTGGGCCCTCTGCTGCTGGCCAGGAAGGACGCCACCTCCGCGCCTGACACCCCCCTGGGTGAAGCGGGGAGAGGAGGCTCGGCCATGAGCGGCTTCCAAACCACCTCACACCACCCCCAGGACCTGCTGTGCGCCCTGGGAGCGCCTCTGCACCCCCCTTTTCTTCTTACATATCCATGTCAGTAACTTCAAGTGAATTTTTGAAATCACAAACACATGCTTTTCTCATTGTCAAGCAAACCCTCTGTTGACACTAAAAGCAACTTACCTCACCTCAACTCTTCATATCAAAATAGCAGCAGGGCCTCCCTGGTGGCACAGGGGCTTGAGTCTCAGCACTATGAAACTGTCTGCAGCCACAGCAGCATGAGTTCAATCCCCGGCCAGGGAGCAAACCACATGGCGCAGCAGACCTCTCCTGACTCGCCCGCTGCTCCACTCAGCAGTGGATTTCATCAGTCTGCCTGTTCTGTTCCCCACTCTGTCTCCGGTGAATCCTCTCACCACCCACACCTCTGGCCTGTATCCCAGCTCTTGTATGCATAAATAAATAAAATAAATCTTAAAAAAAAAATAGCAGCTGCTGTTTTCTGAGCCCTCCTGAGGGCTCTGGCCTTCTATGTGTTCTCCTTCCCGGGGCGGAGGTGCAGTGGGGTGCTCAGACGAGAACACAGAGGTCAGAGAGAAACACTGGACTGAATTCTCACTAGTGAATCCAGCCACGTCTGTTCCCAGAGCTCTAATTCGTCACCACTGCACTCCCTGCCCCTGGGGTCTGAATAACTCTTCTGACCACCACAAAGTGGAAGGAACTCAGCGTCTTTCATAAAAGCCTGTCCTCAGTGTTCCCTAATTACCCACTGGAAGCTGGGGAGTCATACCTGGACATCATCCTCGTCTCGCCCCCTTGTCCTTAGACCTGCCCATGTCCCTGCCCCCACCGGCCTCCCTGGCTCTCACCTGAGCCTAGTTAGCCTCCTGGCTCCTCCCAGGTCTCCCACAGCCCAGTCACCCCCAACCCCAGATATCCAGCCTGCCCCCAGGCAGTTGGAAATTCCCCTTGGTGCCCCTCCCATACCTGCTCAGCCTGGGGGATGCTGGACAGAAGCTCGAGCAGCCCCGTGGTGGTCCCTGGGGCCTGCAGCTGCGTGTCCTGCCTGGGTCTCCGGGACGTGGTCTTGATCAACTGTTGGTGGGTGTTTAACATTATTGGTGTCCTGCCCCACCCCCCACCTGCCAGCCTTGGAACTATCTGCCGATCTCTATGGCAACCTGTCATCAGCCAGTCTCAAGGGCTCTGGCAAAATGCAGGCCAGGAAGGGGCAGCCAGGGTATGTGATGGCTCAGGCCAAAAACCTGGTGTCACCCTTGACCCCTGCCTCTCACTCACCACACCTCAAGCACCAGCAAACCCCACTGGTACCACCTTCAAAATACATGCAAAATCCATTTCATTCACACCCCCATTAACACGCTCCCCCAAACACACCCATCTCTCCTCTGGGCCCCTCACCCAGCTCCCACCTTTTGCTCCATTTCTATTCTCTACTCAGCAGCCAGAGTGGTTCTGTGAAGAGCAGAACCTGTTGTGCCTTCGTTCCAAACCCTCCAAAGGGCCCCCCAAAGCTCTTCCATGGCCCCTGTCCATCCGAAGTTGCCACCACTGTCCCTGCCACTTTGGCCCAACCACATGGTCCCTTCAGCCTACCTACTGGCCCCCCCTCAGGGCCCCTGCACTTGCTGTTTATTCCCAACATGCCCTTTCCGGAAAATCCATGAGGCTCACTCTCATTTCTGCTAAAGTATCACCTGCCAAAAGCCACCTGAGGGCCTCCCCGGTGGCACAGCGGTTGAGCGCTGGGTTGCGAAGCTGCCCGCAGCCTCTGTGGCGCCGGTTCGATCCCCGGCTGCTCCCCGGCCACCAGAGGAGGGTCCCACATGGTGCGCAGACCTCTCCTGCCGCCCGCTGCTCCCCTCAGCAGTGTACTTCGTCACTCTGCCTGCTCTGCTCCCCGCTCTGGCTCCGGTGAATTCTCTCACCCTCCCGCACTTCTGACTGTACCCAGTGCTTGTATAAACAAAAACAAACAAACAAATAAAACATGTCTCTATTAAAAAAAATAATAATAAAAATAAAAACAAAAGCCACCCGGGCAGCACCATCCTCTTACTCTGCTTACCAACGTGTCAAAAATTCATTTGCTCCCTGGCCGTTCAGGGTGAGGCCCGGCAGTCCTCTCCCGCCTCAGCAGCAGCTGCTTTTGGGAATCACATCCAGCAGCATAAACGTGCGTTTCTCTCTTCACCCCACCTTCCCCTCCCCAGTGTGACAGCAAGGGCTCCACTTCCCTTCTGTGTCAGCTCCCGCTCCCCTGCGGGGGCCCCTCCAGCCAGGCTGTCCGCCCCTCAGGGGACGGCTCGGGCCAAAGTCCACTTCTCTGTCCACTCACGCCCCTGACAGTCAACCAGGCTCATGTTTTTTTTGTTCTGTTTTTTTAATTTTGTGTAGAAGAACTGAGGTGTGCCATGTGGGTTGGCTCCCTGGCTAGGGATCGAACTCAGGCCATGGAGGTGATAGCCTGAGACTGAACACCTAAGTCCCAGGGAGGCCCCAGGCTCGCATTTCAAACACCATCTTTTTGTAAACGAATCTTAACTTTATCAGTCCTCCAGGCTTCTCTCAAACTGGGAACTCTCTGCAGATGCCCATGGGCGCCCCTCTCCTGCACAGGGGTCCAGGGGCCACGGTGCCCTGGTCCAAGACTGAGTTCTCCATCTTCCCCACCGTCCTCCCCAGCTTGGCCTCCCTGTAGGCCTTTAGCATGAGGCCTAGACACCTCTTCCCTAACTTGCCTCCTCCTGCCCTGCAGGTAATGCTCATGTCAAAGTGTACCCAGAATCTGAACCCCTTTCCGCTCCCAGCCCTCTCACCCCCAGCTCAGGCCATTCGCCTGTCACAGAAACTTCATCATCTCTCCTCTGGCATCGCTCTGTATCTTTGTAGCCCTTCTCAAACCTCTGCTTAATCCAGGCCGTGGTTGTTTTAAAATTGTGTAAAATCTCTCTGTAGCGGGAAGGTTTACCACTTTAACCATTTCTGAGCGCCATTCCGTGGCCTCAGCGAACTCGCAGGGCGGGAGCCACCGCCGCCGTCCGCAGAGCTTCCTTCTCCTCCAGCACTGAGGCTGCACCGGCTTCCCCCCAACTTCCCTTCCAGGGGTCTCACGGTTTTGGGGACCACAGAGAAGAGCCCTGACAGCATGCTCGGTTTGTCTGTTCCATGGGCATTGGGGGGCTGCTGGAGGCACAGGTGTGCATTACCTGTTCACATCCCCACGCCCCAGTCTTGGGGGCACTGCCCAGAAGTGGAACTGCTGGGCTATATGGCAATTCTATGCACAACTTCCCAGTCCTTGCCAATACTTGTTATCTTCTGGTTTTGTTTTGTTTATGATAACAGCCTTCCTTGTGGGTTTTGGGTTAAAACCTGCAGTGGGGGCCCCCCTGGTGGCGCAGGGGTTAAAGTCTCATGCTCTCAAGCTGTTGGCAGCCAGAGTTCAATCCCTGGCCCGGGAGCAATCCACATGGCGCAGCAGACCTCTCCTGTCTTGTCTGCTGCTCCCCTCAGCAGTGGGTTTCAGTAGATCTGCCTGTTCTGTTCCCCACTCTGTCTCTGGTGAGTCCTCTCACCCTCCCCACCCCCACCTCTGGCCTACACCTCCAGTTCTTGTATACAGTGCTGTGAAGCTGTCTGCAGCCTCTGTAGCATGGGATCGATTCCTGGCCGGCCAGGGAGATGCCCACATGGCGCAGCAAACCTCTCCTGTCTCGCCCGCTGCTCCCCTCAGCAGTATTTTCAGTCCGTCTGCCTGTTTTGTTCCCCGCTCTGTCTCTGATGAAGTCTGTCACTCTCCGGCGCCTCTGGCCTGTACTCCAGTTCTCGTATAAATAAATAAATCTTTAAAACAAAAACAAACACAAAAACAAATCTTGCAGTGGTTTTGAAAACTCAAGTCCAAAGGCCTACAAAGGCTTATGAGACCCAAGTAACCCAGCTTCCTCTCCGTGCCCCGCGTCCCCCTCACTGCCTCTTTGACTTCTGACAGGTGAAACTTCCATGGAAAATGGTCTCCTTCCTTTTCCTGTGCACTGGAGCCTCAAATTATCATTCTCTGTACTGATTATCGATCCATCGAAGTTTTTGTATTTTGGTACTACTTTTGGTGTCTCATTTTTCTGGGAAGGCATTCACGTTAAGTTTTTCTATGCACTCACATACAGTCATTGTATTATCCTTTACACTTTGATATCTGAGACTTCTGTGGGGGCACCGGGGCAGGTCACGCGGGACCTGGTGGCCCCAGAAAGGACTTGGGCTCTGTCCTGGGTCCACTGGCAAGTGTGACGGGTTCCTGGGAGCTCTCGGAAGCTCCAGGATAGAATGGACATGAGGCTCCGCAGAGAGCTGCTGCTGGTCCCAGTTTGGAAGAAAATAGGGAGAATCTTTTTGCCACTCCCAGGGCCCTGGCCTACCTGGAGTATGTAATGGGACGGAGGAAGGTTCTGAAAGGGGGTTGTGTGATGAGATTGATTTGGGAGGAGCTGCTGTCATGCTCAGCCCCAACATGTCTCTCAGGAACTGGGGGGCTGGGAGGCTGCTTTCTCATCCCAAATCTGGAGTGAGTGCTTTAAGGAAGCTGCCTGGAGAGGCAGAGATGAACTCCTGTGGTCATCGCTACAGGAGACTTCCAGAAAGGCCACCAGGCACAGCAGGAGGGTAGCAGGTGGACCTGCCCCCCTAAACAGCTGTCCCCCAGAAAGGAGTCACCTTCTCCCCCAGCAGCAAGGGAGAAAGAAATTTCTACACCCACTTCCTTCCTCAACAGCAGAGGTTCTCAAACTAGAGGGGCAGGAGGGAGGGAGAAGGGGGGCCCCCACACCCCCTCTCCTTGTCAGCAGGGGCTGGAGCGTCTGGGGAAGTGGAAACTATCTCATGCAGTTTAGAGATGTGGCTGCCCCGCCGCACTGGGTGCTTTAAGTGAAGGTATGAGGTGACTTCAGGTGACGTGTTGGACATGAGGAAAGAAGTCACAGAAAGTCTGACTTCATGTGGGGGACAGAGAAAGTAGCCCCCAGAGGAAATTTACAGGGAGGTGGGAGGCAAAACAATCTTACACTCTCCTACGAATCCTGCTGGGCCAGTGGTCATCACCGCAGAGGACTTTGGCAGGAGGTGTGAGGGGAGCAGGTTCCTGTTGTTGAAAGATCTCTTCGGCTGCTGGGGAAAGATAGACAGGAAGGCCAGGGTGCAAAGAGGGGCTGTGGCCCAGAACAGGGATGGGGGCTTGGACAGGGGAGGCAGAGAAAGGGAAGAGGAGGAAAGGTCTGCAGACCGAGCCCAAGCCCCTATGGGGAGGGCAAGAGCGGTCAGGGCCACAGGGCCACGGGGACAGAAGAGACCGGCCAGGAGAAAGAAAAGAATGCAGAGGACTCCAGGGCAAGTGAAGAAAGTGTTCCGGGGGGAGGGAGTGACCGATGGTGACAAGAGCCACTGAGAGGTTAAGGCAAGGTAGAAAAATGTAACAACTAAATGTGGTAACTTACTTGTTCCCTAGGCCCAAGCTTCCTGACTTGGGCTGTTAGAATGTGCCTGGGGTGAGCCACACAGACTCTCTGCACGGATCCCTTGACACAGTGCGAGGAGGGGGACCCAGATAGACTCCATTGGTCTCACTGAGTTTGGAGACAGAGGTAAAAGACAGCTAGTTTGAGGGTAAGAATATCTAAGAGGGGGCCTCCCCGGTGGCGCAGCAGTTGAGCGCTGGGTTGCGAAGCTGCCCGCGGCCTCTGTGGCGCCGGTTCGATCACCGGCTGCTCCCCGGCCACCGGAGGAGGGTCCCACATGGTGCGCAGACCTCTCCTGCCGCCCGCTGCTCCCCTCAGCAGTGTACTTCGGTCCTTCTGCCTGCTCTGCTCCCCGCTCTGGCTCTGGTGAATCCTCTCACCCTCCTGCGCTTCTGACTGTACCCGGTGCTTGTATAAATAAATAAATCTTTAATTAAAAAAAAAAGAATATCTAAGAGGAGGAAGCTCCCTAGGGAAAGAGCTCCAAACCCTGCAGAGAGATCCCCTTGAGTTCTAGCAAGAATGTAAAATTGTAGTTGGTATAGGTGTAAACCTACAAGGCTACACAAGAACACTTTTCAAGAAAAGAACAGGGGCCTCCCTGGTGGCACAGGAGTTAAAGACAGTGCTATCAAGCTATCACCAGCCACTGCGGCATGAGTTCAATCCCCGGCCAGGGAGCTACCCACATGGCACAGCAGACCTCTCCTGTCTCCCTGCTGCTCCCCTCAGCAGTGTACCTCGGTCGATCTGCTTGTTCTGCTCCCCACTCTGTCTCTGGTGAATCCTCTCACCCCCAGCACTTCTGGCCTACGCCCCAGTTCTTGCATGCATAAATAAATAAAACTTTTTTTTAAAAAAGTAAAAAGGATAGAAAGATATATCATGAAGACATTACCCAACATCAAAAGTAAGGAGAGGTCACTTTCAGTCAGTCATCTTGGAAGAGGTGACACTTGAGCTGTACTTTAAAGGTTCTTGTAGTTTTGGGACAATGAAATCCAGAAGATCCCATGGGGGCAAAGTCAGAAAGGGGCTGGAGTGCATAAGAATGGGGCATAAGCAGCGTAAAAGGAGTTCATTATCACACTGGGAGATACGTGGGGTTTGGCAGAAGGTGGCTGTTAGAGAACTATCATAGTCTGGGGAGCAATGAGGTGTTTTCTATCAGTAAGGCAAGGGGCAGTCTCAAGATTAAATTTGAGCTTAGAGATAGATCTGTCCCCATAGTAGAGAAAGAGTCAGCAGCAGAGACTCTGGAAGCACAGCGGCCTGTTGGGATAATTCAGGCAAGAAGCAACAGCGGCGTGGGGGATAGAACAGCACCATTTCCTGCAGGTTTTGGTGCAAGGTGCGGCTCCATTCATTTCATGAGTTACTGTGGTCTTGTGGCTCTCCCCGGCTGCATATTGGACCACTTGTGGAGCCCCTCGAACTACCAAAGCGTGGCCCTGCCGGCCAGTCCAGTCAGAACCTCAAGAAAAGCACCCTGCATCCACTCCCAGTGACCCCAGTGCGCAGTGAGGAGCTGTGCTCTTGGCGAAGTTCAGATGCCTGGGATCAGCCACTGGGCTTGTCCGCTGCTGAGGGCCAGTGCCCAGAAGTGAGGCTGGCACGAGACAGGTGGTCATCAGAGCTCTGGAAATCTCAACCAAGCCTTCCCACACTCCTGTGTGCTGGGGGAAAGGCGAGGCCCGCTTCATAACAAGGAGGCTCATGGAGGCACTTCCAGCCTGTGCTCAAAGACGCAGGCTGATGGGATGAGCCCAGATCCTTAACTGGGATGCTCTACTCCCTGGGGGGACCCCAAAGGGAGGCTGGGTCAGAGAAGTGGTGAAGCGGGGCCTTCCGAGAAGGAATGGAGGGCTTGGACCCCCCGCCTGAGTTTCAGACGACTCCACACAGCGGGGCAGGGAACCCACAGGCAGGAAAAAAAAACTCAGGGGGAGGGGAAAGTGAAACCAACCCACACCAGGACGGGGGTGGGGGTGAGTCTGGGGCTGGAAACACTGACAGCCCCCCACCCCAGGAGCCAGGAAGGGGTGGGCCTCAAATAGCACGGGGGGTGGGGGGGTTGCTGCTGAGTCTGCAAGCAGGGCCTATGCCCACTCCCCATTTTCTTTGCTTTCATAGCCCTCCCCACCCCTGGCATTGGGGTGCAGGCTTATTTCCAGTCTACCGAGGCCCCCTCCCCAACTAGAGCGGAAGCCCTGAGGCAGCAAGTCAGTTCCCTGACATCCAGGTCACCTTCTGTGCCAGGCCGCCAGGCCCAGCGGCCGGGGACACGTGGCTGCATGAACGCGACAGTTTGCTGCCCTCGTGGGACACTAGCCAGGCGTCCTGGAAGACGACAGCGTCCACTATCTTTTTTCTTTAAACATGGCGTGCACGTAAAGGAGCAGTCTGTGCTCCTTGCGGGGTACTCCACGATTACCAGGGCACCGAAAAAATCTCTCTTTACCCTGGACCTTCCCTCCAGCCCATCCGGACCATTCCCGCTCCCCGACGCTGCCCTGACCCCACCTTGTGAGAGGCTTGCCCTTCCTATCTGCGGCGCGGGCACTTCTGTCCACCCAGGCCGAGGCACGTGGCTTGGGGCTGCCCGTGTTGCCCTCACTGAGCGGTCACCTGTCCCTGAGGAAGCACGATCACTGCCCCACTTTCCAGAAAGGAGGCCAAAGCAGATCGCGGGCAAGTCACTTGCCCACAGCCGCAGAGCAAGCAGCAGCAGCAGGCAGGAGGGCTGTGCAGGCACGTTCCGTTTCCACAGCCCCCGCTGTGCAGGGCCCGCTCTGGTCTTGTCTGTTTCCAGGCGGCACCAGGCTCTGTCCACGGGAATGTCCGCCAGGCCGTGTCCCAGGGACGACACCCAGGCAGCTCTGACTCCCCGCCACCTCAAACCACTCCTGAGACAGGACACGTATCTCTGCAAGGGGCGCCACCCAGGCGGGGAACAGTCGGGGGCACAGCAGCCACGCTGCCCTTTCAAGCGCCCACCCGATTACACACCTACCCAAAGCACCAGACTTCCCCCAAGGCACCCCACCTCCCCACCAGCCTCCGGGTCTATCTGACTTCCTGCTTTGGCCAAGTGATAGGTGCAGAAATCACACCCTATTCCATTTTTCTCACACACACGCGCACACACACGCACACACGCCCACACAGACACGGGGACCTGGCTTCAGAATGAAGCTCACTCACTCTGATGGTGGGAGGCGAGGGTCACACCCCCTATCCACCCACCCCCCCAGTACAAGGACCAGCTGGGGGAGTCAGAGTCGTCTGTGCTTCTCATCCAGGGCTCTGACCCGGGAGCGGGGGGGGGACAGGGCCCCCCGCAGGAGTGCTGCGTGGCCCTCTCACTCCTCCATGAATGGGGTTTCCTACTCAGATCTCACTTAGCAGTCTCCCTGGCCTCCGTGTATGATGACGGGGGACCCTCTTCCGGCCTGGGACTCGGCCCTCCTCCCTCATGCCCTACTGTCCCCGGAGCAGGTATCACCTCAGAAGCGCCATCATCATGTCTCCCCCCCATCAGAAAAACAGTTTGAGAAGCTTCCACTGGCAGGAACAGCGTCTGGGTCGCAGAAGTGCTCGCGGGCGGCGTGCGCTCTACCAGGTGAAGCTGCACGTTTCTGGGAGGCTCCCTGTGCCCCCCCCAAACATCCCCATCCAGGTGAGCATTAGGCTGCCCTCCACCACCATCAGTCAGCTTTGCCTGTCGTCTGCCTGAACCCCTGAATCCACTGGTGTTGACTCCTTTCGCTCAGCGTCTACAAGCTTCACCTGTGATGTCCGCAGAGCTGCGGCCTTTTCTTTCTCGTTGTTGTTCCCTGTCTGGCTTTCCTAGTTTCTCTGCTCTTGGAGCTGGGCCTTGGGGTGGCTCCTCCTGGCACTGTGAGCTTAATGTCGGTGGGCGCTTGCCCTTATCCCCTTGGGAGGAGACCTGGCAGTGGGAAAGCTGCCCGTGGGTGTCACTTGTCTAGCAAGAAACTGTCGCCACATCCTCTAAGGCGGCTGCAGCACCTCAGACACGCGCCAGCAGGTGAGTTCTGGTGTCACCACACCTCTCTGGCACTTAGTGGCACGAGACTAACTCCAGGTTTCTGGCGGGGGCCGTGTGGCCCCCTGCTGAGGTGCTCCGGGGTGCTCCTGAGTGAATCCTTAGCGCAGCGGGCGGGCCGCTCCACTTGCAGGAAGGGAGGGCCACACTGTGGCCTGCGGCCTCCGAAGACACACTGGTCTCACGGCGAGGTGGTGTGTGAGATGGTGGGGCCACAAGTTGGAATAAACCTGGACCCTAAAGTCTGCCTTGGAGAAGTGCCGCCCACTGCTCATACACCCCATCATGAGGCCCAGAGGAGCAAGAAATGAACTGGACTTGGAGTTCACCAGTGTGCACAGGGTGCGTGCCCATGTATTACACGGGCCCAGCTATGACTTGGACATGCAGCAGAGCACATGTTCGTTGTGGGGCCCACAACTAAGCTGGGCCCCACCTTACAGGCCGAGAACTGAGACACAGAGAAGCTACAGAACCGGCTCAAGGTGGGGTGAGTGGAAGAGCACTCGGGCCCGTGGCCTGGCTCCGAGCACCCGCCTGCCAGCACTCTGCTAGGCTGAGCCCACAACACCGGGGCCTCCTCAAGCCTTGGCCGGGAGGAAGGCAGGCTGCTCACGGCACCCTGGGCTCTTAGCCTGGCCCGGGGTCACCCAGTCTGCTGCTCTGGGCCCTCAGGTCAGAATCTCACAGCAGCAGCAGGAGCCCAGGGGTCCCTGCCTCTCCCGACCCCTCCTCACACCAGCTCCACCTGCTCTCAGCTCTGTAGACCCGAGGTCCACTCCTCTGGGGCTGCTCCTGGAAAAAACCACTCCCCACCCTGGCCCGAGTCAGTCACAGCTCTTCCGGTCACAAGTGACGGGAGCCTCACTGGTCTGGGGAGACGTGGTTGACCGGCTCTCACAACAGAAGTCCGGGGAGGACAGGTGTAGGCAAAACGACGTCACCAGAGGTCTGGGCCCCGAGTCCTGGTCTGCTCCGAGCTGCTTCTATCAGCACTGCCCCCCAGGACGGGAAGAGCCTGCTGTGGACCCAGCCCACACTCCACCCCCTTTGCTAGCCCAGAGAGGCCAAGGCCATCCTCACCCAGACTCCAGAGGATTTTGGGCTGCTGCCAGCGCCACACGAAAGCCAGTGACCTCGTCAAAAACTTTTCCCAAGGGTCCCACCTCAGCCCCAGGGCTCAGGTGTCACCCACCCCACCTGCAGCATCACTGCAGCCTGAACGTGTGTGGAGCTATGCCCGGCCAGGCTGATGAGCTGGTCCTGGCAAGGTCAGCTGTCCACACCAGATTCGGAGAAGAGGTGGTTCCCCAAGAGAAAGTGGCAGGGAGGGGTAATATATCCAGAAGAGCAGCAGGTTAAGAAGCAGACTGGACCCACAAACCCCGGGCCTGTCCACACCTGCCACCCACTTCCTATCCCACAGAAACGTAGGACGCAGTCGGGTAAAAACCCAATGTTCAATCCCCCACCCAAAGTCACTCACCACTCACCCTCTTTCCGGGTTGGGCTTGACCTGGGGCACCCCTCCTCAGTCCTCTGATTCTTCCCCCTCCTGTCCCTTCAGGCCCTCCCTCGCTACAAGCTGGCATGTCTACCATCTTAAAAACAAGACTTGGCACCTGCTCAGCCACTGTCCTCAACGCCACGCCAGTCCTGGCGTCCCCTCCTCAGCCTTCACGTCTTACCAAGCTACTGAGGCAGCTCTGGCGAAGCTTCCCTAAGCCTGTGAGGTGTGGTACATTCCACTGCGGCCGCTCCTCCTCCCAGACATTTCTGGGTTTGTGCCAGCAGAGGCTCCTGGGAGCCGTGGGCTGGGCGCCTGGTCTCTCTGCTCCTCAGTCCCCTTTGGTGGTCCCCCAGGCCCTCCCCTCTCTCTTCTGGGCTACCCTCGAGGTCCACACACCTGTTTCTAAGTCGTACACTCAAGAGCCAACCCACGTGTCTCTTCAGCTGTCTCACAGGCACCAAATTCATCACAGCAAACATGGGCTCTTCAGGCTATTCCTGCTCTTCCTCCTGTGCCCCTCAGCTGGAAAAGGGCCCCCCACCCCGCCCAAAACACTGCAGAAAGTGGAAGTCCTTAAGGACCCCCTCACTGGAGTCTGCGGGCCCCAAGCGCACCCACTGCCTCCTGCGCAGCCTCGCCCAGCAGCTGCTCCTGCGAGCTACGGCTCCGCGAGCTGCTCAGAAAAGGAGTGGACAGGCGGACGGTCACCGTCCTGCTCACAGTTGGCCTTCGACGCCCTCTCCCACCTCACTCCGCTCAGCTGCCATTGCCCCTCCCCACATGCCTCTCCCGGCACCTGGCCTGAGCTCTAGTGTCCCATGGCCAATCCCCTCCATCCCTTTGTGGCAGCCAGAGTGGACAGAAGGGTCTCCATCAGAGATGAGCGGTGACTCAGAGGAGGGCAGGAACCACTCAGGCTCACCCCGCACCGTCAGAAGTGTTGTCCCTCAACAGCCAGGGTCTCCCGCCTCCTCCCCTTAGCATCCCCGGTTTGGCCACCGCAGCCCCGCGCCAGCTCCCTGTGGGACAGCAGACGGACATGGGGGAAGGTGACCACAAAGCCCTGGACGGAAGCTGGGACAGGCACTGGCTTTCCCTTTATTATTTTTTTTTAATAAATTTAAGAACAACTCTACTTCTCTCCTCCCCCCAGGGCAACTAAAACCAACTAAAAGGGGGTGTGGCCTGGGGGGCAGAGGGCGCTAGGAGTCATAGTCCTCTTCATCCTCTGCATCTGGGACTGAGGGACCAGGGGGTGGTGGGGGCAGAGGCAGAGTCGAGGTGAAAGGCATGAAGGGTGTCGGGGGGCTGCAAGGCAGAAAGCAGGAGAGGAAGATCAGGCCATTCCCAGCAGCCCACTCCTACCCCCTGAGCCCCACCCCACCCTCCACACAGGCCCACCACCCCCTATAGCAACAGGGCCAAGCCCAGAGTCGGTCACACAGGCAAGGTCCAGGCCCAACTACCGCCCTGCCTGGGGGACGGCCCCTGCCCTTTGCCCTCCTCAGTTTCTCCCCCAGGACCCACGTCTGCCAGAGCTAGCAGAACCTAGCGGCCAGGGAGACCTGGGGGGACCACTCAGCCTCGGGGATCTGCTCGCTCCCCAGGGGGTCGATGAGCTGCTTACCTTGGGAAGGGGGCAGGGGCGTGGCTGGCCTGGGGCGGGGCCTGGGGGGTCTCCTCTTCTCCATCGGTGTCTGTGTCCTCAGACTCATCCTGCGGGCAAGGATGACCACGAGAAAGGCTGAGGAGCATCGCAGGTGAGCCAGACCCCGAGCTCCCCACCCAGAGCCCGATTCCAAAGAAACCAAGACAGGCAGGGGTCCCGGGCGAGGCCGCCCTCTCCACAGGTGGGCAGGGGCAGGACAGAGGGCTGGGGCTCACTCACCTCCTGCTCCGAGTCCGTCCCAGACAGCTTCTTGTCCTTGCCCTTGCTCCCCATGCCGCCATTCTTGCGGGCGCTGCCGCCGGGCTTCCGGCCCCTTCGGGAAGGCACAGTCCATCTGCCCAGAGGTCTCCCCTCAACTTGGCCACCCCCCCGGCCACCCCCAACCCCAGCGGCCTTGGCCTTCCCCACCTGAACACCTGGCCCTGGCTTCCCACCTGCGGGCCCCCTTGTCCCCGTCCATGTGGTTGTCCTCCCCGTCCCCCTGCATGTCAGGCACTGAGGCTACCAGGTCCTTCAAGAAGTCAAACTGTTGTTCCAACTCGATGCACTGCTTCCTGGAAGAGGCGGGGCGGCGGGCTCTCAGGAGGGCTGGATGCCCGGCCCTCAGGCAGGCAGCGAGGGGCTCTGACTGTCAAGCGCTTGGCGCCGGGAAAGCCCCCCGCTTCGCAGGAACACCGAGCCTCCTCCCCGGTTCCGAGCCACCCATCTTGAGGCCTCCCGGGGCCCCCACCACCCGGCCCCCTCCCTCCCCACCAGGACGCAGCTTCCCGGCGAGCGCGAAGGGGGGCGGGGACAGCAGGGCCCAGCGCCGGCCCCTCCGGCCCACTCACAGGTGGGACGTGGTCATGGTCTTGGCGTTCCGGGACTGGGTCACCTGGCACGCCTTCTTCAGAAGCGACTCCAGAAAGAGCTCCAGCGCCCGAGCTGGGGGGGTGTCAAGGAGAACTCGGGGGCGGGGTCCCAGCCCGCGAGGGCCCCCGGAGCCCCACCTGCCCGCCCGCCCCGCCCCGCGCGCCGCCGGGGATACAGATGATGACAGGCACGGCGGCCGCCACCTTCCCGATCTCCTCGTCCGTCTGCATGATCTTCTTGATCCGCGCCTGGGGAGGCGGCAGAGAGCTCGCCCGCCGCCCGCGCCCGAAGGGGATGCGGGAGCCGGGGGAGCGAAGGGGGCGCCCGGGAGAAGGGGGCGCGGGGCGCGGGCGCGGGAGCCGCGGAGGGGGGCGGGGCGCCCGTGCCCCCGACCCCGGCGACGCGCCCGCCCCCCGGCCCGGCCCGGCCCGGCCCGGCCTCCCGAGACCCGGGCGCGCCCGCGGGCCGGCCACGTGCTCACCGGCGGGAAGCGCGCGTTGTACTTCTTCTTCTTGCTCGGCATCTCGGGCCTCTCGCCGCGCCGGGCCCGGCGCCGCCGCCCGCAGCCTCCCGGCCCGGGGCCTGCTCGCCGCCGGCCGCCGCGGTTCCCCGGGTCCCGGCGCCGCCCGCCCGCCCGCCCGCCCCCGCCGCTCCCGCGGGTCCTAGCGCCGCGGGTCGGGCCGCCGCTCGGCGGGCCCCAGTGCCCTCCCCTCGGAGCGTCCCGGGCGCTCGCGTCGGCCCCGGACCCGACCGCCGCCCGCCGCCCGCCGCCCGCCCCCACGGCCAGAAGAACGGACGTTGGCCCCGCCCCGGCCCCGCCCCGGCCCGGCCCCGCCCCGGGGTCAGCCCCGCCCTCCGGCCCCGCCCCGCGGCGCTGCGCTCGGGCCCCGCCCCGCGCTGCTCTTGTCTATAAAGTTGTTGTTGCGGCGGCGGCGCTAAGATGGCGGCGGCGGCGGCTGCCGTGGCGGGGGCGGGGCGCGGCGGCGGCGCGGAGCCGCGGCAGGAGCGGGGCCGGGCTCGGGGCTGGACCGGCGCCGAGCGCAGCGAAGGCCGGAGGTGACGGCGGGGCTCGGGAGGGGGCTCGGCCGGCGGGGGCGCAGCGAAGGCCGCGGGCGCTAATGGCGGCGGGCGCGGCGGGCGGAGGCTCGCCCTCCCGCCGGCCCGGGACCGGGTTCGAGTGCGGGCCTCGCCCCTTTGGCCTCGGTGTCCTTGTTTCTGGGCCTCTGGGCCCTGGTTTTGCGTGGACGGGTGATGCCCGCGGAGGCCTGGCCCCGCAGGCCCGCTTGGGGCTGCTGCTTTGCTTCCCTCCACTAAACCCCGCGCTCGGGATACCTGCTGGGCCCTGGCATGGCCGGAGACGAGGCTCGGCTCGTTGGTTTACATTTTGGGCCCGTCCCTCGCTCCAGTCGTGACCTTGGATAAGTTCCTTTCTCCGAGCCGCAGTTGTCTCCTCTAAGTCAGGGCTGGCGGTAATAACATCAGTCCTTACTCCCATGTAGTCTGTTCCACCCCAGGCGTCTTGTAACGATGAAGCAACCGAGCCATGGTGGCATTACGTCTCGCCCCAGGCTGCACATTTTAGTGTGGTGCCTGGCACCCGCGAGGGCCCAGCATGCTGTAGATCTGGACTGGCCCTAACTGGGTTCCCTCACCACAGGATGGAGCCCGGTGAGGAGCAGGACGAGGAGGACTCTCCAGGCGGCAGAGAGGATGGCTTCACTGCTGAGCACCTGGCTGCAGAGGCCATGGCCGCTGACATGGACCCCTGGCTGGTGTTTGATGCCCGCACCACACCTGCTACGGAGCTGGATGCCTGGTTGGCCAAGTACCCGCCGTCCCAAGTTACCCGCTATGGGGACCCCAGCTCGCCCAACTCTGAGCCCGTGGGCTGGATTGCAGCATACGGGCAGGGCTACGTCCCCAACTCGGGCGATGTGCAGGGCCTGCAGGCAGCCTGGGAGGCTCTGCAGACCAGTGGGCGGCCCGTCACGCCAGGTACCCTGCGCCAGCTGGCCATCACCCACCAAGTGCTCTCGGGCAAGTGGCTGATGCACCTGGCACCTGGCTTCAAGCTGGACCATGCCTGGGCTGGCATTGCGCGGGCTGTGGTTGAGGGCCGGCTTCAGGTGGCCAAGGTGAGCCCACGGGCCAAGGAAGGTGGGCGCCAGGTCATCTGTGTTTACACAGATGACTTCACGGACCGCTTGGATGTACTGGAGGCGGATGCGGCCATTCGTGCAGCAGGCATTAAGTGCCTGCTCACCTACAAGCCTGACGTCTACACCTACCTGGGCATCTACCGGGCCAACCGCTGGCACCTCTGCCCCACACTGTATGAGAGCCGTTTCCAGCTCGGGGGCAGTGCCCGTGGTTCCCGTGTGCTGGACCGTGCCAACAATGTGGAACTAACCTAGTGAGGGTTCCTGGGGAGACCACCCTCTATACCTCCTGCTAGGGATTGATCCTCTGGTCTTCCTCCTCCTCGCCCCAAGGAGGCCAAGCCCCCCCAGCTCTAAGGACAAGGTCACTCGGGAACTGCCTGCATCTTTGATCCCCTTGAACTTCTGCCCTCTGTTCAGGGCTGACTCAAAACCCTGCCAGCTGGAGGCTCTGGCTCCCTGATGGCTGAACCCTCAGCATCTCTCTTCATTGCTGCTCCCCTCTGCCAGCGAGGACCACAGGCTGGGTGCTGACACCCAGGAGGAGAGCCTTCCTGGCCACCCCCTCCCCTCCTACTACATCCTCCCCTTCTTTTTCTTCCTCCCTCACAGAGAGAAAACTTAGTTCTTCCAGCCTCTCTCCTTGGAGCCTTCACAGTCCAGGGGGCAGAGGCCCTGTAGGCCTGAGCATGCCATTTTGTTGGGAGGGGGTGGGGAGGGCTGCAATTGTGCCCACTCAGCCCCTAGCAGAGAGAGGGCATGCCAGGGCCATGGGCATGGGGCCTGCCACCTCAAAGCCTGCACCGCCTTCCTCCCTTGGCTACCTTGTCGTATGCCTGCTCCTGGCATTCCAATAAAGCCCAGCTTGGGTCTGTGTCTTGAGTGTTTTGTAAAATACCATGTTGGTGGCTACTTGCTTTGGTTGCTGGAGAGAGACAAGCCAGGAGAGACTGCCTCTCTGCCTGGGCGGGAGCTCTGTCACTGCACCCAGTGATAAGTCACATCTCAGTCCCACGGCTGGGAGCCTCTGAAAGCCTCTGCAAAGCTACCTCCACTTTCCTACATCCCAAGAATCAGAATCAGCTTGTAAGTGATTTCCCATACACCCAGGGGATTGGCCCAGCCCCATCGGAGGGGCCGCTGTAGTCCACAGCATGTAGCTGTGCCTGTCAGGAAAGGCGCCCTCTTGGTCCTGGCGGTTCTGGGCCAGGAGTGTGGTCTGGTGAGCAGAGGATGGGCTGGGTTCCAGCAGTCTAGGGTGGGTATCCTTGTGCAGCGAACAGCCTTCATGACCCTGCGTGGCCCTGGAAGCCCCGTTATCCTCGCCTCTCCTGCCACCTGACCCCACGGGAGCCACCCTGTACTTGGCAGAGCACTTCCAAGACGCTGTTCCGGCGGCCAGTAGCGTGGAGATGGCCGTTCTGTGGTCAAGGGGATTCCCTCGGGGTCACTCAGTGAGTCAGGCAGAGCCAGGACTTGCACCCCGGTCCCTGCCACCACCCATGGCCTGTTCGCTCAGAATCTTGCTGAGCCATCCACTCGTTCTGCTGAGACCACTGCAGCCTCTGGGTACCTGACTTGGCTCCCCAACCCTGGGCCTGGCCTTGGTGGGAGAGCAGGGTGTCTGGCAGGGAGCCCTTTGGGACACTGCTCTCGTGCCGTGCGTGAGCTGACTAAGCCTCCAGCCACCTCACCAAATTGGAATTTGGAGCAGGAGAGCGGAGATGCCGCTGGGCTGACTGGGTGGAAGTGGGTGAGTCATGGGGTGCTGGCTCAGCCCCCTCCCCACTCCCAACCCTCCCCAGGGCTGAGTCCCCCTCAGCCCAGCCCTGGGAAGTCCCTGTAACAGACTGGTCCCAGGATTGAAGCCGGGTGCCTTGCCGCCCTCAGACCATCACTACTTTGCTCTTGACCAAAGTGGGCCAAGGCTTGGGGGGGACTCTGAACAGGTCCTCATGGTGCCCCAATGATGTCCAAATGGTGTCCACACCACCTGGTTCTCAATAACTAAGCATTTCACAGACATTCGTCTCCGTGGCTCATTCCTTTCTCTCAAACCATGACAACCTGTCTCTTTCCCCTCCTGCCTCTTGTCTCCCCACATCCCTTTCCCTGAACCCCTTTCCTCAAAGCCCTGCCATAGCCCCCCCACACACACAGTCTGCCACAGTCTACTCTCCTGAACAGGCCCCAGCTAGGCCCCTTCCCCCCCCCCCTCACTAGCAGCCCCAGCTTCCCTCTGGCACCCCTTTCTGCCCATGTTCACCCCACTGGAGCCCACTCAGCCTTTCTTTCACCCCCTGGGCTGCAGCTCTGAGCCTCAGCCTGTTCTGCTCCAACACCTGCCTGGCCACCGGGTCAGGAGGTTACCTGGGATCCCTTGGCTGACATCCATCTCCTGCTGGCCCCTGAGCCGCATGCCCGACTGCACTCGGGGATGGCAGGACCGGCGTCTGAATCTCAGCGCTCTCCGCAGAGCCAGCGCTGTGGGGCCAGATGGAAGAACAAGCCAGTGACTCAAACCCAACCCGCACCAGTCCCTCCAGCGCGCCTCCCCCCTGCCCCCTGCCCCCAGTTCCAGAACCCCGAGCTGCCTGGCGTTTCCCTGCACACAGGCTGGCCTTTCTCCCTTCCACGCTCCTGGCAGGGCCAGGAGAGACTGCTGTCCTCAGCTCGGGGGCCTGACCCTCACCTGCTGTCCCGGCTGACTCCATGTCTCACATCCACCTGCGCAGGTTTCATCCTCAGAGCTTCTCCTGCTCCAACTGCACCCCAGGCTCCCACAGCACCGCCACCCCTGTGACCTCAAGGACAGCAGCTGTGCTGTATCCCCCAGCGTGTTCTCAGCGCCCAGCACAGGACCTGACCTGGTGCCGGACAAGTCGCGTTCTGTCTCTGGGCCTCAGTTTCCTCATTTTTTCCCTAACAAGAGCCAGGCGTGGTGTTGAGTGTTTCCCTGCGTTATCTTCTCTAAACCTCGCCTTACTGTTACTCCTTTCACTTCAGAGAAGAGGGAACGAGACCCAGAGAAACCAAGCGGTGGTTCACAGTTACCACACGGCGCACGGCAGAGCCGTGATAGCAGCCCGGGCCTTCCAACTCTAGCTCCCACGAGACGGCTTGAGGCCCCTCTAGGAAAGTGCTGGTGGGGCCGGGGGCGCTGCAAGGATGAAAGAGCTGCAGGACTTGGGATCTGACTTGAGCACACGGGTTGGGGCCTCAGAACCACCTGGGAGAGAGGTGGGCCAGGACTAGGGTTCCCATTTTACAGATGAAGAAACTGAGACTCAGAGAGTCCAGCAACTAAGCTGACCCAGACCAGAGGGAGCTCCCTAGTCTATGGGGGGGGGGGATGGAGACTACTCCTCTGCCAGGTCAAGGGCTCCCCAAAACCCCACCTTGGGCCGGCAGGGGAGTCTGCCCCCTTGGGCCTGTCCATTCCCACACAGGAGTGAGGGAGCAGCACTGGTCCGGGATGGGCTGGGTCACTTTGGTCAGGCCTCTGTGCTCTGCTCCCTTTGATAAAACCACTGGAAGGATGGATGAGCACAGGGCAGAGAAGCCCCACCCCACCTTCCCCCTGACATACAGGGTGAGCCCCCAGCCCCAGGCAGGAAACGGGAGAGGGGCTGGCCAGGGAGCCGGGAGCAGCTCTGACCTATCCCCATCCCAGCCGGGACCAGGGGCTGAATCAGGGAGGACAGGAAACAGTTGAGCTAGGAGAAAACTTCAGCAGCCCTTTGGCAGGCTTGGGGGATTTTCCCAGCAGGGCAACTGCACCCCAGTCCCGCCTGCTGGGAGGGGCCCTGGCGGGGACCAGGCTTGGGTCACACAGCTGATTCATCCAGGGAGGGAAACTCCCCACTTTTCGGATGCACCTCCCCCAAATGCTGAGAGGTAACCTAAGGGCACCGGACCCAGAAATCCACCAAACCATCTTTTCTGGATTACTGGCCTCCGGGATGAGGTGGGGGTGGGGGTGCATGCAAACCCCCAGGCTGGACAGAGTCAGAAGGGGCAGTTTCCTGGGGAATAAAACCAGAGACTGGAGCCAAAGTGAAGGCCAGACAAGGGGCATCTCCGGCTTCCTCCCTCACCCAGTTTCTACCTGCGCAAACTGAGGTTCAGATGGCAAGGACAGAGGCCCGCATCCCTGCTCTGCGCTGGGCGGGCCTGGTGTCCCTGTCGTCCCCCCTGGAGTGCGGGGATACGCTCCTGGACTCCCAGGGCTGAGCAGAGAGAATGGGGCCCTGCATGTGCTGCTCCCTGTTCACACGTGCCTGTGATCAAGGCGAGTGTATAAATCAGGCACAGTAAGAAATTTGCAACAAAACCTTACAGTGAAATATAACACATGACAACATGCTGCAGTAAAAGGTGGGTGAGTGTGGCCTCTCTTTCTCGCTCTCAGAAAATCTGCATGAATTATTTCCAGGCCAAGGGGGATCCCGGGGACCCTCGGATCAAGGAGGGTATGTGTGTTCTCCGCTGGGTCCTCAGGGTGCTCAGGAGAAGGGAGCAGCAGCACAGAGGTTAAGTACCCCGGCCACGGACAGAGATCTCCCCCAGTGCCCTGTCCCTGGGCAGCTCTGGCCCCTGGAGACCAGGGGTGAAGTCTGAACCAATGGCCTTGGTGGCGGGGGATCTTTCGCCCTCAAGTTCCACTTCTACCCTGGAAGACACACACAAGTCGCCCAGCTCCTCCTCCTCCCTGGCGTAAAGGGACAGGCTGTTCCCTGTCCGGGAGTCGGCTGAGCCCCACAGGGGCCAGGAGAGGGCAGCGGAGCCTTCCTGCCAAGACCTTCCTCTGGAGGGCTTGGCCTCCACTCCAAGACCCAATCCTTTCCCCCCAGTCAGAGATCCTTTCCCTGCCTGCCAACTCCCCCCTTGAGACACCACACCACACATATACACACATACACGCACACGCACGCACACATGTGAGCATCTGAGTGTCCCGCTCCTGCCCTCGGGGAGCCCCGCACCCCCTAACCAGGGCGGAAGCCTCAGGTGTTGGAGGGCAGCTGAGAGTCTTAGCTCCGTGGGGTGTGGCCAAGGGCCCCACGCTGGCAAGCTGTGTCCCATCTGGCTCCCACTCACAGGCTGCATGACTCACCCCCTCGCCCCCCCATGACTCAGTTTACACCGGTGCCTGGAGGTCCTCCCAGGGAGGGTGGGGCAATTTATTGGTCCAGCCCAGGCCCGCCAGCCTTTAATCCCAGGACCAGCGTTTCCTCCCCCTCCTGCCCCTCCCCCCACGGGAGCAGCACCCAGAAGATGGGGGTTGGGGCTGGGGGGGTAGAGGGAAGCCTCAGGTCTGGGGGCATGGGAAGAGCCCAAGAACTGGGTAACAAGCCCCAACTACCCTGGTCCTGGGTCTGCAGGAAGCAGAAGCTGCTCCAAGAAATTTAGGGGGCCAGCGGTGCTGACTGGGCAGCACCCCCATACCCTCCATAGGAGAAAACCATCCCCTGGGCCCAGGACAACTAGAACTTCCCATGGGGGACTTCAGCCCCCTCCTGCCCAGGCTTCAGCCTCTGTAAACTGAGCACAGTTACTTTCCTGGGCGGGGGTTCCTCTTGTCCCCCTCTCCCCCCCACCCCCCACCCCCGCCAAAGTCAAGCTCCTCTGCCTGGCATTTGAGGGCCCTGGCTGGAGCTGTGCTCAGCCGCTCCTCCCTGACTTATACTCCCCTGCCAGCAAGTTGCTCCTGGCCCACCCTTGCCCCAGGGGGAACGACACCTTCCTGAGAACTGCTGGAGCCCCTGTCCCCTGCACCTCCCCCATCTGGGCTGACTTCTCTGGGCTGTAAGTGCCTGGGGGGCAGGGACCAAGTCTGTCAGCCCAGCCTCCCTCACAGGGGGACCCATTCAACTGGTGACTCCCTAAATTCAGAGAACGGAGAGGAGCTGGGGCCATGGGGCCCTGGGGTCCGTCCAACACCACGGGGAACTGTGGCCACACGCACACAGGGGTGAGCCTCACAGACATACAAGCCAGAAGCCAGACACCGGTGTGACTCAGGGCGCTGTGGGACTGGAGACGAGACAAGATGGACCTCTGCAAGAGAGAAGGGGTTTCCTGGGGAGACGGGACAGACCCACGAGGACGGGGTGGGGGGGTAGTTGGCTGCATCTTGGCCCCGCACGAGCAGGTGGCACTGCCAGCGGCGCTTTCAGCAGGGTTCACGCCACAGAATTGCAAATAGGTCTCCACGGACCAGACTTATACAATGAGCAGATCTCTATAGACTCGCTGGGAGGATTCTCAAGACACCAGAAAACCAAAAGAGCAAAGAACATAGCAGGATGTGGCGCTGGCTACCTTCTCCAGTAAGAAAAAATTCTTCAAGAAACTGGTTCTAAGAGAGGGGGAGTTTTTCCTTGTATCCCCTTGGGAAGCTCCTGGATTTGGGACTGTGGAAGGGTGCTACCTTGTCAAAAAAGAAATGCAAAGTAAAAATATAAGGCAAAGTAAAAATAAAAATCGTGTTTTAAATCATCACACACATTTATTACATCTACATCTACATCAGGCTAAAAAAAATAAAAGCAGCACCTGCCAATGCTGTGGGGCGCTATTGCTTGAAGGCTTCAAAGCAAAGGGGGGAGTCATGAAAGTCCTCCTGAGGAAGAGGGTGGGGACACTGGGGGCTGTAGGGTGAGAGTCACTTTGCCAAGTGAGGGGCTCGAGGTCCTCCACCAAGCCCCCCATTCAATGTGCAATGATCACGGGTGTGAGCGTCCCGCCCCCACCCATGCCCACTTCTCAGGTTCGCTTACGGGGTAATTCAGCGTCAGGATTTTCAAAATCCCTCAAGCTGCTGGGTGGGAAATGGAGAGGTGGGAGCTGAGCGCCGGCTGCAGAGAGCGTCCAGGAGAGAGAGGGTGGGGTCAGGACCAGGGAAAGGAAAGTTTGTTGAAGTCAACTAAATGTCACCTGCAATACCGGGCAGCCAGAACTCCCACCAGTGCCGGTGGGATGCAAAACAGAAGAACCGCTTTGAAAACTGTTGGAGGGAGTCAAACCTAAACTTCCATGCTTAGGTTGTTCCATGTTCCCTGGGACCCGGCCACCCCCAGGCACACACTCAAGCAACAGGACTGTGCTCAGTCACCAAAGGACAGACCAAGAACACTCACAGCAAACGTCTTATTCCCAACAGCCCCAAACTCCAAGAGCCCCCCCACTAGCCTCAGCAGGAGACTGGAGAGGGCAACTGTGGAACATTCCTGCAATGGCTCTTTTTTTTTTTTTTAAGATGTATTTATGCATACAAGAGCTGGGGTACAGGCCAGAGGTGCGGGGGCGGGGGGTGGGTGAGAGGATTCACCAGAGACAGAATGGGGAGCGGAACAGGCAGATTGACTGAAATACACTGCTGAGGGGAGCAGCGGGTGTGTCAGGAGAGGTCTGCTGCGCCATGTGGGTTGCTCCCTGGCCAGGGATCGAACTCGTGCTGCAGAGGCAGACAGCGTCATAGGTTGCATCTTAGCCCCTCGTGGCACCAGGGAGGCCCCTGCAATTGTTAGGGGGAAATGATGTTCTGAGATAATCCCATACAGGCTTTGTGGACCCCACCCCCACTCCAGACTAAAGCCATCAAGACTCTGGGAAAGACAAATCCCATCACCACCAAGGGAGGGTGGCTGGGACCTGAGGGTGGAGTTGGCAGCCAGGTTGGATATAAAAACCAAACACGTGGGCCTTGGTCTCTCTCTGGCTCGCGATCGCTCGCCTCCTGGTTTCACGGCTCCTGGCTGGCGGCGAACTCTGAGCGCGCCATTTGGGATTCCTGATCGGCGGATCGGGTAGGACTCATTTAAAACTTTGTCTCCCACTTTTCTCCCTGAGCTGTACATTTCCTCCTTTCCCCTTCCCTTGTCAATAAACCTTTTATTAACCTTTCACGTGTGCCTGCAGTAGAGCATGGATAAGTCCTTTAAAGCGCGCGGGTGAGGACCCACAATCAGGCACCCCGTTTTGTATCGGGGTTGCTCTACAACACAACGGCTATATCTGTGCTACCGAGACCAAGGCACTGTTTCGCGAACAGGCAAATCCCCGGACATGTTAAATAAAAGAGCCAGACCAAAAGGGTAAATGCTGTGTATTTCCATCCATATGAACTCCAGGAACAGGCAAGAGAGAAGCTATGGCAGCAGAAGTCCAGACAGTGGGTTAGTGCCTGGGAGGGGCACAAGGAAACTTTCTAACCTCCAACTTGGCAAAAATTCTTAGCTCTGACACTGGAAGCACAACCAACAAAAGAAGAATAGACAATAGACTTGATAACAATTTTATTTATTTATTTTTTTTTATAGAGGCATGTTTTATTTATTTGTTTGTTTGTTTGTTTGTTTGTTTGTTTTTTGTTTATACATGCACTGGGTACAGTCAGAAGTGTGGGAGGGTGAGAGAATCCACCAGAGCCAGAGCGGGGAGCAGAGCAGGCAGAAGGAGCGAAGGACACTGCTGAGGGGAGCAGCAGGTGGCAGGAGAGGTCTGCGCACCATGTGGGACCCTCCTCTGGTGGCCGGGGAGCAGCCGGGGATTGAACCGGTGCTGCAGAGGCTGCGGGCAGCTTCGCAACCCAGCGCTCAACCGCTGCGCCACCGGGGAGGCCCTTGATAACAATTTTAAAAATCTTTGTGCATGCCAGGACATCATGAGGATGAGAAAAGATAGCCTACAGGATGGGAGACGTTTTGTCTGCAAATCATGGGCCTCCCTGGTGGCCCAGGGATTAAAGTCTCAGCACTGATGGCCAGCCACTGAGGCCTGAGTTTGATCCCCGGCCAGGGAGTTAACCCACATGGTGCAGCAGACCTCTCCTTTCTCCCCTTTCTCTCACCCCTCCCACGCCTCCTGTACCCCAGTTCTTGTATAAATAACTAAAATCTTTTTTTAAAAAAACAACACCACAATATTATATTAAAAAAATTTTGATGGCCTCCCCGGTGGTGCAGCGGTTGAGCACTGGGTTGCGAAGCTGCCCGCAGCCTCTGCAGTGCTGATTCGATCCCCGGCTGCTCCCCGGCCACCGGAGGAGGGTCCCACATGGCGCGCAGACCTCTCCTGCCGCCCGCTGCTCCCCTCAGCAGTGTCCTTCGGTCCTTCTGCCTGCTCTGCTCCCCGCTCTGGCTCTGGTGGATTCTCTCACCCTCCCGCGCTTCTTTTTTTTATTATTATTTATTTATTTATTTTTTAATAGAGGCATGTTTATTTATTTATTTATTTGTTTGTTTGTTTTGTTTATACAAGCACTGGGTACAGTCAGAAGCGCGCGCGGGAGGGTGAGAGAATTCACTAGAGCCAGAGCGGGGAGCAGAGCAGGCAGAAGGACCGAAGTCCACTGCTGAGGGGAGCAGCGGGCGGCAGGAGAGGTCTGCGCGCCATGTGGGACCCTCTGGTGGCTGGGGAGCAGCCGGGGATCGAACCGGCGCTGCAGAGGCTGCGGGCAGCTTCGCAACCCAGCGCTCAACCGCTGCGCCACCGGGGAGGCCCCCGCGCTTCTGACTGTACCCAGTGCTTGTATAAATAAATAAATAAATCTTTAAAAAAAAATTTTTTTTGAAACCAGAGAGGTAGTGGTTGTGTTAGGGGGAAAGGACGTCCTGAGCTAATCCCATACAGGCTTTGTGGACCCCACCCCCACTCCAGACTAAAGCCATCAGGACATTGGGAAAGACAAATCCCGTCACCACCAAAGGGAGGGTGGCTGGGACCTGAGGGTGGAGTTGGGCAGCCAGGTTGGATATAAAAACCAAACACGTGGGCCTTGGGGGTCTGGCTGTCGCTCTCCTCCTGGCTTCAGGGCTCCTGGCCCTCGGCCAGCTCTCAGAGCACCATTTGGGATTCCAGATCGGCGGATCGGGTAGGACTCATTTAAAACTTTGTCTCCACTTTTCTCCCTGAGCTGTACATTTCCTCATTTGCCCTTCCCTTGTAAATAAACCTTTTATTAACCTTTCGCGTGTGCCTGCAGTGGAGTATTAGTAAGTCCTTTTAAGCGGGCGGGTGAGGACCCCCAGTCAGGCACCCCGTTTCATATCAGGGCTGCCCTATAACAGTTGCACAACCTTGTGAATGCACAAATTTCCATTGAAGGATACGCTTGAAAAGGCTAATTGCATGTCTTGCATATTTCCTTTCAATTGCAAAAACAGACCCCCACTGAAAAAGTGAATGGAAACTGAAAAACATAAACAGTACCTCCAAAGTTCTGGGGGCACATAATTTCTACTGGATGTGAAGCACACTAATTCAGCCTTTTAACCTCACTGCAGCCCCAAAAGTGTGGGGGGATTCTCTAGGGCTCAGAGAGGGAGAATGACAGCACCAGGCTCACACAGGTGCCAAGGGAGAGTGCCAGGGTCTCTCAGACCTCCCCTGCCCTCAGGCTCCCACGTCTACTGGGCCCCATGGGGTTGTCTCCTGGCCTCCCTGGGAGCTGGTGAGGTCAGGGGCCAGGAATGTTTCTGCAGCCACTAGGCGGGAGTTAGTGACAGAGGAGCTTGGAATGTGCTGCCTCTGAAAGGACCTCCTTGTGGTTCCACCGACAGTTAGAGCAGGAAGGGACTTTCAGGGTCAAGTCATCACACACACACACACACACACACACACACAGAGACTGAGACCTGAGCCCGTGTTCAGCTGCTATGTGGAGCTGCTCAGTGGGCGGGGGGGGGGGGGGGCACGGTGATGTTCCTGGAATAAGGCTATGACTGACTTGTGTCAGGTCTTGCATGGGCCACCACCTGGCCACCTGTGCCACCCTGACCTGTCCAGCCTGAGCTCAGCCAAGGAGTTCAGGTATCAGTGCGTGTGCATGCGTGTGTGCACACATGTTAAGGGGAGGGGTCTCTGCATGTGATCAGAGTCCCAAGGGTCCCCACCTTCAGGGCTTTTCATTAACATGCATTTTTTTTAGATTTATTTATTTATGCACACAAGAGCTGGGGTACAGGCCAGAGATCCGGGGGATGAGAGGACTCACCAGCGACAGAGTGGGGAACAGAACAGGCAGACTGACGGAAATACACTGCTGAGGGGAGCAGCGGGCAAGACAGGAGAGGTCTGCTGCGCCATGTGGGTAGCTCTCTGGCCGGGGGGATCCAACTCGTGCTACAGAGGCTGCGGACAGCTTCATAGTGCGGTGCTTAACCCCTTGCGCCACCGGGGAGGCCCCCTGCGTCTTTCTTTTTGCCATTTGTCACAAGCTAGCTCCGTGCAGCACTGAAGAGGGACATTGTTTTAGTTCTGTTCTCCAACTACCTGACATGTCCTTACTAGCGTGTCTTCACATCACAGCAGGAAACGGGCTCCGAGAGACCGTGAGGCTCCCTGGGTCCCAGAGCTGGTGAGCAACCCCACAGGAATTCAAACCCAGAACCTGGGGTGGGCTGGCTGCAGCAGTTTTCCATGGCCACATCAACCACTGCCTCGCGCAATCGCAATCTCTCTCTCTCTCTCTCTCCCCCTCCCTCTCTCTCTCCCTTCCTCCTCTCTCTCTCTCTCTCTCTCTCTCTCTCTCTCTCTCTCTCACACACACACACACACAAACACACACACCTTTATTTCTCAGCTTAGTAAACTACTATGGTTTCTTTTTCAGTTTCAGAGACGCACAAGCACGGAGTGGAGCAAGGGTGAGGGAGAGGCCCCGGGCTGGTCACCACCTTCTAAGCGCACAGCACTTTACAGCTTACAAAGCACTTTCACATTTGTGATCTCATTTGATCCTATAATAGCCCCATGAGGTCAGCAGGAGGCCCAATTATTCCCATAGGGACCGGGACCCAGAAGGACGGTGACTTGTCCAGGGTCACAGAGACCCAATGGTAGCTCTGGGGCTGGAAATCCAGGGCCCAGCTGGTCTCCTGACCCTCAGTCCTGAGTGTTCCCACAGAGCCCTGCCTGGCCTCTGTCCCCAAAGAAGGCAGCCCAGGCCCCGCCTCCCTGAACCTTCCTGTCCTGAGGACTAAATCGAGTTCCTCAAATGGTATCCAAGGAAAGCAGGGAGCTCATGCAGCTCTTTCTGGCAATGCAGCCTCTCTCTGGCTTCAGTTCCCTCATCTGCAGAAGAGGGGGAGCAGACGCCCGCTGGTGGTCCTCTCACTGACGTTCTGCCCTTTTGCCCGTGTGTTAAGGTATCCCTGAAGGTTTTGAGAAAGAAATCTCGCCTGGCCCTGACCCGGCAGCAAGCTTCAGCCACTGGGGTAGCGATGTCACGCTATTCATTTCAACCTCTCTGGGCCTCAGTTTCCCCACCTGTAAAATGAGGATGAAGACGGTGCCTCCCCCAGGGTGTGGCCTTTGGCTGTGGATGTTTGGCGGTGGTGTCACATTTACACAGGCCGTTGACACAGACCTGTCTCCAGGCCAGGCTGGTGACCCCACGGCCTGGGAAGGGTCCTCACGGTATTTAAAGAGGAAAGCTTCGTCAAAGGACAGGAGAGCTGCGTGCCCTTCTGCCTCTTGCTGCTTACAGGGACTCAGAACCAAGACTTGCTCTAGCTCCTGAAATTATCCTGTGAGTGGCACAATTATATTGCATTGTTTTGTGGGTAGTTCAAAGCATTACCTTGCTCGCTGTCAGCATTTAAAACATGCCATTATTTTTGTGACCCTGGTTTGTCATTTGTTCACGTTTTAGCGTCCGTGGACGGCAGCGGACGGGCCCCCCGCCACGGCCGTCAAGCCTGGGACGATGTTCTTCGCACGGCTCCTGGCACGAAATAATCGCCCCTAAAAACAGTCATGGTCGTCGTCGTCACATTCATCACCCCGCACGGTTCCCAGACCCTTTCACATTCCTCACGTCCATCTCCCACGCGTGGCACTAGCACTGCGAGCATTTCGTCCCCCGTTGGCGATGCAGAAGTGGGGTGCGGGCGGGCGGCGGGCTCACCTGGCGCGCGGGGCGGGGCGGCGCGGGGCGGGCGGGGCGGGAACCCGCGGGGAATCCTCCGCTGCGCCCGGGCGCGCCGGGGCCATTGCACCATGTATGGGCAGCTGCGTCAGAGGGGGCCGGCCCGCCGGGGCGGCTGGGGGACGCCAAGTCCCCCCCTTTCCCCACGGAGAGGCGTCTCGACAGGAGGAGGGGTCGAAAAGTTCGGGGTGAGCTGGTGAAGGCGGCGCGGCCGGAGAGGTGGAGCCCGAGGTGCCCGCCCCCCGCTCCCCGTCAGAGTGGTTCAGCCCGAGGTTTCATTCATAAAAAGAAAGACTCGGCGGGGAGCGGGTGAGTCAGAACCCAGGCCGCCGACGCGGACCCCACGAGCAGCCAGCTCAGGGCATGTTCCGAGACTTCGGGGAACCCGGGCCGAGCTCCGGGGCGGGCGGCGCGTACGGCGGCCCCGCGCAGCCCCCCGCGGCCGGCCAGCAGGTGAGACACCGACGGGCCCGGGGGCGGCGCCCGGGACGCGCGCTCCGCACCGCACGCTCGGGGCCGGGACGGGGCTCGGGGGCCGCGGCCACAGCCCCGCCGTCCAGGGGCGCCCCCGACCCCCAACGGGCAGGGGGACGCGCGCGGCGGCGCCCCCGAGATCCGAGCACCTCGCGCTCCCCTCTCGCTCCCGCGTCCGCGCCGTCGCGGTCTGCGGCGTCTCTGTTCCCTGCTTTCTCCCCCCTGCGCCCCAGACAGGTCTTGTCCGTCTGCGCCAGAAGGGGACCCCGGGCGCCGGGTTGGTCCCGCCCTGGCAGGGGCGGCGGCGCTGGGCGCACCGGGGCCGGGGCCCGGGTCGGGGCCGGCGGCCCCGCAGCGCAGGGAGGCGGGACGCGCGGCCGGAGCCCGGTCCTCCGCCCTCTGCGCGGCAGCAGGCCCGGCCCCTCCCCGGCTCCGCGCCGGACCCCAGGGGTCCCGGGGACGGTCCTGGCCCCCGCGCTGAGCGGGGTCAAAGGCGACCGCGAGGTGCGGGGACGCGCGCGCAGCACCGAACTGGGGCGCGCGGTCCCGCACCCCGCGGCGCCGCCGGCCGCCCGGGGGACCCCGGAGGCTGCAGGTGCCCATTTCCTGTCGAGGGGCTGGAGCACGTGTCGCCGGGGAGGGAAGGAGCCGCGTCCGTTCCGCCGAGTCACGGCGGCCGAGTCACGGCGGCTGACTCACGCGCGCCCCTCCCTTCCTGGCCCCGGGGCCCGGGTCGGCTACCCCGCGACGGGAGATGCCCCGGGCAGGGCCCCTGCCCGGAACTGGGGTCACTGGGCCACCGGGCCCCCGCAGCCGGGGCCGGGGACACCGTTGTCCGGACTCGCCCGGGCTTGCCGGCCCCGGGGCTTGAACCCTTTGTCCTCCGCGCCGAGCCCCCTTCCCAGCACCCCCCTTGGGCGTCTTGCTGAAAGAATACCTTGGCGCGCAATGCCTGGAGCTCAGACAGTGAGGCCAGGCACCCGGAGGCCATTTCCACCTCGTTCACCGTGTTTGCAGCATCTAAGCTTCAGCTGATGAAAAAGCCCCCCATTCGCAGCGCCGCTGAAGTCCTGAAATATTGCCAATTAAACCTGATTTCCCGACGACTTGAAGGGTGCTTCTCAGCAGCAACGAAATGCTGTAGTCCTCACCTAGGACCGTGTTAAAAATGAGGAAATGAAGGCCCGTTGAGGTTAAATAACCTTCCCAGAGTCACAGCCAGTAAGTGGCCAATATCAGAACTGGCTCAGCCTGAACCTGCAGCGGTGGCCCCAGCCTCTGCTGGACACACCCCCTGCGCCGGGGGCTCCTGCCTCTCAAATTCTCTCACCTGATTCTCACAGCCACCCTGGAACCCTGGAAGGCAGGAGCTGTGTCTCTCCGTGGAGAAGGCACTCAGCCAGGGTGCAGGAGCAGCCAAGAGCCTGGCCGTGGGGCCCCAAACCCCCTTCCCACAAACTGGCTGTGTGTCTGTGGACAATTGTTTTCCTGTCTGAAAATGAAGCCGCTGTTGTGCAAATCACATGAGTCAGTGTTTATAAAGTGGTTGGGACAGTGCCTAAAATTCATGATTTCTAAGTAGTAGCTCTGCTGGGAAAATGGAAGCACAGAGAGGTTATGTGGCCTGCCCAAAGTCACACAGCTCAGGAGAAGGGATTGTAACCAGGATGGTCTCTCCGCCCAACTGTGCTCTCCCTGACCTCTTAGAACCAGCAGCCAAAGTGTGGATGGCAGTGAGGCTTTTGTCCACCTGAAGACCCTCAATCCACACAGACCTCATCCCTGACTCTCCCTTTTTTATCCCCCAGAAGTTCCACCTCGTCCCAAGCATCAACGCCGTGAGTGGCAACCAGGAGCTGCAGTGGATGGTGCAGCCTCACTTCCTGGGACCCAGCAGCTATCCCAGGCCTCTGGCCTACCCCCAGTACAGCTCCCCACAGCCCCGACCGGGAGTCATCCGGGCCCTGGGGCCTCCTCCAGGGGTGCGTCGGAGGCCTTGTGAACAGGTGAGGAGCAGAGGGTGAGCTCTTGCCCAAAAGGAGGCTTGGGAGGGGGAGGCAGGGCTACTAGAAAGTGATAAGCGCCCCAGGGGAGACCCATCAGGCGCCCCAGAAGGCAGAGGTCACTTCTGAATCAGGGAAAGCTTCCTGGAAGTAAAGCATATTAGCCTCAAAGGGTAGGGAGGGCTTGAATAGAGATGAAGGAAAGGACATTCCAGGGGGAGGGCATGGCAGGAGCATGAATGGAGGTGGAGGTGAGAAAGTGTGAGGTATACGTGTGGAAAGGATTGGCCTGCAGATCACCACCTCCCGCTGTGGATTGGGGAGGGGGAGCTTATACTCTGTGCAGCTGGGGACAGAACAGCGGGTTCCCTTCAACTACTGTCTGGTCTCAGTTTCCCTAATATAATCCTCACCAAAAAAAAAAAAAAAAAAAAAGACACTGGGGGCTTGTACCGTGGTTTTCTCCATTTGACAGTGAAGGAAACGAAGGCACAGAGACAAAAGGTCACTTGCCCAAGATCACACAAGTAGTGAGTAATGAGACAGGTGTGTCCAATTCTCAAGCCAGACCCTAACTTCCAAGCCACATACTCTCACCAGGAGTTAACAGATGACTCGAAGCAGAGTGAGCTGGACATCTCTTCCTGCCTCCCACAGCCAATCAAGTCCTTCCCAAAATAAATAGAGAGAGAGGGGGCCTTTAAGGGGTGACTCCTCTTCCCTTTCCCTGGGATGTCTTGGTATAGGAGACCATAGCAGGGTGAGATTTGTGCCTCTAGAGAACTTACTCTGGCAGCGAGATACAGGGTGCCTCCAGGGACAATGGGTGACAGGCTATGGGCAGCTTTTCCAGAAACAGATTGGCTGGCCTTTGGCCCAGCTAGAGAAGGGGACTGTGTGTGAGCCCCAGAAGCAGACTCCTGGACTGCCTTCCTTCAGCCCCGTCTTGAGGGTGGCCTTCTGCTCCTGGGTCCTCGTAGACTGGGACTGTGAGCTGTGAATGGGAGCCTTTTGGGGGGCGGTCCCATCAGCTGGCTGTCACTCAGTGTTTAATAGACGGCACAGATTTCTTGCCCACTCTGGGGCCATAAGTAAGTTATACATACTCCCTGCACTTCAGCTCCTAACTCGGAAAGCTGGATTGAGAATCTCTGTCAAGCACTCAGCTGGCAGGTAGGAGGTTCCTGCTCATTAAGAAGTCCCTAGCAGCACTCATTTGCCCCTCCTAGCGCTGACAGCCCCTTGGTTATCAAGAGATGGGAAAAAATGAGGGTCCTTGGAAAAAGCGCAACCTGGTCCAGGGGTCTAGGGGGAAGGCCCCTTGGAGTTTCTGGGAATGGAGAGAGGCTTCCCAAAGCGGGGACATCTTAGTTGAGTCCTGGGAAGCGAGGGTGGTTGAGGTTTGTGGACGGCATTCCCAGACAGGAATCAGGCACCAAAAGTTGCATTCGAGGAGGAAACTGGACCTATTCAAGCTGACCAAGTCAGTGCGGGGCCCCACCGCGCCTTCCTCCAGGGCCCTCCACGGGGCCAGCACGGGAGGCAAGTGGGCAACCTTGCTGCTCCTTCTACCCCCCAGATCAGCCCCGAGGAGGAGGAGCGCCGTCGAGTAAGGCGCGAGCGGAACAAGCTGGCCGCGGCCAAGTGCAGGAACAGAAGGAAGGAACTGACTGACTTCCTGCAGGCGGTGAGCACCGGCCTGTGCCGAGGGTGCCCGGACTCCTGGCCACCAAACCCCAGAGGCTTTGAAGGCGCTGGATCCAGGCGGGGGGTGGGCGCCGGGGGTAGATTAAGTGCCCTCCTCCAGCTCCCCCAGGCATTCTGAGAAAGGACCTGACAAAGCGATTGGAAGTTAGTGCAGAGTGTGTTGCTTGGAGCAGAGCAGCACATTAGCTTCAATTGCCAATCTGGTCCAAGATGCCCCCGAGCCTGATGGGAATCATGCCCATTTACTTCCACGGGCTCATGGGAGTTGTAGGCCAGACTTTCTGGAGACACTCCAATCCAACCCCTCCTCCCCGCAAATCACCATCACCGCGGGAGGCAGGCGGTGTTGGCCTTCATCTCCAAGACTCCTCTCCTGACCCTCTGCAGGAGACTGACAAACTGGAGGGCGAGAAATCCGGGCTGCAGAGGGAGATTGAGGAACTGCAGAAGCAGAAGGAACGCCTGGAGCTGGTGCTGGAAGCCCATCGCCCCATCTGCAAGATCCCAGAAGGGGTCAAGGAGAATGACGCCAGCGGCACCAGTGGCCCCAGCAGCCCGCCACCCCCCTCCCGCCCTGTGCCTTGTATCTCCCTTTCCCCGGCGTCTGTGCTTGAACCTGAAGCCCTGCACACACCCACGCTCATGACCACACCCTCTCTGACTCCCTTCACCCCCAGCCTGGTCTTCACCTACCCCAGCACCCCTGAGCCCTGCGCCTCAGCCCATCGCAGGAGTAGCAGCAGCAGTGGGGACCCGTCCTCTGACCCTCTGGGCTCCCCTACCCTCCTCGCCTTATGAGGTATCCCAGCCCCCATCCCCGAGTGTGCCACCCTGGCCAATACCTCCAGGCCCTTGGGTCCAGCTGGCTGGACCATATCCCACTCCCAACCCCAACAGGTCTTGCTCCATCCTTCCAGATGAGACCCGAGCATCTTCAGCTTCCTGATGAAGCCAGCGTGGGGCCACCAAGGCTGCCAGCTGTTTCTCTAGAGCTGGCCTCTCTAGCACAGTTAGCACTAAATCAGAGACAAAAAAAAAATTTGTGCAAGAGAACTCCTGGCAGCCCCAAAGGACTTTGTAGCTCCTTAAGGGTCCTCTGGGGCCCTACCCCCTGCCAGCCCCTCCTATAGTCCTCATCACCCTCTTCCAGTGTGACCCCCCAGCCTCACCCCGACAGAAGGCGATTCTCTACTAGCCTAGAACACTAATTCGCCCAGCCCACTGCCAGCAGCACAGGTGACTGAACCAGGGCATTCTGTGATGAGCTGGCTGCAGCCCCCAGCTCTGAGAAGCCTTTAGCCCCCGGGAATCCAAGCCTCCACAGCGAGGACAGCTGCTATTTATTTTCCTAAAGAGAGTATTTTTATACAAACCTGCTAATATGGAATAAAAGGCCTGAAACTCTGTCCTAGCCTCCGCAGACCTGGAGACTAAAGGGAGACCATTTGGAGACAGAAGCCCTAGGCTGAGCTCAGCTCCACAGACTCACTGATGATCTTGGACACATTTTGGACCAAAAAAAAAAAAAAAATTGATATTTCTGGACCTGGACTGTTTTGGCTGACAAATGAGGCGACACCTGCTCTGCCTCATCTCCAGGACTGAGAGGAGGAAGAGGTGCTGTGGGGTGCAAGCAAAGATTATTAGTCTTTTCCCGGTGGTGGTAGTGGGGTGCGGGGTGCTCCTGCGCGCGCCACAGGAGGGCGCTGTTAGGCCTTTCCAGTCCCAAGGGAGGCGGCCAAGTGGGTTCGAGGCCCCCAACACCTGCTTCCTGCCCCATTGTCTTGCACAGGAAGGAGCCGGGAAGGCAGCCGGAGCCGGGAAGGGAGCCGGAGCCACTCAGGGGCCAGATCGCGCCCCGTCCTGGGGCCTGAGTGGGGGAGTCAGTGCCTACCCCCAGGCTTGAGATAATGGCCACCGTGGTTCCGCCGTCCCTCTGGGTGGGCATGGAGTCCCGTTCTCAACGCTCCCCACCTCTCCTCTGCCGCCCAACCCCGGCGAGTCCCCAACAGACGCTGCCCAGGCCACCGGCTCTGCTTCCTTCCCAGTTTATTAGCCTCCACCCAGCCCCCCGTAAGTCCCTCCACTCCAGTTCCCCTGCTGCCCCCCCAGCGAGGGAGAGGGCCACCCCTCAGTGCCAGGGTGTCTAAGTCCACGCCAGCAGTTCCTGGTGCGCGGCCGGGGCGGCGTCCACGTCCACAGGTCCCCCGAATCCCGGCGTTTGGGGAGCAGTCCGGGCGTGCGCCGGCGCGAGGGAAGCTGCGTCCTCAGTCATCCGGGGAGCAGGCCAGGGGCAGCTGATCCGGACTGCCCACGCTGCCGGTGCTGGAGCTCCCGTCGCCCAGGTCGCGCGGCCCGCACGGGGGCAGGGCGAGCTCGGGGGCCGGGCCCGCGCCGGAGCCCCCAGAGCCGCCGGGGCCGCCGCGGGGGCCCCACTCCTCGCCCAGCGCCAGGCAGAGCTCCTTGAGCGCCAGGTTCTCCCGCAGCAGCTCCTCCTGGCGGCCCTCCAGCTCGGCCAGCTTCTGCCAGCAGCCGCCCAGGTCCTCGCGCACCGCCCGGGACGCCTGGGTCCCGAAGAGCTGCCACTGGCGCGCGGCGCGGCGCCCGCGCTGGCGCTCGGAGTCCAGGAAGCAGCAGAGGTCGCGCAGCTCGCGGTTCTCGGCCTGCAGGCGCCGGTTGAGCTGCTTGAGCTCGCGGATCTCGCCCAGGTGGCCCTGCAGCTGCCGGTTCACCTCCTGCATGAGGCGGCCGCGCTGCACCAGGGCCGCCAGGCGCGCCGCCTCCTCGCGCCGCAGGCGCCGCACCAGCTCCTCCTTGCCCAGCGCCGCCATCTCCTCGTCCGTCAGCTCCTCCAGGCCGCCCGCCTCGGCCTCCATGGCGGCCCAGGCCTCTGGGGCATCGCCTGCCGCCGCCGCGGCCGGGAGCCCCCAGGCGAGCCCGGCGCAGCTCGGGCTCGGGCTCCGGCTCCGCGGGCGCTGGGCGGGCGCGCGGGGGCTGCGGCGGCCGCCCGAGCGGGGCGGGGGCGGGGCGGGCCGCGTGACGCGGCGAGGGCGGCCAATCCGGAGGGGCCGCCGGGCCGGGGCGGGGCCTGGGCGCCGGCGCCGCGGGGCGCGCGGGGCGCGGATCCCGGCCCCGGCCCCGCGCGCTGGACGCTCAGCGGGTCGGCCCCGGCCGGCTCTAGACGGGGCGCGCGCGGCGCTCCCAGGTGGCGACTTCCTGCGCTCGGAGCGACGGCTGCTTCCGCGATCCCAGACTCCGGGGTCTACCCCGGCTCCCCAGGGCGGAGTCCCCGGCTCCCAGCGCCCCGGATCCCGAATCCAGACGTCGAAGGAGCAGACAGCGAGTTCACCGGTTCAGGAAACCCTTATTATGTGCAAGACCCTCGCACACATAAACTTAAGATCTTAACCGTGTCCTTGCAGAGGTCGCAATCGCGCGGATTTCGTTAGGGAAGCTTAGAAGCATTTGGGGGAGGGCCACCTGGATGAGGGCGCCCCCCCAAAGTTTTACCAAAAGAGGCGGGACCCAGAGGGGCCTTGAGAGATGCAGACTTTGCCAGGTACAAAGAGCTGCTCCGGGGAGTGGGACCCACACGGTGAGGCGTCTGCGCCGCCGAGAGCCCAGCCGCTTTCGGAACAGCGGGAGAAGCGCTCGGTGTTTCCGGAGGCGGGTGTGCGGGACGGTGGTAGGAGGGCGGGCGGCCGCAACGTCGTCTGAAGCCAGAGTCTCACGGGCTTTCAGTACTTGGCTGGAGAGCGTTTTCACAGGCCAGTAAGGATTTAAAGCAAGAAAGTAGCATTTTATTTTATTTAATTTTTTTTAAAGACTGGGAGGGATACCTGTTTATTTATTTTAAGATTTATTTATTTATTTATACAAGCACTGGGTACAGTCAGAAGCGCGGGAGGGTGAGAGAATTCACCAGAGCCAGAGCGGGGAGCAGAGCAGGCAGAAGGACCGAAGTACACTGCTGAGGGGAGCAGCGGGCGGCAGGAGAGGTCTGCGCGCCATGTGGGACCCTCCTCCGGTGGCCGGGGATTGAACCGGTGCTGCTGAGGCTGCGGGCAGCTTTGCAACCCAGCGTTCAACCGCTGCGCCACCGGGGAGGCCCCAAAAGTAGCATTTTAAAATAGACATTAAAAAGAGATTATTCAGGCTCCCCAGTGTGGGATGGACCACGGGCTGGGGAAACAGCCCCGAGGTGGGTGAGAACACTGTGTCAATGGGCAAGGAGAGCGCTGCAGGAAGACTGGGCTGGGGCTTGCGATGGGAGGGGGAAGGACAAAACAGGTATTAGAAATATTCATGAGAGGGCCTCCCTGGCGCACAAGGGGTTAAGTTTCTGCAGTCAGCAGCCACTGGGGCGCTGAGTTTGATCCCAGGCCAAGGAGCTGCCCGCATGGTGCAGCAGACCTCTCCTGACTCCCATGCTGCTCCCCTCAGCAATGTATCTCAGCAGATCCTCCAGCTCTGCTCCCCACTCTGTCTCTCACCTCCCCCCCACCTCTGGCCTGCACCCCAGCTCTTGTATGCATAAATAAATAAAATAAATCTTAAATTCATGAGGTAAATCCACAAAATTGAATGTGGGCAGAGAGGAGTCTGGGAGAAAGGCTGGGTTTCAGCTGTGATAACCGGGTGAATGTCAGAGGCTGTCACTGAGCTAAGAACTCGGGAACGAAAACAGATTGGGAAGAAAAGGCTCCCAGATGGGCAGCCTTTGAATGCAGACCTCCAGGCCCAGCTCTGACCTGCCTGAGAGAAGTCATTAGTTCCAGGCGGGGTAGGGGGAGTGAGGAGATGGGGAGTGGGGAACACCACGGGAGCAGATTTTAAAACCCAGAGAGGTGCCATCTGCAGGATGGCCTGATGCCATCTGCAAGGGCCCTGGGGAGCTGGGCACTTTTTTTTTTATTAAGATTTATTTATGCATACAAGAACTGGGGTACAGGCCAGAGGCTTGGGGGGAGGGGGTGAGAGGATTCACCAGAGACAGGGAGGGGAACAGAACAGGCAGACTGACTGAAATCCACTGCCGAGGGGAGCAGCAGGGAGGCAGGAGAGGTCTGCTGCGCCTGGTGGCTGCTCCCTGGCCGGGGATCAAACTCGTGCTGCAGAGGCTGCGGACAGCTTCGTTGGTTGTGTCTTAACCCCTTTCGCCACCAGGGAGGCCCCGAGCTGGGCACTTTTTTCAGAGAAAAGAGGCAGAACGCAGTTAAACCGCCGCACTCGGAACACTGGTCCAGTCAGAAAGAAAAGGGCATAGTTGTAACAGGGTGGTCCCCAGGAAAGGGGGAGGTTCCCTGCCCCACCCAAGGGAGGATGGAGCTGAGCAGGAAGAGGAGAAGCTGAAGAAGAAACTGAGGAAGGAAGCAGGATGGAGCCAGGAGACCTGGAGGAGGCGCATGGAGCCTAGAGACACGTGAAGAAACTGCTTGTCTTTTGGTCGTGGACTTGTTAGGGGGAAAAGGCAAAAGGCCTTTTCCCCCTAACAGACGGGGTGACACAGATGTGGGTGAGACCCGTGGGGAGGGGACCATGGCAGCTTTTATCTTGATGTTGATTTTGCTCTTTTCCTTCTGGGCTTGTCTGGTTGTTTCTGACCCTTTTCTGTGGGTCCCCACTGGAAGATGCTTTAGACTTGTGGCAGGCTTTGGGGCCTTGCTCTGCGCCATTCCCATATGGATGGACTTTTACCCACGAGGGGGCGGGTCACTTTGGGTGCTTCACTTAGAAACTAGACTCTTTGCCTTTCCTGTGTTGTTTCCTAGTTTTATTAAAGTTCCTTCCCATTAAAGTCTCCTATGTTTTGTGTTGATGCGGCGGATGGCAGAACCCATTTAGAATAGGCAGGTTTGCGGGGCTTGGGCTGCCCCTCTCCCTGTTCTATAACAGATTCAGTGGGAGAAAAAACCGGGGGGACGCGACGGCGCAGGCGGCCGCGGCCGGGCAAGCCCGCCGGCGCCGGGGCCCCGCGGCCGCCGGAAGTGGTCCCTCCCTCTGGCGCTCCGGGTGCCCGGAACGGAATCTCGGCGCGCCCGGAAGTGCCGGGCGGCGGCGCGCCCGGCCCGGGCAGTGCTCGCTCCTGCCGGGGCGCTGCGGCCGCGCCCGCTTCGGGCGTCGCCATGACCAGCGAGCTGGACATCTTCGTGGGGAACACCACCCTCATCGACGAGGACGTGTACCGCCTCTGGCTGGACGGCTACTCCGGTCTGTGGGGCCGCGGGGCCGCGGGCGAGGGGGCGGGGCGGGGCGGGGCGCCCGGGCCGGGGATGCGGGGGGTCGCGGCTCGAACCCCCGAGGGCCGGGGGGTCCGCGGGGCGGGGCCTGACGCTGGCGCCCGCTCCGCAGTGAGCGACGCCGTGGCCCTGCGGGTGCGCTCGGGGATCCTGGAGCAGACGGGCGCCACGGCCGCGGTGCTGCAGAGCGACACCATGGACCACTACCGCACTTTCCACATGCTCGAGCGCCTGCTGCACGCCCCGCCCAAGCTGCTGCACCAGCTCATCTTCCAGATCCCGCCCTCCCGCCAGGCGCTGCTCATCGAGAGGTGCGCACCCCGCGGGGTGGCGGGGACGCGAGCCCGCCGGGCCATATACCCATTTTGCAGGCAGAAGTCGAGGTCCAGGGAGGAAAGGACTTACCCAGGCCATGGGCAGATTGAGAGCAGAAGGGTCAAAGCCAAGTCCGACCAGGACCCCTTTCTCCTTCATGGAGAGTCAGTGGTGCCCTCTGCCGCCACGCAGGTACTACGCCTTTGATGAGGCCTTTGTGCGGGAGGTCCTGGGCAAGAAACTATCCAAAGGCACCAAGAAAGACCTGGACGACATCAGCACCAAAACAGGCATCACCCTCAAGAGCTGCCGGAGACAGGTGCGCCCTGCGTCCCTCACGCCAGCGCAACATCCTAGCTGTGTCGACTCTCGGCTCCAATCCTGTGGCCAGTGCGCTAGCTCCTGCCTCCTTCCCACCTCTGGTGGTGGGTTCATACCCAGTCTCCTCGACCCTCCTTTGGTCCCTTCCAAGCCACCCCCTACTCATTGGTCAGAGTGACCTTTCAGAAACCCAGATGTAACCATAGCTCTACCCTGCTCATCAGCTTTCCTTACTCCCACTGGTTCCTGGCTGGCAACCATGACCACACTCCTTGACCTTGACCTTCAGAATCTCCTGTGATGTGGCCCCCGCCTACCTCTCTAGGTCTATATTACTCCCACCCTGGCTTTCTTTGCTCATGCTGCTGTTGCTGGCTGGGGGTACTGTTCTTAGTCATGTCTACCCCTTAAAATCCAAGGCAAGGGTCATGTCCCACCCCCACAAAGCCCTGTGGTGGTGCCAAGGGGAAGTAACCTTTCTTCTGGCCTTTAGTACCTTTTGCCTTTGTCTCTGGTGAGCTTCCTGCATAGGGCTTAGCCTTCGATCACTTTTTATTCCCCGGGCCTATGCCAAGAGGGTCAGTGTCAGCCCAAGCTTGTGAAGAACTTGAGAGCGTGATACTAAAGTAAAGGTGAATTCAGAGACAGGAGGGAGTCAGCACTTATCTGAGGCAGAAGCTGGTGAATATTTGTTGAATTTTAACAGACATTGATCACTAATAGTTGGAAGGACTAACAGAAGCTAAGTCAGTGTCTGTTGACTGAACTGGTCAGCGGTTGGTGGGGGAGGGATGTTCAACAAGCAGCAAGTCGGGTGAACACACACTGACCAGTCCTCCCCTGACCGCCCTGCAGTTTGACAACTTCAAGCGAGTCTTCAAGGTGGTGGAGGAAATGCGGGGCTCCCTGGTGGATAACATCCAGCAGCACTTCCTCCTCTCTGACCGGCTAGCCAGGTGAGGGCCTGCGCCTGCTCTTCCATCCCCTCCCACCTGACCCCCTGGCTGTGCCAGGGATGGTACTGTCACTTCTGCTCTGGGGTTTCCTTCAAGTCCCAGTCTGGCCATTTGCCAGCAGAGCTGCTGCGAGTGCTGCCATAAATCCACAGCCCAGCCCCTGAGGCGTAAGAACTGCTTAGGAAACGGAGCCTTGACCCCTGTGGTCTCTCCCTGCATCCTGTCAGAGACCTGGGCTGAAAACTTGGCTTTGCACACATGGGGAAGCCTAGAGAGTGGTGACTTGAACCACGTCACACAGTGAACGAGGGCAGAGAGGGGCCAGATGTAGCCCCACTGCGGCAGGTGGGAGCTGCTGCTCGGAAGGCATTTCTAAGCCTGACGGCCCCTCTGCTCTCCACACAGAGACTACGCTGCCATCGTCTTCTTTGCCAACAACCGCTTTGAGACCGGGAAAAAGAAACTGCAGTATCTGAGCTTTGGCGACTTTGCCTTCTGTGCTGAGCTCATGATCCAGAACTGGACCCTTGGCGCCGTCGGTGAGGCCCCCACTGACCCAGGTGCCCGGACCCCTCCCCACCGCACAGGGCTGGGCTCCTGGCCAGTAGTTTCTCCTGCACACGCCCAGTTCCCAGCACCCTTTATTCTTCAGAGCAGCCACCTCTGCTCATAGTCCAGTGTCCCCACACACGCCCTGTGTGTGCAGGAGGCTGGCTTTCTCTGCGACTTGGGGCAAGTCACTCCACCTCACAAACCCCACTTCTTCCTCTGTCTCTGGGGGTGCGAGAAGGCAGTGGGTGAGGAAGGGTCAGGATATCCCCCACCCCGACTCCCTGCATGGACCTCACACAGACTCCCAGGTGGATGACATGGACATGGACTTAGACAAGGAGTTTCTCCAGGACTTGAAGGAGCTCAAGGTGCTAGTGGCTGACAAGGACCTTCTGGACCTGCACAAGAGGTGACTGGGCGGGGGAGGGGGGGTCCCTTGGGGGCTGGGCTTGAAATGGGGGCCCAGGTGGCCCTAGGCTTGACCCTGTCTTCCTGCAGCCTGGTGTGCACTGCCCTCCGGGGAAAGCTCAGCGTCTTCTCTGAGATGGAAGCCAACTTCAAGGTGTGTGGCGCAGTCCGGCCTCTGTCCCCTGGGCGGCCTCAGCCTCCAGTGCACTGTCCACCTGGCACCTCGGCCCCTGCTGGGACTGACCAGCAGGTGGCGCCGCTGCTCCCTCTGCCTGTGACGGGGAGCCAGTTCCTAAATACCGGGAAGTTTCTTTTTTTTTTTTTTAAAGATTTATTTTTATTTCTTTATTCATTTATTCATTCATTCATTCATTCATTCATTTATTTATACATACAAGCACTGGGTAGAGTCAGAAGCGCGGGAGGGTGAGAGAATTCACCAGAGCCAGAGCGGGGAGCAGAGCAGGCAGAAGGACCGAAGTACACTGCTGAGGGGAGCAGTGGGCGGCAGGAAAGGTTTGCTCACCATGTGGGACCCTCCTCCGGTGGCCGGGGAGCAGCCGGGGATCGAACCGGCGCTGTAAAGGCTGTGGGCAGCTTCGCAACCCAGCGCTCAACCGCTGCACCAACCGGGAAGTTTCTTGATTGAGGGAGGTGGATAGATTTGGACAGGGGCCCACCCCTCCCCTGGCCTCTGGGTTCAACCCCCAGCCTGTGGGCAGGAAGCAGAACTCCCAGCTCCCTGCCCTACAGAACCTGTCCCGGGGGCTGGTGAATGTGGCTGCCAAACTGACTCACAATAAGGACGTCAGGGACCTATTCGTGGACCTCGTGGAGAAGGTGAGCTGCCCTGCCTGCCCCCCTGCGGTCCCAGCCTGCCCTGCCGCTGAGTGTGCCACCCCTCTTCCCTTGCGCCCACAGTTCGTGGAACCCTGCCGCTCTGACCATTGGCCATTGAATGACGTGAGACTCTTCTTGAATCAGTATTCGGCCTCCGTCCACTCCCTGGATGGCTTCCGGTGAGATCCCAGGCCTCCTCCGGCCTGGCCTGGCCCTAGCCACCCACCTGCAGGACCCGGCCCTCCTGCAGACTCAGGACCCTGTTCTGCCACCCCTGGGGGAGGGGGCCATGTGACCTAGAGTCCTACTCCACTTCTTAGAAGCTGTGACCCGACCAGCCTCAGTGTCCACATCCATGAGCAGGAGCTAGTTATGTGGACAGCAAGAACATTGTGAGCATTAAATGAGCAGAGGAACGGGGGCCACCTGGCACCGCAGGCCCATTGGCGCCCCTCTTTCCCCCTTGCAGGCACCAGGCCCTCTGGGACCGCTACATGGGCACCCTCCGCGGCTGCCTGCTGCGCCTCTACCATGAGTGAGGCCCCTCCACCGCCCCACCAGGACAATAAAGTTGCCATGACTCGGAGGAGCCTGTGCCCGTGCCTGGGTCCTCGCCGGTGTGAGCGTGGGGGCGTGCGGTGTGCACGCGCATGTCTGAGGGCTTGCGTGGGAGGCTGTGCGCCTCGGCCCCGAAGGGACCAGGATGTGTCAGAGAGTGGTGTCTGCCCGCTCCCTGCCCACCGTTTGCCCGCCTGAAGTTGTGGTCACAGTTTATTCAGCCATAGCGAGGAGAGTGGGTAACAGGCCAAGCCAGGGGTGGGACTGGCAAGCGGGCAGCTGGCACGGCAGGAGAGAGTGGAGGGGCGGCTGGCAGGCTCAGCGAGGGCAGGAGACTGTCTTCTTCTTAGCTGGCTTGCTCACCCGGGCAGTGTATGGGTACTTGGTGATGCCACAGGCGTTAGTCCCTCGCTGTAGCCGGAAATAACCCTGGGAGGTTAAAGGGCATCAGCACCAGAAGGCAGGGAGAGGCCTGCTCTGTCCCCACCCCCATAGATCACCCTCAACTCACCTTTTCACCCCAATTAGTCCCCCAGGAGTTCTTCAGGATCCAGTATGGGGTGGGGCGGGGAGGGCGACGTGAGGACGAGGCTGCTGCTTCCTTCCCAAAACCCACCAGCAGGACAGAGTGGTCCACATGCTGGGGGTCACAGTTGGTGGGTGTGGCCTTGAGCACGCCTTGTTTGTACAGCTGCAGGGTGGGAACGGGGCTGAGTCTGGGCCCTTCTCCCCGCTGTGCCCCCCCACCTGCCCCACCCACACCCACCTGTAATAGCTTCATATTGATGGTCACAGTGATGGGGCCGTGGGTGGCCAGGTACCAGGCGATTTCTAGGGGTGGGAGGTGCTATCAGCCTGCTTGCCCTGGCCCCCCAACCCTCAGCTCCTGGGTGCCTCTCTTCCAGCCCCTTCCAGGCCCCATCTTGGTCTGCAGCCTGGTCTGTGAGCCCTGTCCTCCGCTCCCGCGCCAGCCCGCCTGGGTGTCCACCCTGCTCGCACTCTGCTCGTCGGCTGGCAGCATGATGAAGTCCTGGATCCAGGCCACCTTCTCTCTGTTCTTGTGGTCCCGGCACCTCTGGGGCTCAACGTTCTTCCTGAATGGGTAGCTCCGTTCACTGACTAGGCCACCTGGAAATAAGCAAGAGGAGGGTGAGAATCAGCTCCTGGCACCCCACCCACAGCTGCCGGGAGGCGGGAGGCGGGCTCTCACCTTGGGTGAGGGTGGTTGCAAAGGCGTCCCAGACCCAGCCACCTGAGCAGCCGTCCCTGCATGGGTTACAGTCTAGCAGCTCTGTTGCAACAAGAGAAATGTGGGTGACCAGGCCCTACTCCTGCCCCCCAGGTTCACACCCCCCCGCAACGCTGCCATACGCTGCACAGAGACGTTCATGGGGTGTCGGTTCTTGATGGTCCACAGGGCCTCGATGTTTCCCGCTACTGCCATGGCCCAGCAGCAATTGCAGCTACCCTAGTAAGAAAAGGGGGCAGGATAAGAGGGTGCCACCTTGCCCATTCCTGCCTCCATCCTCTCATGGGGCTGGACCGGGCCAGGGGTTGGGGCAGATACCTGGTCCCTGACAGGGGAGAGGACCCCTGCCTTCCGCCAGTCACAGGAGGGGGGCGCAGGCCGCCCCGACTCTTGAGACCATGCCTTCCTGCTCATGTTGGGGGCTCCTCCAGCTGCCCTCTGATGGAACTGGCCAAACTCCTCCTCTGGGGACACATGGGAGGTCAAAATGGTGACCCCCCCCGCCCCACAGTCTGCCTTTCCCACTCCAGCCGTGCCCGTCCTTGCTCACTTGTCCCCAGAGTACCCGGGACACCGAGACGCCGGGACACTGAGCCCAGAGAGAGGCCGAGCCCCTTGCTGGGGTGCAGCCCCTAGCCCTGTGGCCGGACTGGGGCACGGCCCCCGGTGGTCCTGCCCCACTCTCTGCGCTTGGGGTGAGCGCCAGGGGCCTTGGGGCCTCTGGGCCATGGAAGCTGTGGGTCCGCCTGGCCCCGCCCGGCTGCCAGCGCCCCTGCCTCCCCGCCCCGCCCCAGGCCCCGGGCAGCCCCCAGTACCCGTGAGGTCACTGAACGGAGTCACCCCGAACTCAGCTGTGCCCATGTCCTCCTGCAGCCGCTGCGCCCGGGCCAGGTTGCGAGCAAAGATGTCCAGGCGGCGCGCGTACTCTGCGCCAAAGAGAGGTGACGCCAGGCCGCCGCCCGAGCCCCCCGGGCCTGGCAGTGGCCGCGGCTGGACGTCGTCCTCCCGTACCTGCCCAGGCGAGCGCTGGCTCGGGCGGCCTGTGGAGGCCCCGCTGCGGAGATGGCTTGGGCCCACCAGGGGTTGGGTTTTCCCAGGAGGCAGGAAGTGGGGCGTCAGCCCGGCAGGGGAGAAGCCAGCTCAGGGTCTGAAGGCAGAGTGACTCAGGAGGTGGGAGACCAGCTTCCTGTCGTCTCCTTCCCCCCGGGCCTCACACCTCTGGCCACAGGGAGAGCTGGGGGGGAGCGGAGGGCGCAGGCTGCCCTGCATCCGGTGCACCAGCACTGAAGGCACCCGCAGAGGCGGCCCCCGCGGGGAGCGAGCTCCGCAGGAGTAGGGCCGGCAGCCCCCGTGGACAGGGCGGAGCAGCTCCCCCAGGAGCTGGCCCCGGGGACCCTCGGCCAGGTGGCGGCCCCGCCCCAGCCTGCAGTCACAGCCAAGGGCCGTGGCGGCCCGGGGTCCTCCAAGACGCGATGCCCGTGGCTGCCGCCCCCGCCAGGCTCCTGGCCAAAGGTGACCGAGTCCCTGCTCCCGCAGGCGGGGACCCAGGAGCGCACCCCAGCCCTGCCCTGAGCCCCCTCTCATCAGCTCCTGCGTGCACTTGGGAGGGGTGGAGTGGACAGACGTGGGTACCTGCTGGGGCCCAGTAAGTTCGGTTATGCTGCATCTGGAAGAGCCTGAAGGCCTCTTTCAGCGCCAGAGGCCGGGGCCCGGGGTCCTGGCGAGGAGGACGGGGAGGAGACGGGGACAGGGCAGCTGAGGGGTGACCCTGTGAGCCCCAGGCAGGAGCCCCGCGCCAGCCTGCTCTGTGTCCCTGTGGGAGCCTGGCTTGTCATCCTCCCTCTGGCTCTTCCTCCTCCCTCTGGCCTCCGGGCCTCCCCCGACCCATGAAGGGGGGAGCCCCCTCTCCCACCACCTCCACCACCAGAAGGTGTGGGGAGCAGCCCGGGGGCACTCACCTGGCTTCCGAGGGGGCCCTGCGTGCCTTGGGCCAGGCCGGCCACCCACAGGGGCAGGAGGCAGGAGAAAGGGAGAGTTGGTGACATGGTGCCACAGCCCCACTGACTGCGGGGGGCAGGAAGCCTTGCAGACCAAGCTGGAGGGGCTGGGGGTGGAGCTGGAGAAACCACCAAGTGGAAACCAGACTGGGAGGGGAAGGCAAACCCCTCAGCTCAAGGGCTGCCTCGGGTCTTTGAGCCTTTGCCCCCACGGGGCGCTTTGCCGTCCTGCCCCTTTTTCCTTATTCAGCAGCGGCTCAGCTCACCTTGGTCTGGGCCTTTCTTTTATTTTTTGAAGAAGTATTTATGCATCCAAGAGCTGGGGTGCAGGCCAGCGGTGTGGGGGAGGTGAGAGGGTTCACCAGAGACAGTGGGGAGCGGAGCAGACAGATCTGCTGGGATGGGAGCAGCGGGGAGACAGGAGAGGTCTGCTGCGCCATGTGGGTAGCCCTCTGGCCTGGGATGGTAAGCCCAGGGGCCCCTCTATTTGGAATAAAAGCAATGCTGCCTTGTTCAAATGCAGTAGACAGGGCACACAGGGGGACCTGACCCCTGGGTCTAGACCCCGTGATGGACCCCAAGCTGGTCATGGGCTGTGTGCGGCCTAAGTGTTGGAAGTCTCAGTGTCGGTACCAAAGGGGGTGTCATAGGACTCATCTCTGGTGATGGTGGGGATTACAGAGACTTTTGAGGCATGGGGGCGGTGGGGAAGAGAGACGGGGTATGGAGCTCGGTGACCTTCCTTTTTGATCCTCCTCTTCCCTCCCTCAAATGGGAGCACCATCAGGCCCGGAGATTTTGGCCATTTTTGATCAGTTCTGTACTCCTGGTGTCCAGTGCAGCCGGGCCAGTGGTGGCCACTCAGTAACATTTATTGAAGAATGAATGAACTTGGGCCTCCCTGGTGGCGCAACAGTTGAGCGCTGGGTTGCGAAGCTGCCCGCGGCCTCTGTGGCGCCGGTTCGATCCCCGGCTGCTCCCCGGCCACCGGAGGAGGGTCCCGCATGGTGCGCAGACCTCTCCTGCCGCCCGCTGCTCCCCTCAGCAGTGTACTTCGGTCCTTCTGTCTGCTCTGCTCCCCGCTCTGGCTCTGGTGAATTCTCTCACCCTCCCGCGCTTCTGACTGTACCTAGTACGTGTATGCATAAACAAACAAACAAATACATAAATCTTCTAAAAAAAAAAAGAATGGATGAATTTCCTCATTTGCTTGTCCTGCAACTTCTCACTGGCACCCAGTGAGGGCTGGGCCTTAGACCCAGGGACCTCAGGGGCCTCCTTCTGGGAGGAACACAAGATTTAGTCGGAGAGAGACCCAACCTAGATATAAGCCTTTGGGACCCAGAGAGCAGGGAATGTCGTTATGGTCACAGGCCCCGCACTGCATTCTGGGGAAGCCACTCCAAGCGTCAGGGGTCCTCGTCAGGTCAGGTCCACGCTTGGGCCCCTTGTCATGCTGTTGGGGAAACAGTGTGTCCTGAATGAACTCCACCCACTGATGTTTTATGGACTCCACCCTGATGTCCATGCCGAAGAGATCCCAGGCGCCCAGGACTACAGCTCCCATCATGCCCCGAATCTCGACTTCTTAGAGAGGGATTGCTGGGAACTGAGGATGGAGTGAAGCAGCCACATTTGGTGTAAAACTGAACACTCTGGGGCCTCCCTGGTGGCGCAAGGGGTTAAGTCTCAGCGCTCTGAGGCAGTCTGCAGCCACTGAGGACTGAGTTCTATCCCCAGCCAGGGAGCTACCCACGTGGTGCAGCAGACCTCTCCTGACTCGCCTGCTGCTCCCCTCAGCAGTGGATTTCAGTGTATCCGACTGCTCAGTTCCCCACTCTGTCTCTGGCCTACCTCGCAGCGCCTATGCATGAATAATAAATCTTTGAACAAAACCCTGAATACACGTGGGGCTGAGGGGGCTTGTTTTTGCCTCCCTTCAGCGTGCACTGGGGTCCCAGCTCAGGTAGGGCTATTGGTAGGACGTATTCACAAATGACTCAATCTTAATCTCTCGCTCTCCACTCCCACTTTTCATTTTCCATGTAAAAAAATAAAACATTTTATTAATCTTTTTTTTTTAATTGTAATTGGGAGAGATTTATTTCTTGATGTTGTCATGTATGCTCGCTATTTAGTTCAAGGAAACACTTCTAAGCATAGTTCACTATATGACATAGTGGCAGTAGGTAAATAAAATACAATTTACACAAATTATTTACTTGATTGAAGGCTTTATGGTACATAAAAGGTAGGTTTTTTATAGTTGCTCTCAGTTTTTTTCACACTGACTTCCGTTGTATTTGGGTGTTCTATGACCGAGATTGCTCAGCTGCTGCTGTTGCCATTGGTTTGTTTTCTTTCAGGATCAAGGTGGGTACTTTCATATAAAATCTTATTTTTAATTCCTTCTCTGGCAATTCTTTCCTGGATTCTTCGTTTTGCATAGTTATACCTACAATGGAACCAGCATCCTAAAATCACTAAGGAAAATCCTCCTACTCCAACATCACATGATCTTCTAATTTTACTAGTTAACAAAAAATGTCCCAGGCCAGCCACAACAGATCCTAATGAACCATATAATATCGATTCCCGGGCACAGGGGATGTTTTCAACATCTAAAATTCCTAGAAGTCTAAAGGGCTTTCCCTTCCCGGGTTTGCCCAGCTCCTGCTCGGCGGCTTTGGGGCACCAACCTTTTTTTTTTTTTTTTTTAAGATTTATTTATTTATTTACGCAAGCACTGGGTACAGTCAGAAGCGCGGGAGGGTGAGAGAATTCACCAGAGCCAGAGCAGGGAGCAGCACAGGCAGACTGATGAAACACACTGCTGAGGGGAGCAGCAGGCGGCAGGAGAGGTCTGCGCGCCATGTGGGACCCTCGCTGGTGGCCGGGGATCGAACCGGTGATGCAGAGGCTGTGCCACCAGGGGAGGCCCCTTATTAACCCTTCTATGTGTGCCTACACTTGGGTTTTGTTCTGAAAAAATATTTTTTAAAGATTTATATATGTATACAAAAACTGGGGGGCCTCCTTGGTGGAGCAAGGGGTGAAGTTGCAGAGCTAAGAAGCTATCCGCAGCCACGGCTGCCTGCTGCGCCTCGACCATGAGTGAGGCCCCTCCACTGCCCCGCTGGACAAAAAAGTTGCCATGACTCGGAGGAGCCTGTGCCCGTGCCTGGGTCCTCGCCGGTCTGTGCGTGGGGGCGTGCGGTGTGCGCGCGCGTGTCTGAGGGCTTGCGTGGGAGGCTGTGCGCCTCGGCCCCGAAGGGACCAGGATGTGTCAGAGAGTGGTGTCTGCCCGCTCCCTGCCCACCGTTTGCCCGCCTGAAGTTGTGGTCACAGTTTATTCAGCCATAGCGAGGAGAGTGGGTAACAGGCCAAGCCAGGGGTGGGACTGGCAAGCGGGCAGCTGGCCGGCAGGAGAGAGTGGAGGGGCGGCTGGCAGGCTCAGCGAGGGCAGGAGACTGTCTTCTTCTTTGCTGGCTTGCTCACCCGGGCAGTGAATGGGTACTTGGTGATGCCACAGGCGTTAGTCCCTCGCTGTAGCCGGAAATAACCCTGGGAGGTTAAAGGGCATCAGCACCAGAAGGCAGGGAGAGGCCTGCTCTGTCCCCACCCCCATAGATCACCCTCAACTCACCTTTTCACCCCACTTAGTCCCCCAGGAGTTCTTCAGGATCCAGTATGGGGTGGCACGGGCAGGACGACGTGAGGATGAGGCTGCCACTTCCATCCCAAAACCCACCAGCAGGACAGAGTGGTCCACATGCTGGGGGTCACAGTTGGCGGGTGTGGCCTTGAGCACGCCTTGTTTGTACAGCTGCAGGGTGGGGACAGGGCTGAGTCTGGACCCTTCTCCCCTCTGTACCACTCCCCTACCCCCCACCCACACTCACCTGTAATAGCTTCTTATTGATGGTCACAGTGATGGGGCCGTACGTGGCCAGGTACTTGGCGATTTCTAGGGGTGGAAGGTGCTATCAGCCTGCTTGCCCTGGCCCCCCAACCCTCCGCTCCTGGGTGCCTCTCTTCCAGCCCCTCCCAGGCCCCATCTCGGTCTGCAGCCTGGTCTGTGAGCCCTGTCCTCCGCTCCCGCGCCGGCCCGCCTGGGTGTCCACCCTGCTCGCACCCTGCTCGTCATGTGACAGCATGATGAAGTCCTGGATCCAGGCCACCTTCTTACTATTCCTGTGGGCCTGGCATGTCTTGGGCTCGACGTTCCCCTTGAATGGGTAGTCCTGTTCACTGACCAGGCCACCTGGGAATAAAGGAGAGGAGGGTGAGACTCAGCTCCTGACACCGCACCTGCAGCTGCCCGGGAGGCCGGAGGCAGGCACTCACTGGTGTTAAGGGAGGTTTCAAAGGCGTCCCAGACCCAGCCGGCTGAGCAGCCGTCCCTGTCCCTGCATCGGTCACAGTCCAGCAGCTCTGTTGCAAGAAGGGAAATGTGGGTGACCACACCCTACCCTGGCCCCCAGGTTCACCCTCCCCATCCTTGCCATACGCTGCACAGAGACTTCTACAGACTCTCGGTACTCGATGGCCCACAGGGCTTCTATGTTTCCTGCTGCTGCCATGGCCCAGCCACATCTGCAGGTACCCTAGAGGGTAAGGGGGGCAGGATAAGAGGGTGCCACCTTGCCCATTCCTGCCTCCATCCTCCCATGGGGCTGTACCAGGCCAGGGGTTGGGGCAGATACCTGGTCCCTGACAGAGAAGTCTCTGTGCTTCCGCCAGTCACAGGAGGGGGGCGCAGGCCGCCCCGACTCTTGAGACCATGCCTTCCTGCTCATGTTGGGGGCTCCTCCAGCTGCCCTCTGATGGAACTGGCCAAACTCCTCCTCTGGGGACACATGGGAGGTCAAAATGGTGACCCCCCCCGCCCCACAGTCTGCCTTTCCCACTCCAGCCGTGCCCGTCCTTGCTCACTTGTCCCCAGAGTACCCGGGACACCGAGACGCCGGGACACTGAGCCCAGAGAGAGGCCGAGCCCCTTGCTGGGGTGCAGCCCCTAGCCCTGTGGCCGGACTGGGGCACGGCCCCCGGTGGTCCTGCCCCACTCTCTGCGCTTGGGGTGAGCGCCAGGGGCCTTGGGGCCTCTGGGCCATGGAAGCTGTGGGTCCGCCTGGCCCCGCCCGGCTGCCAGCGCCCCTGCCTCCCCGCCCCGCCCCAGGCCCCGGGCAGCCCCCAGTACCCGTGAGGTCACTGAACGGAGTCACCCCGAACTCAGCTGTGCCCATGTCCTCCTGCAGCCGCTGCGCCCGGGCCAGGTTGCGAGCAAAGATGTCCAGGCGGCGCGCGTACTCTGCGCCAAAGAGAGGTGACGCCAGGCCGCCGCCCGAGCCCCCCGGGCCTGGCAGTGGCCGCGGCTGGACGTCGTCCTCCCGCACCTGCCCAGGCGAGCGCTGGCTCGGGCGGCCTGTGGAGGCCCCGCTGCGGAGATGGCTTGGGCCCACCAGGGGTTGGGTTTTCCCAGGAGGCAGGAAGTGGGGCGTCAGCCCGGCAGGGGAGAAGCCAGCTCAGGGTCTGAAGGCAGAGTGACTCAGGAGGTGGGAGACCAGCTTCCTGTCGTCTCCTTCCCCCCCGGGCCTCACACCTCTGGCCACAGGGAGAGCTGGGGGGGAGCGGAGGGCGCAGGCTGCCCTGCATCCGGTGCACCAGCACCTGCACTGAAGGCACCCGCAGAGGCGGCCCCCGCGGGGAGCGAGCTCCGCAGGAGTAGGGCCGGCAGCCCCCGTGGACAGGGCGGAGCAGCTCCCCCAGGAGCTGGCCCCGGGGACCCTCGGCCAGGTGGCGGCCCCGCCCCAGCCTGCAGTCACAGCCAAGGGCCGTGGCGGCCCGGGGTCCTCCAAGACGCGATGCCCGTGGCTGCCGCCCCCGCCAGGCTCCTGGCCAAAGGTGACCGAGTCCCTGCTCCCGCAGGCGGGGGCCCAGGAGCGCACCCCAGCCCTGCCCTGAGCCCCCTCTCATCAGCTCCTGCGCGCACTTGGGAGGGGTGGAGTGGACAGACGCGGGTACCTGCTGGGGCCCAGTAAGTTCGGTTATGCTGGATCTGGAAGAGCCTGAAGGCCTCTTTCAGCACCAGAGGCCGGGGCCCGGGGTCCTGGCGAGGAGGACGGGGAGGAGAGGGGGACAGGGCAGCTGAGGGGTGACCCTGTGAGCCCCAGGCAGGAGCCCCGCGCCAGCCTGCTCTGTGTCCCTGCGGGAGCCTGGCTTGTCATCCTCCCTCTGGCCTCCGGGCCTCCCCCAACCCATGAAGGGGGGAGCCCCCACTCCCACCACCTCCACCACAGAGGGTGTGGGGAGCAGCCCGGGGGCACTCACCTGGCTTCCGAGGGGGCCCTGCGTGCCTTGGGCCAGGCCGGCTACCCACAGGGGCAGGAGGCAGGAGAAAGGGAGAGTTGGTGACATGGTGCCACAGCCCCACTGACTGCGGGGGGCAGGAAGCCTTGCAGACCAAGCTGGAGGGGCTGGGGGTGGAGCTGGAGAAACCACCAAGTGGAAACCAGACTGGGAGGGGAAGGCAAACCCCTCAGCTCAAGGGCTGCCTCGGGTCTTTGAGCCTTTGCCCCCACGGGGCGCTTTGCCGTCCTGCCCCTTTTTCCTTATTCAGCAGCGGCTCAGCTCACCTTGGTCTGGGCCTTTCTTTTATTTTTTGAAGAAGTATTTATGCATCCAAGAGCTGGGGTGCAGGCCAGCGGTGAAGGGGAGGTGAGAGGGTTCACCAGAGACAGTGGGGAGCGGAGCAGACAGATCTGCTGGGATGGGAGCAGCGGGGAGACAGGAGAGGTCTGCTGCGCCATGTGGATAGCCCTCTGGCCTGGGACAGGGCACACAGGGGGACCTGACCCTGGGTCTAGACCCCAGTGATGGACCCCAAGCTGGTCGTGGGCTGTGTGTGGCCTAAGTGTCAGTGTTCAGAGTTGGAGGTCTCAGTGTAGGCCCCCAAGGGGTTGTCATTGTACACACATCTGGTGATGGTGGGGATTACAGACTTTTGAGGCTGGGAGGGGGTGGGGAAGAGAGTTGGGGGTGGAGCTGGGTGACCTTCCTTTTTCATCCTCCTCTTCCCTCCCTTGAATGGGAGCACCATGAGGCCCAGAGATTTTGGCCATTTTTTTTAAAAGGATTTATTTATTTATGCATAAAAGAGCTGGGGTACAGGAGAGAGGTGTGGGGGGTGAGAGGATTCACCAGAGACAGAGCGGGGAACAGAACAGGCAGACTGACTGAAATACACTGCTGAGGGGAGCAGCGGTCGAGGCAGGAGAGGTCTGCTGTGCCATGTGGGTTTCTCCCTGACTGGCCAGGGATCAAACTCATGCTGGAGAGGCTGTTGATTGCGTCACAGTGTGGTGCTTAGCCCCTTGTACCACCAGGGAGGCCCAGATTTTGGCCATTTTTTTTTTTTTTAACAGTTTTTTTTTTTTTTTTTTTTAAGATTTATTTATTTATTTATACATGCACTGGGTACAGTCAGAAGCGCGGGAGGGTGAGAGAATTCACCAGAGCCAGAGCAGGGAGCAGAGCAGGCAGAAGGACCGAAGTGCACTGCTGAGGGGAGCAGCGGGCCGCAGGAGAGGTCTGTGCGCCATGTGGGACCCTCCTCTGGTGGCCGGGGAGCAGCCGGGGATCGAACCGGCGCTGCAGAGGCTGTGGGCAGCTTCGCAACCCAGTGCTCAACCGCTGCGCCACCGGGGAGGCCCCAGATTTTGGCCATTTTTGATCAGCGCTGTGATCCTGGTGTCCAGCACAGCCCAGCCACTCAGTAAACATTTGCTGAAGAATGGATGAACTTCCTCATTTGCTCGTCCTGCAACTTCTCACTGGCACCCAGTGAGGGCTGGGCCTTAGACCCAGGGACCTCAGGGGCCTCCTTCTGGGAGGAACACAAGATTTAGTCGGAGAGAGACCCAACCTGGATATAAGCCTTTGGGACCCAGAGAGCAGGGAATGTCGTTATGGTCACAGGCCCCGCACTGCATTCTGGGGAAGCCACTCCAAGCGTCAGGGGTCCTCGTCAGGTCAGGTCCACGCTTGGGCCCCTTGTCATGCTGTTGGGGAAACAGTGTGTCCTGAATGAACTCCACCCACTGATGTTTTATGGACTCCACCCTGATGTCCATGCCGAAGAGATCCCAGGCGCCCAGGACTACAGCTCCCATCATGCCATGAATCTTTTTTTTTATTTATTAAGATTTTTTATTTATTTATACAAGAACTGGGGTATAGGTCAGAGGCACGGGTGGGTGAGAGAATTCACCAGAGAGAGCGGGGATCAGAATAGGCAGACAGACCGAAGATACTGCCGAGGGGAACAGCAGGCGAGGCAGGAGAGGTCTGCTGTGCCATGTGGGTAGCTCCCTGGCTGGCCGGGAATCAAACCCTGCTGCAGAGGCTGAGGACAGCTTCACAGTGAGGCACTCAACCTGCTGCGCCACCGGGGCGGCCCCATGCCATCTTGACTTCTTAAAGGGGGATTGCTGGAAACTAAGGGTGGAGTTAAACAGTCACATTTGGTATAAAACAGAAGATACTGGGGCCTCCCTGGTGGCACAAGGGGTTAAGTCTCAGCACTATGAAGCTGTCTGCAACCACTCATAGGGCACAAGTTGAATCCCTGGCCAGGGAACTGACATGGCACAGCAGACCTTCCTGTCTTTCGCTGCTCTCCCCAACAGTGTATTTCAGTCAATCTGCTTGTTCTGTTCCCCACTGTGTCTCTCATCCCCCACTCTGCACCTCTGGCCTGCACCCCAGCTCTTGTATGCATAAATAAATAAATCTTTTTTAAAAAAACCAACAACTGGGGTCTAGGCCAGAGGTGTTTGAGGGGTTTGGTGGGGAAGAGGATTCACCAGAGAGCGAGGAGCAGAACAAGCAGGTCTACTGAGATCCACTGCCAAGGGGCGCAGTGAGCGAGACAGGAGAGGTCTGCTGCGCCATGTGGGTTGCTCCCTGGTAAGGGGTGCACTCAGGCTGGGGTGGTGAGAGCACTGAGACTTAGCCCCTAGGCCTGTAGGGCGGCACTGGAACAGTGAGCTCTCCTTGATCATCAAGAACTATTTTAATTTTTAAGAATAATAGCTTTCTCAAGAGGTAATCACATACCAGGGCCTCCCTCGTGGCGCAGGGGTTAAGACGCAACCTATGAAGTAATCTGCAGCCATTGCAGCAGGAGTTTGATTCCCGGCTGGCCAGGGAGAACCCCACATGGGGCAGCAGACCTCTCCTGACTCGCCCGCTGCTCCCCTCAGTAGTGTACTACGGTCATTCTGCCTGTTTTGTTCCCCGTTCTGTCTCTGGTGAATCCTCTCTCCCCCTGCATATCTGGCCTCTACACCGATTCTTGTATAAAAATAAATAAATCTTTAAAAAAAGATATAATCACGTAGCATAAAATTCACCCTTTTAAAAAGCACTAGTCAGTGGTTGTTACTGTGCTTGCCTGACATATGTGCCAGGCAACTATGTTTATTTCAGAGCATTTTCAAGATGTATCCCAGCAGCGCTCCGTGCCTGTTCTGGCTGAACAAGGGTCGCTTGTGTCACCACGTGTTGTTATTCCTCCATCACTGATGAATCCCGTTGCTATGAACATTATGTACCGATTTTTTGTGTGATGTTTTCAGTTCTCCTGGGCCTCCACCTAGGAGTGAACTTGCTGTATCACGTGGGAACATTTTGAGGACCTGCCAGACTGCTGCTTCCCTCGGTGGCTCTTCCACCTTCCATTCCCAGCCGCAGCGTGAGAGCCCCAACCTCTCACCACCCCAGCCTGGTGCACCCCTCACCAGGGGCTACCCACACGGCGCAGCAGACTCTCCCGCCTCGCTCACTGCTCCCCTCAGCAGTGGATTGCAGTGGCCCTGCTTGCTCTGCTCCTCGCTCTCGGGTGAATCCTCTCCCCCACCTCCCCACACCACGTCCTCGCCAACACTTATTTTTTTTTTTTTTTTTTTAGAGGCATGTTTTATTTATTTATTTATTTATTTGTTCGTTTGTTCATGCACTGGGTACAGTCAGAAGCGCGGGAGGGCGAGAGAATTCACCGGAGCCAGAGCGGGGAGCAGAGCAGGCAGAAGGACCGAAGTACACTGCTGAGGGGAGCAGCAGGCGGCAGGAGAGGTCTGTGCGCCATGTGGGACCCTCCTCCGGTGGCCGGGGAGCAGCCGGGAATCGAACCGGCGCCGCAGAGGCAGCGGGCAGCCTCGCAACCCAGCGCTCAACCGCTGCGCCACCGGGGAGGCCCCTCGCCAACACTTAATTAACTTTTATTTAAGACCTATTAATTTTAGCCTCCTCTCCCACGCAGCTGCGAAGACGCTGGACCCGGAGGGGGGCACTTTCCTGGCCACCCTGAACCAGAGGGCGCACCTCAGGATCCAGCCGCACCTCCGCTCCTCCAGGGGTCTCTCGGGCGACCGCGAGGAGAAGCTGCTGGGGAGGGAAGGGAGGACTTGGCAGCCCCCCCGCGCCACCTACCCCGCAGGCGGGGATCCCTGGACACGCGGCCCTTTCCCGTCTGGCCCCGCCCCGAGACGTGGGCCGCGCGGCCGCCCCTTCCTGGGAGCCGGGGCCCAGACCCCGCCCCCGAGGGCTCGCCCTCCGCGGGGGGGGGCGGGAACCCTGGGGGGCGGGGCGGGGGGGGAGCCGAAGGCGCTGGCGGGACCCTGGCGCCCCGCGGGCCTCTCAGGGGCTTCCATTCATTCCGGGCCAGAAGGAAACTCGCCGACCCGGCTGTCATCCCCTGGTGGCGGCGGGCGGGGCGGGGGCTGTCCTGGGGGAGGGGGCGGCGGGGAAGGGGCGGGCTGGGGCTGCTCCCTGAGCGAGGCGGGTTCGAGAGCCCTGGAGGGAGGTTTGGGGTGCCGGCGGCTGTCCGCGGACGGCCCGGAGTAGCATGCCCGAAGGTTGCGGGGCGGCCCGGGCGATGCCGGGAATGACATTTCTGGGCGACGCGGTGGGATTCCCGGGGGCCCGGGGTTCAGACGTGACTGTGCCAGACGGAAGTCCGGGGGCTTGAGCTAGGGAGGGTCCAGGTCCGGGGCGACTTTCCAGGGTGCGTAAAGCGAGGGCCCGGGACTCCCCGACGCGTCCGGGGACCTGGCGACGGGCGAGTGTCCAGGACGCGGCGCCGGGGGACCCTGGCCCGGCGCCGGGAGGCGGCTCCGGCGGCGCCGCGGGGGACCGGGCGGGGGCCTGCGGCCGGCCGGAGGCGGAGAAGCGGGGGGTCGGGGTCCCTCCCCCCTGGCGCGGGCTCAGGAATCCGCCGCGGGGCGGGCGGAGGCGCCGGGGTGGGCCGCGCGGCGGGCGGGGGGCGCTTCCTGGGGCCGCGCGTCCAGGGAGCTGCGCCGCGCCGGGCCGGGCCGTCTGCCGCGGGCACTGCCGGAGCCGCCGAGCCGCGCGGGCCTCGGGCCTCGGGGGCGTCGCGGGCCCAAGTGAGTGACCGTCCGCGGGGGAGGGCGCGGGCCGGAGTCTCGGCCCGGGCGGCGTCAGCTCGCAGCCCGAGGCCCGCGCTCCGCGGCCGGCGCCACTGCGGGAGCGGGCGGGGGCGGGGCGGCCGGGCCGGTGGGCCGCGAACCCCGGCCGGTGGGAGAAGTGGGCCCGCGGCCTTGAGGGGCTCCGGACCCCAGTCTCGGTCCTGCGCGGGAGGCGGCGGGGTCAGCGCGCTCAGTCCTGGCACTGGGCACGGGGGTTGCCGTGGCAGAGGAGCCCGGACCTCTGCCCACCACCTCCCAAACCTAGGATGCTCCCCTGTGCCTCCTGCCTCCCGGGGTCTCGACTGCTTTGGGCGCTGCTGCTGTTGCTCTTGGGGGCAGCCTCACCCCAGGATTCGGAGGAGCCGGACAGCTACACGGTGGGGACAGTGGGACGACTCACCCCTCCTGGGCAGGGCAGGGGCAGGGAGACCAGGCTCCCGGGGTGGGTGGGAAGACTCTCCCCTCCCCTGGTTGGCGCAGCAGCTGGGGGCCATTGTTTGGAGCAGGCCAGGAGGGTGGCGAGGCTCAGGCCCTGGTGTTGGCCTGGCCAGTTGGAGGGGCCTGGGGGTGACCACTGACCCCCTTCTGGCCACTTCTAGGAATGCACAGATGGCTACGAGTGGGACCCTGACAGCCAGCACTGCCGGGGTGAGTGTGCTGGGGAGGCTGACCCCCCACTCCAGGAACAGGAAGGGGATTGACGCTTCCCAAGGACAACCCCACCTCCCAGGGCTGCAGCCGGACCCAATGGCTTGTCTTCTGCCAGCTCTGGTTCTCTGGGGGCCAGCTCAGCAGGGGTGGAGAAGCCATCCAGGCCCCACCCCGGCAGAGAAACCCAGGGAGCCCTACCCCCACCCCTATAAGCAAGAGAGCAACTGGGGATGGCTGGAGGGCTGGGTCCTGACACCTCCTTGCAGCCCCACTCCTGTGCGGCTCTGCCAGCGTCCCTGAGGGCAGCCCCCCGGGGTGGGCATGTCAGGCCTGGGCTGCATATCAGGCCTGGGCTGAGTCAGGGCCAGGGCTTTGGACAGGGATAGAGACCCACTTGGGGGCAGGAGAATGAGAGTGACTGTGGGAACCCTGCTGCTCCCTGCCCCCCACCCCCACCCCATTAGCCCTCACAGACCCTGGGAGGGCTGCTGGGCAGAGTCTCAGCTTGTTGAGCAGGGAGGGAAGGCCTTGCTGGGTCCCATTGCTTAGAGAAGGCCAAGCTGGGTTCCAGCCCCAGAGACGGGCTGTGCCCAGCAGGCCCCTCTCTGTAGATGTCAACGAGTGCTTGACCATCCCCGAGGCCTGCAAGGGGGAGATGAAATGCATCAACCACTACGGGGGCTACTTGTGCCTGCCCCGCTCAGCTGCTGTCATCAACGACCTGCATGGCGAGGGGCCCCCACCACCGGTGCCCCCAGCTCAGCACCCCAACCCCTGCCCTCCAGGCTATGAGCCTGATGAGCAAGAGAGCTGTGTGGGTGAGTGGGGGCCGCCCCAGCCCGAGGCGGTTAGTTTTCCAACCAAATTTCTCTTACTCTGTCTCAACTCACACCTCATATTCCTCCCTAGTTCAAAAGGGTCCTCCTGGGGCCCCTGGGCCAGGTCTCATTCTGTGGGGGGCCTGCCATGGGTGACCCCAGCTCTGTCCCCGGGACCCTCCTCCCCATTGCTGCTGACACTGCAGAAGCTCTGCCTCAGCCCACTGCCCCCTTCCCGCTCTGGACCTCACCCCTGGATCCCCAGGGATGGTCCCCACTCCAACTCACCTCCAGGCTTCCTTCCAGTCCCCTGCCACCTCTGATCTATCACCACACACAGCGGGTATGTGTGCTGGTGGTGGGGTTCCTGCCTAGCCTGGTCCAGCCCGGCCCCCAAGACACGGGTAAAACTATGACTGGTGAGGGCATGAGCCCCACCTGGCTTGAGCTCCCCCTGACTCCTGCCTTGAAGGAGGAAAGGGACCTGTAATTAGCACTCCTTGGGGGCTGGGCGAGGCTTTGTAGCCTGTGCTTTCCTGGTGTGGGGTCTCATGAGTTAGGGGTACCTCCCTCTCCCGTGCCTCCCAGGCTGGTGGGGTATTATTCGTGTTTTGGGGAGGGTCTAATTCACATGCCTGTTTTGGGGGTACCAGTCACCCATGTGCTCCTGAGTGGTACTCGGCCTGTGTCCTCCCACACCGGGGCATCACCCTGGCAGCCCCTGGGCTGTTCGGTGGGTGCTGACTGGCCTCTCCCGCAGATGTGGACGAGTGTGCCCAGGCCCTGCACGACTGCCGGCCCAGCCAGGAGTGCCACAACCTGCCCGGCTCCTACCAGTGCACCTGCCCCGACGGCTACAGGAAGATCGGGCCCGAGTGTGTGGGTGAGTCCCAGGAGGGGCCTCTCTGCAACCTGCGCTGGCCTGGCCTGGCTCTCACCCTGGGACCCCGGCACCTGAACCCCCATATCACGCCTGGGTTTCACGCCAGCGCCTGCCACCTGTGTCCTCCCGTCACGAGATACAGGACTGTATGGGGGGGGCCCGGTTGACCTGGCCCAGGCCAGCCCCAGATACCCCCAGACATGGCTTATGGGGCCTCGAGTCCCACCTGCCCTCTGCCCTCCCCCCAGATATAGATGAGTGTCGCTACCGCTACTGCCAGCACCGCTGCGTGAACCTGCCTGGCTCCTTCCGCTGCCAGTGCGAGCCCGGCTTCCAGCTGGGGCCCAACAACCGCTCCTGTGTGGGTGAGGCGGGGCCAGGCCGGGCTCCTGGGTCCTGGGCAGGGTGGCGGGGTGGGGATACCCTTCCTGACCAGCCCGGATGAAGCGGGACTCGGGGCTGCTCCTCTGCTTTCACCCCTCCCATTTTTCCTGGCATCCCCAGATGTGAACGAGTGTGACATGGGGGCCCCGTGTGAGCAGCGTTGCTTCAACTCCTATGGGACCTTTCTGTGTCGCTGCCACCAGGGCTACGAGCTGCACCGGGATGGCTTCTCCTGCAGCGGTGAGGACCCCTCCCAGCCCCACGCGTGTTCCTCCTTTGCCCTGGCATCGTGCGGGGCTCCTGCCTCTCAGTCTCCATTTGCTGCCTCGTGCCAGTCCATCCCGCACCCCGTGGCTCCTGTGGACTCGGGTCCTTGCTGGCCGAGGGGCACTCGCAGATCTGCCCACCAGGCTGGTGGGGAAGGCACGAGGGGGCAGTTAGGAAGGAGACTGAGCCAGGATGTGGGAGCCCCCTTCCCTGGGCGTGTAAAGGGGGTTGTGAGGATTTCGTGGAAATGATTGGACTGTCGAGTCCCAGGCCACACGCTTCAGTGAGCTACCATTCGTCGGCGCCTGCGCTGAGCAGCGCGCGCCCCTACACACTGGCCTCTTTTAATTCTGCCAAAAAACCTATGAGGTAAGTATGATTTTCTCCTTCCTCTGCAAAATGAGGACAGTAATATCTCCCTTGAGGTTTGTTGGGAGGATAGGAAAAAAAAAAAAAAGAGCATAAAGTCCTGGATAAGTGGTGACTTTCCCCACTCAGCGAGAGGTTAAGTGACCTGCCCAAGGTCATACAGCTAAGCCGAGGGGGACCACGGGCTCCATCTGCGTTAACCGGCGTGTGACCTGTTCCTGTGCCATGTCAGCTGGCCACGCTACCTGCTGATGTCATGCTTGCCGCCAAGAATCACAGTACCTGGCACAGAGCTAGGCAGCCGAGGCGACCACAGTAGGGAGCCGGGCTCCTGCCCCAAGGGGTCCCTGGTGGCAGGGAACTGTGCTTGGGCTGATGATTTGCAGCAATTGGACAAGTATTGAGGATCACAGCAATCTGGGTCCTCAAGGCTCATCTCATCTAAGCCGCTCATTTTGTTGACAGGGAAAACTGAGGGCCCCCAAACCCGGTCACAGCAGGGTTTGGAGCCAAGACTCCAAATTCCCAGTGTTTTCTTTCTTTCTTTTTTTAAATTTACGCATACAAGAACTGGGGTACAGGCCAGAGGTGTGGGGGGTGAAAGGATTCACCAGAGACAGAGTGGGGAGCAGAACAGGCAGATCTACTGAAATCCACTGCTGAGGGGAGCAGCGGGGAGACAGGAGAGGTCTGCTGCGCCCTGCGGGTAGCTCCCTGGCCGTGCATTGAACTCGTGCCGCAGAGCCTGGGGACAGCTTCATCATGCTGCGTCTTAATCCCTGCGCCACCAGGGAGGCCCCTCCCAGTGCTTTCATTTAGTATCATTTAATAACCCTGGGCCACAGAGAGGGGTCTGTAAGCTGGGCAGCCTGGACAGAACTTCCTTTGAATCCTCTGTCCCCCAGGTGAACTTTGTTGGGGGGGTCAGTCCTCCATCTCCCCACATTGAGCTTAACAGGGGCCGTCCTCTCTGAGTAAGGGAGAGGGCCTGCATTGAGGGGCTCGCCCACCCCGACTCTTGCGCAGATATTGACGAGTGCAGCTACTCCAGTTACCTTTGCCAGTACCGCTGCGTCAACGAGCCCGGCCGCTTCTCCTGCCACTGTCCGCAGGGCTACCAGCTGCTGGCCACCCGCCTCTGCCAAGGTACGGGATGCCCGCGGGGGTCAGGGGGGTGCAGGGGTTGGTGGCCTGGCTGCTGGGCTCCAGCTCCCGTCCCCTGGCCCAGACATTGACGAATGCGAGTCGGGCGAGCACCAGTGCTCCGAGGCCCAAACCTGCGTCAACTTCCATGGGGGCTACCGCTGCGTGGACACCAACCGCTGCGTGGAGCCCTATGTCCAGGTGTCTGACAAGTGAGTCCGCGGGAGGCCGGGCGCCCGCGGGAACTACAACTCCCAGAGGGCTCTGCGGCGGGCCGGTCGGCGGGCCGGCGAGGGGGCGTAGGAAGGGGTGGGCGCGGTGTCACGGTTGGATGGGGAGGAGCCTTTTGGGGGTCCCTAATTTGGGGGCCCAGGCCTCATTCGCGTCCCCATCCCGGGGCCCGCAGCCGCTGTCTCTGCCCGGCCTCCAACCCCCTGTGCCGGGAGCAGCCCTCGTCCATCGTGCACCGCTACATGAGCATCACCTCCGAGCGGAGCGTGCCGGCCGACGTGTTCCAGATCCAGGCCACCTCGGTCTACCCCGGCGCCTACAACGCCTTTCAGATCCGCGCCGGAAACTCGCAGGAGGACTTCTACATTAGGGTAAGACTTTCCCCTAACCCCACCCCTCGACCCACGGGCTGAATCCAAAACTGAATTCCGGAAACCTTGGCGGTGGCGGAGGGGGTGAGGCCACGCGCCCGCCTCTTCCCCAGGCCCCACCCCCGAGGCGGGGCTCCCGCAGAAAGGTAGGGGTGTCCCAAATCCCCTTGGTGCACACGTAGATTGTTAAATGCGATTCTGAGGAGGCAGAGGGACGCCGGGTTCGAGTCCCGGTGCTGGCCTGGGTGTCTGGCGTCAGCTTTTTTACCCGGTAAACAAGGGGATGGCGGGAGAGGCGTTCCCGGCAAACACGCCCGAGTCGGGGAAGGACAGGCAAGTGGCGCTGGGCCTTGAAGAGAGGTAGCAACCGTCTGCTGGGGCCTGGGTGGGAGACTCCAGCTCAGCAGGCAGAGCTACGGGGAGTGAGGGGTGCAGCCGCGCCTCAGACAGAGCAGTGCAAGGGGCTGGTGGCAGTGCTGTTTTTTTCTTTCCGAAATTGAAGTTGAGGGGGCGTTGGCCTGCTGCAGGTCCCCAAAGGCCCCACCACTCCGGAGAGCCTCACACTTGGCCTTAAATCATCAGCTGACGCTGGTTAGACAAATGCGTTGACTGGAATGCTCGGGAGGTTCCCGAGCCCGATGCGAGTCTGGGCTCATGAGTGGGGCTCAGATTCTCACCACCTCACAGCCAACGGGTAGCTGGGGCAGGGAGGTGACGCGGGGGTTGGATCCTGGCACACGGTGATAGGCTCCATGTGTCCCCCACCCACTGTGCCCTGCAGCAAATCAACAACGTCAGCGCCATGCTGGTCCTCGCCCGGCCGGTGACGGGCCCCCGGGAGTACGTGCTGGACCTCGAGATGGTTACCATGAACTCCCTCATGAGCTACCGGGCCAGCTCCGTACTGAGACTCACCGTCTTCGTGGGGGCCTACACCTTCTGAGAATGGGTGGGGGACCCGTCAGGGAGGGGGAGGTGCCCTGCAGCCCAGGAGCTTGGGGCTCAGGGATGACTGTGTTCTGCTAAAAGGAAAGACGCTGTTGTGAAGGGTAGAGAGAAAGGCAATAAAGGGAGAAAGAAGGAGTCCTGGTGGCTGAGGGGGGACACTGTAGTGAGCCCCAGACTGGGGAAGGGGCCTGCTTGCGGGAGGTAGGCCAAGTCCACTTAAAGGGGGGTATTTTCTGCTCAGGCAGAAAGAGCCCATGGATGGGACCCAGTGGGGGTCACTCCCCAGGCCAAGGGTGTCAGAACTGCCCCACCAGGAAGAGGTCATGAGGCTGTGGACTCCAGGCTTCCAAGCAAAAATCTGGGCCTGGCTGGTTTGCAGGGGGGTCGGGAACAGCGCTTTACAGCTGCAGGGGTTCCTGGCTTCCAATTCTCAGTTGGCATCAAGCCATCAATTTGGACAAACCCTAGTAGCTTCCCAGGCCTCATTTTGCCATCCGTCACACAAGATGGCTAGACTGTTAGTGCTTTTCAAACTTGTCTTTTCCAAGCTCTAGAATGTCTTGTTAAAGGAAATTTCTATTTCCCCAGGGACCATCTGATGACATAAAGTAGATTCAAAGTTGCAATGCCTCAGACTCCATCTGCCTGGCGTCTCTGCTCCACCAGGGAACCCCAGGGTTCTGAGGTGCTCAGTTTAAAATCTAAGGGAAATGATGGCCTCCCCCAATCCTGTCTGGGAGTTTTATACAGCCTCCAGGGCCTGGCGTCTCCACCATGACACGCAGGCTGCGGACACCAAAATTTTTATTATATCCCAAAAGATTCTGGTTAAAAGGCTGTCTAGCCTGTGTGGGGGAGGCAAGGCCGGGCAGAGCTCAGGTCAGGGGGCCTCGGGTGCAGTAGAGCTGGGACAAGGTCCTGCTCAGAGCGGGCCCCAGATTCCTGTGCGAAGAAAGAGGCTGGTGAGGTCAGGCCCCCCAGGGCAGCACTGCCCTTCCCACCACATTCCGCCCCTTGCCCTCACCTCTGCAGGCGCCCACACTTGATGGTGCTCAGCATCGCCTCCTGCTCCTGGGGGGTGGCACAGGCGTCATAGGCGGCCAGGAGGCTGGGGGTGGGGAGGAGTATTTGAGTTTTTACGGCTGCTGGTCCAGTCTGAGTGACCTGGGCCGGCATCATGAGGACCAGCAGGAAGGGGCTGGGCAGGAAGGAGCCAGCCAGGGGGGCTGGTGGGTGGGGTCTTATTTCCTGAGCCTGGCATTCAGGGCCCGGTTCCATCCTGCTCACCCTCCCTTCCTGCAGGAGTCCTGGGGCAGAGCCAGCAAATGCTCTCCACGCCTGGCCGTTCTTGGCCCAGTCTTCCCGGCCCAAATCCCTGCCCCAGGAAGCCTCTGCTGCACAGGTAGCATGGTTCCTTTCCTTCTGTGGCCTCCCCCAATGTCCCTGTGCCCCATCTCCGTGCGCTACCTGGCTCTGTCATTTCTTGTGATGTCCAGAAGGCTCCCCAAGCGCTACTTGTGCTAAATTCCATCAGGGAGGGCAGAGGGGGCTCTGCTGGGGCTTACCTGGCAGGGGTGCTGTACCGGTCCACCAAGGCGGCTGCCTTCTCCCCACTCACTCCACGCACCTGCATCAGCTGCCGGGCAAACACGTCTCGCACTGACTGGGCCTGGAGTTGGGAGGACTATTTTAGGGGTGGCCCGGAGCTGGGAGGACCAGCGGTGTGGACTGGGGCTGGGCTATAGGAGATGCTGCCGCGCAGAGGAGGTACCTTGTTCTTGATCGCTCCCGCGTTGAAGTCATTGAAGGTGAGGAGTGAGCAGAGAGGATTTGGTGAAGGCCCAGCCCCAGATTCAGGGTCCCCTGAGGTTCCCCAGGGGCGACTTCGTAGTGTGTGGCCCTGAGGGAAGAGGGAGCTGATACCAACCCAGAACTCCAGGGGACAACCCTGGCCAGTTCCTGTCTGGAACTAGGCCTTGGTGGGTTGGCCTGAGAAACAGGTCTTACTCACCTTGCCTGCCTTGGGGGAATGCAAGGCCCAGCAAAGGAGGTAGCATCAGGCAGGTGTACCTGCTCACCTCGTACAGTCTCTGCAGGCCCCGTGTCAAGAGGGCCAGGTAGGCGGCTGACTCCTTAATGTCGGCCGTGCGTTTCACGAAGAAGCCGTCGATGATCTAGAAAAGAGGATGTGAGGTGGGGATGTGGTTCCTGGCTTGGGCCACAGACCACAGGGCTCTGGCCCACCCGGGGTTAAGTTAACCAGCTCCAGCTCACCTGCGTGTTGGTGACAGCCTGCAGCAGCGTGCTCTCGGGGAGGCTGAGGTGGTGTGCTGAGCCGTGCTCCTCCACCAGGTACACTCGGCGCCTCAGGCCGCAGCGCTTTAGCCGGAACTGGAGAGGCAACAGGGGCATGGGGGTGTCAGGCAGGATGTCAACGGGCGAGTCACAGGCCTCCCTTGTCCCACCCGTTGCCTCCAACTCCTCCCCAAACTCGGAGGGGCCTCCATGCCTTTGCTCTCGCTGTTGCTCTGGCGTGGAAGCCAGTTTTAGCGCCAGTTCCTAAAGTGATACTTCACTTTATTTGAGGTAATGTGGGTGGCGCCCATTCCTCAAGGTCCCCCTTGGCCTGTATGTGGTCTCTCTGACCATGGGGTCAGCCCAGTAGCCACCTAGATCGACCACGTCGGCTTCTCTCCTGAAGACAGAGCCTTATTTGCTCCAGGCTGTAGGGCTGACTCTCAGGAATGTCTAACACACTGCTCGCCCCAGTTTAGACTCCTTGCACTTAGGCTGCATCTGGCCTAAGTGCCTGCAGGGTCTGAATTGGGGCTGCCTGGAGCCTGAATTGGGGCTCTATGGGAGTGTGGCTGGTGTCCCCAGGAGCTCCGCCCCCAGGCCCTCCAGAAGTGCCCAGGGATTCCCTGTGGGAGAGAGGCGGGGCCGTAAAGAACCTTCTGCTCTCGGAAGCGGCCGTCGATGATGCTGCTGCACAGGTCGTCTAGCCGCTTGCGCTCCACGATGTGGTCCAGGACCAGCTCCACGGGGCTCGCTGCCAAGAGGCCGAGAAAGGTTCCCTGGGCTCGAGTCCGGGCTCACACCCCCTGGACACCCACCATCTGCCCATGCCCCTTACCTGGGTCTCCGGGCCTGGTCTCCTGTGCCACCCACACGAAGTCCCCCACGTGCAGCTTGCGCACCGAGTGGCTCACGTGCAGCCGCTGTAGCTCCCGAAGCAGCTCCGGCCTGTGCCCGGCCCTGAGGTTGCGACATGGAGGGCTGAGGTCAGGGCAGACCAGCGCCACCACTTGGATCCTCCCTCACTCTCCACCTCACTTACCCCTTGGCCTCCCCGATGTCCACACACAAGAGCACCCTGTACTCGCCAGGGCCCAGCTCTAGTGCCGGCGGCGGGATGCTCGCTTCACTGGCATTGCTGGGTGGGGAGAAGGTTGGTGCGCGTGAGGCCCGAGTCTTCCGGGCCAGGCTGTTCCCTCCATAACCCTAAGAGGTGGGGCAGCCACGGCTTCGCTGTAGCTGATGGAGATAGGGGTAGGGGTGGGGGTTGGCCTCATGTCCCCATCCCTTGCTCACAGCTCAGCTGAGGTGGCTCCTGGCGCTTCAGGCTCCTCCCCAGGGGGCTCCTCTGGCCTGCTGCCTACATTCAGCAAGCTCAGGCCCTCTGACTCTGCCAGCCTCTGGGCCAGCTCCAGGCCCTCCGGGGTCAGGGAGTACCTGGTGGATGAACACAAATCTCCTTCTTCACTCCCACATGGCACGTTCTCCTGCCTGTTCCCAGCTAGGCTGGCTTCACCACCTGCCTTGGCAATGCTGCGTAAACAAGTCCAGAGGCTCCGGCCCACCCCCTTGCCAGGTTCTTGCCCCAAATGAGGGGAGGGGGTGAGATGTCCAAGACAAGCTCCCGTGTCCTTATCAAAGCCTTTCTTCTGTTCCTTCCCCATCTGTGGCTTCCCTTGTTCCCTCCCAGCCACTCATCTCTTAGAGTCTCCAACAGGCAGCTCCTGGCATGGGCCTCCATTCCCTAGCCCCAGCAGAATGAGGCCTGGGACTGCCAGGTGACTGCAGCGTCCTCTCCCTGCCTTTGGTGCCTCTTGTAGTTGGCCTCACCTGGCTGGCTGATGTGTCCTGAGGACCAGGTTCCTGTGGAGGAGGGAGCGGAGGGCTGGCCAGGGTCGCGCACTCCCAGAGGCCACCTGTGCATGGGGACGAGACCCATAGAGGCTACGTGTTAACAGCCTGTGTCCCAAGCCTGTCCCCAAAAAGTGCGGTCTCAGGGTCAGATCAGAACCACTGGGGTGCGGGCCTCCACCTTTGTGCTCACCTTGGGAGCCTTCTGGGCACATCGCTGCAGCAGTTCCTCCTTGGTTAGGTAGGCATGGCCGCCAGGAGTCTGAAACCAAGGTGGAAGTGACAGCAGGGAGGGCCAGTGCCTGGGCCAGCCCCCCACTGGGCGCCAGCACTCACCAGGTGCTCCCTGTAGAGCAGCAGCAGCAGTGCTCGGGCTCCTGAGTGCCGAGCCGGCCAGTAGCTGCCGGCGCTGCCTCGCCTGGCCTGGGTCGGAACCTAAAAGGTACAGGGGGGCTTTGAACCCAAAGCCAGGCCGCCATTGCACCACAGGTAGAGTCCTTACCCTATGTGGTCACATGGGGATCACACAGAGCTGCCTCTCAGGGTCCTTGTCTAAACACCAGGTGACAAAAAATCTGTAACGCCGGGATGGTGCTTGCAGGGTGGGGACGGTGGTGGGATGGGGGTGCACGAGCTGCTGATTCAGTCTCAGATCTACCCCCCACTGCAGATAAGGTGTAGCCTAAGCAAACTCAGTAAGTACAACCCCCGCTACAGCTTACTGGGCTTGGTCCCCTAAAACGTTTGAACTCTCGACCGACCCTGTAATGAATCCCTACACAGGTGACACAGTACCAAAGGGAGTAAGTCATTTGCCCAAGACCAGCTGTTGCTGGTGGGGAGATGTGGTTGCAGGCCTGCTAAATCCCCTAATCCAAAAAACCGTTCCCGCTGCTCCCAACTTGCTCTTCTACTCCCCTTTGCCCCTCCTCACTGGCACGGGAGGGTCCTGGACTTCGGCAGGTGGTCCTTCTGGGCCTGGACTCTTCGTACCAGACGGTGAACCTGGGACACGGTCACCTGCAGAGAGAGAAGGTCAGCCCCTGGCCGCTAGGAACCCAGCAGGCGCAGGGTCTGCGATGCAGCCCGCTCAGGTGGTAGGTGACAGCTGCGAGGCTCTGGGGCCTGCCACTCAGCCCGAGGGCACCCTGCCACACCCACTGGAGTGAGAAGCCTGAGACCAAGAACTCCCGACGGCTTAGAGGCTGCACCTGGGGGAGGCGCCACGGCCCAGCGACCCCAGCCTCCCGGGGCCGGCGCTCACCGCCTGAGGCTTGGTGCTGCTGCAGGCGCTGGTCCAGCATGCGGCAGAGCCCGTCTCCGAAGTGCTGCAGGATCTTTGCCTCCTTGCCGCTGCGCAGGGGCAGGGGGTACCGCCGCAGGGAGCGCAGGGCCTGGCGGGGGCGGGGGATACCGAGCCAGATGAGGGAGGGTCTGGTCGTCCGGCGGCTCGGCCGGGACGTGCCCGGCGGGCTCGCTCCGCACCCACCTTCTGAAATACGAAGCGCGTGCGCCGCCCCCTGCTGGCCGCCTCGTCCCGCCACTCGGCCAGCCAGCGCGCGAAGAGCGGGTTGGGGCTCGCCGGCAGCGGGCGTTTCCGGCCCAGGCGCGCCGGCGCCGCCATGGGCCGCAGGCCGGGTCCTCGGGCGCCTCACGCCGGCGGGACTGGCCGCCGCCAGCGCTGGAGACGGGGCGCGAACACCTGGCTCGGGCGGGTCCGCTCCCGTCACGTGGGCCCGGCGGGCACCGAGCAGAGCGCGCCCGCCCGCCCCTGCCCCGCTCCGGGGCCGGTGCCGAGCTCGCCCGCGGCCCCGCCCGCCTCCCAGCAGCCGCCCGGGACAGCCCTGACGGCGCCCCACGCTGGCCCGGCGGCCTCGCCCGCCCCTTCCTCCCGCCCGCCGGAGAGCGGGCTCCTCCGTTCAGGGAGGCGCCACAGCGCCCCCCGCGGCTGGGAGGCCGCCCGGGGCGCGCGCTCCCGAGGAGGGACGGTCCAGCCCCGGGGGCTGAAGCGAGGCCGGGCCCGAGGGGCGGGGCGCGTGGGGCTCGCGGCGCGGGGTAACTGCACGCGGGCCCCGGGGGGGCGCAGGGGCCGAGCGCAGCGGTGGAGCGGGAGGAACGGCAGAGCCTCGGAGGAAATGGTGATCCCGAGCGCAGGCAGGGGGCAGCCCGCGAGGTCGGGGGCGCGCAGGGAGGTGGAGGTGGGACGGGGAGGCGGACGGCGGGGGCGGAGCCAGGCGGCGGCGCCGGGCATCCCGGCCGGCGGGCGGGGCCGGAGATGGGCACGACGTGGGCTTCGGGCGCGCAGGCCGGGGCCCAGCAGCCCGTCCGAGGTGGACCGGGAGGCGGCGCGGCCGTTCCTGGGGCTCGGCGGAGGCGCGGAGCCCGGGGAGGTTTAGCGTGACGGTCACGCGGAGGCGGCCCGCGCCGAGGCTCCCAGATCGGGGCGCGAGCCGCCCGCCGCCGCCGCGGAAGCCGGGAGGCGCGGACCCGAGGCCGCTCCCCCCGAGAGGCGGGACGGCGCCCCCGGCCCCCCCGGCGCCAGCCCGCGGCCCCGGCCGCCTGGAGCCGGCTCCCGCCCGCCGCTGCCTTATAAGGCGTCCCCAGCGGGCGCCCGCGCCGGCCCCGCCCCCGCCCGGCTCTTGCCCTAATAAGGACATCTAGGGCGCCCGCGGCCGGCGGCGGGGGCGCGTCTCCAGGCGACCGCGGGGCCCCCCGCCCCTCCGCGTTGCTCTGAGAAACTCGCAGGCTCGAGAAAGGCGGCGGCGCCGCCTCCCTCCTGGCAGGGTCGCCGGCGGAAGGTGGGGGACGAGCGGCGGCCTCCCCCGGGGGTAACCCGGGGGGGGGGGGTTGGCGGGGCGTCCCCGACTACAACCCCCGGCGTGCTCCGCGGGCGTGAAAACCTGGGCTCCGGCGCCCGCTTCGCTCCCTCGGCGCCCTCGGCCCCGCTGACGGCCCGTCTCGCCCGGCGGCGTCCGGCCGCGGCCAACGCTCAGGCCGAGGGCGTCTTCCCGGAGCGCCCGCCCCCGCGTCTCGTAGAAGCCGAGTCCCCGGCGCTGTGTCTCGCCCGTGCAGACGCCGGGCGAGCGGCGGGCTGAGCGTCAGCTCGAGGACGGGACGCGCGTCCAGCCCAGAGCCTTCCCCGTCGGTGCCGGCGGCGGCGAGGAGGAGGCCCGCGCGCGCCTCTTTATTGCCTCGCGCGACTCTGCCCGACATTTGTCAAACAAGCATGAAACTTTCCGAGGCCTCCGCGTCGCTCTTCCTCGCGGTCTCCCCCCAACCTAGTGGATCAGGGCCGCGCTGGGAGCCGCGGACCCTCCCCGTCCCAGGGCTGGGTTCCAGCGGCTCCGATGCAGGAGAACAAAATGCGAGCTCCCTGGAAAACCTCCGGCCCGGGGCTGCAGACAGCGCAGGCGGCCGTTAGGAAAACGGCCTGGCCCCGGGGTACAGCGGCGAGAAGTCGGGGCTCATTCCCGGGTCTGGTCCGCGAGCGCGGGGCGGGGCTCAGCTCGCAGCGTTTCCTGGGGCCCCGGCCAATGGGCGGCCTCCCCGCGCCGAGGCCCCGCCCCGCGCGGACTACACTCCCGGCATGCACCGCGGCCCGGGAGGCCGGCGCCAGCCGACCCCGTTACTCCAGCTAGCGCGAGACGGCGCAGGGCCCGCGGACTCCATCTCCCGTCGGCCCGCGCGGAGGGCGCCGGAAGCCCGCCCCGCCCCTCATTGTGCGGCTCCTACTAAACGGAAGGGGCCGGGAGAGGCCGCGTTCAGTCGGAATCCGGCAGCGGCGGTAGCGGCTCTCGCCTCTTCAGGGTCTCCTCGCGCTCTCCCTTTCGCTTCCGGAAACATGGTGAGCGGGAGGCCGCGGCGCCCGCGGGGAGGCGGCTGCGAGTCGGCCGAGTGCGCGCGGGGGAATGGGGCATCGGCGTCGGCACCCCCGCGCCCCGGGCGGGGTGAGGGTCTCGCGCGGAGGGGCGGGCGGTGCCGGGACGCGCGTGCGCGCCCGCGGGCGTCGGAGAGGCCGCTCGGACGTCGCGCGCGCGCCCCCGGCCAGCCTTCCCCTCCCCCACCCCGCCGCCGCGCCCGCGCCGACACCGGCCGTGGGGGAGGGGTCCGGGGCGCGCGCCCGCCCGCCCCTCGCGAGCCGCCGCGCCGCGCGCCGCTGCGGGGGCCGGAGCCAGTCGGGGCGCGGGCGCGCGCTCGGCGGGAGCACGCGCCGTCCAGCCCCGGCCCGGGGGCGGCGAAGGCGCAGCGCGCGAGCGTTGTAGCGCGCGCCCCACCCAAGGGCTGTTCCCGGCTCCGCGTCATCCTCCCTCGGCGGCCGGGCCGCTCGCGGGAGCAGGTGGCCGGGGGTGCCTGCGCGCGGGGCGGCGGGGTCCGGGCGCGGACGCCCGGGGGGCTCGGGGCTGGCCCCGCGCGCGCGGCCGCCGAATGGCGAGGAGCCCTCGAGCCGCCTGCGTTCCCCCGCGGTGCACCCGGCAGCGGCTGCGACGGCGCCGGCAGCTGGCGCGCGCGCCCGCCCCGGCCTGGCCGCTGGGCCCGAGGCGCTGGGGGAGCGGGGCCCGGCTTTCCCGGATGGGGCCCGCGGGCGGAGCCGAGTTTAGGGAAGTGACCCCGGCCGGCACCGCCCGGAAACCACCCCACCCCCTGTTGGGGCCGGCGGGCTCCGTGGACTGAAGGCCTCGGCCCGCGGGAGAGGGTGATCCCCGGAAGATGCAGCGTTTTTGGGGGGCTGGGCATGGCCCCCCCCAGGGGGCGCTGCCTGTGGGTGCTCGTTCTCTCGGGGAGGGGGCCCGGCCCTGACGATCTCCCCGCCTGCTCCGGAAGCGGCCGGTCACGTGGCCAGCTTCCTCTGCAGTTCCGGGAGGGGGGGCGCGACGGATTTTCGCCGTGGATCAGTCGTGCCCTTTCCTGGCCGGGGTGTCCCCTGACACGGTTCACAGTAGAAGAGTTAAGATTTCTCGAGGACCGCGGGCACTGGTGTTCGGTCGGTTAACTTCCGTCGGCGATCTGCGGGCTTCTGCGTTCCCCGGGAATGTGAGTTGTCAGGGTCCTAATTAGGGGTTGTGCTTCTTGCCCTGGTGGAGGAAGACTCTAGCAGACACGAGGCTAGTTGGTGTGATAACTGCATCGAGCAGCTGTGACGGAATTACTGTAACTGCTGACGCCGTTGGCTGCACCGTGTGGCATTGTGGGGTCCTTGTTCTCAGTTTCTGAAGGAGGGCTTCGACGTGGGTGCCCGGGTTCCCATCTCCCTGCTGTGAAGTTGTGAATCGGCTCTTTAACTCAAAAGTTGAGGTTTAGTACTGTGGGTAGGAAACAAGTCAGTAGCTCTTGGACTCTTGTCAATTCAGGCTTCACACCTCAGAGCTCTGCTGCTCACAGGTCTTCAGCTTCTAGTTGCTTGTATGAAGTGCCAGGGTGTGGGCATGATGGTGGATTGGGTGATGGGATCAGGGTCTTTTCTGTGATTGCCATTGTGGGGCTGTGCCTCATCTGCTCCTTGGACGGTGGTTTGGGTGGGAAGAGTCACCTGTTTTGGGAAGGGGATTTATGATCTTTGGGGACTGGTATTTGTCGGCGTCCAGGTGGATCTCTTAAGAAAGCAAAGGAGAGATTTGAGGGGGACCCAGAAAACTCAAGAGGTGCATGTGGCTCATCCCTAGGCTTCCGGCGTGGCTGTGTCCGATGGCGTCATCAAGGTGTTTAACGACATGAAGGTGCGTAAGTCCTCGACCCCGGAGGAGGTGAAGAAGCGCAAGAAGGCCGTGCTCTTCTGCCTGAGCGAGGACAAGAAGAACATCATCCTGGAGGAGGGCAAGGAAATCCTGGTAGGAGACGTGGGCCAGACTGTGGACGACCCCTACGCCACCTTTGTCAAGATGCTGCCAGACAAGGACTGCCGCTACGCCCTCTATGACGCAACCTACGAGACCAAGGAGAGCAAGAAGGAGGACCTGGTATTCATCTTTTGGTGAGCGTCTTGGAGGGACAAGTGTGACAAGTGCCTGTAGCGAGGGGCCCAGTGAAGGTTTGTGCCGGGCCGGTGAGGGGCTCCTGGCTTCACCTGGGGCCGAGGTAGGTTAGACTTGGGGGTGAGACTTCGTTGCAGCTCCTCTAACTCTGTTTCTCTCTAGGGCCCCCGAGTGTGCACCCCTTAAGAGCAAAATGATCTATGCCAGCTCCAAGGATGCCATCAAGAAGAAGCTGACGGGTAAGGGGCCAGCGTTAGTGCAACTGTGTGCTGCCCTCTGCTCGGGCCTGGGCTTCGGGGTGGGGGGTGGTGTGGCAGAGGGTCCCTCCCCTACTCTTCCCTGCCAGCTGGAGGGTAACCATGTCCATTCCATCTGTTCTGATTGGCGCCTTCCCAGCCACAAACTGTACCGCCCATCCCAGTGCTTCCTGCTCACAGATGCTCCCCTTGCTCCCCACAGGGATCAAGCATGAATTACAAGCAAACTGCTATGAGGAGGTCAAGGACCGCTGCACCCTGGCAGAGAAGCTGGGGGGTAGCGCCGTCATCTCCCTGGAGGGCAAGCCTTTGTGAGCCCCCTCCAGCCCCCTGCTTGGAGCATCTGGCAGCCCCAGACCTGCCCACGGGGTTTGTGGGCTGCCCCCTTCCTGCCAGACCGGAGGGGCTGGGGGGACCCCAGCAGGGGGAGGGCAATCCCTTCACCCAATTGCCAAACAGACCCCCCACCCCCGGACCTCCCTCTCCCTCCATCCCTGACGGATCTGGCCTTCCCAAATCGCTTTTGATCTTCTGATTCCTCTTGGGTTGAAGCAGACCAAGTTTCCCTCCAAGCGTTTCTGTTGAAGGGACCTGTGTTTTTTTTTTTAACGACACCCCAGCCCTCACCTGTTTCTCCCCCTTCCCATGCTGCCAACTTCTAACCGCAATAGTGACTGTGCTTGTCTGTTTAGTTTTGTGTGTAAGTGGATGTTGTGGAGATGACCCCCCCCCCCCACGCCGCCTGGTTCCCCTCCCTGGACAAGTAAGGGACCGTCAATTAAAAAAGAAAAACTCATATGACAATAAAGAGGTTCTCTAATGGGATGTTTGTTTCAGGGTTGGGGCCCAGGGGACCTTGCAGGGCGGGTATGCTGGGAGAAGGAGCATCTCTTCCCCATGCCCTACCTCCAGCCAGCCCCCACATGACCTCGTCTGGCCCCGGTGATTGGCTGACCCTCTTGGCCACTCAGACTTCCTGGGTGGTGCCTCTGTTGGAACCACAGGAGCTGTTCAGGAGGTAGTCGTGCCGGGGTGTGCCTGCTGCTGGCTACAGGGGGCCCTGGGTAGAAGTGCCTTCGTGCTAGAACCACTTCTGTAGCCTCAATCTGGGGGGCAGTTGGGCGGTGAGGGCATTTTCTGATAACTGGCTCAGTCCTGCCCAGATGTGGGCTGTGCAGTTGCAAGTCACAGGTGGCCTTTTGAGTACTTTCTCCACCTAAAAGGTTCTCTGCTCTTCCTGCCTTTCCCTAGATGGTTGGCTGACTCACAAGGGCTGGGTCTAGTGGCTGCTGTGAGTCAGAAGCCAAGTTGGGCCCTCATGGCTGGTGTCCATTTGGGGTGGGGCCAACCAGGTGGAGCACAGGACTTCAGACCCAGCTGTCTTGGGTGCCACCTTCCTGTGTTTAACCAAGAGGGTGTGGGCTGGGGCCTTGAGACTTTGGCCAGCATTGCCCTGGGCTGTCCAGCTTGCACTTTGGGCTTCTACCTACTTGGCAAGTAGAGGTATTCTGGAAACATAGCTCAAGAGCAAGCAAATCGGGGCTGGTAATGCAGGATTTATCATTTGGCCCAACCAGCTGGGCTAAATAAGAGCTCTTTTGGGTTAGATCCAGCGCTTTTGTTCCTTGGAGGGAGCCGGAAGGGGCAGTTCCCTTTTTGGCTACCGGGTGGCTGTACAGGGCTCGTAGACCATGTCAGGGTTTATGGGGGTGACAGGCAAACCCTGAAGACTGCTCCTAGGTTTCAAGCCTGGGCCTTGCGCTAGAGCCTGCTGGCCCTGGAAGATAGCAGGATTGTGCCCCCAGGATCTGGCCTCAGTGTTGTGGCTGAAGGTGTGTTGGTGGGCCCTGGAGATGTGACAAGGGAGGACAGGTAGGCCTTCTGGCTATAAAACCAAGCTCTTTATTTTTGAAGAACAGGCCAGGGACCAATGAAGTCTGGTGCCAGGAAGTGAGTAGAGGCTGTCCCTCAGCGCACCGGGGAGGAAGGGCAGGGTCCCTGGGCTTGCCCCAGGTTGTGGCTCTGCTTACCTGTGGCCAAGTATGGTGCCCATGCTGCCCTGTCTTCTGGCAGGGCCTGGCACCTTTGGGGGCGGGGCTTGCCATTTGGAAGTCATTGGGCATGTCTAGTGGTGGGGAAGGTATCTTGGGGTGGGAGATCTGGGAAACCCTGGTTACTAAAGGTCTTCGCTGCTCTAAGGCTCCCCCTTGAGGGCGATGAGAGTGTTCCGGAGAAGCAGGGTGCTGGCCTGCAGAGGAGAAAGGTCCTTGTCCTCACCTGAGGCTGCTGCTCTTCCCGCACCTCAGGTGCTCTTCCCTCCTGCCCTGCCTCTGTCTTCAGCAACAGCAGCTGCCGTGTGTCTTGCACTTGTCATAATGGTGAGGCCCTGGCTCAAGGTGGGAAAGCTGGCTGGGCGCCATGCTGGGAGACAGCTCAAGCGGGAAGGGGGGAGAGCAGCAAGTGGGCTCACCTTGGCGTGTTTGAGCTCCAGCTCTGCCAACTCAATGAGGTTCTTGCGGAAAGAGGAGACGCGGCGGGACTTGAAGTCCATGAGCTCTGGAGAGGAGCGGGGAGAGGAGTGGGGGCCCCGCAGGGTAGGCAGCCCAGCGGCAGGGCCTCCGGAGCGGCTGGGCTTACCCTGTTTGGCTGAGTCGGAGAGGCGTTCGAAGCGCTGACAGCACAGCTGCTGCTGGCTCTCGGCAGTGCGTACCTCCCGGTTCCTGGCTCGAGCCTTGTCCAAGGCCTTGTTGGCGTTCTCATAGTCGGCCAGCGCCCGAAGCCTCCGGTAAAGCAAGTCCTGGGGCCGCAAGGTGGGACTTTGCATGTGCTGCACCCACCTGCCCTCACGTTGCTCCAGTCCCACTGGCTTCCGGCCCTGAGGTCACAGTGGGGCCACTCACCTTGGCTGCCTGTGAGTCGCGCATGTAGTATCTCAGCATGTCTGACAGCTTCAGGTCCTCATCAGAGGCCACTCGACCCTCCAGCTTCTGAGTCAGAAAAGGTGGAGGTTGGAGAGGGGCCTTAGAGGGACAGCTGAGGGCTGGGGGACTGTTCCCCACCTAAATATCCTGTCTGCTTGACAGCTACTCCAGGCAAGCCCTGATGTTCAGGAAGGGAAGGCTTCACAGAGGAAGTGGTATCTGGTCTCTGGACCTTGGTGTTGAGGTGGGCATTGACAACAGCAGATGCGCAGGCCTATGTTCAGGGAACCACCCACTCATGGGGGCACTTGGATGGCAGCGGCCGGATCACAAGAAGCCCAAGATGTAAGCTAAGGACACAGAGCCCCAAGGGGTAGGGTCACCTGGGCAGGGAAGAGCTATGGTGCGACACTTCAGGGAGGCTGGCAGCCTCCAGTGACTCTTGGAGAAGAGTTCAGGAAGTGTTTGGGGCAGGATGTTGGCAGCCTGGTGCAGCCTGCCAGAGGCACGTGGCACATCCTTAAAAGTGCTTCGCCAGCCGGGTCCCCTCTCCGCCCCCCTTACTGCACACCCACCCAGGCTAGATCCCTGTCTCCACTCCTTGTTAAACTAGTCTGGAAGGTAAGTCCAGAGTCATTAGGCCCAGATTTCGAACAAAAATGACCCTGGAGATTTTCCCTGTTCTGGGACTCTTTCCTGCAAAGGATCATCTCTCCACACAAAGCAGTACTCACCCTTAACCGTTCAAAGAGCTCCGCCAATTTGAGGAAGCTCCTAGGAGGCAATGGCAGGTATTAGGGCAGTGTCTCAGGAGTGCTGAAAGCCTCCCTCTCCCCTCTTCTGAGCCCCAGCTGGAGCTTCCGCACCTCCCACCCAGAGCTGCCAGGGTGACCCCTGGTGGGCAGCCGCAGTATTACAGACATAGGGTAGGAGGGGCAAAAGGGAGGCCTCACATCTTGAGCTGGTTGACTTCCTGTGTTCCCAGGCTGCTCAGTGCAGCTGAGATAGGGATATAGTCATCTGCCAGGCCTGCTGGGGAACAGCCCACCATCAGACCACTGGTCTGCACATCAAGCCCCACCCCAGGTGTTTGTGGCCCAGGAAGGCCATTTCCTGCTCTTTACCCCCACCCAGCAGGACCTCTACAGAGAGGGGGCAGGGAATTCGGGGCCCCTTGGGACCTGCGTACACTTGTGGGAGTGCATGACACGGTCGGCCCGCAGGCAGGCGTCCCGGATGCGGGTGTGGTACTCCAGCAGAAAGGTCCGCTCGTGCTCAAAGAAGTCATCCACCTCCTGAAGGCACCAGACGTGGCCCATTTCAGCTAAGTCACCGGGAGCGTAGCTGCCACGGCCATCCAGGGGCACAGGTCTCCCTCCAGGCCAGTCCCCACCAGCGTCTTCCCTCCCACAGCCACCAAGGCGTCAGTCCTTGCTGTGGGCTGCACCAGAGGGGGGCCCCGTAGGTCACCTTGAGCCCTGACATGCCAGTGATGAGCGCTTCATCTGCAGACTTCACAATGTTCCTCAGAAACCCCCCAAGGAGCTCCTTCCTGTTCTTTCCTCGTACGCTCAGCTGAGGCACATTGGGGGAGAGGGTGTGATGGGGGGGCACTGCACTGCACACCTCCCCCACCCAGGAACAAGTCACTCGGGTCCATTTAGAGCCTGGCACCACCCTCCCCCAGGGGTGACTCTCAGGCTCTGATGCAGCTCACATCTTGGCCATATTCCAAAAAGACAAAGAAGTTGTGGTCCCGATGCAAGGTGGGGTGGGCTGCCAGGCGTTGCAGGAAGACCTCGTGCATGGCGACTGTCTTCTTGAAGATGGCGAGGTACTCCCTGGACAGAGGCAGGCAGGGTGGGCCCTCCTGGGCATGGATACCCAACTCCCTCCCACTGAGGGTCACAGAGGGCATCTCAGACATCCTGGGGGCACAGTCAGGAAGAAATCCTGGGCTGGGGTGGTGGGGGATGGGCCCAGGGCTTTGTGGCAGACTGGGCCAGGAAGCAGCACTCACGCTTCCAGCTCCTGCTTCATTTTGGCAAACTCTTCCCGTGTGATGGAGCTGTCCCCCTCGCCCAGCTTCTGCAGCTTTTCTCTTGAAGCCTCAAAGTCCGGCCTGGGAGGTGCTGGGGGGATCTGCTCAAAGGAGGGACAGAGCTGGCAGCGTCTCCAGGCTGAGAAAGCCACTGCCATGCCCCCCCACACCCTGCAGAAGCTGGGCCAGCCCGCCCCCGCCCCCCAACCACCCCTCACGATGAGGCCCGCGTAGTCCTCGTTCTCCACATAGGCGTCGTGCAGCCAGATGAACTCCTCATGCTGCCGCACCACTGAGAACTCGGTCTGGGCGAAGTGGGGCAGGCAGCTCTGGAAACGGGAAACCTGAGGTCTCCTTCCTCCCCTCCCATCTCCCCCTCCCTTCCCAGGAACCTTCCAGCCCCATATCCCAGGTGAGGCCCAAGTAGGGCCAGGTGGTCATGCTATCAGGTACGACGATGGGTGGTGGGTAGCACTTGGGGCCTGAGGGCAAGGTGGCGGAGCCTGGCAAGGGGCAGGAGCCTGGTGGTGGAATGGGGTCCAAAGGCTCTGGTGATATCTGCCTGCCTCGACCCCTCCCCTATCCAAGAGCAGAGGCTCCCATTACCCCCCTGAGCCTCACCTTGGTTTGCACAGTGAACTTCACCTTATCCCGCTCGCTCACAGCATCAGAGATCTCCACCTGTAAGGAGCTGTCTGCCTGCAGGTCCACCGACAGGGAGGAGGGCTGTGGGGAGGGGAAGCCCTGGTATGTCACCGGGGCCCCCTGGCCCGCCCTGGCCAGGCTGACCTGGCCATCACATAGCGCCCACGGCACTATGTGATGGCTGACCTGGCCATCACATAGCGCCCACGGCAGTAGCAGCGGCCCCACCCCATCCAGGGTCCTGCTAAGTTATTGCCCAGGGTGTTTCAATTCCTGCAGCACTTTTCCACCCTCCCATCCGCTGAAGCTGGATCCTACTAGCTCCCCAGCTTATAAGTGTGGAATTGAGACCATCAGAGGTGAAATCTCTTGTCTAAGGTCACAGAACTGCAAAGTGGCAAGTTGAGATTTGAACCCAGTTCCAAACCCCATGCACATTCTCAGCTACCTGCCCACCTGTCCCCAGATGTGACCTCAAGAACCTTTCACCAGGGCACAGTGAACTGGATGAGTTCCCACCTCCCTTTTCTGAGCACTCCTGAGCCATTTCCATTACTTTTAGTGCCAAGAAGCAGCGGCTTATAGGCAAAGCACAAGTGTTTCTCCAAGTGAAGAGGCCTGTGAGGCAAGAAGCTACTAGTTCCAACAAGCATTTACTGAACACCTACTATGTCCATGCCATTGTGCCAAGTGATACTAAGCAGAGGAAAGGCTTAGCTGCCACCCTACCTACAAGTATTGCTCACTATACACAAGCTGGCACTGCCCCAGCGCTCACACCCATACAGCTCATTCTCTTCCAGTCTCTGGCACACGGTGGGAACCAGTGTGACCTCTAGCACCATAGATTAACTTTACTGGTCCTGAACTTCATCTATATTGCCATTATAGAGTTTATGCTCTCGTGTCCACACTCTTTATTGAGAACCGGCAATGTTGCTGAGCGGGGCTGTGGTCCTTTTGCAGGGCTGGGTAGCATTCCATCACATGAATGTGTCCTAGTGTGCGTATCCACTCCTCTGTTGGTGGTGATTTGCATTATTTCAAGTTCGAGACTTCGGGATAAAGTTGCCATGAATATACCTGCATAAGCTTTTGGAGGTCCTATGCATTTATAGATCCTTTGAACTTCCATGTACATGTACATTTTAGAAACAATTTGTTAATTTCCACCACAAAAACCTTGGGGCATGTTGACTGAGACTGCACTGAATATGTAGATCAATTTGAGAGGGATAACCCTTTCTGCAATATTTAATCTCCCAATCCATGAACATGGAATATGTTTGAATTATTTATGTTGTCTTAATTTTTCTCAGTAATGTTTTATAGTTTCCTCTGTAGAGAGGAAACATCTCTTTGTTAGGTTTTTTTCTTAGGTATCTGGTGATATTTTGTTGTTGTTATTTTAAATATATTTTTAAAAGATTTCACTTATTGGGCCTCCCCGGTGGCGCAGCGGTTGAGTGCTGGGTTGCGAAGCTGCCTGCAGCCTCTGCAGCGCCGGTTCGATCCCCGGCTGCTCCCCGGTCACCGAAGGAGGGTCCCACATGGCGCGCAGACCTCTCCTGCTGCCCGCTGCTCCCCTCAGCAGTGTCCTTCAGTCCTTCTGCCTGCTCTGCTCCCCGCTCTGGCTCTGGTGAATTCTCTCACCCTCCCCGCGCTTCTGACTGTACCCAGTGCTTGTATAAATAAATGAATAAATCAAAAAAAAAAAAAAAGATTTTACTTATTTATGCATGCAAGAACTGGGGTACAGGGCAGAGGTGCGGGGGGGAGAGGATTCACCAGAGACAGAGTGGGGAACAGAACAGGCAGATTGACCAAAATACACTGCTGAGGGGAGCAGCAGGCGAGTCAGAACAGGTCTTCTGCACCATGTGGGTAGCTCCCTGGCCGGGGCTCGAACTCATGCTGCAGTGGCTGTGGATAGCTTCATAGGTTGAATCTTAACCCCTTGTGCCACCAGGGAGGCCGTATTTTAAATATTTTTAATGGTTTGTTGTTAGTATATGAACACATACTATTGATTTTTATATACTTACTCTGCGTCCATGAACCTTGCTAAGTGTACTTACTCTTTTTAAGAGTTTGTAGATTCTTTTGGATTCCTACAGAGGTAATCCTATAATCTAAACTACTGACAGCATTAGTCTCTTTCTTTCCAACCTTTTTACCTTTCACTTCTTTTTCTTGCCTTATTGCAATTGCTAGCGTGCTAAGTCCTCTACTACAATGCAGAATTAGTGATATGGTGATAATGGGAATCCCTGACCTCAGGTAGATGCATTGCATTAAAAACATAGTCCTGAAAATGTTTTTAGATACTCTATCAAATTTAAGTTCCCTTCTATGCTTAATTTGATGAGAGAATGTTGATTTTTTATCAAAATTTTCTCCCTTTATTGAGATATCATGTAAATTGTTTTGTTACTCTGCATATGTGCTAATTTCATTAACTGATTTTCAAACGTCACATCACCTTGCATTCCTGGAAGAGGATCTTTGTTTTTTTTTTGTTTGTTTATTTATTTATTTATTTATACGTACAAGAACTGTACAGGTACAGGTCAGAGGTGGGGGCACGGTGAGAGGATTCACCATAGACAGAATGGGGAGCAAAACAGGCAGATTGACAGAAATACACTGCTGAGGGGAGCAGTGGGCAAGACAGGAGAGGTCTGCTGCGCCATGTGGGTAGCTCCCTGGCCAGGGATCGAACTAATAACTGCAGTGGCTATGGACAGCTTCATAGTGCTGCGACTTAACCCCTTGTGCCACCAGGGAGGCCCAGAAGAGGATCTTTGTCATGAAGTATTACCTTTTAATATACAGCTTATGCAAGTTGGTAATATTTTGTTTCCGACTTCTGCACTGTTTTCACAAGAGATATTCGCCTGCATTTTCCATTTTCCCTTTCTTGTAATGATCTTGACAGGTTTATTGTGAGTGGGGGGGGGTGTTAAAATATACATAACATAAAAGTTACCATTCTAGGGCTTCCCTGGTGGCACAGGAATTCAGTCTCAGTACTATCAAGCTATTGCCAGCCACTGACAACTGAGTTTGATCCCTGGCCAGCGAGCTGACCCACATGGCGCAGCAGACCCCTCCTGTCTTGCCTGCTGCTCCCTTTAGCAGTGTATTTCAGTAGATCCACCCATTATGCTCCCCACTCTGTCTCTGGTGAATCCTCTCAACCCCTCTCCCCCCAGACCTCTGGCCTATACCAGTTCTTGTATGCATAAAGAAATTTTAAAAATCTTGGGAAAAAAAAAGTTATCATTCTAACCATTTTCAAGTTCAGGGGTAGTAAGTATATACACAGTGTTGTGCAACCATCACCACTGTCCATCCTCTTGCCAAGTTTTTGTATCAAGGTTCTGCTGTCTTAAACAAGGAGCGGTGGCCCCTATTTCTGCCTTTGGAATAACTTACATAACAACAGTGCTAGTTCTCCTTTAATGCTAGAATAACTCACATGTGACATTATCTGTGCGAAGAGATATATTTTTAAAAAGTTGAAAATTACAAATTTAGTTCCTATGATAGGAATAGAACTGACTACTCAGGTTTTCTACTTGTTTCAAGTTTGGTAAAAGTTGCACTTTTCAAGATATTTGAAATTTCGTGAAATTTTTCAAGTTATTGACATTAACTTGTTCTTAAATAGTTCACACTCTTTCTAATGTCCGAAACATCTCTAAGCATTGTCCCCTTTATCATCCCTGATGTTGACAGTGAATATCTTCTCCCTTTCTCCTAATCTCCCTCCTGCTTTTTTTTCCTTTCTCTCTTTTATCGGCCTTGCTAAACTGATAACCAGGTTTTACTAGTGTTTTCAAAAAACTATTTTTCACAGTTTTGCTTTTCTCCATTTGTATATTTTTTCTAATTGATTTCTACTCAATATTTTGAAATCTAGTTACTTTTTTGTTTTGATTCCTACTTAATTATATTGGATCAAAGATCACATTCTATATGATTTCAATCTTTAAAAATATGATTCTTGCTTTATATATAGCTCAACATATGATGTGTTTTAGTAAATGTTTCATGTGCACTTGAATGTTTTTCTAGTTGCTGGGTATAGATTAAGTTGCTTAATCATGTTTTTGTAAATCTTCTAAATTCTTACTGATTTTTTTGGTCTGCTTTGAGAGAGCAGCATTTATTGAGAGAGTTGTGTTACCCCTCTAAACTATAACTGTGGATTTTTCTCCTTTTCTGTCATCTTTTTCTTCGATGTTTTGAAACTGTATTATGAGGTACATATAAATTTAGGACTGTTTTATCCTCTTGTTGAGTTGACTGTGAAATCATTAGTAAATGTTCTGCTATTTCTAGTAATTCTTTGATTTACATTTCTACTTTGTCTGAATTCATATAGCCACACCAATTCTCTTTTGGTTAGTGTATTGATGAGATATCTATACCTATATCTATCTCCATATATCCATTTCTTTTTTTAAAAAAGATTTACTTTTATTTATGCATACAAGAACTGGGGTGTAGGTCAGAGGTGCAGGGGGTGAGAGGATTTCCTAGAGACAGAGTAGGGAGCAAAACAGGTGGATCTACTGAAATACACTGTTGAGGGGAGCAGCAGGTGAGACAGGGGAGGTCTGCTGTGCCATGTGGGTCAGCTGCCTGCCAGGGATGGAACTCATGCCGCAGTGGCTAGTGATAGCTTGATAGCTGGTACTTAACTCCTGCACCACCAGGGAGGCCCTATATCTCCATTCTTTTTATTTTTTAAAAAAGATTTATTTATTTATTTATTTATACAAGCACTGGGTACAGTCAGAAGCATGGGAGGGCGAGAGAATTCACCAGAGCCAGAGCGGGAAATAGAACAGGCAGAGTGATGAAATACACTGCTGAGGGGAGCAACGGGCACGGCAGGAGAGGTCTGTCGTGCCATGTGGGACCCTCACTGGTTAGCCGGGGATGGAACTGGCGCTGCAGAGCCTGCCGGCAGCTTCGCAGCCCACTGCTCAACTGCTGTGCCATCAGGGGAGGCCCACCTATATCTCCATTCTTACAGAAAAAACTTTCTGTGTCCTTGTACTTAAAGTATGTCTCTTAACAGAATATAGTTCTCTATTAAATATCCAAGCTGCAAATGTTTGTTTTGTAATTAGAGTGTTTAGTCCATAATTATTGTAATTAATGTAGTAGACTATAAACCTGCCATCTTGCTCTGTTTTCTCTGCCCCAGCTGTTTTTTATTCCTTTATTCTTTCTTCCCTGCCTTCCATTAATTAGTCAAGTATTTTATATGATTTTTTTCATTTCTCCTCTATTATATTTTTACTCACATATCCATTTATTATTCTTTTCATCTCCCTATATTTAAGGGAAAATCTTAGAGAAAGCAATACTTCATCTACAAGATAAGTTCTAACTATAAACTTTCGAAGTCTGGCATCTATAAAGGCTGGGGGTGTACCCATCAGGTTGACAGCCTAGTCCCAGTCCATGCCCACAAAACACAGCCTCCCACACAGTAACCGTACTAATAACAATAATAGCTACCGCATATATTTGCTGTTACAATATGCCAGGCACTGCTCTAAGCATGCATATATATATATATATTCTTTTTTTTTTTAATAGAGGCATGTTTTATTTATTTATTCATTTGTTTGTTTTTGTTTATACATGCACTGGGTACAGTCAGAAGCGCGGGAGGGTGAGAGAATTCACCAGAGCCAGAGCGGGGAGCAGAGCAGGCAGAAGGACCGAAGGACACTGCTGAGGGGAGCAGCGGGCGGCAGGAGAGGTCTGCGCGCCATGTGGGACCCTCCTCCGGTGGCTGGGGAGCAGCCGGGGATCGAACCGGCGCTGCAGAGGCTGCTGGCAGCTTCGCAACCCAGCGCTCAACCGCTGCGCCACCGGGGAGGCCCATATATATATATATATTCTTCAAATAAATTTTTTAAAGACTTATTTTATTTACTTATGCATACAAGAACTAGGGTATAGGCCAGAAGTGTGGGGATGGGGGTGGTGAGAGGATTCACCAGAGACAGAGTGGGGAGCAGAATAGGCAGATCTATTGAAATCTACTGCTCCCTGGCAGGAGCTGATGGAACTCAGGCTGAAGTGGCTGGCAATAGCTTGATAGTACTGAGACTTTAACCCCTGCACCACCAAGGAGGCCCCCCTTCTTAATTTAATTAACCATGAGTATGAACACGGATAAACACTGAAACATATCTCTTTCTTCTATTTCTTGTGTCTCTCAGCCCCTCTCATATTTCTAAACTCTACTTGAACCCTACTCCTGATACCTTGGCTTTTCTGATACTCCTAGGGCAGGTTCTTCCTGTGCCCAACTGCTCCCCACAAAAATCCCTGGTGGTGCAAGGGGTTAAGCACCACACTATGAAGCAATCCGCAGACTCTGTAGCTTGAGTTTGATCCCTGGCCGGGAGCTACCCACATGGCGCAGCAGACCTCTCCTGACTCGCCTGCTGCTCCCCTCAGCAGTGTACTTGGGTCAGTCGGCCTGTTGTGTTCATTGCTTTGTCTCTGGTGAATCCTCTCACCCCCCACACCTCTGGCCTGTACCCCAGCTCTTGTATGCGTAAATGAATAAAATCTTTTTTAAAAAAATCACATTCTGACTCATTGGCGCAGTAGGGCCCCTTTTCCCCATGTCCTTCCTGCTGCCTCAGTATGTCTGCTCTGACCTGCAGCGCTGGTAACTGAGGGAGATGGACACATCTTAATTCTGTCACAGCCCACCACGTACATACCACAACCCCCAAAAGTGTGTGCCTCTGAGTGGCCAGTCTGGCACAAGAATGCTCAATAACCATTCACTGAATGAAGTCAAGAGCAAACAACGAGGCGTGAATGGCCTCAGGATTACAAGAAAGCAGATACACAAGCCAAGCCAGTAACGCCAAGCAAGACCTCCCCCCTTGAGAAAGGAGACTGCAGGCTTCTCCATCGCCAGCACCCCTCCTTCCTTTTCTCCCCATCGCGCCAGCATGGGCCTGGGCTGGGCAGCGGGAACGGCAGTGAGCGGTCCCTTTTCATCGCGCAGGGCAACGGGAAACCCTGTCTCCTCTGGCGTCCTCACCGGTGCCCCTGCAGGTGCCACAGAGGCGCCCCACCCCCTTGCCGGGTCTTTCCTCTCTAGCGAGCACTCTCTCTCTCTCTCTCTCCCCCCCCCCCCGCCCCCGCCTCGACTGGGCATGACTGGGCATCGGGCGTGAGGTGGAGGCCGGGAGGGCTGCATCCTTTCCCTACCTTGCTGTCCTTCCCTGCCTCCGGTGGCTGCTCCATCACTGCCCTTTGCGGCCGCAGCGCCCCGGGGTTCGGCGGCTGCCCCCGCGGCGCGCTCCCGCAGCCTGGTCCGGGCGCGCCCTCGCCGAGGCCGGGCCCCGCGGACGCTCGCCCCGCCGCGCGAGGAGTCGCCGGGGCGGGCGGGGCGGGCGGGACTCCCCGCCCTCCCCGCAGCCGCGCCTTTTGATTGGATGCCAGGCTCGCCGCGCGCGACGCCATTGGTCGCTACGCCTGTCGTTCCCGACCCAGGCCCCAGCTTTTAAGGCGCCGCGCGGCCCTGAGCGGGTGTGGTACTGGCGACCGGGGGGGTGAGGGGAGGGGTGAGGGGAGGGAGGGGTGAGGGGAGGGGTGAGGGGAGGGGTGAGGACAGGGGCTCCGGGGCCCCTGCGGTCTCCGGCCACCCCGGCCCCGACCACACCCCCAGGCCGGGGCTGCCCGCCGCGCGCCCCCAACGGCCTCGCGCGGTCTGCGCGTGCGCGTAGCGCGGCCTCGGGCGGCGGGCGGCGGGCGGGGGGCGGCGGGGGGCGGCGGGCGGGCGACATGGGGAGCCGGGGAGGGGAAGGGGGCTGAGGGCGGGTGACGCTTCTGGGGAAGGGGCTGCCGTTGGGATTTTCGCGCTGGGCTATGAAGAGGCGGCGGGGGAGGCCGCGCAAGGCGTCGAGGGGCCGCCACGAGACCGGCCGCCGCAAACCCCGAGGCCAGTCCCCGGACCGCGGGCCGTCGCGGCCGTCGCCGGGCCGCACAGGGCCGCCTGAGGTGTTTGAGAAGCTGTGGGTGCCCTGGAATGGGCTCGTCGTGGTCGGAAAGAGAATGGAGCTCCTGGGTAGAAACACGCAGAAGCCGAAGCTGGAGGCTGACGACTGGAGGCTGGAGGGCGTGGAAAGGACGGCCTCGAGAGACCAGCCAGGCCTGACCCAGGAGAGGCAGGATTTGACGCCCGTGCGCCGCGTCTCCAGTGCCCTGCAGGCCCGCGCGGGCCTGGGGAGGGACAGTTCACAGGGGAAGGGGGAAACGCCAGAGGTCAAACACAGAACTGGGGCAGAATCCGAGAGCGCAGGGACGTTAGCAGGGCCTAGGAAGGGCCACAAGGCCAAGGAGAGGTTGAAGTTTGTTGAGGCGGTGGAATTCCGTGGAGAGGACTTGAGAGCGTCAGTATTTACAATAAAGCAGGAGGGGGAGATGCTGAGGCCAAATGGGAAGAAGCTGAGTTTGAGTGGAGAGAGTTTGAGGTTGAGTGGAGAGAAGCTGAGTTTAGGTGAAGACAAGCTGAGGTTGAGTGGAGAGAAGCTGAGGTTGAGTGGAGAGAACCTGGGGTTGAGTGGAGAGAAGCTGAGTTTAGGTGAAGACAAGCTGAGGTTGAGTGGAGAGAAGCTGAGTTTAGGTGAAGACAAGCTGAGGTTGAGTGGAGAGAAGCTGAGGTTGAGTGGAGAGAAGCTGAGGTTGAGCGGAGAGAAGCTGAGGTTGAGCAGAGAGAAGCTGGTGTCCAGCCGGGAGAACCCGCCTACCAGTGGAGAGATGGTGACAGCCGGTGTAGAGACACAGGAGTCGGGTGGAGAGAGGCAGTTGTCATTGGGAAGAGAGAGGCGGGAGTCCTGGGAAGAGAGGCGGGGGTCTAAGGGGATTAGGAGAGAGAGACAGGGGTCCTTGGCAGAAAAGGTGCTGTTTAAGGGAGACAGGCGAGGATCCAAGGGAGGGAAGTTGGGGCTTAGGGGAGAGAAGCAGACGGCCACGGAGGAGAAGAGAGGCAGCAGTGACGAGAGGGGGCGCTTAAGAATGGGGAGCATAGATGAGGAGCAGGTGGAAAGAGTGGTAGAATTTACCAGTGATGGAAAGTTCGTAGCTGCTGACGATACGGAGACGGAAATTCTGGCTGACAGGACTGAGGAGAAGGATGAACCTGGGGGGATGGCAGATGCAGTGAAAGCTGAGGAGGTGGCGGAAGTTAAGGAAGAGGTGGAAGCCTAGGAGGAGGGCTGGAAGCTGAGGAGGGCGTCTTGCCTGGAGGGAAAGACGCTCCGGGTGAATCTGCCTCTGTGGAAGAGAGAGAGGCTACAGATGAAGAGCCTGGTGATTGACGCAGATAAAGGATTAAAGCTAAAGAAGGGAAGAGAAGCAGGTGGGGTGGTATTGCAGGTCCAAGAGGAGAAATCAGAGCCAAACAGAACATTATTGATCCTGAAGGGGCAAAGAGAGCAAAGGCGAGCCTGTGTGCCAGAGAAGTAGGGGTGGGCGTGGAGACCCACGAGGGATAAAAGTGGACCAAGGAAGTGAAGAGAGTGACGGAGAGTGCCGCGGGACCCCTGGAGGAGGAAGGAAAGATTGGATAATGTGTACCAGGCAGAGGAAAACTGGGTACCGGTTACTTGGGGAAGAGCCGTGACTGAGGCCCCTGTGGGGAAAAGTGTGAGGCGTGGCTTTAGCGTGCGCTGGGAGCCTCGGGTCTGACGGTGACTGAGTGTGTGAGCCGGGGGAGGATGCAGTGAGAAAGAGGGAAAGTCACAGCAAGATAAAGGAGCGACAATACGGGCTGGGGGCGGACCTGCAGGCCGAGGCCAGCGAAGGAGACCCTGGAGAAGAACGGGGCACTCAACGCGGAAAAGCCAGAAAACGGGAAGAAAAAAGTAAGACGCCAAATCCCGTAGTGGGACCATCGCTTGTTGGGTGTTTACGCTTCTGCGCCGTCTCCATGTCCTCCTCCCCCACGCAGCCAGTGTCACGACTTAACCCGACAGGCTTCTCTGAGGGCTCTGTGCCTCTGCACCAGGGGCCAGCCTGTTGGTCTTGCTTCTGACTAACCCCCCAATTGTATCCAGAGTAGCTGCTGGCCTCCACTATTGAATGACTTTACCATCACCACCATTTCCCCCACGCCCTTCACACCCGCAGCAAACTTGAATTGCTTCTAATTGATTTGAAGGTATGATGATTTGCATTATTGTTTCCATCTGTTACTTATTCATGTAACCACGTGGACTTTTTCTTTTTCCAAAGATTTATTTATTTATGCATACAAGAGCTGGGGTACAGGCCAGAGGTGCAGGGGGTGAGAGGATTCACCAGAGCCAGAGCGGGGAGCAGAACAGGCAGACTGACTGAAGTACACTGCTGAGGGGAGCAGTGGGGGAGTCAGGAGAGGTCTGCTGCGCCATGCAGATTGCTCCCTGGCCGGCCGGGGAATTGAACTCGTGCTGCAGTGGCTGCAGAGAGCTTCATAGGTTGCGTCTTAACCCCTTGCGCCACCAAGGAGGCCCACATGAACTTTTTCATCACTTCTTTTGTGTCTGTCTCCATTGAAGACGTCTTTTATGTCTTCCACATCCCACCTACTGTCCACCCTCATCCCAGGGAAGAGAGAAGGACCCCCCTGAATGCTTCCTGTTAATACATCGATGTCAAGACTTAGGCTCTTACATCCTGTTTGCCAGTGGTCATGGATGTGAGAGGTGGCAACAAGCAGTTATGGGTAGTTAGGACAAAAGGAACACCAGCCCCCACCCCGCTTCACCTTTTTTTTTTTCTTTTTTAAATATTTGTTTATTTAAGCACTGGGTACAGTCAGAAGCGCGGGAGGGTGAGAGAATTCACCAGAGTCAGAGCTGGGAACAGAACAGGCAGAAGGACTGAAGTACACTGCTGAGGGGAGCAGCTGGTGGCAGGAGAGGTCTGCGCACCATGTGGGACCCTACCGGCGCTGCAGGGGCTGCGGGAGGCAGCCTAGTGCTCAACTGCTGCGCCACTAGGGGAGGCCCCCGCTTCACCTTTTTCTTTTAAAATGTATGTAAAATTTCTAGGGAGTAGAAACTTCATCATAGCATAGACTAACACTAGTATCATAACACAAATTTATAGTAGCCTGGATTTTCAAATGAAGTTTTCTCCATACCCTTTGCTAAATACCCCCAAAGATCCAAAGGATCAGTAAACCACTTGGCCTGCTTCTGTTCATATGCCAGACCTAACATAGCAATCCCAGTCCCTCCTGCCATTTTCTTTCTTGGAGTTTGTCATCCTCTGGGGCTGAAGGAGAGGGGCTGTGTCCTAGGCTGCTTCCCTGGGCAGTGAGCCGCCCTGGGTTGGGTCTCCTACTACCTGCATCTTAGGTAGTCTCCTCTTTCTGTTTTACAGCTTCATTTAGGTCAAACACCAAACATCATCTAATGACTTCTAGAGAAAGTAATCATGGAGGCCAACTTTGTGACACCTCATCTGTCTGAAAGCAGATTTTCCTCTCATATTTGATTGCTGGTTTCCCTGGCAATGGAACGGTAGGTTGGGAGTAGTATCCCCTTAGACTGTTAAAGGCATTGCCCACTATCTGCTCACTTCCAAGTGTTGCTGTTTCGTTGAGTCCAGTGTTGTTCTTTTATTTTTCATCCTATGGATATATGACCCACTTTTCTTCTCAATGTAAATTACCTGTTTTCTACCACCCCAGTGCTCAGCCTACACCCTCATCCTTGTTCTCAAAAGAATAGCCCAAATTTCTATCTGGAGGACACTCTACTGCTTTCTTTGAGAACATTCCTGTGTGAAAGCAGTAACACAATGAACAAATAAATTGTACCCCTTGTTGTGCTCCTACATTTTACATCAAACTGCACCAAATCATTTCTAGAAACATGCTGTAATTTCTCTCTTCTTAAAGAAGAAAGCCTCTCTTACCCACACACATTGCCTTGCTCCTCATGGCAGGCACAAAAACAGCCCCCCAAAGATCTAGTCACGTCTTAGTATATGTGCTGCCGAAGCGAGCACTCTGTTCACGGCTTAAGCCCAGAATCGGTGACTATTACCTCCTAGGACAGAAGAGCAGATACTGGTAAAGCAAAAGGTGCAATTCAGGTAAAGGTTTTGAGAGGGGGCCTTCTTCTGGATAATCTGGGTAGCTGCAAGTGCCACCACAAGTGTCCTCACAGACCACAGGGGAGATCAGGCTCACAAGGCAGAGGCAGCGGGTCAGCCACACGCCAGCAGCCCAGCAGTGTGCGCTGCAGGGCCAGAAGGGGCGGAGAATGAATTCTTCCCTAGAGCCTCTGTGGGGACAGTGGCCTCAGCCACTGCTGTGATGTTGTACTTCTGCCCCCAGAACTGTTGTTTCAGGCCACCCAGTTAGTGGTCATTTGTCACGGCAGCCACAGGACTCAACTACATTCTCGGAAAGTAGAAATTCTCCAAAAAGTTGTCTGCCTTGCTGTCTCTAAATCTCCTTTTCATCTGCCTTTTTGTAGCACACATTTTAATCTGTACAGAACAACGAAAAGATTAGAGCAACTAAATATTCTCTACTTAGATTCAACAGTTCAAGAGCAGCTTGCCCTATTTGCTGTGTCTCTGTTTACTTCACATGACTTCTATGAATAATCACTTCCTCCTGTGGATCCTTAGGCATCCACAATGCCTAAGTGAATTTAAAATGTTTTAATTTAATAAATTTAAAAGAATAATTCCTTAATATCACCTAGCATCCAATATATATTTGCATATCCATAGGATGCAAAATATTCAAATCTCCTTCCTCACCCCCGAGTATATTTTGTAAATTTTTCCCCAGCCCAGGCGCCTTCAAATCAGGGCTCATGTCTATACTGAACGTGATTTTTAATTCTTTTTCATCTATGTTGGCCTCCTCATTTGGCTTTTTAGCAACTTTGACTTTTTGAAGACTTCAGGCCTGTTTTCTCGGGGATTCCCACAGCCGCCTTTCTCTGCGTCCCAAAGTGGCCGTTTCATGTCTGTGGCCTGGGAGTTGGGGCTGTGGGCCCTCAGCTGTTTTTATGCAGCCCTTGTCACCCCCTGACTTGTTTTTGTTCTGTGGTTTTTCACGCTCCCTCTCTCTTTCCGTCCCTGCTGTACCGTCAGCTCCGTGAGGGAATCTGTGTCTGCATTATCTGGCCTCAGCCAGAGGCCAGCCAGCCGGAGGAGGCGCAAGTGTATCTGGGCGGTGAGTCAGTCCGCCACATTGGTGACTTAACCTGTCTCGTTGCCTTTTTTTTTTTTAAAAGATTTATTTATGTATGCATACAAGAGCTGGGGTACAAGCCAGAGATGCGGGGGGTGAGAGGATTTACCAGAGCCAGAGCAGGGAACAGAACAGGCAGACTGACTGAAATACATTGCTGTGGGGAGCAGCGGGTGAGACAGGAGAGGTCTGCCGTGCTATGTGGGTTGCTCCCTGGCCAGCTGGGGATCGAACTCGTGTTGCAGAGGCTGCAGATTGCTTCATAGTGCAGTGCTTAACCCCTTGCACCACCAGGGAGGCCCTGTCTCGGTGACTTTTAACGTCTGTGAAGAAGTCTCTACGAGAAGGGACCCTGTTCCTTATCTCACGGGTTTGAAGCCCTCAAGCGCGCCTGGCACTGCCTTTTCACCTGCTGGAAGATTGCTTAGCCCTAACTTCCCTGTAGCTCTGAGGGTGTTCTTTCCCCGTCCAGCCTGGCCACGTAAGAGTCTAGATCTAGTCCATGTCTGAGCCATTCTTTGCGGCCTGGTGTGCATGCAGACTGTCTCCTAAGCCTCTTCCTGTTCTCCCTGCTGGTCGGTCAGAGTTGCAGGTACCACAGCGCTGGGACTCTCCTGCGGCAGGCACTCGCTGACACTGATGTCTGTCTCATCAGAGCAACTTCGCAGGTGCCTTCTGCGTTCACCACCACTTCTTCCCACTGCTCTTTGAGAAGGAAACATGACTCTCAACTCTGCTGTCTGGGAGCTGCCCGGGCTGGGCCCTGAGCTGCACTGCAAAGCTCTCTGCTGAATCACCTCCCTGTTTTTATTCAACAATCACCCCCCATCCCCCTCTCCCTTACCTCCCACCCTATTTCCTAGCCTCTTGCCTGGGGGCCACGAATGATGTACAAGACAACCCTCATTCCCTGGGGGGAGACCTTGAATGATGCTGCAGTGGCAAGTTCCTAAAAACACAAATGCTACAAAGGTGCGTGTTTATGTTCTTTCCCAGGTCTGTCTTCCCGACATCGTCCACTCCTGGCCTCGCTGCTGACTCAGTACTGAGCAGGCCCGAGATCAAGACCAGGAGTGCTGGGGCCGGCCCGGGGCACACTGCAGGGCGTGCCAACAACAAGCTGCGCCATCGGATTCGTTCTGTGCCCAGATCGCGTTTTCTCCCAGGATCAGATCAGCAGGTGCGTTCCACTGAGGCCGCAGGAAAGGTGGCAACCAGACATCGAGACAAGTGCAGATATATCCAGTAAGTGCAGATATATCCAGTCAGCTGGGGCCCTAGAACTTTCTATATGTATAAAACCAAAATGCTCACAGGGAATTGAGGGCCCCTGAGTGGTTTCATTTATTTTTGTTATTCTGTTCTTTCTTGGCATGTTCTCAGTGGTCCCTGTTTCTTATAACAGGATGTGTTAGAAGCGCCATCGCCATTGATGTTTTAAAATTGTATTATGGAGACCACATTGGTTTACAATGCTGTGTGTGTTTTGGGGTTAGGATCACACCTGTACTAATGAGTGTTTCTACCGCATGCCCACCACCACTGTCCCACAGTCCACTGGGATCCCCCCTTGCTCCCCCGCTTCTCTCGCGCTCTGGTGGCCTCAGTTCTGTAGTGGATTGCAAAGGTTGTGACATTATTTTTTTACTTTTGTTCAAATGTCCTAATGGTTGGTTCCATTCATTCATTCAGCAAACACTGCACACGCACTGCGTCCTGGGTGGGATGCAAGCAGTGTGTAGGACCACGTTTAGGCCCCCGGTAGCCCGTTGAGACAGATGCCACAGTGCGCAGTGAGATGGGCTGGGGGGGAGCCCCAGGGGAGGAGGCAGTGGCAGTGGGGGCTGTTCACAGGGTGGTCGGGGAAGTGTCTCCATAGCGATGACCCACTAGGGCTGGGCCTGGAAGGGTGTGAGGCCCTTGACACTGGGGAGAAGAGCACAGATGTTCTATTTCTTTTGTTAATTAATTTTTTAATTTTCTTACTTTGTTGTGCATTTTTGTACAATATTTGCTCTCTCCCCTCAGGTGTAGTCCCATGAGTCTCCCACCACCATGGCACCATGACTGTCACCACAGTCCCCTGTGCTCTTCCCTCCGATTTGACCCCTCCCCTGCTGCAATCTAGGGTTTCTCTGCAAGTTTTGTCTTTTTCCTGATCGTTGGTTTGGTTTCCCTGTAGTCCCCCCCATTAAGGGGGATTTTTCTTTTTCCTTCTGACTTATTTCACTTAGCATAATCCCTTCCAGCTCCATCCATGTTGCCGCAAATGACGCGCGTTTGTTTTTTTTGATCGCTGAGTAGTATTCCATTGTCACAGGGGTTCTCAGCAGAAAGAATGGAGTTGCCTTGGTGGGCTGGCTGGGTGTGTTCCCGCAAAGGCAGGTGCTGTGGATGGGGGCAAGGAGGGTGCTACAGCGACAGCTAGAGGGGAGCTGGGGAGAGCTGACCCCCACCTGGAGCAGTCAGCGGGTGGTCAGAGCAGGAGCTGAGCTGGGGGGTGACCAGAGGATGAGGCAGGAAGGAGGCAGAGAGAGTGGGGATGAAGGCAGGAGGAGAGTGTGGAGAGGTTTTGACAGGCTTGGCTGGTTCACAGTGTATGGATCGTGAGGAGGGAGCCTGAGCTTGAGACTGCGGTAGCTGACACTGCCAGCAAATTCACACGCAGTCTCGCTGGATTCATCCTACCCTACAAGAGGGGTTGTGTGATTATTGGCATTTTATTTATTTTAAGTTTATTTATAATTTTTTTTATTTTTTACATCATTGCTCATTTTCAAACAATATTTGTGTCCCCCCACCCCTGATTATTGGGATTTTGTAGATGAGGCAGTTGGGGCATGGAGTTGTCAATCAAATTGACAAGTCAGGTGTGAGGTGGTAAGTGGTGGGGTTAGGATCTGAACCCAAGAGAGTCGGCACCCTCAGCTGCTACCAAGTAGCATTGGCGGTGAGCAGACACCAGTGCCATGACTGAGGGGTGATCTGGCCAGCCAGGAAGCGGTGCCGGAGCGCATGTTCTGCTCACCTACCACCCCCCACCTCCCTGCCCCTCAGCCCAGGCTCACAAGCAGGCCTTGAGGTGCCTCCTCAGGCCAGAGGTGTGTTAGGCTTGGCCTAGAAAGTATTCTAAAACCATTTTTAGCACATTTTTATTGCTCACATTTGAAAATATGGAAATTCACATTAAAACGTGGGTTTCTGGCAGCTTTTGAAAATCAAGAACAGGCCACACTGGGCCAGGAGGCCGCTGAGCTGCCTTCCTCGGCCTTGGGCTGGAGCCTATGTACCGAAGTTGCCAGACCCCAGGGGTCCCCACACAGCTACCCATCTTGCATCTCTGCTGTCCCCCCCACCTGCTGATCTTGCTCCATTCCTGGCTGGGCTGGTGCGTTTTGTCTTCTGTCAAGTCTAGGCCTCCGGATTACAGGAGAAATGGCTGACTACATATTTGAACCTTAGGGAATGAAGGGTAAAGACAACATGTTTTGCTGTGTTTCTTTTCCCTTCAAGCTGTGGGAACTGAGAAAGCTAAGCACCCACAACGCTTGAGTGCCCACAGGGAGGAGGACCGTGCAGGCCAAAGGTCAGAGTCCTAGTTCCTGAAACCCACACAAAGCAAAAAGTAATATAAATCACACCATGGAAAATGGCAGAAGCAACGGCAGCTTGACAAGTCCGGCTGTGATTTTTTTGTTTAATGTTTTTGTCATTAATAACTGGCTTGCATTTTGAGCAGCTGCTTTGGACCCTTGAAAAGAAGTTTTCATCATCTCCATAGCTTGGAATTCTCTGCAGAAACTTAGTTTCAGAACACTTTAAAAATGTTTATGACTTATTGAAGTTGAAAACATGTTTCTGTACTGCTAAGTTACAGTGTGCAGGGGCAGGGTGCTGGCATTTGCCCATGTAAACATTTTGTTACATTTGAGATGCAGCAACAGCCCTGCTGGCGGTGATCAGGGTGGTTAGGGTGGATGGATGGTGGCTTTTACACTAGTGAGTTTGCCCGCAGTGTGTGGACTGTGTTTAGAGATACAGCTTCACTCATAGCAGGAATCTAGAAAACTTAAATAAGGGACCAGGAAAATGAATATAAGAAAGTGAACTATGAACCAGAGACACTTTTTGGGGGTGATTGGGGTCAGAATGGGGCGTTTGCAATTGTATGGGGGAATATAAAAATAAAATTTAAGATTAAAAAAAAAAAAAGAAAAATAAAACTGAAATAATGCCTAGAAAAAGAAGGGAAAAGGAATAATTTTGATAAAATAAATAGTATTTCCTGGGTGACTTATAGAGATACAGCTTCAAATAGTGGATGAAATGGAGCTGACCCTCCTTTCGGAATTTGATGCGTACCTGGGCCACATGGATTCAGGAGTAGGAGGGAGGCGGCTGCCCCCAAGGGACACAGTTTCTCAGGCCACCGGGTCTTAGGCCCACTGTCCGTCTCGTGACGGTCTACGTCCAGGCAGGCACGCTGAGCTGGTGCTGGAGAGGCAGCCCCGCCCGCCTCCCCTGGGAACTAGACATCGTCATACAAGTTCCTTGTCGCTTTGGCCTCAGGAGCCGTTTCTCCACGGGTTACACAGGTGAATCTACAGAGTGAAGCCGCACTCAAGGCTGCTCCTCTGACTTGGCCCCTCCTCCTCCTCCTCCTCCTCCGAGACCACCCCCCCCACACACACACATGCACCACTAGGTGGGACCTGGTCCTGTACTGTGAACAGTTATCTTGATTTTGATTTTGCTCTTTTCCTTCCAGACTTGTCTGGCCCCTTCTGCCCCTTTCCTGTGGGGCTCCACCTAAGGTGCCTTAGACTCGTGGCAGGCTTTTGGGTCTCAGTGACCCTGCTTTGGGCTGACCCTGTTTGGCTGGGCATTCATCCACCAGGGCGTGGGTAACTTTGGGTGCTTGATTTGGAAACTACATTCTTTCTCGTTTTCTTCTCTTATCGAAACACACTAATTGCATTCAAGTTCCTTTCCGTTGAAGGTCTTACACATTAGAGTATGTTTTGTCTTAATGTGGTGGATGGCAAAATGTATTCAGAACAGGCAGGTTAGGGGATCCTGGGGGTGCCCCTCACCTTGCCCAATAACACATTGGTTCTCTTCTGGTCTGTGCCTCCCAGAATCTGCTGTTCCTTATTGCTACCTGCTGGTTAGCATGAACTGAGAGTTAGGGACAGGGCAGACGCCCTGCCCTTGGGGAGAGGGAGCTGGCGGACTGATTTGTGGACAAGGCAGCATTTTGTTGCTGTAGGCTGACATCTGCTGTTTTACCTCTGTCACATAATGATTTCACTTTTGTGATGTGACCTTAAAAGCTGAGGCTCCCCAAAATATCCAGTCAAATTCATGGTAACATTCTACTACTTATTCATTCACTTAACAAGTATTTATCAGCTACCTATTATTTACCAGACACTATTCCAGATGTCAGGATTATAAGAGAGATCTAGCGTGGCCAAGACCCGTTGTCTTGGAGCTTAAGCCGTGGTGGAGGGAGACAGGAGACTTGTGTCAGTATGTGAAAGGACTAAGGATTGTGAAGGAAAACCAAACGAGTTGAGGAGCAAGAATGGCAGTGGCCTGGTCGCTCATCTCCACTGGCCAGTTGGCACGAGGTGGCTCTGGCAGTAGAGCCCGGAGGTGGGAGGAAGCGGCTGCGTGGAGGACATCCCTCCCAGGCAGGGCAGAGCCTCCAGGATGCCTCCTGGAGGGAGGGCAGGAAGTCGCCCACAGAGCGGACCTTGGTTTCCTCATCTGCGAGTGTCAGGGTTTGTTGGGAGGAACAAATGAAATCATCAGTGTGGAAATGTTTGTGTAAACCAGCAAGCGCTGTGTCCACGCTCTTCTCTTCACTCGCCTTCATGGGGCATTTGTAGCGCGTCTCAGTCATCACGGGTCATAATGGTGATATTACAGTTCTGCTCTTTCAGATTTTTTATTATTGAGGTGAAATTCACATAACATGTAATTAGCCGTTTTGAAGAGTGCAGTTCAGCGGCGTTTCGCGCATCCTCGCTGTTAGGCAACCACCAGGTCTTCCTGGTTTCGACACTTCTTCATTGTTTTTAATATTGCTTGATGCTGCCACTCTTGAAAAAGGGCTTTTTCCCTTTCTGTTTCTGGCCTTCAATTCCTGTGCTTCATCCGCAGGTCAGCCGGGCAGGTATTTACCAAACATCTGAGCAGCAGGCCGAGGGGTGCAGCGAGGGGGTGGCGGGGCAGAGACACCGGGCGCGCTCTGGGAACCCATGACCCGCGGCGGGGCAGCGGCGGGGCGCGCAGTTGCCAGACCCTCGCTGCGCCGGGACAGCTGCTCATGCGGGGAACGCTGCGAAAATTATGTGTAAAACAGTTGTGAAGTTATTAAAACTACCAAAAGCGGGGCGCCACCCGGCGCCAGCGTCACTCGACCCGTTGTTTCTGTGACCCCGCGCCCCGGCCGGGCCCTGGGAAAGACGCGGGGCCAGACCCGGCCGCGCCGAGAGGACGGCGGGCGCCGGCGGGGCCGGTGCTTCCCCTGCCCGCGGCCAGCCGGGGTCCGCCAGCACAGGCGTTGGTTGCTGCCCGCTCCCGCCTCAAAGATGCGGACGCCGAGACTCGGAAAGCGGCGCGGGGCCTTCCTTGGGCCGGCCCGCCCGGGAGGCCGCCCGCCCCGCCGCGCCCCGGGCCTCCGCGAGGGGGCGCTGCGGGCCGGGCCACCACCTGCGGCCGCGCCCGCCGCCCGCCCCAGCCGGCTCTCCGCCCTCGGGCCTTTTTTTGCACACGGATGTGAACATCTGTGTTTTCCTCGATGATTATTTCTTAATCATGCTGTGAAATAACAAACCAGGGCCAGGCACTCAAGTCATCTCAAGTGATGAGCCAGGGCTCCCCAAAACATAGGTCAGCCCTGCGGCGGGAGCCCCAGCGCTGCGGGCCCGTCGGGTCCTCGCGGCCGCCCCGCACGTCCGTCAGGGAGGCGCGATCGGCGCCTGAGCAGGGTGACCTGGCAGCGTATCCACCCCACCCACAGCTGGTTTCGCTTTCCTAATGTTGTTAAAATTGCCTTCTAAATGAAGCAGGGCGGTTGAACGGGTTCCAGCATTTTACTTATTTTTTATATGGCCATTTGTGGAAGATTTCTTCACTCTAATGGGCCTTTTTCCTTTTCTCCCCGGAAGATGCCCGGGACTGTCCCCTTTGGCATTTGTCCAAAGTCCGCGTTCTAATAGCTTTTGGACTGTGGTTTAATTTTAACCATAAAAACTTCTTTTGGAATGAGTTTTTAATCTGGAAAGAGCCAGTTTGATACAGTCAGTAAACCTCCTGCCCAGAATCCATAGAGGAAGTTGGGTTTATTTATCTCTCTTTAAAAGGGGAGACTGCTTTGGTGGGGAAAGGGTAATGGAAATTGTGACTGGGTCCGTTTGGACCCTTGACACACCTGCTCTAATCAATGTGATAAACTGGGGCTCATCCCAGGTCAGCTGACTGGGGCAGAATTGAAGGGGGAGCCCGTGGGGAGCCCCTGAGGGGCACTAAGCCAGATGCAGTGGAGAGGGCTGTGGCTTAGAGCTGGCCTGAGGTAGAAGACGTGTCAGGCTACACACCACGCTGCCACCAATTCTGTTCCGCAGATGTCCCCCCAGAGACCCCCCAGCAGCCGTAGGGGTCATGTGCTCAGGAGTGACCTTACTGGGCAGTACAGCTGGCCTGGCATCTCCCGAGCTCCCTGGGGGGCTGGACTGTCCCAATGTCTTTTCTTCTCTTCGAATGCAAATCCTTTGGCAGGCTCTTAAAGACTTCTTAATGCAGTAAGGCAGAAATGGGCTATGTATCTTCTTTTTTTTTTTTTTTTTTTATAAAATAGTTTCACTTATTTTCTTTTTTTTTTATTTTTTAAAGATTTATTTGTTTGTTTGTTTGTTTATACAAGCACTGGGTACAGTCAGAAGCGCGGGAGGGTGAGAGAATTCACCAGAGCCAGAGCGGGGAGCAGAGCAGGCAGAAGAACCAAAGTACACTGCTGAGGGGAGCAGCGGGCGGCAGGAGAGGTCTGCGCGCCATGTGGGACCCTCCTCTGGTGGCCGGGGAGCAGCCGGGGATCGAACCGGCGCCGCAGAGGCTGCGGGCAGCTTCGTAACCCAGCGCTCAACCGCTGCGCCACCGGGGAGGCCCGGGCTATGTATCTTCTTGCAATTTAGGTAGTGAATCTCTTCTTGGGTAATAACAGAAATCAAAAATGAGAAGATAATGGCATACATGGTTGCCACCAGTTCTAGAAAAATAGATTTACACCAGATTCAGCCAAGATGCACAGACTCAGGGGGACTTGCTTGTTTTACAGAAACGGTCCTCACGTTCCCAGAGATTCCTGCTTGGACCGACCTAAATCACCAGCTGTTCTGGGGAGTTAGGAATGAGGGAGGGGAAATCCAGAGGCCACCAAAGCTGCTGCCGATGGACGAGGAGCCTTACATGAAAAGAAAGGGTCTGGTTACCCTGTGAACAGGGAGGCGGACACTTCCCCTCAGGAAAACCCGACCTGTGCATACTGGGAGAGGGCAGGTGCTTGCACAGGAGTGGCCGCGCTGCTGGGTCAGTCCCCAAAAGCTCCTCAGGGAGGCTGTGTGGTGCTGGCTGCTGCTGCCAGTTTCAGGGACAGAACCCCAGTGAATGTTTATCCCCTCTGTGAGTGTTTACTGTCCACCTGCTGGGACCTCGGGGGGAGAGGAACCAGTGTTCTCTACTTCTCTCGCCTTTAGAAGAGTGAAGACCTAGAGAGAAAGCGAAAGTTTCACATGCCCAGAGGAAAACTGTTGCTGCAGAGATGGGTGAACACACAGAGACACACAGACAGACAGACACATAGACACACACAGATACACAGACAGACACACACAAACACAGATAGACGTATACACGGACACACAGAGGCAGACACAGAGACAGATACACATATACACACAGACAGACATTTAGACACACAGATACACAGACACATAGACACACACACAGACACATAGTCACACACAGACACACAGATACACAGACACACACAAACACAGATAGACATACACGGACACACACAGGCAGACACAGAGACAGATACACATATACATACACGCAGACACACAGATACACATGGACACACACAGATAGACACAAACGCACACAGAGCTAATCTGGGAGTCTCATCCCTACCAAGAAGCATCTCTTTCATCACCTGTTTCTCGCTCAGCTTTCCAGCTCAGGCCTTTGCCACCTCGTCTTGGGCAGCTCTTTCCTTTCCCAGGTTTTCTCTTTGCCCCTGGGTGCAGTGTCTCACTCAGACCCCCACTGCTGTCACCCCGGCCACTCCCTCATTCCTGAGTCCTCCCTGCATACCTGCCCAGAGGATGCTGGGTACCCAAAGGGAGCTGTCACCCCCTGGCAGGACTTCTGCAGGGTGGTGTCTCTAGGGAGACTGGGAGGTAGCTGGCTGAGCCCTGGTTCAGTTCAGAGGGAGACAGGCCAGATCTGTGCCCACCTGCTGGAGCAAATCTGCCCGGAGGACAGCTCTGTGTCTCTAGCGGGCTGGGCCGTGGGATAGTAGGATCGGGAACTTTTGTTGCAGACTTAAGTGGATGTGGTTATTATCCAGGTTCCATTATCTTAAGGTTTTTAGCCACTCAACAAACATAGATGGGGCCGGGGTTTCTCTTTTGGCTTCCTTACACCCCTAGAAGAATAACAGAGAGACTCACAGAGAGAAAGACGGAAGCTCACAGAGGAGGCTCAGCTCGTGGGCAGTGCCAGCAGTCTTCAGCTATTCAGGGTGGCTGCAGGCTCAGGAGCCCACCCTGGGGTGTGAGGAGGGCAGTGTTTGTTCTCGGGTGAGACTGGCCAGGGAGAAATCCCCTCCATACACTCTGATCTTGGAGAAAAAGGAGTGGAACCAAGGCATTATTTCGGGGTATTTGGAGTTGCCCTAGTTAGAAGTCTGCTTATTTAATTAATGGGTAGTTCTGTGGTGTGCGACAGCAAGGTCACGTTAGACCTGAAACCAGCACTGGTGTCCCGGGGCTCTGGGAAAAGTGGCGACAGAGATGAAAGCGAATCAGCGGCAGGCCTGGTCTCCCCGTCTCCAGACTGTCACGCATGAGTAAAATATAGAGGTGCAGCCCAAGTATTAGTTGTCAGAACAAGCTGACTGGAGGGGAGGAGCACCTCTGGATCCAGCCAGGCCCTGATTACGTCACCCTTGGGTCTCTGGAGAGAGCCCCGAGGCTTCTTGGGTTTGGAGTCCTAAGTGGGACCAACATGCCGCCAGGGAGGTTCCTGCTGGTGTCAGCCACACGCTGTTTACTCGGCTTGTTTGCCAAATTGTAGCATTATGCACCATATCTTTTAAGGTCAATGAAATGGATGTTTAGAAGTACTGTAGGTAGAAAAGGCTGGAAAGGCACTGTACAAGCGGTGATTATTGAGATTAGAATGCTTTGAACTTGAGTGTTGAGGAAGCTGGCAAATTTGTCAGCGTGAACCGGGACAAGTGCCATCTCTTAGGGGAGGCAGCTAAGCTCCTCAAGCACTGTTCGCACCACCTCAGAGGTAGTTCAGGCGGCTCAGGCCCGCTGAGGAGGGCAGGTCAGAGATCAAACACTGGAAAACATCTTTGAACACCAAGAATTGTGACCTTCCTCCACAAAACACTGGAGGTTGGATTGTCTGGGTCAGCGAACTGGCTGCAAGGATGGACCGAGATGAGGGAACTCCCGGAGCACACTCGGGGCCGAGTCAGGGATGAACGCCCTGTCGAGCCTCTTTGATTTCAAGGTGAAATAGTCGAGCCCCAGACCTTACTGTAAGATGTGAAGAGTCACTCTAAATTTATTAGCTCGTTAAACTTGTGTTTTTGACTGTCTGCACGTCCGGCTTCAGAGAAACAACACAGAGTGCTTCCAGCCACACCTCCTCAAACCACTTAGCTGACAGTTTTTTCCTCTAATTACTCAAGTGAGCGTCTCTGTTATTTACAAAGTTTGGGGGAGGCCGGGCAGGGGGATTTGTGCTTTGAGACCTTTCTCCAGTGCCGAGGGCTCAAATCCAGGCCGTCTTTTAAAATTAGTCTGACCTGTCAGACTGCCAGAGAGGCTGAACCGAGCCTCGGCCCCCCAGCGCCCACCCCGGGCCCCAGGCGCACAGGGATCAGCGTTTCTGAGTTGGCTGGTGCCTCTTCACCGGCCTTCTGGGGAGTCATGGCCACTCTGCCCACAGGCTCCCCTCTGCACTCACTTTTGTCTGAATGAAATGAGAAGGCTCTCCCCTTCCCTCCTTGGTGTTGGTAAGATTAAAAAGGTACTGGTCCTACGGGCCTCTGAACTACTTCCCCAAGAATGCCCGCACTCAACTCGATGCTACACTCAGGTCACTTCTGGAATCCCCAGTCTGGCCTGCGCCCACTCCGAGGACGGCGCCCACAGGGCAGACACAGGGCTGCTCATTTCTGACACCGCATCCACACTCCCAGCCCCAGAGGAACCCGGGAGCCCGGGGGTCGGGGTCTTGCCCAGCAGCCTCCAGCTTCTCAGGCAGGGGCCCTGTGACCCGCTGCCGGGGAGGGGTGGGGACCTGGGGACTCGCGGGCGGCTTCGTGGCTAGCTGTGCTTGGCGCCGGCTCTTCACCCTGGACACCTGCCCTTGAGGGTGGCCATGGAGTTGGATTTCTTCGGAGGAGAGGATGGGGTTCCCCTGGCGGGAGGAGGGTGCTGTTCCCCCACAGGAGAGCCCCAGGGGCGTGTTTGCAGAAGGTGCCTCTGGTGTCCATCCTTGGCGAGAGGAGCCTGGCCAGGGTCTGAGCTGAGTGAGGAAAGGGGTTGAGGGTAACTGAGTACGGAGCAGCAGCCCTGGAGCCTGGGAGGGGTTCACTCTGCTGGCTGCGAGACTGACCAGCGGGGAAATGAATGTCCATCTGGTTACCAAGTGATGTTCTTAGAAGAAAACTTTTGCCAGCGCCTGAGCCGGGAGTTGACCAAGGTCTGGCAGCCAGCGTGGAAAGGAGCAGCTGGAAACGTAGTCGCTGTGTTTCTGCCGCCATGTTTCCCGGCTTGCTGTCAAGTGTCTCCTTGTTTGCGCGTGATGTCTGTGTTGTTAGACTGTCCCCTGAGCGATGCTGAGTTTTAAGAAAACGTTGGCAAAGCCAACGTCCCATGATGCCAGCTGACAAGTCTCTACCCAGGCCTTGCTCAGGGAAGATGAATCTTCCAGAACCTTCTTCCCAGATGGTCTCCTGTCGTCGTCCTGCCTGGACACTTCCTCCAGGAGAGGGGTGTGAGTGCTCGTGGGGGGCTCAGCAAAGAAGAGAGAGTTCTGCTCCGGGAGGTGCGGGCCCCCAGCCACCTGAGGCCTTTGGGCTGAGCCAAGGTGAAGCAAGAGTGACACCAGGTGCCAAGGGCAGGAGTCTTCCAGTGCCATTGGGCACTTCCCCTCCTCAGCTTTTAGAAGCAGAGGGACAGGCTTTGTCCTGGTCGGCAGCGCCCCCTCATGAGAGCTCCCTGGACACCGAGACTCTGCTTCGCTCATTTGGACAAAAGGGTCTATTCCCTGGGGAGTTGAGGCAGGACTGGCGCTTTGCCAGTCTTGTTGGCTGGAACACGATGTGACACCCAGGCTGCCCTCAGCCCGTAGCTGCCCTTGGGCTTCCCCGGAAGAGTAAGCGGCACAGCGGGCAGGACGCCAAGCGGGGTCCTGGGTGACAGAGGGCACTCAGGTTGCCGAGGCAGGCCGCGGGCCCCCTGTGCGCGCAGGGAACGGCCTATCCTCTTGTCCACGAAAGACTGCACCCACTTCTGGGTTGCTTCTATGTGCTGCTTCTGGGTCAGGGTCCCCATGGTCAGAAGCCGACGCCGTCACACCCTGGATGGGCTGCGTGTGTCAGGGAGGGGTCCTGGAGAGCGCCTGGGCGCTTGTGGAGGCCGAGGGTGCCGGGGGCTCCCGGGAAGAAGCACCCGTGCAGGCCAGGTCTGTGTTTACAGCAACCCCTCGGCCTTCGCCTCTGGGAGGACTCAGCGGCGCAGCGCCCGCCTTCCAGCCTTGCTGTCAGCTCGGAGCCTGCTTGCTTTCTTCTCCTGGGAGAGAAGGGGGGTACAGATCTGTCTGTCCAGGTGCCTCCAGTCCAACAATGGTCTCAGGCACAGCAGCGCCTTTGGGGCGCAGTGTCAGACCCGCTGTCTCTGTTCCTGATCCGGGTGTGCTGTACACAGCAGGCGGCGTCGGGAAACCCCATGGGCAGGAGATTTCAACATGAGATTCAGATCAGAAAAAACATAGTGTGGGGTGAGGTTCTAAGGAATGAAGGAGGCAGAAAAACTCCCATCCTGGCACTGGATAGCGGGGATCCACAGAAGAGACTGGAAGCCTGTACATGGGCGGGGGTTGGGGGTGACTGCCTCGCCCCACCACTGACAAGGAGGCGCCTGTGTCTCCGCTCACCTGGCGAAACCACACCTGCAGAGGTGCTCTCGGCCAGGGCATGTCAGCACCAGCTAGGTGCAGATAAGTCAGAGGGCTGCACAGGGCGGCGGGGGGGGGGGCATGGCTGGCAGGGGGATTAGGAGAAAAACTTAGTTATAAAAAGATTTTAAGAGGCTTCCCCCATGGCGCAGTGGGTTGAGAGCAGCAATGTGAAGCTGTGTCTGCAGCCTTTGCAGCGCCGGTTCGATTCCTGGCCGGCCAGGGAGATTCCCACATGGTGCGGCAGACCTCTCTTGTCTCCCCGCTGCTCCCCTCAGCAGTGTATTTCGGTCGTCTGCCTGTTCTGCTCCCCGCTCTGTCTCTAGTGAATCCTCTCGCCCTCCCACACCTCTGGCCTGTACCCCAGCTCTTGTATAAAAATAAATAAATCTTTAAAAATAAAAGATTTTAAGAGACTGGTTGGATCATTCAGGAAATGGACTGGAGATGGAGGGCGTGGGGGGCAGCCCACGCCCACACCCAGCCCCCACCGCTGTGCCCTCAGCAGGCCGCCATCCCTGCGCTCAGGACCAGGACACCCTGGCGTCGGGTGGCTCCTCATGGCAGGTGATGTGACATGAAGAACAGGGGAAGGTGCTGGCTCATCCAGGAGCAGGAAGGGAAGGCCAGTGCAGGGGGTGGACCTCATCTCAAGGCCTGGGGGGCACCAAAGGCGAGCCTCCCAGCACGGTCAGCACTAGGAAGACTTGTCCCTGAGGCAGTGCCCCCTTTCATGTAGCGGGTGAGGAAAGTGGGACATTTGAGCCCCGGTTTGTGTGGACGTGGGAGCGGCACGGAGAAGCAGCTGCGCTGTTAGGAACCAGAGGGGCTCATGATTCACGAAGCCACCTCCCACCTCCGCCCAGAAGCCATGACTTCCCCATCTCGTGCAGGGCGGGACTCATCAAACCGGAACCGCCTTGGCCTCTCCCAGTCTCCTTAGATGACGACCGGGCCTCCTCATCCGCCCACTTCAGCCCCCGAGCATTTGGCCAAAACACCGTAAACAAGTCTGGGGGAGGGGGTCACACTCTGCCTCTTGTGCCATTCTCCCCGCTGCGCAGGCTCTTCCCCTCACGCCCCACCTCTCGAAGGGTAGTGAGAGCTGAAAGCACCTTCCTCTGAGCTGGGCACCCATGGGCCAGGAACTGCCAGAGTCTGTCTGAAACGGGAATTGGGGACGAGCAAGTCACTGCGGTGTACCCAGTCGTCTCGACAGCCAGATTGAACTTGACTATAGCAGCTGGTCACCTCTGCTGAGGTAAACCAGAGAGGACTGTTACTGACTCCAACATCTAACATTTGTGTAGAACTTTCTACCTTGGCAAGCAAACGATCATCTTACTTAATCCTGACAATAATCCGATTCACCGAGTTTCAGAAAGATAAAGTGACTTCCTCGTGGGGTTCCCGGGACTCACTCAGGCCCTAAAGGCTTTGTGTTTTCCATACAAGGTTGTGAGCCCCCTGGAGATTTCAGAGTAACAACGGAGTTGGGGATTCCTGGGTCTCCTTCCTGACCCCACCTCTGCAGCCCTGGTGACCTCAGACCTTGGCCTTCTTCCTGCCCATTCTAACCCACCCCCACTCCAGGGCCAGTCAGCTAGAGAAGCAGCCCCACAGGGTGGAGGGTGTACAGAAAGCAAGTGACTTCACGTCACCAAGGTTTCTTATTACAAGGACACTGTAGGGGCCTCCCTGGTGGCGCAGGGGTTGAAGACAGCGCTATCAAGCTCTCCCCAGCCACTGCAGCACGAGTTCAATCCCAGGCTGGCCAGGGAGCTGACCCACATGAAGAAGCAGACCTCTCCTGACTCCCTGCTGCTCCCCTCAGCAGTGTTATCTCAGTCCATCTGCCTGTTCTGCTCCTTGCTCTGTCTCTGGTGGATCCTCTCACCCCCCCGCACCTCTGGTCTGCACCGTAGTTCTTGTATGCATAAATAAATAAATAAATCTTTCCTTTCTTTTTTTTTTTAAAAAAAAGGGCACTGGGGCCTCCCCGGTGGCGCAGCGGTTGAGCGCTGGGTTGCGAAGCTGCCTGCAGCCTCTGCAGCGCCGGTTCGATCCCCGGCTGCTCCCCGGCCACCAGAGGAGGGTCCCGCATGGCGCGCAGACCTCTCCTGCCGTCCGCTGCTCCCCTCAGCAGTGTACTTCGGTCCTTCTGCCTGCTCTGCTCCCCGCTCTGGCTCTGGTGAATCCTCTCACCCTCCCGCGCTTCTGACTGTACCCAGTGCTTGTGTAAATAAATAAATCTTTAAAAATATAAAAAATAAAAAAATAAAAATAAAAAAGTGCATTGTAGGATCATTGCAGAAAAAGTTCAACATGTAGACAAACAGAAGGAAATGGATCTTCCCCCCATTGAGCAACACCCCAGTATGGGGATCCGAATGACATGCCCGCTGTAATCACGGAAAACACGCCCACTCCGTAGTTGTTGGGAGTCTGCTACTCTTTTAACTGCGTGTGTTGTAAACATTTTCCTGTTTGTAAATCTTTTTCTAACAAAGTGTTGAATGGATACGTAATATTTCCTTATTTCGGAGGGTACTCTGGCGTGAAACATTTAGATTGTCCCTATTTATTATTATGTCACCTTAATTTTGGCAGGCTTCTGTGTGATTCATTTCCATCTCTTTGTGAGTGAAGTTGAATTTTCCATGTGATTTGTATCATTTCATTTATTTAACTTTCTTAGTTTAAATTAAAAAAAAAAGTCATCAGGTGAAGCTCTTTCCTGCAGAGCGCACCACACTCTTTGTGTTTCGGTGGTCTTTTCTTTTTTTGGTGATAGGCAGGAGGCGTGAGTGTGTTAAGGCTGAACTTTATCTTCCAGAGACCGACTCTGACATCTTGAACGAACCATTTTGAATTCAGGTCCATATGGGTCTCCCCCTGACCCACCCAAGCAAACCGGTGTTTTGCTTTTTTCCTAGACTTCTTTCTCCTTGACAATTTCCCCCCAGCCTGTGCATCTCAGTTGAAGTTCTCAGCCCCCAAACAAGGCAGACTTTGCGGAGGGCTCCTCACCCAGTGCGCACCCCAGAGCACCTGGCCACGTAGGGAAGGCCGCTCCTCCTGGCCTGGACTCTTCGCTGAGTCCGGCGTCTCCCGCCCCTCCTGCCCCGACCTCTAGAACCTCACCACCTCCCTCTACACCAGCCGCTGCATGAGGGTGGACGGTGGACCCCCAGAGGTTCCCGAACCCCTCAGGACCGCTGGTGGAGGGACCCTATAGGGGTGCCAGTATTAGAGGGAAGTCTTCTTGTTGGGGGTTGGGAAGAAGAACTTGTCAGGTCTGTCGTGGCTGAAGCCTGCAGCAGCACCCCGCTCTCTATAGCCCCCTTGCTTCCAAGCAAGGCCCTGAAGGTTGGGGTGCGCTGGCTTGGGCTGCTGGCAGCCCGCCTGCCCTCGCCTTCCTGAGTCCCAGGCGGGTCCGCTCCTTCGCCCTGTTATTACCGCTGGCAGCTTCATTTGTGCCTCTGGCGAAGGGACACAGGTCCTGCCAGTTCTCCTGGTCTCCAGCTGCTCACCGCTGCGTGGGGAGGGGGAGGCGCCCGGGCCTGTTACCTGGAGCCCCCCCAGAGGCGGGGGAGGCAGGGAGGGGGCCGGGCAGGAGCCGGCTGGACTGGACCAGAGGAGAGGGCAAGGGCAGGATGCGTTTCTAGACCGAGGTTGCTCTCCTGCACCGCCGGCCCTTCAAGGAGGAGGTCAGGGGATGGCGGGGGCGAGGCAGGAAGTTCAGGTCAGCGCTCCCGTGGGCTTGGGGTGCTGACCCTCCCTCCGCCCCTGCTCGGTGTCCTTCCTTTAGAATATTCTCGCTATCCGAGGCACAAGCCCACCTGGCGTGTCTGTGGCAGGAGCTAGGCCCAGTCCCCTTGGCTTTGTTGTCTCTCCGAGGTCTTTGGCTTTTCCCTGTATTTGGACTAAGAGTTTCCAGAACTCTCTTTCTTATATTTCCTCACATATCCTGGGAAGACAGAGAAGACCCTGGAGAGAGCCAGGCCTCAAGCTGGACCCTGCAGGCTGCCTCTAGGGGCAGCGCGGGGCCCAGGCGGCGTTAGCCTCCTTCTGCTTGGCCCCTGTGTGGAGAGGGGGCCGTGACGTGACCTCGGGGCCCTGGGAGGGTGCAGAGGGTCTGCACCACACAGCAGGCACCTGGCAGGTGGCGCTCACCTGTGCCTGGGCTCCTCGCCTCCTTTCCCTTCTCAGCTCTGCTCACAAAGGTGACAGTCTCCTTCCCTCCCCCACCCCCCCCACCGCCTCCACTCCCCTCTGTCCTCACCCAGAGCGGGCCCACCCTTCCCCTGTGTGGAGCGAAGGGGGCTCTGGCTCAGGGGCTGCTTGGTCTGGGCAGCCCTGGCCCACGGCACAGTGTGTGGCACTGAGAAGGGGCTCAGGGTCAGTAGACAGAGGGCTGAACCCAAAGGGTCTACCACTGGATGATTTGCGAGACAAGAGCCCAGACCTCTGCGCCTGGCAGACTCAGGCCAGAGCCTGGCTTCGTGGCTTCTGCCGCATGACCTTGAGCAAGCTGGGTCATCTCCCTGGGCCTCAATTTCTTTGCCTAAAAATAGGAACAGTAATAGCTACCTCGCTGGGGTGTTGTGGGATTAGCGATGATGTCAGACAGAAGCCCAGCTCTCCTGTTGCCTGCGCGTAGTAGGAGCTCAATAAACGCAGGGGTGATTAGCAGTTATTACAGGGCTGTTTACGTGTCCGCCCTGAGCACAAGCCTCGCCCTGGCACTGGGCTTCCCAGTGAGTGGCACCCAGGCCCCTCGAGCCCCCGGAGCCTCTCCTGGTTTGGGCCCCTGTCTCGATGCCACGGCCCCTCCGCTGTGACACACACGGGCAGGCTGGCCTGCGGTGGGGGTGGGGAGGCTGGTCGGAGCTGGAACGGCAGAAGCTTGGGATGGGGCGGGCCTAGAAATCAAGGTGGCTGCTGTGGCACAGGGAGTGGGCTACTGAGGGGAGCCCCTTCCCACAAATCCAGGTCTTCACCACGCCCTGTCCAGAGCACAGGAGCAGCCTCCCAGGGGCCCCTCTCTCCCCTGGCCTATTCCCTTCTGCCCTGGCCCTGCCCTGTTGGGAGCAGAGCTTAGGCCTGGAAGTCATAAGCTATGGCTGGCCCAACCTTTTAGAATCTCATGGGTGGAAAAAGCCATAGGGACTGTTTGGTCTAGTTTTCCCTTTAGAAATCCCTAACAACAGACTCTCCATCCAGTTGACAACCGGGCCGCCCCAGCAGGTTAGTCAGCGCTGGGCTTAGGAGGGTCTCCTGCTTCCTGCAGTGGGGCCTGCTCCCCTCTGATTCCCAACTCTGGGCCGGGTTCTGCTCATAGAACCTCCCTGTTCTGAATAAGCCTCTTCCCACCGCTCCCCGAAGCAGCCATGTGGTTGGTGTCCCCATCCCGGAGCCACCTCAGCTTCAGCCCCTCCTCCTCTCAGCCGCCGTCCGAGGGGGCCTGGAGACCTAAGTCTCTGTAACAGAAAGGACTTTCAACCTAGCAACCCAGGTCACTGTGTGCAGGAGGAAGCTGAGAGGTTGGTCACCCGCCCAAGGCCATTCCGACAGTCGGGGCGGGCACGCCCTCTCCGCTCCCTGCCACCCACTGGCTGGTGAGCAGCCCAAAGCCCGGGGCGGCCGGCGCTTGTTGACGCCACACTCGTGATATCTCCCTAATCACATTCTCCCTGTTCTCGGCAGCCCCACCTCCCTATCGACAAGGGGACCCTCGAATTGACTAAAACTCCTAATTGTTTTATGACTTTACTTTCTTCTGACGTTACTTTCTTCTGATAATATATGCTGGTTGTAAAAAAATGTGAAAGCACATAAAAATACGGAAGCGTAGCCTCCACAGCCCCACGGTTGCCGTGGCCTTCCCACCCGGGACTGGTCCGTCTTCAGGGGTGAAGGTGGGGCTCTGCCTCCCCCCGCCGGAAGGCCTGGCCTGGGCTTTCAGCCTTGTTTTGTTATCGGTTCCCTTGGCTTGAGGGTGGGGTTGGAAAGAGGCCTGTGGCGTGGACAGAGCTGCCACGTCCCTCTGATGGACGCAGAGGGACGCCTGCCCACCCCTCTCTCGGGGCCTCGGGTTCCACTTTCCCCAAACACCGCTCTCCTCTTGTTCATTTAGAGTCTGTTTCTCCAGCCCACTTGGCCCCCCTCTTCCCAGGAGCCAGAGAGCCCTTTGTGGGTTCCAGAGCGTTTGTGGCCTGGCTGCTCCGCCGGCCCTGGTCTGTGCTGACCTGCCTTGATCCCACCTCCTCCCGTCCTCTACCTGCAGTGGCCTGTCTCCTGGTGAGGGGCCCCTATACTGGCTTCGTTGTTGTCATGGCGCCCGTGCTGGGGCCTTGAAATGGGACTGTTGGCTGCCCTTCCCGGGGTGGGGACTCACCCTGGTGTGCCTCGCGCTTGAGCTCTTCTGAGGAGTCTGAGGGAGCAGGAAGGAGCCCCGCACTTCAGGAAGAAGCTTGTGCTGGCCTCCTCCTAAAGCTGCTGCAGCAGCGGGTCAGCTGTGTCCCCAGCCAGGGTGGCTCTGCTCACCCGGACACGCAGATGGGGCTTTGCTGACCTTCTAAGTCTGGCGGCGCCAGAGATAAGGGAAGCCCTCTGCCCCTGGCTGCTGTCTAGGGAACGCCGGGAGACCAGGGCGTCCTAGGAGCCCGCCGCAGACCAGCATCCTCCTTTCCCCTCCAGCACCAGCCTCCTTCCCGGATGGATACAAACACCTGGCTGAGCCTGGCCTCCTCCATCACCAGGCAGAGGTGTGACTGAAGAGCTCTACACCGGGACTTGGGGACCAGGGTCCTTCATGCCAACACATCTCCCCACGTGAGCCTGGGTAAGTGATGGGGAGGCCAGGTAATCTGCTTCCTTCCCATCCGAATCACCTCCTGCTCGCCACCAAGCGCAGCCCAGCTGACCGTGGTGCTTGCGCCAGCCCCAGTGCAGAGTGGCACCTGCTTCTCTGCCTGGGGTGAGGGCAGCACTGGCCTCAGAGGGTGCTGGGAGATCAAGCAAACCCGGGTGTGTCAGACACTCGGGAGGGAGCTGGCATAGAACGAGGACTGTGCACAAGGGCCGTCCTCCCTGCCCACCCACACCAGGGATCATGGTCCCTGAGGCCCGAGTGACCGTGCCTGCCCGGTGGAGAGCCATCGGCTGGGGTGGGGGCGCGAGGTGGGGGAGAGCTTGGGGGCCGGCCCAGGGGTAAGGGCAGGCCACCTCATCTATGTGGGTCAAGTCCATGTTGACCTGAGGCCCACTGGTGATGGAAAAGGCTGAAGCTTTGACTGGAATGTACCAGTTTGATAAATTACCCTGTGGGAAGAAAAAGTGGCCCCTTAGACAAAAAAGCAGATGTGCAGAAAACGATAGTTCTTTGATTTTAATAGTGGGGGGGTGGGGGGAGTTATAAAACAAAACAGAGAGCCTTGTGACTCCCTCGGATTGCAGTGAACACCAGGGTACAGAAATAATGTAAACAAAAGTGTTTCCAGTCACGTTATTTATACTGTAAGGCTCCCAGGACACAGCGCCCAGACCCTCCATCGTCAGCCCGAGGTCTCTGGAGACATAGGAGAGTTAGGATTGACTGGGGCCCCAGGGGCCACGGCTGGTTCTGCCTGGGTCTGACTTCTGGGGGGCCTGCCCCTGTTCTTTGGGCATCTCTTCAGTTTGTCTCCTCCATCTTTGGCTGCCTGGCTCCCCACCGGCATCGCTCCCTGTGGCCCTCACCCCTTTCCTGTTACTAGCAGGAAACCCCACCAACCAGAAGCCCGGCTGAGTCCCTCAGATGGAGCCAGCTGGCCCAGGGCAGACTCCTTAGGTGTTAGAAGAGTCAGAAACAAGGCTACAGAGTAATTTGTCAGCCATCTAGACTGTCCTCTCTCTTAGGCCTCTGAAGTATTTGCTTATTATTCTGTCCCAATTATGGCAACTGTCCTAGGCTTCTTGATTCAACCAGGAGAAGAGCAGGCGCTGGCCCAGCTGTGCTGCTAGTGCCTCAGCAAGGACCCAGAGCCTCACAGGTGCGCCCCCACCCCAGGCTCACCCGAGAGCCACTGCTGGACAAACTCTCCATCTCCAGAGGGAGCTGGTCCATGGAAGGCCTGTTATCAGGAGACAAGGCAGCTCTGGGTAGCCCCAGAGCGGAAGGCGAGAACAGAGAGCACAGTGCATCCTCAGGCAGGACCCGAGGAAGGTCTTAGATTAAATATCTGGGGGGTCGGAAGGAGGGGTCACCGGGCAGCAGCCCAGGGCCCAGGCCCAGAGGAGGGCGAAGCGTCCTGGATAAATAGAAGCGCACGGGGAGGGAGGAGCCAGCTCGTCCTCTCTTAAAAATAGTTGCCATCGGCACCAAAAATATATTAATATCTGTACATTTGTCATCTTAAAAAAAAGGAAATAAAACCTCCTTGGCACCTTAGAGTTGATTATTTAAAATGAGGTGATATGTGGAAAGGCCCGTGTATGCGGCTTGCACACACATCACAGGTGTGTGTGTGAGAAGCCCCGCAGGCCTGAGCACCGGGAACACTGCTGGGGCCTCGCCAGCTCCCCCGCGGCTGTTTGCTGCGGGTGCCCTTCGCCGTGCTCCAGAGACAGAGGCCACAGAGTCACCTTCAAGCACCTCCTCTGGGAAGGAGTCTGTCTCCTCGGGCTTGCTGCTTCAAACCCAAGGCAGCCGTGGCCTCGGCCCCGCCTCGTGCTTCTACACCTCTGCCCGGTCAGACCCGCCTCGGCCGTGAGACACCCACGCAAACACAAGTACAGGTCAGTTGGGGCCTGCGCCAGCCTGTGTGCGGGGCTCCAGTCCGGACCCCCGTTGTCCAGCCAGAGGCCGCAGGAGGGCGCGCAGCCAGGCGGCGGGGAGGCGAGCCCGGCCCTCTGGGGCCTGCCCAGCCAGCCGGCTGCTCAGAGGTGGTGGCCGCCCTGCAGCAGGGAGGTGACAGTGTTCTGCAGGGCCACAGCCACCTTCTTGGAGGCCTTGCGCAGCAGCGGGCTGTCAGGGTGGTGCTCCTTCAGGTGTAGGACGTGGCCCTCCTGGCTCTCAGACGTGCAGCCACACTCCTCACACACGTACAGCTTGGCGCGCCGCTCCTTGTACGCGTACTTCTGCTGCACGCCGTGGATCTTCTTGAGGTGGGACTCCAGTGAGCAGCGCTGCGTGAAGGCCTTGTCGCACAGGCTGCACTTGTAGGGCCGCACGCCTGCGGGGAGGAGGGCGGGTCAGGGCCTGAGGGAGCGGCTGCCACTTCCCGCCCACTCACAGGCCAGGCCCCCCACTGGCTGTGGAGGCCCGTCCAGCCACCGCGCCACCCAAAAAGGCAAGAACCTGACACCGAGGAGGACATCGGCTCGGGGTACCCAGATGCCCGCCAAGGCCACCCAGGACGCCTCTGGGTGCTCTTACCGGTGTGGGTGCGCACGTGTCTCTTCAGGTCGAAGGTGTCGTTGAAGCCCTTCCCGCAGTAGGTGCACAGGTGCCTCTTGACGTCGTTGTGACACTTCATGTGGCGATTGAGCATGCGCTGGTAGGTGAAGGCCTTTTGGCAGATGTGGCAGCTGAAGACATCTCCGCTGGGACTGTCCCCCAGGGTTACCTGCGGGCAAGACCGGCGTTTGTGACAGACAGCTGGCAGTTGGCAGGTTGGGAAGGGACGAGGGCCACCCCACAGCCCCCAAAGAAAGAAGAGCCTGCCCCCCAGGGCTGACACCTCTGCGCCCTTTGCTCCCAGAGGAGCAAAGGTACTGGCAGTGCGGGGGCCTCCTGGCAGGTTCCTGAGTCACCTCTCAAGGTGGCCACTGGGCCCTTCTTCACTACTTGGGATGGGCAGCTCCTGCCCTACACAGCTGGCTGATTCATCCCGGCAACCATTTTGGAGAAATTTCTTTCCGTTAGCCCACTTTGCCTCTGTCCCTTTGGCTCTCCACAGTCCTGCCGGGGCAGTAGGTGCACAGGTGCACTGGAGCCCTCGGGGCCGGCCGGGCCCTTGCTTTGACCGGGTCAGGCTCCACAGGGTCTGGCTGGAGCCCCTTTCCGCCATGATCACCCTCTTCCTTATAATACTGTTCCTTGTAAAAATATACATATAATTATGGAAAATCTGCAATTACGCAGACGTGGAGACAGGCACGAGTCCGGGGCTTGTCACTCCAGAGGAGTCTCATCTCATCTTTCCCTCCCTACCTCCGTTCTGGAGTATGTTAAGCGAGTCCTGGACACCCCTGGCCCCCAGAAGACGTGGCCCCAGAGCTCTGCCTCCCTTTCCGACCGGAGTTTGCTTATACTGCAGCAGCTGCGTGGCTGACACCTCCCCCGAGTCCCCTGGGCACCGGGAGTGCCCGTCACACCACCTGCCTGGCTCTGCACTGCTCGGGCACCAGGCACAGGCCCCTTGCTGCTATTCAGGGCCCCCCGCCCCTCTGCTGCCCCTGTCTGCGCTCTCGGGGTACCCGCCTGCCCATGGGTCCCTGGTAGGAGGTGGCACCTAGGGGATGGGCTGTCTTTCTGGCAGAGAGGTTGTTCCCCTCTTGTTACCCTACACCCTGGCCTCCACAGGAGGGGAGGAAAGAACGGGCATTCTATTGCCAGTGTCTCCATCTTTGGGCATCCAGGTGGGCACAGGGAGTGTCCTGCCACCACATCACTGCTGGCGGTGCTGCAGCCCCGGAGCTCTCCGGAAGGCCATGCCGCCTGTCTGTGCTCTGCTCTCAGCAGGGCAGCTCCCTGGCCCGCTGCCCCCCCTTCCTGCTCTGGCTGCGAGCGCAGCGGGCGGCTTGCCGGAAACAAGGCCCTGAAGGCCACGGGGCAGGAGGGAGCACTGGTGGGCCGGTGACCACCAAGCACCAAGGGGACCACAGGGCAGCACAGGTGGGGACCCGGGGAGGGTGGCTCAGGCTCCCTGCCTCTCCCAGGGCTTCTGTGTAAGGAGGGGAACCCCGGAAGCCAGAAAGGGAACGAAGCCACCCCGGAATGAACTCATGGTTTCCTCCTAATACCTGACATTATACTTCAGACCCACTTGTCTTTCTGTCTGCCCTCACCCTGCACCCCAGCAGCGCGCACTTCGCTGCAGAAACCCTGATCCAGGGCCAAGGCACCTCTGCCGAGGTCCCCCGTGGCCTGCCCGGGTCTGCACATGCACCCCAGTCCCCAGAGACGGCGCAGGCCCAGTACCTTCATCTTGGGGCGCAGGGAACTCTGTTCTCTGCCAGCCGCGTCTGCCAAGCGGCCCATGTCTTCAGAGGGCAGCTGGGCCACCACGCAGGGCCCCGGGGCCACGCTGTAGCTTGAGTCTCGAAGGCTCATGTCCAAGGCCAGGGAGCAAGAAGGGGGTTCGGCCACCGATGGCTCTGGCTCCCGGTAGGGCTGTGGTGGGCAGAAGCCCAGGCTGACTGGAGAGAGAGGGGACAGCCAGGTGAGGACTGGGCAGAGAGAAAAGGATTCTCTTGGGTTTCAAAAAGGTTCCCTGAAATGAGCTGCTGGAGCCAGAGTCTCCGTCCCTCCCCTTGCAGGCATGAGGCGGGGCAGGGCTCCCCGTCCACTACACGCCACGCCTCCTTCCTGCTCCATTAAGGTAATTACAGGTGACGCCAGCCAAGCGCCACGGCCCCTAGGCCTGCCGCTGAGTCACTGGTGTCTTAGCGGAACTGGGAGGACAGCGCCTGCCCTGCCAATTATCCCTGCACAGTGCCTGCCTGCCCCACCTGGGCCTGTCCCTCTGGATTCCAGGCCTCGTCCACACTCCTGGGGGGGCCCTGGGCCCAGGGACTCATCCTTGTCCCAGAAGGGACCCTGGTGGTCTGGGCTACTGCGGGTCTCCTGCTTCCAGGTAGATGGAGCGGCTGGCCTCGGGGGGCTGGGGGGGCCCTAACGCCCTCCTCCTCCAGGCCAGCTGCCCCTGTGCTTGTGGACCATCAGGACTCCACAGTCCCCACTCCTGCTGGTCCAGCCTGGCCAGGTGGGGTGGAGCAGGGAGGAGGTCAGGGAGCAGCAGGTGGATGCGGCCTAACAGTCTCCTGGGCGGCGGGCGGCCTGCCCGGTGGTTACGCAACTCTCCCACAGCAAGGACCGCTGGCTGGCTGGCTGGCTGTGAGAGCTGGGCTCCTGGCCTCCACGCTGCACCCCGATACCTGGCAACCCTTTTGATGCAACAGCTCCCCAAGGCAGACACCTCACACTAAATGGGGCCAGAGAGGCTTGGCCCCAGCCTGACGAGAGAGAAGAAGGCAGAGCTCTGTGACACGGAGACCTGTCCCGGAGCCAGCGGAGCGCAGTGGACAAGCAACGTCTCCATTAAGTCAGTGTTTTGCTTCCCAAGGGCCAAGCTCTGGCGGGCCAAACCTCTCCAGAAGGGACAATTTCCAGGCTCTAGAAGGCAAAATCCAGAGGGGCCTAGGAAGGAAAGGATGGTGTGGTCCAGGGAGAGGGTCTTGGGGTTGAGTTAGGGGCTCGGAACCACGACTAAGGCCTCTGCGTCCCCGCCGGGGCTGGAGAGGCCAAGAGTGGAGGGACCCCGGGAGGGACCACCGAGGGGCAGGAGGGTCGCTGCCTGGACTATTCCAGAACGGTGGAAAGGTCGCAGGGAAGGCAGAGGCAGTGCTGATTGGAGGAAGGTGAATGTGAAAGAACGAAGTTTCGGGAGAGGCCCCAGTGCTCGCCCCCTCAAAACACAACAAAGGTCTGACAGGAGAAGAATGTGCCCGCCCAGAACCCGTTCTGCGGGCACTGGCGTCCGTCTGTCCGGGGACTTTAATGAGCCACCTCATTCCGAGAGTTGATTCACCGGTGCCCGGCCCTGGCCTGGCCTCTGAGCTGGCGGGCGCCTCGCTCCCAGCCTGGACGGCTGGACCGCAGGCCTGAGCTGTGGCCCCTCTCGCTGCCCTGCAGGGCCAGGTCTGCCCTCGGGCGGATGGGGGCGTGTCAGGGTGCAGGCGCGTCTGATGCCAGTTCACAGCCACCGGAGAACTTGGCCAAGAACTCAAAGCTGAATGACGACTCCCATTTCTCAATCCAGGTAGACAAAGGAACCTCTACCTTCCGCCGCCTTTTAGTACCGGATGGATGTGGATAACATGCGCCCCAAAGCTAGAACCAGGCCGCCCTGCCTGCCCCTGGCCGCACACCTGCACTGGGGCAGTGAGAGCAGGTGAGGGCTCACTGGTCTGCGCCCCCCAGCTCCACTAGAGGGGTATTAGCGACTTGGTTTCCCAGGAGTCAGGCCAGCTGGGGAGGGGACCTGCTCTTGGTCCCAAAGAGACCAGGGGATGCTGGGTGGAGGGCAGGGAGGGGGCCTCTGCCCCTGAGCAGGCAGTCGGGGGCAGAAGAGGCTGCCAGAATGGGGGTGTTCGCTCATCCCACCCACCCCGCCAAACCTGTCTCCCTCCACCCCTGTGAGCGTGCCCGTGTGGCCACACGCATGGGCGGTGCTCCCCGCGTGCCGCTCCTGTCCCTGGGTGTCACCAGTGGCAGGAAGCCAGAAGCAGAACTGGTCGGGGCCCTGACATGCTGCTCTGTCCCCTAATTAAAGGTTTCCGGCAAGGCGGTGGCCACTGTGGCTGCTCACCGCCCGCCCACGACTGTGTAGTGTGGCAAGGCCAAGCAGCCTGGCCCTCTCCCTGTTCCCGGGGCTCCCTTCGGTCGGGCCCCCCTGTCTCCACCTGGATGATGTGGAGGGCACAGGGCCAGAGCAGGGAAATGGACACGGAGGGGCCTCCTGCTCCCTTAGCTCAGCAAGTCCCCCCTCGGGTTGAAGCTGCTTCCCCGCTATTGGACTGAGTGCCAGACCCCACCCGAGCTAGGCCTCAGGCCAGGGCCGGGCTCTCTGGGGAGAGCAGGTGAAGCAATGCCGGACACCCGCCCCTGGGTGCCCTGCCAACCACACGGTGCCTGGGCTGGTCTGGAAGGAGCGAGGGGTTCACTCAGCTCTGAATGGGGGCATCCGGTGTCGGCACAGTCCAGTTTGGTGTTAGGTGCTCTGGTCAGGAGTCAGGGTCCATCCGGCCCAGCAGTAGCCTCGCAATGCCAGCCTGGCAGAGCGGGCGGCCCTGGAGATGCAAAGGGGTGTCTCCTGCCTTTTGTCTCCCTCTGCGAGCTGTCAAGAGCAGTATCTCCCTCCTTCCCCAGCCACTGTCCACACCGTGTCCAAATGAAGGTAAAACTGGGCCTCGGCCCTCACACCCAGGTGGACGGCCCTCACCAGCCAGGAACTGCATTTCCATTCTCTCCACCTCCTGTCCCACGGGGATGGGCACACCTGGGGGCTCCATGCGGCCCTCGTGGCCAGCCAGCTCCCCCAGCCGCCTGGCCGCACTCCGCTCCACGCCTGGGCCCAGCGGACTCGCTTGCACCCGCTCCCTCTCTGGGATCAACAGTCTGGCAGGGGCCTGCCCCGTCACCCAAGCTTGTGACATCGTGGGTGCTTGGGTGAGGTGCCCACAGGACAGTCGGAGCCCCCGTAGGCCCCTGCCCGGCCCGGCCTGCTGTGGCGTCCCCATCGCTGAGTGGCCCTCTCCGCTCCCCGGCCCACAGGCAGCGCCTTCCCAGCCAGCTCTTCCCAGGAGAGGCAAGAACAAGATCTTCGAGGCCGTATCGTTCCTGCCTCCACGTGTCCTCCGGGGCCCAAAGCTGCCTTTGCGGACCTTTCTAATCCAGCCTGGAAAGGGAGCTGCTGGCTTCCCACACTGGCAGAGCCAGGCTGGGGAAACGCCAGTCTCCCACACGGCAGCCAGGGCCCCCCGGGCCAGGTGTGTTGGGCAGACGGGCTGGGGGGCTGGAGCCGCCAAGTGGTCCCAGCGCACCCCCTCTCTCGTTTCCCAATGGTCACTAGAGACAATTCTCTACCTGTCCCCGGGGGCTGACCCTCTGGAGCCACTCTGGGCCTTGGGAGATGCCACTCAACAAGGGGCCCGGGGGCCAGGCTTCCCCGCTGTGCTGCCTGCGTCCCGCAGTCCTGGACTGGACTTCAGCGCCCGGGCACAGGTGTCTGGGCTCATCCTCAAGAATCCCGCCTGCTCCCAGCACGCCGGTCAATATTGACACAGAAAAGGAGGAACGCCGGGGAGAGGGCAGGGCCGGCACCTCTAGAATTTGCCTCGGCCAGAGAGGCTGGAGAGGTGGTCAGACTGGGGTCCTGCTGTCCGAGTGGCCAGGTTGGGGCCCCAGGCCTCCTTCCAGGTGCCCTCCAGTGCTGTGAGGGTCTCCGAGGGCCCTGTGGGGGAGGTCAGAGCTCAAATGCTTCCCTGTCCCCCGCCTTCCCGGCCCCTCCCAGCGGAACGGGTCCATGCAAAGCTGGTCTGTACGTGCTGACTCTGTGAAGTGGGGTACAGGAAACGTGCCCAGTCGGCTCCTGGGGTCACGGTCGGCTGGGGATGGAATGGCCCAGCCAGGGGACAGGCCACCACAACCCCCCCCCCCAGCCATCTGAGGCACCCGAGCATGGCCAGAGAACATTCCCTTTCTCATTTCCAAAAGCTGTGGGAAAACAGCCAGTGGGCCACATGGCTTTAGAGGCAACATTAAGTTCCTTGACTTCTACCCTTTACTTGACCCTACAGGGCTCTCCCTCACCAGAGCGAAGAGGGCGAATTCTCACCAGCGCCCTGGAGGGGAGGCCCCGGCCAACATCCAGGGGCCGCCCAGCAGGCTCCCCTCACCTGGACAGCGGCAGGGACAGACCGCCCAGAAGCCCTCCTCTGCCCTGGTGGGACAGCGCCTGGGGCCAGGGTCTCGCCAACACCCCCACTGTGGCCGCCAGAGCCCCGATGGGGAAAGTCACCGGGACGCCAGGAAGTCAATGGTTTGAACAAACGGAGTTTCTTTGTCCTTTGTAAAAGTCAACACATGATCTGTTCCTGATTGGGATGTGAAATAAAACTAAAAATAACAGCGCACCGAGTCTCTCGCAAGGCTCGGCTCACCTTTAACACAGTCCAAGTGCAGGTTATCAGATCCCAAGGAGCAGCTGAGCAGCAAGTCAAACACAGCGAGGGAGGAGGCAGGCGGGGAAGGGGGCTAGGCCCCCGCCTGTCTGGGAACTTGGGAGCCAGGGACTGCAGTCCTGGCCCACGCCCTAACCACCCCAGGTGAGGAGGCAACTCGCCTCCCTATTTGTATCAGTTTCCCCGCCGGGGTTATCTGGGACTTCTGGCACACTCCCTTGTTTTGAGGAGGCTGTAAAAGCAGGGCCGGGCACTTGAGATAAGGTGAAGCTGTGAGACACAGTCGGACAGCGCCATCAGATTCTGGCCCTGGCGCCACGCAGACCGCCCCGCTACACCCACTGCCTTCAGCAACGAATTCAGGAGGGAAACTGAGGCAAGAGCCCTCCCAGGGCCCCTCACTGCCCTCATTTCACCACTTTCCTACAGGGCCTGGGGCGGGGCGGGGAGCCTTCCGATCAAGGGTCAAAGTCAGTTGGTTAATTACCACCTCTCCCCCTTTGGAGGCGCTGGGCTGGGTGTTCGGTGTGTCCAGCACCCCACCCCCCAAGGCTGGGGAGGGGGGTTCGCAAGGAAAGTCGGCAATTTCCGGAGCAAAGATTTTGCTGGGGCTGTGGGAGCTGGGGGAGGACGCACGGCCCTATTCTCAGGTCACACAGAAGATGCCCCAAGAGGAGGAAACAACTCGGGTTACTCATTCACGCTGATACCAACGCTGTCAAGGCGTCTTCCGAAAACAAGTGGGGCGGGCGCTTCCCGGGGCTGGTCCCGGGCTGTGGGGTGGACTCCTCGATCCACTGTCCACTCGGTTGTGTCAGTGCAACAAGGAAGGCGCCGAGTTTCCAGAAGAGGCGAGACCTGATCGCATCTTTGTCTTTGGCGCAAGCGGGGCGCAGCCCGGCGCTTCCCTCCGTTCCCCACGCACCCGGGCCCGGGAGCCCCCCGGGCGACGCTGGCGGGGACTCTCCAGCCCCCGCCGTCCGGCGCGGGGGGCCGGGTGACGCGGCCGACACCGGGTCCTCTCATATTCTGCACAAATCCCGCGCGGAACTGCAGCTCGCTCCCTGCCCCCCCGCTGGCACCGCTCCAGGGCCCTCCTCCCGCCTCATAAAAGTCCTAACTTTCGGGATTTACGACGCCGGAGCGGAGGGTCGCGGGAGCGGTGACACACCCCGCTGCCTCCCCTGCGCCCCGAGGCGGGCCGGTGGCGGGGAGGGGGCGCGGCGCGCCCGCGGACGGCCGGGGACCCGCTCGGCTCCCCACCTGTCGGTCCCGCCCCCGCGCGGCGCCTCCCCCCGCCCGGCCCCGTCGCCCCTGGCTCCGGGGTCCGCCGGCCGCGGCCGCTTAGACGCCCGAGGCCGGCGCCCTCCCCGCGCCCGCGGCGCGCTCCTCCCGGGCGCCTCGCACGCCGCAGCGGTGCCGGCGCCGCCAGCCCTCGGGGCCCCGGGCTGCGGGGGTCGGCCGCGGGCGGCGCCTCACCTGGCACGTAGATCTCGCCGCGCTCCTCGTCGGGCAGCTCGCTCCAGTTGCGCTTGCACGTGGCCACGCACGGCTTCTTCACCAGAAACGCGCGGGGCATCTTCGAGGCTGCGGCGGCCCGCGCGGGGCGCTTCCGAGGGCCGGGGCCGGGGCACCTCCCGGGCGAGCGGGGGGCGGGGGGCCGGGCCGGGAAGACTCGCCGAGGCGCCCGCGTCCCGCGGGAGCCGGTGCCCGGGTGGCCGGCGCGTCCCCGGCCGGGTCGCTCGCAGCCAGGTGCGCGGCGGCGGCAGGCGGGGCCGAGCGTCTCGGGCCGGGCGGGTCCCCGCGGCGCTCGCGAGTGCTCAAGTGCGGGCCGGGCGGCCGGGTTCGCGCTTTATTGGCTCGCGGCGCGGGCGGGGGGGGGCGGCGGCTCATTAGCGCGCGGCGGCCCGGGAGCCACGGCGCATGCGCCGGGAAATAACGGTGACGACCCGCCTCGGCGCTACCTGTCGAACCGGTTTCCACTCCGCTGCGGGTGAGGCGGCCTCGCGGCCGGGCGCGGTGCCCGGGCGGGGGCGGGGGCGGCTCCGGGCGCCCGGCTCCTGCTGCCCTGCCGGTCCGCCCGCCGCCCGCGGGGACCTCCCGGCCCGAGCGCAGAGTTGGCCGCCGGAGTTTCGGCGGAGCGCGGGGCGGGGGCAACGTTACTTGCACCGGCGCCCGCGCGCTCTGCGGGTGATGAAATGAAACTCACTCAACCGGGTCGGCCCGGCCCGGCCCGGCCCGGCGCGCCCCGGGCGCCTGGGGAGGCGCGAAGCCGTCGGGCGGGAACGGGCGGCCCGACCGCACTGGCTGAGCCGGGCCTCGGCCCGGGCGGCCCTGGAACCCGGAGGCCTGGCCGAGGGACTCGCCGGGCGCCTGCGGGGTGCAGGGGCGCCGGGCGGGAAGGCGGGGCGCGCGCCGCTGGTCCCTGAAACAAAGCGGGGAGCGGCTGGCTTGGCGCCCCGCGGAGAGCGCCCCTGAGAGCCTGCTCCCCGGCCCGGGAAGCAGGGAAGACCTCGTGGAGAAAGGGGCGGTTAAGCTGCCCTGAGCCCACAGAGACCCTGAGTGTCCAAGCACCGTCCTCATGGGCTCCCCCGCCACGCTCTCCCCCTGGGCCTGCAGCGAAGCCGCGCTGAGGACCCTGAAGCAGTCAGGCCCAACCCGCCGCGCCTGGCGACAGCCGCTGCAGAGGGCTCGCTCGCGGCCGTTCCTCCCCCAAGCCCGCCCTAGGGGTTCAGCCTGGGAACCTCCCCCCACCGTCCTGTCATGCTCCCCTGCTCCAGGGCCGGCGGGAGGGAGGCCCCACCTGGCTCAGGAGCAGGGACTTCTTGGAGACTCCAGGAGCTACGGGTCTGTGGCACTGGCCGTTAGCAAAGGCTGGGCTTCGCTTGCTGCTGCCCTGGGAAGGGCCGGGTGGGACTGGGTGGGACTCTCTGTCTTTAGCCCCGCCGTCCCTTGCCCCCATAGGAAATCAGCGACACTGCAGGTCAGTGCCAGCCGCAGGCCGCTCTCCATATTAAGGCTGGAACGGAGGAGGAGGAAGTGTGTCTGATAAATGGATTGACAGGTCAAAAGTCAGAAGTCGGGAGCAGCGTGCGCCAGGCAAGCCTGCAGACCTCTAGTCAAAGAGGAGAGCTTTTTGGGGGGAGGGTCCAAAGCCTTCTGACCTCTATGTACCCCCAAGGACTTCTTTGGGGTCCACCTGCATGGGTGGGGAGAGTGTGGGCTTCCGGGACACATGAGCCCGTGAGTTTGCCCAAGGGGCTTTCCTTGCCAGCCTGCTTCCTTGTCTGTCACCCCAGAATCTTATCACCCCTATTCTGGGGTGACTGTCAGGGGATGTGAGCCTTCCCTCTGCTTTACCCTTTTCAGCCCCCCACTCTGCCTCCTTTCCGGCATCTGACACTAAGTGCGCACCTGCCACGTGCATATCTTTGAACAAACTCTGGAAATAACATTGCCTGGGTGGTCTGACTGGCGGGGAGCCTTTGCCTGTGCCAGACCCAGGAACGCAGGACATACCCTGTCAGAACCTGCTGGCCAGTCCCCGGCGCAGAGACGGCCTTTCTCACGGGGGTAGTGACGCAAAAGTCTTCACTTGGGCAAAGACAGCCCGGAGTGTGGACCCAGGCGCGGGAGGGCCCCTCCTCATCCTCCCGCCGAGTCTCGCTGCGTCTCCAGCACCCACAGTCTCCCTCCACGCGGGGGCCCAGCGGGTACGGGAGGCGAACGAGGATGGTCACTCATTGTACAGTGACCCTCAGAGTGGGGGGCCGCGGGGTGTGTGCTTGGCTGAGTGTGCCTTTCCAGCGCAGAGACCCCACGTGGCCACATCTGTCCATTTTCCAGAAAACCCAGAAACCCACATCTGTATGTGAAGTCTGCCAATTTTTAAGTGCCGACTCGATGTGTTTTTAAGACATGGGGTGAGACAAAATAACTTTCAGATCTGACCCCCGCGCCCCCCGGGTGTGGCCTGGGGCTCGTGGGCAGCGCTGGAGCCAGACAGCACCTGAGAACTTGGGGAAACACTGGACTCGACTTCAAGCTCCATGAGGGCAGACACGTTCTTTTCCGCCCAGCCGGTGCCAGTGAGACATCATAACTCAGCCTTTCCCTAATTCAGTCACCAAATATTTGTTTTCAGGCACCTGCCATCTGCTCAGCCTGGGAGGCTGTGGGACGCAGGACAAGCACAGAAATAAGGAAGTGAGCAGGGCCGCGCCAGAGTTGACGCCGCCGGCGGAGTGACAGGTTTGGGCTGGGATCTGAGCTGAGCTGGAGGCAGGAGCCGCTGAGCAAAGCAGGAGCTGCTGGCGCGGAGGCCGCGGTGGGGGTGAGCTGAGTGTGTGAGGGAAGGGAGGGCCTGGGGACTGAGGCTGAGGGCAGGCTGGTTAGGCAGTGGGGCTCAATGTGGTGGGAAGTGGGTTGCCCCCCCCCCAGGGGGAGGGTGGCATGTGTGAGGGAGGGGGCGGGAGGGTGCAGGAGGAGCCGGGGAGGAGGAAGCCACTGCCATGGTCTGAGCGGGAGGGGAGGGGGGCCTGGCTCCCTTCTTGAGCAGCCGAGGAGTTGGATGGAGAAGGTTTGAATCAGGTCCAGTGCTCAGAGAAGGCTCCCGGGAGGGGCGGGCTGGGGTGTCCGAGGGGAGGCAGCAGGGGGTATGAGACCTGTGCTGAGGGGAGGAGCAGAGAAGAGCCCTGGGCCAGGCGTTGGGTCCCCCAGACTCAGCCCCCTCCTCCTCAGGGCTCCGTTTGCGCATCTGTAAGGAGGCTCCAGGTCGGGCCTGCTGCTCGCAGCAGTCAGGCGCATGGCAGTTAGCCTCTGCCCAGAAGCTGGCAGCTCCTGAAAATGGACTCAGCCATCAAGCAGGCTGGTGGTGCTGGTCGCCGGGACTGCTGGGCACACAGTCGCCTTCCAGTCACCCTGGACAACTCAAAGGGCTGTGGGTGACACAGACTCCTCCGCCCGTGGCTGGGTCCCTGCCCACCGGCTTCCCAACCCTCGGTGGGCACTGCCATGCAGGTGAAGGGCTCTAGAGGCAGAGTAGGCGGGCAGGGGTCACTGAGGGAGGAGGCCGATGAGCCAAGTGAGCCTGCCCGCGACGGCCGCGTGTCTGGCCTGCCAGACTCTCTCGTCCATTCTCCCAGGTGTGGGTGCCTTCCCCATCTTGCACACCGGAAGCACCAGCCTCCCCAGTACTTAGGGCCACAGCCTGGCGCCACTCATTTCCTTCCCCCTCACCCCACAATCCACCCACCAGCAAGTCCCATCTGCTCCCAGGTCACCAGGAATCCACCCACATCTCCATCTCCACAGTTACCACCTGGTCAAATCTCACCTGGACCAGGTGACTGGCCACCCACCTGTGACCAGCCTCCTGTGTCCCCCATTTGTCCCCCGAGCCAGTCGTCACCCCCCCGGACACACCTCCAGGGACCCCACCAACTGGAATAAAGTCCCGGAGGCCTGCGGTGCTGCAGCGACTCTCCTCCCAGCCCCTGCCTCTACCTCCCACTTGCTCTCTGCACATAGAGCAGGCCGCAGCCTCCGCCCAGCTCCGGCCTCCCTTCTGCTGCTTCTGCGGGAGCGCTCTGGTCACTCCAGCCCCGCCACCGTCCCCTCCTCGGAGAGGCTTCTGAATGCCCTAGTGGCCCGCCAGCCACGCTGTCCCACCCGTGCTATTTGTTCTGCAGCATCTTTTACTCTGTGAAATTGGGATTTGTCTTCTTGGCTGGTTGTCGGTCCCCAAATGTGAGTTCTGCACATGAGGCCCCATCTGGATATCACTTTTGGCAGTTTATTTAGGTACAACTCATATATCTTAAAATACACCTTGAAAGTATCCGATTCAGTGTTTTCTAGTATCTTCACAGGGATGTACCCATATCACCGCTGTCCTCCAGAACACTCTCTTCACCCCAGAAACCTCATACCCACTAGTAGTCACTTCCCATTCCTGAAACCCCAGGGCCGGGCACCCATTTGCTACAGACTCTCCTATTGGCCGCTGTGTTTTGAGCATCCTGCAGCCCGAGGCCCAGAGCTGTGGGGACGAGTCAGTCATGCCCCCCCTTTACAGAGGAGGCAGCAGGCTTGGGACCCCTCAGGAAAATGACTTTCGCTTTTGTAAGCCTTGTGTCTGGCGTCTCCCAGGTGGGCTGACTGCCCCCAGCCGGTAGAGAAGGGGTGAAGTGTGGGATGGAGTGTGGAGCTCCCTGCCAGCCCCCTGGCTGCAGCCGGGCCTGGGCCCGCACCTCGGCAAGGCTGCTTGGAGAGCGCCCACTGCCTGCAGGTGCGGGAACGCTTGGGCCCAAGCCCTCAGTGCTGTGGGGTCAAGCTCAGCTCTCGCCAGGCCTGGGCCAGGACCAGCAGCAGCCACACTCCCACGGGGAGCAGGCATCTGGGCCCGTCCCAGGTCCGGGACACCAAGGGGACGGCAGCAGCGGGGACGGGAGGAAGGTCTCGGAGGCAGCAAGGGCCGTTTGCTGAGTCCGGTCTGCTTCGTAGGAGCTTGGGTGCCCTCTCACCTGTGATGGGTGCCCGTGCTCGGGGACCTGCAGGTGGCAGTGAGCCTCACTGAGTCCATGCAGATGGTTCACCGGGAACCATTCATGGGTTCCCTCCTTCCAGCCCCGGGGCTCCAAGGAGCCAAGACCCAGAAGGCTGGCGGCTGCCAGAGGCCAAGCTGGGGCCAGAGGCAGCGTCGGATTTCCTGACCTGACTTTGAAGCCTGTCTCCTCAACTGTAAAAGGGATTTAATAATCCGTCCTACCTCCCCTGGAATGGCGAGGGCTGGATATGCAGTTATCAGCACCCTCTGGGCCTCAGACAGGGAAACCAGACAGGCTCCTGGTTACCCCCAGTGGCCTTCCCTCCCAGAGCTGCTCTCATCCTGGCCTCTTTCATCTTGAGTCTAATTAGCCAGGCTGCCCCACCCCACAGCCTCTCGGGCGGGAGCCATCACTCCCGTTTTATAGATGGGGAAACTGAGGCACCTAGAGGGAAGTGGTTTGGGGCTGCCGCCTGTGAGTCAACTGTGGAGCCAGGGCCAGGGCAGCTGGGACTTGGCTTTCCTGTTGGACTTGTCCCTGGAGTGGATCCTTGTCTCTGGCACCCAGGGCACCCCAGGCACCCAGATAGCCTCTCCTCCGGCTCCCCCCACCACTACCACCCATGTGGAGGGACTTGTGGAGCCTGGAGGAAGGAGAGAAACTATTTGGCAGCACCAGCATGGGGGCTCAGGCCTGTTTCATCTTCAAAGCCGGCTAATTAGCGCCACGGGCGGTAGTCAGAGGTGGGGGGCGCCCTGGGGTCTGGACTGCGGGTTCCGTGCCCTGGAAAGCAGCGCTCAGTGGGGCTGGGGAAGCTACTGGCTGAGCCCCTGAGTGCCCCAACCCGTCTACTTCTCTGGGAGCAGAGAGCCGAGCTCTGGCACTGCTTGGTTCCAGGGCTCTGGGGTGAGGCCTCGGTGTCTCCGCCCGTGCTAGACGAGCGCGGAGCTCCGTGACCGCCAGGCCTGCGAGGCTGCACGTCGGCATCCCGTTGTTTTCTGGCGGCATCAGGGCTGTGCCTCGCCCCGCCGCCTTCACCCTGCGCGCCGCACAGCCTCAGGCGAAGGTCAGCAGCTTCCGCCGGTCGCGACCCGGGCGCCGGCTCCGCGCCCCCAAGCGGAGCGGGTGGGGGGCCCGGGCCAGCGTCGGAGAAGCGAAGCCAAGCCCCGCGGGGCCCGCCGGACCGGTTCAGCCGGGGCCGGGGCGCGCACTTCCTGCGGGCGCCCTGGGACCGCACCTTGCACCCCCCCCAGCGGCCGCCCGGGCGCCTGAGGACCGCGCTCCGCGTCACCCCAGGGCGCGCGGGGGGCCGGGGCCGGGGCGCGCGGGGCCACCCTCGGCGGCGCGGCGGGCGCTGTCCAGCCCGCCCCAGACGGCCCCCGCGCGGGCGGGGAGGGAAGCCGGGCCCCGGGAGCCGGGCCCACCCAGCGCAGCGCCCCGGCCCGGGCCCGCGGCGGTTTCGGGGAAGGGGGCCGCGCAGCGGGACAGTTACTCAGCCCCAGCGAAACCGGCAAGTCGGCACCTGCCGGCCGGGCGCACGGAGGACGCGGCCGCCCCGTTACGGCCCCGCCCCGCGCGCGCCCCGCCCCGGCCCCGCCGCCCCCGCGCCCCGCCCCGCGCCGCCCGCCCGCCGCCCGGAAGGAGCCGGCCGGCCGGGCCCGCGGCGGCTGAGTCAGGCGGGAGGCGGCCGGCCCGTTACCGCGGGCGCCGGGGGCCCGGGCGGCGCTGTGGTTTCGGTGGCGGCCGCGGGCGGCGGCCTAATGAGCGCTCGGCACGCACCCCGCGCCGGCGCCCCGGCCCTGCGCGCCCGCCCCCGGGGGCCCTGGCGCCGCGCCCCCGCGCGCCCCCCGAGACCTCGCGGCTTCCCCCCGGGGCCCGGGCGCGGGGCCCCCGCCGGCGGCTGCGGGGCGGAGGGCGGCTGCGCGGCGGCCTGGGGGAGACCGCGGCCCCCTCGGGGGTGACGCGAGGTCTCGGGCGCCCCCTGGCGGCCCCGCGCGGCCCGCGCCCGCCGCCGCAGCCTCGCTCGCTCGCCCGCGGGGACCTGCGCCGGGCCATGGGGTCCCTGAGCCGCGAGGCCTGGGCGCAGCGCCTGGGCGCCTTCCGGGCCAGCCCGTCGGCCTTCATGGCAGGGCCGGAGGGCGAGGACCTGGGCCGCGACCTCCTGAGCGGCCTGAGGAGCGAGAAGCTGAGCGAACACACCAAGGTAGGCCCCGCGCGCCCCGGCCTGACGCCTCGGCCCTCCGCCGCGCGAACTCTCGTCGTGACGCCCCCGATCCCCTCCAGGTGTCCCTGCTGGCCCTGAGCCTGGAGTTCCCGGCCCGCCTGTGGCCCGACGCCCCCGCGGCAGAGGCCGCCGCCACCTCGCTGCTGGACACCCTGGTCCTGCTGCCCCCGCGACCCTCAGCGCTGCGGCGGCCCCTGCTGCTGGCGGTCACCGCCGCCCTGGGGGCAGGGGGCGCGCTGGGCCCCGCCTCGGCCGCCTCCCGCCGCTTCCTGCCCCTGCTGTTCGGGTTGGCCTGCGGGCGCGATCTGGGCCGAGGCTTCGGGCCCGCCGCGGAGCAGCGCCCCCTGCAGGGCACGGCGTGCGAGTGCCTGCGGGAGCTGGAGAGCTGCAGGCCCGGGCTGCTGGGGGGCTGCCTGGGGCTGCTGCGCGGCCTGCTGCAGGGACAGGAGGGCCCGGTGCAGCCGCTTAGCCTGCTGCTGGCGCTTGCCCTGCGCAATGCCTTGGTGATACAGAGCAAGGCCGGGGCCGGCCTGCGGGACCTGCTCACCCCCGTGCTCCCTCCTGCCGTGGGTGGGCCCTGGAACTGGACACTGGCTGCAGAAAGCAGTGGCCACCTTCAGCCCCAGGCCCCCAGCTGGCCGGCCGCTGAGGAAGGGGAGTGTGACGCCACAGCAATCGAGACCAGTCCTGAGGAGGCCCGGGAGCTGCGGGCGGCTGTGACCCAGCTTCTGGACGCTTCCTATCTGCTCACTCCTGTGGCCCAGGCCCAGCTCCTGTGGCTGTTGGGCTGGGCCCTGCGGGGCCTTCGGGGACAGCCTCCGGTGCTGTTCAAGCCACAGCTGGTCCGGCTGCTGGGCACGGCACAGCTGGCACTGCTGCACTCTGTCCTGGCCCTCAAGGCGGCCTTCGGGGAGACGTTGTTCACAGCCCAGGATGAGGCCTTGCTGCTCCGCCGGCTCACCCTGGCCGCCCAGCACCCAGCCTTGCCCCCACCTGCCCACCTCTTTTACCTGCACTGCCTCCTGAGCTTCCCTGAGAACTGCCCACTGGGCTCCACAGGAGAAGAAGCCGCCCCACTGCTGCTGGGGCCCCAGCTATGCCGAGGCCTCTTGCCCAGTCTCCTGCATGACCCGATGGCCCTGCTGGCCCGCCTGCACCTGCTGTGCCTCCTCTGTGCTGATGACGAGGAAAAGGAGGAGAAAGGGCAGAGTCTGAGCCCCCAGCGCTACTTGGAGGAGCTACTGGCTGGCCTGCGGCAGAGGGCGGCCCTGGATGGGGGCCCCCGGGCCTTGGCCACTCTCTGCTTCCAGGCCTCATACCTGGTGGCCCGCTGTCTGGCTGGGCAACCTGCCATGCTGACAGCCTTGACCCACGGACTGACCCAGCTGTACCTCTCCCGGCCTGCGCTGGCTCCCCATTTCGTGGACCTCTTGGATCAAGTGGGCCCAGAGTTGGGGGCACCCCTGAGGGTGCTGCTGCGGCAGGAGGTGGTGTCCAGGCCGGGCAGGGATGAGGCCCTTCGTTGGCACCTGCAGATGCTGGCCAAGGTGGCAGATGGGGACGCCCAGGCTGCCACCCTCAGCTTCCTGCAGGCTGCAGCTGCCCACTGCACAGACTGGGGCCTCCAGCAGGCGCTGCTACAGGTCTGCCGAGCCCTGTTGCGGGCAGGTGTCGGGGGAGGCCTGGTGGACTTGCTGCAGACACTGGCCGGGCAGCTGGACAGCCCTGATGGGCGGGACCACGCCCGCCTCTACTACATCCTCCTGGCGCACCTAGCTGGGCCCAAGCTGGGGGTGGCCCTGGCCCCCTCCCTTGCAGCACCTGCCCTGACCTCTTCACTGGTGGCCGAGAACCAGGGCTTTGCTGCGGCACTGATGGTCCAGGAGGCCCCAGCCCCGATTCGGCTGAGTGTGGGTCCCCGCAGAGCCGAGGGCCCGGTTCCTGTGCTGCAGCTGCACGTGGAGGTGCTGGAGCCCGTGTACTCGCTGGAGCTGCGCTTCCCTGTGAAGGGGCAGCTTTACGCCCCACTGGGGGCCATCTACGTGCCCCACCTGTGCCCAGACCGCCCCACCCAGCCTCTGCTCCTGCCCCTGCGGCCCCGGCGCCCCACCCCCACGCACCTGGAGGTCCATGCCCTGTACACCACACCTGCCGGCCTCACGTGCCACGCGCACCTGCCGCCCCTGTCCGTGAATTTCGCTGACCTCTTTCTGCCTTTCCCCCAGCCCCCCGAGGGGGCTGGGCCTGGCTTCTTTGAGGAGCTCTGGGACTCCTGCCTGCCAGAGGGCACCGAGAGTCGGCTGTGGTGCCCCCTGGGGCCCCTGGGGCTGGAGGCCTTGGTGTCCCGCCACCTGGAGCCCTTTGTGGTGGCAGCCCAGCCCCCCACTAGCTACCACATAGCCATCCGCCTGCCCCCAGACTCCAGGCTCCTGCTGAGGCTGGAGGCAGCCCAGGCGGGTGGCGTGCCTGTGGCCCTGCGCACCGACGACTGGACGGTACTGCCCCTGGTGGGGGACTTTCTCCGGGGGCTGTCGGCTGCTGTCTGAGCCCCAGGGCCAGGCCAGGGGGAGCAGCACCGTCGTCTTGCAGGGTCTTGCCCAAGAGGGACAGGTCACAGTCGGGGGCTCCTTTCCATAAAACTCACATCTACCAACAACCCTCTCTGCTGTGTTTTCTTTGGGTCCCTGGTTGGGGACGTGAGGGGGAATGTGGTCAGAGGCTCCTGGAAAGCTTCTAGACTAGGAACCCCCAGGTTAGAGGTTCCAAGGTCCTTCCTGCCCAGATATTCTCCAGAATCCCTGCCCAGGAGGCAGGAGGAAAACATATCTTCCTCTTGGCCCCCAGAGAGGGCCTGGTCCTGCCAAAGGCCACCAGACGTTTGGGACTGAGGCTCTGCTGGCCCATGGGCCTGCACTTTTCCACTGCCAGTGGCTGCCAGATCAGGGGACTATGGGGCCAAGTGTCCCCTTCCCTGAGGAGCAGGATCCCCCTGTGTGGAACAAGCTTGGATAGGGCCTGCAAGTGGCATTTGGAGCTATGAGCTGGGCTGACATCAGCCCAGGAAACCTGACCTGTGAACGTAGGCGTCTCCACAGGTAAGAAGCAGCCCCCCCCCTAGTTCTTTGTCCAAACAGGTAAGATACCGAGGCTGCAGGTCTACTGAGCAACTCTGCTCACAGCACAGCCCAGGGTCCCGGCCGCCGCATTTCATCCTAGTGACAGCTCAGCAGGGCCCCAGAGAAGGAAGTCTGGAGGCCAGAGGGGCTGAGCGATGTCCCTGCAGTCACCCAGCTGGTGGGCAGCCGGGCTTTGCCATCCTGGAGCAGGTCTCCATCCCATCGCGAAGGGCGGAGCCGGGTCCACGCCCGGGCAGCCCCTCGGAGCAGCGGGCAGCAGCACTGGGTGGGGGATGACCGAGCTCTTACTGTTCCAGGGAGGGGCCCCTGTCCCCTGAGCTCCCTACCATGGCTTCCTAGGGGTACCCTGATGGGGGCCAGGTCGGGGAGGAGGTCTGTCCTGGGCTCCAGCTCTAGCAGTGACTTGCTGGGTGATCTGGGCAAGCTCCTGGCACACCAGGAGGGCTTCCATCCCAGGAAACCAGCTTCTCTAGCAGTTTCCAGCAGGGCAGGAGGTTGGTCTGGTACTTCCAGAGTGAGCCTTGCATGCCGCCCCCGGAACTGCTGCATTCCAGGGTGGCCTGCGCCACCTGCCGCGCCCCGGGAAGCTGGGTCTGCACTCTGGAACGCAGGGCGGGGCTGCCATCACTGCCTTTCGACACCCACAGAGCCAGAGGCCACCACCGCTGCCGGACGCTCCACCCTTGACCTGGCGAGAGGCCCTGCCCTGCCGCCTCTGCCCGCCGTTCCAAGGGCATCTAATTAGTGGAAGCTTTTTCACACTAACAGCAAGGGAGTCGAAATTGTACTTGTTTTCTCTGACCTCAAATGCAGATGGCGGCATTAATCCTTAGCCTACGAGGAAGATGATTGGCCTGGGTAGGGACACACCAGCCGGCCGTCGTCCATCTGTCTCCCAGTCCGCGCGCCCATCCCATTGTGTCCACCACTCCCCCAGCAATGGGCCCCAGATGGCCTCCGGTTCCCCCAGCCCCTACCACAGTGTGTTGCTGTGGACATTCTTACATGTCCCCTTCTGGGTCCCCTTACTTGTCCCCTGAGGGACACACCAGATGGCTGAACTGCAGGGCACACGTGTGCTTGACATACGTGATGTCAAAGAAATGAAAGGTTTCAGCTCTGTGTCTCTGCCTAGGAGGGTGTCCGTGCTGGGGGGTGGGGCGGGACACTGGGCAGCCACCCTCTGTCCAGGCCCCCCGGCACCGCTGACCCCTTCACACACTCAGTATCCATACCCTGAAGGTCAGAACAGCACCATCTCCACATCCTCAGCTCCCACGCCACAGCCTCTTCCCAGACAGGAGACCCAGGTCCTGCCAGCCGCTGTACACCCATCTGGACATCGCCCGCCTCACCCACTGCTGCTTCTCCACTGCTGCGGGGTTTGGGCTTGGTTATGCTGCTGGTTCTGGCTAATGAAATGTCAAGTGCTGGTTCTTGGGCAAAGCCCGTCATCACCAGGCCTTGCCTGGCCTGGCCCCGCCCTGGCCTGGCCCGGCCCAACCCCCTCGCAAGGGTGTGTTGACATAGGACTGCTGAACAGTGAGTCGTGGGCTGACCTTGGCATACTGGATTGTGAATTCATCATCAGTCACCACGTGAAATGAGAGGGAAGACTCCGGGAGAATGTTGGCAAGTCAGTATTTTACTTGTGATGAGTTACAAGGTCACAATTAGGACTTAGACTTTAGCACATAAAAACATGGCACAGGAGGCCCAGTTTAACTTGAACATTGGAGAAATAGCAAGTAACTCTTTAGTATAAGTGTCCCAAATGTTGCATCAGACATACTCATATTAAAAAAAATAGATGTTTCTTTAAGATTCAGATGTAAGTAGGCACCCCAGGTATGTGTCTATGTAAAATGAGGTGTTATCTGTCAACTCTAGTGTTTATAACTTATTTCTTCCACTACCACTCTATCTACCTGTTGCCCCTGGGGGTCCTTACCTGATGAGGTGACCTGCAGGGTCTGAGTCCTCAGGAATTCTGCCTGTATAGAGTCTCTTTAGTCTTTTATGAACATTCTCAGTGGACCCAGCAGCCCTCAGATGCCCTGGGGACTGTCTCCACCATGTGGCGGCAACTGTCTCTGATAACCAGGATCCAGCACCCTTTAGAGCTGCTGGCCCAGCATCTGGAGGACAGAGTGACTAGATGTCCATCTTTGCTTCCAGTGCCACAGACCACGGCTGCCCCATCTGTGGAAGCACCCCCTCTCAGTATGAAGGATCCACACCAGCAGAGCCCAAAGCCGGAGGGATGGAGTACAGATATTTTGTGAGAGACTCTGGGTAGCTGAAGACAGTTGTGCAAATTCTGTTTCTCCTCCAAAAATATGGAATGAAGCAAAGAGAAAGTGCCATCCAAAGCCAAGCCCTTGGCCTAACCTGAAGACAGACCATGCGCAAACTTAAAAGTAATTGTAAGAAAATGCAAATGACAGCCTCCTCCCTTTCTGTTTCAGCCTCTCAGGCCAGGGGCTCTGCTGAATAAAGACTGGCTGAGAAAAATCGGGGGTGGATGGGCACAGGAGAAGTAGTAGGCCCCACACTTGATCTCAAGTCTCATGACAGAGACTAAGTTCACCCTAAGTCTGGAAATGCTTGGCAGCCTCTGGGGTAGGTCAGAGCTTGCATGACAGGGATGGCATTTGAAAGCATCTGTGCGACTTGAAAGGGGCGTCTTTGAGTCACACGGATTCCGGGAGAGCAAAAAGGCAGAAACGGAAGGCAAAGTACCTTTTGGCGTTTGGGTGTGCAAGCGGAAGTAGTGGAGAAACTTCATGGCTCTGCAAGACAATAGAACAAAATCGGAGGATCTTCTTTCTCTCCATGCTCAGAACAATCAACGCCACTAGTGTCTGGACATGCCGTGTTGGCAGCGGAGCTGAACTAGGATCTTGTAAAACACCCAATAGTGCAAAAATGAACAAGAAGATGAACAGGTCCACACAGAATTGCTGCAAAATATCAGAAAATTAATATCACATGTCAACCAAGGAAAATTCACACAAACCCCCAAAGTGTGAGCCACGGAGCCAAAGAAAACTGTACTACACAACTAAATATACTTGAATGTGCTTGAAATAAGCATTTGGAAGCCACCCTGATGAGACATTTTTTTAAATGAACAAAACCCAGGAAGAAATGAAAAAGTTGATTGATTCAGCAAAGAAATGGAAGAAATAGATTAAGTGATCTAGAAATAAAAATGAAATCACAAGATGCCCCCAAGAGAATAAACTCAAATAAAAAATTTTTTTAAAGATTTATTTATTTTTATACAAGAACCGGGGTACAGGCCAAAGGCACGGGAGGGTGAGAGGATTCACCAGAGACAGAAGGGAACAGATTAGGCAGATGGACCGAAATACCCCGCTGAGGGGAGCAGCAGGCAAGACAGGAGAGGTCTGCTGCGCCATGTGGGAATCGCCCTGGCCGGCCAGGAGTCGAGCCCGCACTGCAGAGGCTGCGGACAGCTTCACCAGCGCCGCGCTCGACCCACTGCGCCACCGGGGAGGCCCCTCAAATAAAAATTTAATAAGGGGCATTGAAGACAGAAAAACAATCGAGACTGAAAACGAGCTGACGTAGGGGCAGGAGAAGCGGCGGGCGGCACAGAGTGGCCCACTTGTTCTTAGGCCGTTGTCCCGCGCATCACGCCGGGAATATTCCCTCCTGACAGGAAGTGTCCGTGTTACACAGCTGACTCTATGAGGATGTCATTTCCTCCTACCTTGGCCTTGGGTCTACACGTGTCTTTCCTAACGCAAGAGAATGGGAACAGCAACGGAGGAGCAAACACAAGTCAGATCGATGGAAAAGGAGTCACCGTCGCGGGCCCAGACTGAGGGAAACGCGGCTCATCCATATATTCACAAGTATCTTTTGACAGTATCACAACCACCAACGTGCGCCCATGGCCTCCGGAAACTATGAGATTTCAAACACACTTTTTCAGAAACTCCTCAAGATGTCCAGGCAAAGTGATCCGGTCGTAAAGGCAGAAGAATCACGACGGCAACAGACTTGAAAACTCGCATCCAAAGCCAGACAACAGCGGAGCCGTGGTCGTCGCAGCGGGTGGAGCTGCGCCCTGGGCCCGCGCGATGGAGAAGCAGCTCCCAGCCCGGGAGGCGGCCTGAGGGAGAGCGCGGGGCGGGGGTGGCGTGGCTGGGCTAAAGCAGAACCAGAGCAGCTGACGACATGGGCGAGGAAGGGAGGGGAGGGGAGGACGTAGGACGAGCTCCTCTTGGCTGGCTGAGCGCTTCTCTGCTCCAGACACGCTTCCCTGCCCGCCGGGTGGGACACTCTGGGCCCTTTAACCGTCTCTGCCACCGGCGCTGCTCGGTGTGGTCAGCAGAGGGCGCGGGGAGCCGCTGAGGAGGAAGGGCCTTCCTCGCCCGCCGCAGCGACTGGACAGCACCCCCAGGGCCTTCCCCGGCACCCGGGGGTGGGGTCCCCGCAGGGCCCATCAGCGCAACACCCCAGTGACCTCTGGCCCGGGGAGCGACGGGCAGGCACGTCCTGGGTCCTTGGGAGTTCTCTTTACCCCTCATTCTTCCAGGCCTTGTTACCTCAGCCCCTGCTGTGGTTATTATTATTATTTTTTAAGATTTATTTTATTTATTTACACAAGCACTGGGTACAGTCAGAAGCGTGGGGAGGGTGAGAGAATTCACCAGAGCCAGAGCGGGGAGCAGAACAGGCAGACTGACGAAATCCACTGCTGAGGGGAGCAGCGGGCGAGACAGGAGAGGTCTGCCGCGCCATGTGGGAATCTCCCTGGCCAGGAATTGAACAGGCGCCACGGAGGCTGAGACAACTCCACATTGAACGCTGCGTTCAATCCGTTCAAATCCGCTCATTTTTGTACAGTAATTGGTTTCTCCCCTCAGATTCCTACTATTGTCTAAAGATGGATTTATAGTATTTTATGCAAGCTAATTCCCTGGTTTGGCCGGGGCGCACCGGCTACATAAGATGTTAGCATTAGGAGATGCTGCGTAAAGGGCGTTTGGGAACTCGTTCTAGTTCTCTGAGTCTAAAACTAATTCAAATAAGAGTTGAAAAAATTGCAAGACTTTTATTGTCTATAAGAAAGGAAAGTCACTCTTACTTTCACCTGTTGTTCCCACACCCTTGTATTCCAGTCAAAAGTGAGAAAGCACCACATGATAGAATCCTCTCCGAGCTCTGTTCTCATTGCGTTCTTAGATTCTGTTTCTTGTCGTTGACCTTTCTGTGCCATCACTTGGTCACTTTGATTAATGAAAACCCAGGGGTACAATCAGGACATGCGCAGACCACGTCCTGTGGGAGCCACCTGAAACTGGAAAGATGCTGTGTCCCCGGGCAGCGGACGGGGTCCTCGGTCAGCACTCACCGCTCCGTCAGCCAGTGGCTGGAGACACTCGGCGGAGCCCAGCGTCCCCAGTGCTGGCCCCTGGCCTCACTTTTTTGCAACCAGAAGTGGACCCGGTGTTCGGAGCAGTGCTGTGGGGGAAACAAATTGCCATCAAAATGTTGGCGGAGGCCCTCTGGTCAAGGGAGGCAGAGCCATCTCCAGAAGAAACGAGTTCTAGTGAGGAATTTCTTCTCCTCCCTGGAGGGAGAGATCTAGTTGGATCCACCTGAGAGCACCTGGTTGATTGCGGGGATCTAGTCTGCCCAGTTGGGAGCTCAGTATCTGTCTCTGTTCTCAGCAACGGCTTTTATCCAGGGCGGCAGGCGGACCAGCCTTGCTGAGAAGAGCCTGTCATTGAGCTCATCACGCATAACCTTCATTCCTGGACCATGACGGCCTGTCCCGTGATTCCTGAGGGCCAGGACCGGGAAGGAACGCGCGCCCCCTCCCCTGCAGACGCGCTCAGCGCTCTTTGCGGGCAGTCCCAGGAGAGGATGTTCTTGAATTCTGAACCCGCCAACCTAAACGTTCAGAAGGCAATTTAAAAGGCAAAATGCATTTATTTGGCACCTAAGAATTGCAATTTGAGGTACAGGGACTCAGGTGGAAAACCTCGAATGCACCCAGGAGATGCAAATTTGGGGTTGATATGGGAAGTTAAAAGAGTTGATTAGAGTGAACAGGCTTAACTACTCTCAGCTGCACACAGCGGTGGCACTGGTTCTCTGGAAAGGATGGAAAGGGAGTGGACCGAGCCTATCCTCAGGCTAAAAGTCCATAATGGATGACTTCTCAAACAATTGTTTGCTTGATTTCTTGAAGCAGTTGCTTTTGGTCGCAATGAATGGAGACAGGTAATGCAAATTCTCTGCCTTGCCTCCCCAGCTCACTTTTAAGTGCCTTCATAGATGTGATCCTTCCTCAGACCCATCCCAGGAAGTCACCAGACAGCCCTCGTCACCAGTTTTCTGACCACATTCTTCCCATGTTCCCGATGACCCGCCACGCCTCTACTGTAGCGCACTGGTTCTCGAATGGGGTCGGTGTTGTCCTCCGGGGGACTTTCAGCAATGTCTGGGGACATTTTGGGTTGTCATGACTTCAGGGGAGGTGGGGGAGGGGCACTCCTGGGGCCTCAGGGGTCAAGGGCAGGAATAGTGCTAACTCTCCTGCACCCTTTCCATCCTTTCCAGAGCCCCACGTGAGGGACCCACGTTGTGGTGGCTCCACAATGCCGAGCTGCACTCTGGCCGCGCGGATAATCAGACTCCTGCTCTGCCTCCGGGACCGGCAGCAGCGGTGCCGACACAGCAGCCCAGCCCTATGCCGCCACCCGCCAGCCACGCTCCAGCATTTATTCCTCACTTCGTTGTTGTCAGAGAACTACCCTGGAGGCCAGAGGCCTAGTGAGCAGGATCTGTGGCTGGAAGCAGGGATGGGGCCCTGGGGGTGTAGCTTCCATCTTCAGAAACTGCTAGAACCTGGTCTCCGAAGTCCCGCCTCCATCTGCAGATAGAATGCCACCGAGCACGTCTGACCTCATGGCAGGAGGATGGGGTGACACCCCCTGTTGCTGAGGGGTGGCTGGGGTTGTGCGGTGACTCCATACCTGTGGTCAGGCATGTGATCTACACCCGCAACCGAAAAAATCAGAAGCTCTTTCTCAAAGGAAGAAAACCTTTTTCACACAGCGTGCACAAAGCCCTCACAACATTGGGGTCCTCCAGATGCGGTCCTAGCCCAAACTGACCCTTAGGAGTGAACACATCTGCTGGGGTGCGAAGCCCGGCGGCCAGCAGCCGGCACCACAGCCCAGGGCCTGCAAAGAGTCTTAGAGACACGGTGATGAAGATTCTTGAATGTTTACTAGTATTTTTAAAAAAGAGGCCAGACCAGAGAAAAGGTGGACAGATGCTCATTATCATCTAAAAGTAGAATTTCAGAAATAAAACACAGGGGGGCTGTTCGGCAGAAGGGAGGAGCATCGGGAAGCCGGAGAGACCCTTTTGGCAGCTGAAGTATTTGTTCCCTCAGTCTCATCCATTCCTCCCTCCCTGGTAGAAGATTCCTTACCCCACCCTTCAACTATCTCCCTGTTGACCTTCCCCCACCTGCTGATGTAGGGATCGGCCAAGTGACTGATATGGCCAGGGGATGTGAGTGAAACACTAAACTCAAAAAGAAGCTTTAAGAATCCTGGCGTGGGCCTCCCTGGTGGCCCAAGGGGTTAAGTCTCAGCACTATGAAGCTATCGGCAGCCACAGCACGAGTTCGCTCCCCGGCCAGGGAGCTGACCCACATGACGCAGCAGATTTCTCCTGTCTCCCTGCTGCTCCCCTCAGCAGTGGATTTTAGTAGATCCACCTGTTCTGTTCCCCACTCCGTCTTTGGTGAATCCTCTCATCCCCCTGGCCCCTGGCCCATACCCCAGCTCTTGTATACATAAATAAAATAAATCTTAAAGAAAAAAAAGAATCCTGGTGTGGCTAGCTGTGTCTCCTCCCCCGTCACAAGCACACCACATCCCACATATGTGCTGTTACTTAAGGCCAGATCCTGGAATGAACACCCATGGAACTAGCCAGTGTCTGCTGCAGCTAAAACTGCAATCTGAGGAAGAAATGGACCGTTCTTTATTGGGGTTGTTTGTGCAGTGGAACGTGACCTAGAATGCTGACTGCTACAGATGTCCAGACGAGTAGTCAAAAACAGAGCTAAGATAGGGCCGGCAATCTAACAGCGCAAGTGGAATGTTGCACCTTTTCATCAACAGAAGAAAATGCAGCTTACCCGAGGACATATTTGAAATGTGTGTTGCAAATGTGGCAGAATTAAGTCCTAATACTTTTCAGCAGTTTTCTTCCCTCCCTGCCTCCCTCTTTCCTTTCTTTGTCAGGTTTAGGTCTTAATGTTATCCTGCTTCATAAAAGAAATTAGGAAGTTTTTCTTCATTTTAAGCTTTCTGAACAAGATGGAGAGCATTGGGGAGAAGGAAAGGTGGCTTTTCTGTGGATTGCTATGAGCAAGAGGGAGCACTTCTAGGATGGACTGTCTAAACAGATCTTAACAAAGGGAAGACAGGAAGGAGATAAAGCTGCACTTCGTAAAGAAGTCATCATCAGTGTCTCCCTGGTGGCGCAGCGGGTTGAGCACAGCGCTGTGAAGCTGTCTGCAGCCTCCGCAGTGCCGGTTTGATCCCCGGCCGGCCAGGGAGCTACCCACATGGCGCAGCAGACCTCTCCTGTCTCGCCTGCTGCTCCCCTCAGCAGTGTATTTCGGTCCTTTTGCCTGTTCTGCTCCCTGCTCTGTCTCTGGTGGATTCTCTCATCCTCCTGTGCCTCTGGCCTGTACCCCAGTGCTTGCATAAATAAAAATAAATAAATAAAATTTAAAAAGAAGTAATCATCACTTATATTTCCAGGGATAAGGGCTGTCTTGTGATTTTCGTGGCCTGGACAGTGCTGTGTCTTAGGTGGCACTAACACTATTCCCAAGTGCTCTTGCCTTTGCCTGTTCTCTCCACTGGACAGAGCCTCTGCTGTTGATGTTTTGTGAAATGGTTCACTGTCAACAGGACAACAAGGCCAGTTCCTCAATGTCCTGGGAGGTCTTTTCTCTTTCTCAAATCAATAAATTAAATGCAATCTTTAGTTTTAACCTTATTTTCTAGTTTTGTATGCTTGTTTTTGTAAATCAGAAAACTTGACGAAACATATCTAAGTTGAGTATCTGAACAAATAAACATTAGAGAAAAGGAACCAACGGTATTGGAAAAACAAAGAGACAGGGAAAATCAAAAAAAAAAAAGGGAAGGACTGACATATCTCACTGCAATACATAAAAATATTCTATCTGGTAAAATTTATTTACATACAGGTTTGCAAGACAACCCACAAACCCGGATAAAATGTCTTCAGTGCTTTTGAGGAAGGTAGATCCCCAGTAAGCTAAAGATAAGAAACCTCCATACCAGTCAACATAAAAAGTGAACTTTCTAGAATCTTTAAAATTTTTTTTTACTGTCAGAGTGTACCATTTATTTCATTTCAAGAGTAAGAGCTGGGCCTTGAACACGGCGAGGCGGGGCTTGCAGTGGAGCCTCAGGGCGGGACTACAGTTCCCGGGAGGCTGTGCGCTCACTCTTCCGCCCTCCCGAGAGGCTCCGCGCGCTTTACCCGCCAGCTTTGGCCTCAGCCCGCGAGACGCGGAAACGCTGAGGATGGACAGCAGCGACGAGAGGGCGGTGGAGAAGCAGCGGGTCCACATACGCCCCGACACGCTGCGCGACGCCGCCCCCGGCACGTTGCACCTTCTGCCCTGCGAAATCCCGGCGAGCCGGCCCGCTCCGGTGGACTGCTTCTTCACCCCGGCCCTCCGCCAGGGCGCCCACGGTGAGCGCGCGCGCCGGACTACGGCTCCCGGCAGCCCCCGCGCCGGCGCCGCGCTCTCCTGGGCGAGGAGCGCGACGAGGGCTTCTGGGAATCGTGGTCCCGGCGGAGGTGGCGGGAGGGCCGCCCCGGGCTTGCTCCGCGGAGCCGACCTGCCCCCCCGCCCGCGCTGAGGCCCCGCGCCGCCTCCTCCAGGACTCGAAGCGTCGTTTCGTGGCCGCAGCCTCCGGGGCGAAGAAGTGACGGTGCCGCCTGGCCTCGTCGGATACGTGATGGTCATGGAAGAGGAGGGAGAGGTGTCGGGGCGGACGCCTTACTTCCCGCGGGCAGGCCGGGAGCCGGAGCAGCGGGAACTGGCGGAAGCCCCGGAGGCGCTGGAGCGGGACTTCGTGAGTCGAGGGGGACAGAGTTGGAAGGGGTGCGGGCGGGCCTGGGCTCCCGCCGCTGAACCCGGCCCCTCCCCAGGACCGCTTTATGGGAGCCACCGCCAGTTTCAGCGGCTTCACCCTGTGGGGCCTGGAGACCCTCCCTGGCCCGGATGCCAAAGTGCGTGGGGCCCTGACCTGGCCGAGCCTCGCTGCCGCGGTGAGTACATCCCTGGGTCTAACTCTCGGACCCCACCCCCCCCCCACTCCCGACCTCAGTGTTGCCTGGGGGTCCAGAGTCTTGCCCACGCGCACTCAGGGCGCTAGGCTGGAGCGCGGGTGTGACTGGATACAGATGGCGGGTCCTCGCCGCCTCCCCGCTGCCCACTGGTAGGGGCCAGGTCTTTGCAGCTGGGCCCCACCCTGAACATGCGCCTGCCCAGCCCCCACATCTCCGCAAGCCTATAGCAGAGGTGTGACTCCTGTTGCAGATTCACGCACAGGTGCCTGAAGACTGAGACCCAGGGCTTGAAATGGAGAGCACCGACCCCTTCACTCCAGTAAACCAACTGTTCACTTTGGAGCCCTGATTCACCCCAATAAACAAGTTCTTCCAGCCCTTGTGAGTTTGTGGGGACCTTGGAGCCCCTAGGCCCCACTGTCCTTTCTCCCACAAGCACCCTCATGACTGGCCTATAGAAAGTTTATTGCTGGGGCAGTGAGGGTTAAGACAGGCCAGAGTATTGCAGCAGTACCCAGCCCACCCCCAACTCCTCCTTTACAAAAGACGTTTTTACAGCCACCAGCCCTCTGTACAGAGCACCCCCCCCCCATCTCACTGTACACAGCTGCCTGGCTCTCTCCAGTCTCTGGTCCGCAGCAAGCACGGGCCTGCAGCCAGCTGACCTTGGAGTTGACCTGAGCCCTGAACTCGTCTTGGTGCTGGGCACCAGCCAGCCCCAACAGGGCCTGTCCTCCCCACGTGGACCTGTCCTCAGCCCCATCTATACGGGTGTGCCTCGTGGGGGCTCTGGTGGGGGTGGGAGGGGCTGTCAGTCGCAGTTCCGCTGACTTGACACTGCCACAGCGGTGCCTGTCACCACTTTCCCCTCTTGCTCCAGTCCTTGGGAGTGAAGTGCAGACACTTGGAGTCAATCCGAAGGAGCCGCTTGAGCATAGCCCGTTCGTGGCCATCCACGATGTCCTCTGACAGTGTGAGGATGTACTGACCCTGGACAGGACAGGGGCCAGGCAGGTCAGCCCACCTGGAGCCTGCACACCACACCCCCACACCTGCTTCCCCGCCCGCCTTGCTACCTTGTAGTAGTTGATGAGGTTGAGGTACTGTAGCGTGGAGATGACGTCCTCCTTCTTGATACTGGTGATTTCACTGATCTCGCTGTGGGAGAGCAAAGATCAGGTCCCCTGGGGGTCTTCATCTGCCCCAAGCCCCCAGAAGCCCCCGGCAGGGAGTGAGAAAGCCCGGGACAGGCCATGCACCCAGGGGAGGCGCGCTGGGCTCACTTGATGGTGATCTGAGGCCTTTCCCCACTCTCTGACTTCAGCCCCATCAGGATCTCCAGGATCGTCTGGGACCAGTAGCTTCGGTAGGAGAGGAGGCCAAGATCCGAGAGGGGCTTCTCAGGGGTCCCCGTTTTCCCTTCCACTTTGGACAGTTCATAGCCTAAAGCGACGGGGGAGGGGCAAGCAGGTAAACGGTCAGTTCCTGCAACCAACATCCAGAAGCCTGGCCACCTTGGCTGTCCTGGGACGGCTCAGTGACCCTGGCGTGCGCTGTCTGCTCTGCCCTAGTTTCCTCCAAGTTTTCCTGCGCTTTCCCGTCGCCCTTGAGGAGGTGCTGAGGGCGCTGGTGGTAGCTACCATCCGCGAGGAGGCCCTCAGGAGCCAGCTAAGGCTTACGGGTGGGCAGGGGCGTGTGGAGAAAATGGCTTCTGGAAAGAAGGTGCCACGGACTGTCCTTGGTCAGGTGGGGCGGGTGCCTGGATATGTGAGGAGGGCAGGGGGAAGACCCCACTCCGGGTCCAGGCCCGAGGTCGCTTGGATTCTTTCGCTTCAGCTCAGCTCCTCTAGTGTGACCCCAGGAGTTAGCTGCCAAGACAGGCTGGCCTGAGTGGGTGGTGAGGGGGGAGGCACACCCAGCACCGCCCAGTCAGAGGGGGATGGGGGTGGGGTGCGCTCTGCTGGCCACTGAGCTCTCCTGTGGCTCCTTCCCTCCCACTGACCGAAGTGTCCAGCCTTCCTCTCCCCTGGGCACTGGCAGGTGAGACCCTCATGCCCTGCACAGCCCCGAGCGGGTTCACATCTCTTGGGCATTCTCCTTCTCCGTCAGGACTTGGGGTGTCCATTACTAGCTGTCCTCACCCTCAGTCAGCATCAACCCATGTTGGACCACAGCCTCATGGGCTTTCTGGCCCTTAGTACATCTTTGTCAGCCAATCTGACCCTCTTGTCTCGGGACGAGGGACAGGTTGGTGCTCTGGCGAGAGGAAGGGACATGCCAGGGTCCTCAGGGTGCTAGGGACATGGTGCAGGAGCAAGTGCTACACACCCCTCCTCAGCTGCAGGGGCTCCTGGCCCCTCCCCAGTGAAACCTGCAGGGTGGTGAGCACCCCCACTGGGCAGAAGGGAGCACACCTGGCCACCCCACCTGCGTCGCATCTCCCCCAAGGTCTGAGCACCGGGGCTTCCCTGGGTTTAGCCTCCACCAGCTCTCCCAGGCTCACAGGGTCCTGAGAGGACACAGCCCCTGCCGACTAGCAGTCAAGTGGACACAGCGTCAAGCTGCCATGTCTTCCCCAAACAGCTGGGATTCCCTCCCATCCCCCTGCTCAGGCTGGGCTGGCGGGTCAGTGAGTAGAGAGCTGATGGAGTTGAGGGTATGAGGCTGGGAAACAGGGACTCTCAGAGCTTGGGGGACGCTGAAGAGTCCACGTGTGATGAGGGGCAGAGTCCTTCTGGGCCTTGAGACTAACCTGCCTATGTGTGGGAGCAGAGCCACCTCACTGCCTACATCTGTTTGCTGGGTTAGCGGCATTCTGAGCATGTCCGTAGGCCTCAGGGGAGCACAGGGGCAGGACCCCGGGTCCTTGGCCAGGAGCTCGTCTGACACTACCAGACGGATGACCCACCCTGGCTCGCTGGGCACAGACTCAGATTGGGGAACAGGTGCATGGTGCTCAGAACCTTGACCCAGAATTGGTGAGGGGCGGAGGGCTGCAGGTCAGTCACCCTGAAAGTGAAGAGACCGGAGAAGAGCCCCCTCTCATTTCTGGTCAGCCCCTTGGTGACTGGGCTGCAAGGCCAGGGCAGAGTCACAGCCGCCCAGCCCCTCCGCCAGAAGCCCCAGTGGGCACGCTGGCACCAGGCCTGGGTCTGCCAGCACCCACCCCAGCCCCAGGAGCACAGGTACTTACTGAACTCGATCAGCAGCTTGCCGTAGCCCCGGCGCTGGTAGGGTGGCAGGGTCAGGATGCAGGCCACGTTGTAGTCTTCCGTTGACTCCTTTTCCTGGAAGAGGGCGGTGGGTGTGAGGGAAAGGGCCCGGCTCAGGGCAGGGCCAAGCCCCAGCCCAGGGAGCACGCACCTTGGAGAAGTAGCCCACGATATGGAAGCCCTTGCAGTCATACTCCGTCATGACGTAGAAGAGGAAGGGGTCTGTGTCGTAGTAGAGAGTCTTGTGGTCGAGGAAACACTTGGCCAGGAGACACAGGTTCTGGGAGTAACTCTGCGAGGGGACAGGCCTGTCACCGCTCTGGGGCCCCGCCCTAAGTGTGGCCACTGGGCCAGGGACAGCCAGCTCCTCTGCCCTGGGCTCCAGGAGAAAAGCCGATCAGGCCCTCCCTGCTGCTCGGGCAGGCCACTTCTCAGTGTGGAGGGGCCCTGGCACCACTGTGCTCCTGCTCCCTATGTTTCCACCAGGCCCGCGGTGGGGTGGGGCACTGCCCTCTGCTAACAGCCCACAAACTGAGCTATGTCCCCCGGGAGACAGACCTGAGAGCAGAGAGAGCAACTCTGCCCTGTGGCAGGATTAGCAGCTTGCCTGTCAAGACACCCTGCAGCCACGCCTAGAGAGAGACTGGCTGGGGCCTCCCTGGCAGCGCAAGGGGCTGAATCTCAGCACTAACGAGCTATCGGCAGCTGCGGCCTGTGTTCAATCCCCAGCCAGGGAGCTGACCCACATGGCGCAGCAGACCTCTCCTGTCTCCCCGCTGCTCCCCTCAGCAGTGTGTTTCAAAAGATCCACTTGTTCTGCTCCCTACTCTGTCTCTGGTGAATCCTCTCACGCCCTACACCCCCAATTCTTACATGCATAAGTAAATAAAATAAATCTTAAAAAACAAAAACAAAAACAAAAAACAAACCAGCCTTTCTAGAACGAGGGTAAAGAATTCTGGAACAGAACAAGAGAGAGGCATTAGAGATCCCTTAACAGAACGACTAACCTTTCTGCTTTGCCTCTACCCATTCTTTCTTGCACTTCAGGCCTAACACTTCACCACCTGACGGGCACGGCACTGGATGCCAGGCCTGCACTTACGGGTACATGATAGTCACTACAGCAGCATCTCCCCTCATGCCCCGACACCTGAGCGGGCGCTGCCTCCGCACCAGGTGCTGTCTGTCCCTCACCGTCCTCCAGCCCGAGAATGGAAGTGTCTCACAACAGTCTCTCCAGGTTACTCCTTGCTTGTACCCCAAAGCCACAGACTAAGGCAGTTTTGAGCCCCAAACCCGTAGTGTCCCCCACCCAACTGACTTCATTCGCACCAGCTAAGCTCTCCGCTGTAACAGCTTGACCTCATGCCTTCTGGCCCGAATGACCCCTGCCTTTCATGTGCTGTCTCTGCGCCCTCCAGCCCCACTGCTTGGGGTGCCCGCACCCACCTTAGCCTTCCACTCAATGCTCAAAGGCCACCGCTGCAGCTTGGCCAGCCACCTCCTCCGGGTCCCGATGACCCACCCTGTCTCTCTCACAGCCCTGTCACACGGCAGCCCAGTGGCAGCAGCCAGCTGTTCTCCCCTCCAGTGGACGGTGCTCTCAGCAGCAGACTGTCTAGCTCCTGGCCGTCCTTGTCCCTGCCTGCATCTGCACTAAAGCAGGAGCTCAGTAAACACAGGGTGAGCTGTTCTGCTGGCCCGACTGGTGAATGTTTTTCTGAGCAGGAGGAAGCTACTCATCTGACTGCCCCTGCCCCCTCCCGGGTGCCCAGGCCCCAGGCCCTGACCTTGTTCTTACGCCCGTCGATCTCAAAGAAGGAGATGGTGCCCTTGCGGTAAATCTCATTGCCTGGCGGATGCCGCAGGTCACACTTGGTCTGAAGAAGAGAGGAAGATGAGTGGCGGGCGGGTGGAGGGTGCTGAGAGGGTAGGGTCCTGGGCCCTGGCATACCAAGTGACGCTGCAGACACTTGAGGCTCCGGCCGTATTTGAGACAGAACTCGCAGAGGTAGAGGACGGGTAGTGTGGTGAGCTCCTGCGGGTACGGGGAGAAGTACCACGGCTTGAGGCGGTGCCGGCCCAGCTCGATGCATTCAATGTTCTTCATCCGTGTGACGATGTCGTCGTGGCTCCGGTCAGATACCAGGCTGCCGGTCATGCGTGGAGCTGATGGTATCCCATCTGAGCTGTCCTGGGAGTCCTGCCAGGGCAGGGAGAGGCACTGGGTTACAAGAAATGACACAAGGGGGAGATCTTACAGCTCCCACAGCCCTCAGGTCTTTTTGTTCAAGCTTAATAGCCACGGGTGAGGTGCTGCACTTCCCACTTTCCTGAGAGACTTAAGAAGTTTCAACCACAGGTGTAAAAGATCACCCAATGACTGACCTGAGCCAGCGCTGCCTGGTTCATCCCACCAAGCCCATCGTGGTCTGCCATTCCCTCCACCCTGCCTATGCTCCCTCTCTTCATCCAGTTTCCTCCTTCCCCAGACCTACCTCATCAGTGCCCAAGCAATTCGATTTCCGCTTCCGTCCAGGCTGAGCTGCCACTGCCCTGCGGGCCGATCCATTCTGCAGGTGAGATGGTAGGAAGAGAAGAGGTGCTGTGAGAGGGGCCTGAAAGGGGCTGCCGGAGGGGAGGGGAGAGGTGGAGACAAAGAGAGGGTTTGGGAACTCACCTGTGGAAAAACGGAAGCCGGGGCTGTCTCGCTGGGCACTGGAGTTGCTGGTGAAACCACATCCACCTTCCGTTTCTGCAGAGAGAAACCAAGAAAGGTGGGTCAGAAGGTAGAGAAGGCGGGACCTGAGAGGAAAGCAAGGTCCCTGGAATTGCTGAGGGTACCGTTGAGCGGTGGTTGGGCTGCAGGCAGGAGCTGGAGGAGAGCGGCTGGTCGGGCTCGCCACCGGGAATGGCCTCCCGCTCCTTGGGCAGGTTGAAGCGGAGTGTGATCTGGACCGGGATTGGCAAAGTCTTCCCGCTGGCCTGAGCGGAGGCCGGCTGTAGAGATAGGTCCAGGGTCTTCCACTGGGGCGGGGATGGTAGTGGGGTGGGGGAGGGGAGCAGGACCCCTCAGTGTGTAGTGATCAAACCCCGCCCTCTGCCCTTTCAAGGACACAGCAATAGCCATTGGAGCCTGGGAGCTACATCTGCAATTTGGCCCCCATTCTTTGCAAGCAGAAGTGGGGGGGGGGGTTTACTGCCTCCTGCCCATCCAGGAACCCTGAGGCCAAGAGATGAGAGGAGAAAGCAGGAGAAAAGAGGTGAAGCAGGGGACCTACTCACCACCTCTCTCTCTGGAGAGCCGGGGCGGGACCCAGGAAGTCCGTTCTTGGTGGGAGTCTTGGCCTCTTTCTTGGGGAACTGGATCTTCTTTAGGTCCAGCCGCTCGTGGGTCACCCATTCATCCAGGCGTTTGTTGACTGCAGCAGTGGGGATGGCTCAGGGAGGAATGCCAGAGGCTGCCCCCCAATCCTACCCGCAACCCCACCTCACCCTAGCCCAGAACTCACAGTCAATATAATGGACATAGAAAAGCTTCCGGCCACTGATGTCCTTCACGCTCAGGATCTCAGCCAGGGCTGTGGGGATAGCATAGGCAGAGGCCTTAGCCCGGTCAGGCCATGGGGATCCACCTTCCCACGACCTGAGCTACACCCGGATTCCGGAGCCCCAGCACCGGGAAGCTCTCGCCCAAGCCCCTAGTCACCAAGTGCCGCCCCCTCTCCTGGCCCCGCCCCATCCATCGCGCAGCAGCTGGAAGCCACGCCCCTTCGGAGTAGATCTGCGTCCCGCCCGCCCCAGGATTCTGAGGCCCCTCCCCTTCTGGGGAGTCGTTTGACTCCCGCCCGCCTCTCGCCCTCCGGTTCCTTAGCCACGCCCCCCGACGTCACTCACGCCACTCATCTTCGTTGTCCTGATTCCGCCGCAGCACTGGCAGGCGGCAGCCCTCGATTATCTCCCCCTGGGGAGATAGCGCGGCGCCAGGGTCGGCTACTGGGGGGCCTCGGGCTCTACCCACCTCCCCTAGCTCCCTCCGCCCCGCCCCGGGCACCGGACTCACCACCTCCGCCATCTTCCCTCCCTCCACTGCCACTTCCGGCCCCTCTGGGAGACGTCACTTCCGGGACTGAGCGCGCTACAGGCCCCGACCTCCCGATGCCGGGGCGGAAGAGTTTCCTTGAGATACGCCGCTGCTTACTTGAGAGCGGAGAGCCGGCACGTTTGGGTGGCGGGTGAGTGGAGCGTTGTAAGCCTCGGGCCGGGTCCTGAGTGGAATCCCCGCAACGTGCATGACGATTGGAGGAAAATTGAGTCCGTCACGTGACGCCCACTGGGTGCGACGCCGATCACGTGGCTGCGACGCGGGTCACGTGGGAATAATGTTTGTTTGGACCGGCGGCGTCTCCTAGCGGCGGCGGGAGGCGTCGCCGGGAGTGAGTTGCGCATGCTCGGCGCGGGGCTGTGCTCGCGCTGCAGAAGTGCACGATGGGACTGGCAGGGCTTTGGTTCCTTGGGGTGGGACTCAGATTTCTAGGTGGTTTTTTGTTTTGAGCTTCTAATTTTAAAAGCTATACAGAAGTATTCATGCATTCAGCAAGTGCTTCCTCCCCGCCGCCACGTGGCAGGCATTGTGCCTGGCGCCTGGACGCCGCCGGTGGGTGGAGAACCTAGTGGAGCAGCTGTTCTTGGGAATTGGGAGAGAAAGGGACATAGATTTTAAACACTTATTATAAAGTAAGTTATGAAGTCTGTTAAAGTGGGATGTGTTACAGAAGCCGCAAAAAATCCAGCAAGTTAAAGATGTGTAGGTAGGTTGTGAAGTGTAGGCCTTGGGAAGATGTCACAACAGTCTTACCGGAGTTGGGCCTTTTGGCACGTGGAGTATTGAGGTCCTGAGGCCCTGCAGGCTCTTGGGAAACTTTTTGCCACCCCTTTAACTACATAAGAAAAGGAAGATTTGGGGGTTATTACCCAGAACTGGGATATTTAGTAGAAAAACCTTTCTATTGGGGAAACCTATCTATGTGGCATGGAAAACATCCAATTAGAGCATCTGGTCTTCCTCATGTTAGTTGCCCTCCCATCATATTGTTACAGGGCAGGGAGAGGGGCAGCCCAAACCCCGCAAACCTGCTTATTTTATATAGGGTTCTGCCATCCGCCATATTAACACAAAACGTGAGACTTTAATGGGAAGGAACTTTGATACAATTAGGAAACAATACAGGAAAGGCAAAGAATTTAGTTTCTAAATCAAGCACCCAAAGTTACCCGTCCCCTCGTGGGTAAAACTTTCTCCAAATGGGATTGGCCCAGAGCAAGGCCCCAAAGCCTGCCACAAGTCTAAAGCATCTTCCAGTGGGGACCCACAGAAAAAAGTCAGAAACAACCAGACAAGCCCGGAAGGAAAAGAGCAAAATCAAGATAAAAGCTGCCATTGTCACCTCCCCACGGGTCTCACCCACATCTGTGACACCCCGTCCACAACCAAAAGACAAGCGCAGTTTCTTCACTTGTCTCTAGGCTCCACGTGCCTCCTCCAGGTCTCCTGGATCTCCATCCTGCTTCCCTCCTTTTCAGTCTCTTTTCCATTTTCTTTTCTCCCTGCTCAGCTCCACCCTCTCTTGGGAGGGGCAGGAAACCTGGAACCTCCCCCTTTCCTGGGGACCACCCTGTTACAATATGACTCCCTCCTCTTGAAAGCCCAAGCACTCTATCCTGTTCCTTAAATCTAGATAGCGCTCTCTCTCTCTTCATTTTGCCCCATTCGCTTTAGCAGTGACTTCCATGTTGATTTTCCATCAATATGTAATTTTCTTTTATGTAATCTATCTGATGTTAATTTGATTGCTTGACTGGCCCAAGAAGAACCCTGAGGGTTTGGGAGAAATGTACTAGCTCCTCCTACAGTTGAAATTTTGAGTAGGGTGCTCAGGACAGCCCTGGCTGAAAGTGTATTGTTTGAGCAAAGATTTCAGGGAATGAAGGGAGCAGCTGTGCAGGTATCTTGGGGAAAACTTTCAGAAAAATACACAATAAGGGGGAGCACAATTATATCTTCAGATAATATTGGGGAAATGTTTGTAGTGAATCACTTTGTTGTTTTTTTTAAATTTTATTCTTATATTCCCCATACACTTGCAACCCCCTTATTTTGACCCCAATCCCTCCTTTCCCCGACCCCCCCCCCGCATAGTGTGTCTCTGGTTCACAGTTGTTTGTTGGTTTTGATTTTTTCTTTCTTATAGTTATTCTTTTTCCTGGTCCCTTATTTAGGTTTTCTAGATTCCTGCTATGAGTGAGACCATCCGGTATTTTTCTTTTTCTTTCTGGCTTATTTCGCTGAGCATGATCCCTTCCAGCGCCATCCATGTTGCTGCAAATTGCATGTGTTTATCTTTTTTGAATGCTGAGTAATATTCCATGATGTATATGTACCACATCTTCTTGATCCAGTCACCTATTTTTGGGCATTTGGGTTGTTTCCAATCACTTTGTTGTTTTTTTAAAAACATATATTTATTTATCTATGCATACAAGAACTGGGGTTTAGGCCATAGGTGTGGGGGATGAGAGGATTCACCAGAGACGGAGTGGGGAGCAGAACCAGGAGATATACTGAAATACACTGCTGAGAGGAGCAGAGGGCAAGACAGGAGAGGTCTGCTGAGCCATGTGGGTCAGCTCCCTGGCTGGGGATTGAACTCAGGCTTCAGTGGCTGGCAATAGCTTGATAGTGCTGAGACTTGAACCCCTGCACCACCAGGGAGGCCCAATAATGAATCATTTTGAATGAGTGCCTTGTACACTACAGGTGGTTAAACTATGGCCTTGGACAAATCCAACCCTGAAAGCTGACTTTCCTATAACCAATGGGCTAAGAATGATTTTTACATTTTTTTTCACTGATTGGGGAGAGGAAATCAAAAGAGGGAGATTTCATGACACATGAAAATTAGGAAATTTATATTGCATTGTCCATAAATCAAGTTTTGTTGGAACATAGCCACACATTTTTGTCTGTTTCCTTTCCCATCAAAACTGCATTACTGCCTGAAAGAGGCCCACAGAACCTAATTAAGATTTATTCACTGACCTTATTTGCCAACTCCTGATCAATGGACGATTATGCTGTTTAATACAAAAATGGTTCCTTAAAAGTTAGTCGCTGCTCTGTGACCAACTTTTTCACTTTGTAAAATATATCCAATATGTCATTAGATTTTCTATAGTGCTGCTTCAAAGGCTGTGTAGTGTTGTAGCTTAGCTGCATCTTAGCTGCCCCAGCCAACTTCCTGTTTGGACTAGATCTTTCTAGTCTTCCCCTATTACAGTCTATGCCATGAAGAACATCGTTATCCATGTAACTGTCCATGTTTCTATCCCAGCGTGATTTGCATTGGAGACATGAGTGGGGAGTGACATGTCTGCATTTTAGGAAGGCCACCCTGGTGGTGGTGTCTTTGGATGGCAAGAGGTGAGTCCAGCACAGGACCATGGGAAGGCTGTTGAGATGGGCCATTCACTGCGCACAGTCAATGCGTGTTTACCCAGGGCCCACTCTGTCTCACTGTTAGCATTTTCAGTCCCTGCCCCCTGGTGAAAGTCATCAGTCACCCCCACGTTGCTAAGCCAATGGCCTCAGACCTCTTATCAGCAGCATTTGGCGTGGGCTGTCACTCCCTCTTCCTTGGAACACTCTTGTCCCAGCTTCCAGGATACCAGACCCTCCTCGTAGTTTCCTTCCAACTTCCCCAGCTGCTCCTTATCTCCTTTGCCGCTTCCTCTTCCTGTCCATGACCTCTAAACCAGCCCCATGTTCAGTCCTCGTCTTCATGTCTATGTCTCTGCTCCCACATGTCCCCTAGCAGCTCATGGATTTTAATTCCATTCATATGCTGAGAGTACTCAAATGTGTAACTGTAGCCAACTCTCTCCCCTGAATGCTCACTGCCCACTCAGCCTCGTCATTTGATTAGCTAGAGGGTGTGTGCAAACCACCCTGATCTTTCTTCCAGCCTGCTCCTTCCACCATCTTTCCTGTCCCCATCAGCGATGACTTCATGTGGCTTCTCTGCTGTTTTCACATTTGACCCATCAGCAAGTGCTCTGGGCCCACCACTTCTCTTGGCCTTCACCACCCTCTGGTGCCAGCCAGCGTCATCTCCATCCAGAACGACTGCTATCGCCTCAGCCACAGGAGCAAAGGGATTCTTTCAACTCAGACCATGACACTCTATGATCAAAATCACTGATGGTTTGTCATATACGCAGGGTAACTCCCAAAATCCTGATATAAATCCAGCTCCCCTCCTCGAGCCCTGCTCCCTGCCTCTCCCCTGCCCCACAACCCAACTACACGTTAGCCGCACTGGCCTCCAGGCATTTCTAGAACTTAAAAGGCACATTTCTCCTCTCTGCAATGTTTTCTTTCCATTTATCCACTTGACGTCATTCACGTCTTTGCTCAAATGTCACCTTCCCCATGAGGGCTTCTCTGACCTTCCCAGTTAGACCTGCCTGTCACCAGCCCACCTCACCTCCATCCTTCTTCCCTTGGTTTCCCTGTGTAGAATTTATCCACAGCTGTCGGTGCATATGTTTTCCTAGCTCACTTTTGGCTGTCTCTCTCGCATGTGAGCTCCATGAATGCAAGAGTGCAAGAGTCATATGGCTCTACCCAGTGCTGTTTTCCCAGCGTCTAGAATGATGTCTGTTGCAAGTAGGCATTCACCATCGAAGGGGTGAAGCAAATATTCCCAGTGGCTCAGCTTTGGCCATCACCGCCTTGGTCCCTTCATCTCTGCCTGCCGCCACGGCAGGGGCGGACTTCATTCTCCAGGAGATTCCCCTCAGGGTGGTGAATTGCCTGCGGCAGCCGCATCCTTTTACTTTGAAACCTGGAGTTTCCACCAGGAGTTTCTGAAGATTGCTGCTTTTATGAATCCAGAGCAGAATCGATTTCATGGGCACGTGATCTGAGCAGCTGAACACCACCCCTGGCTTAGCGGTGTCTTCTGCTTAGTTTTAAGCTCGGTCATGGCCATCTTGAAAGTCCTTTGTGGTTTTTATTTTGCATTGGGCCCCACCAGTTACATGGCTGCTTCTAATCCTGAAATCAGTCAGCCCAATAACCAGGAAAAACTATGATAATTGTCCCTCAACAGCTAAAGTTTGACTATCAACGTGGAGACATTACTGCTTCAAAAGAACCTGTTACAGGGCAGGGAGAGGGGCACACCAGAGCCCCCAAAACTGCCTGCTTTAAATAGGTTCTGCCAACGCCGCATCAACACAAAACATATGAGACTTTAATGAAAAGGAACTTAATACAATTAGTAAACAATACAGGAAAGGCAAAGAATATAGTTTTCAAATCAAGCACCCAAAGTTACCCGTCCCCTCGTGCGTAAAGGTCCACCCAAACGGGATTGGCCCAGAGCAAGACCCCAAAGCCTGCCAAAGTCTAAAGTATCTTCCAGTGGGGACCCACAGAAAAGGATCAGGAACAACCAGACAAGTGTAGGAGGAAAAGAACAAAATCAAAATCAGCACAAAAACCGCCATTGTCACCTCCCCACGGTCTCACCCACATCTGTGTCACTCAGTCAACGACCAAAAGGCAAGCGCAGTTTCTTCACGTGTCTCTCTGCTCCACGTGCCTCCTCCAGGTCTCCTGGCTCTCCATCCTGCTTCCTTCCTCGCTTTCTCTTCTCCAGTTTCTTCTCCCTGCTCAGCTCCACCCTCCCTTGGGTGGGGCAGGAAACCTGGAACTTCCCCCTCTCCTGGGGACCACCCTGTTACAAACCCACTGATGTCAATTCCAAAGCAAGTGTGGGCACAGGAGTCTGTCGGACACGAGTCTTCACGGGGGTTCAGACTTGCTGGTACTGAGTTTGTGGCCCTGACTCTGCTAACAGTGAATCATTCGTTTTTAAAAATTGTAATAAAACATGAGAACAGGGCCTCCCTGGTGGCACAGGGGTTAAAGACACAGCACTGTCAAGCTATCACCAGCCACTGTGGCATGAGTTTGATCCCCAGCCAGGGAGGTGACTCACATGGCGCAGCAGACCTCTCCTGTCTGGCCCGCTGCTCCCCTCAGCAGTGCAAGTAGATCCACCTGTTCTCCCCACTTTGTCTGTGGTGAATCCTCTCACCCCCCCCAGCACCTCTGGCCCACACCCCAATTCTTGCATGCATAAATAAATCTTTAAAAAACTTAAGAACACTAAATCTACCATTAACTATTTCTAAGCATACGGTTCAGTGGCCTTAAAGTCCATCCACACCCCCAGAATCTTTTCATCATCCCCAGTGTCAACTCTGTCCCCATTAAACACTAAGTGCCCTTTGCCCCCCAGCCCCTGGTGACCTCAATTCTACTTTCTCTTAGAATTTAACCACTCTAGGTACCTTGTGTAAGTGGGGTCACCCAGCACCTCTCCCTCTGCACCTAGTTTACTTCACTTAGAGTCATGCGTTCTGTGTCCTTCAGCCTGGGAGCCAGTGTCAGAATGCCATTCCTTCCAAGGGCTGCATCATATTCCATGGTGTGGCTAGAGCACATCCGAGAGCTGAAATGCAGCTGAAATACAAGCCCTGTGGCGGTGTTCAAGAGTGAGCACCTTTTGAAAGTAAAATAAGTCCTTGCATGGGTCATCTATCTGTGGACCCTCTGACTACAGTGGGTCTTGCCAGTTGATCCAGATGTTACGGTCTTTGAATGACACCCAATAATGTGGACTGGAGTGGCCAGGATTTAAAGGTTCTCCACAGGCTGCAGTTCTTTGTGAATACCTTAAGAGGAAAAACATGAATGTTATGAAATACTCCACCAGGAAGCCAGAAACTTATCTGAAATCTGAAGTAATGACCATTTCAACAGCAAAACCAAAATCAGGAGCTGCAGATAAAATAGTTTCCTCATTACATAAAGGCAGTGAGCTTATACAAAGCCGCACGTGCACCTGCATTAGTGCAGGGCCCGCATCCACACTCCCGGGAGAAAGGCCTTCCCAGCTGGAATTTTGTTTATGGGGCCATTGTCAGGGCGACAGCCAAGGGGCTTCAGGCTTTGCATGTTGAAGGTTTTCATTTCAAGGATGGCTTGAATGTTAAATATTTACAATGCAAATATTGTAAATGTTAAATATTTACAGTGTTATTTCTCAATAATTGACATTTAATTTTCATTTATTTCTTTTCTTTTGGTCTTTTTAAAAAGATTTATTTATTTATGCATACAAAAACTGGGGTACAGGCCAGAGGAGTCGGGGGTGAGATGATTCATCAGAGATGCAGTGGGGAGCAGAACAGGCAGACTGACTGAAACACACTGCTGAGGGGAGCAGGGGGTGAGACAGGAGAGGTCTGCTGCGCCATGTGGGTCACCTCCCTGGCAGGGGATGGAACTCGTGCTGCAGTGGCTGCCGGTAGCTTTATTAGGTTGCGTCTTAACCCCTTGCACCCCCCGGGAGGCCCCTTTTAGTCTTTTCTATCATCAAGTGTCCGAATCAGGTCGAGATAAGTTGTCATTGACATATGGTCTTGTGATATTTTGATTCATATTATTATCTTTCCATTCTTTGTTTTTACAGAAACCTCTGAACTTTTAGGACTATAAGTCTGTAATGAAAAATGGTGTCACTTTCATTTAAAAAAACGTGCAGTATTGTGGAAGATACAAAATAACTTTTGGTTGAGGCAGGATCACTCATGGGCAGGGGCAGAGAGTGGGCAGGCGCCTCTGATGCCGCCCATGCACCACTTCGAGGACTTGTTCCCTCTCTCGCTGCTCCTCTGCCCACCCCTCAGCGACACTTTCTTAGTTCCTATGCCTCTTCCTCCAGGGAGGCATCTGGCTTCATAGCCCAGGTTGCTTATCACCCCACGATGACATGTCTGTTTCCCTCCCTGGCTTCCCAAACTCAGGGTCCATGGGGCCAGAGGTCATGTCTGCATTGCCCTCCCGATGTCCCTAGCGGACAGGTGCCTGCCCAAAGGCGGCTCTCAGCAACCCTTTGCTGCGGGAGTGAATGGGACCCCACAGCCACTGCGTGAATGGGGATAAGTGCTGTGCCCATTTGACAAGAAAACAGCAAAGCCCCAGCGCTTTGGGGATTTAGCCCAGGCAGGTTCCCCCAAGACACCAGTCAGCACAGACTCTGCCTTCCAGCCACTGTTCAAGCCGCCACCCACCCTGCTCCGGAAGCCTGTGGAGCAGGGACCTCAGGTGTGCCCCCCGCCTCAGCGGAGAGACTGGGGAGTGGCCTGGTTGGACACAGCAGCAGCTGTCAGCAGAGAGGATCCTTTAATACCATGTTTCACCTGCAGGGCTAGGTGAGATTTCATTCTGCTTCATGCGGGCAAACTCCGTGCTCCCGGGTGGTGTGGCGGGATCTTGCTCATTTGTCCTAGTAAGCACAGGCCAGGTGGCGCCTGCGCCATCAGGGTCACCCCCGCTGTGCCCAGACCATTCTGGACAGAGCGCTTACAGACACTTCAGAGTTTTTATTTCATCCAAATATGTGTTTTTTCTCCCCGGTGGCGCAGCGGGTTGAGTGCAGCGCTGTGAAGCCGTCCGCAGCCTCTGCAGCGCGGGCTCAATTCCCGACCGGCCAGGGAGAGCCCCACATAGCGAGGCAGACCTCTCCTGCCTGATCCGCTGCTCCCCTCAGCAGAGTACTTCAGTCCTTCTGTCTGTTGTGCTCCCCGCTCTGTCTCTGGTGAATCCTCTCACCCTCCCGCGCCCCTGGCCTATACCCCAGTTCTTGTATAAATAAGTAAATCTTGAAAAAAAAGTTTCTGTCCACAAGCTCTATAAAGACCTGCCCACCTCCAATGGTGCCAACATCCCATTAAGCAGGGAAAAAAAAAAAACTGGCAAAGCCTTCAGGTATAGAATTTGACTTGAAGGCTGTTAGTGTTGGCATTGTATTTACTGGGGGAAGCGGACCCCTCCCCAGGCTGAGCAGGCGCCTTTAAGGTGGCATCTGCCTTTCTTTTTCCACATCACCATCGCCAAGGGCCCCAGCTCCGCGCTGCCACTCCCAGAAGAGCTTCTGTGCGGAAGCAAAGCAGAGGTTCCTGTTGCTGTGTCATGGGGCCAGGCGTTGGGCGTGCAGGTCACCGTCCAGTACTGGTGAGCGTCCAGAGCTCCATGGCTCCTCCTGCCCTGGTAGCCAAGTGCTTTCCATGCCCACTTACACCTGTTGTTGCAGAAATGCAACGCGTCCGGGACAGTCTGCTGTGCTCTCCCCACCCCTCCACGTCCGCCTGCACATGATGAAGGTTTCTCTCAGGCTCTGCCTGCCGCTCTGACCAGAGGTGTCCTCTGACCATGGGAGCATGGCCAGCCCCCGCGCAAAGCTGGCGTGCAGAATAAGCATCTTGGATGCAGCTCTCGGCCGATGCCGGAGGGACAAGGGTGGGTAAACACTCAGTTCCTTGCTTTTGGGGCAGTCTTGCTCCAAGGGAAAGCAATTTTTTTTGAAAGATTTACTTTTATTTATTTATCATACAAGAAATGGGGTGCAGGTCAGAGGTGTGGGGGCGGTGAGAGGTTTCACCAGAGACAGAGTGGGGGCCAGAACAGAAGTACACTGCTGAGGGGAGCAGGGGGAGACGGGAGAGGTCTGCTGCGCCATGTGGGTAGCTCCCTGGCTGGGATTGAACTCGTGCTTCTGTGGCTGTGAATAGCTTCCTAGTGCTGAGACTTTAACCCCTGCACCACCAGGGAGACCCAGGGAGAGCAAATTTTGAAGTGTTTTCCGGCATATGGATTGTTGCTCATTTTACATAAAAGCACCTGTTGGCTATGATGCTTGATTTTATGTATCAGTTGGATCTCGGGGTACCCATATGTTTGAGCAAACATAACTTTGGAGTGTGTCTGAGCATCTCGGGGTGAGATTAGCACTCAAGTGGATGAGAAGCTGGCCCTGCCCGCCCCCATGGGCGCAGCGCTCGGTCCTCAAGGGCGCGGGCTCGGGCGCGGGCTTCCTGAACATCAGTGTTCTCCTGACTGGAACTTACACCAGCAGCGCTCCTCCTTCTGGGGCTTTGAACTTGGAACGAGACCACCAGTTTTCCCGGCTCTCCAGCTGGCAGAAAGCAGGCTGTGGGACTTTGCAGCCGATTCAGAGAGAGAAAGAGATGCTGCTGGCTCTGTTTCTGGAGAACCCCATGATACCTGAACATGCTTTTTAAAAACGCTGGCTTTTTCTTTGTCATTTTGCTTCACTCCTTCCTCCTCCCACCTGTCCCACCCCAGTAACTCATTTGCAGGCCCGACTTTGGTAGGTTAGCAGGCGTTTCCGGGCGCTCCCACATTTGCTGGCCGCGGGCTTCGTCTTCTGTGAATCGTGCCTTCTTAGGTTCGGCTCATTTTTCTTGAGTTCGTCCTGTCTGAAGCCATCACCACTTTCTTTGGTGACTATTTTTTTTTATAGAGTGGGATTAAGCTGCTGTCGTCTTCTGCTTTGCGAGTATTTCTTCTAAACCCATCCGTTGTGTCTGCGCTTTGCCGTGAGCGCTTTGGGCGACAGCATTCACTTTTCACTGAGCCAGATATGCTTTTCATCGTAACTTCTGGGTCTACAGCCCGGGATAAGGAGGTCTTCTCATCTATTCATTGTCTTACAAGAATTTTACTGTGTTATTTTTTGCATTTAAGCATTGGCTTCTTCTGGACTTTACTTGGGAGATGCGTGCGAGAGGCCCTGTCATCTTCATGACCCGCTGCGTCGTGAGCCCAACGCCGCCCGCTCCTGCTGCCGGGCAGGTTCCACGTGTGCTGTATTAGATCCTCATGTGGTAGTCCATGCATTTATGGTCTCTCCCTAATTCGGTTCTGTGTACGGCTTGTCTAGTCTTTGCCAACACCGTATCGTCGAATTAATTTTTATTTATTTATTTATTTAAAGATTTATTTATTCACACAAGCACTGGGTACAGTCAGAAGCGCGGGAGGGTGAGAGAATTCACCAGAGCCAGAGCGGGGAGCAGAGCAGGCAGAAGGACCAAAGGACACTGCTGAGGGGAGCAGCGGGCGGCAGGAGAGGTCTGTGCCATGTGGGACCCTCCTCTGGTGGCCGGGGAGCAGCCGGGGATCGAACCAGCGCTGCAGAGGCTGCGGGCAGCTTCGCAACCCAGCGCTCAACCGCTGCGCCACTGGGGAGGCCCTAATTTTTATTTATAACTGAAGATAAGGGTCCAGCTTCATTCTTTTACACGAGGCTATTCTGTTTGCCCAACACCATTTGTTGAAAAGACCACCCTTGCCCCAGTGAATGGTCTTGGCACACCAGTTAGAAACTCATGACTACATCTGCAAGGGATTATATCTGGGGTCTGGGTTCTGTTCCAGTATCCCTATGTCTGTTTTTATGCCAGGACCATGCTGTGCTTGCCTGGTTTGGTTTTTCACCCCAGTGTGGCAGCTTACAGTACACTGTCAGCTGTCACTCCACCCCATGTAGTGTAGTAAATGATATTCTTGGATCGTACCCTTTAAATATTAGACTGTGGCTAGAATGTATTTTACATTGTTATTTATTTACTTCAAGTTAAAGGAAATCATGACAGTCTTCAAAATATTTGAGCCTGTTCTAACTTCATGTTGATTAAGCCGAAGCTCTGGAAAGAAAGTCAGCAACTGCTCAGTAGCCTTCTGGTTGCACAAGCAACCCAGCTCCTCGGAACTCCCTTTCCTAGTCTGTAGAATGTGACCAACAACACCTCTCCGGTGGCGGGTGTGAGAAGTAAAGGGCTGCTGGATATAAGGTCTGAGTGGAATAAATGTCCAAAAAATATTCACTAAAATGAATTGCATCGAATCTGTGTTTCTTGTGGTCTCATTGGCCTCTGGCACTGCCGAGGTGTCCTGAAGTTTGAGAGCTTCTTCCTCAGTCCCTGTTTCTAGGAGCTGGAGTCAAGTGCCTGGTGCTCTATCGAGGGTGTGGATGGGCACAGGGGCGAAAGGAGGTTAAGATGTGGAGCAACTGGTAATGGGGGCTGGGTAGGGAGATTCCCAAGGGATGGGCCACTCACAGGATGCAAATTCTCTTTACTGTAATACCTGTGGGACTCTTGGGGGAACAGTGTACCCTGAATGAACTCCACCCACTGATGTTTTATGGACTCCACCCTGATGTGCATGCCAAAGAGATCGCAGGCCCTCAGGACTACAGCTGCCATTAAGCCATGAATCTGCCATGAATCCTGACTTCTTTTTTTTTTTTTAAAGATTTATTTACTTATTTATACAAGCACTGGGTACAGTCAGAAGCACGGGAGGGTGAGAGAATTCACCAGAGCCAGAGCGGGGAGCAGAGCAGGCAGAAGGACCGAAGTACACTGCTGAGGGGAGCAGCGGGCGGCAGGAGAGGTCTGCGCGCCATGTAGGACCCTCGCCCAGCAGCCGGGGATAGAACCGGCGCTTCAGAGGCTGCGGGCAGTTTTGCAGCCCAGTGCTCAACCGCTGCGCCACCAGGGGAGGCCCGAATCCTGACTTCTTAAAGGGGGGATTGCTGGGAACTAAGGGTGGAGTTAAGCAGACACGCTGGTATGAAACCAAATGCATGTGGGCATGCAGGGAGTTTGGCTTGGCCTGCCTTCAGCGTGCACTCGGGGCCCCAGCTCAGGCAGTGTTACCTGTAGGACGTATTGACCAATTAATCTCTCTCTCTCTCTGTCTCTCTCTCTCTCTGAGTGCCCCCACTTCGTTTCATTTTATTAGCCTTTCTATGTGTACCTGCCATTGGGTTTTTTTTTTTTTTTTAATAGAGGCGTGTTTTATTTATTTATTTGTTTGTTTGTTTTGTTTATACATGCACTGGGTACAGTCAGAAGCACGGGAGGGTGAGAGAATTCACCAGAGCCAGAGCGGGGAGCAGAGCAGGCAGAAGGACCGAAGGACACTGCTGAGGGGAGCAGCGGGCGGCAGGAGAGGTCTGCGCGCCATGTGGGACCCTCCTCCGGTGGCCGGGGAGCAGCCGGGGATCGAACCCGCACTGCAGAGGCCGTGGGGATCGAACTGGTGATGCAGAGGCCGCGGGCAGCTTTGCAACCCAGCGCTCAACCGCTGCGCCACCAGGGAGGCCCTGCCATTGGGTCTTAATCTCAGGGTTTTTTTTTAAGTGCGTGGGTCAGGACTTACATCCAGGCCACCCCATTTCTCTTTGGGGCTGCCCTATAGCAAGACCTCCATGTCAGTGGGGGGAGGGGCCGGGGAGAGTGTAGGGACCCTGCTGGACAGAGCATGGGGGACCTGGCTGGCTAGAAGAGGGTGTACAGGAGAATCTGGGAGTTGGTGGAGTGTGCGAGTCCAGACAGGAGGTACTACAGAGTAGGCTTTCGGTTTCCGGGAGGAATTGTGTGTAGTTTCTTTACCCAGGCATCTGCAATGGACACGTAGGTTGAGTCCACGTCTTAATGTTTTGCTATGATCCGAGGATGCTTAAATCTTTCCGTGCTAGTGTTCTCATATTCTCCAGATAAATACCTAAGAATGGGATTGTTGGGTCACATGGTATTTTCATTTTAGTTCTTGAAGAAATTTCCAGCTGTCTTTCATAAAGGCTGCACCAGCTGAGACTCCCACCAACAGTACAGATATTCTGTATTTGTGATGGACGCATGGATGGATGTGCGTTTGTCAAAACCACATACCTTTATTGTGTGCAAATATGTCTTAATAAAGTTGATTTTAAAAAAAGTGGGAGTGCTGGGCCTTCCTGGTGGCACAAGGGGTTAAGCACCGCACTAGGAAGCAATCCGCAGCCTCTGCAGCACGAGTTCGATCCCTGGCCAGCCAGGGAGCTGACCCATATGGTGCAGCAGACCTCTCCTGTCTCGCCTGCTGCTCCCCTCAGCAGTGTGTTTAAGTCAGTCTGCCTGGGGCCTCCCCGGTGGCGCAGCGGTTGAGCGCTGGGTTGCGAAGCTGCCCACAGCCTCTGCGGCGCCGGTTCGATCCCCGGCTGCTCCCCGGCCACCGGAGGAGGGTCCCACATGGCGCACAGACCTCTCCTGCCGCCTGCTGCTCCCCTCAGCAGTGTCCTTCGGTCCTTCTGCCTGCTCTGCTCCCCGCTCTGGCTCTGGTGAATTCTCTCACCCTCCCGCGCTTCTGACTGTACCCAGTGCATGTGTAAACAAAACAAACAAATAAACAAATAAATAAAAACATGCCTCTATTTAAAAAAAAAAAAAAAAAAAGTCAGTCTGCCTGTTCTGCTCCCCACTCTGTCTCTGGTGACACCCCCGCATCTCAGGCCTGTATGCATAAATATTTTTAAAAAGTGGGGGTGCTGCTTTGCTGCCTCTGTACTGTGTACAGAACCCTTGGGTGGGATACTCACATCTTTGTGCCTCAGTTCACTCACCTTATCCCAGTCAATCAAAGTATCCCTTAAGGGAATCAAAGTATCCCTTAAGGTAGTTTTGAGATTTTAATGAAATGTACTCACAGGAAAGGCCTGCAGTGAGCACCCCACTAGGCTAGACATTATTATTGGGGGGTCCCTGGTTCCGACTGCTCCTGTAGGGAGTCCTCGGGGCCCTGGGATGCCTCTTGGCCCTCCAGGCCCCAAGGGCAGCACCTGCCCAAGGCTACCGGCTCTTGATGCAAGATCACAGCTCTGGGGGGCCTCCTCCCAGGGCCTGCCTGTCCCTGCACCCAGGGACCGGAGAAGCCCCTCAGACGGGCCCTCAGGCGCCCCCTGGCCACTGTCCTGAGCACACCGGCCCTGCCTCATCCCAGAAGCACTCGCGGGCGTCAGGGCTCTTTCTGAGTGTACAAAATCAAGGCCCTTTGGAAATGTGGTTGTGGGTGGGGGGTTGGTGCTGGAGACGCCCCAGTTCTTCCAACCTCCTCTCCTCTCTGTAGCCCCTCGGCAGGGCTGGTGTGGAGCAGGGCTCAGTGTCTGAGCGGTCATCCTCCCAAGTCCATTGTTTCTGACACCGAGACCAGCCTGGTGACGCCTTTGTTCCGCCTTTGTTCCATTGTGTCCTGAGTCAGTGACTCCAGAGGGAGGGTTACAGGCTAAAAGGAAGTGTGTGGGGGTGTGGGGGTGCCATCATACTATCTCGAAATGTTCTGTTCCACACGCGTCAGAGCCAGGCGGGGAGGTGAGGAGGAAGGTGAAGATCTGAGGGAGCGACACTGACACTTGATCTTGGGCCATGGCAGGACTGGAGCGTGGTTTTGGAAGCAGAAGATGCCGGAAGGTGGGGCTGGGGAGGGTGAGCTGGGGCAGGCGGTGGGAGGAGCAATGTATTGAGAATAGGCAGCAATTCAGTGTGGAGGAAAGTGAGTTTAGTCAGAAGTACCGGGTTCTAGCAGGGGTGGTGCAGGAGATTGCTGGGGAGGGGTCCCTGGAATTCGGGGAAGGATGGGGGGCAGGGACAGTGGATAGGGCCTGCCTCACAATCCCCCTGTGTGGTGTTTGGTCATGGCGAGGCAGGTTTTTTGGCCAGGATTTCGCCAACCGAGGCTCTGAGGCCGGCCCTGAAGCCGGGTCCACTCCAAAGCTCGGGGAAATCCAGGCACTTCGAGTGAGGCCATCACAGCCAACACCCCCCCCCCCCCGGCCTAGGACCACATTTTCAAAGGGTCTGGAATTTGGAATGACCTAGAATGGTTAGAAGGGGGCAGGGGGTGTAGCAGTCCGCATGGAACTGACTGCCGCCAGGGAACATGTCCACCACCACGGCTTTGTCTTGTCCACTGCACTGTGCTGGGCACACGGGGGCACGTGGTAAATGTCTGTTGAATGTGTGGGTGAAGAGTTGGGGGATTCCCTTGGGTGGGAAGCAGCGCTGTGTCTTCATAAGCCCCAAAGGCAGAAGGACGACCAACTCATGGCCGCCAAGAGGGACCGATTTTGACCCGATAGCAAAAAAGACCTTGAGGGCCTCCCCGGTGGCGCAGCGGTTGAGCGCTGGGTTGTGAAGCCGCCCGCAGCCTCTGCGGCGCCGGTTCGATCCCCGGCTGCTCCCCGGCCACCGGAGGAGGGTCCCACATGGCGCGCAGACCTCTCCTGCCGCCCGCTGCTCCCCTCAGCAGTGTCCTTCGGTCCTTCTGCCTGCTCTGCTCCCCGCTCTGGCTCTGGTGAATTCTCTCACCCTCCCGCGCTTCTGACTGTACCCAGTGCTTGTATAAATAAATAAATAAATAAATAATAAATGAATAAATAAATCTTTAAAAAAAAATTTCTCAACATTTAAAAATATTTTAAAAAAAAAAAGACCTTGAAAAGCCAGAGCTGCTGAGCGTGTCCTGACCATGTTGGAGCCAGTGGTGGGCCTGGAGGTGGGGAAGATGCTTTGCTTCGTGGCAGACCTGATGGCCCGAGGGTCATGCATGTCCTGGGAGGTGATTGCAATGGAGGTGTCTATCCCTCAGTTAGCCAGCCTCGCCCCTCACATGCTGTGGCTGCTGCCCACACCCTGGTACTCACCAGCGCCCAGACTGGGTGTAAAGCCTGGTCCTCCATCGAGCTGAGCTGTGTGACCTCAGGCATGTTAGCCAGGGTCTCTGAACCTGTTCCTCACCTATAGTGTGGAGATACTAGCGGATAACCTACCTCAAACGCTGGCTGAAGCCTTGTATTCAGATGATCACCGGGTACAGTATTTAGCTCCACATCCGGCACACAGCCCGTGCTCCACAAACGTTAAGTCTTGTTACAGCCTGGACATGGGCCAGCCGGGCTTCCCAAGGCCGTGGGCTAAGACAGAGCACCTGTGAAGTATCAACTCCTTGGAAGCCAGGAGGGTCACCCCAGTGCTTTCTTTAAATATCCAGGTGCACTTTCCTGGTTGGTTATCATTCTGATGCATATCCTTCTGAATGATTGGAATTTTTATTGAAATAAATTTAAATCAGTAAATTATTCCTTGGAGAACAATATTGAGAGAGGAGGAAGGGGCTGAATCTAGGAGAGTTCTACAGAGATACTAGCTCCGTACTTGGTGGAGATCCTGCTCATCCATATCAGTGAAACTGACGGGTTAGTTGGCTAAGTTCCTTACCTAAACAGGCAGGCTGGAGTTGGCAAACATTGCTAACACTAGTCAACATAAAATGTTGAGCACAGTTGACAGTGAAACAGCCCAGGTTTGAGCTCGCAGATCCACTTGCCTGTGTTTTTTTTTTTTTCCAAGTCTTCCTCATCCTTCTTTCTCAGCCTGCTCAGTAGTGAACACTCACTTATGATTTCCTTAATCACACTTTTTCTCCAACTTACTTTTTAGAATAATATCTTGGATAAAACATATGACATGAAATATGTGTGAATAGCGTGTGTGTCATCGCTAAGGCTTTCTTTGGTCAGTGGCAGGCTATCGATCAAGTTTGGGGTGAGTCAAAAGTTACCATCATCTTTCCGAATGAGCACCGCTTTGCACCCTAACCCCTATTTTCAAGGGTCCACTTTCCTTAGGGATAAATCTGGCAGCAGGTGTGCAAGACCTGTCCACCAGAACTGCAGACACTGCACAAACCGAATTAGGTGCCCAGACGACAGAGGGCAGAATCTTTCCCTTTTCTCCCCTGCTGGGCACTTTAGCTGATCTAGTAATAATACTGACATAGGTTAACTGGAGGGGAAAAAAGCAAATCTAATTTCATGTGTTTTGAAGATGAAAAAGGCTGGGGGGAAATATTTGCAAAACATATATTCAACAAAAGACTGGTCTTTTATACATAAAATTGTTTACAACTTTAGGGCCTCCCCTGGTGGCGTGGTGGTTGAGCGCAGCGCTGTGAAGCTGTCCATAGCCTCCGCAGTGCCGGTTCGATCCCCGCCGGCCTCGGAGCAACCCACATGGCAAGCAGACCTCTTCTGACTCGCCCGATACACTGCTCCCCTCAGCAGTGTATTTCTTCAGTCTGTCTGTTCTGGTGCCCGCTCTGTCTCTGTCTCTGGTGAATCCTCTCACCCTCCCGCGCATCTGGCCTGTACCCCGGCTCTTGTATAAATAAAAAAAATAATTAAAAAAAATTGCTTACAACTTTAAAATGCCCACCCAGTGTTTTTATTTTTTTTTTAAAGATTTATTTATTTATTTATTTATTTATACAAGCACTGGGTACAGTCAGAAGCGCGGGAGGGTGAGAGAATTCACCAGAGCCAGAGCGGGGAGCAGAGCAGGCAGAAGGACCGAAGTGCACTGCTGAGGGGAGCAGCGGGCGGCAGGAGAGGTCTGCGCGCCATGCGGGACCCTCGCCAGTGGCCGGGGAGCAGCTGGGGATCGAACCAGCGCTGCAGAGGCCGCGGGCAGCTTCGCAAGCCAGCACTCAACCGCTGCCCCACCCAGTGTTTTCAAGATAGGGGTGTGAATAGCCACTTCACAAAAGAAGATGCAGGGAAAGCAAATAAACGAATGAAAAGATTCTCAAAAATACCTCTGGCAAAACCAACACAGGAAAACAGGAAGTGCAAACAGCGTTGTGAAGGACAAGGGGCACATAATACTGCTATGGCAGACATTCAGAAGGTGCAAGAGCTGTCATCAGCTTAATGCCAACAGATTTGAAAACTTAGATAAAATCAATTCCCAGAAAAATCAGGTTTTCACAATGGACTTCAAAAAAAAAATGAAATAGTCCTATAAATACTAAAAATTCTTAGCTCTTAAAGAAACTGAAGTCATAGTTTCAAATTGTTCCATAAAGAAGTTGTTTTTGAAAAATTCTTGCATGTAGATATACATAATTCAGTATTTATGAACGAAGTGATATAATGACTAGTTTAAAATAACAGTTGTTTTGAAATACTCCATCCCCCCTCAAAAAAAAATAGAAATGAAACAAAAATAGCTGAGGTGATACCTTATTCAAGTTCTTGGATGGGTAGATGAGGGCTAATCATACCAGTCTTTCGAATGCAGAGTGTGTTTGAAAATGTGCAAGGGCCTCCCCCAGTAGCGCATCAGGTTGAGCCCAGCGCTGTGAAGCTGTCTGCAGTCTCTGCAGCGTGAGTTTGATTCCCAGTCGGCAGGGGAGATTCCCACATGGCACGGCAGACCGCTCCTGTCTCGCCTGCTGCTCCCCTCAGCAGTGTCTTTGGTCCGTCTGCCTGTTCTGCTCCCCGCTCTGTCTCTGGTGAATCCTCTCACCCTCCCATGCCTCTGGCCTGTACCCCAGTTTTGTACAAATAAAATAAATCTTAAAAAAAAAAAAAAGAAAGGAGCCTCCCCTGGTGGTGCAGCGGTTGAGCGCTGGGCTGCAAAGCTGCCCACAGCCTCTGCAGTGCCAGTTCAATCCCTGGCCATCGGCAAAGGTCCCACATGGCCGCAGACCTCTCCTGCCACCCGCGCTGCTCCCCTCAGTGGTGTATATCGTCAGTCTGCCTGTTCTGCTCCCCGCTCTGGCTCTGGTGAATTCTCTCACCCTCCCGCGCTTCTGACTGTACCCAGTGCTTGTATAAATAAATAGATCTTAAAAAAAGAAAAGAAAATGTGCAAATGAAACAGTTAAAATAATTAAATTATAGAAAGTCATTCTCCAGAGGAAAACTGGGATAGGCAGGTGTTTGCTGGAGGGTTTTTACCAATCTTTCAAGGAAGAAATCATTTCAAACTGATATCGAATAGAAAAGGCTTTCCCCCCCCTCAAATCATTCTATCAGTCTGATATAACTTTGATAGCAAAATGAGGCAAGGCCAGGAAAAAATAAAATTACAATCATTTTATTTATAAATATGATTGCAAAATATCAGTGAACCAAATTCAACCACATGGTAATACACTGTGACTAAGGTAGGTTTACCCCAAGAATATAAGATGTTTACTGATAGCAAAGCTGTAATGTACTCTACATTAACAGAGAGAAGAGAAAAATCATATAAACTATTCTATAGAGGCAGGAAAAGCATCTGATAAAAATCAACACCCATTTAAAAAATATATTTATGTATATAAGAGCTGGGGTACAGGCCAGAGATGCGGGGGGTGAGAGGATTCACCAGAGACAGAGTGGGGAGCAGAACAGGCAGACGGACCAAAATACACTGCTGAGGGGAGCAGCGGGCGAGTCAGGAGAGGACTGCCGCGCCATGTGGGTTGCTCCCTGCCGCGGACCAGCACAGCGATGGACGATGAGGCCGTCTCAGGGTTGAGAGATTGCGCAGGGTGGTCAGGGATTCGATGAATAAACGACACACAGACACACTTCAAGAGAGTGAAAATCTGAGTGCGCTTTAATTAAGTTAGTGGTCAGTATATATATGTTTTTTCTAAAGGCATAGGAACAGTGAACATCAAAGAGATCAGTTTGCTCATAGGCTTAGCTTAATTGACAGGGCAGTGATTTATGTCCGAAGTTACACCTGGACCTAGCCTCATTCCTAATTGGACAGGTTATTAACTCTTTCTATATTCTTGTACTAACTACTACTACTATTACCTACTTATGTTTACTCATAATTAATTGTCACAGGTAAATTTATATTATAATGCAGTTAATATCAAAGGTACTAAAGTTAAGCACATAATAGAAAGATTATTAAACCAACAATTCTATTATAACACAGTGTTTAGTAATGTTTCATTTGCATTAGCCTAATTATTAAATTACGTATGTTTTTTAATTAGCAATCAATGACCAGAAAAAGGAAAGATTTTAGAAAGACAGTTGTAGCAGAATAAAGTTTGTGGGCCTTGAGAAAGCGAGATAAGGTTCCAGGTGGTCAGCATTTCTTTTAATCATCTTTGTGGCAGCTTCTGGTGGTCATTATTTCTTGACAGGCATTCGGCTTCTCTGCATCTTAGGGAGTTTGCTGTTCTCCCCCTGCGCACATGGTTCCTTGCCCACGCCGGACCTCAGGGACCATGGCAACAGCCATTAGCCCTGAAGGTCACTGCAGGGGGGGGTGCAGCAGATCCCTGGCCTGCCGGGGATCAAACTTGTGCTGCAGAGGCTGCAGATTGCTTCGTAGTGCGGTGCTTAACCCCTTGTGCCACCAAGGAGGCCCCTCAACACCCATTTTTGGTAAACATTCTGAGTAAACTGGAACCAGAAAGGAACTTCCTTAACCTGATAATGAGTAGGCACCAAAAGACGAGAGCCATGAAAATATATTGTTTTCAGTAATCACATCATTGATAGCGTTGAGATTGTCATTCCCAGAGTGTGCAGGTTTGAGACTGATGATGAAGTGGGCCCCAGTGAGCCCATCAGAAGTTGAAATATCCTAAGTTGAAAATGCCTTGAACATGCCTAAGCTCCTGAGCAGCACGGCTCAGCCAGGCCCACCCCACACTCCCTCAGGATGTTTGTATTGCCTGGAGCTGGACAAAGTCACCTAACACAGAGCAGCCTGCTTTGTGGTAAAGTGTTGGCTGTCTCGAGAGCAGATCAAATACTGAAAGTGAAAACCAGCCACAGAGTCCGTTGTCTCCCCTCCTGACCTTGGGGCTTAAGGGGGAGCTGCGCTCACTGCTGCTGTCCAGCATCAGGAGAGAGAATCATACCGCAAATCCCTAGCCTGGGAAAAGAACATTTAAATCTGAAGCACAGTTTCTATTGAACACATATCCTTTCTACACCATCGTAATGTTGAAAAATCATAAGCTGCGCCGTCCTAAGTCAGGGACTGTAAATTAAATGAGGACTTGGTTGGTGTTGCTGGGAATTGAGATGTTTTTATTGTGATAGAATATGCATAACATAAAACTTACCATTTTAACCATTTTTAAGTGTACCGTTCAGTGGCGTTAAGTCCATTCACACTGTTGTACAACTATCTCCTGAATCTTTTCATCATCCCAAACATAAACTATCCCCACTAAACACTAATTGCCCATTTCTCTTCTCCCCTACTCCTGATAACCATCATTCTGCTTTCTCTCTCTCTCTGATGTTGCCTTCTTGATTACCATAGATAAGTTTACATTTGTTCTTTTGTGTCCACCTTGTCACACTTAGCATAATGTCTTAAAGTTTCGTCCATAGTAGCATGTATCAGAGCACCATTCCTTTTTTTTTTTTTTTAAGATTTATTTATTTTATTTATACAAGCACTGGGTACAGTCAGAAGCATGGGAGGGTGAGAGGATTCACCAGAGCCAGAGCTGGGAGCAGAGCAGGCAGAAGGACCGAAGTACACTGCTGAGGGGAGCAGCGGGCGGCAGGAGAGGTCTGCGCGCCATGTGGGACCCTCCTCCGGTGGCCGGGGAGCAGCCGGGGATGGAACCGGCGCTGCAGAGGCTGCGGGCAGCTTCGCAACCCAGCGCTCAACTGCTGTGCCACCGGGGCGGCCCCAGCACCATTCCTTTTTGAAGACTGAGTAATATTCCATCCTATATGTCACATCCATCTATCCATGGACATGTGAGTGTTTCCATCTCTTGGCTACTGTGAATAAGGTTACTACAAATAATGTTGCAGGAATACAATCGAGTTCCTGCTTTGAATTGTTTTGTGTATATAGCCGGAATTGAAACTGTGGTGCATAAGGTGATCTGGTTTAATTTTTCGAAGAATCTTTATACTGTTTACCACAGCAGCTGTACCATCTTACATTCTCATCAGTGATGTGCAAGGGATCCAATTTCTCCACATCCTCATCAACACTTGTTGTTTTGCTCTCCTGATAACAGCAAACCTAATGACGTGGTAAGTCATTGTGGGTTTTATTTGCATATCCCTGATAGCTAATAGATTATCTGTTCATGTGCTTATTGCCCATTTTATACCTTTTATGGAGAAGTGTCTATTCAAGTCCATTGCTCGTTTTTGAATTGTGCTGTTTACTTTGTTATTGAGTTTTAGGATATCTATAGTTTTAGGTACCTCTAGATATACATATTTTGGCTATTAATCACTATCAGTATGTGATTTACAAATATTTTCTCCCATTTTGTGGATTGCTTTTTCACTGTCAATAGTATCCTTTGATACAGAGTTTTGAATGTTGATAAGTCTAATTTATTTTCTTTTGTTGCCTATGATTTTATATCCTATCCAAGAGATACTGTCAAATTCAAAGTCAAGAAACTTTCCCCGTGTTTTCTTCTATGAGTTTTATAGTTTTTGCTCTTTAAGTAGGTCTTCCACCAATTTTGTGCTAATGTGTATCATATAAAGAAAGTGTCCAATTCTGTCCTTTTTCATGTGGATAGTCAGTTTCCCCAGCACCACTGAAATGGGGAAACACTGTTCTTTCCTCATTAAATAGTCTTGATACTCTTGTCAAGAATCAGTCACCCATACATGTGGGAATTTCTTAAACGTAGCACATGACAAATATACACAAAGCAAATAAAAATAAAATGAGACTTTCATAGAAGTTAGTTCAAAACTAAGAAACCAGGCTCTCTACTGGGTTGTATTTACTTGTTCTATGTGTGTCTTTGTGCCAGTGCCACATTGTTTTGATGACTGCAGCTTGTAGTTACTTTTGAAATGGGGAAGCCTATTTTACTCTTTTCCAAGATTGCTTTGGCCATTTAGGATCCTTGAAGATTCCATATGAACTTAAGGATGATTCTTCTATTTCTGCAAAAAGAGAATGGAAACTTTTTTTTTGGATGGGGGGTATTATGTAAGATGATCGAGGTTAAGTTAAAACTCTGTAGTCCTAGGGCCTCCCCTATGGCGCAGGCGTTGAGTGCCGCGCTGTGAAGCTGTCCTCAGCCTCTGCAGTGCAGGTTCAATCCTGGCTGGCCAGTGAGGGTCCCACATGGCGTGGCAGACCTCTCCTGTCACACCCGCTGCTCCCCTCAGCAATGTATTTATTTCATTAGTCTGCCTGTTCTGTTCCCCGCTGTGTCCCTGGTGAATCCTCTCATCGTCCCATGCATCTAGCCTGTACCCCGGTTCTTGTATTAAAAAAAAAAAAAACAACTCTATAGTCCTAAATTTGAAATGTAGATGGCAGTATGAATTCCTGATGCATTTCACATTTAAAAAAAAAAGTCCAAATTGTCCACTGAAACAGTCTACAATGGCCAGTAGTAATAATTACCTCCTAGCCCTGAGACTGTGTCCAAAAAATATATTTCCCGCCAAGAGGAACCAAGACTCCACCAAAGCTGTCTGATTCCAGACCCACAACCCTACTGGGATTGTGTCACAAGAAATGAAGAATCAACTTTAAAAGCTTCCCACTGTCCAAAGACAGGAATAATTTGTACTTTAGGAATAATGATTATTATAGATTAAAACACATCAAGTATGTTTAAAACCATGCATTCATTAAGATACCTTTAAAATACTGATCAATTTTGGGCCTCCCTGGTGGCGCAAGGGGTTAAGTCTCAGCACTATGAAGCAATCTGCAGCCACTATAGCATGAGTTTGATCCCCGGCCAGGGAGGTGACCCATATGGTGCAGCAGACCTCTCCTGTCTCCCTGCTGCTTTCATCAGCATGTATTTCAGTAGATCCACCTGTTGTGCTCCCCACTCTGTCTCTGGTGAATCCTCTCACCACCCATGTAACTCTGGCCTACACCCCAGCTCTTCTATACATAAATAAGTCTTTAAAAAAATAAAATAAAATACTGATCAATTTTGGGGATGCTAGAGAGTCAAAGCATTATTTTGAAACTGATAAATTCTATGCCCTCATAAATCACTTTTAGGTACATACCCAAGAAAACTGGACACAGCCACAGGAATATTCTTAACAAAAGATTTACAACAGGGCCTCCCCTGTGGCGCAGCGGTTGAGCGCTTGGTTGCGAAGCTGCCCGCAGCCTCTGCGGCGCCGGTTCGATCCCCGCCTGCTCCCCGGCCACCGGAGGAGGGTCCCACATGGCGCGCAGACCTCTCCTGCCGCCAGCTGCTCCCCTCAGCAGTGTACTTCGGTCCTTCTGCCTGCTCTGCTCCCAGCTCTGGCTCTGGTGAATTCTCTCACCCTCCCACGCTTCTGACTGTACCCAGTGCATGTATAAACAAAATGAACAAACAAATAAATAAAATAAAATAAAGCATGCCTCTATAAAAAAAAAAAAAAAGACACATCTCAAAAGATTTACAACATCGAAAAAACTGGAAGCCCAAATGGCCATCCACAGGGTGAATAAACTGTAGTATATTCACACAGTGAAACATGGTATATTTATACAGAGCGGTAAAAAGTCAAGGAACTATGAAACAGATGAATCTCAGTAATAGGTTAAGTGAAAAAAGCAAATAACAAACACACAAAAAGCAAATAGCAAAAATAATATTAAGCTCTCATAAAAAAAAAAAATTCTTCAAAAGCAAGTAGCATAACATGTAGGCATGACTGTGTGACCGGCTTTTTTCTTTAAAAAAAAAAAAAAAATCATGGGAATAACAAATACAGAATTCTTGAGTGGCAGTGCCCTGGAGAGAGGGTAAGGAGCCCGGGATTTGATGTGCTACACAGTCCTTTGAGCTTTGCCGTGGACACACTGGAATTGGTTGTGTTCATTTAAAAACTATAAATGTATATGGATTTTCAAAAGGCTCAGGCAGGAACCAGCGATGGTTGTGGTAAGCAAAAATAATCAATCTGTTCTGTCAGCTGAAGTCAGCCTCCCGCAAGAAGTAAACCGATTTTTTTCTAATCCTCTGGGGCCAACGAAGCGAGAAACTGAAGTGAGTGGGAGGGGTGGTAACTGTTTTCACTTTTCTCTTCCTGTTTTTTTCAGAGCCTGGGAAAGCAAGTCAGAATTTCCAATCTTTTCCAATTCCCACATGATTCCTTAATTTAGAACGAATTGAGAAACTGAAAAAGCCCGTCTCCATCTGGAGAAGACACCGCCGCCCGTCTGGGGCATCCTCATTCTTCAGCCTGGGGCGGGGGTGGGGGGGTGCCCCAGTGCCCCCCTTCCCATCCCGCACCAGCGTGCCTCGGGCTCGATTTTGGTGATGAAACCCACGCCCGGTGGTCACAAGACGGTTAATTAGCGGAAATGCTTTGGCGGACAGCTGGACCCGGGCCTGAGAAAGGGGCGGGAGGCGTGACCCCAGGGCTCAAGATGCGCGTGGGGGTCCTGAACCCTGATACACCGGCCTGCTGCAGACTAGACTCTGGCGATTACGCCCGCGCGCCTCCTGCCCACTAGAGCCCGCAGCGCGCGGGCATCTTACACCCGAGAGCGCGAGCGGGAGCGGCGAGGGGCCGAAGAGGCGAGGGGCCCCCGGGCGCAGCAGGCTCCCCAAGCCCCCCGCGGCCCAAGCGCTGCCGAGCGCCGAGGCCCAGGCGTTCCCACGCCCCGCTGCACCCAGCGCGGGGAGGGTAGGAAATTAAAAGTGCTTCTGCGGCGCCAAGCACCTAGAAGCGCCTTGAGCTATCAGGAAGCCATGTGGGGTGCAGCCGCCGGCCTTTGCGGGCGACACAGGCCCGGGCCTTTCCCCGCGCGGCGCGGCGCAGCGGCCCTGGCTGCGCGCCAGGCCCGCCCGGGTGACGTCACCAGGCTCGGACGGCGGGCGGGGGCCGCGAAATCCCCTAAAAACATTGTGAGTAATCTCGGGGCCCGCCTCCAGGCGGGGCGGGCGCAGGCGCGAGCCGAGCAGCCGGCCGGCCGCGGGACCGCCTGGGCCCAGCCGGCTCCGAGCCCGGCGCGGCGCGCGCTCGCCTGCGGCGGCCTCCCGGGGCGCGCGCAGCCCCCCGCCCTCGCGCGGCGCGCCCCGGCTCGCGGCCCCGGCGGGCGGGGCGGCGGCGCAGGCTCAGCGCGCAGGCGCGCCCGGGTTCCCGGCAGTGACGCGGCGGCGGGCGCGCGCGGCGCATTTCCGCCTCTGGCGAATGGCTCGTCTGTAGCGCGCGCGCGGGCACAGCTGCGACCCCGGCCCCGCCCCCGGGACCCCGGCCATGGACGGTGAGGGCGCCCTCTGACCTCGCGGGGTGGCCGCGCCGGGGGCCCCGGGACCGCGGCGGGAGCCCCCGCGCCCCCTTCCGTCCCTTCCTGCGCCAATGGACGCTGCGTTGGGAGCGGCCGGCCGGATGGTGGCGCGGGGCGGGGCTGGCGTGGAGGGGCCTGACTCAGTTTCCCCTCGGGGGGCGTGGGGGCCTTGACTCAGTATCGACGTGGGGAGGGGGTGTGGGATGAGCTTCGACTGTCCCCCCACTCCCCGGGGCCCGTGGGAGCAGTTCTGACCCCGTTTCCTTGTTAGGGGAGACTGTATCAGACTCAGATTCTTCTCAGTTGGGGGGGGCGGGGTGTGCCGTCCCTTAGTCCCTTATGAAAGCAGAAAAGGTCCTGACTCAGTTTCCCTCCGTAAGGGGGGCGACACTGTTCCCACTTTCCGCGCAGGGAACGTGTGTTTCTGGCTCCTTGCCCCCTCCCCTCTACACCCAGCCCAGGTTCCAGGGAGCGTGCCCTGACTCAGTGTCCCTGGCAAGGCTGAGAAGTGGGCTTGTGCTGATCCTTCTCTCCCTTCCTTTGCAGACCTGTTCCCCCTCATCTTCTCCTCTGGTAAGTGGCCCATCCTCCCTCAGTGGCACTCCCCAGGTTGGATGCAGGGGGGCAGGCTGCTGATGGGGGCTGACCCTTGTCACCCCATACAGAGCCGGCCGCAGCCACTGGCCCCTATGTGGAGATCATTGAGCAGCCCAAGCAGCGGGGCATGCGCTTTCGCTACAAGTGCGAGGGCCGCTCCGCAGGCAGTATCCCGGGCGAGAGGAGCACAGATACCACCAAGACCCATCCCACCATCAAGGTCAGCAACAGCTCCAGGGTGGCCTTCGGGGCACAGGGCCAGCCGGGAGGGACAGTTGAGCCCTGGCGGACTTGGCTTCGGACCGCGGAGCCCTGTCAGGGAGTTGGGCTTGGAATACCTGAACCTCCACTGTGCTCTGTGTACTTTGGACAGATCAATGGCTACACGGGGCCAGGGACAGTTCGCATCTCTCTGGTCACCAAGGACCCCCCTCACCGGCCTCACCCCCATGAGCTGGTGGGGAAGGACTGCAGGGATGGCTTCTACGAGGCTGAGCTCTGCCCAGACCGCTCCATCCACAGGTTAGCCTCTCCCTGTGTGGGGGGGTGGGGTGGGGGGGTGGCTGCAGCAGGGCTGGGCGTGAGACAGGGAGACCAGAGGCACAGTCCCCTGGCCGTTGCAGTTACTCCTTTCTGAACATGGCAGAATCGCTCGCTCCTTACTGTGCCCCCCCGCTCTGCAGGCAGACTTCTTTTGTCTTAAAATTACCTGTGTGTGCACTCCCTCGAGCAGATGTGAGCTCCACGGGAGAGGGATGGGTCCCCAACTTCTGTGACCAAAGGGCAAGTCCCTTGGTGTTGCATCTCGTGTAGTGAGAAAGAAAACGGTTGAAGCAACAGTCTCCCTTGGAGCTCATGTACCGGGCGTTGCCAGAGACGGGCCACAGATAGATGTACGAGTAAATAAACGGGATACTGTCAGGGAGCATGTGATGAAGGCCCGTGATGAAAATTAATGAGAGTAGTAGGTTTGGAAGAATCACCTAGGTGGGGGAGGTGGGGAGCTAGTCTAATTACTTGGGATCAGAAGGCCAGGGAAGGCCCCTGTTAGGCAAGACTTGAATGGTGAGAAAGAACAGAGAAGCACAGAGAATATTCTACGCAGAACAAGTACCTGCAATGGCTTTGAACTCGGATGAGTTTAATGTCTTGGGGGGACAGGAAGCCCCTGTGGCGTGGCCGGGTGCAGGGCCAGGTGAGGGGTTTCATGCACAGTGGGAGGACATTCGAGGGTTAAGCACATGGGGATGATCTGGTGAGGGGGTGAGGAGGGCCCGGGCTCTGCTGGAGACTGGGACTGACACTGAGGGGGGCGGGGCTCAGCTTCCAGAATCTGGGGATCCAGTGTGTAAAGAAGCGAGACCTGGAGCAGGCCATCAATCAGCGCATCCAGACCAACAACAATCCCTTTCAAGGTGAGGGGGCGCGGGCCCCTCAACCTCCCCTACCCTCTGCTGCCCACCTGCCTTGCATCTCTCCCTTATGGCCAAGACTCGGGGTACAGGTGGGCTCTTACTGCCCTTCAGCACACGCTCCCGTTTTACCATCGGGGAAACTGAAACCCTGAAAGGGAACTTGAGACCTAGGGCCGCAGGTGGAATCAGAGTCTCCTCCTCCTCCTCCTCCTGAACTCCTATTTCACACGCCTCCAGCAGCCTGCCCCGCCCAGAGCGCTCTGCTCCCCTGTTTGTGGCCACCGTCCCCCAGGCCCTCTTGACCCTCTGTTTCCCCGGCAGTTCCCATCGAGGAGCAGCGAGGGGATTACGACCTGAATGCTGTGCGGCTCTGCTTCCAGGTGACGGTGCGGGACCCGGCAGGCAGGCCTCTCCGCCTGTCGCCGGTCCTTTCTCATCCCATCTTTGACAACCGTGAGTGGCCAGGGCGTGGCAGGAAGGGAAGGGGAATGGGCTGGGGAGCGGCGAGGGGGGCCAGGCAGGTGCAGCCCCGGCAAGGGTCTGGCTTCATTCATGCACGCAGTGCCTTCATCCCCGACACTGCTGGCCGGGGACGCGAGGCGAGGAGGCCCAGGGTGGCCCTCGAGGTGGAGGCAAGGAGTCAGGTGGGAGACAGACGTTGCGACGAGAAGGCAGTGTGCTCAGGAAGGTGCGAGCAGTGCCAGGATGGAGATGATGGTGGAGCGGTGCTTCATTGACGGCGGTGCCGGGGGCCTCACAGGGGAAGGGGAGTCGCCAGCTGCAGCTTTAGATTAAGTAACCTCTGGTGAATGAGCGCCGAGGCTGGGGAGCCAGGATGAGCCGGGATTCAGGAGGCGAGGGCTCATCGCCAAGGTGTGTGAACTGGGCCTTTGAGATTGCTCGGGTGAGGTGGAGCAGGAGGTGCGGTCACGCTGCTTCCCGCTGGATGGGCGGCCGTGAGGGCATAGATGTGCGGGTTTTGTGCGCGCATCCTGCCTGCCAGGACAGCGGGGCACACTGCAGGTGCAGGCAGAGGGCAGTGCTGGCTGGCTTGGGTGAGGGGCTGCTGGGAATGGGCGGACCTGGGATGCAGACATGCGCTCAGCAGGCTCTGGGGTCTGGGCTGGGCAGGGATGTTGCTTCTCTGGCAGGCCAGCCCCAGCGGCCTCTGGGGATTCAGGCGTTCCTTCCGTACTCTCACACCCTCAGGTGCCCCCAACACTGCTGAACTCAAGATTTGCCGAGTGAACCGAAACTCGGGGAGCTGCCTTGGGGGGGATGAGATCTTCCTGCTGTGTGACAAGGTGCAGAAAGGTACACACCCGGAAGCGGGCCGGCCTCGGCGCAGGAGGCCACGAGCGTGGGCGAGGGCCCGGGAGCTGGCGTTCAGCGGTGGGGTGGCGTGTTTCAGGAGAAGAGTGTCATCTGGGGAGGTGGGCTCTGGGGCGTCCAACGCCCTGACCTACCCTGCTGCCCCCCCCACTTACAGAGGACATTGAGGTATATTTCACGGGACCGGGCTGGGAGGCCCGAGGCAGCTTTTCCCAAGCTGATGTGCACCGACAAGTGGCCATCGTGTTCCGGACCCCTCCCTACATGACCCGCAGCCTCCAGGCCCCCGTGCGCGTCTCCATGCAGCTGCGGCGGCCCTCCGACCGGGAGCTCAGCGAGCCCATGGAGTTCCAGTACTTGCCAGACACAGGTACCCGGCTGGGGGAGGTGCAAGGCCGGGTCTTTAGGAGTCAGGGCGGGGGGTTACATGTCATTTCATAGCCGTACCCCAAAACACAGAGCTCTTGATGCGCACTGGATCCTATTCCAAGCACATGTGTGAATTGCCTGATTCTACTCTTTGGAAGGCTTTGGGGTTGGAGGCGGGCATCTGACTTGCCTAAGGTCACACAGCTAGCGAGCGGCAGAGCTGGCACCTGAACCCCAACCTCTGGCTCCAGGGCCCTGTCACCCCTGCGTGCCTCTGTCCCTGCTACACAGGCTTTGTGGGGTCAGGGTGTCCGCATCGATGCTCACCTTCTGGCCTGAGTGTGCTGTCTCCGAGGAGATCTGGGTTGGGAAGCCCCCCCAGAACAGCAGTCAGTTCACTCCACATGTCATCAGAGTGCCGCTTGGTGCCACTTTGTATTACGCTGAGATGTGCCCCCCCCCCCCACCACCACGGAAGCTCACTCACGCGACAGGCCTCCGGTCATGGTGCACTGTGCAAGGAGGAGGGAGGCGCACAGAGGCAGCGGGGCAGGACGTGGCTGTGTGGAGGAGAGAGACAGACAGACAGCATGTTCTGCAGGCGGGGCCTGGCCCTGGAAGGGCAGGAGTGTTGGAGAGAGCACCCCGCCAGCTTTGTGGTGGGAGCTGGGGGCAGACCAGACAGGAGGGCCTGGAGCATTAGGCCCACAGCCTCCTTCAGGGGTTTCATCCTGAAGGTAGTGGGGAGCCCCTGAGTGGTATAAGCCAAGTAGCACCATGAGCAGATCTGACAGCAGCACGTTGAGGATCAGAGAGGAGAGCCGGGCGGCGGCAAGAGCGTCACGTCTGCCCCGTCCACTTTGGCTCCCTTCTGCTCCATGGGCCGTTTGTGTCTGACACGCGCCAAGCTCAGTCTCGCCTCAGGCGCTGGGTTCTGGCTGTCGTTGGGCTGGGGTTCTCCGTCCCAGATCTTCACGTAACAGGCTCACGGCAGTGCTACTGTGGCCGCCGCTGGCCTCGGCTCTGGCCTGCCCACGTCACCCCGTGTCTCCTCAGGTCTCCCGCCACTGTGTATTGCCCGTCTGTCACTAGGATGCCGACTCTTGAGGAGCAGAAACCTTGTCTGCTTACTCATGGCCGGATTCCCAGTGGCCAGAACGGGCCTGGCACACAGTAGGTGCTTGGTAAGCAAGTGTCCAGTGAGTAGAGGGTGCGGAGTGGGGAAGGAAGCTGTTGAGGAGGAAGCCGAGGTTTTTAACTTTGATGACAGGGTTGGTGGGTGTGAAGGGACTTGGGAGAAAGAGCCGGGCTTTTGAAGCGAGATGATGTGGTTGGCTTTGCACGGATGGTGTGGCGTCTCGGGGGTTATCCAGGTGCTGAGGTAGCCAGAACATTCTGCAAGCTCTAGGTTCATTCATCCAAGATAAGAATAAGGGTCTCTGAACCCTGAAGCCTAATGTGCCTCCCCTTCCCCGGGGTGCAGAGGTCACTGCCAGGCCTGGGTTGAGGCTGAAGACCAGCAGGGCTGTAAGCAGCGCAGGCGAGAGGAGACCTGGAGACTGGGCCCACCAGGACCCTGGGCCGCCCAGTAGGGCCCCTGTGCCCGCAGCCCCCGCCTTCTCGAGAAGCTGTGCAGTCTCAGACTCGTGGAGCGCCACCCCCTTCTCATTGCTGGGGAGGCGCAGAGAGGGGTCTCAGGAAAACTCGGCTTGTCACCTCTCTTCCGAGGGCCCAGCTGAGAAGAGATTCTCCCCGTTTGTCCCCAGATGATCATCACCAGATTGAGGAAAAACGCAAAAGGACATATGAGACCTTCAAAAGCATCATGAAGAAGAGTCCTTTCACTGGTGAGCGGGAGAGGGGGGCTGGCCGGGACCCAGCGGGGAGGGCGGGGTGGCCTGGGGGCCGAGAACTGACCCAGCCTTGCCTGCAGGACCCACCGACCCCCGGCCCCCACCCCGGCGCATTGCCGTGCCTTCCCGGAGCTCAGCGTCCGTCCCCAAGCCCGGTAAGGCTTTCCTGCTGCTCCCCCAGAGCTGCGGCTCAGGGCTGCTCGGGCTGGGGGAGGCGGGCGGGCAGCCTGGGCAGCCAACGTCTGATGCCGGCGCTTCTGTTTCCAGGGGCTTGTCTCAGAGCCTGGGTCGGAGCCCCCTGGGGAGCGGGGCGATGCAGGTTCCTGGGCTCCGGCGCAGACTTCCACACAGGCTGCTCCCGGGAGCAGTGCTCCCTGCGGTCCGAGTTGAAGCACTACCAGTGCCCCCATGCAGGGAGACCTTGGGGTGCAGAGTGTTAAAAGGCACAACCATCGCACCCTCAGCTTTCAGCTGAATTAGGGAAACAAAAACCCCTTGAAGTTGCCCAGTGTAGGTGCTGGTGCTGGGCTCCATGGAGTGACAAAGTGCCGGCTCAGGCACCGCGCACTGCTGCTCCTGGGGCCGTGCTCTGGGGGGACGCGCTGACATCGCTCTGTCAGGTCTAAAGTGAGGCCTCACCCACAGGTCTCCAAAAGCATCCCTTCCTCGAGAAGGCGGGAAGAGTTTCGTGGCCGGAGTAGACAGGAGGGGGGAGCTAGCATGGGCCCCGCCGGCAGAGTGGGGAGGAGGGAGCTCAGGTGCCGGCGGTGACTCTGGGGAAGGGTTGATCCTGAACACGGTGGACAGCACAGGGTGGGTCTCGAGGGCTTTTCTCTGACCCCTGCCTCTCTCTCTTCCAGCTCCCCAGCCCTATTCCTTCACATCATCCCTCAGCACTATCAACTTCGAGGAGTTTTCCCCCATGGTCTATTCTTCCGGGCCGATTCCAGGCCAGCCTCCGGCCTTGGCACCAGCCTCTGCCCCAACCCTGGTCCAGGCCCCCGTTCCCGCTGCAGCCATGGTGCCAGCTCTGCCCCAGGCCCCAGCCCCTGACCTAGTCCTAGCCCCAGGCCTTACTCAGGCTATGGCCCCGCCTGCCCCCAAGCCCTCCCTGGCTGGGGAAGGGACACTGTCAGAGGCCATGCTGCACCTGCAGTTTGATGCGGAGGAAGACCTGGGGGCCTTCCTTGGCAACGGCACCGACACGGCTGTGTACTCGGACCTGGCCTCCGTCGACAACTCTGAGTTTCAGCAGCTGATGAACCAGGGTGTGTCTGTGGCCCCCACCGCAGCTGAGCCCATGCTGATGGAGTACCCCGAATCTATAACTCGTCTGGTAACAGGGTCCCAGAGGCCCCCTGACCCCACTCCCACCGCACTGGGGGCCTCTGGGCTCCCCAATGGCCTCCTCCCCGGGGAAGAAGAATTCCCCTCCATTGCGGACATGGACTTCTCTGCCTTTCTGAGTCAGATGAGCTCTTAAGCGGGGGACGCCTGCCAAGCCTGGAGTAGTGGGTGCAGGGGATTGATGCCCCCCAAAAGCAAGCACTTATGGATCCTGGGGGGTATGTTCCAACTGTCCCCAACTTCTTTGGGTGATGTCTTCCTGGGGCGGGGGGAGGGTGCATTTTATTCTTTCATTGGCCATATGTATCTTCTTGGAGGTGCTTAAGCAGAAGCATTAACTTCTCTGGCAAGGGGGGAGCTGGACGGACTCGGACTTGGCTCTTCCCCTTTCCTGATGTTCAGCTCCTTTCTGTGGGAATTCTAGGGACCCCAATCCCTACCCTCCAGCTTCTAGCACTCTCCTAGAGAGTGGGGCAGGCTGGAGCTATGGCCTCTGAGGCCACAAAGCCTTATTACCAAGTGTCTTCCTCCAATCATGGATTCATTCACACCTTGAGCCTAAACAGCCTGTTAGCAGCTCCTCGGCTCGGGCATTGCCCGGCGCCTCACATCAGCACCCAGGGCCTGGCCTTCCTGCCTGTCCAGGCCTCTGCCAGCTCTTCCCTTGCTCAGCTGTGGTGGAGAGGACTGGTGGGACAGTACCAGCCCCATCCAGCAGCTGGGGATTTTGGAGATGTCTCTGTTCCCCCTTTTCTGAAGTGCCTTAATAGTAGGGAGAGCTTTGAGGAGGGCAAGCTGGCAGCTCTCCAGTCAAGTGGCAGTTTTTACTGAAGAATCAAAGCAGTTGGACTCTTGCTGTTTCTATTCTGAACTAATAAAGTCGTTGCCAAGCTGACCAGATTTCCCTTCTTTCAGCAAACACAGCACACTTTGCTGGTCATGTGAGGCTGGTCATTGGTGATACGTGGTTGAATATTTATTTACACTAGCATCTAGGAGTTTGCAGCGTGAGGAAGACCTTGGAAACCCCTCGTTTCCGTCCAGTGGATGAAAGCGGGCGACTGTGGTGGGCCTGCCGGGTGTTGAGAGAGGTGTGGCGCCCGCCGTGGGGGAAGGGAGCTGCCTGGAAAGACTTCCCGGAGCCGCACTAGCGGCCGGGTCTTAGCTCAGCAGAGGCTGGCGGACCTCCGAGAGGAGCCAGCGGCGTTTGTAGGTCAGCCGGGTAACAGACCTTGTTGGAAAGGCTCGTGGGGCCAAGCTGTTCCAGGCCCAGAGGCTGCGGTGTGTGCTTCCCCTCCCGGTGGCCCGCAGGCGCGCGCACCTGTGGGAGTAGGGGAGGCGCCCGGTAGCGGTCTAGTGCCTGCCCCGCCTGTGCTTTGATGCCTTATGCCGCAAAGACCGGAGCAGTCCAATGCGCAGCCCAGAGGCCGAAACCAAGACCAAGCGTTACTTCAAAGGGCTGGAGCTGCGCGGCCGGCCGGCCCCGCGCACGCAGGAGGCTGGGCCCGGGAAAGACCCTGGCCCGCTGGGCCGGCCTTCAGGCGCATGTGCACGCCCAGGCTCGGCGGGGCGAGGCCCGGTGAGGCGCTTCGGGAACCCCCTGTCCCGAGCCCGAGGACTGGGCCCAGCGGGCGGGCCGTGGGCCCGGGGTGCAGGCTCCGGACGGCGCCTGCGGGGGAGACGCCAGCTGGGCTCAGTGTTGGGGAACCGGAAAGCGCCTGGGGGTGAGTCCGCGGGCGGCAGCCGCGGGGGCGGGGCGGGGGCGGGCCCGGGCCGGGCGACTGGGCCGCGCGAGCGCGGAGGGCAGCACCCGCGCGCGTGGGGGCGGGACGGGGCGGGACCGGGCGCGGGCGCCGGGCAGGCGGGGCTCGACGGTGCGGCGGGCGGGCCGGGGCGAGTCCGAGGAGGCCCTGGCCGGGGCGCTCCGTGCCCGACCCGGGGGCAAGGGCGGGGGCGAGCCCAGGTCCCGCCGCCCACGCCGCGCCGCGCGGCTTTCCCAGTGTGACCCCCGGAAGCCCTTCCCCGGACTCCCATGCCCGGGCGACCTCATCGTGCTCTCGGCCCAGCCGTCCCCGAAGTCTCGTCTCAGCCCGGGCCTCCCGCCGGCAGCCGCCCCTCCCGCCTTTCAAACTCACCCTGTTCCAAGTGACCCCGGCCTGTCCCCCCATCTCCCTCCCCGAGTTAGCCTTGATCCTGCCACCCCCTGGCGGTTCCAGCCGGTAACCTTGGGCGCTGTCTCCCCCTCCAAACCGTTCCCACCTCGCTAGCTGCTGGCCAACCTGCCGCTCCCCCGACCTCCACGGCCATCACCCAGTTGCAGTCACCACTAGCTCCCACTGGGCTGTCGCTGCCCTCCCTGTCTCCCTGCAGCCAAAGGGCTCCGAGCCCCAAATCTCACCCTATCACTGTCCCTTTGAAGCCCTGTCAACGACGTGACTCAATCCGTTTTCTGCCGACACAGCCAAATAGTGGCCGCCGGGAGGCTTTCGTACTGGCCTGAGGGCTGCTCACTCCAGTCCACCCCAGGACCAGGACGCAGTGCTGGGAACTGCTAGTGCAGGAGCCTCCGCGCTCTTCCTCCGCGCGGCCTTTTCTGATTCCCAGCACAGGGCTGGGTCCCTGCCGGCGCTCTCACTCCTGTCCCGCACGCCCCCAGACCCGTCCTCCCTTGGATACCTTTGATCTCTGTCCAGCGAACTCTTACTCAACCTTCCAAACTCACTCTATCACCTCCTCCATGGCGCCTTCCCGTCTCATCCTGCCAAAGCCCAAGTTAGTAGACCCAGGGCCTTCCTGTCAACAGGAAGTCTCAGGCAGCTCGGGCAAGGGGCTGGTCTAGGCAGAGGATGCCGGGCCAGTCAGTGCCCTGTCTGGCTCCACATCTAGAGGACACGGGGTCTAGACAAAGCCCAACTTTGGACCTGCAGATGCTGCTCATGGGACGGGCCCCGCCTGGTGAGTAACGGGGCTCTGGTGAGGGCCAAAAGAAGTGAAGGGCTGATTTCCTCTGAGACATGGAAACAGCTCCCAGGCAACTGAGGCAGAGTCCTGGAGTCAGGCCCTGGGAGACATGGCCAGTGGTGAAGCGAGGCCCGGGCTGGGGGGTGTGACGGCAGAGTGGAGTGGGGCCTCCCTGGAGAACAGGCCCCCGCAAGGTGCACGGGCCTTCCTAAGGGCCCGGGGCAGGGCCTGCTTGGATCTGGCTTGGACCACCAGCAGAATCGGTGTGGGATGTGGCCACCTGCTTCCCGACAGCCTCGGAGGCCCTCTCGGGGAGCACCAGCCCTCCCTGAGCCAGCGTCCTGACTGGCCCCAGGAGCGTGGCTGGGGCTTCTGGGGCAAACCCCCCCCACCCCCCCGTCAGGTCATGAACACCTTTACAGACGCACAGAGTGGTGGTTTCTTTACTGCCCGCAGCCCTTTCCCTTCACGGAATATATACAAACAGGGATGCGGGAGTATTTTGCCACCAAATAAGGGTCCGGGCAGGGGGGGCAGTGCTAACACGCGGGCGAATTCCTGAGGAAGGCCCAGGGCCCGGGTCACCCAGGCACCCTGAGCGCCTGGGCAGTTGCCAGAGGTCCAAGCTCAGGCTGGACCAGCCAGCTCAGGCCAGGTCGGTGGCGGGCGAGCCCAGCTGCTGGGAGGCCAGGAGCAGGCCTTGGGACTCAGCCTGCAGCTGCAGGTTCCGCAGGCTCCGCACCTCCTCCTCCAGCGCCGCCCGGTCCGCCTTCTCCTGGGGCAGAGGAGCAGGCAAAGGTCAGGGTGGCCGCCCTTTGCTGGGGTGCGACCCCCCCGAGCCCCAGCCCACCCATCACCCTGTCACCTTCTGCAGATCGTCCTGCAGCTGCCTGAGCATGGACTCCAGGTGAGACACCTTCTCCGACAGGCTCCCGGGCTCTGGCCTGAGCAGGTGGGGGTCAGGGCTCAGCGGGGCCAGGGTGGGCTATACCCCCCCACCTGTGTCTCCCAGACCTGCCTGAATGAGACGCCCCCTCACCCCTACCCCATCTTCTCTGACTTAAGTGTACACGGAAGTAGAGCCCCGGGACCAGGCTGCGCTGCGGCGGCGGGGAGCGGACAGTGCAGGTAAAGGCGAAGGGGCAAGCAGGTGAAGCCTTACTCAGCATCAGACTTGGGGGTTCCCTTGGCATCTCCGCTCTCTGGGATGGTCTGTCCTGGGGGAGGGGGCACACAGGGGCTATTTACCAGGTGGGTACAGGGAGGAAGGGCCTCCCCCGGCTCCACCCCGGCGGCCTCACCCTCACGGGACAGCGACTCCAGGATGGTGTTGCAGGTGGAGGCGATCTCGGAGATGGACTGCCACTCCTCCTCCAGCGTCTCGCCGCCCGCCTCCGACATGACTGGGCACAGGGGGCGGCTCAGGAGGGCAGCCCGGGCGGCCCTCTGCCCATCCCCGCCCCTCGCCCACACTCACTTCTGCTGATGGAGTTCCGCAGAGACAAGGTTCGCGGCAGGAAGGAGGCCCTCAGCTCCGGGGTCGGGGCCACCCGGTCCTCACGGGCGCTGGGGCTGCACGTCCCCTCCTGGGGGCGGGCGGGTGTGGATGCAGTGACACCCACCGGCGCCACTGAGCCCACCCCTGCCCCCTGGGCTCCAGAGCCCCGTTTCCGCTCACCTGGGCAGGGGGTGTCTCCCTGCCAGCACTGGGTGCTGATGGCTTGGCCGTGGCGGCCAGGAGGAGGTCTGGGGTGGTGTTGGGCAGGACCGGGGCCTCATCCGACAGGGAGCTGGGGAGAGCAGGGGCAACTCAGCACTGCTGCACCCAGCGCCTCTGCCTTCACAGCGGTGGGCCGGGTCAGCCCCACCCCGCTGGAGGAACGGGGAGGCCGGGAGGGAGCACCTGCGGGATGACGGTGAGTTCTGGCTGTGCAGGAACTCGGTTCTCTCCTCGGCCAGCTCGCCGGGCCCCGGAGGCCCGCCGCCGTCGTGCAGACACATGTGCAGTAGCTGCTTGGCGACCGGCAGCGGGGCTCCCCCCGGGGCCTCATCCTGCGCCGGCTCAGGGGCCCCCCGCCGGCTGGGCTCCTGCAGAGACAGCGTGTACAGCTCCGAAAAGCTCCTGGGAGGAGGAAGGGCAGCGTCAGGCAGGAACACCCCACCCAGCGCCCCGCATCACCAGCGCCCCTGCCAGCCGGCCCGAGGCGCGCTTCGGGAGGGGGCGAGCTCTGTGGCCCCACAGCGGCGACAAAGGCTGGCCCGGTTGCCCGCCGTGTTCCTGCATTCAACCCCGTGGAGCCCCTGGTGTAAATCCCCCCACATTTCCCCCTCTGTGAGGGGGTCTTTGGCTCCCTCGCCCAGCTGCTGTGAGGAGGTAGCAGTCACACAGGTCAGGCGCGCGGCACAGGCCGCCAAACACCGCTGCCAGGGGCCGGGCCCAGCCTGCCCTTCTCTTTCCTTTTCAGCAGATGTGCCTGCTTTGGGGCTCCTGCCAGCTCAGAGTGGCTTTTATATTGTTATGTAGTAGAGAGCAAGCAAGAGAGTACGCGTGACGCGTGAAAATCAACACAGCGCCACTCTCGGTGCCCAGAGTAAAGTGGCAGAACAGCCCGGCTGCCCAGGTCCCCCTCCTGGCGGGGGACGCTCTCCTGCTGCACCCGGAGCCCAGTGGCTGCCCCGGGACCAGATGGCCCAGAAAACCTGAAAGTTACTCTCTGGCCCTTTACAGATTCGGGGGCATGGGTGGCTTGTGTGTGTGTATGGGGGGGTGGGGGTGTTGATTTAAAAAAAACTAAAAGGTCTTTGAGCAGTGGAGGCAGCGGCGCTGCACTGACTCGGTTTCGGTTCCGAGGGCAGGGGCTTCAGAGAAACGCAGAGGATTTGCCCCCCCCACCCCCCCCACCCCTCCCCCGTCTGGGCCCGCAGACTACCGGGGTCGGCTCCCCACCCTCGCGCGGTCACCTGCGGGGCCGGCCGCTTTCGTCGGGGGGCAGGACGGTGACGCAGACTTTGGGCGCTGAGCGCAGCAGCTGGGCAGCGGCCTGGGGGCCGAGGCTGGGCAGCGTCCGGCCGCACACACGCAGCAGGCGCGCCCCGGGCCGCAGCCCCGCCGTCTCGGCGAACGTGAAGCGTTCCACGTGCGTGATGAAGCCCTCGGCGTCCACCTCGAAGCCCAGGCGGCCTTGGCCTTCGCGGGGCAGCGCCAGCTCTCGGGTCTCGCAGCCGCGGCTCACCAGCTGGGGCGAGGCGGGGCGTGAGCAGGGCTGCAGGCGGGAAAGGCCCCCCCTGCGCCAGCCCCAGGGCCCCCCTCCGCCCTCCCCCTCCCCAAAAGACCTTGAAGCCGCACCCCGGAGGCGAGCCCCCTCCGCCCAGCGAGCAGTGCCAGTGCCTGCCCGAGGACCCCCGTTCCAGCCTGCTACGCGCCCGGGCTCCCCGGGCTCAGCTGCCTGACTTGCTTCCAAGCCGGCTGGCAGGAACCGGGGGCTCCTCCCAAGCAGGGCGCCGAGTAACCTGGGCGCGTGGGTCCGGCTCTCTCCCAGGCCTCACCTGAAGGCGCGCCACGACCTCGCCCACAGCTTGCCCCGGGGGCCCGTCGAGCCGCAGCGTGATGGCCTCCCCGCGGCCGTGATACAGGTCGAGCTGATGCTCGGAGAAGGTCCAGGCCAGCACGTCGCGGCAGGCACAGTTGAAGACGACTCGGCCGTCGCGCGGCGCCACCAGCACCAGCGCCTCCGCGGAGATGCCCAGCAGGCAGGGCACCTCGGGGCCCTCGGGGCCGCCCGTCTCCGCCCCGGCCGCGACCCGGGCCCCCGGCGCCGCGCGCACGCCCCACACCAGCGCGCCCGCCGCCTGCAGCTCGGCGCCCGCGCCCCGAGGGGCCGCCCGCCGCCGGCCGCCCAGGGAGGGCAGTCCGAAGCGCGAGGCCGAGTCCAGCGACGTCGTGGTCACCTCGTTGGTCGCCAGGTCCTGCAGGTACTGCTGGCGCGTGCGCGTGGCCATGGCGTGGAACTGGCGCGCGTGGCCGGCCGCCTGCTCGCCATTGAGCGCCTTGGCCAGCAGGAAGGCGCGGAAGTCGGCGTTGGCCGGGAAGGGGCCGCCGCCCGGGGGCAGGGCGGGCCCGAAGGCCGGGGTGTCCTGGGTGCGGCTCACGGCGACCCTGCGGGGAGGGTGGGGTAGTCAGGGGCGGCCGGGCGGGCCCGGGAGGCGGAGCCGGGGCAGAACCGGGCCCACCTGGGCGCCCACCTGTAGGACGTGTGCGGCGTGCAGGGCGCGTGCGCGCGCACCACGAGGAACACGTGCTGGAAGTGCGAGCGGATGGCGGCGGGGCAGAAGGGCTTGCTGCCCGGCTCCTGGAACACGATGGTCACGATGTCGTTCCCGATGTGGCGCTTGCGCAGCAGCTGAAGGTCAGAGGGTTGGGGGTGTGAGCGGGGCCGGGCTGCCCCCCGCTCGCCGCGTTCAGGCCGCCCGGAGCCCGAGCGCGCGTGGCTCTGCCTCTGGCCTCCGTGGAAGGCCTGGGCGGCTTGTCTTCGGGGAGGGGTGCCGGTGGGGGGGGGGAGTTGCTGGAGGCGAACGGGACTCAGGCCAAGGCTCCAACACCGCGACCCGCGCAGCACACCTCGCTGGGCCCCCACCCCCACCCCCGCCCCCTCACACCTGCTGCTGGTTATTGGGGGTGTAAGGCAGCATCGTGGACACGTGGAACATGATCTCGTGGTCCTGGTATGTGGTGTAGAGGGAGTGCGTGCCCGTGGAATCCGCTGCGCCGGCGAGTGGAAAACAAAGGGAATCTGGTGGCTGGAACCTTCTGTCCGGCCCAAGCCTCCAAGCCCGGGACCCGCAGGTGAACAGCCAGGCAAGGCCGCCCACAGGGTCAAGGGCCTCAGCCTTGGCTGTTCCCTCTCCCCCTCCCCCCACAGGCTCCGGCCCATGCCACGACGGAATGGGCGTCAAAAAGGGGGCGTTGAGGTAAAAGAAAGACAGAATGAGAAACGGTCAGCTAAGGGGGAGGAGGCCGTGTCTAGAGGCAGACAGGCCAGGCCGGAGCCTGGAAGCAGAGCAGAGTGGAGACAGGCAGGAGGCGCTCACCTGCTGCTCACCTCAGGCCCGGGCCTCTGGCCAGGAAGGCGGGGCTGTCCGGGGCATGTGTTTGAGGGAGGAGGGGCGCCCCCAAGCCCCCTGGTCCCAGCTCAGGCAGCCCTGGACATCCTAGCTCCTTCTGCCAGCCCACGCCTGGCATTGGCAGCCGCGACCCTCGTCCTCAGCCTACCCAAAGAACTCTCCATCCCCAGAGCGTGGGACCAAAGATGCAAGGCGCCTGCCCCTCTGCTCGGGGTCACTCCCACCCCAGGCCCCCGGGCTCACTTTTGATGTCCAGCTGGGCCCGGTAACTCTCAAAGCCCTTGAGCCGCACCACGTCGCCCAGCAGGGTGAGGAACTGCATGAAGGCTGGGCCGGCCTCCTGGTTGTTGTACATCTCCTCCTCCGAGCCCTGGCTCTCCCGGCAGTACAGGATGCCCACCTTGCGCTGGAAGCTCAGCTGGGGGAGGGGAGACAGGCAGGGCACCCGCCTCAGCACCTCCCCCAACCCCAGCACCGCCGTGGGGGTGGACAGGACTGGCAAGGGAGCTGGGCTGCTCCCGGGCAGGTGCTGAGCTCCGCCCGCTAAGCGTCCTCACCTATGGGGTGGGTTTGGGCTAGCTGCCCATGGTGGTGGGGGGAGGGAGGGATAGAAGAAGTCACAGGTGGGACGGGATCAGGACCACAGAAGAGGGGAGTCATGGGAAGGACCCCCACATGGTATGCTGGACCCCAGTGAGTGTTCACATGTCATCTCCTCATCTCAAGGCTAGCCTGTCCTCCCCACCCCAAATCCCAGGCACCCCTACCCCAGCCTCTGGAGGCCTGGACCTGCAACACTGTCACGCACTCAGCTCCCGGCTCCTTCTGCACCTTCCTCTCTGGGTTTACTGGTTAGCCATGCGCCCTGCCAGGCACCCTGGCCCCCGCAAACAGCCCGGGCCTCTCCACACCGGTTTCTTCAGGCCAAGCTTTTCTGATCCACAGTCCCTACTTGAAGCTCTGCCGCCCCGGCCCTGTAGTCCTACTTCCACCCCAAGCTCCCTGTTACAGCCCGCCCCCAGTGACCTCATCCTGTGCCCTCTCCCCCTGCTGCCACTTGGAGCCACTGGAGCAGCACCTCACCCGAGGCCGCAGGGACCCACCCTCTCATGCCCAGGCCTCTTCATCCTTCAGATGTGACGCCCCCGTCTCTGCCTCCTGCCCAGACCCTTCTCCCAGGCTCCAGACCCATTTCCCCAGCTGCCCAATGCGCTCCCTACACTTCACACCTCAACACTCCCACCCGCCCTCCCCCAGGGTCCCCGGTTCAGGTACCTCTCCTGGGGGTAGGGGAGCTGGGGAGTCCCAACACCCCACCTTTCAGTCACCAAGTTCACTCACTTGACCCCTGGACTGTCACCTTGTTACCTGCGCCATGGTCACCACCAGCTCTGACCTGGGTGACTGCAACCTCCTTCGGTCATGCCCACCCTCCAGTCCAGCCCCCACACTGCAGCCAGAGGCCACTCTGCCTGTCAGGCCTGCCCTGGCTCCCCAGTGCCCTCATATGCAAGGTTTCCCACCCCTTTCCCAAGTCCTACTCCAGCTACGCTGAACTGCCCAGAAGACCCCAGAATGACCCACTTTCAGCCTCTAAGCCTTTGCACAAGTTGTTCCTTCTTCCCAGATACCCACTCTCCCTGGCTCTTGTCCCTCCGCCATGATGCTAAACTCCAAGCCAGGAAGGGCTGCCGGCACCACCATGAGCCCTCAACATTCTCTCACTGTTTTCCTGCTCCACATTTACCCACAATTCTTAATGGGTCCCTTTCCTCTGCTAGTTTGTAAGCTACTCAAGGACAGCACCTGGTCTGGATATATCCCCAGCATCCAGCCGGGGCCTAGCACCAAGAATGTGAGAAATATTTGTTGAATGACTAACAGATTGGTGGAGAAAGAGAATGGGGGCCAACAGGCAGCTTTCAGCACAGGGTAGGGAAGGACTTCCAACCCGCCTGAAATAATCCACAATGAAATAAATGCGTGTCCCAGGACAGAGAGCGCCCCATGCTTTAGAGACCGAGCAGGGCTTTGCAGGGTAAATTGCAGGCAATGAGGGCATTGCTTAGCAGGGACGGGTGTGTGTGTGTGTGTTGGGGGGGGTGGGGGGTGTCAGCGCCTCCTGGCTAAAATGTATGCATGCATTACCTGGGGATCTCAAAGGACAGGCACTGACTCAGTCGGTTGGGAGCAGCCCTAGAATCTGCATTTCTAACAAGTTCCCAGGTGATGTGGATGCCCTCTGATGCCCTTTGTCTCTCTAAAAAAATCACCTCTCCTGGGCTCACTGTCCAGGCCAGGATCAAAGTCAGAGCTGGCATCTGAGAGCTGGGCAGGCTCGGTTCGGCTCAGGTCTAGCTCCGGGGCTGGGGGCAGCGGGACACTCACCACTTGCTCGTCCAAGGTGAGCAGCGTGCGAGGCACCTTTGGTGAAGCTGAGCCCAGGCGCAGGCAGGTGGGGCTCAGCCGAGGGGCCACATGCTCCAGAAGTTTCTTTGGGGACAGGCCACGCTGAGGGCCTGGCGGCAGCACGTCCTCCGAGATGGTCCCACGAAGGGTCCGGAGCTGAGGAGGGGGCGTAGGGGCCGTCAAGATCCACATGGAGCGTGGGGGCGGCAACCCGCGGGCGGATCCCATCACTTTGGCCCACCTGGGTGGTCCGCACGATGACCCGGTAACTGTGCAGGGTGGCCCCGCCGCTGCCCTCCTTCTCCTCCCGCCGCAGGCTCACTGCCACTGGGCCCAGCGCCTCGTCCAGTCCGAAGAAGTTCTGGTGCTCTGGGGAAACGCAGCCCTGTGTGATGGGTCCTGCCCCTCCTTGATGGCCCCGCCCACCACTAAGCCCCGCCCCGGGCCTCAACTCACCCAATGCGGGCTCTAAGCCATGCCCCGCCCACCAGTGGCCCCGCCCACACCCACCAAGCCCAGGCCAGACAGGTGCCCGCGCCTGTGACCTCGGCCCGTGGCCGCTCCCCCTGCCCCTGCTCTCGGGTCCCGCGTCTCCCCTGGCCGCGCATCCAAGGAGCCAATCTCCAGGCCCTGATCCTGCCACGGCCACGGCCCCGCCCCCCTGCACGGATTTTTCTGTGGCTGTCCTGGTTCCCCTCCTGGGCGGTGATGAGAAGGTTCCGGGGTGTAGGGCTGTGCTGACCTTAGTTTCCACCTCACAGAGATGTGGACATATCTGACCCCAGCCAGGGGCCGCATAAGGAAGAACCAGATGGAGGCAGAGGGGCGTGCCCGGCTGTGGTGGAGCCAGGGTGGGCCCTGAGGAGGTGGTGACGGCTGGAACCGGCAGGGTAGCCTTGACCTGGGCAGAGCCTGACCCTTCACACTGCAGGGGCTGACTGGGCAAGGCCGACTCAGGGGCGCTGCTGTGTGCATGGCAGGTGACAGGGACCTCTGCCCCACCCCCACCCCTCCTCCTGGGACCAGCCGGGCCTCACCTTTGCCATAGAAGTACTTGCGGTAGTAGCCGGCGCCCAGGTCTGCGTGCTCCAAGCTGTAGGCTGAGCTTCGGTTCTGTGGTTCCTCCAAGACGGACACGGCTGCATTGGGCAGCGCGGGGGGCACAGGCGGAGATACCAGTCCACCCAGGCCCAGCTCCCCCTCGCCCCCGAGCTCACTCACAAAGCCAGGTGCCCCAAGCAGCAGGTCCGAGCTGCCAACCTGGTCCTCGGCCAAGGCCAGGGTTCCAGAGCTGGCTTCTGCAGGGCCCCCAGGGCCCCATGGCCTTGGAGCCCAGTCAAAGAGCAGGCTTTGCACATCATAGTGGGCAAACCAGCGGGGCACGGGCACTGGGGGGAAGGCAGGCGCAGGCTCCTCGGCCGGCAGCCCCAACAGTGCCAGTGGATCAGTGAAGAGCCGGGTGGGGGTTGCTGCAGGGCGGCTGGCCTCCTCGTGGCTGTGGGCCCTGGCTCGAGGGCTGGCCGGTGTGGGGGGCCGGGTCTCGCCTGCGTCGCTGCCGCTGCGAAGGAGTGGGCCCCGGGCTGGCCTTGGCTCGAAGGTGTGTGGTGTCAGTGGGGGCCGTGATGGTTGGCGCAGTTTGCGAGCGAAGAGGTCATCGGTGGGTGTCGGGGCCACGCCCCGCCGAGGGCTTCCCACACCACCGGCCCACATGGGCTTGCTGCGGGCCTGGCTCTCCGTGGGCTGGGCCGCATTGGCGGGCGCGGCGGCTTGGTGCCCAGCTGGCAGGCCAGTTCCTGCCCTGAGGGAGGAGGGGGCTGCTCAGAGGGGCCTGGGGAGAAAACAGGAACCCGGCCCCTAGCCTGGTCCTCCACCACCCGAGTTGGCTTCCGGCCCCCTCCGAGACCATCAAAGCGGCTTCCGCTTTCCTGGCCACTTCCTTGTCTACCGGGCCGCGGTTTCCAGCCCCCTCCTCCTGCTCGGTGCTGGCCAGGCCAGGGGCTGGGCTGCCGGGACCTTGGCTCTGAGGTCTTAGAACCTGGGCAGCTCGGGGGCTGGGTTCCCCCGTTCCTACTCACCCTGGCTTTGGTCCAGGCTTGGAGTGAGGGTCCCTACCAAGGCCTGGCCCAACTGGACAGATGACTCGTCCCGGAAGGAATGGGAAACCTATGGGGCCTCTGGTGTCTGGGTCCTGCCCACTTGACAAAGGGAGGATGTCCTGTCCCCAGAGACCTTCCTCCCTGCCTCTCCCTCTTCCTCTAGGGTCCCTGAGGAGACTAGCACCCAAAGGCCCTGGCCCTCACAACCTCAATACCTCAGTGCTTTCAGGGGACACTGGCAGGGCAGCAGGCACAGAAAGAGTACTTTCTTTGGTACAGGAAGTGGCCTCAACCCTGGGCCCAGCCCCCTGCCCAGTCCCACATCCTGAGGAAGGTTAGCTCAGTCATGGGACTCAAGTCACCCAGGCCACCTGAAGAGCAGGCCCGGCTCACCCTCTGCTGTGGCCCTGATTTGGGGAGAGGATGGAGTCATGCTGATGGAACCCTTTGCTGGCATCAGGACCATGGGCACCTCTGCCTTCCTGGCTTCACTGGTGCTGACAGGGAGGTCTGAACCCCATGTGACTGATGGCCGAACCGAGTTGCAGATAAGGGGGTGCTCTGGTCTGAAGCACATCTAGGTCAGAGCTTGGATCTGAACGGGTCTGTCTTAGGCCTAAGCGGTGCTGCACCTGCGGCTGCCTGCCCCTGGTGTGTAGGTGTGGGGTGGGTGGGGGTTGGCTTCACAGGATGTAAGACTGAGCCACTAAGGCCCCTGGGCCTGCTAAGAGCGGAAATGTGCTGGGGCTGGGGCAGGTGCAGAGGGTGGTGTGAGAATATGAGGGGGGCACCTCCAGGTGAACCCAGGGTGCAGTGGCAGCCCAGGCACAGGGAACCTCCCCAGGGAGTGCAGGCGCCCTGGCCAGGGCTCCAGAGGGCGCTGTCCCAGAGCACGGGGCGCCTTCTTCTGCGGTTTCACCTACAACAAGCTCTAACACTGACCCTGAGCCTCTGTTGTCTCATCTCTAAATGGGGTTGACGACCCCTGACCCGCCGCAAGTCCGCTGGGAGACTGAAAGGAGGGTGGAGCTGGCCATGTTTAGTGTGTGGTAGTTAGGATGCAGGTCCCAGCTCCATGTGCCCAGCTCTGGGGCCCGAGCAGTGGCGTGTGGTGCGTGTGATGGGGCCGCAAGGCGACATGCAGTGAGGGGCTGGGCAGACCCGCGCCGTGGGGGCCGAGCGCTGTACAGCAGAGTAAGTTCTGTGGGCCGCCTCTGGCGATGGTCCTGCCTCGGGGGATGTTCTTGGGCTCTGCCCCCCACCCGGCAGCTTCACACAGGGTCCATTGAGGCCGGGACATTCCTCGCAGCCTGTGTCACTGGGGGGGAGGGGCTGGCCCCACCCCCACAGATCCGGAAGGCCTGGCTGCCCCAGGAGGAGGCGCTGGACACTTCCCAGCACATCTGGAGGTCATGACCCCATTTCTGCTGCCAGGGGGCGCGACAGATGTTTCCTCCCAGGCAAGGATACAGACTGGGGGACAGTGTGCGAAGGCTGGGAAGGAGATGGCCGGGGAGACGGGGAGCCCCAGAAAGGGGGAGTCCCTGACACAGCGGGCAACAAATCAGTTGCCAGCGCCGCCGAGAGCGCGCGGAGCTGCCGCATCCACTCGCCCGCCCACCGGCCGCGCCGGGCGACAGCAAGGAGCGCGGGGCTGAGGGTCGCCGGCAGGGGCTGGACGTGTGGACTGGGGAGCCCGGACGCAGGCTGGGAGGAGGGTGCGGGCGGCAAACGCGGCGAGAACCCCCACCCCCCGCACGAACCACCCGGCCGCGCGCGCCAGGCCCGTCCCGCGTCCGGCCCGACCTCGGCCTCGGCTCCCCGTGCCCGCGGTACCTCTGGGGCTCCCGCCGCCGGCGCCTCCCGCGCAGTCCCGCCGCCCGCTCTCCGGCCGCGGCTCGGGGCGCCGGCTCCGCCTGGGGGCGGGTCCGCGGGGCGGGGGCGGGGCGGGGCCGGGCCGCCGGGGCGGGAAGCGCGGCAGGCGGAGAATCAGAGGCCCGCGGCGGGCCCGCCCGCCCGCCAGCCTCACCCCGCGGGCCCGCCCGGCGCGTTGTCGGGCTGAGAAGCGGAACAAGTGCAGCTTCCAGAGCAAAAGAACGCGCTGCAGCTGCCCACGGGGCTCGGGAGCTGGCGCCGGGGCTGAGCAGGGCCCTGCTCCGGGCGCGCGGTCATGGGCTCTTCACGCACCCGAGACAGGGGCCTCCTCCTCCTGGGGGAGAGCGGAAGGCCGGAGACCTTCGCTGGCTCGGCTAGAGGTAGGGGCCAGCAGGTGAGGCTGGAATTCTTTGAACGTAATGAATTCAGATCAAGGCTTGAAGAGCAGCCCTTCTGAGGAAGGGCCCGGGTTCTGAGCGCCACCTTAGTCTGACACTCACAGCTGCCCTCACTGCGCCCCACATCTCACCCCCTTCGGTGCGCATTCCCCTGGCCTGGCCATTTGTCTACCCTCCACCCAAACACCCCCAGAAAGTAGACACTGCCAACCAAAATCAAAAATAGTGTTATTAATTCTGGAGTCTCCGAAGCACAAAAAAAAAAAAAAAAAAAAGAAAGAAAGAAAGAAAAGGAAAAAAAGGAAACCATCCTTCCCACATTTCAGCCCCAGGTCCAGGCTAGGCTGCCCCCAGAGGCAGTGCAGGCCCAGGAGCCAAGTCAGTCCTGGCCTCCGGCTTGAAGCGGGACCAGTCCTTGGGTTTGGTTTTCAGGGCCTGGCTGGGAAGCTGCCTGCCTCAATTTGGGGATCCCACAGCCTGGACTAGGGATGAGAGATCAGGGGTCAAGGTCAGAAGTCTGGGCCACTAAGTTCTGATGCTCTGGCTGAGGCAGCCAGAGGTCAGGGTTCAGATGTGGGAGCCAAAGCCACTCAGTTCTGTGGTCCAACAGAGAGGGCCAAAGGCCAGGGGTCCGAGTTACTGAATCCTGGGCCAGGATCCAGAGGTTGCTGGGCCGTTCAGTACTGATGCTCCAGCAGGGGCTGTGCGGCCGGGCTCTCTCGCTCCTCAGCAGGGACAGGCCAGTCGCCCAGGGTCCCAGTGGGCGTGCCACTTTCAGGAGCACTGCTGTCCAAGCAAGGAACATCCGGGGCTGCTCTGGGTGGTGAGGAGTCAGTGCTAATATCCGGGCTGAGGCTGAGGTCTAGGGGCGCCTGGCGGAGGAATGAGAGGTTGGTGGGAGAGCAGGTCTGGGCTGCCCAGGCCTGGATCCTCCCATGGGACCCTTACCTGAGATTTGGGAGTGCCTCCTTTGGGGCTCCCTGAGGCTGGCTCCCCTTCAGATCCCCCCAGCCCCTTTCGACCCCCCAGGCTCCACTTCCCACTGGGACCCTCAGAACTGAGGAGACCAGGACCAGGGGGCCTCGAGGGTCGGGGAACCTCGGTAGGGGCAGGCGAAGCAGGTGGTGGTCCAGGGAGCCGAGGGGGTGGCCACTGCAGCAGAGGAGGGGGGCGCCCATCACCAGAGCCACTCAGGGAGGGCCGAGGGCCCCAGCCAGGGGCTGGTGGGAGGGGCTGGTCGCCACCACCTGTGGAAGACAGATAAGAGAGCGGAGGCCTCGGCCTGTGAAGTCTGTCACTGGGTTGTCCTCGCCCACTGGTTCCGCCCAGACTCGAGCCTGCTTACCTGCTGTGTTCTCAGGCATGGGGTGGGCCAAGGGGGGGTTATTGCTGAGGGAAGTCAAGCCGCCACCTCCACCACAGTCTGAGTCGTCCACGTTCCCACCGCTGTTGCAGCCAGCACCGCAGCCTTTATGAAGCCTGGGGGCGGGGAAGGCCAGCAGCCCAGCACAAGTCAGTTCCTGTCTCTGAGCCCCCAGGTCCTGTCCCTAAGAGATCTTGCTGCCTATGTTGCAGGCCCTTTGAAGGGCGGCTCCGTCAACGGCACTTATGGGTAAAGGCCTCCTGCAGCTCTTGGGGAAGGTTAGGCCCCAGTCAGATCCCGGCTGTCCGCTAAGATGAGGAGGGAGCCGCTCCATCTCCCGGAGCCGGGCGCCCTGCTCCGGGAACCGTCCCCACCCGACCTGGGTGGCGGTCTGGGCTCACCTCTCCCAACTGCGCAGAAGCCAGCGGGCGATGGCGCCCAGGCTGACAGGGCCACCCCACAGCGCCCGCAGCTGGGGGTGGCTGCCAGCCAGCGAGGTGGTAAGGGGCGACACGTAGATGGGGTAGCCCAGCGGCTGGTCGCAGGAGGAGTTGATCATGTTGCGGAGCGCCTGCTTGGCATTCTGGATGCTGCCCCGCTCGGGGTTGCGGTTGCGCAGGAACACCAGCTCCTGCTGCTGCCCCGCCCACAGGCCCCGGACGCACTCTCGGTTCACCTGCGGGCGGCCAGGCGGGAGGTCAGGACAGCTTTGGGGTCCTGTGCCCAAGAGGTCTTGCTGCCCATGGGGGTGTGTGTGTGTGGGGGGGGAAGCTGTGTGTGTGTGTGGGGGGGGGAAGCGCACACACCTTGATGACTCGGAAGCTGAGGTGGCGCCGGTTGAGCATGATGATCTTGTACTCATCCGAGGCGTCATCCAGGACGTGGCGCAGCGCCAGCAGGGAAGGCGTGTTGCTGAGGATGGCACTGCGCCAGGCCGGGTCGCCCTCGTGCGAGATGACCAATCGCTCCTCATTGGCTGCGATGGCGTCATACAGGGCAGCCGGCTCCTCGTACTCATCCGGGGATGTGAAGTGGTCCTGGTGGGGAGGGCAAGACGGCCGGTCGGCGGTCGCTGTCCCAGGAAGCGCCCCCTCACCCCTGCCTGGCACACCTCTCCCTACCTGATGAAGCTTAAGGGCCATGCGAACCCCAGGTGCCACCACACGGTGAAGCAGGTCCATGTCAGCGAAGACCCACTCGTCTCTCGGGGAGGTGATGCGGAAGTCGCCCTTGAACAGGGCGTGCAGGCCGTAGAGGAAGGGCTCCAGGCTGGGGAGGAAGGGCAGAGGTGTGAGGAGGGGCCTCAGGTGGCAGAACGCTGGGTCTGCTTGCTGTGGTCTGAGCCGAGACAGCTCCTGATGCCGGGCCTTGGTCTCCCCGGCATGGAAGGGGGTCGGCCGCCCTGCGGCCCTCACAGGGCAGTGAGGCGCAGGCGAGGTCACACCAGGAGGCCCCTTGCCCACGGACTACGCTGAAGGCAGGCTGACATGGTTCCAAGGGGCTGCACAGCCCGAGGCCCCAGCTCCTCACAGGCGGGGGGGTTGGGGAAAGGGAGAGGTAGGCTGGGCTGGGCCTGCAGGCACTCACCTGGCTGACATGCTGTGCGAGGCCGTCCCCAGGGCCCGGCGGCCCAGAACACACAGGCCGAAACACAGTGTAACCAGCGGCGAGTTCCAATCCTGGTCCACGGGCTACGGCAAAGGAAGCCCGTCCCCAGAGCCTGGTTCAGACCCAGGAAGCAGGCACTTGGGGTGGGGCTGAGACCAGGCCCCGGGAGTGAGCAACCCGCACGGCGAGGGATGTGGAGGGGAGAGGGCGGCCCAGGGGAGGGGCGGCTGACCTGGCTTCGCCGGGAGGCGCAGTACTGGATCCACTCCAGGTGCACCGCACAGAAGGAGGGCAGCGAGAGGCCCGAAAGCCGGAGGTCATAGTCCTCGTCCACGCTCAACGAGAAGGTGGGGTCTGAGTCGGCATAGCCGGGCGCCCGCACAGGCCGCAGGGCCGCCGCGATGCCCTCGTGGCTCAGCCAGGCCTCCAGCTTCGGTGAGCGGCTCACGTAGTAGATGATGCTCTGGAAGGAGAGAGAGGTGTCAGGGCTTGGGGGGTCGTGCCTGAGTCCTGCCTACCAGAGAAGAAAGCAGCCGAGAGCTCCCCTCAGCTCGAGTGGAAGTCTGCTTCCTCAGACTCCCATCCTGTGTCCTATCTCGGCTCTGCCACCCTCCCGGGCCAGGGAGGGGAAGCAACAGAGCTGAGAGGGAGCAGCCCTCCTTACAGGACATCCCCCGGGGGGTCCCGCACTGAGGACCCTCCAAGTGGTGCTTGCCTCCTCTGGCCTGTGCTAGAAAGATGCCCCGTTTGTCAGGGAAACAGAGGCTCAGATGACAGACTTGCCTGTGGTGACACAGCAGAGCACACTGAGCTGAGATTCAACCCTGCGACCTTCAACACCATGAGGCCGTGGGATCCAGACCTCAGAGGCCTGGAAGGAGGCAGGGTGACCCTCTGCCTGGGTCAGGGTGGGAAGTCCAGGGCTGGGGAGGGTGGTGCAGCTGGCCGTTAACAGGCAGTAGGGGTGTTAAGCAGTGGGGTGCTGGTGGGGCATGGGAGGCCAAGAGCCAGGACAAAACGACCGCAGCACCCGCTGGGAAGAGTCAAGGCCATAACCACTCCCTGGGCGCGGGGGCAGCGCCTGGAACTAGGCTATGAGTATGGCTACATCCATTCTCAGCTTGGCTGGTTGTGGGGAGCCTGGCCCCAGCGTCACCTCAGCTAGTGGGAGAGCTGGGTCACCCCCTTACCAGGAAGAGGGACCCGGAGCCTGAAGTGGCGAGTGGGGTAGCTCCTGGCCCCAGACTAACCTGCCTGCCTAGAGGATGTCTCCATGGTCCAGACCCCACCACAACCCCCCAGAAGACAGGCCTCTGGCTGGTGGGGGGAGCTGACCTGGCACCACAGTAAGCACCCGGCTACCTTGGCCAGGGCCCCTGTTGTGTGAAAGGCAGCGCTCAGAGGACGAGGCTCTGTGCGTGGGCAGTGCGGGGCCTGGCTCTGTGCCTGACCCACACCGAGCCCTCACCACCTCCCGACCTGGCGCCGGGTCTGCTCTGGCCCCGCCCACCTGCCCGCGGACCCGACCGCTAAGCCTGTTTCCTTGCTTTCCAAGGCCTTGCCTCTCCCGTGGGTTGCTGAAGGGATCACATGGGACAGCGAATAAGCCTGGACTGTGAAACACTGAGAGACCTCGAAGCTTGGCTGCAGGAAGCTGAGGGGCCTGAGCTGATCCCTGCCCAGCCGCACTCAATGACCAGGGTATGGGCAACGCAGGGAGAAGGCTCTAAGGGCAAAGCTGCACAGAAAGGATTCCGTCTGGCCTGCCAACCCCAAGGGCAGGAAGGACACCTCTCTGAACAGCCCGAGGCCTGAGGGGCTCTTTGCAGGCCCGCCTCCCCCAGACTCAGGCCAGCTCCTATCCTTCTCAACCTCCCTCAACGCCATCTTTGGCGGAACCAGCCCCAGGTCCTCTGTGCTCCGAATCTGGCTCCTGGTGCAGCCGTGGAGGCTATGCTGGCCTTGCGCCAGGCGCGCGGGTGACCTCGCAAGAGTAACTCCCTCGGCATGGGAGCAGGGTGTACAGGACCGTGACTCCTGCGTGACCCAGGACTAGGAATGCCCCTGACCGGACCACAGCCTCCTCAGTAAAAGTGGGGGAAGCCCTTCTCTAAGGGCATTCTCTAGAGTGGCTGGGAGCACAGGAGAGCTGGAGAAATCACAGCTCCCCTGACCTGTGACCTGGATGAGGCGCCCCTTAAAGGAAAACGACAGTGGCGACGCGTGGGGCCTCAGGTGGTCAATCTCGCCGGGGTCCCACAGGCCACCCCTCCAGTTCCCCCACACCACCTCATTGCTCCTGCCACCCCACGGAACTTCAGTCATCCCACTTCTCAAGGAGTGACAGGCCCAGCCAGGGAGGAGACGGCCCAGAAGCCAGTCAGCCCAGGGCTCCTCGGGATTCCTCCAGCTCCAGGCAGGTCTCGAAACCCCAAGGCCTGGCTCGAAGCACCTGGACAGAGGTCCAGGCCTGGTCTAGAGCCTGGTTCAGGGGCCCCAGGCAAACGGCTTCCCCTCTGCAAGCCAGTGTCCACTCGGGGAAGTGGCCTGTCTTGGAGGTGGGGTGGGCCAAACCCAGCTCGGAAGGGGCTCCTGGCCCCAAACCCACCCCAGTAAGCGGCACTACCGTGACTATAGACAGTGCCACACGGTTCGGTATCGCCCCTCTGGCCGGGGCATGTGGGACTGGGTCGGGTGGGTTAGCGGGCCGGCCTCCGCCGCAGTCCCTCCTGGGGCAGCAGGCCAGTGACGGGACCCACGCACACGCCGCCCCATCTCCGGTTCCCACTGTCCAAGGTGAGCTCCTGGAGGAAGTGGCAAGGAGCCCTGCCCTGCGCACCCTGATATGCACGCGCCCCGGCGCTAGGCCCGCAGGCCTGCTGTCTGCAGCGGCACTCTGGAAGATGCTGTGAGGCCTCGCTTCCCCTGGGCAAACAAGGCCCCCCACCAGCCAGGAGACGGCACTTGCCCTGCTCCCGGCCGGGCCCTGCCACCCGCCCACCTGCATACCTTGACGTAGTAGGTGATGAGGATCTTGCGGAGGTCGAAGACCTGTAGCATGGAGGCGGCGTTGTTGTCGCTGATGCTGTAGCCCTCTAGCACGTACTTGCTGGCCGTCACCTCCCAGGCCAACCAGCGCTGCCCAAAGGCGGCATTGAAGGACAGGACGCGCGGCAGGTGGCCAGGCTCACAGCAGCAGCAGCCCTCATCCTCCTCCACACCCTCCGTGATGGCCTCCACCTCGCGCTGCTGGCAGTATGTGCCTGTGGGGAGAGGGGCCCGGTCAGGGGGTGCTGAGTCATCCCCCTGGCCGCTCCCCGAGCGAGCACCTTAAAGGCCTGCTGTGGCTCGCCCCCAGCCATGGTGCTGGGTGAGCAGATTAGCCGATGAGCCTGTCTCCTCACTCCCAGCGGCCACCATGGGATAAGAGTGTTGGTGGGTGGGGGACGGGGTCTGTTTGGAGATGCAAAAGCCAAAGTTCACAGAGAAGTAACCTGCTCAACATCATGGCGCTCACCAGCTGTTTAGGGCCCGCCCTCTGCACCCTTGGAAGTCTCTTCTGAAGTTAGCACCCAACATACATCTTCTGAGAGAAGGGAGTAAGCTCAGTACAGGGGTGCGTGGCACCTAACGTGGATCAGCCCAAAACCAGAGCACTGGGAGCTGATGGGTGAACCCGGCTGAGCTCCCAGCCCAGCAGCCTGCCTGGACTGCAAATCCGAGGTGGGGGGAGGGACTGGGCTGGGCTCGGGACACCTGGGCCCTCACTGCTCAGACCGGGAAGTCCAGTCTCAGGGAGGAAGAGCTCCTGGCTCAGGGCCCCCAGGAAGCCAGGCAGCGCTGAACTAGAATGCAGCCCTCATCCCTCACACCCCCTCAAGCGCAGCACCCGGCCACACTCACCCCGGAACTCAAGGCCTCGCAGCTGGAACGTGACGAGGCCATTGCCAACCTCGATGAGGTGCACCAGGGCGTTGAGGTAGTCAGAGGCCAGCACAAAGCAGTCGCCGGGGCCGTAGTTCCCCCAGCGGCCCAGCACCAGGTCCCCACAGAGCGTGTGCTGCAGCGAGCGCGTCAAGTGCTCGTAGAAGATGGAGTTGAGGTTGTTGTCGTCCGCGCCTTTGACAGGGACAGAGAAGTGAGTGGACACAGCGACAAGCAAGCGAGGCTCCCACCCCAGGGAGGCCTTGCCCAGCTGGGTACCCACCGGGGTTCCGGTCCAGCTGTGTGACCAGGCGGGTGTTGGAATGATCCACACGCTTAGTGCTGTTCAGAGAGGACAGTGCGGTTGGCTGAGCGTGAGGCTGCGGAGCAGGCATACATTCCCACTGACGCAGCGTCACATCCTCACCAGCCCCCGCCCATGCTGAGGTGGGTGCCATGATGGCCGACAGCACGGGCAACTGAGGCTCCGAGACACGAAGGGTCTCACCCAGAGCCTCACTGGCAGGAAGCCAGGGGGAGAATCCAAGGTTGTGGCTTGGCTGGAGTCTCACCCTCATAAGATCGGCCACCAGAGGCCCGTGGCGCCCTGGCACTTGCCACGGCTGTGGCCACTCTCTGGCCCCCTCCAGCCTGTGCTCCAGACTCTTCCCTCCCTCCCAGCAACCTCTGGGCCCAGCAGCCCGCTCCTCTCAGGTCCCTCTGAGATGCGCCTGTCCCAGGAGACTCACTTGTAGTCCCGCTCCCAGAACTTCAGGGGCCGTGCATAGGACATGATAAAGACTGCGCTGCCCAGCAGGGGGTTGAGCGGCGTGGAAAAAAGCGCCGACAACAGGGCCTGAACGAACAGCATGGCCGAGTCTGGGCCTAAGTCAAGGAGGTGGCAGGCACGCAGGACCCTCCCCAACCTCCCTCACTGCCCCGCAGACCCCCAGCCCGCCCTGCACCCTGCCACCCCAGGCACGGTCCTCCTTGTACACCCCCACTTGGGCAGCGGGCGGCAGCCGGGATACGTGGCACAGCAAAAGGCTGGGCAAAAGCGTGGAAAGCTGAGCCCCAGGTGATCTGCCAGGGCGCGATGTAGGTCAGCACAAAACGCAGCTTGTACAGCAGGTCCCACAGCTGGCAGGTTGGAGGGGACAAAAGGCAGAAGAGGCACGGGTCACTCAGGGGTGGGGTCCACTGAGCTCTGGATGCCAGGCCCCGGTCAGAAGCTGGGGCCACTGGCTACCCATGTGTGGTCAGCTCAAGGTCCCTCCCCGCCTTTCTCCCTGCACCTGGCTCAGAGCACCTGTGACACGAGCGAGCCGTGACAGGACAACCACTGGAAGGAGCCCCGGCTGATTATGACACAGCCCCACCCCGTCGCTGTCCTTTTCACAGGCCCCGACCTCAGAGACACAGCCTGGATCACCACTCTCCTGGGCCAAACCAGAAAACAGATGAGCGCCCACGTGAGTGAGAAAGGCTCAGGTCCTTGGGCAGAACCCCACGAAAGCCCTGGGCTTTGCGCCCCGCCAGGGGCACTTGCAGCATGGTGCTGTCTGCACACACCAGGCCTCAGAGCATCTGAACTCAGCTCTTACTGGCCTCCAGGCTGCGGCTGGATGAGGGAGCTCAGATACTGGTGTCCGGAGGACTAAGCCATGCCCTGCCACCCTAACCACTCACAGGAAAGCAGCCAACTGTAACAAATCAGAGCAAGGACTGCAAGGCAGGCAGGCCTGGATTCAAATCCTGGCTGGCCACCTGTTCTCTGGGGACCTAAGGCAGCCGCTTCACCTCTTCAGACCTCGGCTTCCTCTGTGCTCCCCGAGCAGCTGCTACAAGGCCAACAGTGGGGCTGAAGTGTGTATGTGTGTGTGGGGGGGGCAGCTCTCCCCACACCCAGCCTACAGACTTCTTCTCCAGCCCCCCAGCCTGAGTCTGCCACGCGGCCCTAGCTCACCTTGCTGCAGAGCAGGGACATGAGGAAGTAGTCCAGCAGGAAGCCCTGGGAGAGGCGTGGGTAGTCAAAGTGAAAGAGCAGGACAGTGAAGGCCAAGGTCAGGTACTGTTGGGGTGGGCAGCAGAAGGCCGAGCGCAGCAGCTTCAGCCCAGCCACAGTCATCAGCAGTGCCCGGCAACTGTGGGTGAGGAGCAGGCATGAGTGCCCCGTGGGGCTCAGGGTATGGGGCAGGTCTCCGCCCTCGCCAGCCCTGATCTTCTGGACTTAGTCTCTGCCCCCCCAAGGAGTCACCCGGCTTTTGGCACACTGGGAGACACGTTTGCTCTCAAAAGACCAAGCCTCTGAGTGTGGGAGCCGGGGCCGCACTTTTGCCGGCAGGGCAGCCCGCAGCAGGGCTCCTTCCTTCACAGCCCCGGGCCCTGTGAGGCAGACGGGAATGTCCACAGTGGAGTGGGGGTCCTCACTAGAGGCAGAACTTGTCCGGGTGGCTGACAACAGTGTGGGCATCCACTGTGAGGGCGTTGAGCACCACGGCGGGGTAGATGAGGTACTTCTCCACGCACTGCAGGCCAGCGTACAGCTTCTCAAACCACATCACCTGGGCCGCGCCTGCAACCGAGGGTGGGACTATTAGCTGCACCTGGCCCCCTGCATGCCCCCCACCGCAGGGCAGGCCAGGCCATACCCCTGGAGAGAAGCCGGAGTAAGCCCAGGGAACGTGTGGTTCTGGGTCCCTAGAGATGGGGTAGGCGGGATGGGCTGGGGGGCAAGTTGGTCCTTGGCCCCACAAATGAACAGGGGGAGGCCAGGTGGAGCTGGTCAGGGTCTGTCTGTGGTAACCAGGCCAAAGAGGCCATCCCAGAGGCCCAGGAAAGCAGGGCCTGCCGCCATGTCCCAGGGCCGACGGTCACCACGTGGCACGCCGGCCAGCGGCAAGCACTTTCTTTAAGAAAACAGGGCGCCGGGCCTTCACAGGACCAGCCTAGACAGCTCAACATCAGCGTTGAGGACGTTTGCCTGGCACGGCCCAAGTGAAAACGGGCTCAAGGCGGATCTAGCCCTCGGGTAACAGTTTACAGCTGCAGACAAGAGAGCCCTTTAGAAACAGGGAATTCCACTTCACGTCCTTACAGCAAGCAGCGCGGGCAGAGCAGGCAAGCAGAGCAAGGCGCCGAGAAGGGGGCCGTGTAGGAAGGGAAGGGCACAGAGGCCAGGGTTGGGGGGGCAGGGTCAGCACCAGGCGGGGCGCGTGGGCAGGGGCTGCCCCCTGCTGGCACTCAGAGCCAAGGGCCGCACTGCCCGGGCAGCCGGCAGCCAGGAGTGGGCAGGAGGGTGAGCACGGCAGCACTTACCGCGTACTTCGTACTGGCTGTACTCCAGCGGCTTCAGCACGGGCTGCGACAGGCAGAACCAGGGCAGCTGCTTGCGGAGCTGCGGCAGCAGGTAATGTGTGAAGAAGCCCACGGCGCCGGCCAGCGCGTACAGCACGAAACCCAGCACCGACTGCAAAAGGGGAGGCGGGAGCTCAGCCTGGGGCCAAGAAGGCCGCGGAGGCCACGGCTGCTGGATTCCCGCAAAGACCAAGCGGAGGGGTGGCCTGTGCCAGACGAACCTTCAGGGCGATGAAGACAGTGCTGGCGCTGACGGCGAAGGTGAGCACGGCGATGACCACACACATCACCAGGTCTGAGTGCAGGACCTCGCGCTGCAGAGAAAGAGCTGCTGGGGCACCCATCGCACCGGGGCCGGCCACCCCTCGCCCACCCCGCCCTACGCGGCTCCTCACCACCGACTGGCGCATCTTGTCTGGCAGTGGGTCTGGGGGCTCGGCCCGGGCGGTCTCCAAGCTCCGCTCCTCCAGCTCAGGAAAGAGCTTGCTCCGAATCAGAGACCTGGGGTGGGTGACAAGAGTCAACGCCCAGCTGGGAAGGCTGGCCCCTCCCGCCGGCCCCAGGGCCCTGCGGTGACAGGCAGGAGCACAGGCCCAGCCTCCTCGCCAAGCCAGGTGGACGGCACAGGCAGGCACCCACCAGAGCACGGTGGGGTCGCTGCTCTGCCGGCTCAGGTGGTAAGACAGCGCCACCAGGAGGCCACAGAAGACCGAGAAGAGGACAGGGACGTGCTGCTCCGGCCAAGGAGTCTAGGAAGAGAACCCATGCTGGTGAGGGGTGCAGAGGTAAGCCAAGGGGCCCCCCACAAGGGAGAAGAAGCCACTGCTGAGTCCAATTCACAGCCCTGTCCCCACAACACCGCCGGGCCGCAGCATGCCCCCTGCTCCCCAGCCTTCCCTACCTTGATGGCCCCAAGGCAGAAGCCATAGAGCAGGGCGGCGGCCAGCAGGCTGCGGGAGAGGCTGAAGACGGCAGTGAGCGGGCTGGTGGCGGCTGTGAGGTGAGCAACAGCGAGTGGAACCCAGCTTCTCCCTGCTGGGGTCACCACCTTCCCTACCCCCAGACACCTAGAGGCCAACCCCCTCAAGACCCAGCCCATTGTTCCCTGCTCCCCCAGTCCTGAGAGGTCTTGTGAGTTTCCAGCAGTCTCGGGTTTAAACCTTCCCTGGGAGAGTGTGGGAGTGAAGAGAGCTCTTGAATGTGGGGTGTAGATGTGCAAACGGATGGAGCCACAGACCCATGTGTGACCCTGCGCTGCCCCCAACCCCCAACCACCTGGGGGCACCGTACCTGTGCCCCCGAAGCCATGCATATCTATCTGCTCCAGCAGGTACATGAGGCAGGTGTTGACCTGGGGCAGGAGGCCCAGGAGGAAGACAAACGGGAAGCACAGGGTGAACACTGGCAGGGAGGGAAGAGGAGGCCCAGTCAGCCTACCGCTGACCCCCAGCGCACCCTTGCACCCTGGGGCCGCCCCAGCCCTGCCAATCTCACCGGTGGCCACGTCTCGGGCACAGAAGAAGAAGGAGGCAGAGAAGAGAGTGAGGCCGTAGAGGGAGACAGGCGGGAAGGGCTGAGCCGAGCCCAGGGCGTCCAGCAGCCAGATGAGCAGGCAGCAGATGCAGAAGTAGACGGGCCGGCTATACGCAATCACCCAGTTGTGGCCCTGTGGAGGGGGCCCGTGAGGAGCCAGTCTCCTCTGCTGACCCGGCACGGTGTGTGCACTCACACATGCCGGCCTCACACCTGTGTGGCCTGGGCCCAAGACAAAATCTAGCCAGCCGGGGCGGCAGGACTGAGGATCCGGGCCCGATGAGGTGGAGAGGAGGGAGCCCTGCCCTCCCTGGCTAACCCCTGTCCCACTGGGTCTTAGCCCTGCCCGGGGCCCCAGGCCTGGCCTCTTGGGGAGACGCTGGTGCTCACGTGCATGGGAGACGCCGCATCAGGCTGGACGCTCTGAAAGAAACAGCAGCTGTGTTGGCAACGAGCGCTCGGACCCCCAGACCCACCAGCTCTCCCGTGGCCGCTACAGGTGAGCTGGCAAGAGCCTGAACGGCCCTGAGACGTGTGTGAGATGGGAAGCTGGCTGCCGGGGAGCTCCAGCAGCCTACTCGCTAGCTGGCGCTTCTCAAAACAGCTCATGGAAAGGGGGCGTCTAGGAGCGGTACAGCAGTAGGGACAGGAGACCCCGGCAGCAGGCCTTACCTTCAGCAGGGAGTACTGGCAGGAGGCGATGACCAGGCAAAACTGGAAGACCCAGATGTCAGCAAAGAAGCCTTTGAGCAGCAACAGGTAGCCCAGAAAGGCCACGAGGCTGCTTAGGCCCACGCCGAGGATGTTCTCCACCAGTCCCCGAGTCCTGGAGAGAAAGTCAGATCAGGACACATCTGCTCCCTTGTGGGGCAAAATAGGGGGGGAGGGTCGCAGGCAGGACCTGGCCACCGAGACCCACATCGTGTCCTGTGCCCAGGTCAGCCCTCATCTCAGTGTCTGGACCGAGGGCCTCTTGGGGGCAGGGCCTGCTTGTGCCTGCCCCAGAAGACGCCTGGTGGTGTCCTGCACCCCAGCCTTTTCCCTCCAGGCATTGAGGGTGCCGGGGCCACCACGCTGGGACATGCGTCTCCAGCTCACACGTGCCACACTGGCACACAAGGCTGTGCACACAAGGCCTGCAGCGCCCACACAGCGAGCAAAAGTCACCTCGTTTATCTGACATCCTGGACCTCTGTGTCCCCGAAGAAGCTGGAATACCGACACAAAAGGTGTGGAATGCTTTTTAGGCCCCAGGACTCAAGCCAGTGAAAGATAACACAAAAGGAAACAGGAGGACACACCAGAGGAAAGCCTGTCCTGAGCGAAGCTTTGAGAGAACACCCCTTTGCACCCCAGAAGAACCTGAAGAACCCCTCAATGGACCCTGTCTGACACCAGGATGGCTTCCACATCAAAGGCAGGACCCAGGGTTGGTTCGGGGCTGGGGTGCGCGGGGGGGCACTCACCGGTCCAGCAGGGCCAGCAGGGCCAGCCGCTCATAGCGCACAGAGGTCCAGCGGCCCGGAAGGAGCCAGTATTTGTAGCTGTGCTGGGCACGGGGCGGCGCCTCCTCCATCAGCGTCTGCTCCTGGGATTCGTGCAGGGAGTCCTGGTCCAGCAGGTCAAACTGCAGTCCCCACAGCCGCGGCCATCAGCCCCACGCCCCCCACGGCATTCATCGCCACCCCACACCCCCGCGCACACAGGCTGGCTGGCCATTCCTTCAGCGGCGCCCCCAGCACGCGGCGGTGCCATGCCTGCATCAGCACAAGGGCCTGCTCCTCTCGCCACGTCCCCAGCACGTGGCTCAGTGATGCCAGGGACCTTGGAGCTGCGGGGGCCGGTTACTGGCTGTGTTCCCCACTCAGGCAGGGTCGCCCGCCTCTGCGGGGCTCAGGGACATCCACCTTGTCCTTCGGGACACAGAGAAGCTACCTTCCTCCCGACAGAGCCGTCAGTCACCGCGACCGCCCCATCTGGGCCGCAGAGCACTGGCCCTGACCACAGGCCTGGGGGCCAGTCAGTGCTGAGAGGCCTGGGCCAAGCATCAACCTCTGCATTTCTGGGGACTTCATTCGACAAGTACGTGTGGGACGCAGCTGTGGGCCTAGCCTTGCCCTTGGCCCTGGGGGACAGTGGGGAGCCAGACGCACGGGGCCCCTGCCTCAGGAGGTGCTAGCAGCTGCCAAGGGACAATACAGCCCTCCCACGAGACGGGTGAAAAGAACAAGCCCATGAGCTGGACGCAGGGGCTCCTGGGTGCTGCCCACGGTGATCTGTGGCCAGGGTACTAGAAGGGAGGGTGCGCCTTTGGCATCTCCCTTTAAACCAAGTTCACCTTCCCTCGTTCTCCAAACTTCAGCTATCACGAGCCTGGCCACACAAGTAACCTCCCGGTGGGGCGCTTTCAGGAGTGAAAGGAGCACAGTCGTCAACCAGGCAGAGGCGAGGGGCGTGAATGAAGCGCCCTAGCTGTGCCAGCGCAGGGGACAGCACCAGCCTCACTAGGAGGTGCAACTCCCCTTCTGCAGGGGTCACTGCTGATGCCCACTGTTCTCTCTACCTGCGGGTCCCTCCAGAACACAGACACGCTCACAGGCAAGCAAGAGAACAACTCCTGGAACCGATGAGACCCAGGGCCAGCACACCCCGGCAGCCATCAAAGGTGGGGAAGCCGAGGGCTCCCTGATGCCACTCTCAGAGCGCCTGTCCTGCCTGGTGCCAGGGTCAGCTCCTACTTGGCCCAGATGCAATGACATCCCCCACAACTGCCCTCTCCAGGCCCTTCTCTGACCACTGGGGCCTCACCTCCGGGATGTCCAGCGGCACTCGGCGCACCTGCATGCCCTGCAAAACCACCGGCCGGGGCTGCAGCAGGTTCAGGCTGCCCGCCGCCTCAGGGACGTCAGCCGAGTGGAAGCTGGAGGAGTGCGAGTGGCGGTCCCTGTGGGAACAGCGGCCAGGGGGCCAAGGTCACCGGCAAGGCCTGGGACAGGTGGAGGGTGAGGCCAAGCATGACTGGGGCCCCTGCCGGGGCTGCTCTGATGCCCAGGAGGAGTAGGGAGGGGTCTGGGGACTTTGGAAGGAGGCCCTGAAGCCTCATGCTTAGAAGCATCTGAAGCGCAGGGATCCTGGCAATTTCCATAGGCCCCGCATTTGCTGTCCCCCACCCCAGTCCCGGCCCCAGCCCAGCGTAGGACAGAAAACTCCCCAGGACGGCCAAGCTCGGAAACTCACCAGGCTCCGTTAGCTGCCTGCTCCCCCTGTTGCCCCACAGGGTTCTCGTAGCCACCTCCAGCCAGGCCAAAGGTGTATGAACGCCGCACACCTGGGCGAGGGTGCAGGGCACAAGGCAGCGCGTCAGGGGCAGGAGAGTCAAGGCCTGAGCCAAGTGGGCACCAGGGCCGTGGGATGGAACAAGGAAGAACCCTAGGCTGTGCCCCGCCCCCTCGCCACAGGAGGCCTGGCCTGGGGACCCAGACTGGGGGAACGCGCACTCGCAGTCAAGAGTGGGCTCTGCAGTCAGCCTGTCCTGGGCATGGAGCTATTGCTCCACCACTCGCTCAGCTGTGTCCGTTTCCTCGCCAGCGGAAGGGCCGGTTAAGCTACTGAGGCCTCAGGGGGACTGCGAGCGGCCATTAGCAGAGCTTCGGGTGAAACGCTGGAGGCAGGAGAGTTGGCCCACAGAGTGAGCGTGGTGAAGACCCCCAAGGAGGGCCAGTGGGGCTCAGAGGCTCAGGCCACAGGAGGGCTCACCACTCTCATCGTAGAAGTAGTGCACGGCGCCCTCGGAGGTATCGTCAAAGGTACAGGCCTCATGCACATTGGCACCGGCGCGGGTGAGCAGCAGCGAAGAGGCGAAGTGCAGGGCCGAGGGCAACGTCAGTGCCCGCGAGTGGGAGGCGGCCCGGCCCCGCTGGGCCTCCTGCAGGCTGCTGGGGAAGGGTCAGCCCCGGTCAGCCCAAGTGACCAGCCGCTCCCCCCAAGCTCATTGCTTCTTCACCCAGCCGGCAGGCACGCACCTGGGTGGTGAGCCCATGACAGAGGCTGGAGGGGTGGGGTTGCTGCCTGCATTGTGGCGTCTCCGGATGGCCTGAGTGCGCCGCACACTGCTCGAGCGGTCCCGTTTGCCGGTCTCCTCGGCTGCTGCCCAGAGAGAGGCCCCACCACGGCATCAGTGACAGAGACTTGGACAGAGGGACCGTGGCAGGGACTCCTGCGCAAAGTAGAAAGTCAGGCAGAGTCCCACTGCCCACCGTGCCCTGGCTCCGGGGTCCAGCCAAACACCTGACCGCACATCGTTCAGCTTCCATGTTTACAATCAAGGGCAACCTTGACTGGCTTTGCTGCCCTGGTGGTCTAAGAAGACAAATGCGAACACTGAATCCTCAAAGGATAGAGGCCTTAGGTGCTAACTGTGGAACCAGGAGCCAGCTGTCTGAGGTCTCCTGGCCTCAGTTTCCCCGCCGGCTTGAGGGGACCGGCAGACCCCCATCTGCTGCCTACAACAGGCAGTCAACTCTGACCAAATCCATCCAGCTTACCCCTTGTCCAAACCCAAACCTTTTCTAATTCGCCTCCCCTCCTGCCCCCCCATCGCTCCCCCAGATCCAAAACCAGCACTCACCTCCCCCCACAGCACCTTCCTCCTGCAGCTCCCCCCGCCAGCCAGGCTGGTTGGCAGCTGGTCCCCTGCGGGCCTCAGCAGGCAGCACAGCAGGCTCCCCAGCAGCCAGCTCCACTCCTGCCTGGGCCTCCAACTCAGCCTTGGAGCCAGTCAGGGGGCCCCGCAGGACATCACCCCCTGCCCCGTCCATGCTCAGCACCCGGGCGTGTGTCTTGGCGCTGGCAGTGCTAGGCGTCCGCTGGGTCCCATAGGGCCGCTTGGGGGGCACAGCAGCTCCCTCCTCAGCCCCGTGGGGGGCCCGTCGCTTCCGGGCTCCTCCCGCTGCGCCCCGGGGGCTCTCAGGGGAGCAGCAGGAAGTAGAAGAGGAGCTGTCAGTGCTGTATCTGCGCTGGGACCGGAGGCTGGAGGCGGGGCTGAGCTCACTACCCTCGCTGGTGTCCTCATCCTCAAAGAAGCCCCCACCCTCGAGCAGGGGCCGCCGAGGGGGCCGGCCAGGTGGGGAGTGTCTCCGCAAGGGCGGCCGCCGTTTGCTGGGCCGCAGCAGCGCCAAGTCCTTGGGCCGCACAACCAGGAGGGGCTCAACGGGGCCTGGTGGTGTTCCCGCTCCTACGACTGTGTCAAAGGAACGCAGCGTGTCATCTGAGGGGACCCCGGCATCTGGCGAGGCAGGCAGCTCGGCCTCGGAGGGGGGGTCTGTATCGCTGCCTTCGGCAGCCGGCCCCCCAGGGGGGCTGTCCAAGTGGGTGGAGTTGGTCTTCTCACTCTTGAAGCTGCTCAGTGTCTCCCTGTCAGTGCCGCTGAAGCAAGAGTCTGAGGAGCCGGCTTTCTGGGGCGTGGGCTCGCCTGAGCCCCTCCGGTCCAGAGGCTGGTAGCCGCCCACTCCCCGCCGCTGTTCCCGTCGACTGCTGGTCCTCACCAGGGCCCGATCAGGCCGAGTCAAGGTCAGGAAGCTCTTGCTCAGCTCCTGGCTGAGGCTCCCCTTCAGCAGGGGGCTCATGGGAGTGTCAGCTATGCTGCTCCCACTCCAGGGCACGCAATCTCCAGCCAGGGGAGAACGGTCTGAGGAGTCTGTGCTGGGGAGGGAAGGGTCTGGGGCAGCCCCTGGAGGAGTCTGGGGAAGGTCTCCAACTGCCAGAAGAAAGAAACGAAAATGAGATGAGGGCACACTACGAAAAGAATGACTGTGGGGACCCTACGGCCTCTGCTCTCCAAGAGCCCAGTCGCTGGGATAGAACACAGAGGCCCCATGCAGAACAAAGAAAGTCCCAGGGGAGCAAGACTTGGGGTGACTCAGAGACAAGACAGCTACCTTCCCCCTCCCCAGCCCCTGCCACAGCGGGCCCACTCACTCAGCTTCTCCTGAGAGCTTAACTTCAGCATCTCTCGATCAGCAGAAGTCACAATAACGTTGTTGCTACCCTGCTCGCGCACCAGCTCCTTAATGTCTGCAACCATCGCCCAGAGGTGTTACCAGGACCCCGGGGTGGCCTTGTGCCATCCCCTGTTCAACCCCAGCCCCTTCAGCCCTGAGCAGCAGCAACTGACCTCTGAGGGGTCCAGAGTCCTCCATCCGGGGCAGCAGCTCCTGAGCACAGAGAGAGAGATATCAGAATAGGTTAGGATGGGCCCAGGTGGGGTCAGGCTGCCAGGAAAGGAGAGAGCAAGGCTGAGGACAAGAACTGCTCACCGAGACCTGGTTGAAGCCAAAAACAGAATGCTGGGAGCTACAGCGCACTGGGGGTGTGGAGCTCACTTTCCGAAACACTGTCATCTCCACTCCGGGGTCCCTGGCAGTGGAGAAGAACATCAGCTGCCGGCTGACCTCTCCTCTTTGCATGGCACTCTCTCAGTCCAGTGCTCCTCTCTCCCCAGGAGTCCCTTCCACGGCCAGGGCTGACCATGGGAGAGATGCTGCGCCACTCCGGGGCCAACGTCCCCTAAAGCCTTCCTCCATCCCCCAGTGCTCAGGCCAGGGACCCAGGCACCCAGTCTCTGACACCACGGCTGCCCTGCCCACCTGGGCGGATTGCTGTCCCCCTGAGCAGGCTCTTCCTCAGGCTCCCCAATGGTAGAGTTGCGTTTCTCCACAATCTCGCCCTGGTCGAACATGGCATGCAGACGGTAGTTCACAGTCTTGATGGTAGCGAAGATGACAGCCACCACAAGGCAGTACACACCAGCCACCAGAAAGCTGGGGGGCAGGACCTGGAGGAGGCTACAAGTCAGGTGGCTCCTCACCCAGCCCTGCCTCCAAGAAGCGGACCTATCACCCTCACCCTGCCAAGGTCCACATTTCACAAGAAAACCCCACCACCCTTCCCGGGAGGAGGACAAAGACCCTCTAGCTAGGCTCTGAATCTGGTATTACACAAGAAGATCAGACGAGGTGCTCAAGGTCACCCGGCCCAGGAAAAAAAGAATTTAGTCTCTACCACTCACATCCCAAACTGACTCCTTGTCCCCCAAAGCCCGCCAGGCTGCCATGCCTCCGTGACATCTGCCCACCCTTTCCCGCGGGAATGAGAGGTGCCGGCGGCATCTCACCATGTACAGCAAGAAGGGAAAGGTGAGCAGGAAGATCCAGACATAGAGATGGAAGCAGTTGGAGAAGGTGCTCTGGTGCGGGTCGAAGAACCAGCCGCCGGTGAGCGAGGCCCACACCCCCTGGCGCAGGATCTGCAACACCTGCGACCCCATGGCCCCGCCGCTGCTGCGCGCGCCCCCCTCCCGGGACCCTCATGGGGGCGGCCCCCGGTCCATGCCCCGCCTGGCGCCCGAGGGCCCCGGGGCCCGGCCTCGCGCTCACGCCATGGCCTCCCCCGGTGGGGGAGCAGGGTCGGCCGAGCGAGGGTGCGGGCAGGGGGCGGGGCCGGCCGAGGCAGTCAGCGGAGCGAGGCCGGGGCGCGGGGGTGGAGCCGCATCAGGGGCGGGGTCCGGGCCCCCACCCCCGGCCCAGAACTGCTCCGAGGGGTCGAGCCGGCAGGCGGGCGCGGGGCACTGGCCGGGAACCAGTCGGCGGCATCCAGAGGTGGGCGTGGGATGGGTGCTCCGGGGGTGCCGGGGACGGCTCCCTCGATCCCGGCCTTGGGAGAGCCCTAGGACCCCGAGGTCCACTTCCGGGGTCACAGGTCACTGGCTTAGGGCTCCGCGCTCGCCCCTCTTCAGTAGCAGCCGGCCCAAAGGGGAGGCCGGAAGAAGGAGCCGCGAGCCGCCAGCCTGCAGAGGCGCATGCGCCCCACGGGTCCAGTTGGGACCCGGAAAAGGAAAACCTGACGGCAGGAATGCGCAAGCTCGGGAAGGTGGTGAAGGGAGAAGAGTGGGGGAGCCCTTTGGGCATGCGCAGAGTCCTTGGCGAGGGAAAAAGCTCAAAAAAAAAAAGTGCTTGAGCGCATGCGTACACCTAGGCGTTGCCAACGAAGCGGAGGCCACGGGACGGTCAGCTGAGTGACCATTGGCTACAGCGGAACTCTGCGCACAGCTCTTCCAATGAGTTACAGGAGGCGGGAAAAAGCATGCGAGCGTGGGTTCCCCAGGGCCACAGGAAGAGCCCGGCTGTGCTTGAGCTGCCCTCCTGGCCCGCCCCTTTTAGCTACAGGACCTCAAACGTCAGGAGCGTCGTGCTCCCCGAGCAGCCTCTACTTCCGGGTCAGAGCGCAGACCTAGCGTGTAGAGAGCCACCCACTAGAACAGGCAGGAATAATCGAAACAGGATAACGTCGTTTTCTTAAAGTGGCAGGCTCGAGGCAATTGGGGTCCACGCAACGGGGATGAGGGCTACTATAGACACACCTAAGCGAAGTACAAGGCGAAGTTCGGGACAACAGTCACGGGTGTCCTCCGACTGGGGAAGGTTCTTGAAGTTGAGAGGAAGAAGCTGGCCTCAGCCCATTCCAGGAGCCTGAGGTGCCCCCAGAAGGGTCCACCTTCCGTCTCGCCCCCTCCCCATCCCGCCGGCTCTCAAGCAGCTTCTGGCCCACGTTTCAGACACGGAGAGAACGAGGCGCAGAGGAGATGGGCCACGGCGTCCTGCCACTTCTTGACCGGGACCAAACCCAGACTGGGTTTGCCTCGCTCCCAAGCCAGGTTCTTTAGCCCCGTTTGCTGATGCGGTGGCCGCCCTGGGCAAGCTCCTCCGTCCTCAGTCTGCTGTGACGGGGGCCAGGGCTACCCTGTCCCTCCCGCCCCGCCTCCCCAGGAACTCCCCAGCCAGACGCCCGCAGCCTCTGGGAGGGGAGAGGTGCTCCCCGCCCGCGTCATCTGATGCTGTTTCCTGCAGGAGGGAGAAGAGCGGAAAAAAGTGAAACTCCACCCTCCACCTCTGCCTCCCGCCCCCGGGGCCAAAGTACAAAGGGAGGAGGAAGAAGGGAGCGGGGTTGGAGCCGTCGGGTGAAAGAGTCTGGCCAGGAAGAGGCAGTTCGGCCCAACCAGGGACACTCCAGCCACCCCCTGCACAAAAAGATCAAGCGGAGCCCAGGCGCTGCTCCTCGCCCGCCCCACCTTACACTTGGCGGGTGCCGAAGCCAGGCACCCAGGACTGCTCCAGGACTGAGGGACAGACGCCCAGGCCCTCCAAGCCGGCCATGGTGAGATGCCGGAGGCCCCGGGGTCCCACCCCCCAAGCCTGACCACACTGCCCTGGGCTGCCCGCCTCTAGAGACCGGAGATGCGGGGGGCCGGGAGGCGACACTCCTGGCTCCCCAGAGAGGCGTGGGTCTGGGGCTGAGGGCCAGAGCCCGAATGCCCAGGTTCCGGGACTAGGGCCTCCGAAGCCACCAGGGGCAGGGACCAGGGGCACCCCAAAAAGGTCCCCCCACGCCCTACGCCGGCTCCCAGCCATGGAGCCCTTGAAGAACCTCTTCCTCAAGAGCCCACTGGGGTCATGGAACGGTGGGGGCGGTGGGGGCAGTGGGGGTGGCAGCGGAGGCTGGCCAGAGGGACCCCCGAAGGCAGCAGCTTATGCCAATCCTGTGTGGACAGCCCTGTTCGACTACGAGCCTAATGGGCAGGACGAGCTAGCCCTGCGGAAGGGCGACCGTGTGGAGGTGCTGTCCCGGGATGCAGCCATCTCAGGCGATGAGGGCTGGTGGGCAGGCCAGGTGGGCGGCCAAGTGGGCATCTTTCCATCCAACTATGTGTCTCGGGGTGGCCCGCCCCCCTGTGAAGTGGCCAGCTTCCAGGAGCTGCGGCTGGAGGAGGTGATCGGCATCGGTGGCTTTGGCAAGGTGTACCGCGGCAGCTGGCGAGGCGAGCTGGTAGCCGTGAAGGCTGCTCGCCAGGACCCTGATGAGGACATCAGTGTGACAGCTGAGAGCGTGCGCCAGGAGGCCCGGCTTTTTGCCATGCTAGCCCACCCCAACATCATCGCCCTCAAGGCTGTGTGCCTGGAGGAGCCCAATCTGTGCCTGGTGATGGAGTATGCGGCGGGTGGACCCCTCAGCCGGGCACTGGCTGGGCGTCGTGTGCCCCCCCACGTGTTGGTCAACTGGGCTGTGCAGATTGCCCGAGGGATGCACTACCTGCACTGTGAGGCCCTGGTGCCCGTCATCCACAGAGACCTCAAGTCCAACAACAGTGAGTTTGGGGAGCATGGATGGAGGGTGGCATGGCCCAAGCACACGCCTACCCGATGCCAGCGCTACACTGAGCCTTCTGGGAGTCCGCTGGTAGCTTAGCTCCTGCCCTCAGGGGTCCCACTTGACCAAGGGTGCCCAAGGACTCATATGGGCCCTGGGGCAGGCATCCTTCACACCCAGTATCAGGAGTCCTTAACCCCAGCTTGCAGCTGCCAACTTAAAAAGCTGGGCTCCTGCTTAGCCATGGCCACCACCCCGAGGAAGCAGAGTTACAGACTGGCACTGCTCATCGTCACCCCGCCCCCCAGAGTTCACGCTGGTGCTCTGGTCTCCCCTCCACTCATGTTGAGCAGCTCCTCTGGACAGAGATGGGGGGGTGGTGAAAGTTGGGGCCAGGGCTAGAATTCTGGCCCTCCCCCTCCCCATGGCTGTGTGACCTCTAGATGGTTATTTCAACTCACAGTCTCAATGTCAGGCTCTAAAAGGGTTAAGTGAAATGGCTTAATGGGCACAGCAGCCCTGGCATCTGGTGCCGGACATGCAGTGGGTCCCCAGCGGGGCAGGAGTGGACATCTGAGGGTTGGATCACCAAGAGGATCGCCTGAATCGGCCCTTGGGGTGGGCGTGGAAGGGCAAAGGGAGACTCAAGCGGCGAGGCACCCCCTCAACAGCCATCTCTGGCCCCCCACACTGCCCTGTAGGGGCCCAGAAGAGCGAGGAACCGGTTCCAAGGGCTTCCTGAAGCAGGCGGGCTTCCCACCAGGCCAAAAGCGAGGCAGCGTTAGTGAGGCGGCCAGTTGGATGTCCAAACAGGGCCTGACAAGGGCAAAGGCGAGGCAGCAGGACCCAGCACAGCGGTGGAGCTTTGAGGTTGGGCCTGTAAGGGCCCCTGTATAGGCCACAGAGCACAAGGAGGTGCAGGAGGAGCCAGAGCTCCGAGCAGTTACTGGCGAGACGTGGATGGCTCTTGCAGGGGTGGGGATGGATATTTTGAGCTTCCTGACCTGGGCTGACCATGGACCAGAGGCTTGGAGGAGGCAGAACACTAGATCCCAGCTCTACTCAAGTCCCTGCCAGGGCTGGAGGAGGTGGGGAAGGCTGCCAGCCACCCCACCCACTCCACTTACCCTTATCAGGGGGCACTTCCCACTTCTCAGCCTCACTTCTAGGCCCTAGCCATGGAGGGACCCCCACTCTCTGGCCCAGCCTGAGGGGGATTCCCCGAAGTGGGGGGGGGAGGGGACTCCTGTTTTCTGTTTTTCCTCCAGTTTTCTTTCCAGAGAAAATGGAACAATAGCCCAGGCCCCTGCTCCCCACCCTCCCCACCGCTTCCTGCATTTCCTGCTGCCCCTGAGCAGGCTTCCTGCCCCTGCTCCAGCCTCTGTTCCCTCCCCAGCCCAGCTGCCTGCAGGGGAGGAAAGAACTGGGGGGTGGGGGGTTTGTGGGAGAGGAAGGAGCCAGGGATGGTGCCCCCCTGTGCCCCCAGCTCTCCCGCTTTCCTCCCAGAGTCTGGGGAGTGGCGACGGGCAGGCAGGTGCACTCAGATTCCCTGAGCCCGGCCTCCCACCTCACAGACCGCAGTCCTAGGCTCGGGGTGCCGTCTGTGGGATTGGGGGGGAGCCCCTGGGCTGGGGGGGCACAGGCAGGAAACAATGGCGTGATTTTCCTGGACAATGGGGGCCTTGTGAGGAAGCCTGAAGGGGAGAGGAGGGGGAATTCTCCAGGCCCACGAGTCACAGGACTGACCAGCCAGCCCGGCCTGGGTCTGACCTCCCTCGATTCTCCCCCAGAGGGCCCTCCCTCGCCCAGTTGGAGACCTGGCCCGGTCCTCCCAGAAAGCAGAAGTGGGGCCAGAGGAGGGAAGCGGAAGAGGTGTGAGCTGTTTAGGCCACTCCCGAGCCCCACAGAGGCCAGCCTGGGCGAGGAGGGGGCTGGGAGCCAGGTCCCTTTCAGAAGCTGGGGAGCCCTGGTGGGGAGCAGAGAGCCTGGGGGTCCTCCAGGTGACCCCTGACCGCCCACTCCCCAAGGTCTACATCAGACACCAGAAGAGCCGTTTGGGTTGAGACCAACTCAAGGCTCTTGGAGGAAAGCAGGGGGTGCGGGGGTGAGGCTGGGGGTGAGGCTTGCAGGTGTCAAGACAGCCGGAGGCGGGAGGTGGCAGAAAGGTCACCGGTACAAAGATGTCCCGGGACTTGGGCCTCAGATGACCTGACCGAAAGGGAAGGCTGGCCGCCCAGCCTGAGCCGCCTGTCTGTCAGATTTTAGGAGGTACCATTGGGCCCGCCTGCCCCAGCCCCTGCCAGGAAGCCGCAGGGCTTGGTCCTCAAGAGGATGCGTGAGTTCTGGCACCACAGGGGGCCTGCGGTGCCCCCAGACTCCAGCACACAGACCCCTTTGCCTGGTCCCGCTCCACCCCCACCCCCTTCTTCAGGGGCTCATGCGTGGTCCAGTCAGGAGCCTCCAGCAGCCAGACGGGAGGCTGCTGCGGTGCCAGGGATAAGTTGTGCTGGAAGGTGGGTGGGACAGAGGACACGGGAGACGCGCGCGGCCGGCTCTTGGACAGCCTGCGTGGACAGCGACAGGGCCTGGGCTAAGGCCTTGACAAGGCGGATCTGAGCACTCTAGGTCGATGTCGCCCTTGGCTCGACTAACTGTTCCGACTCAGCCCCCTTCTGGTCCAGAGGAGTGGGTGGGTTGCGGGGCCGGTCTGGATTAGGAGGAACTGCAGGAAGATTTACTGGGCACAGTGGGCCGAAGACGGTGTATGAACATCAGGTGGGACAGTGGCTGAGGAGTGGCTGGTCTCACCTTCAGGCCTGGAGCGCCCCAGGTGGGAGCCACCAGTGGGGAGGGGGCAGCTGGCCCCAGGGAGCCTGGGAGTGGTGGGCAGAGGTTGAGGAGAGGGAGGCTCTCAGGAGTACTGGCACTGAAAGGGCTGAGGGTGGGGGAGGCCCTGGAGGAAACAGCGCAAGAGCCAAGGCCAGCGGGGAGGGGTTGGGCAGCAGGGCCAGATGCCCCCACGAGACCCAGAGAGCTTGGCTAGCCGCGGGGTCAGGGCTTGTGGCTTTACACACAGAAACGTGAGTTCCCTGGTTCCGCCGCCACCTCAGAAATCTCCCCTCCCTGCTGTCCCCGCCCCAGTACCTGTGCTGTCCTCATCTGGTGCCGTCCCCTGCGCAGGAAAGCCGAGAGGCACGTGTTTGGCGGCGTAGTTGGCTTGGATGTCACTTCTCGACAAGGCAGTGGGCTCTGACCAGAACAGGCCCCTCCTGCCCTTGACCTTTGCTGTTCCTCTTACGCTTCTCATTAGAGCCATGTTTGTCCCGGCAAGAGGTTGATAAGTTGCTGCCTCTCCCCTCCATCCAGAGCATGGGGGGGTCAAAGCCGAGAACCCCTGCCAGATCAGACCCTCCACTCCTACATTTGTCCCCAACGCCTCCTTTTTGGCCAAGAACCATGACATTCTCAGACCCTCCCTTTCTCTCCATATCCAAGTACACGGGGGCGGGCTTTGGGGACTCTCTCTTCCCTCTGGCCGCCTGCACCAGCAGTGATGTGCTGAGGTGCTGGCCCTGCGGGGTTTCCTTTCTCGCCAGGAGTTCCCTGCTGCTCTTCACCCCCAGAGAGGAGAGGCCAGGCTCTCCTGCACCACCAAAAGGACAGGACACAGGTTTCTCTTGAAATCAAAACTACCCACGCTGAGAGGCTGTCTTTGCAGCCACAGAAACCAGGTTGGAATCTTGGCTGTTTGCATACATCGGCCACAGCCAGTCATTTTCCTGCTCCGTTTCCTCACCTATAAAATGGGAATGATGACGTCTGCCTTACAGATGTTTTAGCGCTCAGTGAAAAGTGCCTGGCCTCTACCGGCCCCTGTGTCAGTGTTTCCCAGCATCGTTATCTTTGTCTAATTCTACTCCAGCCTGAGCCACCTGCCTCCCCTTTCCATAACGGTTCTTCTTTGGAATGAGCTTGTGCAGGGCTTACTAATTAGTAAGGTTCAGTTCTGAGCCTCCGGCAGTCAGGCCATGGGATTGCAAAGCTGGGAGTAAATTTTGATAGTGGGTGGGCCCAAGAGATTTTTCAGCGGCGGGGTCCGGAGGCCACCGGGGCTAGGTGTGCTCTCTAAACGGGAGCTCTGCAGGCAGGATCACCTGAGGACTCAGCCCCGTGTCTGTCAGATGAGTCTGCTCTGCCCGCCCCCCAGCCTGGAGGACCTACCATCCTGCTCTCCTTCTCCCCAGTTCTGCTGCTGCAGCCCATCGAGGGCGATGACATGGAGCACAAGACCCTGAAGATCACTGACTTTGGCCTGGCCCGAGAGTGGCACAAAACCACGCAAATGAGCGCTGCGGGCACCTATGCCTGGATGGCCCCCGAGGTCATCAAGGCCTCCACCTTCTCTAAGGGCAGTGACGTCTGGAGGTGCGGCCTGGGCGGGGGAGATGGGGCCAGAGGGAGGGCGGGGTCCAAACCATTAAGTTCCTGGTTGCTTTTGGGGTAAAGGGGCAACAAGGGGGTAGATGAGACGGTGACCCTTTGCCTCACCTGCAGCTTTGGGGTGCTGCTGTGGGAATTGCTGACGGGGGAGGTGCCCTATCGTGGCATCGACTGTCTTGCTGTGGCTTATGGAGTGGCCGTTAACAAGCTCACGCTGCCCATCCCATCCACCTGCCCGGAGCCGTTCGTGCAACTCATGGCGGGTAAGCGGCTGGGGCCGAAGTGAGGGGCAGAGCTCCTTGGTCCAGGCCACACCGACCCACAGGCCCCTTCTTCTGTCCCTCCTCCACACCCAGACTGCTGGGCTCAGGACCCCCACCGCAGGCCCGACTTCGCCTCCATCCTGCAGCAGCTGGAGGCACTGGAGGAGCAGGTCCTGCGGGAAATGCCCCGGGACTCCTTCCATTCCATGCAGGAGGGCTGGAAGCGCGAGATCCAGGGCCTCTTCGACGAGCTGCGGGCCAAGGAAAAGGTGCGAGGAGAGGGCGCCCAGGGTGGGGAGCGGGTGCCGCGGAAAGGAGGCTCCCGGGGCCGGGCTGGGGGCTCCGAGGGCCGCCGCGCCGGCCTGACCGCGTCTCTCCCGGCGCAGGAACTGCTGAGCCGCGAGGAGGAGCTGACCCGCGCGGCGCGGGAGCAGCGGTCGCAGGCGGAGCAGCTCCGGCGGCGCGAGCACCTGCTGGCGCAGTGGGAGCTGGAGGTGTTCGAGCGCGAGCTGACGCTGCTGCTGCAGCAGGTGGACCGCGAGCGGCCGCACGTGCGGCGCCGCCGCGGCACCTTCAAGCGCAGCAAGCTCCGCGCGCGCGACGGCGGCGAGCGCATCAGCATGCCGCTGGGTGAGGGCCGCCGGCGCCCGCCATTGGCTGCGTGGGCGGGGGGTGGGGTCAGGCTTCGCTCGCCGCCCTGCGATTGGCTTGGAGTGTTGACAGGCTGGGGGGTGGGGCCAGGGGTGGGGCGGGGTTTTCCCCTCTCCGGGCGGGGCCTGGCGGAGTATTTGCATGACGGCCCGGGAGCGGCTGCGCCGGGAGGGGGCGGGGCCGGGAGCTCGCGCCGCGCGGCGGCTGAGCGGCCCCCCCGCGCCCCGCCTTCCTGTACCGGGAGCCTGGGGTTTACCGGGCGGCAGTGAGGCTCCCCCCAGCCAGACAGCCCCTGGCCGAGGCGGGGCACTGCACTGCCTGCTGGCCTGGGAGAGCGCCGCGGGCCCTGCGCGCTGGGATCCTGCTGCTTCAACCACAAACCTGCGCCTGCTTCCCTCCAACCCAGACTTCAAGCACCGCATCACCGTGCAGGCCTCCCCCGGCCTGGATCGGAGGAGAAATGTCTTCGAGGTTGGGGCTGGGGACTCGCCCACTTTCCCCCGATTTCGGGCTATCCAGCGTAAGAAACCTGTTCCCTGCCTTCCCCTCGCTCTGAGTCTCTGCTTCCTCCTAACCCCGGCGCCCCTGTCAGTCTCGCAGTGGACTTCTGAGCCCCCCAAGCAGCGTTTACTAATTTTTCCTAGTCGGCTAGGTCCTACTCGTTTTGCTAAGTGCTTTGCTGTGTTAAGTTAGCAGCATAGGGGGTGACCCTGTGAGGGAGCTGTTATTACCGTCACAGAGAAAAGTGAGAACAGGAACGTCACGCGGCTGACAAGTGGCAGAGCCAGACTTCAAACCCAGGCCATCTGACAGGGTTTCTCACTACTGGGCGGCAAAAGCCCACTGAAGGGCCAGAGGAGACGCTCCATCCCCTTGGCCCCCCAGGGCCCAAACCCACCCACCCTGCCCCATTTCTGTTCCAGTTCTCTGGGCCCAGAGCCCACCCTGGGGACAGCCTGCCCCCTGCCCGGAAAGGTGGCTCCCGGAGCCTGTCTCTCGTGATGGGGGAGGACAAGGGTCAGGGCTTTCCACCTCAGCTCAGGCTTCAGCGGTTTCCCCTCCACCTCCTCCACAGTGGAACCTGCAGAACCAGGCCAGACCTGGGGCCGTCAGTCCCCCCGGCGTCTGGAAGACTCGAGCAACGGCGAGCGGCGAGCGTGCTGGGCCTGGGGTCCCAGTTCCCCCAAGCCTGGGGAAGCCCAAAATGGGAGGTGAGTGCCCAAGTGCCCAGACCCCAGCATCAGCTGCCTCCCAGCAGCCCTGAGGCTCACTGAGCACAACTCCCCTCCTCACCAGGAGAAGGTCCCGCATGGAAGAAGCCACGTGGTGCCTGGATTCAGATGACTCATCTCCCTTAGGATCGCCTTCCACACCCCCAACTCTCAATGGTGAGTGGCCCTGTCTCCCGCAGCAGGCTCTGCTGCACTTCCTCTGTGGGCACCACGGGGAGGCTCCAAAAACCCAGCACACCAGGCAGGAACCCTGCACTCACGGCTCTCGTTCTAGAAAGCAGGAAACTGAGACTGAGATCAGCAGACGTGTCTTAAGACCTCAGTCTGACCTAGAGGCCCACACCTGAGCTGAATACCCAGCCCAGGCCTTAGGGGGCCCAGAATCTGGTCCCTGTGTCCAGGCCTGACCTAAGAATGTTCTCTCCTGGCCATCAGCAGGTTCTAGGAGGGAAGGAAGACAGGGGATGGGTCCCCCTATTTGGGACCCAAGTGAAGCTGGGCCCCAGTGGCCCAAGAAAGCACCCGCCTGGGGCAGGGGCAGGCCAGCCTGCCCCCCCATGCTGTGCAGCGCCCCTCTGGGGAGTCCGTCGGTGGGAAGGAGAGCGGAGGTTCAGAGGGGTCAGGGCCCATTCCCACCGCAGCCAGAGACATTGGCTTCCATGCTTGTAGCAAAGCTCACCGGGAATTGGTCGCAGGCTGCTTGGGGGCTCGGGCACTGGGCTCGCCGTGGCTGTCCTGGCCTCTCCTCTCCTCGGTGCTGCCTGGCACGGACAGGGGCTAGGAAGTTGCAGCCTCCCTTGTCTGTGGGTCCTTTTTTTTTTTTTTTTTTTCCTGTGGGTCCTTTTAGGAATCCCAGCTACACCTGCTTCTCACGGCAGCACCCAGGAGCTGGCTTGCCACTCTCAGAGCACAGTCCTGTTCGGCAGTGTAGACTCCCGCCCTGCACCCACCCGACCCTTCACCTCCACCAGCCTCAGACTTAATGACAGCTGGTGTTCACGGGCTGCCCCGGGCGCCAGGTGCTGCTGTGGGATGCAAACTGAGGCGCAAACTGAGGGGAGAGTTGAGTGGTTTAATGCCGAGCGCACAGCTGAATAGGGGTTTGAACCCAGATCTGACTCCAGAGCCAGGACCCTCGACGCCCATCTGGCGAGCTGTATTCCTCTCCAGCAGTAGCATTGCCCTGAGCTGGCTGCGCTGCAGGAGCTAAACTGAGAATTGGAAGGTCAAGGGGGCTGTTTGGATTCACCTGCGTTTAGAATATACCAGGCCCAAAGGGCCATTGACTAACTTGGTCCTTCAACCCACACACGTGGGTTGAAACAACCCTGACCTTGCTCTGCACATTCCTCTGCCTTTGCCCTCCCCGTGCTCCCAGAGACAGAAACTTAAGGGCCTGGACCCCACCCTTGTCTAGCCTCCCTCCTTACCTGAGAGAATGTCCCCCGCCCCAGCCCAGCTGAGCACCGGTTCCCCTGGTGCAAGCGCACAGCCCAGTCGCCGTCTTGCACCCATGAGAGTACATGGTCTTGACCTTGCCGCTGTCTGCGTTGTCAGGAACCTGCCTGAGAATCAAAGAACCTGTGGGATCGTCCCAGGCATCACGGGGGCCCCACCTCCCACCCCCGTTCCCAGCGGTTCTGACCCTGGGGGCTGTGTGCAGTAAGCTGCCGTGGTGGGCACTGCCAGCCTCCGCTGACCGCAGCTGCCCCGCGCGCCTGGTGGCCCTGCAGCCGCTAGCGAGCCCGTGGCCGTGCCCTCTCTGTGAGGCCCCACCTCTGGGGCAAGAATGATGGTGCTGTTTTCTCCTAAGCCACAGGGTCCCCACTCTTACTGCCAGGAAGCTTCGAGGTGAATTGAAATCCTAGCTGGGTTACCCTGGGCAAGTCACGTACTCTTGGGACCTCAGTTTCTCAAGCAATGGCTGCAGGAACTTCTCTCTGCTCTCTGTACATGACCTCTGTCTCCACTTCCCTTGGTCCCATTTTCCTTGCTTATGTTAAATGTCCCCCCCGCGCCCCGTTCTGTTGAAACTCACTGTAAAGGCTCGGTGTCTTCACCCATAAGAGGGAGGTTCAACAACTGCTGAGTGGTAGTTGTGAAGATCGGCAGAGCGGATCCTTCCATCAAACATGGGCACATTTTATGAGCCAGCAGTCAACACGTCAGAGTCCCAGAGGGCCCTGTCCCCAGTGGGGCTGAGTCTGTTGGAAGAACAGACTAGAAATTAGCCAGTACTATAGCGAGTAGAAAGAGCTGGGCCCGGGCTGGGCCCAGACTGGGCTTGTGTTGGGGTAGCTCCCACGTTGGGGTCCCAGGAAGGCCTCTGAAAGAGGAAAATTTCTGGGTTTCCTTCCCCTACACCCTGCTCCCTCCCCTTGACACCCTTATGTGGGGTTGTCCCCACCAGTTGTCCAACCCCAACTGGGTGCCCGCCCTTCAGTTCATTTCTGACACCAAGGAGTAGGGTCCAGTCAAGGGCGCCCCGCAAGTCTGTCTACACCTGAGGCTGGGCCAGCTCCTGTGTTTCTGACTGACCGGGCATCAGGGGTTCCCGTGATCCCTTCCTCGGGTCAGATGACTTGCTAGATTGGCCCGTAGAAGTCAGGGCAGCGCTTTACTTACTAGGCGACCCGTTTGTTATGAAGGACACAGCCCGAGGACAGCCAGATGGAAGAGGCACAGGGCAAGGTCTGTGGGCGGGGCGGGGCTTCCACGCCTCTCCCGGCGCCTCCGCCTGCTCACCTGCCCCAGCTCCCCGGGCCCCTCTCCAGGGTGTCCCTCTCCAGGGCGTCGTGCAGCTTCCTCCCCCCAGCCGTGGCAACCAGGCTGCCTGTCTGGTTCTTCTCCCCTCCCTGAACCCCATCCTCTAAAATCCCATGGTTGGGTCCCTTGGCAACCAGCACCCCCTCCCGTGGAGCTTCCCAAAAGTCACCTTGATTTAATTCAGGTGTGGTTCTGAGGGGCTTCCTACACACAACGGGAGGTGCTCTTTTTGCCTTTACCACTGTTAACCCGGGAAAGTGCCAGGACGTCTGTGCCAGGAATGAGAAGTGAACCGTTAGGTATATTTCTTACAACAGATCACAGTATCACAGCCACACGGAGAAGAGGTGACATCTCAGTGGGTCATGAGGGTACCTGGAGGTGCCTGAAAGCCTAGGTGGGAGCAGTGTGCTAGGAAGAGGAGGTAGTGTGTGCACAGGGGGCTCGGCTCACCTGAGCGAGAGGAAGCCTGACTGGAGCGGAGGGCCAGGGGCTCACAGGCCTGAAGCGGCCCGGCCTGCCTCCCCTGGGTTAGTGGGGCCCAGGGCAGCCCCAGCACGGCGCTCAGTAGGTGTTTCTTGAATGACTGTGTGAACGAAACTGGGAGAGCAGGCAGGAGCCCACTCAGGAAGGGCCTGGACACGAGGGAGGTTTGTAAACGGAGACGGAGCTTTAGCAGGTTTGCATTTTAGAAGTGGGAGCTGTGTTTGCGCGAGGGCTGTGGGGAAACACCCTCCCCCCAGCCAAGTCCTGCTTCTTAGGAGAAGCTCCCTTTTCCAGTTTTGCGTGTCTTCCTCCCAACTCCCAGCCCAGGGCCCCCTCCCGCACGCCCATGCCATGTGGGCCCAAGAGGAGGCGAAGACTTTCTCCCGGTGGCAGTGGCAAGCCACAGCGGGTTCTAGAGCCAAGGAGGACCTGAGAAAACCCCAATTTGGGGGTTTTGTCCAAAAAAATTGGGGTTTTGTCAGGTCCTACCTCATCAGTGAGGGTTCCCCAGCCCCTTCACCACCAGGGGTCTAGACTGGAATCAGGCAACTGAAGACCCACACATGGGACACGAATGTCACAAAATTCAGAGCCACGCCTGGCGGTGAAGTGGTGGAGAGCCGAGGCCCCACTGCCTGCCTGGGGCCAGGTCCGTTCCACCTTCCCTGGCTGAGCAGCCCGCAGCCATTTCAACCTGAAGCCACAGGAATGAGGGTCAGACAACATAATGCCCCTGAATCGTTAAGTTCAGGCCGGACGATGGACCCTCTGAGCCTCAGCTTCCTCGTTTCTGGGCCCGAGGCGGTGGGTGTGCCTCCTGGGCGGTCATGTGGGTCATGTGGGTCATGTGGACCTTTGTGTCCCACACCCACCCCGCGGGCAGGTGGGCCCAGGACACAGGGCCTGGTTCCAGCCTGTGGCCAGCCTGCCCTGATGCTGCCCGGCTGGCATAAAGGCCAGACTCGGCTTGCCTCCTGGCCAGAGAGGGGCTAAAGAGGGCTTCTCCCCACCTCTTTGGGCTCCGGGGCAGCTGGCCGCCTCCCCAGCTTTGCTCCTGCAGGTTCTTCTGCCTGCACTGCCCTCCCACCCTCACGCTGGGAAGGCAGGAATGTGTGTGGAGAGCAGGCTTGTGGGGGTGGGGGAGGGAGGAGCTGGGTGTAGGGGAGCAGCGAAATGAGGGAGGATGGCGGGGAACCGAATTCAGGCCTTGTTCCAGGGCCACTGAGGGTCCAGCCAACCTCTCCAGAAGATAACCTGACCTGTGCCACCCCTCACCCCCCTAGGTAACCCCCCGCGGCCGAGCCCCGAGCCGGAAGAGCCCCGGCGGCCAGGCCCCACGGAGCGTGGCAGCGGCTCCGGGACACCCAAGCTGATCCAGCGTGCGCTGCTGCGCGGCACCGCCCTGCTGGCCTCGCTGGGCCTCGGCCGGGACCTGCAGTCCCCCGGGGGGCCTGGCCGCGAGCGTGGGGAGCCCCCGCCAACGCCCTCCACGCCGCTGCCCCCACCTTCCCCCGCCGAGCCACCCCCATCCCCGCTCATCCGCTTCTCACCCAAGAGGCCGGAGGCCCCCGCCTCCCCGCTGAGCCCTGACGCCCCCCGCCCTCGCACCCCTGCGCCTCTGCTACTGGAGTTGGGTGTCCCCACTGGCCAGCCGTCAGCCAAGAGCCCCCGACGCGAAGAGGAGGGGCGCGGTGAGTCTCCTGGGGCCCGAGGGTCGGGGGCCCGGTGACACGGGGAAATCAGGCCTGGGCCACAGTTACCCGCTGGACCCCCAGGCGGGCCTTCAGGGCAGCGGACCCCTCTAGGGAACTGAGTTCCCAGGCCAGCAGCCCAGTGGTGGGGCTGGGGTGTGGTGGGCCAGACCAGAGGGAGTGGGGGCCGGCGACCCCTCCTGGCTGGCTCTGCGCCTGCACCCCTCCCTGTGCTGTCAGCACTGGTGCTCTAAGGACCGTGGCAGCTGTGAGCGCCACGGGCTCCTCTTGTGTCCGCTCTCGGAGGAGGACATTCATGGCGCCGGGCCTTAAATGTCGGGGACCGGGCCTTAAATGTCAGGGACCGGGCCTTAAATGCCGTCCTCTTGACGGGCTGCAGCTCCCACCAGGTCATGGCAGAGCTGGGATTCAAGCCCAGGCACTTGGGCTCCAGAAACCTCCCCCTTCACCACTACCTAATAAACAGCTACACTGGAGCAAAGGGGGTCATGGAAGCTGTGAGCCAAGCAGCTCACTGTTCAGGTGGGGAAACTGAGGCAGTGCCTCCTGGAGACACCCCAGGAGTTGGCGGCTGCCTGACTAGGTCCCTTCCCCCGCCCTTCACAGGAAGCACTGTCTCACCCCCGCCTGGGATCTCCCGCTCCGCTCCCGGCACCCCAGGCACCCCACGCTCCCCACCACTGGGCCTCATCAGCCGTCCTCGGCCCTCACCCCTCCGCAGCCGCATCGATCCCTGGAGCTTCGTGTCCACGGGGCCACGGCCTTCGCCCCTGCCCTCTCCACAGCCCGTGCCCCGCCGGGCACCCTGGACCTTGTTCCCAGACTCGGACCCCTTCTGGGACTCCCCACCGGCCAACCCCTTCCGGGGAGGCCCTCAGGACTGCAGGGCGCAGACCAAAGACATGGGTGCCCAGGCCCCATGGACGCCGGAGGCAGGGCCCTGAGCAGGCCGGCTGCTGCCTCACGCTCCAGCTGCCCTGGAGGAGCCGCATACACTGGAACGGGAGCCGGCAGGCCTTGCTTCTCCCGGGGAGCCGCCCCGCACAGGGCCAGGAACACTACACTGCACAGGAAGCCTTCACACTGGATGGGGGGCCTGCACCCCCACACACTTGCAACCTGTGGGTCCCCGACTTTCCTGCCCTATGGGGCCCAACACTGTACCCAGCTGACTGGGAGGACCAGAGCCTGTCTCAGGGAATCGCACCCAGGTGGTGCGGGGGAGGGGAGGCGCGGGCGAGGGGCCAGCCTCAGCTGCCACCAGCACTTTGGACCAAGTCCTGTGACTGGGGCCCCTGCCCCGGGCTTAGTGCTTAGTGACCCCTACCCTGGGGTCATCTGGGGCCAGGGGCTCTCTGGGTGCCTTCCTGCTGCCCCAGCCGGGGCTGGGGCCTCGGCCTTGGGATCCAATGAAGCCAAATAAACTCATAAACTGTTTCCCCAAGCACAGCCTGTCACCTTTCTGGGGTACCAGGGCTCCAACCTCTCACAGGACCCTGGGGACCTCCTGCCCCCGATAGGGTGGGGGCACGTCAGCCTGGGCTTGGGCTGGGGCACCTGGCACCACACTCCTGCGATCAAGTCCACTGGCCTCAGGCGTTCAAGGCTCTTCTCAGCACTGGGGCACTGGCCTTGCCCGCCCTCCCCAGGCCACCCCCATGGTTCAAATGGCTGGTCTCCCTGGTGGCTCCCGCTGGCCTTCTGGGTCCAGCTGCACTGTCCTCTCTGAAGATCACTCCCACCCCGGGCGGCGTGCTGACCTTGGTAGCCCCCCCCCACCCCCCGGCCCTCTGGGCAGCACAGGAAGGCTGCCCGCCCCGTGGCTGGCCCGCTCAGCTCATGCTAGCCCCGGGGTTCTGGGTACCAGCTCCCAACCAAGCCCCAGGGCAGAGCCCTCAGGAGTCGAGCCCAGGCCCCTCCCTGCACACCCGGGGGCCTTCGGTGGGGCAGGTGTTCAGGGGCCCAAAAACCTCTGGGAAGGATCCAGAATGAAGACAGCATGTGCCAGGCGCACTGGGCATCCTCCACTCCCCCAGCCCTGGGCCCCTTCCCCTCCGACTCCACTGCTGCCCAGTAGCCCCCCACGGGGACCCTGGGGCCCCACTTGTCCTCACGCCCCATGGCCAGACCCCCAGCACCACACCCACTCACCCCACCGTGACTGGCGGGTGCCCCAGATGCAGCGCACTCCTCCGAGGAGCAGTGCCCTGGCTGCCTCCCCCGGAAGCCTCCCTGCCATCACCCCGGGCCTTCCCTCAGGGGGCGCGTGACGGTCCCGGGGTGGACCCCAGGAGGGAAAGGACGCGACTCTCCTCTTGCCTGGTGGCCCAGGACCTAAGCTCCGGGTGGCGGGAGCGCGCGGAACCCAGTGTGCCCGCGGCCCCATCAGTGGGACCTGGAGCCGGTCCTTACCTCTCCGGGCCTCGCCTGCCCCGCCCACCCCTGTCCCAGCCGCAGGGAATTGAGCAAATCAGGCCTTTCTTGCCCTAGAACCCGGGAGCGATGATCCAGCTCATCGCCAAGCCTGAGCCACCTCTCCTGCCCGCTCGCCCTCCCTCAACAGTGTTCAGCTGCTCCCCCCTCCAGCCACCCACACGGCACCTCCTCCTGGCCCCACCCAGCCCGGCCCCTCCCAGGTGCCCGGGTGGAGCAGCCAGCTCCTAAGGCGCCCCGGCTCCTGGCGGCGCACCATGGGGGGTCTGAGGCCCTGGGCCCGATATGGGCTGCTGCTTGTGGCCCACCTGCTGGTCTTGGGGCTGGGGGCTGTGGTGCTCCAGGCCCTGGAGAGACCGTCAGCACTCCGGCGCCAGGCCCAGCTCAGGGCCCAGCTGGTCACTTTCCGGGAGAAATACGGGGACTGCCTGCCCCCCGGGGCCCTGGAGGAGCTGCTGGGCACCGCCCTGGTGGCCCAGGCCCATGGGGTCTCTGGCCTGGGCAATGGCTCAGAGGCCAGCAACTGGGATCTGCCCTCAGCCCTGCTCTTCACTGCCAGCATCCTCACCACCACGGGTAAGGCCGCCAGACGGCCGGGCAGGAGGGGGATCCGGAGGCCACTGGGGTTCCTGGGGGTGCACCCCTTCCCCCATCCCAAAGTGACAGAGAATCCAGGCCCCATTAGGCCTGACATCACAGCTGGGGCTCCCCACACCAACACACCCCAACTGGTGCCTCAACTTCAGCTGCCAGGAGGGGTGTGGCCTCCCCAGCCCCACCCCTAGGCACCCTTTGAGACCCAGGAGAGGTACTCGGCCCCTGTGGGCCTGAGGCGAGGAGGCAGGGAACGTGCAGTGTGGGGTGGATTGAGGCATGAAAGGGAAATGGAGCGCAGCCGGGAAGTAGAGATGAGGACCACTGACTCGGGGAGAGGGGGCCGCGAGGGGAGGCTTCTTGGGGCGGAAGTCCTGGCGAGATGGTACAAGGCAAGAGGGCACAGAGCTGAGGGAGGAAGGAATTCCTAGCAGAGGGAACAGTGTATACAAAGATCTAAAGAAATAAAACAATGGGATGCACAGTCCTGGGGATTCTTTTGTGTTTGATGTTGTTGTTTTTATTTATTTTTTTGTCCTGCCAAGGATCCAAGTATTTTTTTTAAATTAAATTTGTATTTCTGATTTCTTTCGGGGACTCCAGAAACCTACTTGCACTGAGCCAGTAGCCCTGCCAGGCAAATACAGGCTGGAGTGGAACAGGGCCAGCCAGCCAGCCCTTTGGGGCAGAGCACATGCTCTCCAGTCTACCCCACTCCCCACCACTCCCTCTTGCCTCACGTCTGGCTCATCTAGGCTTTTGTGTTTCAGCCTCTGTCTAGCTGATCCTGTTCTCCCAGCACATCCCACTTCCTTGTCCTCACCTCTCCCCACCTCTGCACATCTCCAGCCTCCACAGCCTGCTCTCATGCTCTCTCCACAGCCTGCTCACAGCCTGCTCTTCACAGCCCTTCAGGGGTCTTGACAGAGCCCTCTGCCTGCCTCCCCCACCAAAGGGTGGGGCCTGGGCAGTCAGGCTTTAGCACAGTCTTGGAACACAGGGTGATGCGATACCCCTTGGGGAATGAAAGTGGGTGACATGCCACCTAGTGGATTTGGACATACTTTGTTAAGGGCCAAGCTGGGGAACCGCTCAGAACAGCCAAGCTCCCTCGGGGACAGGTCAGAATTGTCCCCATTACAAGAGGCCCAAGGAGTTGTCTCTGTCGATCCTTTCCTTTTCCAGAAAACAAACAGTGGCCCAGGGAGGCCAAGGGACTTGTCCAAGCTCCCCCCAGAGCATGAGGAGCAGGGCCTGCCTGGGTGCAGCCATCTCGGCCACCAGAGGGCAGCCTTCTGCCGGAGGTGCAGGGGGGGACATGGGGACCGCAGCAGACAGGCCCAAGCGCTCATTTCGGCTCTTTTCCTCCCCAGGTTATGGGCACATGGCCCCACTGTCAGCAGGTGGCAAGGCCTTCTGCGTGGTCTTCGCAGCCCTGGGGCTGCCGGCTTCACTCGTGCTTGTGGCCACACTGCGCCACTGCCTGCTGCCCCTGTTCAGCTGCCCGTGTGCCTGGGTAGCTGCCCGCTGGCAGCTGGCACCGGCCAGAGCTGCGCTGCTGCAGGCTGCCGGACTGGGCCTGCTCGTGGCTGGCACCTTCGTGCTGCTGCCAGCCGTGGTGCTGTGGAGTGTGCAGGGCGACAGCAGCCTGCTGGAAGCTGTCTACTTCTGCTTCGGCTCACTCAGCACCATCGGCCTGGGGGACCTGCTGCCCAGCAGAGGCCGTGGCCTGCACCCAGCGCTTTTCCATCTGGGCCAGTTCGCACTTCTCGGTGAGTCCAGCCACTAAGGAGCATGAGGGGAAGGGGAGGCCGGAAGAGGAGCCTGGACTACAACTCCCATAAGCCACTGGGGAGACTGAGCCTGACCGGGTAGAGCCCTGCCCTAGGGTCCCATGTACCACTGGAGTCCACAAGAGCCCCCTTCCCCCCTGGTGGCTGTGTTAAAAGGGCTGTGAGTGGCACTAGGTGCTGGGGGGAAGGGGTTAGCACACTGGGAGGTTGGTGGGGTGCATCACTGGCACCCCAACAGCTGCCTAGCAACCTCTCCTCCCCAGGTTACTTGCTCCTGGGGCTCCTGGCCATGCTGTTGGCCGTGGAGACCATCTCAGAGCTGCCACAGGTCCGTGCCATGGTGAAGTTCTTCGGGTCCAGCGTCCCTCCGAGCGCTGAGGACCAGGGTGGCATCCTAAGCCAGGACGAACTGGCTTTGAGCACCCTGCCCTCCACAGCTGCTGCGTCAGAGCAGGCCCCAGCTTGCTGACAGGTGTCAGGTGATGGAGCCAAGCTGCTCCTGGCAGAGAAGCCTGGGAGGAAGCAGCAGGGAGCGGCTGGAGAGCCTCCGAGATGGTAGGGTGGGGGTGAGGGCCTGGGGAAGCTGTGTTAATAAAAAAGAAACTGGGCACCGACCAAGCGTGTGTTCCTCTCTTTGGAAAGGGACTTCCCTACCCAGATCTACAACCCCAGCCCCCCAGTTCCCTGTCCAAACCCTCCTCATGTATCATCCTTCCAAGGCTCAGGTCCAGCCTCCACTGGCATCTGGGAACCTCCCCCGCGGGCACAGCCCCATTATGGATCCCAGACAACCTTATCAGCCCGAGATCCACCCCCTTCCTTCTATTGAAAGCCCGGTGGTCAAGAGAACAGGCTGCGCGGGTGTATCCTTGTCTGACTTTATTGCTGGGGAGAACAGGAAGGGGCGGAGGCGGCGCGCGGCAGCCTCGGGCCACCCCACTCCCCAGGGCTGGCGGGCATCTAGGCCCGCGTCTAGGGAGGAGCTCTGCGGGGTGCCCCGGGGCCCTCAGCTCCCCCTCCCCTCGCACACACTCGTGCGCGCGCACACACACTCACACGCATGAATAAATACAGGCCCGACGGCGCGGCCGTCCAGCCCCTGCGGTCCGTCGGGGCCGAGGGTCTGCTCTCCAGCTCCAGGCCCTGAGGTCTCACGCGGCCGCGGGGAGGCCCCGGGTGCTCGGGAGCGCGGGGCTGCAGCGGCGCTCGCGGGCGCGGCGGCGGGAGGCAAAGCTGCGGGCCGAAGTCTGAGCCGGCCCAGGGGGCGGGGACTGGCCAGGCGCGGCCTCAGCTCAGCGCGCAGCGCTCGCGCCGGCTCAGCTGCCGGCTCAGCTTGCGCCGCCGCTGCTCCAGGCCGCGTTCCAGGCGCTCGTCCTCCTCCAGGGCGCTGGGGAGCAGGGCGGTCAAGGCGTGAGCTCGGGCCCGCACCCACCCGCCGCCGGCCGCCCCGCCCGCACCTGGCCGAGCGCGGCGGGGCCACTCACATGCGCTCCTTGTGGTCCAGGTCCCGGACCAGCTCGTCGCGCTGGTTCACCAGCGACACCAGCTCGTCCAGCAGGAGCTGCTCCCGGTGCTGCTGCGCGGCCGTTTTCAGCCAGTCTGAGAGCGGAGGAGGCCGGGGGTGAGGACGCGCCGGCGCGGGGGGCCCCTGCCCGCCCTGCGTCCGGCCCCGCGCGGCCCCCGCCCCACCTTCCGTGGCCAGCATGGCCCGCAGCTCCCGGCTCAGCAGCTCAAACCTCCGCTCCAGGTCCTGCTCCTCGATGCTGCGGGGCGGGGCTCCAGGTCAGGCAGAGGGGATGGGGGCAGTGCCGGCCCCTGATGCGCCGGCCCCCACCTCCCCCAAGGCTTCCCCCCAGTGCCAGTCCCCTTCCCCCCACTCCGGTCCAATCGCTGGTGTTTACACCGTCTCCCCCACGCCTGTTTTTTTTTTTTTTTTACAAAGAAACAACCCGTCGGGATCCACGGGATCAACGTTACTCGTGAGCAGCAAGCAGGGGCCTAAAGTGATTCTGAAGATTGATGCAAAAGGGAGACAACATGGCCTCCACCTGCCAGACCTCGCAGGCCCCCAGGGCAGTGGCTTCTCACCCCACTCAGGAAAGCAGCCCAGATGCCCGTGGGCCTCCCAGTTTTCCCTACGATAAAGAAACGGGCAGGAGGCTGCACTCAACACTGACCTTCCCGAGCCACGTGTGCCTCTGGCCCTACCTCGGTTTTCTCACTAGTGACAGCCTAAGGCATGCCCGCCTTAGACGGGATTTTTAGATAGAAAAATCTAAAAATCTAAAAATCTGAGCTGGCTGAGCCATTTCTCAAGGAGTTCTTTCTAGAAAGAAGCGGTGACTAGCACTAAGCAAACCGCTGCGCCCCGGGCGGCGGGCAGGTGCACTCACAGCAGCTGCAGCTGGTCCTGCCGCCGGATGAGCGCGTTCTTCTTGTTGACCAGTGTGAACCACTCCTGGATCAGCACCTCCTCCTGCAGTCTGTTGGCACCTGCAGCAGGCGGGGCCGGGGCTGTCACAGGATGGCCCCTAGCCCTGGGGTGGGGAGCAGGGTGCAGGGTTTGGGGAGGGGGCCTGCACCCTTGCGACTTCCCAGAAAGTCACTTCCCAGAGCTGTGTGCCTCTAGCAAGCTGCTCCCGGCTCAGGGCCGCAGTGCACCAGCTTGCCCGGGGCTTGCCCCAGCCTTGCCTCCTCCCACTGCCCCCAAGGCCAGGAGGAGCAGGGGGTACTGGGGGGCTCCAAGATGGCCGCCTCACCTGACTCCATGAGACTCCTTAGCTGTTTCTCCACCTCAGCAGCCCGCCCGTCGATCTGCCGCTGCTCCTGCTCCAGGGCCTGCAGCTCCGCGCACACGTACTGACTGGTGTCCTGGAAGCGTTGCTGGGGGCAGGGGACAGGGAGGGTTCAGCAGCCCAGCTGTCAGCTCACCCGTCAGCCCACCCGTCAGCTCCTCCCCCTCGGCCCTCCTTACCAGCCGAGCCTCCTCCCCTGGGCTAGGGGGTGGCTCCTCCGAGGGGGAACTTCCACCTGCAGACAGATACCAGACTAAGCCACCTCCAACTGTCACCTGCCCCCACAGGTCCCCAGCTCAGGCTGTGTGCACAGCTTGAGCTGAGCTGGGTCTGAACTACTCACCAGGGGGCAGCGGTGGGGTTGTGACAGTGGGTAGGCCAGGGGCAGGGCTGGGGTCAGAGCTCAGGCCTTCCTGTGGAGCAAGGGGCCAGTGAGGGCTTGGAGGGGCACCCCGAAGCTCCACCTAGGCGCAGTTGGAGCCTCACACTTGTTGGAGAAGAGGGGCCCTCAGTTCCAGGCCCTGCTACTTGCTGCTTCTCCAGTCCTGGAAGCACAGAACTCCCCTCATCCCCCAAAAGTGCCTCCTCTAGCAAAGCCCAGGCTTTGAGCCTTCCCTGGCCCCTGCACCTGAAACTCACTCTCCCAGCCTCACATTCGGATATCCTGGTTCCTGGGCCTCGCGGGGCTTTGTGAGAGTAGGGCGTGAAGGCTCCAGGTGGAATCTCTCCTTCCCTCTCTTCCCTCCTCCTCCACGGAACCCCCTCAGGGGACCTCTGAATCCTGTCACCTAGTGCTGGCACCTCGATCATGGCCAGGACCCCCCTCACAGTGAAACTGAAACCATCTGAGGTGAGCATCCTGAGCCAGCACCTCCAGCTCCTGGCCAAAAGGGGGCGCCCTCCTGCTTTATCAGCTCCCACACCAGCTGGGCTCCTCACAGAAGTCAACAGGACAGGTTGGCAGGACCTGCCCCTTTAGCCTGGAAGGGCAGGGTTGGTTCCCATGTGCCCGGTCCTGGCAACTTGCTGGGACTGTCATCCCTCGGGGGCCCCCAACTCTCAGCTCCGCTGATAGCCTGACCCCCTTGATGGCTCCTGCCCCAGCCGCCTGTGCAGGGTGAGAGGGGTTAAACGGCCCCACCCTGTGTCTCTCTGCACCTGCCACCAACACTGTGCCAGGACAGGGCTCCAGGGACTGGGGAGGGGGTTTGCTCACGTGTGGCTTCCCAGAAGCCAGAGCTGTGCCTCCAAGCTGTTTCCAGGCAGCCCTGGATAGCCCCACTCGCCCCACTCAGGTGCCATTTCTCTGGCCCGGGGCCAGGACAGTGCCACCCAGAGGCCACACGTGCTTCCCAGCGGCTCTTACCCTCAAGTCACAACTGAGGAGTCTTCCTAAAACCTTTACTGGACGGTGTCACTCTCCCCAGCACGCTTCCCCTCCCTCCCCCATCGCCAAGGCCTACTGCCAGCTCCCATCTCAAGTCCTACCACCCCAAACCCCACCCAGATGCCTCCTTCCAGCCACAGTGACAGACTTTCACTTCCCCAAAGCACTTCCGCAGCCCAGGCACCAAGTAGGTCTCCATGACCCGGTTCCCCTCGCCTCCTCCAGAGGCCCCTTGGCTCCCACCACCACCTCCTGGGCCTCCCCCATCACAGCTCCGATCCCTAGCCCACCCCACCATGCAGTTGGTTACCCAGGGCTCCCTTGCCAGAGGTAACACTGGCAGACAGAATAAGCCCAGAGAACGTGCCCAGGGAGCCTGGATGAACAGCAGGTGCTGACATCTGTAAAACACTCATGTGCTAGGCACAGAACCCTGGGCCCTGCTAACTTATTTCGTTCTCTCAACAGCCTGTGAGGCAGGAGCCACATCATCCCCACTTCACAGGGGAGGAAGCTGAGGTTTCGAGAGAGGCTCACAGGGGCCTGGCCTGGGGCCTGGGGCTGTATGATCCAAAGGCTGCCCCCAGGCCTGGCCACCCATTTGCTGTTTGCTACTGGGCTAGTCCCACCCACCAAGTCCCTGTGTCCTTGAACATAAATGGGGGAGAAATGCCAGCCCAGAGACACCTGGGATTGCAGGGCTCCAAAAAGGCCTCCGGGGGCCTCCCTGGTGGCACAAGGGGTTAAGCACCGCACTATGAAGCAATCCGCAGCCTCTGCAGCACGAGTTCCATCCCTGGCTGGTCAGAGAGAAACCCAAGTGGCGAAGCCGACCTCTCCTGTCTCGCCCGCTGCTCCCCTCAGCAGTGTATTTCACTCAGTCTGCCTGTTCTGTTCCCCACTCTGTCTCTGGTGAATCCTCTCACCCCCTGCATCTCTGGCCTGTACCCCAGTTCTTGTATGCGTAAATAAATAATAAATCTTAAAAAAAAAAAAAGGCCTCTGGGGAGAAACACGATTTCCCTTTGTGACAGCACCCTGCAGAGATGCCTCGATGCCACTTGGAGAGAGCACTCATGGGCCTCATCCTCAGGGCAAGAGCGCAGAGGGTTGAGGGAGCTTGCCCAAGGTCACACAGCCAGTTATTAGTGCTGGGCCATTTAAGAACTCAGGCTCAGGGGCTCCCTGGTGGCACGGGGGTTAGAGACTCAGCACTATCAAGCTAGCACCAGCCACTGCGGAATGAGTTTAGTCCCCGGCCAGGGGGCTGACCCACACAGTGCGGCAGACCTCTCCTACCTTGCCCGCTGCTCCCCTTGACAGTATATTTCAGTAGATCCTCCTGCTCTGCTCCCCACTCTGTCTCTGGTGAATCCTCTCACCCCCCCCAGCACCTCTAGCCTGCACCCCAGTTCTTATATGCATAAATAAATAAAATAAATCTTCAAAAAAAAAAAAGAACTCAGGCTCAGAATCTGTATTCACACCTGTATGGACTCTTCACCTGTAAAATGGGGTAATCACTCCTCCCTGGGAGACAGGCATCATGATGAGGAGCAGGGAGGGGCCCTGGGGACAGGCCAGACAGACAGAGGCCTCCACTGCCAAAGCAGGCAGACGCAAGAGAGGGGAGAAACCCCAACCTCAGCAACAACTAAGCTTACTCATGCCAGCTCTGATGGGAATTCCAATGCTTCCTCTTGTGTGACCCAAATTCCCCTTCCACACCCTCATGTGTAGCCCCTCCTCCAAGAAGCCTTCCTGGGCTGCATGAAATGCACCCTGCCCTCGTGCTTCAGCCCCACCCCAGCTTCAAGGTACCTGACTTCACCTCAGTCCAGGATTCTGGGAGCTCCCACAGGTAGAGCCAGGCCTGACCACCTCCCACTGCAGAGGTACAGGGATGGCCAGGAGGGAGAGTCCCTTCCAGTCCCTGGGTTCAAATGCTTCCTGTGGCACAAGGGCTGGAGGGGCACCTGGCTTGGAAGGATCAGATGCTGGGGGCTTGGGCCCAGAAGAGTACAGGAGGGAGCCGCTCCTTCAAGATTTAAAAGGCCACCAACACATTAACGAGACTGTGGCCAGAGGCCAAAGGACAGGCCTGGGAGGCTGTGCCCCTGAGTCCTGCCTCCCATGTCTCTGAGGGGTGCCTCCCCAGAGGCCGGGCCTCTGACCCACACTCCAGGCTTCTGCTCTCCAAGCCTGTGGGCCTTATGGGTGATCGGCCAGTCCCCACAGGAGACCTGAGCATTCCTGCTGCCACATTTTGGGTTGAGTGGGCCCCTCCCTTGGAGAACCCGCCCCCACACCCCTGCCATTTTTCACCTGCAAAACCCTGCCCAACTCAGCAGCTAGCTGACGTGGCTGCTTCTTTCAGAAAGCCTTTCCCAGTTTATTCCCACTGTTCCTTAGAACTCAGGGGTCCACCCCGGGCAGCCAAAGACTGGGGGCAGCCTGCAGAGCAGTGCAGTGGGCAGCACCCCAGCTGCTATGTGTCCTTGAGACAATCTCTTCCCTCTCTGGGAACATCTCCCCTTCGGTGGAGTGACCCCCTGACACCCTGGGGGACTGCAAGAGATGGGGGCCACAGACCTGCAGGTGTGGGGGGCCACAGACCTGCTGGGGTGAGGAGCCACAGCCACCCAGCTGGGCCTCCTATCTCCGTTATCAGAAAAGAAGGGAAACTGGCCTCTGGCATCTGGAGTTAAAAATCAAAGACAGAGGGGCCTCCCCTGGTGGCGCAGTGGTTAAGCGCTGGGTTGCGAAGCTGCCCACAGCCTCTGCAGCAGCCAGTTAGATCCCCTGCCCCTGGTGAGGGTCCCGCATGGCGCGCAGACATCCCCTGCCGCCCGCAGCTCCCCTCAGCAGTGTCCTTCGGTCCTTCTGCCTGCTCTGCTCCCCGCTCTGGCTCTGGTGAATTCTCTCGCCCTCCCGCGCTTCTGACTGTACCCAGTGCTCCTATAAATAAATCAATCTTTTTTTGAAAAAAATCCAAGACAGAGAATTTGGGGGTTGGGGGGCCCCTGAGAGCCCCCTGACAGTCCCCGAAGAGCCCTGAGCTGAGTGGGGGGCTTTCGGGGACGTGACTCCACAAAGGGACGCACCGCTGAAACCGCCAGCAGACTCGGAGGCTGGCAGCAGAGGCTCAGGTGTCCCTGACCGGGCCAGGGGCCTCTGCGCCTGCACCTGCTCCCTCCCCGGGAAAGGGCCGCTTGAGCCCGGCAGGGCCAGACGGCGCGCCCCCTCTCTGCGGCCCTGGGGTCCCCGTGGGCCCGCACCAGCCCTTGAGCCGCCGGGGACACTCACCGCGGGGCAGGCTCCGGCGTCGGGGTCGTCGGCGGAGAAGGAGTTGCTGTTCCGCAGCCGCGAGCGCCTCTTCTTGAGCAGGTCGGCGTCGCGCACGTGGGAGAAGCAGCCGTGCGCGCGCGGCGGGGGCACCGGCGCGGCCTCCCCGTTCGCCGACGGCCGCCGCAGTCTCACGCCGCCCCCGGAGCCCGGCGCCCCGTTCACCAGCCCCTCGGCCGGGGTCGCGGAGGCCTGGGCTCCGGGGGCCTCGGCGGGGGCCTCGGCGGGGCGTGCGTCCTGGGCGGCCTCGGGCGCGGGGTCCCTGGAGGGGGCCTCGGGGGCCGGCCCGTCCGCGCGGCTCGCGGCCTCCTTGGGCAGCTCGGGCTCCTCCGCCCGGTGCTCCCGCAGCCGCTGCGCCAGGTCGCCGGCGTCCAGGTCCTCGGCCAGGCCGGGCTGGGCGCTCGCCACGCGGTAGGTGCCGGCCGCGCCGCCGCCTTCCAGCTGCACCAGCTGCAGCTCCTGGCCGGTGCAGAAGGCGCGGATCTGGCACAGGTACGTCATGACGATGAGCTTGTCGGGCACGGACAGCAGCACCATGTCCGCCGGCTCCAGCAGCCGCGACACGCCCAGGGCCGCGAAGCCGTCGAAGGCCTAGGAACCCAGGGGCGCTGGGGTCAGCGGCGCGGCCGCCCCACCGGGCACCCCGGGGGGGGGTCCTGGGACTCGCACCCAGGGTCTGCCGACAACGCCTTCACCCTGTTTTGGGGGGGACGTCTAGCCGCAGGGCCCGCCCCCGCGTTACCTAGCAACCCCACACCTACGGGGGTTTTGGAAAATCTAAGGGAAAAAAGCTTAAAATATAACTGAACTATGTAAAATGAAAATTTTAATGAGCAAGAGTCCAAAGTGGCAGGATTTCAAAAGCCACTGCTGGGGTGCTGCCGCCCACAGATTCCTACAGACTGAAGGACGAACCCCAATCTGGGGCCAGTGGGGGGGCTGCAGAGATTTCCCTCCAGGGTGCTACCGTCTCACCTGCTTGTTGTTCTGCTTGATGTTGAGAGGGTTCAGGGAGGCGAAGTCACTGCAGAGAGAGCTCGGGTCAGGGGCTGCAGCCAGTGCCCTCTTTGCGCCACCCCCCACATTTCCCATGCCCACTAGTGCTCACATCTTCTCTGGGTAGAATCGGTGCAGGATGGCACAGAACGCCAGACCGTTTCGCCAGGATGTGGTGAAGTTGGTGACCCGGACGCCACGGTAGCCAGCGGTGACCTCCTGGCACCACTCCAGCAGGGACTGGCTGGAGCTGACCAGGGAAGCTGGCGCCTGGGGACACAGAGCTGGGCTCAGGGAATGGGCATGAGGGACCCGTGCCCTCTGCCCCTTGGGCACAAAACAGCCGAGCTGGGAGTCCGCAGGAGTCACCAGGACCATGGCCCAGAGCCTCTGGTCGCCTGCGCAAAAGGGTCTTCAGCTCCAGGGTTAACTACCGAGGTCACCTGCAAGGTCTGGCCCCCAGGCAAGGTCAAAAGTCACCAGCAGCCACACCTCAAGGTCAGCCCCGAAAATCAGCTGGGGGGTCCCCGCTCCATGCAGCGCAGGGAAGGCAGGGGTGGGGGGGGCATCCTGAGAGGCGTGGGGCTCCTGGTAGCTGAGCCCCTGCCCTGAGCACCAGGTGGGTCCATGCAGAGCCGCCGTCCGCCCAGCCCAGGTTAGTGGAAAGCAACAGGCTGGGTCCTCGGCGGCCCCCATCCCTACCTGGCTGCCCGGGAGCCTTCTGTCCTCTTCAGGCTCCTCTGGGGAAGAGGCCCCCGAGGGCCTGGGCACCCCAGCCCCTGACCCCTTGGTCGCCTGCGCCTCAATTCGGCTGGACTCTTGGAGGTTTCCCTCCACTGCTTTTCCCTTCTCGATTTCTGAGACAGCAGCCTCTGTTTTCTGGGCCTCAGAAATATCAGATTGGTTCTCTGGAGGCCCTAAGAGCTCTACCTCTGCTTGTTGGGCCCCCCAAATCCCAGATTTGGCCTCTGAACCCCCTAAAATACCAGCCTCTGCCTCCTGTACCTTCAAAACTGTAGTTTCCGCCTCTGTTTCTTGGGATCCTAAAACTCCATGCTTAGCGAAACCCCCATATTTGAGGGTCCCCCAGGGTTCAGACTCTGCTTTCTGGGCCCCCAAAGTCATAACCTTAAAGAGTGTAGTTTCTGTCTGCTGAGTCCCCAATCTCTCAGCCTCTGTGACTCCAACCTCCGGCTCGGAGACTCCCAGATCCCTCACCTTCGTCTCCTGGGCTCCTGCTGTCTCAGCTTCTATCCCTGGGGCCACTGAACCCTCAGCTGCTATCTTCTGGGTCCCCAATATCTCATTGTCTGCTGTCTCAAATCCTGGAACCCTGGAACCCGCTACCTGTGTTTCCTGGACGCCTGCTGCCTCAGATTTCATCCCTGCTGTCCTTGAACCCCTCCCCTCTGTCTTCTGGGTTCCTGATATCTCAGCCTCTCTCCCTGGCACCCCAGAACTGCCTACTTCTGTCTCCTGGACCCCCAGTATTTCAGATTCTGCTATCTTAGCTTCTCCCCTCAGTATCCCTGAGTCCCCAGATATCACCCGGGGCCCAGATATCTCACTCACTGCCATCCTAGTCTCTGTCCCCAGAACTCCTGAGCCCCCAGCCTCTGTTTTCAGGGTCCTCAGTCCCTCAGACTCTGCTATCCCAGCACCCTCTGACCCCAGGAGCCCTGACCTTTCTGCCTGTGTCTTCTGGGCCCTCAGTATCTCAGCTTCTGCTGTCCTAGTCTCTATCTCTGGGAACATCAGCACTTCTGTCTCCTGGGCCACCAATACCTCTGCCTCCACAGTCTCTGTTCCCAGGAGCTTCAAATCCCCAGTTCCTACCCCCCAAATTCCCAGACCACTAGATATTGCCCCCTGGCCAACTGCTGAGGGCGGCCCCTGAGACCTGCTCACCTGGGGCCCGGCATCTGCTTCTCCAACAGAGGGGACCTGCTCCAGGCCTGTCCCCCCGATACCAGGGGCTCTGCCCCTCACCTCTGCACTCTCTCCCTCCTGGCCTGCAGCAGCCCTGGTCCCTTTGATGTCACCAAGATGCCCAGAGTGCCCTGCAGGCTCTGCTGGGGGTGGGCCCAGGATTATGGGAGCCCCGTCCCTGGTCCTGACCCCCATCTTTCCCTGAGAGCCCCTTGGACCCCTTGGAGGAGCCTCAGGAATCCCCTTGGCTCTTGCTTCACATGTTACCCCTGGAGCCGCTGGCCCCTTAGTGCCCACAGGTCTCACCTTTGAGCTCTGCTCGGCACCCTTTAGGCTAACTTCTGAATTCTGTTCAGCGCCCCCAGCTCTGACCTCCGGACACTCAGTGCACCCCTCCCTGACCTCTGGCCCATGCTCAGCGTCTACTCCACTAAGCTCCGGTCTGTCCCCCGTGTCTCCCTCCTCAGCCTTGGGTGTCTGCTCCCCCTGAAAGTCTCTGGAGCCTCGGTCCTCAGCGCCTGGGCTCTGCCCTGCTCCGTGGGTCTCGGTTCCTTCCTGAGGGCTTGCCCGGTCCTGGGTCGCCTTAGTAGGACCCGCTGTTGCAGCGGGAGCCCCTGAGGTTTCTGCAGCCTCGTGTTTCCCTTGGGGGGCTGGGAGCCCGGGGGCATCAGAGCCTTTCCGGAGCCGGGGGGCCGGGGTGGGGGCCACATCCTGACCCAGCTGTCTTGAAGACCTGAGGAAAGACCAAGAGGAGGTGTTGCGGGGGCTCATTTGCTCCCCACTCCCAGCCGTGTCCCCACCCTTCTGACTGTGGGCTGGGGCACCGGAAAGGCAACTTTCCAGTAGGGACCGGGGTTGGGGCGGCTCCCAGAGCTTACCTTGTCTCCGGTGGGGTTCCTGGGGGCCTGGGGGCCTGAGGCCCCACCTGGCCCCCCGCTACAGTAGCTGGCTCTGACCCTTGGCCCCGGGAGGCCCTGGCTGGCAGCGCTGGGGCACTCACAGAGGCTGGGCTGGTCTCCTCAGCACTAGAAGGGCTGGCAGCTGGGGTGCAGGCAAAGCAGGGAGGGGGCACTGAGGGCTGGGCCCTGTGACTTGAGGTCCAGTGCCCACCACCAACCACCGCCTGGGCCTTACCTGCCTGCCAGGGCCTTGCTCGACCCTCCTCCTCCTCCTCGCAAAGTGTCTGCAGTTCCCGAGAGGGATCTGGAGTAGGTGATGGGGAAGGGGTGGGGGGCAGCGTCAGCCCAGGGCAGACCCTGCAGATCCGACACGCCCGCCACTAGAGTCTGGATCTACCTGGGTCTACCTGAGTCTACCTAAACACCCCGGCCTCAGGGCACCACCCCTGCCTTCAAGAAGAGACAGGCTCAAGATGGAGAGAGAGAGAGAGAACCAGGAGGACAGGGAAAAGCCTTAACCAGCCATGGGAGGGACGAGGAATCCAGTGACCAGGCGTGGGGGGTGGGGGAGCTGGGGCTGCAGCCCCACTCTGTGCTTCTGGTCCAACTGTCCCAGGCGGATGCAGTCATGGAGAGGCCTGGGAACCCGGCCTGCAGGACTGGGTTGAGCAGTTGGGATGCCCTGGGGTGCCCGGGGCAAGCCTGGGCGGTCAGAGTGGCCACGCAGGTGCGGACTCCTGGGGCGGGAGCTCCCCTCATGGGCGCGCGGCTGCTGACACTGCCCCAACCGGCTGTGGCTGTGGCACCGTTATCCCCCCTCCTGCTCTCAATCCACGGCAGGCTGGCAGCCCACCTGGCTGGGGCACACGAGCCCGGGCGTCAGGGGCCCCCGCGCCATTAGCCTCCTCCTCGTCACTCTCGGCAAAGTCGTCCAAGTTGCCCACGTCGCTGGGCTTCACGCTCATGAGGCTGGCCAGGCTCTGCATGTCGTCGTCCCTGCGGGCAGCGGGCAGGTGAGGCTGGGGTCACAGCTCTCAGGCAAGGGCCAAGGAGGGCAGGTGGGCACTCACGTGGCACGGCCCTCCCGCAGCAGCACCCCCGAGAGCGTGAGGCTCAGCTCGGCGTGCACCACCTTCACCGACTTGGGTTTCAGCCGCAGCCGCAGCGGGACTTGGGCAGGCACGGGCCCCGCGTGGCGGGCCAGGTCCACGTCCACCGTGGCCAGCACCTTCCGCTGACCCTTGGACTCCTGGGGGCCAGGAAGGAGCATCAGTGCTGTTCCTCCTCGGCCCCCAAGACGCGAGGCCACAGCCCACCCTAGGCACTCACATTCTCGATGATAAACGTCCACTCTTTAGCCTCGTACCGGTCCACGTGGGGGTCCTGGGGAGAGGGCGCACAGGGCCGCTGGGTGGGGGCAGCGCAGGGAGAAGGGCCTGCCTCGGGAAGTGCTGGGTGGGGACTGGCCCGCCCAGCTCCTCCAGATTGCAGCTGTCTCTAGATGACATGTGGTGGGTAAGTGCTACCTCCTCCAGGCAGACCTCCCGGGGCGCTCACTCCGAGAAGCCCCGCACCGACTGCCATGCTCGGTCTTGGGCCTTGGTTCTTGCCTGCTTGGAGGGAGAGCTCGCCAGGGCGCGATCACCAAAGACTCACCCTGTAGAGGGTCACGGAGATGTCCACGTTCTCAGGGACCATCCACACCACGCTGCCCCGGTATGGGTTCTGGATGCCCGGCTGCCAGCTGTGGGCCTACAACGGCAGTGTGAGTGTTCACCAGATCGTAACTCCCCCTGCTCCCCAGGCCTCGTCTCCAACCTTGACCCCGTCCAGCCCCCCCTTCTGTGGGTTCTGATCTGAACCGAGCCTCCACTCCTCCACCACCCACCAACCTCAAACGTCCCACGAGTCCCCCTAAAACCCGGACCCCTGCTGACGTCCTCTCCCACCTTGGAGCAGATTCTCCGGTTCCGCCGTGTCCACACCACCACCAGCTTATCTGGTTGCCTGGGGGGCGCGAGGGCAGACAGGGGCTATTCAGCGAGGCACTGAACCTCCCCATCTCTCTCAGGGCCCCCCTCCCCCCAAAGAGGCTGGCCATCCCTTATCTGGGGCCCAAGTGGAGTAGGGTGGGGCAGAGGCAGGGTGGGGACAGGGGCAGAGGGCAAAGGCCCAGACCGCACGGGCTGTGAGGACGGGAGAGGCAGCCGGTGCAGAGGCAGCCGCCCCGGAGACACAGACACAGCGAGGGCCCAGCGAGACACCGACTCGGAGGCAGGGAGAGAAGCAGCCCCGGGTCGGGAGTGTGTTGGGGTGCACAGCACACGCCCCGCTGGGAGGGGCAGAGCAGAGCAAAGGAGAGGAGTGACCTGCTGGGGCTGAGGACCAGGGGGAGAAGGAAAGAAATGAACAGCTGACCACAGAGGTCAGGAGTGAGCCGCTGGGCCGCCCTGAGGTCGGGGGTCTGAGCAGAGGCGGTCAGAGAGGGATGGGCCAGGCGAGGCCCCGGGGAGGAGGCCTCCAGGGAGACCAGGTGGCAGTGCAAGGGCGTGAGGCCTGAGGTGTGGGTCAGAGTTGGGGGGCGGGTAGAGCGGCGCAGGACCAGCTCGTGATTAGGACCCTCCCTGCCCAACCCTTTGCCGAGCCCAGGGGCCCAGCGGGTCAGCCATGCTTCCAACCTCTCACACCCAGAACCCTGGACCCGAATTCTGCAGGGCCCACAAGACTTCCAGAAGGTGCCCTCTAAGTTGAACTGCATATGCCAGGGCAGACTCGGAGGAGACAGTGAGAGCACAGAGGGCACAGTCCAGCACGCAGGCGGGCACACGGCTGGGCCTGGGGGAGAGGGGCCCTTTGCTGAGAGGGGCCAACTGCCAGGAGGTGGGGCACGGTTGAGGGGGGCCACCAGGCCAAGGGTAGCACAAGGGCCCTCTTGCCTGCATCCACTCAGTTCCAGGACACTGGGGCTCAGCGGGCTCACTGCTGGGGGTGGAGCAGGGCTCAGCGGTCTCCTATTCACCCCAGAGGATGCCACGGCCCAGAGATGCTGGAGCCTGGGAAGGCCACACAGCTGAGCTCGAGCCCCTGGCCCAGCGCCAGGCCATCCTCCCTGGCCCCAAACTGCAGGCAGTGGCCGAGCAAGGGCGGCCTTCCCAGAAAAGGGAAACCAACCAGGGTGCCTACGGAGGGTGGGGCCTGGCCGGGCAGTCTGACTCAAGCTGTGCACGCCCGCCTGCGGAGCTGCGACCTGGGCCAGGCAGCGTCCTAACCTGGGCTCCGGGAGGCCCTGCCTACCCCCTGTGACTCAGACGCATGGCCACTGCCCTCACCCTCGGCATGCCTTCCGAGGCCAAGCCTGGTGTCCCTCTGGCCTCACCCTGATACTGGGGCAGAAGGCAAAAGGCAGAAGCCAGAGTTCAAGTCCCAGCCCCAAGCCTTGTGACCAGGCCGACCCAGGCCCAGTCCCCGGCTGATCCTGTCAACACCAGGCTAAGGCAGTCGCCCAGGGGACCCCAGCCCCTGCTCCTTCCCTCCCCTTGAGCACCATGGTCCCTTCCTGCCAGGGCAGCCCTTCCCCTTGGGAGCCTAAATTTAGCCCCGCCTGGCCAATGAGGCCCCCACAGCTGTGCCCTAATCCAGCCAAGGGAAGCTGACACCAGCCAGCGTATATTTAGGGTGTGACGCAGGGGCTCGGGCAGCTACGGGGGGGGGGGGGGGGGCTGAGAACAAGATGCCCCTGGGCCCTTCAGCAGTCCGGACTGTCCCACACCCCCTCACGTATCTCTCCTGCTCTTCCACCTGGCGTTCCCCAGGCCCTCGCCTCCCGGCCCCCACAGCCTCTGAGGCCCTCCAGGCCCCCAAACTCCCGCCTCCCTCCTCATCCCTCTCAGTGCTCAGTTTCCCCTTTTAAGGACATGGTGGAGCAGCTTCAACCTCCAAGGGCCCACTCCAGCTGACCAGCGGGCAGGGGAGGTGGGGGCAGCTGGACTAAGTTCCATGGAAGTTGCTGCCCCAGCCCCTACGCCAGGGACCTTAAAACTTGCTCCCTTTTCCCACAGCACCCTGCGCCATCCCTCTGGCCCCAACCACCGGGAGCTGAGTGTAGCTGATTCTCAGGCACAGATGGACTCTCAGGCCTGGAAGTCTTGACTCCTTCACCCCGAAAGCTGCCCACACCTCCCAACTCTGCGGGCCCCACAGGCTGCAAGGGCACTTTTGAATCTCATGGCTGGGACACCAGGGCCCAAGGCAGGGTGGGGACCCTTCTGGGCAGTGGGCTGGAGGCAGGATTCTCTCAAGGCTCCAAAGCTGGAATCCCAGAAATCTGGGGAGCCCCCGCGCGTCCCGTGCCACTCACCATTTCTTGGTGCACTCCACCACCAGCTCGTGGTAACAGGCCACAAACTGGAACTTGGCGGCCCGCTTGCCCACGCGCTGCAGGCGCTTCCACACGGAGGTCATGGCCCCGCCAGGCCCGCCACCCGCTGCTCAGACCCGGGGCTCCCGCTGGCCCGCGACCGCCGGCCCGACCCGGGCGCCCATGGCCTCCGGGGCTCCCGTCCGCGCCGCCCGCCCCGTCCGGGCGGAGGTGTCCGAGGCCTGGATCCGGGGCCGCCGAGGCCCGCCGGGTGGCCAGGCGGAGTCGCGGGGTCGTCTGGGGCGCGCCGGGTCGCGGAGCGCCGAGCGGCGAGCGCGCCGTTTCCTGGAGCCGCACCCCCCGTCGGAAGGCGGGCGGGGCTCCGCGGGGCGGGGGCCGGGCGCGGGCGCGGGCGGGGGCGGGGCGGGGCGCCCGGGCTTCCGGGGCCTCGCGCCACCGCGGGCTGGGGCTGGGGCTGGGGCTGGGGGCGGGGGTGCCGGGGCCGCGGCGCCGGCCGTGTGGGGGGCCGGGGCTGGGGAGCCCCGCAACTCGGTGCCGCCCTCTCGGCCGCCGCGCGGCGCCTCCCTTCCTGCCCGGCCCTGGGGGTGAGTCGTGGCGGCCGCGCTGCGCCGGCCGGGGACAGCGACCCAGAAGGCGAGGGGCTGGCGCAGGGTCGCCCCGCGAGTCTGGCCACGGAGCCGGCCTGGCACCCGCGACGGGGCGACGCCTGCCGACACCGACGCCCTCGGAAGCGGGAAGCCGCAGCGCAGAGACCCGCGGGGGCGCCTCCGAGGGGGCCCCCCTTGGCCGGTCTCCGCTGCGGACTCCTCGGCTGTCCAGGGACGACGGCCAAGCGTCCGCCGGCTGCCTGCGGCGGGCCGTGACCCTGGGCCGAGCACTGACTCTGACGCTTCTGCCTGTGAAACCGGGGCGACTGCGAGGATGCACCGGAGCGGGGCCCAGGCCCCGGGTCTCCTGCCGCGGAGCCCGTTATCGCGACGCAGAGTGTTTGCTCCGCTCCCCGGGAAGCCTGGCCCGGGGCGTGAGCCGCGCTGTTCACACCCAGATTAGCGCCCTTATCGCGGAGCCGCCGGCCCGCCCCGCGGAGGCGCAGCAGGTGTCGCCGGGGAGACCCGCCCGGGCACGCGCCGCGCGTCCCCCCGCGGGCGCCGGTCGGGTTTGCGAACGGGCCGAAGTGGGCGCGGACAGGTCCTCGGCCCGAGCAGGGCATCTGACCGGGCAGGGGCGCCGGCTGAGCCGTCTCCAGGGGGCCGAGGGCGGGGGCCGAGCAGCCGGAGCCTGTGTGTCGCCTCAGCCCCCCCCCCCGCCGAAGCTGTGGCGGCGCCGCCCGCTGCGCCAGGCCCGAGCACGGCGCCCCCGGTGCGCAGGCCTCTCCCCTGGGCCCGCGCTGCGGCCCTTCCACTCGCGGCCCTCGAGGTGCAGCGCTGCGGGGCCCGGCCATCGGCATGAGACTTAAGTGCGTTTGGGGGTGTCTGGGGCCCCCGGCGCCCCTCACCGCCGCCGCAGCGCCGCGCAGAGAGCTCCGCACCCCTCTCCGGGGCCGAGCCGAGCCCTGGGGAGGCCGGGGCGCGGGAACTTCACCCCGCCCGCCTCTGGGGCTTCTTCCCCACCCGCAGGCCCTCGCGGGATCCCGGGCCTTCCTGGAGGCGCCTCCCCCTCCCCGCCGAGGGGCCCCTCGGCCCGCCGGCTCCGGCCCACCCATTTCCTGCGCCGCCCCAACTCCACCCCCACTCGGGGTGGAAAGTTTCTCTTCTCAAGATGGGCGGCTCCTTCCTCCCCCGCAGGCCAGGAAAGCCCTAGGCGAGGGGGGTAGGTTGGGCTCCCAGGCCTCGGGCCAGAGAGGGGAAGTGACTCGGCCGCAGTCACCCCTCCGCGCGCTCAGGGCCGGCGGCCGGAGGACTCGCGCCCCGCCGCCGCCAAGCCCGTCTCCACTCGGGGGCCTCGGGCGCCACCTGCCGGCGAAGCGCGGGGCCGCACTTGCCCGAGACCCGCTAGCTTCCCGCCAGGAGCCAGGCAGTCGGAACACAGGATCGCTGAGAGCGTTTATTCATCTAGCGCCCGGGGGCCGCCCCTACACTTAAATATCCAGCACGGACCCTCCCGGCCGTGGGTGGGCGCAGGAATGGGTTCTGGAGCCCTGGTCTAGGCAGTGGGCACCAGGGACCGGAGGTGGGATGCCCCTGAGCCAGCAGCTGCCAAGAGCAGCAAAAGGTTGAAAGGGAGTCGGGAGCCGGACACTCGTCCCAAGTCGAGAAGCCACGGAGGCGAGATGCGTGGGGCCCACCACCAGACTGAAGGGTGGCCACATCGGGGCACACAGGTGTGGGAGCAGTACCACGGGCAGAGGCTGTGTAGCTGAGGTGCCCACCTCAGTGCCAGCTAACCCAGATTAGGAGGATTGGCAGTTTTGCCTCTGGGGTCTCGGGCCTTGCCGCCTATGAAGGGAGCTGCTGTGAGGAAAAGCAGGCACTACCATCTGAGCACTTGCTGAGGGTTGAGATTCTGAGCCTGCTGCGGGCATGCACGTCCCCTGCCTCCCTGACACTTCAGAGGCTAATCTGGAAGGCATCCTGCAGCCACTGGTCGCGGGCATTGTGCGTCTGAGGCACAGTGAGGGGTGGCGGGTCTGGGGGCAGGCTGGCATCGGGAGGCTCCTCGTCATCGGACAGGCCGGCATCAGGTGGGTAGGAGCTGTCTGAGTGCAGGGAGGAGGACAGGTCCTGGCACAGGCTCAGGTCTTGGCACAGGTGCTTGTAGTCCTGGATTGACTCGTACAGGCCCCACAGCTGGCAGAGCAGGGACATGTCCAACTGCCGCAGCCCCACCTGCAAAAGACTGAGGGTGGGCTGGGGTTGGGGTCGAGGTCACCCCCTGGCCTGGCCCATATTCCATCTTCCCACACCTTCCTTAGCACAGTTTTCGTGGACATCAGATCCCCCCAAACGGTAACTCTTTAGGCAAAGTGACGGGCCCGCCTCTGCACAACGGGGACGGCGTTCAGCTAGCAGGGGAGCGTGAAACGGTAGGAACGAAGCCGTTGAAACGGCACGGCAGCTACTGGCGTGAGCAGAAACCCGCCTCTGCGGGTGCGGCGAGCCCCAGGCCAGCAGCCGCGGGCCAGGGCCCCCGAGCTCCGCGACAGCGCCCTCCCCCGCGCGGCCGCCCGGCGACTCACCATCTCTTTGCGCAGCGCCGCTAGCGCCGAGTCGAGGTTGACAGGGCGGCGCGGGCCGGGGGCTCCGGCGGCGGGGCCCGCGGTGGCGGCGCCGGCGGCGTGGCGGGGCCCGTCCGGGGCGCGGGCGGCGCGGCTCAGCTCGTCGTGGATGCGGCTGCGCTGGCTGTAGACGCGCTCCAGCTCCCGCCACGAGCCCCCGCTGGCGTTGAGCAGCCCGCTGAGGCCGCGCGGCAGCGGCGGAAGCCCGGCCAGGGCGCAGCCCGCGCCGCCCGGCGCCTCTGCGACGGGCAGCCCATTCATGGCCCGGCCGGCGCGGACCGCGATGCCGCCTCGTCCCCTCCGACTCGCCGCCGGGGCCGCCGCCCGCAGGCCCCGCAGGCCCCGCCGGCCGAGCCCAGCCGCCGCCCGCAGGCCGCGCTTTGTTCCTTCCCGACTCCGCCGACTCCGCCCCTGCCCGCCCCGGGTGGGCGGGGCCTCTCTTAAAAGGGCAATGGCTTTGGGGCCGCACAGCGCCACAACCCGAGGGCCGGGGAGGGGTTGAGGCCACAAAATGGGATGGAGGGAAGAGCCCCAGAGCGCGGGAGCGATCCCGTCATAGCTCCTTTTGCTCCTTCCCCGCTATTTAGTTACTCTGCCCAATAACTCCCAAGGAAAGGGACAGAAAAGGAACAGGACACTTTAGGGCCATACTTGGTTCCTAAGGTCCAAGTTGACAACCTGTCAGTGTCTGAGTGCCTGGGAGAGGCATGGGGTGGGGCAGGGTGATGGCACAGGATGGATGGATGCTCTGAGGAAGGAGAAGCTATCAAGGGACCTGGAACCCGGAATCCCACTTAAGGGTGGGGAATGAGAACTGAGTGGCTGAGGGATTGCAGGGTCCATCTCCAAGCCCTCTTCCCCAGCCCCCTCCTGATCCTCTGCTCTGGGGAAACAGCAGAAACAAGCTCAAGTCATCCCTCAGGGCATCAAAGAGAGCTGACAGGGGTTGGGTGCGAGGCCAAAAGCAGGGAAAAGGAGAGGCAAGTGGAGCTGGAGCCGACATGCACTCCCAGAAGCAAGAAAAGAACAAACCATACAAGAGGAACAGCTGTTTTTCTGGAGGTTTTTCTCAGGAGGGATTTTTTAGTGTTGCAGCTGCCGTAGGCTGCGCAGGGCCTCAGCACAAGCCCGGATGAGGCTACACAGCTGGATACTAGTCTCCAGGGAGGTGCTAGCGCCTAACTCTGCTGAAGCCCAGGTCAATTTCTGCAGGAGGGCCTCCTGTGTGGAGGCCACAACATCTGCATTTGGAGGCACAGCAGGAGGGGGTGGTCCCTGGGCTGCCTTGAGCCCTGCTGCAGCTCCCTCACAATGCTCTGGGCGGGGGACAGGGGGCTGAGGAGTGGGTCGAGAGCCCAAGGGGAGCTCCGAGGCAGAGGCGAGCTGGTGCTCCCGAGCTTGAGAGAGGGCAGCCTGGGCATTCAGAGCTAAAAGAGGAGAAAGTAGGTAGAATGGTCAGATGCCTGCCCACCAAAACCCTGAGTCACTTCCTTAACCGTTCCTGTGATTGAGATGTTTCCCTTGACCCTCTATAAGACCATTTTCTTCTTTGTATCAAGAGTTATTTATGCTTTTGCTTCATCTCCCCCATCAGGACTAATCCTGATTTGAGCTTGAACTCTCCCATTGGGAATGGCACACAGAAAACGTTTGGTGCTCTCACTGAATTAATGGCCCTCTCCAGAGCTGACAGAGAAAGCGCCCTGTCCCCCGCCCCACCCACTGTATCAACACGCTTCTCCACCAACCACGCTCGGCCCCTCACCCGGATTATCTTTATCCACGTCTGAGTCGAGCTCCTGACAAGCCACGCAGTAGATTTTCCGTTGCTTGTCTTGGAGGAGGATCGTCTAGGAGCCAGAAAGCACCGGGGCAGGGGTGAGACGACGGGCCGTGGGGTACAGAGGGGAAAGCTGGGGAGGGGCCGTGCGGCCGGATCCTCGGCCCCCTCGCGCATCCCACGTCCCGAGTGTGTCCTCACCCCGCAGTCCGCGCACGTCTCGCCCAGCATGCGGTAACCACGCAGCAGGTAGTCACCCATGAGCCGGGAGATGCGATCCTGCCGCTCCCGTCGCGCTTGCAGCACCTTCGTCTCCGCCTCGGTCGGAGGCTCCCAGGAGAAATCGTCGACTTCTGGGGGGAGAGAGGCACAAGGGGCCGGGGGGTCTCGCCCCAGCGGGTTGCCTCCCGTACCCCGCAGCAATAGGCCCGCGCAGCCCAAGCCCTCACCGGCGCCGTTTAGGGCCATGTTGCCGTTCTCCCGACAGACTCACCGGAAGTGACGCTCAAGCAGCGCGCCCGCCGCTCGGGCCCGCCCCTTCCCTGAGGGGCCTAAGGTGAGGGCGGAAATGACGCACCGGTGCTGCTCCGACGCCGCGCTGCCCGGAGTGGGGCGTGCCGGCCGCACTCTGGACCCGGCCCAGGGGGCGCTCCCCTAGGCGGGAGCCGAGAAAACAAAAACTTTTCTATCGGCGTGGCCTCGGCAGGGGCGTCTCCATGGTGACTACGCTCGGAACCCGGAAGTGGCGGTGCCGGGTCGCCCTTCCTGCCCGCCGCGGACCTAGGGGACTCCCAGGCGTGTCAAGTCCCCACCGGCCTCCGCCTCCCCGGGCTCTCCCTGTCCGCGTGGGCCTAGCTGGGGTCGGCGGGGCAGTGGCGTCATCGCAATAACAAGCCTCTCGTGATAACAAACGGCCCCTTGAGCGCGTGGCGCCCTTCAGGCCTCTGCTTCTCGTGGCTGGGCGACGCACGCCGGCCCGGGTCGCAACCGCCTGCTAAACCGTTCAGGGCTCGCCTGTTTCAAGGCTCGCCCCTTTGCTGCAGGATCGGTGCCCCCTCCCTCTGCTCGCCCCTCCCTCTGCTCGCCCCTCCCTCAGTTCACCCCCTCCCTCAAGGCCTGAGACGGATGCAAAGTAAACGCCTAAGCAGACTCCTGTGTTGTCGAAATTTGAGCCCTCCCAAAGCCTGCCGACTGGCGCGGGGGTGAGGGGCGGTGGGTGGAGAACGAGGGGTGCTGGGCCAGCACAGTTCCGGTTGTAGCTGCCCCGGAGCGATGCCTGCTGGAGGGTGGGGGTGAGCGACTTACCACGTCTGTGCCCGCGACCCTCACGCCTTCCTTAGGTAGGTTGCTGTTAAAATTACTACTGCTCGGTGACTAAAATTATTTGGCCGTGGTTACTTTTGTTTTCCCTCTCCCGTGTTCTTCCATATGCAGCCGCTCCCGTTTTAGGTTTGGAGAAGCAGGTGGTGCAGGCAGCATTCCCCAGATATGAAGCCTGCCAGTGCCTCGAGGCCCACGAGGGGCCTGGAGAAGGAGCTGGGACTAGACTCCCTAATCTCATCGGCAGCCTTCTTGGACTAGACAGCACCTGCTTTTACAATCTTACCTGGAGATTGAGTGCCCTACTGGCTCCGTCTTCCTACACAAACTCCCTGGGGCTGCCATTTTCTGACTCTGGCTGCCTCCTGCTTACTTAGAGGCAGGGCTTACACCCCTCTCAATCTCTCCAGCTACCAGCAGTCTCTTGGACTCAGTATGCCTGTCCCAGGGCCTGATTCCAGGACAGTGCTGCCAGGTGACTAGGTGAGCGACCCCTGGGCTGTCTCTTGGACTCCAGAACCTCCCGGTCATTAATGTCTTCAGTTCTCACCCCCACCCACCACCCTCTGCTGTCATCATGGCCAGGATCCACTCAATGGTCTGTTTTGCCTGGCACTGACTAAGACCTCACACAGACATCCTCCCACTTAATTCCTTCCGTTTCTTCCTCATGACAACCTTACGGAGGAGGTACTACTGCTATCCCCATTTTACAGAGCAGGAAAATGAGTAATTGCTTTAAAACATGAGTCAGGGCCTCCCGGTGGTGCAGGGGTTAGAGTCTCAGCGCTGTCAAGCTATCCCCAGCCATTGCAGCTAGTTTGATTCCCGGCCAGGGAGCTGACCCACATGGTGCAGCAGACCTCTCCTGTCTCCCCGCTGCTCCCTGCAGCAGTGTACTTCTGTAGATCCACCTGTTCTGCTCCCCACTCTGTGTCTGGTGAATCCTCTCATCCCCCGAACCTCTGGTCTACACCCCAGTTCTTGTATGCATAAATAAATAAATAAATATCTTTAAAAAATAAATAAAACATGGGTCAGATCTTGTCATTCTTTTGCTTAAACTCTGAGGCATCTCATCACATTTGGACAAAAAGCCAAAGTTCTTACTCCTGTCTCTAAGGTCCTACAAACATGACCCCCTCACCTCCTTTCACTCTGCTTACATTCTTCCTCTCTCACACTATTCAAGGGGATCCCCCTCACTTTTCTCCCCTCAGGGCCCCTCCTCAAGTTCCTCAGGAGAGTGGACAAGGCCCAGGCCCAAAGTCAGTGACCCCTGGGCCTGATCCTGGGCCTGTTGCTCACTGACAATGTCCCCTGGGGTAATTTACTCCATCTGTCTAGATTCCAGTTCCTCTCATCTGTAAAATAGTGCCAGAAGAGAGAGAGATTAAGAGACAGTTCTCTACCAGTCTCATGTTTATGCAGGTCTAGTGAGCAGAATCATTACCTTTGTCTGGACTATCTTCTCCAGGATGTGTTATAGTGAACAGTCTTGGATGACAGAGATAATGGCTCCCTCTAGTGCAAAGGGCAGGTATACACACTGCCCTTTAAAAAATACCTGGGTACCGTAAGGTTAGCGTTCCTCCTCTGTAGCACAGTTTCCCATGTGTGTCGATACCCATGGGAGTTCATCCGCATTGACTGCATGAGGCTTGAGGGTAAAGGAGTGTGACACAAATGTGCCCACATGCATAAACCTCGCTGTGCTGTGAGTGATAATCCTTTGTCTCTGACGCAGAAATCTCATGTCTTCTGCCTACATCCATGAAATTGTGTCACTCTAACTCGTTTATTTGAAAGTATGGTAAAATCAGAGGCCTTTCACTGTTTTTTTTTTTTTTTAATTTTTGTTTATTTTATTTATTGCATAGAAGAACTGGGGTATAGGCCAGAGGTGTGGGGTGGGGGTAAAAGGATTCACCAGAGACAGAGTTGGGAGCAGAACAGGCAGATCTACTGAAATCCAATGCTGAGGGGAGCAGCAGGGGGGCCAGGAGAGGTCTGCTGCGCCATGTGGGTCACCTCCCTGGCCGGGGATGGAACTCAGGTTGTAGCAATGACAGCGCTGAGACTTAACCCCTAGGCCACCAAGGAGGCCCCTTTCACGCTTCTTAGCTCTTTGACAATGAGGACAAAATGCTGATAGAAGCATGGTTTTCTGTAAGAGAAGGGATGAGGATCTCATGAGTTGATTAACAGGTTTTGGGGACAGAAAGACAAAAACCCAACAACCCAAGTTTTAAGGGAAGGCTAGGTGATTAGCAGTACATCTGTTGACCAATCTGTATAATCAGCCAAGGAACAGATGATCTTCCACTTTATTTCCTGAATGCCAGGAAGCAGGTTCAAAGTCAGGTGCCAGACATTGTCCTGGTTATTGCTAACTCTCCTCTGGGTGGGGCTGGGACAGAGGGGTAGCTCCTCACCGTCCAGTGGTCAGTCTCAGGTCTGCCCCATTGTAAAAACCAGCACTAAGAGGCATCATGGGAGTACAGAAACTTCCACCCGCTTTCGGACAGCATTTACTGCTATGCACACACACACACACTAAACGTGAACGAGGGGAATTTGCTACTGCTACGGAGAAAGACACACGAATCAGAACTTTGGCTGGGTCTCTTAGGAGAGGAGGGCTGTCACCACTGTGACCTGAGTTCCATCCCTGGCCAGGGAGCTGACCCACGTGGCGCGGCAGACCTCTCCTGTCTCGCCTGCTGCTCCCCTCAGCAGTGTGTTTCAGTTAAACCTCATAAAATAAAATCAACAAAAATTAAAAAAAGAACTGTGGTTGGAATTAGTTTGTTTTTTTTTTTAAAGATTTATTTATTTATACATACAAGAACTGGGGTGTAGACTAGAGGTGTGGGGGTGAGAGGATTCACCAGAGACAGAGCGGGGAGCAGAACAGGCAGACTGACTGAAATCCACTGCTGAGGGGAGTAGCGGGGAGGCAGGAGGGGTCTGCTGCGCCATGTGGGTTGCTCCCTGGCCAGCCGGGGATCCAATTTGTTGAGCAGTGGCTGCGGACAGCTTGATAGCGCTGTGTCTTTAACCCCTGCACCACCAAGGAGGCCTTGGAATTAGTTTTTTATAAATGGCTCTGGCAGCAGGTGGAGGAGAAGGCTTAGTGCCAACGGCAGACAGATTACGTGGCTGCACCACATAGTGGTGATGCTCAGAAACATAATACACGTTGTTGTATTTCCACAATAACAGGCATGAGGAGGGGCAGGCTTTTTGCTGGTTTTTCACTGTGGTGTGAATTGACCTTACATGTCTGTGAACAGGAGCGAGCTAGCTGATACAGTAATAAAGACGACACAGTGGGCCCTTGAACAATGGTGCAGGCTCACACATATGTGGATTTTTTAAAAATCAACACAGCTGGCCTCTATATGCAGGGGTTCCACATTCCTGGGTTCAACCGGAGGATTCAGAACCCAAGGATGTGGATGACCGCCCCAAAGGACTGGAGCATCTTCGGATTTTCAGATCTGAGGAGGTCCTCAAACCAGTCCCCTGCAGACACCAAGGGACAGCTGCACTCATGTTTGGGAGTACTCAAAAGTTATACGGGACATGTGAGAGTGGCACTTCTAGCCCCTGCGCTGTTCAAGGTCAACTGTAGTCAACTTTTGGTGTATGTTGTCTTTGGATCAGACACCATGCTAATAACATTTTTTTTTGGCTTCAATTCTTTCAATTTTCTTTTATTCAAAAAATTTATATATACACACACACACACACACATACATATATATATATATATATATATATATATATATATAGTCCATTGCAATTTTCTTTCTCTTTTTTCCTCTGGGCTGTTTATCTATTTATTTATTTATTTATTTATTTGAAGATTTATTTATTTATTTATACACGCACTGGGTACAGTCGAAAGCACGGGAGGGTAAGAGAATTCACCAGAGCCAGAGCGGGGAGCAGAGCAGGCAGAAAGACCGAAGTACACTGCTGAGGGGAGCAGCGGGCAGCAGGAGAGGTCTGCGCGCCATGTGGGACCCTCCTCCGGTGGCCGGGAGCAGCCGGGGATCGAACCGGTGCTGCAGAGGCTGTGGGCAGCTTCGCAACCCAGTGCTCAACCGCTGTGCCACCAGGGAGGCCCTGGGCTGTTGTTTAATGAGATGTTTAGAAAAAAACTTCACTAAAGAATGAGGAATTAGGGGCTCCCTGGTGGCACAAGGGGTTAAGACAAAACCTATGAAGATATCTGCAGCCTCTGCAGCACGAGTTCGATCCCTGGCCGGCCACAGAGCAACCCACATGGCACAGCAGACCTTTCCTGTCTTGCCTGCTGCTCCCCTCAGCAGTGCACTTTGGTCAGTCTGCCTGTTCTGCTCCCCACTCTGGTGAATTCTCTCACCCCCACACCTCTGGCCTGTACCCCAGCTCTTATATGCATAAATAAATAAATCTTTAAAAAAAATGGCTCTGGCAGCAGGTGGAGGAGCAGGCAGGGTCGAGGGGAGACTGGTTAGGTGGCAGAACACTCTGGAATGAATGCAAAGGTCATGGACTCCTTGGACTCACAGGACATCATACATTTGGGAGGTCTGAAAATTACACCAGTGGGTTCTGGGAAGGGGAGGTGGCTGGGTGTGGTTGAAACCAAGACCAAATGGTCAAATTGCTCTCAGACCCTAGGACACAAATGAAAAACAAAACAAAACACAATCTCACTTTCTCTTTGAGGCTGTATTCACCGATCTAGGTGACCCAGACTGAGCAGGCAGACGAAACCAACCTCGAGCTGGGTGAGCCTGAAGGCCACTGGAGCCAGGAGACTGCAAAGGAGCCCCCACAGAGGAGGGGTGACCCGGAGGCCACATCTCCTGACAGAAATCCCAAACTGCAGTGACCTGAAGAAGAGTTTCTCCACATGGCTCCGTATCTGCTCTACCCCGCGATTAGCCAACGAGCTTATGGCCAAGGACATATTTCTTTGCCCCAAGCCACTTTCCTATCGATAATACTTAACTCCTTTGTTCTCAACCTTGCTCCCCCACGTCAGTATAAACCCCTGGAATGTGGGGGGGGGGGGCAGATTTGAGTTTATGTCCTGCCTCCTTGCCAAGCGATTTGCAATAGTTTCTTTTCCCAGAACCTGGTGTCGAGGTATGGATGTCGGCTGCTAGGCTGGTGGCCCGTGGAGGCGCACGGTGGTGAGGCGAGAGAGGACCATCAGGCCACGGGTGTGCTGGCGTCACGCTGGGCCCGGCAGAGCCACTCCGGATCCCTGTCTTCCCTGTGCTGCACCCGTGCCCCTCTAGAGGTTAGGGGGCTAACCTCGCCGTGAAACCCCCGCCCCAGCTCTCTGCCCACGGCCCTGCTTTCAGCGCCAGGGCCTGGGAGGCCCAGAGGTTAGGAGGAGGGGAGGGTGCTATTTCTTTCCCCGGAGCCCTCTCTGCAGGCCGCAGGTGAGCAGGCACCCCGCTCCCGTGCTGGGGCAGCCCTCCAGCATTCCAGTTAGCAAGGGGGTGACGGCTCCCACCCCAATCCCTTTGTGGCACTCAGTGTCCCTTGCTGCCAGCGCCGAGGTTTCACGGCCCTTGGAGGGCCCCTCCGCCCTCTTGAGCCTGGTTCCCTCTCCCCAGCACACGCGGCCTTGTGTCACAGAGGGGCCTTGCTTTCAGGGCTCAGTGTCGAGGCCCCTCTACAGTCCTGGGAAAGGCAGTCACGACCCCCATGTTACTCAGCAGCTTTGCACGAGGTCTCCCTCGCCCTCCCGCTGGTTCCCGCCTTGGGCCCTCAGCGGCTGCCTCCTCCCCCTGACCTGGGCGGGGTAACCCACGGGGTTCGCTCTGGGCCCTCTTCTCTCTCCAGCTGAGGCTGCAAACGCCCCTGTACCCTGGGGCCCTGTGTCTCCAAGCCCGATGTCCTGTGCGAGCTCCAGACCCCTGGAGACATCTGTCTCCTCTGGGGTAACTCACAAACCTCTTAAACTCAGCAGGCCCCAGACAGCTCCAGGTCCTCCCGGCCTCCCGACCCCCTGCCGTCTTCCCCACCCTCTCAGGGGTGGAGGCCAGGGACCTGGGAGCCATTCACACCACCTGCCCCTCCACTTCACCCCAACGCTAGAGTCCACCTCCCAAATCCGACTCCATGGGTCCCAGCGATGTCATCTCCCCTGAGAGGACACAGCACTCTCTCTTGTCCTGCACCCAAATTCCTCACCCAGGCCTCCTACCTCTACTGACTTTTTCTCAGTTCACAGAAAGGACCCTCCCCACCCCTTAATCCTCTGTTAATTGCCTCCAATGGGCTCCCCTCAGCCGAGGCTGCGCACCACTAACTCCAGCCTCCTTCAGCGTCCAGCTCAGAAGTCCCTTTACCAGAGGGGCTTCCTGGACGTGCAGGTCCCACCAGCGGCAGCCCCTAGGCCTCTGCCTTCCTGTCTCCACCCTCTGTGGCTGCCCCCTGTGCGCACACTGCTGTCACATGCCGGTCTCCCTGTCTCCCCAGTACAGACACTCCACGAGGGCAGGGAGAGGGGCGGCTCTATTTCCTGACAAGACCCTGGCATGTGGCAGATCCTCAGCTTGTGGGATGAGGAGATTCCCATTTCATGGCTGAGGAAACAGACTTGGTGGAACAACGCACCACCCCCCCCCGCCCCCCATTAGACTATGCCCTGGTGGGAGGACAGGTTCACAGGACTGTGAGGAGACAAGGGCTGCAGCCGCTGGGCCGCACGCCTGCAGGTAGGTGTCTAGAGCTCCTGTGAGTTCCCACCTCAGCGTGACCTGAGCCAGGTGCAAGGCTGAGAGCTGCCCAGCCTGGTTCCAGCTGCAGGGATTCCCTGGGGATGTGGGCCTCCCTCCCTGGCCCTGAAATGCTGGCTATAGGAAGAGCCCACTGAGAAATCCAAGCAGGGGATCTCCTGAAGGCTCTCCCTCAGTCCCCCCCCAAATTACCCAAATCTAGCCACTCTCAGAACAAAACCAGTTCCTTGCACAGGTGTGTCAGAGACATGTTTCTCCCCCCTATCCCACTGTCCAGTCAGGCGGCCACCCCGGGCCGGCACCCACGGGCGGGTCCAGTGTCATCCTGTGCCTTGCTCTGGACCTGCCCCGGCCACACCCACCCCCAGCTGAGCTCTGTAAGTCAGAGGCTGAATCCTGGGGTCTCCCCGCCCCCTGGGCACAGTCTGGGCCCCGGGCAGGGCAGCCCTCCAGGGTCTCCTCTCTAGACCAGTGGACAGGCCTCACTGCTCTCCAGCCTTGGCCAAACTCCCCAGCCCCTGCCAACCCCTGCCCGGCCCCACGGTGCCCCTCCTCAGCCCCCTGGGCCCTCAGGCAGCACCCCCCTCCTCCCGGCTGTTAGCCTGGGAAGGGGGCCAGGCCCTGAGCTCAGAGCTTGGCGATTCCAGAGTGTCTGAGGCCCAGAGCCAGGCCCCGCCAGCCCAGCCAGACAAGGCCAAGGGGCGTGGGGGGGGGGGGTGTGCAGGGTGGGCACCAGGAAGTCATTTAGGGGGGGCTTGGCAGGGAGGCTGGATTTCCAGTCTGGTTCTTTCTGTTTCTCTCTGGGCTTCTTCCTGGGTCCTTACTGAGCCCCAGGCCAGAGGGCGGCCCCCCTCGAGCCCAGTCCTGTGAGAGGACTACGGAGACTCGGGAGCGGCGGGGTACGCCGCCCACCTGCGCACCGGCCGCTGGGAAGGGCGCAGAGGCCAGGGTTCCCGCGCCGCCTGGTCCCCCGGGCCCGCGAGGCCGGGGCGACGTCGGGGGGCCGCCCCCAGCCTCGGCTTCCCGCGGGGAGGCGGCCGGCTGCCCCGCCCGGAGGAATCTGGCGGCCGGCCCGGCGGTCCCAGGTGAGGGCCCTCTGGACCCGGCCCAGCGCGGCGGCGGCGGCGGCGGGTTCCGGGGGGGCGGGCACGCGGGGTGGGGCGCCCGGCCTCCCCCCGCCGCGCGCCCGCGCTCCTCCAGGCGGCCGCGGCGACGCTTTAAACCGAAGAAAAAACTGTCTCCCTGGCCCGGGGCCAGCGTCCCAGCCCCCTCGCCGCGCCGCGCCGGCAGCCGGGGAAAACAACTGCTCCCTTCTCCGCGCCGCCCGGCCTGGTCCCGCGCCCGCCGGGGAGGCGCGCAGGGCCCGCCCGCCGCCCGCTCCTCGCCGCGCCGCCCGCCCGGCCTCCGCGCTCCCGCCTGCGCCTCGGGCCTGCGCCGGCCCCGGCCCGCCCGGCGCGGGGCTCCCTCCGGCGGCGGCGGTTTCCGGGCTCCCGCGCCGCCCCCCTCCCCGCGGCCCCGCGCTCCCGGGGCTCCCCGCCGGCCGGCCGGGACCGGAGCCCCCGCCCGGCGCGCCCCGGGGACCGCGGCCGCGGATGCCCGGGCCCCGCGGGGCGGCTGGCGGCCCGGCCCGGGAGATGCGCGGGCCGGGGGCGGCGGGGCCGCTGGCGCTGCTGCTGCTGCTGCCGCTGCTGGGCCCGCGCGGCGGGGCCGAGGGGGGGCCGGCGGGCGAGCGGGGCGCCGGCGGGGGCGGGGCGCTGGCCCGCGAGCGCTTCAAGGTGGTCTTCGCGCCGGTGATCTGCAAGCGGACCTGCCTCAAGGGCCAGTGCCGGGACAGCTGTCAGCAGGGCTCCAACATGACGCTCATCGGCGAGAACGGCCACAGCACCGACACGCTCACGGGCTCCGGCTTCCGCGTGGGTGAGGGCCGGGGGCGGGCGGCGGCGCCGGGGGAAAGCGGGGTACCGGGCGGAGCGGGGCCTGGACGCGAGACGGAGGCCAGGGGTACAGAGAGCCGAGCTCGGGGTCCTGCGGCCCCCAAGACCTGGGGGGCTGGGGGGACCGGTGCTCTGGGACCAGGGCCGGGAGGGCTGCCTGGAGGCGGGGCCTTGCTCTGGAGGTGAGGGTTGAGGCCTAGGGTGTGGGCTCAGGCTGGGGTCCTGGGATGCAGGCCTCTAGGAAGGTGCTGGGCTTTGAGAGGGCGTGGGGGTCAGCACACAGGGGTTGACAGGGGCAAATATCTCCTCCCCCACCTCCCCAGACACAGACTTGCTGGAATAAACAGGAAAAGTCTAAAATGCCTAAAGCCAGGCGTGCCAGGGGCAGGCACCTGCCTTCCGTGGGAGGAGCAGTGACATCAGGGCAGGGGTGAGGGAACTAGTGGCGGGCAAGGTCTGGGAGGGGAGGGTTTGGGGCCTAAGAAGTGGGATGTAGGCCTGGAGACAGGGGCTGGTTTGCCGCCCCCCATAAGCTCTCAAGGCTCTGCCTCAGAAGCCCCCGGGATCTCCCCGACCCACCCCTCTGACTCCCTGATGACCGCCCGGTTCCTCCAGAGCCCACCTCTTCCCCAGCATCGCTCTTAAAAGGGCCAGGCCTGGGGCTTGGCTTTCCTCCACAGGGCCCTGCGGGCCTGGCTGAGGGAGGTGTCCCAGCAGTAATTACCCTCCTGGACAGGGTAATTAGGCCAGCCCAGGATGGCACCAGCAAAACAGCCCCTCTTACGCATTCCAGCTCTCACATACCACTCACAGACCTGAGGGACCCCCAGTGTGGCTCGCAGAGCCCATAGAGGGGTGTGGGGGGCACAGGGGCACGCATGGGCTCCGGAGTGGCAGGCTGTGATTGTGTCTTTCTTTGTGTTGTTATCTTGGTGCGTGTTTCCAGTCACTGTGGGAGTGTTTATGTGAGCCAGTGTTGGTGTCAGAATGAGTGTGTGCGTGTGTGTTGGAGAGACGAGATGACTATGCTTGTGAGTATTCATGTGCCCGGCTTCTCAGGCCCCCCGCCATCCTGTCGAGGTTGCTGTCTCCATCCGAGCTGCCCACATCCCCCAGGCTCAGTGCCCAGGCCACAGTGGGCGGGTGTCACTGGGAGGTCACCCTCACCGCTACGGGTGACTCACGCACAGGGAGGCAGGAAAGAGAGGGTCCGGCCCCCCTGGCCCGGGGCACACTTCTTTTACCCCGTGTCCTGCACGGTCAGACTGGACAGGATGGGTCAGGCAGGGGTGCTCTTAGGAAGCCCTGACCCCCACCTTCCAACCCTGGAAAGTGAGGGCAGGGCTGGGGCAGGCAGGAGAGGGGCCGGGGCTGGCGCCTGAGCCCAGGGCCCAGCTCCAGGTGGGGAGGGAGGGAACTCAGGGAACAGTGTGTCACATCCTCTGGCCCAGCCACACCCCTGCACCTCTGCTGGGGCCCAGAGCTGAGGCAGACCCAACCCTGCCCTGCTGAGCACCGTTTTTGGAGGGAGACAGACAGACATGAACATAGCTGAGTCAAGTGCCAGGCAGAGCTGGGCCGAGGGTGGGCACGCAGGAGCGGGAGCAGGGGTGAGTGGGACAAGAGGACAGGCCCTTCCTGGAGGAGCTGAGACCGAAGGGATAAGGCTGGACATGTGGAGATGGGGTGGCATGAATACAGCTGGGGGGCAGAGGACATGGCTATTGCAGGAGGAGAAATGAGGCCTGGGGTGCAGGGGAAAGAGCTGGGGGGTGGCTGAAAGGTTGTGTGGGTCCTTGGAGCGTCTTGAGCCTCTGGGCAAGGAAGCCAGTGGGGGCTGGGGATGTAGGACTCTGCCAGGAGGCTGGCTGTGGTGGACTCTCCCGGGTGCTGGCCTAGGACGAGCTGAGGCAGGGAGCCGCGGGGAGCCTGGGTGGCCAGGCCGGAGGCAGGGGAGGAGCAGAGGGCAGAGGGAGGAGGGGAGACGGACTGGGGAATCTGGTCAGAGGCCGCCGCTGGACAGGGTGGGGCAGGAGAGATGGTGCCATGACTGACGGGCCCGCAGGGGTTCCCCGCATGGGTCCAAAGTCAAGAGGCGGTGAAGGGGGCAGGACGCCCACTTCTGACAGCGCCCCCCGGGGTGGAGGGTCCCGGAGAGGCGGGGCTAGAGATGTGGCCTGTGGGCAGTGGCCGGGGTGGGCCCTGGCGGGCAGCCCCTAGAGGGAGAGTCTGGAGGGGGCTGAGGCCGCGGGAGGATTTAGAAGGGGCGGCTCCGAGAGACATGGCACCTGCAGGGAGGGCTGGGGCAGCTTGAGGAGGGAAGGCTCTTCGTGGTCATCCTCACGGGCTATTTACCAGGTGCCCGCCGGGCTGGCCCGCGAAGGGCTGCACAGACCCCGTGTAAGACCCGGCGGCCGGCGGCGGCTCGGGGAGGGGCGTGTGGGCCACGGCCGGCGCGGCCTCCTGGCTAGGATCGAGCCCAAGACCTAAGACAAAAGCGGGGGCGGGCCGTGGCCGGGGCCGTCTCCCCACGTGGGATGCGGCGGCCCGGCAGGGAGCCGCAGGGGAACGGCAGGGACGCGGGTGAGGGGCTCGGCCTGGGGGCGGGGGCCGCGGCGGCCTTGGCCCTGACCCGCCTCCCCTCCCCAGTGGTGTGCCCCCTGCCCTGCATGAACGGCGGCCAGTGCTCCTCGCGGAACCAGTGCCTGTGTCCCCCGGACTTCACGGGTCGCTTCTGCCAGGTGCCGGCGGGAGGAGCCGGGACGGGCACCGGCGGCTCAGGCCCCGGGCTGGGCCGGGCCGGGGCCCTGTCCACAGGTGCGCTGCCGCCCCTGGCACCGGAGGGCGAGGCTGTGGCCAGCAAGCATGCCATCTACGCGGTCCAGGTGATCGCAGATCCGCCCGGCCCCGGGGAGGGGCCCCTGCCCAGCATGCAGCCTTCCTGGTGCCCCTCGGGCCAGGACAGATCTCGGCGGAAGGTACCAGACGACGGGCAGACCCGGGCGGCCGAGGTGGGCGGGCACTGGGGTGGCAGGACCCAGGCGGAGGCCAGACCTGGAGGAGCGGGCACCGCCACCGGCCCGGGCAGCCCTGAGGCCCCCGTGCCCTGCCCCCAGTGCAGGCCCCGCCCCCCGTGGTGAACGTGCGCGTCCACCACCCGCCGGAGGCCTCCGTGCAAGTGCACCGCATCGAGGGGTCGCACGCCGAGGGCCCGGCCCCCTCCCAGCACCTGCTGCCGCACCCCAAGCCCGTGCACCCCAGGCCGCCCACCCAGAAGCCCCTGGGCCGCTGCTTCCAGGACACGCTGCCCAAGCAGCCTGTGAGTGGATCCACGCTGGGCTCTAGCTGCCCCAGCTCATCGGACTGCTCAGCAAGGGGGTCCGCAGGCGGAAGGGGGCCGCTGGGGTCAGGGCATCCTGTGACACCCCCCCTCTGCGTCCCCTAGTGTGGCAGCAACCCCCTCCCCGGCCTCACCAAGCAGGAGGACTGCTGCGGCAGCATTGGCACCGCCTGGGGCCAGAGCAAGTGCCACAAGTGCCCCCAGCTGCAGTGTGAGTGTCTGGGCTCATGGGGTCCCCCCACCCCTCTGATGGGGCCAGTGCAGCCTCAACTGCCCAATTCCCCTCTACACCCCACTCTGCCTCTTCCTGCAGGGGCCCCAGTGTGCCCCCTTGCCATGCTCTCCTCTCTCTGCAGACACAGGGGTGCAGAAGCCAGGGCCTGTTCGTGGGGAGGTGGGCACTGACTGCCCCCAGGGCTACAAGAGACTCAACAGCACCCACTGCCAGGGTATGGCCAGCAGGGGTTGGGGGAGCAAGCCACTGTCACTGGGGGAGGCCCCAGGTGGGTGAGGGAGGAGGAGGGGCTTGGGCCACACCCTGAGGTTCTTGGAGCAGCTTGCTGTCGCCCCGGGGCCCCAGACTGGGGGGACCAAACTCCCACTTATCGCAGACATCAACGAGTGCACCATGCCTGGCATGTGTCGCCATGGTGACTGCCTCAACAACCCTGGTTCCTATCGCTGTGTCTGCCCACCTGGCCATAGCCTGGGCCCCTCGCGCACGCAGTGCATTGGTGAGACTGGGGGTGGGGAGGCCCTTGGGTCCCTGGGGGGGTCATAAGGCATGGTGGGCGGGGTAAGGCCCCAAGCTGCAAGGATCAGAGGTCACCAAGGTCAGAGTGGGGTCATAGGGTGACTACAGCAGGACCAACACCCAGAGCAGATAGGATGGGGGTCAGAGGTCACGTGAGGTCACCCGGGGTCAGGTTATATGGCGGCAGGGTCATATGAAATGAAGGACTTGAGAGCTCTAGATGTGAAGTCTAGAGTAGCAAGAATCAGGGGGTCAGTGGGTTAGTCGTCACGGGTGTAGGGGTCACATGACTTCAGGGTCACATGTGGTCAGGGTATACCTGCGGAGCAAGGGTTGTCTGGGCCAGAGAGGCAAGGTCTGGGGCCCCTGGGAAGGGGCACATGGGCAGTGTTGAGAGCCAGATGCCCATGCCCACCACTGGCCCCCGCAGCAGACAAGCCGGAGGAGAAGAGCCTGTGCTTCCGCCTGGTGAGCCCCGAGCACCAGTGCCAGCACCCGCTGACCACACGCCTCACCCGCCAGCTCTGCTGCTGCAGCGTCGGCAAAGCCTGGGGCGCCCGGTGCCAGCGCTGCCCGGCTGATGGCACCGGTGAGCCTGGGCGTATGGGGACAGGGCGGGCTGTCTGTGTGTCTGTCCAGGAAATGCTCACTTTTCTACCCCTTCCTCCGGCCACAGCTGCCTTCAAGGAGATCTGCCCAGCTGGGAAGGGGTACCACATCCTCACCTCCCACCAGACGCTCACCATTCAAGGCGAAAGTGACTTTTCCCTTTTCCTGCACCCTGATGGCCCCCCCAAGCCCCAGCAACTTCCTGAAAGCCCCAGCCGGGCGCCGCCTCCTGAGGACTCGGAAGAAGAGAAAGGTCTGGTGGACCCCTGCTGGCCCCTGGTGGACGTGAAGCCCCTACACCCACAGACAGCACCTGAGCCTAACCCCTACCTCCTAATCCTGGAGCTAACCGCTGGCCCTCAGAGCTGACCCTCCGAGAGCCAAGGCTGTGACCTGGGGTGGAAGCCTTGATGTCACTCTCTAGAGGACTAATCCCCCAGATCTGTTCTTCTGACTCCAGGACCCTTTTGATTTTCAAGCCAGGCCATTGCTGCAGCCCAAATGCTGCCCCTGGATCTGATCTTCTGACCCCGACCCAGGAATTTGGCCCTGGGTGTAACCGCCTAAAGGACCTTGACCCACCTTCACTCCCCAGACCTGTTCCCCTGACCACTAGTCAAGCCCCTCCACCCCACCCCAGGCTCTGACCCCTGTCGCTTGGCCCAGGGCGTGACTGCTGAGCTCTAGAGATCCTACCTGGGGTCCCCCGCTGCCCTCCCAGGCTCAGTTCTCTTCTCCCAGACCAGCACCTAATGGCCCCTGTCTTCCCTTTCAGGGGTGAGCACGGACTCAGTGAGTATGAGCGCCCAGGCAGGAGGGGTGGGGAGCCTGGGGAGACAGAGGGTTCACCCCCTGTCACCCGCAGCCAGTGATGGAGGAGCAGCCGTCGCAGCAGAGCCACCCTCCGGCCACCACCGCGCCCGCGCGGCCCTACCCCGGTGAGCTGGGCGGGCGGGTCCGGGCTGCCCCGGGGACGGGCGGTGCACAGCCTGGGCACCAGGGGGCGGTGCGGCTGGGTGAGAAGCACCCAGCGGGCGGCCTGGGGGAGAGGGGCTGCACTCCCGGCCTGTTCTCCCCCCGACGGTGTGCGCGGCTGCCCGCAGAGCTGATGTCCCGGCCCTCGCCGCCCACCATGCGCTGGTTCCTGCCCGACTTCTCCCCGTCGCGCAGCGCGGTGGAGATCGCCCCTACTCAGGTCACAGGTAAGGCCCGCCCGCCCGGGCACACTCCGATAAGCCACGCCTCTAGCTGGGTCTTTTGCCTTCCCTGCCCCCTTCAACCAGTCTGCCGCACTAAGGCTCACGAGGGCACACTGTGCGCCAGCCCTGGGGGGGTGTGGTTGGGGAGACTGGGGACGCCTCTGTGTGCGGAAGCAACCCCACTGTGCCCTCAAATAATCCGGGCATTACGGTGGTCGGCCCAGTCTGAAAGCATTCATTCATTCATTCATTCAGCAAATATTTATTGAGGCCCTACTATGTGCCAGGCACTGCTCAGGTGCTGGCCATACAGCAGGAAACGAAACAGACAAAAATTCCTTGTCCTTGCAGAGCAGAGAGACGACATATGAGTGTTGTCGTGTATCTCAAAAAAGCTATGAAAAAGTCAATCAAGGAAGGAAGGACATGGGGGGTGCTGATGCTCAGGGTGGCAGGGAGATGGGGCGTAAGGATGTGGGAGCTGCTGAGAAGCGGGGCAGGGTGGGTGTGCAGGTTGAGCAGGAGCCACCGCAAGTGAAGTCTGGGCTCAGGCGTGGAAACATGCAGCTCCGGAGCGGGTGGGGGGAGAACCACACAGACCAGCGCCTCCCGCTAGGGGAGGGCAGGCCACAGAGTCCACTCTCGAGGCTTGGTGTTGTTCCCAAAGGCTGTGGGAAGGGACTGCGGGGTTTGGGGCATCCTAATAATTGCTAGTTATGTCTGAGCAGGGCCCCGTGCCAGACCCTGGCTGAAGATTCTCACACATTAAACATCACTTAGCCTCAGACTCAGTGAAGCGGGCACTGGTCGTCTTGGTTTCCAGCTGAGAAAAGTGAGGCTCAGAGAGTTTCAGGAACTCGGCCCAGGGCACACCGCTGAGCCAAATGCAAGCCCACATCTGTGTGAACTCCACAGCCCCCAGAGCTGCCAGCCCGGCCCAGTGAGACACGGAGCTGAGCAGAGCTCCAGGGAGAGGGCGCAGGATGCCCTGGAGGCGAGCACAGGCTAGGACAGAGCAGTGACAGGCCTGGGGACCGTGACAGTGTAGAGGAAGATCCAGGACCCTGGGGAGGTTTCTTAGAGGGGCGCTGAGGGCACTGAAGAGGCCCTCCAGGCAGAGAACAGCCTGCAAAAGCCCCGGCCACGTGTGCGTGGTGTGGGCAGGGTGGAGCAGCAAGGCCTGGGCTGCAGGGGGAGGGCAGGCAGGGGCCCAGAGGAGGCAGGGAGTCCTGGGACTTGTGACTAAGGGGTGGGGAACTCTGAATCTGGCCACCTGTACACCCCCCAGGGGCAGGCCAGGATTCCCAGGAAGCTGGGTCCTGCCTGCCCTGGGGCGCACGGAAAGAAAGCATTCACTCTAGAATGGGGTCCAGGTCCCTGAGGTCAGGAGTGTCAGGGGCCACTAGGCTAGAGGGTTTGGGCATGAAGGAGGCTGCAGGGTTTTAATTATTGGGGTGACTGGGAGGAGGGGGCTTCAGAGCCCCTTGGGTCAGGGCATTGGATGACTGAGGGACCCTGAGGGCTGTGGCTGAGTTTGGGGTGACTGGAGTCAGGTGGTGGTAGGGGCGCAAGGATGAAGGCTGAGAGCACGGAGGGGACAAGACAGCAGTGACAGGGAGCTGGCGGGGTCTTCTCGGTTTGGGGCGATCTGGTCAGGATATGGGGGGCATGGGTTTGGAGGTGAGGAGAGCGCAGGATAGGAGCGGGGTGTCCCGGGACCAAGGTCACGGTGTGGGCAGCTTCGGGGTGCCGTGGTCATTCGGCATGGGGTGCGCCGCCCTCCCCGGGCGCGGGCGCCCAGCGCTGCTCTCCGCTCCCCCAGACACCGACGCGTGCCGCCTGAACCAGAACATCTGCGGCCACGGGGAGTGCGTGCCGGGCCCCTCGGACTACTCCTGCCACTGCAACCCGGGCTACCGCTCGCACCCGCAGCACCGCTACTGCGTGGGTGAGCGCGGCGGCGGGCGGCGGGGGTGCGCCGGCTCGCGACGCCCCCGTGACGCGCCCCGCCCGGTGTCCCCCCAGACGTGAACGAGTGCGAGGCGGAGCCGTGCGGCGCGGGGCGCGGCATCTGCATGAACACGGGCGGCTCCTACAACTGCCACTGCAACCGCGGCTACCGCCTGCACGTGGGCGCCGGGGGGCGCTCGTGCGTGGGTGAGCGGCGGGCGGGGGGCGGGGGGCGGCGCCGCCGAGGGCAGGGGGCAGGGGCCTCCCCCGCGCCGCGCGCCCCGCGCCGCCCCGGCCCGCGCTCGCGCCCCTCCCTCCCGCGCAGACCTGAACGAGTGCGCCAAGCCCCACCTGTGCGGCGACGGCGGCTTCTGCAGCAACTTCCCCGGCCACTACAAGTGCAGCTGCTACCCCGGCTACCGCCTCAAGGCCTCCCGGCCGCCCGTGTGCGAAGGTGGGGGCCCTTCCGGGCCCGCGGGGTGCTCACCTGTGCCTCGGCGCGGGGCGGGGCGGGGCGGGGCGCCCGGACGCCGGTGTCGGGCCAGCGCGGGGCCCCTACGGGAGCCCCGAGGGTCGGGCTCGCCCCGCCGAGCGGGGGCGGAGCGGGGCCGGGGGCCCTCCCCGAGCACCGGGCGGGCCACGCCGGCCCCAGACGGGCCCCTCCTCTCCGTCCCGCGCAGACATCGACGAGTGCCGGGACCCCAGCTCCTGCCCCGACGGCAAATGCGAGAACAAGCCCGGGAGCTTCAAGTGCACCGCCTGCCAGCCCGGCTACCGCAGCCAGGGGGGCGCGGCCTGCCGCGGTGAGGGCGGGCCCGGCCCGCGGGACGGGCGGAGGCGGAGCCTCGAAGGCGGATTGGGGGGCTGGTCCCGGGGCGGCCCGCGCGGAGGGCCGGGGTCCCGCTGGGGCGGGGCGGGGGCGCGGCTGGCGGCGGCGAGCGTCTGCCCCGGGCGGGACTTCCCGGGAGGAGCGGGGTCCGCCCCCGTACCCCGTCCCGGCTGAAGCGGACCCCGCCCCGCACGGCGCACGGTCCCGCGGGGCGGAGACCGAGGCGAGCCTTCTCCGCCCAGACGTGAACGAGTGCGCCGAGGGCAGCCCCTGCGCGCCCGGCTGGTGCGAGAACCTCCCGGGCTCCTTCCGCTGCACGTGCGCCCAGGGCTACGCGCCCGCGCCCGACGGCCGCAGCTGCCTGGGTAAGCTCCGCGCCCGCTGCAGGCCTCCCACCGCCCCCCGCCCCAGCGCCCCGGCCGCTGCGGAGCCTGAGGGGCTGGGCCCGAGGCAGCCTGTTCACCGGCCCGTTCGCTGCTGATCCGCTTGTTTTCTCGGCGAACCGGCCCCAGGAAGGGGCCACCAGGATTTCCACCTAGGAAGGGTTGTAGAGGGCAGGGCTCGAAGCTGCGTTTGCAGGGCTTGAATTTGAAGGGGGGGGGGGAGCTATCAGAGAATGGGGAAGAGTTACTGTTTCCCCGCCCCCAACATTTCTTCTGCCCTGGGAGGTGGGCTAGGGGCTGGGATCTGAGAGGCTGCAGAACATCCGACGGGCTGGGCTGGGAGCTGTGGCCTGGTGAAGCTGGGCTGGGAGGAGGGAGGCCTGAGCGGTCGTGAAGGACGGGTAGGAAGTAGCCAAGCAGAGAAAGGGCAGCAGGAACAGCACCCAGGCAGAGGGCTCAGCGCCTGCAGACTCGCAAAACCAAACAGCATGCAGGAACCCTGGAGGTATAAGCAGGGATTGGGGGCCGAACCTGACTGCTGAGCGGCAGGCCCCCACCTTTTGGAGGGCCCCCAAGCTCTGCCTAGGAGGTCAAGCCTCATCCTGCTGGTGTTCAAAGGCACCTGAAGGACTGTAAGGGGAAGTGACAGTTTCACCACTGGCTTTAGTTTTCTGCTGCCAAGTGTGGACTGCCGCTGGGGACTGTGGGAGAGGCCTGGGACGGCCGTGGCCGTGAGAGGAGAGGCCTCCGGAGGGTCACAAGATGATGTGATATTAGCAAATTATTAGATCACGTTACCTAGACTTGCTAACCAGATGTTCAGGTGAAGGAAAGAGTCGAGTGAGCACCCTCCAGGTGCCAGTTTGGGTGACTCAGTGGGTGGTGCATTCTCTGGGATGGGTGCCTCCCCCCGCCCAGGGGGCGCATATTTGGAAGACACTGAGTTTCCAGTGGCTGGAGAGACCAGCAAGGGGGGTCCATGGGTCGGGAGCCTTGGGTCAAACACACCAACTGGAACCATGGACCTTAGGGGCTGTGGAGCCTTGGGGTGCACCTGTTCAGCCTAGGAGGGAGCCTCGGCAGGGCCTCGTGGGTGCTGCCATATCTGTGATGGGGGGGTAGAGGTTGGAGACCCAGGGGGCAGCAGCTGAGAGGCTGGGGCGCAGAGGCTTCCAGGGCCACAGGGGGTGAACTGAATGCATCCATGAGGTTCCCGTAACATAAGAACTAATAGGTGAGGGACTCGCTTCCTGGCGATCCGGCAGGGTGGCCTCTGCGGCTGGGTGGGAAGCTGAGAGATGCAGGCAGCCAGTGAGGAAGAGCGAGACCTGGGGTCACCAGATGGGTCTCGGGGCGCAGACTGAGGAGTGGATGCGAGCAAGGCAGCGAGGGGAGGGCAGGCAGCTGGGAGAGGAGGAAGGGCAGAGGCAGCCAGCGGGGACAGAAGGTCACGTCTTGCTCTAATGTGAGCAAGAGGGATGGATGGAGGTCAGAGTTGCAGGTGGTGGGGAATATAGCTCAGGGGTAGAGCATTTGACTGCAGAGTTGCAGGTGGTTAACGATGAGCCTCAATTCTCTCAGTAAACAGAGAAGTGCCTAGAGGAGGGGACCTGTGTGCAACTGTCCGAGGCCCTGGGGGCTGCCTGGGGGCCTCCCAGAAGTCCAGACTTGAGGCAGGGAGGGGCGGCTCTAGCCACTCGGGGGTCTGGCCTGACGGGGGCCAGAGGGAGTGGCCCAGGCCCCAGTGTGCTCAGCTTGGCAGCTGGCTCCGTCCCACTCAGCATCTGGATTCCAGAGGCCCAGAGGCAGAAGGAGAGGTTCACGGGCCCCTTAAGATAAGGGGGGCGGGAGACTTGGGAACTACAGAGCTGGTGGGAGGGAAGCAGCTGCTGAGATGCCCACAGTGGGGCAGTGCTGAGGGCCCAAAAGTGCCATGTCCTGAGCGTGAGGGTCCCAGAAACTGAGGGGTCGAGGAGTGCCAGGTCTAAGGCTGGGCCTGCCTCTGCTAAGTCCTAGGCTAGGAAGAAGATGGGGAGAGTGACTCTGGAGGTGGCACTGGCAACAGAAGGTGGGGGGGCTGGCGGGGGGCCACCTGCCCCTTGGAGAAGTGTGGTTTGGAAGGCGGCAGGGGTGCAGGGAACAAGCAACTTCCAGCGGCGAGGCCTGCAGACCAGCATGCACTCCAGGGAGAGCCAAGTGCCTCTGCCGCAGAAGCAGTTCTATGCAGTGCTCAAAGCCACGGGGGCTAATTTACCCGGGAAGAAGGGAGCCATGTCAGCTAGGGACAGGGGAGAGCAGAAGTGAGGGCAGCTGGGCGCACGAGGAGAGGCAGTGAGGTGGATGAAGGATGGGGACACCAGCTCTTGGCATCAGCCTGGGCACCAGGCCCCTGCAGCCCCAGAGCGTGTGTTAGGGAGAGCAGGGGGAGCACCCTGTGCGTCTCTCTGGCCCTGGCGTCAGCACTGGGGCCCCCACTGATGGGCAGCAGTGGGGAAGGGTAGCAGAAGCCCGACACCACCCATCCTGAACCTCTGCTGCCCCCTGTGCCCCGCAGATGTGGACGAGTGTGAGGCTGGGGACGTCTGTGACAACGGCCTCTGCACCAACACGCCAGGGTCCTTCCAGTGTCAGTGCCTCTCTGGCTACCACCTGTCCAGGGACCGCAGCCGCTGCGAGGGTGAGGGGGGCTGGCCTGTTCCTCCCTCTCCCAGTTCCCCCACTGCCCGGGGACTCCCTGTGAACAAGCCAGGCACAGCCAGCCCCCCATCCAGATCCACGATGGGGCACGGGGTACCGGCCTGAGCCAGGGCTTTGGGGGAACACTGGCAGGCTCAGGCCCCGCGAGTGGGAGCAGCCCTGAGATTCTCTGCCTCTTTGCTCCCTACAGACATCGATGAGTGTGACTTCCCTGCAGCCTGCATCGGGGGCGACTGCATCAACACCAATGGCTCCTACCGGTGTCTCTGCCCCCAGGGCCACCGGCTGGTAGGAGGCAGGAAGTGCCAAGGTATGGGGGTTGGCTGAGAGCTGAGGAGGAAAGGCAGAGAGTAGTCGTCTCCCAGCCCAGCTGTTGAGCTGTCTGGGTCTCCATCTGCCCACCCTCCCATCCCTCTGTCCTCTCACGCATCCCTCCACTTCCATCTAGAAATAACGCTAATAATGACATTAGTGATCGGCGGATGCTTCCTATACACGGCGCTGACCGCTTTATGGTTATTAGTAGATTCATCTTCCCCAGCAACTTGCGTCGTCTGCATTCATCCCCTGAGAAGTGACTGTGCACCTACTATTTGCCAGGTTCTCTGCTCTATGTTACACACTGAGCAGCGACCTCGGGCTCCCAGCTGCGGAAGGCCAACATGTAAACCGATTCTCACGGTTCAGGGTGCTGGGTGCTGAAGAGGTCTGGTTCAGTGACTAACTGCCAAGAAGTGACAGCTGAATGGGGACTTGGAATGTAAACAGGGTTCCCTAAGGCATAACTTGGTCTTCTAAGCACAAAAAAGCAGGGGATGGCATTTCAGGCCCCAAAGAACCAGATTTCTGATTCACAACAATCAGAATGATTCACAACAATCAGAAATCTGGAGGGAGCTGGTTGTGTTTCTAGGGGTGAGTAGCAGCCTGTGTCCTGACCACAGTTGGGGGTAGGGGTGGGGGTTCAGAGTAGAGTGATGAGATTATAAGTTGTGGGGCCTCCCCTGGTGGCACAGTGGTTGAGCGCTGGGTTGCAAGGTTGCCCACAGCCTCTGCAGCGCCAGTTCATTCCCCGGGGGTCTCACAAAAAAAAAAAAAAGAAAAAAAAAAGAAAGTTGTCAGGGAAACCAAACTGAAAGCCCTCACATGCTGACCTGTTAGGACTCCATTCTGGTCAGTGGGAGTCACAGAAGGTTTTATGAAGAATAATCACTCCTGGGGTGAACCATCTATCACAGGCACAGACAGGTGCGAGTGGCCTCCTGCTGTGCGAATTTTGAAATCAAGTGGAAGTTGAGGAGCAGAGCTCATGTGAGGCCCTAGTACACCCCCAGGGAAGGGCCTGTCTCCCTGCAGCTGACCCTTCTCTCGCTCCCACAGACATAGATGAGTGCAGCCAGGACCCGGGTCTGTGCCTTCCCCACGGCGCCTGTGAGAACCTACAGGGCTCCTACGTGTGCATCTGCGACGAGGGCTTCACGCCCACCCAGGACCAGCATGGCTGTGAGGGTGAGTGCGCTGCCCGTCCCCCAAGCCAGATCACCTGCTCCACCTTGCAGCTGTGGTTAACCATGTACTCTGGACCCACTGTCTGAATCCCAGGGCATCTCTTTTCCCAGGATGTCTGGTGGGGGCAGCTCTTGAGGGAGGGCACCGAGTGCCACAGCAGGACCCAGCTTGGCTCCCACAGGGCAACTGAGTGGCGCCAAGGAATGGGGGAGGGGGGCAGCAGAGGGATGAGGGTGGTGGGTGGGCGGCCCGCAGCACCCTGAGCACCCTCCTGCTCTCCCGTCAGAGGTGGAGCTGCCGCACCACAAGAAGGAATGCTACCTTAACTTCGACGACACGGTGTTCTGCGACAGCGTGCTGGCCACCAACGTCACCCAGCAGGAGTGCTGCTGCTCGCTGGGCGCCGGCTGGGGGGACCACTGCGAGATCTACCCCTGCCCCGTCTACAGCTCAGGTCAGGGCCCGCAGGCCTTCCCGCTCCCGAGCCTCTTCTCCCCTTGAAGTCGGAGACGGCCCTGCCCGGGGAGGTGGGAAACGAGAGACTCCGACCCGAGCCCGCCAGCCCGCGCTCAGTGCAGCCTCGTTCCTTCCCCGCCCTCGCCCCGCAGCGGAGTTCCACAGCCTCTGCCCGGACGGGAAGGGCTACACGCAGGACAACAACATCGTCAACTACGGCATCCCCGCCCACCGCGGTAAGCCCCGCCCCGGCCTGCCCCCCGCGGTGAGCCCCGCCCCGCCCACCGCAGTAAGCCCCGCCCCGGCCTGGTGAGCCTCGCTCCGCCCACCGCGGTGAGCCCCTCCGGCCCCGCCCCCCGCCCCTCAGACAGCCGTAAGCCCCGGCCCCGCCCCTCTTGGCAGGCGCCCCGCCCACCGTGGTAAGCCCTCCCGGCCCCGCCCACCGGCCCCGCCCCCATTAAGCCCCGCCCCAAACGCCTCAGCGCCGGAAAGGGCTGCTCGCGCGCGGCGCGGGCTGGGCCCGGCGGCCAGCCCCGCCCCCGCCCCGCCCCCGCCCCGCCCCGCCCGCGGGGCCCGAGCGGCGCGCGCAGGTCCAGGCCACGCGGCGCGCGCTTGTCACGCACAGACATCGACGAGTGCGCGCTGTTCGGGGCGGAGATCTGCAAGGAGGGCAAGTGCGTGAACACGCAGCCGGGCTACGAGTGCTACTGCAAGCAGGGCTTCTACTACGACGGCAACCTGCTGGAGTGCGTGGGTGAGTGCGGCGCCCCCGCCCGCCGCCCCGGCGCGGCCCGCTCCGACCCGGCCTCCCTCCCGCAGACGTGGACGAGTGCCTGGACGAGGCCAACTGCCGCAACGGCGTGTGCGAGAACACGCGCGGCGGCTACCGCTGCGCCTGCACGCCCCCGGCCGAGTACAGCCCGGCGCGGCGCCGCTGCCTGAGCCCCGAGGAGATGGGTGAGCCGGCGGCCGGCGCGGGAGGCGGGCGCGGCGGGGTCCGGGCGCTCGTAACCGCCCCGCCCCGCCCCGCCCGCCCGCCGCAGACGTGGACGAGTGCCAGGACCCGGCCGCCTGCCGCCCCGGCCGCTGCGTCAACTTGCCAGGCTCCTACCGCTGCGAGTGCCGCGCGCCCTGGGTGCCCGGGCCGTCGGGCCGCGACTGCCAGCTCCCGGAGAGCCCGGCCGGTGAGGCGGCGGGGCCGGGGGCGGCGCGGGGGCCCGGTCCGCCGGGAGGGGCGCCCGGGGCGGGCGCGGGCGGCCCCCGCCGGCCCGGGGCTCCTCCCACACGCGGGCCCCTCCGCAGAGCGCGCCCCGGAGCGGCGGGACGTGTGCTGGGGCCAGCGCGGAGAGGACGGCATGTGCGCGGGCCCCCTGGCCGGGCCCGCCCTCACCTTCGACGACTGCTGCTGTCGCCAGGGCCGCGGGTGGGGCGCCCAGTGCCGCGCGTGTCCGCCGCGCGCCGGTGAGGCGGCCGGGAGCGGGCGGGCGGGCCGCAGGGGCGGCGGGGCGGGGGCCGGGCTGCCGCGGGCCCCTGACCGCCCCCGCTGCCCCCCAGCGTCCCAGTGCCCGACCTCGCAGAGCGAGAGCAACTCCTTCTGGGACGCGAGCCCGCTGCTGCTGGGGAAGCCCCCGCGAGGTGAGTGGCGGAGCGGGCGGGGCACGGCCCCGCGGGCGGCGGCGCTGACGCCCGTGCTCTCCGCAGAGGAGGACAGCTCCGAGGAGGATTCGGACGAGTGCCGCTGCGTGAGCGGGCGCTGCGTGCCGCGGCCCGGCGGCGCGGTGTGCGAGTGCCCCGGGGGCTTCCAGCTGGACGCCTCCCGCGCCCGCTGCGTGGGTGAGCCGGGCCGGGCCGGGGCTGGGGCCGGGCCGGGGCGGGCGGGTGGGGCGGGCGGGGCCCGACCCTGGAGCCCGCCTCGCCGCCAGCTGAGGGGCCGCGCGGCAGGGCGCCCCCAGCGAAGTCCCCGTCTGGCGCCCCCACCTGCAGACATCGACGAGTGCCGGGAGCTGAACCAGCGCGGGCTGCTGTGCAAGAGCGAGCGCTGCGTGAACACGAGCGGCTCCTTCCGCTGCGTCTGCAAGCCGGCTTCGCGCGCAGCCGTCCGCACGGGGCCTGCGTGCCCCAGCGCCGCCGCTGACCCGCCGCGCCCCGGCCGTCGCCGACGGGCTTCCAGCGCCTCGACGCTAGGGCGGCACTCGGCCTCTCGCTTCTGCCCCGACGAGGGGCTCGGACCCGGGGACTCTCTGGGACTCGCAAACCCTTCCCGCGCCCGGTGTCCCAGGGCGCCCCTACAGGCTCTGCCCGGTTCCGAGGCAGACAGGTCTCTGGGGCGGCTGCTGGCCTTCCTCCCAAAGGGCCTTTTCTAGAAACTGATAAATCACATCGCGCCTCTTTACTCTTGGCTTCTGAAGCAAATTGACGTTCTGTCCGCGGGGGGCCCGGACGCCGCAGGGCAGCAGACCCAGCCTTCTGGGAGGGGCCAGACGGCGCCCAGCACAGGGGCTGTGAAATAGAATTTATTGTGGCTCTGATTCTGTACAGGTGAGATGCGCCTGGCCCGGTGGGCTGGGCTCACATGGTTTGTACAATAAATACATCTGTCCGGCCTGCTCTGCGCGGCCGCCAAGCGCCCACACTGGCGGTTCAGTCCAGTTTCCGGGTTCCCAGCTTCATGGGGCCCTTGGCGGCCTTCTTCTCTGCGCGTTTGGCCTCCATCTCCCGTCGACGCTCCTCCCGCTTCTTCCTGGCCTGCTCGGCCTTGGCCTGCCCTGGGAATGGGATAGTGAGGTGGGCTGAGAGCTGCAGGCCATCAGGGTCTCGGCTTCCCCGACAGCGCTTGCCCAGGGGTGGAGGCCTGAGACCACCAGCCCGCCCCACAGAAGCACTTACGACTCTCAGTCTCCAGGCCCTCCCAGTTGTCATCACCCCAGGAGTCCCGCCTTGGCTGAAAAGGAATTGTGGGATAGAACAGGCCAACTGTAGCTGGGGTGTCCCCCCCCCAGATCTAACCCTTCCACAGAACCCTGCCAAGTACCTGTGTAGCAGGCTCCCGGCGCACAGATAGGGTAGCAAAGGGGTCACCCTTCTCACTGGGCTCCAGGCCGCCCCAGTTATACTCGCTGGCCAGCCGTGTGCCCTCTGGGGGTGGCTCCTGGGGACTTGGCTCCTGCCAGCCCTGATCCCATGAGCCCTCGGCTTCCCAGCTGCTCCAGTCAGACTCAGGGGATTTGTGATCTGGGTTGCTGGTCTGCAAAAGGGTTGGGAGGGTGAGGGAGTGCCAGGCCATAGCAGAGAGAGGCCAGATGTGAGACACACACACACACACACAGACACCCTCCCCCTCGGCTCACCTGCCCAGCTCTGCTGGCTTGGCCCCCGGTACTCCAGTCCTCCTGCTGGGCCAGCACAGACTCAGCCTCTTGCTGCAGTGTGGGAAGAAGAGCCCCACCATGGAGACCCAAAGGAGGAGGAGGCCCCAGACCCTTCCTAGCCATGTGCCCCACCCTTTCTTTGGTCTCCCAATCCATTTGCTTCGGGGCCCTGTTGCCACCCCTAAGGTGCACGTGCTAAGCGCAGCCTGCCAGCACTCCGCTGGGAGACCAGGGAGGAGATGGAGAGTCTGCACACCCCACCCCACCCCACCCCTACAGAGGCCAGAAGCTGCTGCCAGCCAGATGGAACTGGGGCCCAGGGCTCTGCCCCCCACCCGCCCTTCAAGGCAATACCTCTCCATTTTCATCCCACCCAACCCCCGCCCCAGCAGGGCCACCAGGGCTGGCTGGCACTGGGGCAGGTGCAGAGGGACACGGAACAGAGGAGAGGAAGGACGGCCAGTGGTGGCCCAACCACCACCCACTGGCCTCTCATTCCCCACCTGCGAAGAGGGGACCCTGGAGTTGACTTGGGGCTCAGCTGGCTGCTCCATGTCACCTTCCGACAGGGAGGACAGCCCTGACTCCAGCCTGAGCTCCCTGAATGGCAGCCCACGTCTTTGTCCCAGGGAGGTCCCCTTGGCCCCACTCACCTCCAAGCTGCCCCAGTCTTCGTCATCCCATCTGTCGGCAGCACTGCTGTCCTCTGCCGTGTCCTTGTCCTCCTCTTGTGCCTCCCAGTGGCTTGAGGTTGCAGGTGTGGCAGGGACAGGGGTGGGAGCGGGGGCAGGAAGTCCTGGGGAGCAGAGGATCACTGAGCTCCCACACACCAGGCCCCAGGAAGATCTCAGAACTGGGAATATGATGCAGGGGGTGGGGGATGTAGGGTAGGTGGATATATAGCAAGAGGAAGCTCTTGAGGGAACTCGGTCTTACTCTGTCCCCTATAATCTGATCACCATGCTGGGGAAGCGGACAGTAGCAGCTCCTGGGTGCCAGAACCCCTAAGCCCTTCCAACCACTGAGGCAGCCAAGCTGGAACACTCACCCTCAGGCGTGGGTCTCTGAGGGACGCTGACCTCAGCAGGGGCAGCCGAGGGGTGTGCACGGATCAGCTTGGAGGTGAGCGAGGACATCCCTGTCACGGCCCAGCCGGCCCAGCTGGCCGCAGCTCCTCCCACTCCAGGGCTGGAGGCCGCATGGACATCCTTCTCTGGGCAGAGGCAGGAGAGGGAGCAGGTGTGGGGGCCTCGGCTTCCCACAGGGAGGGTAAAGGAGAGCAAGGACAGAAACGGGGACCTGTAACACCCCCCACATTCTCTAGGCCTGCCCTCGCCCATCTGTGAGGTGCAGGAATGGTGTCCATCCTGCTCTCTAGGGTTCTCCCACCTTTCAGCTGCTCCAATGAGGTGGAAGGGGCCGAACAGGTGACAGGCAAGGGTGTGGCAGAGGAAGAAGGAACGAAAGTGTGGGCCACTCACCCGCCTCAGCCAGCTGGGTGGGGTCTTCGGACACAGACTCCAGTTTGGAGAGGAAGCTTCGAATGGCCTTGAAGGCCTGTGGGGTAGCAGGGACAGAGCTGAGACTCCAGAGGTCCCACGAGCCCACTGGGTCTGCTAGGGCCCAGGGGTCACCCCAGCCCCCGAGGTGCCTCACCTGGTCTCGCACAGACTTCTCAGGGTCGACAGTCAGACCACAGAGCACGGGCAGGATCTTCTGGGCACAGTCGTTCATCGAGTAGAGGTTGTGGGTGGCAGCAAAGCCCAGGACACCCGCGACCCGGGATGGTGCAAATGGGTCCTTTGTGGCCCGGCTGAAGGCGGAGGTGAGGACCCTGTGCCTGGTCTGGGTGGGGCAGAGTGGAGGGCTTCTGAGTAGAGGGTCAGTCCTGGGGCCCAGAACCGCCCGGCCTGACTTCCCAGAGCAGAGGCCACCCACGGGGCCCCAAGTCTGAAAAATATGAGCTTGTCACTAATAACTTAAATGCGGAGGATGGACTTAAGTCTGGATCTCGGTTTCGCTGCCCAGGTGCTGGGCTCACGCTGCCCCAACCTGAGCTCTGGGCGTCCCTCCCACCTGCCCGCTGATCCGATTCAGTCACAGGCGTTAACTGGGCGCTGCAGGTGTCTACACTGACAGACTGGGGGAGGGGATGTCCACGGTCCTGGTGCCAAGCAGAGCCACCCCCTCTGGCTGTGTGACCTGGCACAACTCACTTCACCCCTCAGACATGGGAACTGGGGGCCCCTGGGGCTGGGGCTCTGGGAGGGTGATGCCCATGCACAGGGAGGCCTGGCCCAGGAGAAGCCTGTCACGCGGTGCAGTTGGGGATCCCGACACCCGCGCGGGGCACTCACGCTGGCACTGAGGTAGGAGCCTATTTTGCCCAGGCAGACGGTGGTGTTGCAACGGATGGGGCCCTGGTCGTCCCTGGCCTGCAGCCGCGCAAAGTGCTTCATCAGCTCCACGTTGAGGTTGGACTCGTTCAGCTTGGGGGCCAGGAGCAGCATGGACTGCAGGGTGGGAGAGTGGGGATTGTGGGGGGGGCAGGAAAGGGCCCCTGTGAAGAGCGGCCTCCTGGGAAGGCAAGGAGGCCACGGTGGCCTGGGCACTGAGAACAGCAAGCAAGAACCACACACACCTACCAAGATCTGGTCCTGGCCCCAACCCCAGAGACCGAGACATGGACCGGCCCCCACCATGGCAAAATCTGTCTGCACTCCTCTGCCTCCTCTCTCCTGGCCTGCATGCTACCCAGAATGTCACAACACCCCTCCCCCCACACACCCTGTCCCCCGACTGGCTAGGGTTGAAGACACCAGTGACTTCCACGTTGCTAAAGCCAGCAGTCAACTGCCCGCCCTACCAAACTGCTCTGCAGCTCTGACACCGCGTTCCCCCTCCCCCTTGAGACTTGCCTCTGGTCTTCTGGGTGCCTCCCCCACCCCCACGCTCTGTCTCTTTGCTGAGATCTCACTGTTCAGACCAGGAACTCCTCGGGCGCGTCCAGCAGCCAATGTCTGCTCAATGAGGACTACGGGCCACACCCCCACTGCTCACCCCTGCAACTAAGCTGCAGCCACAGCCTGGACCCCCACTGCTGTCTCATCACAGGCTGAAGCCAAGGCCTCTGAGGCCAGGAGTGGGCAACCTCCAAGCCTGGGAAAGGTGGGGTAACCCCTGTGGGTCTGGCCACGCCTACCTTAACCGTCTGCTCCCGGATGGCCGGGTTGGTGTCCAGGAAGCCATGCACGACGTGGGGAAAGATCTGGGTGTTGACTGTTGGCTCATCAAGGTATTGAATGAACTGCTCCATCTGTGGTCCAGGTGGGGGGCATGAGGATGCAGACAGCCTCCCATCCCCACCAGAACCATGGGGCTGCTCGAGGTTGGTTTTCTCCACCTGGTAGGCTCAGCTGACCAGGTGAGTCTCCCAGCCTCAGGCCCGCGTAGGAGGCGAGAAGCAGGAGTGTGCTAGGACGAGCCAGGATGGGAGCTGGAGGTTGTGGCCTCTGGTCTGATTCAACAGTCCGGCTGTGCCACGCCCCCTCTTAGGGCTTCCCCCACCTCTTCTATCAGAGGTAGCACCCCACGCAGATGGCGGCTTGAGCAGGGCCAGTGCATCGGCAGCTGGAGATGCTGCTGGGAGCTTCCAGGTAGTGCTGCCTGGCTCACGAGGGCCCCACACTCAATCCTATCCGTCCCATCTGATGCTACCCGCTGCCTGGGCGCACATTTCCCCCACTCTAGACAGCTAGAGCAGCAGCCGGGAGGTGGAAGGGCCCGGGGCCTTCAGCCTGGGCACCCCAAAGCTGCCAAGGAGCCCTGCGACCATCTGACTTGCTGAGAAGCAAGTAGTCACCTGCCTGGGCCCTCACCTGGGGGTGTGTCGAGGGAAGGCATTTCTGGGGTGCCCATGCAACCCAGCAGGGGCTCAAGCCAGCTGTCGGGGACAAGAGACGAGGCAGGGGTCTCCCCGGCGGCCAGGGCAGGTCTGGGCAGGGTAGAGGGACAGGGTCTGGCGGCAGCCCCCACCTGCTGAAGGAGGCGGATGCGCATAGCCCGGTCGGGGGATGAGAACATCTTGACCACCACGGGCACGACCTTCTGCTGATACTCCTCGGCGCTGAGGAACTTGCCCACCTGCAGAGGAGCCAGGAGGTGGCTCAGCTTCCCTCGCAGCGGGGGACAGCCTCATGGGGTGCATTTTACCTACTCGGGCCACTGGTTGGCTTCCAGGGTGGGGAGGAGATGCTGGGGGACCAGGTGGGGGAGGCAGGTGTTTCCTCAGCAGCCCCTTGGCCCATACTCCACCTCGGCTAGCCCTGCCTTTAACCTTTCTGGGTCAAGACCTCTTTAGAAGCTTCTGCCCCTTGGGGTCATATGCACACAGGATTCTGCCTACAGTTTCTGGGGGTTCCCAGCTATAAAAGGTTTGCTTGACGCCCTCCCGTCACCTCACGCCCAGTCCCTTCAGGAGAAAGGGTTCTCCCAGGGTGGACAGAGCTGAGAATGGCAGGTGCCCATCTCAGGGTGGGCTGGGGTCTGAGGAAGGGGGAAGGATCGAGATCCTAGAAGCCAGGAGAGCTGAATGTCACATGGTCAGAAGAGAGGATGGGAAGCGGGGTGCTGAGCAGATCCTCCCAGGGGCCCCGAGAAGCACTGTGCACAGGGCAGACCAGAGGGGCTGTCTTAGGAAAACGGAGGAAAAGCTGCAGGCGCAGAAGCAAGCAGTCCTTGGAGAAGACTGAAGGCATGGGATTCCCCCTCCCCGAGGACAAGTAGTCCCCCAGCCTCCCTACAGCAGGTCAGTGGCCCTGGCTGCTGGAACCCCTCCAGGTCAGCAGGAAGCTCCTCCGTGTGTAGCTGGGGTCTGCTCTAAGCAGGCTGCCCTCAAGGCCTTCTCTTTCGCTGTCCACATCCACCTGGTCAGTCTGTGGGCCCCGCGGTACCTGAGGCTCCCGCCCTTCCAGATGGCCCCTCGCTGTAGCTCCCGACCCAGTCACCTTGAAGAGGGGTGTGAGGACAACAGCTCCCGCGTTGCCAAACTCAAAGGCGGTCAGCAGCTGGGGCAGCACCTTGTGCCGGCAGAAATCCTCTGGGAAGGAGTCCAGGCTCTTGCTCAGCTCTTGGAAGAACTTCTGCTTCTCAGCTGGCTCTTTGATCTGGGGGAGCGAGGAGAGGGCAGGGAAGAGGAAACCAGTCTGTTAAAGCCCCCCAGCCACAGGCCAAGCCTGGGGGTCACCCCAGCCTGAAGGAGAACCTAAGCCCGTGGGCTCTGGCTTCAAGCCCCATCTCCCTCTTATAGGCCGTGTGAGCTTGGGCAAGGCCCTCGGTCTGCAGCACGCGATCATAACTACACCTAGAGTCCACCAGGGAAGGCACGACACCCGGGCTGGGGCCTCAACCAGTCAGTGACTGTCATTCCTGCCACTGCCACCAGACCTGCCGCGAGGAAATCAGCCACTGCAGGAGGAGCCCCTTTATCAGCATTGCCTCGACTCGACACAAGGTAGTGGCCATTCAGCATCACCCTGTCACACAGGAGCTCTGAGGCTCTGGCAGGCGAAGGGGCCTACTCCCGGCCCTGGCTGAGTGGGGTGTCCCTACAACCCCACCTGGGTGGAGAGCTCGGTCACTGGGGGAGGGCAGGGATTAGGTGCAGTTGCCCCCCAGACTTGGTCTCCCACTAAGCCCGAGCCGGCTCCTTTCGTCTTCCCGGCCTCCTGCTGAGGCTGGCCCACAATTCGAATTTCCTGAGCAGGACTGCATGCCAGGAAGGATGACGTGCTCAACCTGACACAGGTTAAATAATCCTCCCTGCAGGGGCCTCCCTGGTGGCACAAGGGGTTAAGTCTCAGCACTATGAAGCTAATGGCAGCCACTGTAGCAAGAGTTCAATCCCTAGCCCTGGAGCTGACCCACATGGCACAGCAGACGTCTCCTAACTCACCTGCTGCTCCCCTCAGCAGTGTATTTCAGTCAATCTGCCTGTTCTGCTCCCCACTCTGTCTCTGGGGAATCCTCTCACCCTGCCCCCATATACCTCTGGCTTACATCCCAGTTCTTTTTTTTTTTAAGATTTATGCATATAAGAACTGGGGTACAGGCCAGAGATGCAGGGCGTGAGAGGATTCACCAGAGACAGAGTGGGGAACAGAACAGGCAGACTGACTGAAATACACTGCTGAGGGGAGCAGCAGGCAAGTCAGGAGAGGTCTGCCTCGCCATGTGGGTTGCTCCCTGGCTGGCCAGGGACCAAACTCGTGCTGGAGAAGGTGCAGATTACCTCATAGTGCGGTGCTTAACCCCTTGCACCACTAGGGAGGCCACACCCCAGCTCTTGTATGCATAAATTACAAAAAAATCTCAGCTTCCCTGGTGGCACAAGGGGTTAAGCACAGTACTATGAAGCTATCCGCAGCTATGCAGCATGAGTTCGATCCCCAGCCAGGGAGCTACCCACATGGCATAGCAGACCTCTCCTGTCTCGCCTGCTACTCCCTTCAGTGGTCTACTTTGGTTGATCTGCCTGTTCTGTTCCCCACTCTGTCTCTGGTGGATCCTCTCACCCCCTGCACTTCTGGCCTGTACCCTAGTTCTTGCATGCATGCATAAATAAATCTTTAAAAAAAAAAATCTCGGGCCTCCCTGGTGGTGCAGCGGTTGAGCACTGGGTTGCGAAGCTGCCCGCAGCCTCTGCAGCGCCAGTTCGATCCCCAGCTGGGCCACCGGAGGAGGGTCCCACATGGCGCGCAGACCTCTCCTGCCGCCCGCTGCTCCCCTCAGCAGTGTACCTCGGTCCTTCTGCCTGCTCTGCTCCCCGCTCTGGCTCTGGTGAATTCTCTCACCCTCCTGCGCTGCTGACTGTACCCAGTGCTTGTATAAATAAACAAAAATAAATATTAAAAATAAAATAAAATAATAAAAAATAAAAAATAAATCTCCCTGCAGCTTTACGAGGGAGGTATCAACAGAGAGGGCAGGGAGCTTGCCAAAGTCACAGAGCTAAGCAATGGGCAGGGCAGGGTCTGGCCCAGCCATCCAGCAGCTCTGCCGTGCTGCACCCCGTGAAGAGGTGCTGTCTTCCCCCTTTTACAAATGAGGAGGCTGAGACTCAAAGTCCCCAGTCAAGAGCAGCCAGGCAGGGGTTATAACCTGCTCCTGCTCTTCCAAAGTATCTGTGTTCTCTGCCGTAGCCTCATGCTGCAGCTGCCTGGCCCAGGAGGAGCAGCCTCTGCGGGGGGTGAGGACCTGGTTGGCCCTAGAGCGGCTCAGTCCAGTGTGGGAGGCAGGCAGGCTTGATGCTCTGACAGCAGGTTTTCGGGGGACAAGGTCCAGAGAAAGGCTAAGCCACATCCAAGGTCACTCTTAGATAGCTGCAGCTGGGCTCTCTCCTGCCTAGTGTCGGGAAGGGGCCCCTGGGCACTAACCCCCCCACATCCTCCTGGGAACTGGCCAGAAACAGCCCATTTTCCACAGGGGGCAGGGGGCGTTTTAAGATGAGCCCAGCAGAGCCGGCCAAGCGAGGAGAACTCGAAGCGACAGTCCCTGCTGCCCCACACTGCCCAGGAGGCAACAGGGCTCCGCATTTCCAGCAACTTCTCTTCAAGATGCCACATGGGTGGCATGGACCTGTGCCATCAAGGTCTGTGGAAGTGTCTGTCACCCTCCCAGACAAGGAGGTCCTCAGTCACGACTCTACGTGCCCCACCAGGGCCAGGTCAGAGCAGGTGTCCGGCGCAGAGCCGCCCTCCTCAGTCCTACAATGACCCCGGGGCCCGCTGAGACTACTGTTAGCCCACTTACAGCTACAGGAGCTGAAGTTCAGATAGCTTAAGCAGTGGCTCCCTCCTCACCATCTTTCCATATGCTTCTGCTGGAGCACCCTCCTGTCACCAGGCCCATGGCCTCTACCTGCATGCGCTTCAGTCTCAGCTCAAACGTCACCCTTGGGAGAGTCCTTCCCTGATCACCCCAAATCCATGCCCTTCCTTCTCAACCCTAGCCCCATCCCTGCGAGTACTCACTTCCTCACTACATGTTTTCTACCCCTCTCTTCCCAAGGGACCCCAAAGGTGGGGGCCTGGTCCATTTACTCCCTGCTGGTTGCTTGAGCAGGGGTCTAGGTGTGACTCTCCCACCTCCCCACCCTCTGTCCATAATGCCACCTGGCCCTGGGCCCCACAACACCAAGGTTAGGGCCGGAACGGACATGCGGAGTTAGTGGATGCCAGGAGCTGCCCTCAGCACCCACAGTGCAGACCCCTGGGGCCCACTCCTGGAAAGCAGCCACGAGAACCAGGACTAAGCTCCAGCCCAGGGAAACCCAGTGTCTGAACCCAGATGAGCCCTGATTGCCGTCACGGGTTCAATTAAGAGGGAGCTCACAGGGGGCCTCCCTGGTTGTGCAAGGGGTTAAGTCTCAGCACTAAGAAGCTATCGCCAGCCACTGCAGCAAGAGTTTGATCCCCAGCCAAGGAGGTGACCCACATGGCGCAGCAGATCTCTCCTGTCTCCCTGCTGCTCCCCTCAGCCGTGTATTTCAGTGGATCCGCCTATTCTGCTCCCCACTGTGTCTCTGGTGAATCCTCTCACCCTCCCACACCTCTGGCCTACATCCCAGCTCCTGTATGCATAAAGTAAATCTTAAAAAAAAAAAAAGGGGGGGAGCCCACAAAGCGGGCGGGCCAGGGCTGAGGGGTGGGTGGGCACTCACTTGAATCTCCTCCAGGAAGAGGTTGGTCTCCACAAAGCGGTTGCTCATGAAGCCACCGGGCGCGCGGCAGTTCTGCAGGAAGCGGGCTGGATTGGGACGCACCTTTGGGTTGGCACCGACCAGCTCGCAGTAATGGGGCACTAGTGACCTGGGGATCTGAGAGAGCAGGGTAAGCATCAGGGTAGGGCTGGCTGGCAGGCAAGGCAGGCAGAGGAAGAGGGACACTCACCTTTCCGGGGTTGCGCAGGGCGGCAGCCCGCGGCAGTGGCCCGTTGAAGACTTCCCAGATGAGGCAGCCCAGGCGCCACATGTCGGCGGACCTGAGACAGTGTCCCAGAGCTGTTCAGGGCCTGCCACCCTCGAGCACAGGCCACCAGGCTTTCCTCACTGCCTGGCGGATCCTCCCCTCGGCCCCGAGAAGCAGGTTGCCATGCCCAGTTTGACAGAAAGGAACTGAGGCTCAGAGATGCCAGGTCATCCACCCCAAGGCCATCCACCCCAGGTCACACAAGTTCCAAGTGCAGAACCACCTAACCCCAAGCTGGGTTCATCCTGCCCCACTGCCTTGAGGATGCTGCGCCCTACCCCCGCCCCCCAAGCCAGGCAGCAGAGAACTGCCAGGTGGTTCAGGGGTCCCGCGGCTGCAGGGGCCTCCAGAAGAGGGCAGGTTGGGGCAGGCCGCCCCCAGTCACCCACCACTTCTCTTTGACGGCTCTGCCACTGTTAGCAGCCAACTCTGGGGGGTCGTACTGCTCAAGCTCGGGGACACCCTTGCTGGGGAGGCTGCTGCCATTGCCCTGAGCCGAGTACATGTAGTCCAGCCCGCCAAGCTTCCACTCTCCAGCTCGGTCCACGAACACAGCGGCCATGCAGACATTGTTGTGGATGAGGCTGCAGTCATTGACCAGGAAGCTGAGGGCTTTCTGGGGGCAGAAGAAGCCATCACACCCCAGTACCTGCAGACCCCCCACCCCGATCTCATCACCACTGCCCCCCTTACCACAATCTGGTGTAGCCCCCAGGAGAGTTCCAGCTCTTTCAGGCCACCAGCCTCTGCTCGAGCCTTGAGGTACACTCCCAGTGGGGTGACGGCCTCAGTCACCACATGCAGGCATTTGTCTGTCTGGAGAAAGGGACGGGGGATATCGGGGCAATTGGGGGAGAGGAAGGGAAGATGAGAGACACAAGGGGGAAAGAGAGGTGGAGGTGGGGAGTTCAAGTCCCAGGGTGCTGAGGCAAAACAGGTGGACCCTGAGGGGCAGGGAGACAGGAAGGGGTGACTGGAAAAAAGTGAGGGGCAGCCCCGGGGCAGCCTGGGTAGCAGGTACCTCCAGCCCATCGATGTAGGCCAGAATGTTGGGGTGCCGGAGAGTTTTGAGGCGCTTGAAGGCAGCTTTGGCCACCTGGGTCTGCTCTTCGGAGCCGGGCTTCACGTCGTGCACGAAGATGGACACCGGGCTGCCTGTGGCCTGGGCGAGAGCAGGGGGTGGGCCGGGAACGGGGCGGCCACTCCGGCGGGCCTGGGTCTCCCGGGCCCCGAGCGCCCCCAGGGCGGTGAAGGGCTGGAGGGAGGGGCCGGCGGCCGGGTCTCGGCCCGGTCAGCCCTCAGGGACCGTCCCCGGCCCACGTGACCCCGGCTCCGGCCGCCAGTCCGTCCCTCGGTCCTTCCGCCCGCCACGTCGGCACTGCCCGGCCCCCTCCCCCGGCCCGGCGCCCCGGAGGCTCCGCGGCCACGTCAGACCGGGCGCGACGCGGCGGGACCGGCGGCGCTGACTAGGCGAGGCCGAGGTCGGCCGCGGCCTGCGGAACGGGGCGGCGCTCACCTTCTTGCGGCCGCGGTGCAGGGCCCAGGGCCCCGGCGGGCCGCCCTCGGGGGGCTCCGGGCTAAGCTCGAACGGGAAGTCCCGGACCGGGTCCCGGGCGAAGAACCACATCCTGCCCGCCGCCGCCGCGGGCTCGGGCGCCTCCGCTCCGGGTCCTCCGGCCGCCCGAGCCGGGGCGGGGCGGGGCGGGGGCGGGGCTCCGTCTGGGGGCGGGGCTCCGTCTGGGGGCGGGGCCGGAGCACGGCGGCCCCGCCCAGCACCCGCCCTCCGGGACCCTGAAGTTACCGGCTGCGCGGCTCGGCAGGTCACCCCACTCTCCAAGCATCTACGTTCTCATATCTAAAATGTGGGTGGAAGGGGCCTCCCTGGTGGCGCAAGGGGTTAAGCACCGCGCTATGAAGCAGTCCGCAGCCTCTGCAGCACAAGTTTGATTCCCGGCCACCCAGGGAGCTACCCCCATGGCGCAGCAGACCTCTCCTGTCTCCCCGCTGCTCCCCTCAGCAGTGTACTTCGGTCGATCTGCCTGTCTTTGTTCCCCACTCTGTCTCTGGTGGGTCCTCTCACCGCACAACCCCGCCCCCCGCATCTCTGGCCTGTACCCCAGCTCTTGTATGCATATATGAATAAAAAATCTTTTTAGGGCCTCCCCGGTGGCGCAGCGGTTGAGCGCTGGGTTGCGAAGCTGCGCGCGGCCTCTGCGGCGCCGGTTCGATCCCCGGCTGCTCCCCGGCCACCAGAGGAGGGTCCCACATGGCGCGCAGACCTCTCCTGCCGCCCGCTGCTCCCCTCAGCAGTGTACTTCAGTCCTTCTGCCTGCTCTGCTCCCTGCTCTGGCTCTGGTGAATTCTCTCGCCCTCCCGCCCTTCTGACTGTACCCAGTGCATGTATAAACAAAACAAACAAACAAACCAGCAAAACAAATAAATAAAGCATGCCTCTATAAAAAAAAAAAAAAAAAAATCTTTTTAAAATAAGAAAAAAAAGAACAAGAGGGTGGTGCAGAAACAGCCCCTGCTGTCCTGGGCCCAGCAGGCCTGGTTTTCAGGTCCACAGGGGCAGCCGATTCCCACCTAAGGTTAGGCCTGAGCAGTACTTGGGCCCTGGTGAGGAAGAAGGTGCAGGCTGGGCAGGCCTCTGGGCAAAGCGGGGTGAGATCTGTGTGACCTGGGCAAGTTACTCTCTCTACCTCAGCTTTCTCATCTCTCAAATGGGTAGAACAACTGTATCTACTGCCACTTCTGAGGTGTGGCAGGCTGAATGACATCTTCTCAAATATGTCTATCTTCTAATCTCTGGAACCTGTGGACAGGTGACCTTGCATGACACGAGGGACCTTGTTGATGTGATTAAGTTAAGCACCTGGGCTGGGGAGAGTACCCTGGACATCCGGGTGGGCCTGATATAGTCACAGTGTTCCTGATAAGACAGAGTAGGGAGATCACAGTGAGGAGATGTATCCACAGGAGCAGGAGGGTGGAGTGATGTGAGGAAGGATTCACCAGCCAAGGAATGCAACTCTAGAAGCTGAACAAACAAGGAAACAGATCCCCTAGGGTCGTAGGGAGGTACATGGCCCTGCCAGCCCCTCCATTTTCGCCCTCTGACATCCCCAACAGTGAGGTAATACATGTGTGTGTGTGTTTTTAAGATTTTATTTATTTATACATACAAGAGCTGGGGTACAGGCCAGAGTTGTGGGAGGTGAGAGGATTCACCAGAGACCGAGTGGGGAACAGAACAGGCAGATTGACTGAAATACGCTGCTGAGGGGAGAAGTGGGCGAGTCAGGAGAGGTCTGCTGCGCCATGTGGGTTGCTCCCTGGCCAGGGATCGAACTCATGCTGCAGTGGCTGTGGATAGTTTCATAGGTTGCGTCTTAACCCCTTGCGCCACCAGGGAGGACCCATGTGTGTTTTTTATTTTATTTTATTTTTTTTTAAGATTTATTCATTTATTTACGCAAGCACTGGGTACAGTTAGAAGCGCCGGGAGGGTGAGAGGATTCACCAGAGCCAGAGTGGGGAACAGAACAGGAAGATTGACGAAATACACTGCTGAGGGGAGCAGCGGGCACGACAGGAAAGGTCTGTCGTGCCATGTGGGACCCTTGCCTGGTGGCCAGGGATCGAATCAGCACTGCAGAGGCTGCGGGCAGCTTCGCAGCCCAGCGCTCAACCCCTGCACCACCAGAGGAGGCCCCCATGCATGTTTTTTTTAAGCCACTGAGTTGGCAGTTACTTTTTACAGCAGCTTCAGGAAACTAAAGCAAGAGGCAAGTGGTGAGGATTCCTGCACTGATACATACAATTCCTTCAGCATTTAGCACAGAGCGAGTGTCTAGAGTGACGTCTTTTACATCATTCACAGGACTTTTTATAATGGAAAACTGGAATAATCCAACGTCCACAAGAGGGGGTTGATTCAAAACTCCGTCCACACTATATTCCACAGCAACATGTATAAGCAAGTGGCTGCTGTCTGGGTGTTGATGTGGAGAAAGGCTGGTCACGTGGCAGCTGTTTTCTGAGTCCACCCTGCATCGGGCACTGAGCTAAGAGACACTTTCATCATCTCTTCTGATCCTTATAACAAAAGGGAGGATCAGTCCCAGTCCAGGCAGGCAAGAGAAACCACAGAGTAATTTGAACTGGGAAAGCCTACTCCAAAGAGTTGTGACCTGTAACAGGACTGCGGTGACAAGGGACCAGCTAGTAAGAAAGAAAGACAAATCTAAGAATATAGGAATAGCAGATGTAAGGTGCGACTCCCACCCACGGGGCTGAACGATGCCCCCATCCCACCCAGGTCTGAGACACACAGGGGTTAGAGAGGGAATAGCTCTGGCTTAGAGAGATTGGAAGTGTTGCACAGGCTCCATGGAACTTGCTGGAAAACTGCCCTCTAGGGTGCTAGGGGAAGCTGTACTTGGGGAACTGTCTCCCAAAAGGCACTCTTCTACTCGCAGGTGGGGGTGGGTGCTGCTGGAGAAGCCGCCCACCCCTCTACCCTGCAAACTCTGCCACCCAAAATAGCACAGCAAACCAGGATGCAAAACCTGCCGGTCAAGAAATGGCTGTCACCACCCTCTGCTGGCAAAATCTAGCATTGTGCCAGCTGGTGGAGGAAGACACTGTAAAAGGCATAGATTCATTTTCAGAGAGCAGGCAACCCTGGTGAGTTCGGGCTGCGAGGTAATGCATTAATAACTAGCACAGAACCATTTTAACAACCGAGGAAGCTGAGAGGAAGCAGCACAACCACCTCTAGGACTTGTTGGGCCTTACAAAGCACTTAGAAGGCAGCTTGCAAAATTATCCATTCACATCACCCTGGTAACAATTTCACTAACCACGAACGTGCACAGGCTCGCCAGTGTGGGGGAATCCAACGCCAGGGGTCCCCTCCAGGGTATGGGAATTACAGGAAGATCTCGTTTTGTTGTTAGGTTGGAAATCTGAGGTTGCTATTTGTAGGTCAGAAATAGTGAAATATTGACAATTTCATACAGTTCAACATATTTTTAAAAAAGATTTATTTATTTATGCATACAAGAACTGGGGTACAGGGCCTCCCTGGTGGCGCAGCGGTTGAGCGCTGGGTTGCGAAGCTGCCCGCAGTCTCTGCAGCACTGGTTCGATCCCCGGCTGCTCCCCGGCCACGGGAGGAGGGTCCCACATGGCGCGCAGACCTCTCCTGCCGCCCGCTGCTCCCCTCAGCAGTGTACTTCGGTCCTTCTGCCTGCTCTGCTCCCCGCTCTGGCTCTGGTGAATTCTCTCACCCTCCCGCGCTTCTGACTGTACCCAGTGCTTGTATAAATAAATAATAAATAAATGAATCTTTAAAAAAAAAAGAACTGGGGTACAGGCCGGAGGTGGGGGGGTGAGAGGATTCACCAGAGACAGAGTGGGGAGCAGAACATGCAGATTGACTGAAATACACTGCTGAGGGGAGTAGTGGGGAGACAGGAGAGGTCTGCTGCACCATGTGGGTCAGCTCCCTGGCAGGAGATCAAACTTAGGCCATTGGGGCAGTAACGCTGAGACTTAACCCATATGCCACCAGGAGGCCCAGTGAGTGTGGTTTTATGACTTTATTTGATTAGTGGTTAGTTCTCATCCACATTGTTTGCAAACTTTGTAAAGTGGGGACAGGTGCATCGGTAACCAATGCTTACAGCTTGTTTAGGGGATAATCACCTTCCACTATGTTTTCTGGGGACAGCTGCTCTGGATGTGATGTCTGGGCCTCTGCCGTTTGACCCAGACAATTTTGTTAAGCCTGGTGTCAGTGCGCACAGCTGGACCGCCCATTTCCTCATCCAGACCTCCAGATTCCTGTTAGTGCTGGAGGGCCGCCTCCTGACACCCCCTCCTGGCGCTGAGAGTGTGGATGGTGTGGACTGAGGCCACAGCCTACCTGCGCAGAAGGGCCCCTCCTCTCACCAGCCTGCTTTACGGGAGCCCTTCTTTTAGGCCCAACGGGGAGAGGAGCAGTGTGAGGTATTGTGGGAGCAGGGAGACCCAATTTAATTTTTAAAAGTGGGGCCTCCCTGGTGGCACAAGGGGTTAAGATGCAGCCTGTGAAGCTGTCTACAGCCTCTGCAGCACAAGTCTGATCCGCAGCCAGGGAGATACCCACATGGTACAGCAGACCTCTCCTGACTTGCCCGCTGCTCCCCTCAGCAGTGTATTTCGGCCAGTCTGCCTATTCTGTTCCCCACTCTGTCTCTGGTGGATCCTCTCACCCCCCATGCCTCTGGCCTGTACCACAGCTCTTGTATGCATAAATAAATAAATCTTAAAAAGAAAAAAAGTATCTGGTTGTGCCTTGTCCTAAATCTAAATCTTGAGAATTAAAGAAAACATCTAAATATCGGCAGAAATGTGTGTGAATAACTAAGGTAAAAGTTATGTTGCCTTGATCCTTCTTGGTGTGCAAGGGGTTAAGTCTCAGCATATGAAGCTATTGGCAGCTACTACAGCACGAGTCCAATCCCTGGCCCCTGGCCAGGGAGCTACCCACATGGTGCCGCAGACCTCTCCTGTCTCCCTGCTGCTCCCCTCAGCAGTGTATTTCAATGGATCCGCCTGTTTTGCTTCCCAGTTCTTGTATGCATAAATAAAGTAAATCTTTGGGGCCTCCCTGGTATTGCAAGGGGTTAATACCCAACCTTTGGAACAATCTGCAGCCTCTGCAGCATGAGTTCGATTCCCGGCCGGCCAGGGAGCTACCCACATGGCGGGACACACCTCTCCTGTCTCGCCCGCTGCTCCCCTTAGCAGTGTGCTTCGGTCCATCTGCCTGTTCTGTTCTCCTGTTCTGCTGATTCCTCTCACCCCCTGCATCTCTGGCCTGTACCCCAATTCTTGTATAAAAATAAATAAATCTTTTAAAAATAATAATAACAAAGTAAATCTTTAAAACAATTAAAAATAAATAAATAAATCTTTAAAAAAAAATACAAACCACGCCTCCAGGTGCAAAGAGTCAAGCCCACAGCCTGCAGGATCTCCAGGAAGCGCGTCCTATTGCCGGTTCACCCGGCCCAACGAGCTTCCCATTCCCCACAGCAACATTTGTGTGTGACAAATGTTTGCTGGGAGAAAACCTCCCCTGACAGCTGACTCCTGTGGGGAGACCGAGAAGGAGCCCTTGGCTTGAGCTGGGGAAATGGAGCCAAGAGGTAGGCACGGGCAGATCACCGAAAGTCCCTCCTGTCAGGCTGTGGAGGTTGATTATCTGGAAGAAAACAGAAAACCAGGCTTGGGGGAACCTGCGGAGGGGCACTTCCTTTCGTTATATTTATCCCTAGATATTTTATTCTGTTGATGCCATTGCCAGTGGAATCGGGGGCGGGGTTGGTGCCCAGCGAGGGAGGCCTGGGCAGCCGGGAAACTGCTTGGGGTGGGGAGCGAGGGAGAGCGAGGGACAGGAGCTGGGGTGCGAGGGCCGGGCTGCAGGGCGGGGCGGAGGCTGCGGGACCGCCAAGCGCAGGAAAGCGAGGTGTGTTTGTACCGGGGGATGCCACTCTGAGCCGGGCTCCCCAGACCCTGGGGGAGCGCAGCTTGCCAAGAGCTTCCTGTCTGGGCGGGTTGCCTCCTGGAGCCCCTACCCCAGCGGGTCAGACCAACAGGAAGCAGCGGAGGGGCGATGTGCGGGGCAGGGGAAGAGGCAACCTCTGCGAGGCGACCATCACGTCCAAAGGGCGTCTTCAGGAGCCCAGGAGAACAGGGGCCACTCCTGAAAAGCCGTTCCCAGCCGCACTGCACCGTCCGGGAACGTGGAGAGCAAACCACATTTCCACAAACCACATTTCCACAAGGGCCTCAGGCTCTGCCCCCAGACCCTGCGCTGAAGAACTTCCCTGAAGGCCTGTGAGCCGGGCAGGGAGAAACAGGGCGGACAGCCGCCGCCCGCCAGCGTGCAGACAGGCAGGGAAACGCAGCGGCCCAGGCCTCGGGCAACCACACGTCGAGGCAGGTGTGTGCCGGAGGACGGCGCGCTCAGCCGCGGTCTCGGGGGTCCTGGCTGTGAGGGTGACACAAAGATTAGAAATCACGTGCATTTGGGGTCCTCCCTGGTGGCGCAAGGGGTTAAGCACCGCACTAGGAAGCAATCCACAGCCTCTGAGCACAAGTTCGATCTCCGGCCCACCAGGGAACAACCCACATGGTGCAGCAGACCTCTCCTGACTCGCCCGCTGCGCCCCTCAGCAGTGTGTTTCAAGTCAATATGCCTGTTCTGTTCCCCACTCTGTCAAATAAGTTCCTGCTATGAGTGAGACCATCCAGTATTTTTCTTTTTCTTTCTGGCTTATTTCGCTGAGCATGATCCCTTCCAGCGCCATCCATGTTGCTGCAAATTGTTGTGTTTATCTTTTTTGAATGCTGAGTAATATTCCATGGTGTATATGGACCACATCTTCTTGGTCCAGTCATCTATTTTGGGCATTTGGGTTGTTCCCATAGCTTAGCTATTATAAATAGTTTTGCCATAAACAGGGGTGCAGGTGCCCTTTGAATGAATGTTTCTGTGTCCTTTGGGTAAATACCTAGGAGTGGAATTGCTGGATCATATAGAAGCTAGTTTGCGAATTTTTTAAACTCTACCTACCACGCTAAGCAGCCATGCCATTCCTATATAGTCACCCAATAAAAATGAGTTTATTTCCCCACAGACTTGTATACGCAATTACCCCAAACTGGAAATAAGTCAAATTTACATCGACAAGTGAACGGGGGATTCATACAATAAAAACAAGCATTGAACAAGGGTATTTGGTGTTATGGAAGGACATTGCATGCTATACTGCAGCCATGCAATCCATGCACTAGATGGCAGCAAAAGCCCATTCGTTTGCAGTTGTGCCGTCCAGCTGCTCTTCCAGGTGCTCTGGCCTGGATCTCCATTTAAGGAACTGAGAGGCCGGGAGACAAGAGGTGACAACCTGTTCACCAATTTGTCCGAGCTGGGAGCCTGGGTCTAACTCATCTCCTAGGTTTTCTGGGCTTTGGAACCGTTAACCCAGGTAGACACTCCCAGATCCTACACCCCCCTCCCCGCCAGGTCCCTCATTTCAGTTTCACCCCTTATTGAAGTCATAAATCTGCTGTCCAGGTCCATACCAACTAGCCCCTGACACTGAGCCCAGTAGCTTAGCACAGAGGAGGCCTGGAGGCTGGGAGACGGTGGTGCTGTCGTTTGAACTCGGGTTTGCTTCAGCCACCTCCCCTGCTGCGGGCAGAATGGTGAAATCCGTAAAAACCCTTTGGACAACCGGAGGGCTAAATAAAGGGCGGGACTGGGGTTTTTGCTTTTCAAAGGTTTATTTATTATGCATACAAGAGCCGGGTGTAGACCAGAGGTGCTGGCAGGGTAAGGGGATTCTCCAGAGATGGAGTGGCCCTTTGACTTGCAAAGAAATGTAGGGGTGGGGAGCTGTGTGGCCTTTCTTCACTCCTCCAGCGCACCTCATGCCTGCACTCCCGCCTCTCCTGTGTCTGCCTTTCTGGTCCTGGCTGACTCTGATCCTGCCCCACGCCGGGAATCTCGCAGCCACTAACCCCCAGCCCCTGCTCCCTTCGTCTCCCAAAGGTCTGCACTTGCAGGGAAGCTTCATGCTCTGGAAAAACAGGGAGTCCTTTCTCTACGACACGGAGACTTGACACCACGTAATACACACGTGACCCCAGAGGACCGTGGTGTCCATCTAGTCCAGCTCCTCCCATCACCAGAGCCAAGGCCACCTTGTGCTAAGAGCCCCTATTACATCACTTCTGGGGAGAAAAGCTCTTGCCCAGGGCCTGCTCAGGGCGGGCAGGCTGGGTTGGTCCACTGCTCACCTGACCAGGGTTCCATTCCTAGGCTTCTGCCTTGGTCACAGGAGATGTCAGCACCTTTTCCCTATTTGCAAAACAGCCTTCTTGCTAAGTGGGTTCAGTAATGTAGGGAAAGCTGCTCACTGAGGACCCTCCGCTGGGCGTGGCCAGCAAAAGCTCCCCATTGGGAAACCCTTGTGGGCCGTGTCCACGGGGTCTGGGGCCCCACCCTCCTACTCCCAGGCCTGGCTGGCTTCACCGTGAGCCTCGCCCACCCACCTAGGATTACAGTCGGAGGTCGGAGTCCAGAGGGCTCTTTGTAAACTTAGCAGCAGAGACTGTTAAGGGGGCATTCCAGTTTCATTCACAATTGAGGACAACAGGGGCCTGCTGAACAGGGTGACCCTGTGACCAGTCTGGGGAGCAGAGATCTTGTATCTTATGAGGGTCATTCATAGAAGCGATGGAAACACCCTCCCCACCCCACTTGTGTCCTTTCACCCCCATAGGCCCAGCTTACAGCCCTAACAGTTGGCAGGGAGGGTGGAAGCTTAATGATCTGGGCTTCTTCTGTAGGGTGGTTACGGGGTCTTTTAGGTCATTCACATGAAGAGAAATCAGGGTTCCTTGCACTTACTGACGCATGTTAAATAGGAAGAAGGGGAGCACCCCCACCCTGCCCCAAATGGTCATCTACTCCCCAACTAGACTTATGGAAATTTTTTTCGACTTATTTTTGCATACAAGAGCTGGGGTGCAGGCCAGAGATGTAGGGGGTGAGAGGATTCACCAGAGAGTGGGGAACAGAACAGGCAGATCCACTGAAATCCACTGCTGAGGGGAGCAGCAGGGAGACAGGAGGTCTGCTGCGCCATGTGGGTCCCCTCCCCAGCCAGGAATCATGCTGCAGTGGCTGCTGAGAGCTTCATAGTGTTGTCTTAACCCCGCCTTGTGGAAATTTAACACACAGAATAATGACACCAGCAGAGTTCGTCAACCTTTATTAGGATGAAATGTGAATAGGTAGCACCCTCCACACACTGAAGACTTGGGGGAAACCTGAAAACGAAGAACAAGGCAGGTACATTAGGTTCCTGCAGAAATGAACAGCATGGAGCATGGCGGCCGGAGATACAGCCCGGGGGTCTCAGTGACAAACTTTTGCTCAGTTCCCGGTATGAATCTCGGTAGACCGCGTACCGCCACGAGGCGGAATGGATTTGAGGGGGGTCCATGACTAGTGACCCTTTCCTCACCCCTTGGTATGCAACTATACAACTCATCTCTTGCTATGTAGCCACGTCCCTTCTGACCACGCGGTTGCCAATGCAAACCCACCTGGAACCTTGTAGAAACTCAGTGTATTTAAGCCCCTGACTTCCTACAGACTCGGCTCAGCCTTTGGATGTGAATCCGCTGAGTCAGCCCCGGTGCAATAACCCTGCTTCTTGTGAGCCCTGGTGTCGTTTCCCTTCCTCCAGGTAACAAAACAGACCCAGGGTTCTGGCAGTTTAAGCTACCCACTTCTCCAAGCTATTTTGACCAGCATCTTCATTGTGAGCCCCACAGCCCTCCATCTTACTCTGAGTGAAACAGAGCCCCCAAAGCAGAGGCTGTGGTCAAGCAAAGACGCCGCAGGGATTTGAACCCCGTCCTGGAAACCAGGAGTGCCAACCACCAGCATCTTTTGCTTTTTTTTTTTTAAGCTAAGGAAAGGCCAAAAAGCAAAACCTGAGAAAACAAAAGATTTTGTTTTCTCAGGAAAAGAAAAACCTTACAAGCCCTACTGAAGAACACTGGAGAAGCTGCTTCAGCTAGGCTGCTAGCTGGCCAAGTCTGCTATGGGCACCTGAAAAAGTCTTAGCAGAGAATTTTTGCAATCCCACCCGACAGACCCTCCTCGGCTCTACAATGCCTAACGGCCACTTGCCCACCCGACAGTGTAGCTGTAACGTCATTTCTCCACTTACTGGTGTCAGTCTGTCTCAACCACCGGGTAGCAGTGCTGTTTTACTGAAAACAGCCCAGTGCTTTTTTAGTTGTGGCTTTAAGAACGTTAACCCCCTGCAGGCCAATGGACGCCCTCAGCACCGCTGTTACCTTGAAACAAGATTATGGATCAAGCCCGCAGGGATCCAAGCTACAGGCAGCATCGAGGTGAGGGGTGCAGGGCCTGTGCTAGGCCAAAGGCGGGGGGTGGCGATGTGGCAGAGAAGTTGCTTGTGGGGAGGCCTTGCTTTTAACAGGCTTCTGGAAAATCTAGGGAAAAGGGGTTGCCCGCTCTCCCCCGCTGCAAGCATCACCCGAGGGTGATTACGCGCTGCCCTAATGGCCGCCTGGTAACTACTCAGACCAGCCCGGGCGCGCACAAAGTACTCAAGCCCGCCTCGATGCTCCCAGAAATAAACAGCCTCGGTTCGTATCAGCCGCGGAGGCGACTCCTCACTTCCACTAGCAGGGGGGCTACGAGGCAGTTTTGATTGTCCTTAGCACAAGAGTGCTCTGGCGTCTCTCTCGCCACGGGAAGGCTCCAGGGTTGTCCTACTTTAAGTCTTTGGTGCCTTTGGTGAGGGGTACCTGGAAAATCTTAAAAAAAGGCTTAGCGCCCACCTCACCCCTCCACCCCCAGGCCAACAAACAACTTGCTCACATGCTGTTGACGCCAGCGTGAAGCTGCAAGTCTTATTTAACGCTCCTTGACCCACAATGGATCTGGCTTGCTATGGAAATACAGAAAAAGTTTGTTCACCTGTTGTCCTCATTTTGTCCAATGGTGAATTCACAACTGGAAGCTCCTTCTACCATCTGCAGAATACCATCTGAAAGAACTAGCGGTTCCCAGTCCCCACATTTAAAATGGAATATCTGGTTTGTTTACTTAGAGTAAATGAAACTATTTGTCCTTACTGGGGCTGGCTTCTCTGGCCCTTCGCATACGTCTGCTGTTTTGAATGTTCCTGCATGTAAGAATTAAGACCAAGGGAGGGGGGAGAGAGAGACCCACACAGACAATGCACTAAGATCACTGAACTGGTAAACATTTCCACTTGCCAGTTAAATTTCCTGAAGACTGCTGCTTGTTTGGAACTTATTTCTTGTCACTGATTTTAAGGTTGCATCTGGAAAAGACTAAAGGCTTCAGTGCCCTCCCCACCCCCCTACCGGAAGTGAACAAAAAACTTTTTACCTAAAGCAGCACAGCAAAAGGTACTTTGACTTCAATCACAAACATGAATGCTTAAAGATGCAGAAATTTTCTCAACACTCAGCCTTTATCACTCAGATGGATTTTCCTTCAACAATCACTACTCCAAGCATTGGGGCAACACAACTCTTAATCATACTCCACTCCAGTCGTTTCAAAATGCATTCTAACAGCAGCGGGGCAGAACAGTACTGTATTTATTACTTGCCAACAGAACACAGACCTGAGGTCAAGACAACTGCTTTCTCTGTGTAGTCTGTAAAAAAAAGCTAAAACAAGTAAGCCCCACCCCCTCCGCCCTCTCCCTCCAAAATCAGGGGGGGGAATCGAGTATGCTGAAAGACTCACTGCAAGATCTCACACACTCACTAACAGAAGGCAGAGCCAAGCGCTTATATGCAAGTCAAAATCCTGAACAGCTTGATGAAGGATGAAATGAAGCCTCTGAAAAGGAAAATTCTTTAAAAACCCACATGTCCTCCTCCCACCAAGCGCCTATATAAAAGGCCAACAGTGTATAAGCATTTACGTTAACATGCAAACTTTGGAATTGTGCAAAAATATTACTGTCGACTCGGATACCTGACTTTCTGGAAGCAAAGTGTAGGTGTAGTTACCTGTTATTCTGATCATAATCTCCCACCTGTCTAAGGTATTTAATTCCTTATTTAGAGGGTCTCTATTGCCTTGTGCCTGGAATTATTAAATGCTCATCATTTTACGAAGGATGAAATTTTTATTTCCTGCCTTAAAGTTAAATTCCTTCTTCCGCTCATTTCCTGATCTTGTCCATTAAAGTGTTCGCAGACAAAGTTTCTGAAAGATTAGAGAAGAATCCCCCCAAGATTGCCCAACACTAACTACAGACAAACAATATTTTATTTAAATAAGGAGACAGCTTTCTAAAAGTATACATTCACTAGTAAAATGTTTTATTATTTTGAATGATTAAATGTTTTTCTACAAAATATACATCACAATACATTTAAATTTTAGCAAGATGAACATCTGGTTCTGGTTAACAGTACATTATGCTGCCGGTTTTTAGAGATTCAATACTGAACAATCTGTTACCTTATCATTAAGGGGCTCATCCCTTAAGAGGCTGTAAGGAATTACTTGCCTCTGCGCGAGGTGGTGCTGTTCCACCACAAAGCCCCACAGGCACAAGGCCCAATTTCACAAAGGATGCGAAAATGACTCAACTCTGGAATCCCCTAAGGGGAGGGACCAGGAAAATGGCCACCGACCATGAGACATGGCCATGCGATTCTACATTACCAGCTCTTATAAATAAGGACTTATCCCTAACATGCAATACTGCAGATGCAAGTTAAACTTATCTGTTAACAGCTGCCTGCTGTTTTCTGCTCCCAGGTGAAATGAAGCAACTCTTCTGATAAGAGAAACCTGTCTGAGGCAAACGAGAGATTGGCAAACAGCACAGCCTCCTCTCCTCTCCATCCACAAGATCCCACTCATCTCATTTCAGCTTCTTTTATTCCAGGATTAATGTAGTATTATCGCTTTCATTTCATTTCGCTTTTTAAATTTTGCTTTTGTAAAAGCAGTATTGAGATGGACATTTTGATCTTCATTGTATTGGCTCATCAATTCGTTACTTTATTTCTCATCGATTCATTATTTTTGTGGGCACAGCTGGGTAAGCCGTAACTTTAAAATGGTAGATTCCGTTAGCTTTAAATTGGTAGCTTGCTTTTTTTTTTTCTCATTATGTAGACAATGTGTTCATCAGGAGGTAAGAATTTCAAGGGTTATGCTTTTTCCCCAATGGAGGTAGGAAATAGAATCTTTTCTGCCTTTTACTTATCATTCACCAAGGAGTTGTTCCCTCTCCATCTAGGCCACCATATTGCCAGGCTGGGTATGACTCAGAGGATGTTATCTGAAAAAGGTCTACAGACAAAAAAAAGGTTTCCCCTCCCCTCATCAGCAAAGCCCACCCTCTTTTGTCAGTTATAATTTACAAATACTTAAGAGGCAATTTTTAAACACATGACAAAAAATTTGAACCATACCTTAACATCTTGTTTTGCAGTCATACAAAGGAAAAATATTTTTTCCTACACTAAAAAAGAAACTTGCTCATACACAACTAAAAATAGAATCTTACTTGATAATATAAAAGCTACCATCAGCAGAAATCCCTTCAGGATCATTAAGCCACTCCTTTGCTCTGAAGCTCCTATAGTAGCATTAAGTTATACTTAATCACCTGAAAAAAATTCCAAGAGAGAACCGCACACTACCATATCCACGCAATTTTAGTGTTTAAATATATTCCCAAGAGTTTACTAGGTCAGCCCAGTGAGCTAGACCAACCCCCAATGCAGTGGATCTTCATGAACTTCCCCCAGATGTCCAATTCAAAAATTGGGGGGAGAGAAGGCCAAAAACTAGAGGATTGGGAGTTACTTGCCAACTTGTAAGTTGAGATTTCTTTAGTTTTTCCATCCTAAGTATTTAAGTTCTCTGGCATGAATTATCTGAAATCATAAACTAAACAATTACCTAAACCCCACCCTCCCAATCCCAAGAGGTCACTGCCAACTACTATGTGGCAAAATTTGCCCCTCCCCTTTAATAAAAGGCATTTTTTTTTTTTAGAAGTCACATTTGAAAACTTAACTTCAACATCTGGCCTAGTCAAGAGCTTCTGAAGTTCTCCTGAGATGACTGAATATGAACCAAAGCTGCACTGCGCTGTACATGTCAGCTTCAGCTGGTATTACTCTTCCAAGGAAAAAAGCAGCTCCAGTCCCTGAAGGTGTTGGTGCCAACAGCATAGCAGTGCACGCCTCTAACCAATCTGCCAATAGTACTAGAGCATCTGTGGAAAATCTTAGAAAAAACACATTTTCTCCCCCACCCTCTTTCCCTGTGAAGACCACCCAAACTAATTCAAGTGTAAATAACAAGTTTAGGGGTTACAGATACTTTAAAAATCTGAGTAAGGGGTGGAAAAAAAGGATTACTACCAGCCATTTCTCCAATGGACAGCTCCGCCACAGACCTCAAAGTGAGAGCTGCTTCATGCGCTAGTGTCTAGAAACTGTAAACCTGTGATGCTGTGTTTATCCTGATACTGGATTTTCATTCTGTTACCTTGAGTCATTGCCTTTGAGATTCTAGGCAGACCTAAGGGGAGAAGAACTCAAGACATACGTTGCCCCCCGCCCCCACAAAACTCCACCCCCAAGATAGACACCCAAACTCCACAGAAAATCTGGGGTGAGCACAGTCGATTCAATTTTAGTGGACGCGCTGCCGAAGCGAGCACGAGGAGGACCGTCTGTTCACAAAACTAACGCTCATCGCCCCAAAGGAAAAATAACTGCTTACAAAACTTGCTGAAACTTTGCCTCAAAGTTCTAGGAACCTCATTTGGTCTCCCTCAAATCGGTTGAAAGTAAACGGGAACTTGCCATCTACCACTCCTCCGGGCCTTGGCCGTCTGCCCTCAAAAGCTCCAGACAAGACGCATGAGAAAACAAGCCTGAAAGAGAGAGACCTGCAACACCGGCCGCCGGCCCTCGCTCCCGGCAACCCACGTTCGTCCTCGAGCGCCCCGAGAGCACGGCAGCAACCGGTTACCATACTCGTCCCTACAGAACTCGGCAGCGCCGACCGCACGGATCGTTACCACACACTGGCTCGCCCGGGCCGGCTCCGGACGCCGCTGGGCCGCCCCCTAAGCGCCTCACACCGCGCCGGCTTCCCGCAGCCTCTCCTAGCTTCACCGCCAGACCGGCCAGGGCGCCTTCCTTCTTCCTAGCTTCCTTCACCACAGCGCACCGGCCTCTCCTATCTTCACCACGCACTGCTGCTCGGGCGCGCTCCTCAGGCCTAGCTTCACCACGCCGGCTCCCGGCTCCTGTCTGCCGCTCCCGGCCTCCTAGGTGCACCGAGTCCGCGTCCGCGTCGCGCCTGCTCAGCTGCCAGTCAAGGCCTAGTCCTCAGGGTTTACATCAGCTGAGCTCAGTCCAACGCAAAACGTCAGCTCGCTTATTCTTGATCTTGAATTACTTCGGCTATGAAAACGTCCTTTCACATGTCAAAGAACTAACTACTGCACGTGAGGCCTTCCAGATCTTAACTTCCAAAAGCCGCCTGACAGCTGACATGACTCCAGTCCTTTTAGCTTTGATTGCAAGTTTCTCTTCCTTCTAGCCTCTGACTAGTCTTCTCTGATGATCCTGCGGCTCTAACAAGTTTAAACGCCCTCCTCTCAGAAGCTAAGTTCTCAGCCACCAAAAAAAATTAAATGGATGGGCTTGTCACACGCACTGATCACTAAGTGTAACTTCCTTAGTATTCCTGTGCCTGTGCTTTTATCCAATTCTGTGGCTTTAAATTTTGCTCCCTTGTTTTTTCCTGGCTCGCTTTTGATTTTCTAGCTGCAATGCCCTGCCTGGACAGTGTTCTCAACCTTCTGTCTTCGTTTTCCACTGACTTTGTATCTGTGCCCTTAGTCGCTTTGATTTTCTAGTCTGTCAATACTTTCCCATCTTTCTACCTCAAAGGTTTAATTTGTCTTTTAAAAGGCGTATATTTTTTCTATCTTCTAGTCTTCTATTTTCTATCTATCTTCCGTCTTCTATTTTCCTATCTTCTATTTTCTAAATCTTCCATTTTCCTATCTTCCTATTTTCTTCACCTTCCTGTATGTCTTCCGAAGTATCCACTTGAAATCTCTAATCTTCTTTCTTCTAATTTTTATCCTACCACTCCCAGTTAATATTTCCGTCGATTTTTTTAGCAAATAATGCCGCTTAAGATCGACTAGGCTTCAGATGACGCAATCTTTGCGGCGCCACTAATTTGAAGGTCTCGAGTCACCTTCAATTTAACTTTTTAAAGTAGCCTTTCAAGTATTTTAATCCCCCACAACTTTAAATTTAGGTTCAATAAGTCACCTAGCTTTTAACGTCAATGTTAAAGGCTGCCGTTCAACTTAAGGCTCTTTTAATTCCGGACTGCGCAGCCCCGTCTCTCTAGGCAATGTTTCCTTTCAACTCCATGAATAAGTTTCATCTCAACCCCCTTTATGATCTAGAAATACCCTTTTTCTTCTCTCTTTCTTTCTCAAGCTACTCTTTAGGTAAGTCTTCATTTCTCTTAACATCTATGTTATCAAAATTTAGGCTATTATTCTAAGCAGTAGCTTAACAAATATTTTCACTATTTTTCCTATATCTGCGCTAGTTTTCGCTTTTTAACAGAAAAACTTATCTGCCGTCTCCCCCCGCCGCCTGCGCCGTCTCTGCGCTCGCTGCCTGAATGCCTGCCGCGGAGCCGGGGGAGGCGTATTTATAGACCTAGGACAGCTCACCCCGCTGGAATGCGATAACCCTCCGCAGCTTTTGTGAAGGAAGCAAAATAGTTCCTGGGCAGGGTTAAAAATAGAAACTGGCTTATCGGGAACGCTTGATGTCACTCTTCGTACGCCGTGTGCGCAGACACACTCAAGGCCCATTAGCAAGTGCATCCCCGCTGAAAACTTAGGCAAAAGCCAGGAAAATTAATTTTAATTTTAACTCGGCCAAAGAGCTCACAAGAACTCAAGAGCCATGGCTGGGGAGTTTTCAAATAGCACCCGAACACTGCTCTGGGGTCCCCGGAGCCGCGGGGGTGCGCCCGGGGCTTTCTGCGGGCAGGTGACGAGGGGCCGGCCGCGGCGGCCAGCGCAGCCCGGGGGCGGCCATCTTGGGGGAGGCAAAATGGCGCTGATCCCCGACGGCCTCCCCGCCCGCGCGGCGGCTCGGAGGATTCATGCCCGTCTCCTCGCGGAGCCGCGTGGGCCGGGGTCGCCGCCGGAGCGTTCACTCTACACGCGCAAACGCGGTTCTAGGCCTCGGTAGCCGCACTCACTGCTGCTGCCTGCCGGGGCCCGCGGCCTCGGGGCTCGCCTTGGACGAGCTGAGTGTCCCGGGGCCGGGGCCCTCGGTGCCGCCCGGGCCCCCACGCTTAGGAGGCCCGACTAGACGTTGTTAAATCGTCCTGGGCTCAGTCTTTCGTGATTTCTGCTCCCGGAGGGAAGGAGGGGGCGCCGCCAGGCCCCCTCCCCCCGCAGACCCGGCACGGCGGCCTTCCGGGCGCTTCTCCGTCGGGTGTTCATGAGCGTGAGGGGGGCTTGCCTAGGGGCTTTCGTGGCCCTTGATCTCGGCCATAGGGTCTGTGGTGTCCCCGCTTTGCTTCCACTCTGGCACTTCACGTGGCGGGGGGCAGGGGGAAGACAACATGGAGGCCGGAAGAGACCTTAACCCTGTTTCGCCGCCTCCGAGAGAGCGTGTGGAGCGAAGCCCTGGACCCGAAGCGACACCTCGGCGCCCCGGGCCTAGCCTGGCGCCGGGGGCTCCCCGGACCCGGTCTGCAGGCGGCGAGGGCGCTGCCCCGCCGGGTCCCGGGCCGCCAGGCGCACAGCAGGCCGGGTGGGGGCGGGGCGGGCAGGAAGGCAGCGCTGCCCCCGCCCGCGCGCGCCCCGCGCAGGGATACGCAGTCGTGAGCCGCCGCCTCCCTTTGTGAGTTGCGAGCGGGGCGGGCGGGCGCCGCCGGCTCTAACCGGCTCCAGCCGGTTCCCGCCGCCCCCGAGAGCCGTGGCGGTTGGCGCAGTGCGTCACTGCGCACGCGCGCCCGGTGCCGGGTCCGGCTGTGGACGTGGGGGCGGGGACGCCGCGGGCCGGGGGCTACCTGGGCGCCGCCCGGCGCGGGTCCCGGCCTTCGCTTCCGGGCCGGGGCCGCCTTTCCTCCCGCCCGCCCACGTCCCCCGCCGCTGTGGTCGCAAAGTCACCCTGTAATTAAAGAGGGGCACGTGATCCCCTGTACTCAGCAGTTGGCGTGTTTATTGCTACAGCCCTGGGGGTGCCACGGGTCTCCCCAGTCCAGGACCGGCGAGGAAGGAGGGGCCTCACGCCCACCTTTCTGGCAAACGGGGCGACTTAAGTGGTGAACTCGGGGTACAGAGGGGGCCACAGCCTGCGCGCCCCTCCTCCCGCACCGCGAGGCCTTTGTCCTGAGCCTGCAAATGGCCTGTGTTGGTCCCCAGGGGTAGGCCCCAGCGGCGTCGCGTAGTTCGGGGGCACCTAAACAAGGACCCAGTTTGTTCGGTGTCAACGTCCAGTTTCTAAGGCCCCTTTGGCGCCTGTACAGGCTGCTGGTGTGAAAGGGTCGGGAGCCGCCCTGGGGGCTCTGGCAGGCACAGGTTCTGTCCCATGTGCTAACCTCCCCCCTCCCGGCCTCTTCCCAGCCCCCCAAAAGATGGGCCCCTTTGAGAAGCCGTTCTAAATGGACCCTCCAAAGCTGTCCTTGTCTCCTCTCTCCCTCCCTCCCTCCCTCTCTCCCTCTGCTCCCTCTCAGTGGAATATTCCTGAGCTGCAGATGGCTCCCTTCGGAAGGAGACTTGGTGTTTGCTCTGAACTGGAAAGTTTTTAGTAGAATGTCAGTGCTGGATGGAGGAAAACTGAATCAGGTCACCTCGTTTGACAAAACGGGGATTTGGGAGCCTAGGGAGTTTAATTTTAAAAGCAGACGCAGCTAATTACTACCAGAACCTATCCTTGAGTCCCTGAACTCTGACCTGGGGTTCTGCTTGCTCCCCTGGCCCCCTGACCCAGCACTGTCAGCCTCCCCACCTGCATTTTCTTCCAGGGCCCCTCCTTGGGTTCTATCCCCACCCCCGACCAGCGAGAAATTACTTTTAATGCTTGTCGGTGTTGATAAACTATAGTCAACCATATTTTCATAGCATTTTTCTTATACTGTCAAAGTGACTTTGTGTCCTGTGATTAATTCTCCCTGGGTTTGAGGAAAGAAATTGAGACTTTGAATGTGACTCAGCACTCAGGATCTCTTATGCCAGCCATGGCTTGCCAGAGCCAGAAAGAAAATTCGAATTTTTTTCGCAGTTGCTAAGTGAGAAATAGTTTATAGACGTTTATGGACACTGGCATTTTTACTATTTAGGCTTATCCAATTGCTGCCTTCATTTCTCCTCGCTCTTGCCTCATGAAACAGTGTCTGCCTGTCTCCAAAATAGTCCAGATTCCTTCCTGCTCTCTCTATATAGTGAATCTGTTCTCTTCTAGAAGATTTGTTTAAACAAAATGGACTAAAATGGCCATGGCACTTTTCTCTGCCTGCATCCAGAGCCTTTTAACTTCAGAATGACCACAGCTGTTCTCTTCACTGGTAACATCACTGATTATTCTCCTCCTCCTCAGTTTCAAACCTAACCTGCATTTGGGTCTCAGGACACAAATATTAGAGGACAAATCCATTTCAACTGTTGGTTCATGCGTCCCACTCTCCACCCTAAAAAAAACCCCAGGCTAATAATAGGAGCCCTTGGTTCTCCTTTCTGGCCATCACTCTGACAAACAGCCAGTGTCCTTGGGCACTAACCCAAATACCGTCAGTGGTAATTTTCTTATATGTACAATGAGGGGTGCCAAGCCTAGCAAATACAGTAAACAAAGAGATGGAAGCGAATGTGGAAGGTTAGGTGTCCTGGAGGTGGGCGCTGCAAAAGGCTAACGTGGCAAAAGTTTAGAATCAGGCATCCAGACCTTCTGTCAGCCAGGCCCTACAGAATCCTCCAGATTCCTGTCAAGCCAGAATCCTCCAGTAAATGCCAGACACCACTCCACCTCTTCCCTTTTTAGCATAGACCTGTCAGGCTTTAATTAAGAGAGAAGCTTCTAAGGGTTTGGTGTCCAGAGGCCTGTCTGAGTGAGTTTTCAGCCACACCTGGATTCCTCTCAGGCCTCTTTTGTTTGATTTTTATCTAATTTTAAATTACAGGAGACTCTTCTGGAAATGCAGGTCAGAAATAAGAGGCATGGGGAGTCCAAAACAGGTTTCTTGTTTTCTAAAATACTGTAGGATTGCAGCTCCCAGCCCCTTCCTGCCGCCCACCTTCCCAGACCTGATCTCTGAAACCATGACTGAACTCGTGATTTGCACTAATCTCTCCTATCTCTCTCTGTCTCTGTCTCTCTGACCAGTTCCTGTGGCAGGAAAAACCCAGAAATGATGTAGTGATACAGGTCAGAGCTCTGTGATCTAGAAGAGAAAGCATTTTTTCCTGGGGATTTTGGACAGTTAATAATCTAAAATCAACCGTGAAACCCACCGGACACACCCATTACCTCGGAGAGCTGAGGGCAATTCCAGCAAAAACAAGTCATAGAAGCTGGAAGTGGCTGTTGGGCAGAAGTAACAGAGGCTCCACGGGCACTGAACATCACTAGGCAGAAGAGTACAGGAAACATTATCCTCTTGCCTCCTCAAGAGAAGCAACCATCTTCGAAATGTCCATCCACTTAAAAGCAAGGGTTCCTGGTGGGGAAGGATTTTCTCTCTTGAGTTCCCCACCCCCAGCCCAAGAGCTCACTGCTCCTAGTTCCCGTGCTTAGTTCTTCACATAATGTCCTGGTTCCTGGGCCCAGCAGCCTGTTGGTGGATCTTTCCAGAAGACCTGGCTGAGGAAACCCAAGAGTCGCCCCTAGGCTATAGGAGGACAGACAACAAAGGGTAAAACATGACTCTGCAGAGGAGCTGCTTGAGCCCCCATCTTCCCGCTTCAGAGCTCTGGGAGGCTCCTTGGCTTCCTCCAGAATTTCTATACCTCCTGTCCTCAGGCTGTCTACCCTCATTCTGGCCTCTCTTTGGGGACCTCTTCTTGGCACTTCAGTCGAAACTTCCTGCTGACCTCCTCTCCTCAGCAGAGAACAGTCTGCCACACTTCCTTGGCCCCTCCATGGTCCCTGGTGTGCCGGCAGGACCGTCAGCCCGGTGGACAGCTTGATTTTCTGTAACGCTGCTGTGCTATGTGCTTTTCATGCCCCATCTCCTTCCAGGCCCCTCTGTCACCTCTAAACAGATGAGGAAACTGAGGCCTAGGGATAAGTCTCTTGGTACCCATAGGGCCTGGCATACAACAGAAGCTCAGTGTGAACTGACTAACCTGTAGCAATGTTCACTACAGTAGTAATGTAACTGTGTAGTAACAACTAAACCTGTATCTTGGAATAGTGTCTTTTGGAATTAAAACCTTACATGGAACAGTGAAAAGAGCATGTATGGGTTGATGCTCACTGACCCCGTAACTGGTAGCCACCCTGGGAGAAGACTGTGGAAGGATAGTCATTCCCCGTCCTGGACTGTCCTTCCAGAGACTCTCGTGAGAAATAAACTGTGGTCATGTGGGGTTTTCAGCAGTGTGTGTCTGTTGTTGACGTATTGGAGGGTGTTAGAGAAGGAGGAAGAGACGTGACAGAAACGCCACTGCACGTCAGGATGCGTGAACTCGCTCTGAGCTGGGCTGCGTGAAAAACTGGGCACTCTTTCCTCTCTGAGGAACTTCTAGCCAGTGTGATCCACAGAGGCAGGAGGAGGCCTGAATGTCCCCTGAGCTCTCTGGAACTCCAATGACTTTTTACCTCCAGCCTAGAGGTCATTTGCTGTCTTGACGCTACAGTCCAACCCCCCTGGTGCTGGGGCCTCTGCTTACTCACCCCTGGAGCCTGCTGAGTGGACCTTCCTCAGTAGCCTGAAGGAACAGGAGGCTACTCAGTTGAGTCATATCATATTCTGTGCCCTGATCTGTGCAGTCACCCTAGAGGTCCAGGGATGTTTCCCCGAGCACCACCTCCCAGGATGATGCTTATGAAATGTTTCATAGTGCACATGCTGTCTGATGCTTGTTTATGTGCCAGCACATACAAAGGGGCAGAGGTCACCATGCCACAGGCATTTTTTCTGAGGTACATTTCTCAATACAGGCCAGGTAGAAACAGAAGCCCAGGGCATATGGGTCCCCCTGTGGGGCTAGGGCTCTCGCAGGGCCATACAGTGACTGAAGTAGAATGAACCTTGAGCTCCGGAGGTGATGGGAGCTCAGCTAAAAGCAGGGGAAGCAGAAAGGGAGTTTTAGAATTATCTAGAGAGGGATTTTGGACTCTATGTTTTGGGCAGAAGAAATGACTTCAGAGCTGGGAGAGGCCCTGGCTCTGAAAGCATTATGTGGCGGCTCTTTGCCAGGGAGCTGAGCTGGGAGAGGTGGGAGAGGCAAGGGCCCTGGTGTCCTTTGTCGCAGCTCTGGCCAGGGGTCATGGAGGCCTGGATTGGGGTGGTGGTGGCCATGAGACAGAAGAAGCAGAAATTTGCCTCCTCAAAATAAGTCTTTGGCAAGAGGTTTATTTCATGGGAGAGACTCTGAAGCCGGGTGGAGGTTGCTTCTCATGTTTATCTGTAAACTTGTGTCAGGGCCTCTCCCAGGAGATCTTTGATCTACTATAGTTTTCTGGTAACCTCCCTAAGTGACCTTCCCTTTCTCTCCTCCCTGCCCCCCCCAAGTTCCCAGTCCTAACTAAGCTATTTGAGATGGTGTCTGAAGGCGCTGGTGAGACACGCAGCCCCTCCCATGGAGACGGGCGGCCTGGCTATTATTACTGAATTCCTTTTTGGCTTTTTCTCTTCTTAAGCTGTCTGATGCTTGTTTATGTGCCAGCACAGAAGAACCCAGAGGGGTACAGGGTGATTTCCCTTGTACCCTGACAGAGGAAAAGTACAGAAGAGAAACCCGAGGCTGTCTGGGCTCCCCACTCTGAGCTCCTCAGCACCCCTGGCACTGCTGTAACTCCTGTTATTTACTCCATGACACATCTGCTTGGAATCTTCCTGACTCCTCAAATGAGGCTGGTTCTTATCACCCTGCCTAGACGTCACTCCTCTGAAAGGGCCTCTGACCGGCATATCCCGAGTCCTCCCAGGTCAGGCCCCACAGTGAGTCTGTCACCACACAGCCTATATTTTGCCGGATGATGTGTTTGTCAGTGTCACTCCCTCACACCTCAGAGGGTCAAAGTGGCTCCAGGTCTGCAGCCTGGCTGGCAGGGGAGGGTGGAGGCCACAGCTGAACCCGAAAAAGATACCCAGAAATCTCAGCTCGCTCTGAGCATAGCCGCAGGAGAGGCAGTTCTGGGCCAGCCCCCTTCCTCCCCCAGCCCTGAACAGAGGTGTGGACACCGTCGGGACTTTCTTTGGCCCCGCTGGTAACTGGACTTTATTGCTGAGGCCTGAGCTCCTTCTGGCTCGGCATTCCTAGGGAGAGCCTAGCTGAAGATGGGAGGGAGCTGGTGGGCAAGGAGAGGGGCAGAGAGAGCCTCCCAGCTCCTCTCTCCGCACAGAAGTCGCTTCTTCCATGTGGGAGCTTCCAGAGCTAGGTCTAGAAAACACTGTCGGAGAGGAAACTGCCCAGCTTGTCCCTGGAAAAGAATGCCCGAGGCGTGGCCCCACCCTGCTGCCCTGTGCTGTGGGGGCTCAGTGTGGAGCTGACCCGGACAACGCGGAAATGACGGGGTGGGGGGGTGGGGGGGCGCTGCCTCTCCGCCCCTTTGTCTTCCCAGGAGCTGGCGTCCGGGGCCTGGGGACAGTCAGTGGGGGTAGCTCCACTTCCAGGCAGCAAGATGCTGGCCCTGCCGTGTCCCAGCCACACTGGCCTCCGTGGCGTCACCATGACTGAGCAGCTCGGGCCTCTTCACCAAAGAAACAACTTCAGACTCAGTAGAGCCTGGGGGTGGGGAAGGCAGAATTGGGAACTGAGCACTGGGAAAATAATCTGGAAGGAAATTTCCAGGACAGTTCTTTGGGCAAAGACTGCAGGGGCAGCCCCAGCATCCACAGAGATTGGGGCTAGAGGGCATCGAAGTCCCCGCGGGTCAACCCCTCCTGAGGCTCCCAGATCTTCATCTCCTACTGCCCCACCCTGATCCGGCCAGAAAGCGCAGTCGGGTCCCCTCTTTCACCCTGTTTGCCGCTGGCCCACTAGTTCACAGGCCATCTGCCAGCTCGCCCTCACTGACATGTCCATTCTCCCTGCCATGGGGGGCTTCCCTTTGTGAGCCAGGTCAAGGCCCCTTTCCTCTTGGGAGCATCATAGTCCATGAATCACCAGTACCCGTGACCACGTCCTTGTTCCATGACTCGGCTGTCTCACCTGGAGCTATGGCAGAGACTCTTATTCATCCTGGTCACTTAACATCCTGAGAACAGTCTCCAGTCTCTTTGCTGGCATCCACGCAGCCAGCCCAGGCCTGTCAGTCCTCATGTGGCCTCCAGCCAGGGATGGATCCCATTCCTGGGGCTGGTTCCCCAAGGCCCCTTCCCAGTCAGCACTTCCCCACAGGAGTCTGGCAGAGCTTGGCCTCCACCGCCCCGCCTTGGCCTCCACCGCCCCCGCCCCCCCCCCCTACAATCCTAGCACAGCCAGTTCTAGGGGCTGAATGGTGAGCACTGGCCTGGGTCCTGCGCAGCCTTCCAGGGCCTTCTGGCTGTACCCGCCAGACTCAGCTGTGGCTTAGCGGCTCAGGGCCTAGAACCAGCAGGTGCTTCCTCCCTGTTCTTCCACTCATTCTGACATCACCCTCTGTGGCGAAACCTTGCTTTGCCTTCTGGGAACCATGGCTTACTTCCTCCTCTGCACCCCAATCCCATCACCCACTCCATCTGGTCCTACCACACTGTGAGTCTTGCCGCAGTTTGGGAGAGAGTGGTCTGAGAGTCCCACACACTTAGTTCCAGCCTGGTTACCCCACTTGCCAGCTGTGCTCTGTGGCGCTGGCAAGTTACTCAACCTCTCTGAATCAAGTTTATTCCTCCACACAATAAGGATGATCTGCGTAATGCCGCCTCTGGAGTTGTGACGTTATCGAGTTATCAGGAGCTTAGTAGGCGCTTGGCTCACATGACCTGCCCTGGCAAAGGTGGGAGCACTACCACTTATGTGACCTTCCTCCCTCCTTCCAGGCCTAAGAAGGGCACGCACCCCAACCCCCATCTCCCTGAATCTGACAGGAAGCAGGCACATCTCAGGAAGGGGTTAAACACTGGCAGTGACTTCATCCTCTCCTTGGAACAGGAAGGAGGCAGAGAAGTAACAAAGCCAGGCCAGGGAGTGGGTGGAATTTTCCAATGCTCATAAATGGGACCAGTCAGGCTGCTTAGGGAGGTTACCATGGAAACGGTCACATGGGCCAGCCTTTGGGTTATTCCAACCCTGCGGGAGATGACACAAGTTCCGCCTCCTCACTGGCTGCTGCCTTCCTCTTGCCACCGAAACCTGGCAGGGGATTGGCCAGCGCAGTTGCTGGGCTGGCGTCATCTCTGCCAGAACCTGCTGGAAGCTGTTGTTTTGAAGCTTAGGCAGCCGGAAAACAGGCTGCCAAAGATGTTGCCATAGCAACTGCTTTTCTTTCTACCCTCCTTGGAGTTAGTGGTTGACTTCTTTGTGGTTATAGTACTTTTCCAGAGGCTGAGGAGAGTCAGCCATTTTATACTGACCTAAGGAGAGGGGGCCCACACCTTCCGGAGTGGTCGGGAAATTTCTGAACCTCAATTTGTGGCATTGATCTCACCAGCTCACCCCTGGGGGCCTTGGTGTCTTGCTGAGAAATGGGATAGTCATTCAGGGCTCCCACCTTCCAGGAGCAGGGCTCCCAAGCTTGCAAACACTCACTGTAAGACTGCACTTGCCGTGTGTCTTTAATTGACCAGCAGTGACATTAGTTTAAGACGAAATCATCCCTGTACAGACTTGTTTAGTGATGGTCAGAGTCCCCGGAACCAGGGGACACCTTTAGAGTCTTGCTTTTCTGTCGCTAACTCCCTCTGGGATCTTCGGCATTCACATCCCTCCCGAGAGACTCACTTTTCTTCCTGTAAAGGGATCCTGTGGAGAGGATCTCAGGAGGCCTGGTCCATCTCTGACATTCTATCATCCTCAGTTCAAGGCCTGCCTGTTTTTCACAATGGATCTGTGGAATTCAGCATCCTCACAGGAGGTAAAAATGCAGGCAACTGCCCCACTGAGAGCACCTTCTGTAGGGCCCCCACTGCAAACGTGTTAGCTTAACCTCCCTGCAACCTCAGATGGTGAGAATCCTTACCACAGTTCTACCGCATTTCACAGATGAGGAAACTAAGGTCAGAGAAGTCAAAACTTGCCCTCGGTCACTTGGCCACCCAATGGCCAGGTCAAGATGCCAAGCCCGGCAGTTTGGCAGCAGGCCCATGCCAGCGTCTCCCAGGCACCATCTGAAATGAAGAGCAAATGGCCAGGGTGGATTCAGGGCAGGAAAACATCGGGTGGAACAATCTCCAGATCAGGAACCTGAAACCCTGGGTTCCACTCTAGGCTCTGACATCACTGCCTGTTCCTGCCACCAGTTTCCCCAGCTGTAGAAACAAGAGTGACGCCAGATCTCTGAGGGCCTTGCTAGGCTAAATGCTCCAAGCCAGAGAGAGACTGACCCAGAGGAGACGAGAGGCAGCCACACGAGGTTTGGGAAGGAAACCTGGAGCCATGACCCTGGGACGCCCAGTCCATGGCAGCGCCGGCCATCATTTTTCCAGAAAGCAAAATACATTTTAAGACTGGCCAGAGATGAAGTCCTTCCTCTATCTTTGATGTTCTCAGCTTTATGAAACGATGGTAACTGGGGAGAAGCTGGCTAACCCTGTGTCACTATATACAGTTTTAAAAATATTTTATGATAGAAAACTTCAAACATATTAAATGTCAGAATAGGTTAAAGAATAATCACCTGGTCTCAACAATTTCTAACTCCGGCTACTTGCCGCGCCACCCCCCCCAGCGAGCCCCCAATATTATAGGCCCCGGATTATTCTGAAGCAAATCATAGTATAGAAATTCATTTGTACAAACACTTTTTAAAAACATAATCATTAGCCTCTTCACACTTTAAAAATTAACAATACTTCTTTAATGTCTGTCTTCAAATATAGTTTCTCTTAATTTTTTTGTGGTGGCTTATTCGGTTGGGATCTGAGTGGACTCCATGTCTTGGGCCACACGCCCCTGGAGTCTCCGCTGCTTTCTGAAGGTCTCCTGCCATCTTCTCTTCCCTGTGGTTTATTTGCTGAAGAATCTGCATGGTTTGCCCTCGGAATTTTCCACATTGTGGATTTTGCTGATCAAGCCCTGTGGTGTGGCATGCGTAACATATTCTTTTGTCCTCTCTGCATTTCTTGTAAATAAGCCATTAGATCTAGAGGCTTGATGCAATTCAGATTCCTTTTTTAAAAAAAAAGATTTATTTATCCATGCATACAAGAACTGGGGTACAGGCCAGAGATGCGGGGTGGGGGGGGTGAGAGGATTCACCAGAGACAGAGTGGGGAACAGAGCAAGAAGACTGACCCAAGTACACTGCTGAGGGGAGCAGCGGGGAGACAGGAGAGGTCTGCTGCGCCATATGGGTAGCTCCCTGGCCGGGGATCAAACTCATGCTGCAGAGGCTGCGGATAGCTTCATAGTGCGGTGCTTAACCCCTTGCACCAGGGAGGCCCCAGATTCCTTTTTATTTAAAAAAGCAGATATGTTATAGATGGTATTGAAAACACGCAGTTTCAAAATGAGATGACTTGTCATGCCAGCCAGGAAGCTGGGAGCCTCTCTGCTCGAGGGAAAGTCGTCCAGCCATTGTGCTTGGGGTTCCCGGTGCCCCTCAACCCTGCAGAGCTGCTGCACTGTTTTTGCATCTGCTCACTGCTGATGCTGCAGTTCGGGAGCTTCACCTTTAGGCAGGAGAGCTGCTGTCCACAGCCACCCTACCTCTCCGGAACGACCTGTGTGAGAAAGGCCTCACACACTGCCAGCAAAGCATGTGCTTCTCCTGGGAACTGGGCTGCTTTTCCTTGTGGACAAAATAAATCATGTAACAAATTCTGTTCCCCTTTTCTTTGGCTCCCAGGAAGCGCAAAACCCTGGTGGAGGCACAGTGTTGATAGTGATATAGGGGACTTGGTGACCTTCTCCTCAGTCTTATCTTTTAAACCTGCTTGAGTTTTCTCTGGGAGTTGGCTCAAGTTCACTGTGTGTTTAAAAGTTAACTCTAGGGTCTCCCTGGTGGCGCAAGGGGTTAAGTCTCAGCACTATGAAGCCATTGGAGTTGGATCCCCAGCCAGGCAGCTATCCACAGGGGCAGCAGACTTCTCCTGACTCTCCCACTGCTCCCCTCAGCAGTGGATTTCAGTAGATCCGCCTGTTCTGCTCCCCACTCTGTCTCTGGTGAGTCCTCTCACACACACACCCCTCCCCCCATTGCTGGCCTATACCCCATAAATAAATAAATAAATAAAAAGTTAACTCCAATCCTTTGGATAAAAGGTGAATATAAAAAGAGAACAGGGGCCTCCCTGGTGGAGGAAGGGGTTAAGACGCAACCTATGAAGCTCGCTGCAGCCCCTGCAGCATGAGTTCAATTCCCAGCCAGGGGGCTACCCACATGGCACAGCAGACCTCTCCTGACTCGCCCACTGCTCCCCTCAGCAGTGTATTTCAGTCAGTCTGCCTGTTCTGTTCCCCCCTCTGTCTCAGGTGAATCCTCTCACCCACCACATCTCTGGCCTGTACCCCAGCTCTTGTATGCATAAATAAATAAATCTTTAAAAAAATAAAAAGAGAACAAAGTTAATAGAGCAGGACCTGGTTTTCCTGATTCCTAGTTTCAGTTCTTTAATCCTAGGCGGGAACTTCTACAAACACCGCCACGCAAGCGCAGCTCTGAAAACAAGACAGGCAAAAGGTCAAGGTCCAGCCTCCCTGGCTATGTTCAGTGGAGGGGAGCGCCTACCCAGAGCCCAGCGGTCGCGGGTGGGTTCTGAAGAGAGGTGATGGGATAAAGGGAACCTGAAGGGGATGGATCTTTGTTAGGGAAAATTACATTTGAAGGGAGAGTGGAAGGTTGAGAAAAAGTAGCTGTGAGAAGAGGAGATGGGGGAGCTCCCAATGACGGGAAGAACCAGGTGGGCCAAATCAGGGTCCAACGATGTCCTTCTGGGAGGTGGGTTGTCCCCGTCCCGTGCGGGGAGGAGGCTCCTTCCTCCTCGCCATGTGGCTCTCCCACTCACAGGCCATCCAGCCTTGGCTTAAGAGTTTGAAATGTGCAGATGTCCTCCCTGGCCCCAGATTCCAGCCACCTTCTGTGGGGGAGCTTGTGCCGGGGCCCCACAACTTCAACCCTTGGCTTAAGCTCAGGCTGCTTCTGGCTTCCTGCACTGTGTCCTCTGCCCGGGACACCTGCTGGGGGCTGTGCTGAAGGCCTGGGGCCTGTCCTCACCAGGACCCATGGAGTCCCAGGAGAGGCGCCCTACCCCTCCCTTGCTTTGGAGAGCAGGGCACCGTGCTGGGGTGGGGTGGGGAAGGAAGGAGGGAGAGAATGAGAATCCAGCTTCCACAGGGCGCTGGTGAATCAGTAGTCATCACCTAACACCTTGGTCAAGTCCAAACCAGAAGAGGCTCAGCCTTCCTGGCTTATGGGAGCAGAGGTGTGGTCAGCGCTGATGAAGGCGGCCAAGGGCCACCAGAGCGAGGAGGGCAGGGGGACGTGACTCACAGGTGCAGAAGCCTAGAGTACCAACCAGAGGCCTGGGAGTTGGTTTCCTCTTGGCCTAGTCATCATCTAAACTGGGGCACACACACCCCTACCTAACGAGGCAGGGCAGAGCCCTTGGGCACCACCCCTCCTTCCTGCTGAGGTTATCCACCACACCCCTGGCCTAGGGTCCCTAGACCCCCAAGTCCCATAGAGGCACTCTAGGTGCCAAGTCCCATAGAGGCCAAGTGACCTGCCCACTCAGCTCCCAGCCCTGTGCGGGGCACACACACCTCAAAACCCTTTCCTGATGGTGTCAGGAGCAGGCCAGGGGTTCACACTGCACTGGTTCCCTGGGGAGGCTGGAAAAGAGGTGGGGTGGAGCATGGAGCTGGGGCATTGGCAGCGGGCATTCCAGAGGGACTGCTTGGGAACTGGGTGTTCACCAGGGAGAAAGGAGTGTGGGTGGCAGAGGGCTGGGGGTGCAGGGCATGGCTTGTGCAAAGGCACAGAAGTTCCCCCTCCCCCCAACCCTGTCCAAACCCCCTGGTCCAATGCATGTGCACACAGGGCCAGGAAACAAGGGGTGGAGGGGACATGATAGGCAGTGGCTGGAGCTGGGAGCTAGGGAAGGCGGCTGCCTCTCCCGTGTATGGGGAGGGGCTGAGCTGGCAGCCCCTGCCGAGGTGAGGCAGGCGAGGGCTGGGGTGAGGTGGGGTTGCCTCTCGCCAGTGCCAGTGTGTTGGAGACCCCTAAAGCGTGAGGTGCTCAGACAGGGAGAATGTCAAGGTCGTGACTGGAAGACTGGTCATCGTGGGCTGGAAGACTGGTCCGGGTCCAGACCACAATGCCCTTTCCTGTGTCAGCAAAGCTAAGCCTGAGAAGCAGGCAAGGTTAGAAAGGGGGTAGAATATACCCGATAACGCAGAGCCTTGGTCGTGATCGTGAGCCCTGATGAGGCTAAATGCTAAGAGAGTGATTCATTGTCTAGCAACTAACGAGGAGGGGAGGGGGCGGTTTGTATCAATGAAAATGCGTTGCACCGGCACTCAGGATGGGACGCTTGAGCTGGGGCTGAAAAGCCTTGCGTCCCCCGGGTCCCGCTTCGCCCAAACTCTTATTTTGTGTCTGTCATTTCTTTATTCCTCGGTTCTTTGAGATTCCTCTCTCAACCCTGTTCACCAGAGCTGGTCTCTGGCACCAGTGAGAGGGGGCGGGCCCTTGTGCCCCAGTTCCGGTGACTGGGCCTCACTGGGAGGCAGCCGGTATGGGTGTCCAGAGGCCAGAGCTGCGTCAGGAGGAGCCTGGCACAGGAGGAACTAAGGGTCTGGGTCAGCCTTTGCGCCCTTTTCTGCAGCGTCTACCACAAATCCTTGCCTAGTGCCTGGCGGTGTTGCCTCCCTTCTCCAATGGGGCCTCAAGGGTGGTGGGACGGACCCTAAAGCCAAGGCTCCTTCTGGGGGCCTGGAACCTAGGGGGTGAGGCAAGGCTGAACTCACTGTTTCCCGCCCTTCATCCCTGTTTCCTCACACGGACCCCAATTGCTGCTGATTCTGCTTTCTCCACTTCCCACAGCCCCAACAGTCTCCTCCTTAGGCCTGGATCCTCTCCATTCTCCACTGTACACCCCTGCACCCCCTCTCCAATCCTGGGGCCTACCTTCTTTTTAATGCTAATATTGCAGTACAAACCATGAAACACCAGGAAGTAAATTTATGAAATATGGGAGTTTGTTATTTTAAAATAAGCTTGTGATTTTACAATTTTGTAATATTGATACATTTTATAAACAATAAACTGTACCCAGTGGGAGTGAGTAAACACTCAGCCGCAGGCACTGTTTTTCCAGGCTTCTTCTCTACCTTTGCTGGCTTATTTCTGGAACTTGCTTTTGGGGTTAAGGGGCCTCCTTCCACGCATCTATAAATAGCAGTAGGAGGGCAGACCTTTCCTGTCGCGCCCGCTGCTCCCCTCAGCAGTGTATTTCTTCCTCAGTCTGCCTGTTCTGCTCCCCGCTCTGTCTCTGGTGAATCCTCTCATGCTCCAGCGCCTCTGCCCTGTACCCCAGCTCTTGTATAAAAATAAATAAATCTGGGCCTCACGGGTGGCGCAGCGCTTGAGCGCTGGGTTGCGAAGCTGCCCGCAGCCTCTATAGCAGCGGCGTCGATCCCCGGCCACAGGGTGTCCTTCGGTCCTTCTCAGCAGTGTCCTTCGGTCCTTCTGCCTGCTCTGCTCCCCGCTCTGGCTCTGGTGAATTCTCTCACCCTCCCGCGCTTCTGACTGTACCCAGTGCTTGTGTAAATAAATAAATAAGTCTTTAAAAACAAACAAACAAAAAAATAAATCTTAAAAAAAAAAAAAAAAAGCTGGGACGCAGCTGGGCCCCGCCCTGCCAAATGCGAAGGCACCGCGTGAGGGGGGCTGTCGTGATCGCGGGGGTCGGGGCCTCCGGGGAGGGGGTGCCGCCTCCGCTGAGCCCGGGGAGCAGAGTGGCTGGATAGGCGGGGGGCAGGCCGTTCTATGCCGGGCGGGGTTGGGGGCGCACCCGCAGGAGCTGGGATCCGCCTGGTGCAGGGATGGAAAGTGCTGGTGCTGCACCCCCCACCCCGCCCCCCCGCCCCCGCAGCGCCTCCAGAACGCTGCAGGCGGCCTCCGAAACCCGCGGGCCGGCGGGGAGGCAGCTTCCCCTCCTCGGCCCCCAGCGCCGCATCCGAGAGCGGAGCCTTCGTGCCGCGTCCTGCCGGCCCCGGAGGCCCTCTGGGGAGTGCGCGCTGCCCCCTGGGGCTGGCGGCGGAAGTGCAGCCGCTCGGCCCTGGCCCGGGGAGCAGAAGCCCAGGCCCTGCCCAGGCCCCGCGCCAGCCCCGCGCCAGGCCCCGCCGCGCCAGGCCCGCGGTGAGGAAGGGAAGGAGGCAGGTGTAGAATTCAGATTTCCTCTCCTGGGAATCGCTGGGTTTATCGCTGGTCCTTTTTCTCCCCCTGATTACTCTCACCCTCAGCCTCCCAGCTGGAGCATCAACAGGCCTGCCCGCGGTCTACCAGACCTCCTTGGATTTCGCCCGGAACTCCACCCTACCTCCTAAGGACTTAAGCAAAAAGGGTATTTGTTGTATCACGACGCAGAAGTGGGCCGCGGCGGTGGTCTGGCGTGGCTGGCCGTGCTCCTCTGCTGGCTTCCTTCTCAGGCAGGCCTCTCTCCTCACTCGGGGAAGTGTGGGGTGGGCATAGTGAGATGGGCATGCTTGTTAAACTGGTTTAACAGTATTCAAAAACAGGCAGTTGGCTGTGATTTACTGAGGCTGTGGGATACCAGAACTGGAAGGTAGCACAGGGCTTCACAAGAGGTCCCTCAGGGGTATAGCCAAGTTATCCAAATACTAGATTCATCAGACCACCACGAGGCTAGAAGGTAAAGGCCAGGATGAAGGTCAAAGTAAAACAGAGTCAGACGCGGCCAGAAGACAGGCCAGGGGTCCGAAGAGAGAGACACCCCAGGTGTCTGGGTGTTGAAGGTCAGTATGAGTTCAGGTACACTGAAGGGGGGCCGAAGGGCCAGCAGGCTCCCCGCCCAGCTCAGGCCTGACTCACAGATGAGAACAGCCTGACCTTGACCCAGTGCCCATGCTCTGTAGAACAGGTGACTTGCCAGGACCAGCCCATGTGGCCACTGCCCGCTGTCTCCTTTGCTCATATAGGGTCCCCGGTTCTAGCCTTTTCCATTTTCCTGCTGAGCTCTACCAAGCTCTTTTCATGTTCTTGAATCCTTCTGGTCTTTTATGCAACCTATGGGCAGAGGCGGCCAGGAGCTGGGCATTTCTGAGGGATTTGACCTATCTCTGGGGACCCTGGAGATGCCACACCTCCTTTGGGTCAGCTTCCTGGTCACAAGAGCTGCAGTGGCCTGTGGATATCCGGCTCTTCTGGGCACTCCTGTTTCCCTGGCTTGAAAGGAGTCAAGCGAAATGTCAGCTCATCAATGAGTGAGGTCCTACGATAAGTCCCTGGAGTTGCCAGTGTTTCCTTAGAGCCGGGCACCCTCTGGGGAGCTGCACGCTTCCAGTGGCTGGAAGGCTAGGCAGGGGCCATGGACCACAGCGAGTGTGCTAACAAGGCCACAGAGAGGCCACCAGATGGTCCTGTCTACAGGTGGACGGGCACAGGGCAGGAGAAGGCCCCTTGGGCCCGCTAAGCCTGTGTGCCACTCAGGTGAATGTGTAATAAAATGATTACAGATTCATAGAAAGATTAAAAAATAACACAGAGGTGGGTCCCCTTCACTGAGTTCCCCGTTTAATGCCTTACATAGTACCATGGTCAAGGTCTCCCTGGTGGCCTAGGGGTTAAGTCTCAGAGCTAGCACTGCTACAGCCTGAGTTAGATCCCAGCCACATGTGGCACAGCAGACATCTGTCTCGCCTACTGCTCCCCTCAGCAGTGTATTTCAGTATATTTGCCTGTTCTGCTCCCCACTCTGTCTCTGGTGAATCATCTTACCCCATGTACTTCTGGCCTGAACCCCAGTTCTTCTATGCAAAAAGAAAAAAAAGAGAGTACACTTTTCTTTACTATAAAAGAAACAATAGCTCCAGCCCAGTAAGTGGCAACTCACATTAGTTTTGAGGACAGACAGGGAGGAAGAAGGAAGCAGCCAACAGGAGAACTTTCCAAAAGGAGTAGCCACTAGTCAGCCAGGCAGACAGTGGATATGTGGGTCACAGGCCCATTGTCACCAGATGTTCCCAATTTCTGAAGCAAAGCTAGGCACTGAATTTTAACACACAATCAGCTGACTTGCGGTATTGTAACTTAAAAAAGGTCAGATACTGGGGGCTTCCCTGGTGGCACAAGGGGTTAAGAAGCAACCTATGAAGCTGTCCACAGCCACTGCAGCACAAGTTCGATCCCCGGCCAGGAAGCAAACCACATGGCACAGCAGACCTCTCCTGACTAGCCTGCTGCTCCCCTCACCAGTGTATTTCCATCAATCTGCCTGTTCTGTTCCCCGCTCTGTCTCTGGTGAATCCTCTCACCCTCCCACACCTCTGGCCTGTACCCCAGTTCTTGTAAGCATAAATAAATAAATCTTTAAAAAAAAAAAGTCAGATACTGGGCCCCCGCCCCCGGTGGCGCAGTGGGTTAAGCAGAGCACTGTGAAGCTGTCCACAGCCTCTGCAGTGTGGGTTCGATTCCCGGCCAGCCAGGGAGATACCCACATGGCATGGCAGACCTCTCCTGTCTCGCCTGCTGCTCCCCTCAGCAGTGTTTTCCGTCCATCTGCCTGTTCTGCTCCCCACTCTGTCTCTGGTGAATTCTTTCACCTTCCCGTGCCTCTGGCCTGTACCCCAGTTATTGTATAAATAAATAATAATAAAAAAAGATACTGTGCAGGGCAAACAAAATAAGTGTACAAGAGCCCCTGGGCACCAGTTTGGGGTCTCTGTAGCCCCATCATCTCCTAGCAAGTGGCCAACCACTTCCAGCTTCTACCCCACACTGACCTAAGGTGGCTTCATCCTATAGGAGAGAACCTGCCAGAAGCAGGACCTTATCTTCTGGGGTGAGGCCTTCCAGGGAAGCTACAGGATCCTAAGGAGGAAAGAGGGAGAGTCAAGAGCGCTCTCCAAGGAAGCCACAGGAGGGCAGGCAAAGGGGTGGTGGGTTTGGGACGCTCAGGGATACACTCTTGTCTTCACCTTGATCTGAGCAACAGTCTCCAGGCCGGTCACTTCAAGAGTGTGCAAGCTCCCGGGCGCGGACAAGCAGCTGCATGTCGGCGACGTAAGGGCAGAGAACAGTGAGGGCAGCACTGGGAGAGGCAGGGGGCCGGGTGTGGGAGTCCCGCGGCGGAGGGGACAGCTTCCTAGGGGGCCCGGGGGCAGAGCCGGGCCCGTAGGGGCTGCGCGCAGGGAGGGCCTGGCCTCCTGCGAGGCCCGGGGTCGAGCCCCTTTCCCGGAGCCCTGCAGCTTTCCGTCCTTCAGCTTTCACCTTCTACTGGGATCCTACCTGGGACACCGCCTCGCGCCGCCGTAACCGTGGAAACGGATCTCGTGGGCTGCAGGGCACGGGCGCACATCCGCCGCTAGGGGCGCATCGCGTCGCTGCCCCGCGTCGCCTTTCGCCGAGCCACGCCCCGTCCGCCGAGCCACGCCCCGTCCGCCGAGCCACGCCCCGTCCGCCGAGCCACGCCCCGTCCGCCGAGCCACGCCCCCTCCTGCGCTGGCGTCCTGGGCACCCCCGGGGTCTCGGGGGAGCGGCGGGGTTACCCCAAGCTCGGTGCTCCCGACTGTCGCCAGAGCGGGAAAGCGGACTCCCCGCAGGCCAGCGAGGCGCGGCCGCTTAGCCCAGCGCTCTGACGTTGGCTCGGCCGTCTGTCGGGGCCTTGGAGCAACGAGTCCAGTTTTCTCACTCGAGGGGGACACCCCCGCTCAGGCAGAAAGGGTTAGGGTGCAAATTAAGAGAGGAGCCGGTGGGGGGTGCGCGAGTCGGCCAGGTGCGGCCGGATAGAGGCCACGCTCCGGGAGCGCGAGCGGGAGGCAGGAAGGTCCCGGGGGACCCCCCACTCCAAAGAGTCACAAATTCGCTTGGGCTCCAGCTCCTGCGTTTCTCTTACACCCCGGGAGGGGGTGGCGGTGCTGGAGGTGAGACTGCCCACGAGTCCCCCGACCCCGCCTGGCAGCTCCTCAGCCTTGTCCAACACTGGGATTTTGTTTTGGAAAGATAAATACTGAACTAGAATCCCAAAGTAGAATAGTTATGTCATAGATTGTATTAAAAAATCTAGGTCTGAGTCTCAACTCAATTTACCCTTTCAGCCCTAAATCTTTCGTGAAGCCTGGCAAAAATAATTACCTTGCAAGATGGTAAGAAATGTGTATGGGGCCTCCCAGGTGGCTCAGTGGTTGAGCACTGGGTTGCGAAGCTGCCCGCGGCCTCTGCGGCGCCGGTTCGATCCCCGGCTGCTCCCCGGCCACCGGAGGAGGGTCCCACATGGCGCGCAGACCTCTCCTGCCGCCCGCTGCTCCCCTCAGCAGTGTCCTTCGGTCCTTCTGCCTGCTCTGCTCCCCGCTCTGGCTCTAGTGAATTCTCTCACCCTCCCGTGCTTCTGACTGTACCCAGTGCATGTATAAACAAACAAACAAACAAATAAATAAATAAAACATGCCTCTATTAAAAAAAAAAAAAAGAGATGTGTATGACTCTCGCTCCTCACGGCAGTGTGTGTGTCTGCATAAAACCTCAAGTAGGGAAAGCTGGGAAAACCCTGCCCCAGAAAGATAGACCTTTAAGTATTGAGAACTTCAGATCCTGGTGTGGCCTAATGATTCAGACTTTGGAGTGGGGCTGAGTTCAAATCCCAGCTCCATGAGTCACAATTTTGCATGACCATGGGCAAGTCACATGATCTTTGTGGTGTTTTTTTTTTAAAAAAGATTTATTTATGCATACAAGAGCAGGGCTATAGGCCCGATGTGTGTGGGTAAGAGTATTAAATAAATTAACTCAATCGTCATATGAGGAGGTTCTATTATTTCCACTCTCAGAGAAAATTGAGGTACAAAGAGTACGTGACTCAGGCCTCCCTGGTGGCACAAGTTGTTAATTCTCAGCACTATGAGGCTATTGGCAGCCACTGCGGCATGTTCGATCCCAGGCCAGGGAGCTGACCCACATGGTGCAGCAGACCTCTCCTGTCCCACCCACTGCTCCCCTCAGTCAGTCCACCTGTTCTGCTCTCCACTCTGTCTCTGGTGAATCCTCTCATACCACTCCCCGCCCCAACCTCTAGCCAACACCCCAGCTGGTATGCATAAAAAAATAAAATAAATCTTAAAAAAAAACCCACCACAGGAACTCCCTGGTGGCTCCAGGGGTTAAGACGCAGCCTGTGAAGCTGTCCACAGCCTCTGCAGTGCGGGTTCGATTCCCAGCTGGCCAAGGAGAAACCCATATGGCGCAGCAGACCTCTCCTGACTCGCCCGCTGCTCCCCTCAGCAGCGTATTTCAGTCAGTCTGCCTGTTCTGCTCCCCGCTCTGTCTCTGGTGGATCCTCTCACCCTCTCGTGCCTCTGACTACCCCAGTTCTTGTATAAATAAATAAATATTTAAAAAAAAAAGTTAAAAAAAGAAGATTAACAAAACACATTATTAACAAATAAATAAGAGATGCTGAGTTGTGATCCAAATGTGTTTTTTTCAGTTGTCTTTTTCCTTCCTTGAACCTACAGGTGGGAGAAGCAGACACATCGGAGCCCAATCCATTCTCCAGCAGAGCAGGGGGTGAGACAGGAGGCCTGCTGTGCCATTGGGTCAGCTCCCTGGCTGCAGATAGAATTCTGGCTGCAGATAGAACTCACACCACAGCCGTGGTAGCACTGAGACTTAACCCCTATGCTGCCAGGGAGGCCCAGGGTGCTCAGTGAGGTGGGGTGTACAGCCTGTGTAGAGGGGAGATGCCCCACCTCCAGGCCAACTTGGCACACCTCCCCTCCTGCTTCCAGCTGTGCACAGAAGAGTTTATTGCAGTGATGAGCAGGGGCTCCCAGGGGAATCTTGGGGTTAGGCTGGAGCCCAAAAATCCCTGTTGCAACATGCAGACAGTAAAACAGGGTGGAATGCTCTGACCTCTCTGGGGGCGAGGCTGGCCAGTACAGAGTCAGAGACTCAGGGAAGAGGGGCTGCCTGATCCCTTGGGGTCCTCCCTCCAAGTGCCTGCAGGCCCGAATCCCTCCTCGTGCCCACACTGGGGCGCCCAGTCACTTGTTCTTCCCACATCAGGGCCTGTTGCTGGCCTGGTCTCCCACTCCCCCACCCTGCACCTCCTGCCCACGCCCCCTCCCCTGTGTCCATCCACCAGCCCTCCCGGAGAGCCGCCTTTGGCCTGGGAGGTGGAGATAAAGGTCACGTTGAGCTGATCATGGGAGGCTTGGATAGAAGAGTGGGAGCACACCCCTAGGACTAGGGCCACTCTAGGGGGCCCTCAGTCCTGGCATTCAGAACCCCCAAGCTGTCCTCCCTTCCCACAGGATGGCTGATGTGTCTGCTGCTCATCTCTGCACAGGCTCCCCCAGAGGGCGAGGGTGCAGAGGGTAGAGCAGGGGGGCTCTCCGGGGATCGCGCTGTCCCTGATGAGGAAGGGCCTGGAGGGGAGAGCAGAAGGAAGCAGGGCGCCACGGGGACTCGAACCCCGGCCCAGCCACGCTGGGTGTGCCTCCACCAGCGCCTTTTGCTTTTTCCTGCTCATCTTCTCACAGACTCAAAGGTGAAAAGCAAAACCTGAACGCGGCCATGAGCTGCGTTCAGTAAAAGAAACACCTGCGGCGGCTCCTTGCCTCCCTCCCGGGCTCCCTCCAGCCCTGACGCCCCTTCCAGAGAGGCCGCGGGACATGTGTCCCCTCAGCCTCAGCCAGGGGACATGCGTCCCCCAGCCTCGAAGGCTGCGGGCTCCTGTGGCGCAGAAGCAGTTCTGGCTGCGAGGTCCTGCAGCTCCAGGGCAGTGCCAAGGTCTCAGGAGTGTAGAAATGTCGGGGAAGAGCCGCTGCTGCTGCGTAGTAGGGCTGGGGGGAGGGGTTTTACTTTCATTTTATATCTTTTTTTTCATGGCTTGAATTTTTAGCTATGCAGATGATTTGAAATTATAATTTTACTTAAAATTATACTTATAAAAATTTATAATTAAACCTTAAGTTTTGTCATCAGGACTAAGAGAAGCTTCACGCACCCTGCCCTCCCTTAAATGCCAGTGGCCCTTGGGGTTGGCTGTGCCTGGGCCGCGTGGGGCCATGCCCGTGCCCACCTGCCTCGCCTGCGTCCTCCTGTCTCGGCCACCGTCGCCGTCAGCTGTGAGTCCTTCCTGGGAATTGCTGTTACTTGACGATACTGAAGCCGAAGTGCATGCTCCTCTCACCGGACCCTCACCCAGAGCCAGTTGTGGGGCAGAAAGGTCCAAATCGCCAGGGCCCCAGAGGCCAGAAGTGCTTGAAGCCCCCCACCCTGGACCCTTGGCCAGTGCCTGCCCCCAGACCACCCTCCCAGACTGGCTGCCGGTGCGCCCACTGCTCTGCCACAGGCTGTCTCCCCAGGGCCGCGGCGGGTCCAGTGGGAGCACCCCAGCCCTACGAGCTGTGCAGTCCTCTCCCCATCACTCATGGGGAGCCCCCTGGAGCCCCTCCTGCAGCCCTGAGGCACTTGGAAGGCCCTCTCTGGCAAGGTCCAGGTGAGAAGCTGCGGCTCCAAGGGCTGAAACCTGCTCAGATCACACAGTCAGTGAGGCCAGGCTGAACACGGGTCTCCCCTCATCCAGGGGAATCCAGCAGAGCCGGCTCCACTTCACATACTCAGCGCCCCCAGGTCTGGGGACCACCAGGTGGGCTCAGAGCCAGATCTGGGGCTGTCTCAGCAGGGGAGGGTAACCTGCTGGACCCACTGCCCCTCCCCTTACAGACTCCCTTCAGCTTAGACCCCAAAGCAGCACAAAGGGGGACACTTACTCATCGCAGGAGAGAACGGTGCAGGCCATCTAAGTCCCAACCTGGTGAAGAAGCAACAAAGCTCTGGCCTTAACAGACCTCAGAAATGGGGGTAGCAAAACACACTCTGTAAGATGAGCAGAGAATCAATTCAGCACGTTAGTGATCAGACCCTCAAGGCTTGGACCCTGGGGGAACTCAGAAAGCTAAAAGGTGACAGTGAAAATGGCCTCAAGGGGGCCTCCCTTGTGGCCTATGGGTGAAGTCTCAGTGCTATCACCAGAAAGGCCTGAGTTCGATCCCTGGCCAGGGACCTGACCCACAGGGCGCAGCAGACCCCTCCTGTCTCCCTGCTGCTCCCCTCAGCAGTGTATTTCAGTAAATCTGCCTGTTCTGCTTCTCACTCTCTCAGGTAAATCCTCTCACCCCACTCCTGCACCTCTGGCCTACACCCCAGTTCTTCTATGCATAAATAAATACATCTTAAAAAAAAAAAGAAAATGGCCTCAAGGAACCAGAACACATTCCCGGTCAGTGAGCAAAACCAAAAACTATTGGTGTTGGCAGGATGGGGGGACACAGTGGCACAGAGCTGCCACCCGAGCCATCTGAAGGGTAGGGCAGCAGCCCAGGAGCGCCTAGCAGCTGCCCTTCCCTTTGGCCAGTGGGGCACGCAAACCGTGAACAGCCTTGGCATCAGGTGTCTGGGACGGCGTGCTCTGCAATCACGAAAGGCCCACTCCCTGGAACGCAGAGGACCTCAACCAGCTCGGGCGGATTAGCTCAGCCTGGGCGACTGCCCACAGCATAACCTGGTGTGCAAAACACAAATCATCCGCCAGCCACCGCCCTGTAAGGCAACGCCGTGTGTCTGGGCAGAAGGCAGCAAAGAGGTGGGCACAGTTACACCATCGGGACCCAGCAGTTGAAAGTAGGTCCCGAGCCAAACGCAAACGAGCGGACGCCGGACGGGGGTGGGGGCAGGCCCAGGTCCGCCCTGTCCGTGGCAGACAGCGAATCCCCGGCAGAGGAGGGACATTCTTGCCGGGGGCTCGCCATGTGCCCACTGCGCTGCCCAAAGCTGGGGACGCAGAGAGAATTGGACTGGGGCCGAGGCCGGAACCACACACAAGGATGGGGTGGATTCTGGGGAACTAAAAAGCACCGGGAGGGGACTGGTCCGACGCGGGGCGGGACGGAGACCACCTTCTCAACCGCCACAGTGTTTGCACAGTGACCGAGACTTAAGCCATGAAGAAAGGGGGCCATACACTCTAAAAAGCAGACACCGTCAGCTCAGTTCCTCAGGGAGCCATCTGTGAAACCAGAAATTGATTCTAATAATCAAAATTAAAAAAAATTCCCCATAAACAGTTAAAAAATGCAATGTGTACGCTTTAAATAAACGGCCAGCTGTCGCCACGCCCTGCTGCCCTGCGCCATGCCACCCGGCCGGACACAGCGGGCTCCATCGCCTCACCCGCCGCGCCGCACTGTGAGAAATTAGGGTAACAAATTCTTCCCAAACACAGATGGGGGTGCATGCGGAGCCGTCCTGAACCTGAACCCTATGTGCCCCCGGCCCCTCTGCCGCTCCTGGCTCCACCAAGTCCCTTCCCTGCTGGGGGCTTTGCTAGGACGCCCTTCCTTAGGGCTCCCCGTGTCCTTCACGTGCGAGGTCAGGGTCGGGTTTGGCTTACTCTCCGCTGCCCAGTGGCTGTTGCCGCAACTGCAGGTCACTCGGAATTTGTGTGGGCAGCACCCCAGGCCGGCCCCACCAGAGCAGGACCACCAAGAAGGCAGGGACAGGGGTCTCACTCGCCTGTGTCCGTGGGGCCCAGCTCATGTCTGGCATGGAGGACGCTGTTGCTGGAGAGACTTTAGGAATCGCGATTCTGGAATGAGGCACAGGCAGTCCCACGTCCCTTCTGAACAGCCCCTGCACCTGCTAGGCCCTGGCCCCCAACAGGAACCTGCACATCTGCTGGGGTGGCGTCAGGAGAGAGTCAGGCATCAAGGGTCTCCTTGGGGTCTCAGGGGGACCGTGGCATGTGGGGGGAGCAGAGTATGATCACCTCTGGCCAAGGCCTCCATCACCAGCCCCCTTCACCTTTCCGCAATTAAAAGTGCCAATTTGAACAGGAATGAGTGACACATACAGCGCAGGATTCTAGAGAGTCACAAAACAAAATCCAAGGATGGAATTAATGAAGTAAAGTAAAAGTAGAAACTAGTAAATTACAAATGAAAGCAGTAGAACTGCTCATTTTGACTAAAGCTGCTCTTTGAAAAGACTGCTAAAAATAGAATTTTTGAAAGTCTATTCACAATAAAAACTAAAAAACTATAAGACGGATATTAAAATATAAAAATAAGGCCTCCCCAGTGGCTCAGAGAGTTGAGCACCACGCTGTGAAGCTGTCTGCAGCCTCTGCAGCGCGGGTTTGATTCCCGGCCAGCCGGGGAGCAACCCACATGGCACAGCAGACCTCTCCTGTCTGGCCCGCTGCTCCCCTCAGCAGTATATTTCACTCAGTCTGCCTGTTCTGCTCCCTGATCTGTCTCTGGTGAATCCTCTCACCCCCTGCACCTCTGGCCTGCACCCTAGTTCTTGTATAAAAATAAATAAATCTTTAAAAATATATATATATATATAAATATACTTTTTTTTTTTTAAAGATTTATTTATTTATTCATATAAGCATTGGGTACAGTCAGAAGCGCGGAGGGTGAGAGAACTCACCAGAGCCACAGGGGAGAGCAGAGCAGGCAGACTGACGGAGTACACTGCTGAGGGGAGCAGCGGGCGGCAGGAGAGGTCTGCGCGCCATGTGGGACCCTCCTCCGGTGGCCGGGGAGCAGCCGGGGATCGAACCGGTGCTGCAGAGGCTGCGGGCAGCTTGGCAACCCAGCGCTCAACCGCTGCGCCACTGGGGAGGCCCTATAAATATACTCTTAAAAGGAAGCAGATTTTTGGCCACATGAGTATAGCCAGTCCTTTTTTTTTCCCCCATTAAATATAATCACTTTTATAATCACTTTTAAAAATGTCAAAGGACACTACAAGAAAGTAGAATCATAGCCCATAAAATGGGAGGAAAGAGCTGCAGAGTCCATATCTGCTAAGGGCCTGGTATCCTGAATCCATTATGAACTCTTACAATTCAGTCATGAGAAGACAAGCACCCAAATAAAAACTGGGTAAAGTATCCCAATAGACACATCTCCAGAGAAGATATGCATGTGGCCAACATGCTTGGAAAGGTGGTCGGCATCACCAGTCACCTGACAAGCACGAAGCAAAATCACAGGGGCAACCACTTGGCACCTAGCAGGTAGCTAGAGCAAAAAAGTCGGATAAAAACAAGTTTGGAAGAATGTGCAGAAATCGGAACCCCCATAAATTCCTGGTGGGAATGGACGCGCTGCAGCCACGATGGAAAATGGGCAGCAACTCAAGAAGTTATAGGTATTCTTTGACCCGCAATTCCAGTCCTACGTGCATCACCAAGAGAACGAAAGCGCTTGTCCACAAGAACCTGCACACGCGCGCCCACAGGAACAGTGTTCATAGTGGCCAAAATGTGGAAACCACCCAAATGTCCAAGGGACAAGCAGAACACAGATGCGGTGTGTCCACACGGCGGAATTCAGTCTTGCAAAGGAACGAAGTTTTGTAAATGCCACAACATGGACAAGGCTGGCGAATACGCTAAGTGAAGACGGAAACGAAAGGACAAATATTGCGTGATTCCACCGCAGAGAGCCGGAATGTGCCAGCTCACGGACAGAAAGCATAAGAAAGGTTACCGGGGGCGGGGCAGTGGGCTCGGGGAGAGGGGGAGTTGTCTGATGGACACCACTTCTGTTTGAGATGATGAAAGTGTTCTGGAAACGGGTAATGGGGACAGTTACACGCTACAGCGGCTCCACCCAAACGCACTGATGGCACACTTCAAAGCCATGACTTTTACGGTATGTAAATGATATTTACATTTTAAAAAAGGAAAAAAAATATTTTAAAAGGAAACACCATATTACCAACATGGAAAAACAGTAATTTGAAAATACATGCTAAAATAAACACATCGATATTAAAATTTAAAGTGTCCATGAGCTGATCACCCCAGCTGGACCGGAGGGCCATGCGCAGGACACCCCCAGCAGGTGCTAGGGCTGCATGTGCTCCTCCTAGGCTCACTTCCCCACCTACTAAGAGAGCCCACTAGAGGCTCAGGAGGTGACAAGACCATGATGCTCATGGTCGGTGTCTGATTATAGCCAATGCCAACAAGACAGAGGAATTGTGAAAACTGGAATAAGTCACACAGACAATATTACCCAGGACCCCAGACAACATGTCAGGAGCATACCAAACACAGGCCGACATTTTCACTAAACCATGTCCCACTTCTTAGTAGGCAACATGATCACCTGCTTTCAGATGGGACACTGAGGCAGAGGGGTAGTCACACAAGTAGGAGGCGGGTCCAGCAAGAGTGCAAGGTCACCTGACTCACAAGCCTGCACTTTTAGCCAAGATGCAGTATTTTGCCTGGCAAATGGCCCAGATAATGTTCAGCATATTTGTTTACAAAATAAAGGGTGTTGGGGGAAGGGGGCAAGACTCACCACATGATATCATAACAGAAATCTTAAGAGAAAAACATACCCAATCACAATACAGAAAAGGACAGTTCTAGGAACAAACTTCCAAAACAGGAAGTCTCAGTGTCATATTTATAAACATAATGCAGTACAATTCCAATACAAATATGTAAAAACAAACACTTTTAAAAAAGAATGACAGGGACTGGCATAACCCTCTATTAAAATCAGATATTACAAAGATAAAATAATTAAAGCCTTGGGTGCGCACAAGGAAAAGTGGATCAGTGGAACAGACTAGAAAGTTCAGAAAACAGATATAATTACATCAAAGTAGTTACGCTGTAACTAGCAAGTGGCATTTCAATTCAGTACAGAAATAATTTTTCAGTAAATGCTGCTGGGAAACCTGGTTTGCCTTTTTGCAATAACTCAGCTGGATTCCTCATATGATGTAAAAGCAATGAGCTCGGGCGGACCTGACTACAGTGGAAAGCGCAGAAGCCAGAGTGTCGGAGCGGCCCCAGCGCAGATGCGCAGACATCCCTGAGTCAGTGAATGGTGCAGGGACAACAGGCTCGGTCCCTTTTATACCAAAATTAAATCCAGGTAGATCCAAGACTCAAGTAAAAAAATAAAACCTTAAAAGAAGTGGAACAAAACACTGGCTGTAACAAAAGATTCTTGAGTTACAGAACTACTCATACAATCCAGAAGGCATGAGAGAAAACACTGACAAGGGAATCTATGTATTTAAAGCTCTAAACAGCAACATTTCAGTATAAAATTCAAAGATCAATGGCAAATAGGAGAGCATTTGGAGAACAAACCATGAAGAGGTAAATTCTTTTAAATACAGAGAACTCTTGAAAATCAGGGCTTACACAACCCAACAGAACCAGAGATCAAACTATAATGAAATACTATTTTCACTTCTCACGTGGACAAATTGCCAATTTTGAGGACACGGTGTGGAGAAAGGAGGGAGGAGGGGCTGGGACAAGGCCCCTAAAGCGAGGGCGCTGGGTCGGCTCCTGGCCCACACCCCGCACACCGAGTCCCTGTGCCAGAGACACGCGTGGCTACAAGGCGGGCTGCACAGACCGCGAGGCCTTAGAAGGGAATGGAGAGCGAGGCCCGCTGCAGCCCAGGAGCGGCTGGGGACCTGGCCGGGGGCCTGAGCAGCCCGAGGTGCGTGTAGCGAGCCAGGACCTTTATAGCCAAGTCTCTGGAAAGAAACAGCAACAGGCCACAGCCCTGGGGGTAGGGAAAGATGGCACCACTTCCCTGTGGGGTTTGAATGTCACCTTGCGTTACTTTGAATATTTCTCACACCTTTTAAATAAAACGGAAGCACATCAGCAGAGCCTTTGCCCTTGGGGTCAGCACGGGCCGGAGGTAGGCCAGGGCCTTGCTGACACAGACACAGGTCGCACAGTTGACCCATCAGTCAGGAGCGCAAGGGGGACAGAGCACCCATCATCCTCAGACTCCGTCACTCTCAGACGGACAGGGGAGAGGATAAGGCTGAGGGCAGGTACTGGGCTCTGGGAGTCCCGACATTAGGCTCCCCGCCACCTTCCCTGCAGGCCAGCGAGAGGCTGAGCAGGTTCACACCTGTGCTCCTGGCCTGGGCAGCCTTAGGCGAGGGGGAGCAGGTACTGAATCCAGAAAGTGCCCAGGGCTGTGCTGGGCAGAGGGGCAGGGAGAGGAGCCCGAAGGCACCCCTCCCACCTGGGGCAGAAGTGCTGACAGGCAGAGCTGGTGAGATGCCAGCAGAACAAGCACAGAGGTCAGATGTCATTAATGCTACTTCTTGCAAAGTCATATTCCCCTAGAACAGTTTTTCACCCTCCCTAGAGGAAAGAACACCAGGGATGGACCTTGAGTCAGTCAGTCACCATGTCTGGTGCCAGCTTCTGGTGGGTACAGCAGCGTCAGCAACCTGCCCTCTGAACCGCACCCCGGGAGTGTTAGAAAGAAAGCCAGCACGGTCCTGCTCTGGCAGCAGGAACACTCACCCACCGCGGGGGACTGGAGCCCCAGTTCAGACAGCACCAGGGAGGGACAGGCTCCCCATGCCATCCCACCTAGGCCCTGTCAAGAGCGCACAGCGGGGCTTAGCAGAAGGCTCTGCAGCACTGTCGGCCGCAGCCAGACAACCCTAGAAATAACCTAAAAGTCCACCAATATGAAAATGGCTAAAATATCCCAACTAGCACATGATTAAACATTAGGAGCCAGGAAATGACAAAGCAGCTGCATGAGTCCCTTTTGGAGCAGGTAACAATAGGGTGCAGTTTACAGCGTCCCTGGGAGGAGAGTGTCTGAGGGAATATAAATGAAGTTGTCATTAGCAATTTCTCTGAGGAATTCCAGAGAAACTTTACCTGCTACATTGTGTTTAGCAAAATGCGAGTTTAAATTTCAAATCCAAACCCAGTCATTATTTATAAAGGAATTAAAATAAATTCTGCCACAAACATACACTTCACAGCCCCACCTGTGACAGCAGGACGTAGTGACATAGCCACAAACTTACCCAGGCTTGCAAACACGCGGCCCCTTCTGAAGAGCTGCTGCAACACAGAGGTAAGTGGAGACCAAGTCCCGTGCCGCCCGGATGCTGAGCGCGAGGCCCGGGCCTCACAGCCTCATGGGAAATGACTCATCACTGTGTCCTGGACTCTGAGTCCATCAGCGCTCAGCCCATGCGTGTCAAACCCAGACGCCAAGAGGTCACTGCGCCAAAGAGCAAAGATCCCAACTGGCAGAAAGTAAAGCTGAGCTGCTCTCATCCACTTGAGAGGGGGTTCATGACCAAGCCCCCTGGAATGTCTGAAGCGGTCAGCATGCAGCAGCGGCCGAGTGCTCAGAGCTCAGGAGCAGCACAGGGAGGGACTCTGAGGAGCAGGTACCAACAGAGGGAGGGCGTCTCCGTGGGCATCCCCCTGCTGTCACATGAGAAGAGCAGGTCCACAAGGCGGGCAGCACACAGGAGCATCTCCCCACTCACCTTCCTGAGGTGGAGGGGTGAATAGAAAGGCCTGGCAGGAAACAGAACCAGGTGGCACTGGTCACCATGTGCATTGCAAGGGGGGTAGTGCCCACCCCATTAGTCACATTCTAAGTCTGTACAACCACAATGTTCACCTGCCTATCACTCATCTGATTACCCCTGCCAAAGTGGCAGCAGCAACTGGACACCGGGCATCAAGGATTATCTGTGGCATGGTCATGTCCGGATTTCACTCCGCGAGCATTCCGGGTAGCCAAGTGAGCTACCCCAGGCAAGGGCTGACATTTGTCATATTAAATGAGAAAAACTTTAGACACTTATATACAACATAACCGTCTTTTCTATAAAGTTAAATATAACTAATGTGAAACATATTTAGGTTAAGAGCTTTTAAAAAGTCATATAAAATAAAAAGTAAGTAAGAGAAGAGGCCAGTGTCCAAGAAGCGATTACCTTGGCCTACAGGGAGGCAGGCAGATGGGGGCTGCAGGGGAGTCAACCACACAGGTACAAGTTACTGTTGGAAGTTCTAGGTTTTGCATGAAATTCAGAAATAATGACCACATTATTAAACATCAAGGAAACACATAAAAGAGACTCTCCAGGTCATGAAGGAGACTAACCAGTTCTGTGTACCCAAGTTCCAGCAAGGAGAGCACAGCCTTGCCTTAAATGGTGTATCACAGGCAGCACTTAGTAGATTTTAAAACAGAACGAGCAGTGACAGTTATTAAAATCTGTTGTTTTTGATGAGAGACAACAAAAACTAGAGGATAAAAATTCCGAAAACAAACCCAGGCACATAATTTACAAGAAGCTAATTAATATTTAGATTGGTGCAAACGAGCAGAGATAGTATTTACTCAATAAAAGTCTGACATTTCAACTTTACCACTGTAGACAATTAATTTAGAGCCACTCTTCTAAATTATTCATAAATTCTTAGATGGTGAAAAGCATTCACTGTAACTGTGGGGCACAGATATGTGTAGCTACTAAACAACAAGTAATCAGAAGCAAAACCAATAGACTTTTAGTTATGGGACATGTTAACTTTTTAAAGTCCTTGTACAATATTTCTTACAATAAAAGGAAAAAATAGATTAAGTTTGACAATCATAACCGCAAAAGCTTGCTTTTTTTACATTACAAATTTGTGATTGCTTTGAAAATCAATACGCAAGTCTTATAAAAGGGGAAAAACGCAGTTGGCAAATCAAGTGAATCCGTCAGACTAGCCAGTAATGACAGGGACACAGAGTAACAGCCTAAAGTACTTGTAAAAGTAGCAATAAACACTTAGATAACAGTGGGGTTTGGCAGTGATTTCCTGGATACGACACCAAAGCACACGTAACAAACATAAAAATAGATAAGTTAAACTACATGAAAATTAAAACCTTTGCGCATCAAAAGACAATGAAGAGTGAGAACGCAATACATGAATGGGAGAAAGTATTTGAAAATCATATATCTGATAAGGGATTAACATGCAGAATACATAAATACTCCTATAAATAACCAAAAAAAAAAAAAAAAAAAAAAAAGGACTGAATAACCAGCTTAAAAAAAGTACAAGGGACTTGAAGACATGTCTTCAAAACAGATATGCAAATGGCCAACAAGCATCTGAAAAGATACCCAACATCACTAATTATTAAAGAAATGAAGATCCAAACCACAGTAAAATATCACCTCACACCCATTAGGACACCTGCTATTAAAAACAAATAAAACAAGCAGAAAATGGTGAGTGGGTGAGGATGTAGAGAACCGGAATCCTTGCCAGTTGGGGATGTAAAACGGTGCAGCTGCTGGGAAGGGCAGCAGGGAGGGGCCTCCAGGGTCTGCCACCCCTGCTGGGAGTGCCAAGGGGAGGCAGCATCTCTAACAGGCTTCTGGACACTCAGCAGAGCAGCTTTATTCACTGTAACCAAAAGGTAGACTCAGCCCAAGTGTTCACTGGCCAGATAAATAAAACGCGGAGTATACAGATGTGGGGTATTAAGCTCTTTTAAAAAGGAAGAACAGCTTGAGACACAGGCAGAGAACAACCCAGTCACACAAACAGCAGCCCTGTGGGATTGCACTTACTGAGGCGCCAGGCCAGTCACGTTCAGAGACAGAACAGCTGGAGGGTGGAGGCAGGGACTGGGAGAAGAGATGGGAGTTTCATGGGCAGTTTGTTCTGCAAGTTGAAAAAGTCCTGCGCGATGATGCACACACCCCACTACTGACTTGTACACCTGGAAGTGGCTGATGGTACCACAGTTCAATAGTTGTAACACGTAAAATTGAGAAACCCTGACATCAGCAGCTATGGACCGATAGGGGCAAACTCGTCGGGGGAAAGACAGGCTCTCTGGAGCTTGAGTCTGAAAGTGACAGAACCGGGCCTGTTTCCAGAGCAGGCAATGCCGCTGGGGAATAGGTAAGGACCAAAATTTATACGCACACGCACAGCCACACAACCCAGTTAGCAAAACACTTTATAACTTAAGACGCTGACTAAACATGCTGTGATATAAGCACTTAGGGATAAAGGATGAGTCGTCCCCACATGACCTTTTCTGAGGTCGCAAACCTCCTTGGCACACTCATCCTTCCCACAGGAAAGTAGTTTCAGAGCATTCACCCACCTCTGGAGCCCATCCATGGAGAACTAACTCTGGAGAAAAAAACCACTTGCAGTGTTTGTGGACTCTGCTGCCACAAGGAGAGGCAAAACAAAAGGTCAAATTGCACCTAGGAGGCCCGGGTGGGGGTAGGGAACCTGGGGGAAGTGGCCGGCTGAGGCCGGCAATAAGGGAGAGGCAGCAATCAGTGTACGTGCTCGGGGGAGAGGAGTTTGTGCCAGACCCATGTTCATTCACCCCCATCTCACAGACACAGAAAACAATCTCGAGTTAAGCTCCCAGTTAAAAGCTGCCACGTGGCTGAGTCACGAGCAGACACGTCATCCCCAGTACCACATTCCATCACCCCTTCCCTGGAGTGGCCACGGGTCCCCATCTTAGCATGGGGGGTGGGGAAGCACGAAGGAGCAACAACCAGCAGTTAGGAGACACCTGCCTGCCCCTGTGACAGTCCTCATCTCTGATGGGGCTCGGGGCCCCCCCATCACCTGGCCACGGGAGGAGAGTCAAGGTCTGTGGGTTCGAGGGGGTGGCCGGCACTGTCCTCCACCCCATGTGCCACAGGCAGATAGCAGAACACATTCCAGTGGGATCACAAGTTTAAAAGTGTAAAGCCAGGTCAGGTGCACAAGAAAATAGAGCTTTAATATTTATCTGCTTCTCAAGGTAGGAGAAACCTAAACCTAACAGCAATACATTTGCATGACATGTAACAACTGTTAATACCCCTAGTGTGGAATTGCTTTTACTAAACTCAGAAAAATGAGCAATTAGGAAGTGGGAAGCTCCCCACACACACACACACACACACACACTGCAGTGGCCAGTGGGCACAAGACATTCGGTCTCACTGTCTGCAAAGCAGTGTTCACACCAACAGTAATGTACCCCGGAACCCCCCTAACCTCCCAAGGAGCAGAGGTTTTAGTATGATACCCCCTTTGAGGGCAAGAGCCGAGACACGCCAGGCTGCCCTCCCCGCACTTAGTGATATCTAAAGTCTTAAGATGGTCAACATGGGCCTTTCAGGCGTAGGAATGTATTCAGAGTTCCCAAAGACGTAATGTTGCATAAAGGTTAATCCATTACTTCCTCACCGAAAGAAGCTGAAAAACACCTTACGTCATCTAAACAGACCTTGACATCGACAGTCATTCCATGGAACATTATGTCCCCACCACAAATGCTTCCAGTGACAGGAATAGCTGTTCATAGGAAAATCGTCCATGTGAACAGTTGCCAGAGAACTTTTGTATAGAGAGGCACGGGTCTAGGCAGGAAGGAACCTGCAAAGGTTTGAAGGAAACTCAAAGCGGATATGCCAATAATAACTGTCAAGCTTACTGAGGATTTGGGTTTTTTCCATATTTCCTTATTTGCAAACCTTACAATAAACTCTTTTTACAGATTCCAGTGAAGAGTGGTTTAAAAGGAAAAAGGGGAAGGCAGTGCAGAGCTGAGGACACGGAGGGTGGAGGGAGGGGTGCCCTCCCCCAGAGGGTCACGGCACACGACCAGGATCACACTTCTGTGCGTCTTCTTCATTAGCCATGTCCCTCTTGCCATTCTAGACGTCACTGGTGTTATTTTCGTATGTTAACTACGAGCACTGAGAACATCCCAATACAGCACCCAGCAAGCACTTCAAGGACAGAGGTAACATCCCTCCAGACGTGACTCAGAGAGGTGAGCCCGGGTAAAAGGCCCTGGCAGTCCCGCACTCAGGACAAACCAAGGGCGGTCGCCAGGGTGGCGTCAGTTACTGTCCAGTCTCCCTTTTGCGAGACAAGCCATCTCTGCAGTTCTCAGTGTGTCCAGCCTGGGCGGACAAGTGAGAACTGAGCCTGCCTCACGTCCCTCAGGGGAAGGTGCCTTCCTAGCAGAGGCTGGCAGTAGTTTCTATGCTGAGCCCCAATTGTCTCCGGTGAGGCACCACCCGGACCCAAGAGTAAACCCAGCACAGCAGGATAAAAATGAGCTCCCCGATGATGAAGCGGATGAAGCGCTGCTGCCACTCCCCGGCCGCTGGATTCCACAAGCTCTACTCACCCGCTCGGCAGCCTCGGCGCGTTCAGCACAGCACCTGCACAACTGAGTTTTGTAACTCAGCAAAAGGAAAATATTTCTCAAAGCCCAACTCTTTCATAAGATGCAAACGACGTGCTTGACCCAAATCCCAGATACACTCCGGCCTCCCAAAGCCCGCGGGTCCGGCGCACGCCCATCTCACTTCTGGCCCAGGCCGAGTCGCCCTGCTTTCTCTAAGCTGAGGCGAGAAAAATAAAATAGGTCCCCTTCCCACATCACCGTTTGGAGCTCTAGCCAGGTCAAGTATGTAAGTATTCCCCGACCGTGACCCTGACCTCCAGCAGGGAGGGCGCTTCAGCAGGACTTTCTGTGCAGGCACAAAGCACTCCCACCGCGGAGGAGCCCCCCCACCCCACCAGGCTGCAGGCCACTGAGGGCAAAACAGCGTATTGAGGTCACCGCACTGCTCGAGAACTGTTGTTGGAGCTCCTGAAACGTGAATCTAGGCCTACGTGCAATTTCATTATGTATCTTGAATTACACAAAAAAGGTCAAAAATACAACATAGCAATACCACAATTCTGATGAATTCAGAACTCAAACCTTTATTTACGCTGTAAAGGGGAAGAAAAGTGATTAGTAATCGCTTACATGATGCAACAGGACACATTCTTACAGAGAAAAACATACAAGGAACCACCTTTTACAGTTTCAATTTCACAACTTTAAAGACGACATTTCCCCGTACAAACATGGCTAACACTCTGAGTTCCAATGACTACATTGTGTCACACTCAAGTCACCGGTAAGAGATGAATCATCACGCCAACATATTTTTAAATATTAAAAACAAAAAACCCCGGAAGAGAAAAAAATCCCCATGACCAACAGTATCAGTGACTTAAAATCTTTGAAGTGAAATTTGAGGGGATGAGGAACATGATAAACAGGCACTGGTGCTATTTTACCAGATCAATAGCAACAACATGAAAGTATCCCCGTAAGTGCTTTCCAGGCCTTTCCCAGCGTTTTCACAAGTAGACCACACATCTGGTAATGAAAGTCCCCCTCCACCCTGCACCATTTTGCTTATTTCAAACCACTTTTGACTGGCAGTTTCCCCTCCAGTACAAGATTGTTTACAAGCTTAAAGAAACACTCAAACTAAAGACGATGGATTAACTCCAACCTCAGCCCGGGTACAGACTGTTTGCTCCCAAACATTACAGTAATTTTCCGATGACCACGAAAGGTTACTTGGATGTCCTTGTTACGATGACTATGAAGACTTAAAAGCAAAAATCTTGGCTGCAATTAACAATGACCAGGAAGACGAGATGTTTCTACATGCACGACGTAACATACAGAAGCCCTTTAGAAATCACTGCATTTCCCTCTTGGCTCAGAATTTTCAATCACAAAATATTTCAGTGAACTACAATGAGTTACAGACCCTGTACACCAAAGCCCCAAACTTACTACTTTAAAAGGCCCCAATTTGAGCGTCTGAAGTCTGCTGTAAGACCCACTGCTCCGGAACAACCCACGCCACCCGCGGCAGAGGAAGGCTGCAGAGCAGCGGAGGCTGGACACCTGCCCGTGCAAGCCGGACACTTTTCTGTCTGGTGACTGAGACTCGGCTTCAGGGACACCGTTAGTCTCCCCCACCTTGCAGCAAAGCAAAACAATTTTGTGCACACTTGGCAGAGTTCTAAGAACTTCAGAAAGTCTCCAAGCAACTTTTGTGCTTAGTTACCAGTATAAACTATTTTCTTCGCCCATGAGCGCTATTAAATTATCCCACTCTTCCTACTGCTGAGCTTGGCTCCAGAAGTCCCTTCAAACCAGTTGCCCTCCTACCCCCACCCTTTGCAATATACAGTCAACCAACCCTCTCCTCCACCCCACCTCCCCCGGTACCAGTGCCAACCCTCTCCCTTTCTTCACCCCACCCTCCCCAGTCCCTCACCGGCCCCCCACCCCATCCTCCCATTCCAACACCAAGAAGACTTTGAAATCTAATCAAGTAAATTTCAAGTCTACAAACATGGATAGCAGGATGAACCCACGATCACTACTGGCACCCTGACCGTTTCCTCAACAAGCCACAATTCTTCAGGGTACCCAAACCAGACCTGGCACTAACACAGAATTTGGGCCTAACCAAATTGTACCCTCCCAGACTGTAGCACAATGCCCTCCCCCTTGCCAGTCTGCTGCAAATCTAAGAATTTGACTAAGATACAGCAAACTGAAACACTTTCCCAACACATAAGTTACATCATCACACTAAGTAGGAATTCCTCCGACCAACGGGCGGCAGGCAGGTTGGTGGACGAGGGGGTTTCTGGGCTCCATCTGCAAGCTCCATCTATAAGGCATCACTCTGCGTTGTGGCATCAACGTTAAAATGTCCTATAGCTTAAAAATCTTCTCGAAGCAAAGTTCGTGGACACAACTAGTGTGACAGGAGGCTCAATTTACAAGATGCGGCATCTGAGACCTCCAGCCCAGAAGGGAAGGGGTGCCTGCTGGCATTCAAGTGCCGGGAAGTCGGTGCTCCCAGATCAGATATTCAGAACACATCTGCTGATGGCCCGATGCAGCTGCTTTGGACTTTTTACGACTGCCCCCTCACAAGCTCATCTGCAAATCTTAAAATGGCGGCCTCCTGGAAACATGACACTGGAGAACTTCCTTCTCCTAAGCCTCGGGATTTCAAACTGCAGGCATCAATTTAGGCAGGTTCTCTCCTCCGGGATCCCCTCCTGCACTGCTACTGCTACGACTCACTGGCCAGGGGGCTCCATTCCTCCTGTTGCCATCTGCTCGCCATGATGAATGCTACAGTAATAAACCACCATCCGTGAAGCTGGTACCATCGCTGCAGGCCCCCCCGAGGTCCACTTCGTTCCCCACCCTCCGCAGGCAAGCAACACCACCCCAGCCCAAGTCCGCTTCGTGATCACCAACAATCCCGTCTCCTCCAGGGACCTCAGCAACTTCCCCAGGCTTACCAGATTACCAGAAGCAAGGTTTTAAGTGAAGGGATAACCTTGATAGAGTTAAAGGGAGGAGGAAGGGCAGAGTGAGCTCACAGAAGTTAGCACGGAACCTAGAGGAAAAGGCCAAAGGGGAGCACTGCCACCTGGAAAATAAAGCGTGGGTCAATTGTGTCCGGACACCTGCCTGACAGCCCCCACCTGCCACAGCCGGTGCCCACCAAGAACCGTTCAAGATGGCACCTTGGCTCCTGAGTCACTCCTTAGACCGCCACCCCTGCCTCGACCAGGGGTTCTGGCCTCACACCCAGGCCTGGGTTCCGCAGCTGGGCCTGGCCTGGCCCCTGCTCCAGGCCGAGCCAAAATTACATACCACCCCGAGCCAGAGCTGCCAGCTCCGCGAAGCTAAGTTCAGTGTCCACAAGACCAGGCCTCATCCCCAGGCGGATTCTCAACCCTTTGTCTGGAAAAAAAGGGGGCTGCTGGTATTGACAGGGTCAAGGCTGCCCCTCCCCGCCCACCTGCAGCCCTGCGCCCAAGGCCTTGCTCTCTGATCATCAACAAGGCCTTCCGCCGCCTCTACCCTCACGCTCGGCCAGTCTGGCCTCGCCTTCCTCGTCCACACAGGCCTTCCTCGTCCACACAGGCGCGGGCGCTGGGGGCGCGCTCAGCCCACGTGGGGGCGGCGCTCCCCCCGAGGTCAAGTCCCTTCTGCAGGGGGTCAGCCTGGCCTCAGCGCCGCTGTCCTCCCCCTGGGTTTCTGCGGACACCTCAACGCAGCTTTCCCCAGGGCTCTCCCCCCAAGATCTAGCTCCTTCTTCACCCCTCCTCCTTGGAGCCCGCGCCCCCCAGTCTCCTCTAGCCCGGCCATCTCCCCCAGAGTCTCCGGGGGCCCTAAACTGGCAGCTTCCGCCCAACAGCTCAGCCCGCGGCGCGGCCCTGCCTGTCGCTAACTCCTGCCGGCCGGACGGGCCACAACTCCTGCTTTTATAGCCTGGCCGCGTCACTGGGCACCGCTCCCCGGGGCGATCCCTCCACGGCCCCCGTAAAGAAGTCCCGCCCCGCCCCCGCCCGCGGAGCCGACGGGGCGGCTCTCGGTCTCCCGGGAGGTGCCCCCCCCCCGTTTCAGAGGGCAGAGCTCAAGGTCAACCTGCGGAGGCAGGCTCCATGGCGGAGACGCTCCCCTTTTATTTTGGGGGTGTATAGGGGGGCATCACCCTTCCCTGGGAGGACACCAGGGTAGGGGGCGGCTGGGCTGGCGCCGCTTTCCTCTGGGGCGCGGCCAACGGCCGGGTCGCCTCGGGTCAGCCCGCCCGTCCGCGGCCCGAAAGAAGGCCCGGCAGGGCGCCTGGAAAATTCCAGGCAGCGCGGAGGAATCTCGGGCGCGGCGCATCACCCCCTGGCGCCGCGGCGGGGCGGGGCCGGGCGGGGCGGGGCCGGGCGGGGCGCGGCGCGTGACTCGGCAGGAGACGCGGCCTCGTGGGCGCCGGTGACGTCAGCGCCCGGGCGCGGCAGCGAGTGGGGGGGCAGGACGGCCCGGACCCCACCCGAGGGACGCGGAGGGGGCCCCCCCGGCCCCCGCGGCCTGGAGCGCGCCGCACCCCGGCTGTGCCCGCAGCGTCTGCAGCTGCCCGTTGTAAACAAACAAACAGAAGCAGCCGCTTGTGCTGTTGGTTTTACACCCGCCAGTAGGGCCTGAGGAGGGGCAGCCCGCGCGGGTGTGTCCTGGGGGGTTATTCTGTCTCCGGCGCGGGGCGCGGGGCGGGGGGGCGGCGGGGGTGGAAGTGTTTCACAAGAACACAGATCCCGCGGGGGCAGAATCCGGAGTGACTGTGCATTGTGTGTTCAGGGGAAACAGGAAGTTTGCAAAATAGTGTAAAGAAGACCAGTTGCGCAGGCGGCAACTCATTGCGCTTTAGGATTAGGGAGGTGAGGGGGAAGGGGAAGTTTGTAAAAACTGCATTTGTCCAGGGTAGTTCGCAGCCAGTGACAGTGATGGGCTTCAGGGAGCCCCTCCGGATGCTGGGGACCCAGAACCCAGCTGCCTACGTGGAGCAGCCCCAGCCTGTGGCTCTTAAAAGCAGAGGCAGGGGGCTTCCCTGGTGGCGCGAGGGATTAAGCATCGCACTATGAAGCAATCCGCAGCCTCAGCAGCACGAGTTCCATCCCCGGCCAGCCAGGGAGCAACCCACATGGTGCAGCAGACCTCTCCTGACTTGCCTGCTGCTCCCCTCAGCAGTGTATTTCAGTCAGTCTGCCTGTTCTGCTCCCCATTCTGTGGTGAATCCTCTCACCTCCCGCATCTCTGGCCTGTACCCCAGCATCTCTGGCCTGTACCCCAGCTCTTGTGTGCATAAATGGATGAATCTTTTTTTTTTTTTAAAGATTTATTTATTTATTGTATTTATTTATACAAGCACTGGGTACAGTCAGAAGCGCGGGAGGGTGAGAGAATTCACCAGAGCCAGAGAGGGGAACAGAACAGGCAGACTGACGAAGTACACTGCTGAGGGGAGCAGCGGGCGGCAGGAGAGGTCTGCGCGCCATGTGGGACCCTTCTCCGGTGGCCGGGGAGCAGCCGGGGATCGAACCGGCGCTGCATAGGCTGCGGGCAGCTTCGCAACCCAGTTCTCAACCGCTGCGCCACCAGGGAGGCCCAATGGATGAATCTTTTAAAGGGAAAAAAATAAAATAAAAATAAAAGCAGAGGCAACTGCTAACCGTGAGCTTTTGTCCTATCCACCAAGAACAGGCAGGCCCTGAGCCCTGAGTGAGGATTTTTCGAGACTTTTGAAAAGTAGAGTTGGCACCTCTCAGGGCAGCGTGGAGCCAGGGTGGGGAGGAGCCACAGCCTAGACCCCCAGGAGGCCTGTTTCAACCCTGGCCCCTTCAGGGTAGGGTGGGAAAAAGATCCTGAGCAACCAGAACTGGGAAGGGAATCCGCCAGGAAGTCTCCTCCCAGGGTGACCACCCACACCCCAAACAAAACAGCCTGTGTCAACAGGCTCCCCTGGCAACGGGAGGAGGAAACTGGGAGGGGGAAACTGGGAGGGTGCTTTGCCTCTGCAAGATGGCATCTGCAGGCAGGGCTGACACAGCTGCCGGGCCGCACCCTCCCTGTGGTTCTGGGGTAAACTGATGACTGGCTGGCATGTGACTCTCGGCACCGCGGGGCCAGTTCAAGCCCAGACTTGTTCACCAGCAGCTTAGCAGAACTCTTCTACCAGGGAGAGATTCCCCCACTCACACTTCCTAGGGTCTGTGAAGTCTGCCCTGGGGTCTTGTCCCTGAGCGGGTTGCAGAGGCTGGTTAGGGAAGCTTGACCTGAAAGAACAGTGGAGAAGAGGGAACTGTCTGTCAGAATGTTCTAAAAAGCTGGAAAGTGGGTATGATCTCATATAAATCCAGAGCCTGCCCTCCAGGTCACAGGACGGAGCCTTGGGGTCAGCCCTTAATCTACAAGCACCTGTTGGTGGCTACTTCCTGGATCCAGTGTGAGGTCTTGCTTTTCTCTCCCTCTGGTCTAAAAATCTTTCTCATCCCCAGATCTCAGGAATAGATTTAGATTTTATTTTTTTAAAAATTGGGTGGAATTAGCGACACACAAAGCATTAAGATTCTCCATCCCAAGAGGAACTAAGTCCTCCTCTGTGCCCTGTGTCTGGAGATGCCTCATCACCCACTTCATTTTCAAGGACAAAATGAAATGCAGAGAGTTCTTATTTAGGTTTCCTGGCCTCTGAGTTCTACACAGCTGGTTTTCTTTGTTAACCTGAAAATTCAGAAGTCAATTAAAAGGCAAAGCACATTTATTTGGGGTCACATTCTACAGATATACACTTCTACAGAATTTTTTAGAAAATGTAAGATGTGCCTCACAGAAGGACAAAGTCACAGGGGCTTTATGGGAAAAGAGTTGGTTAGAGTTACTAAGATTAAACTATTCTTGGCTATATGTCATTGTTTACTGGTTCTCTCTAGAAAGGCTGGAAAGGGAACTTGGACATCCTTTCCCCCTAACAAACTGACTGATTCTGTCCTTTGCTAAAAGTCCATAAACAATTGTCTGCTTCATGGTTTTTAAAACCATTTCATTTGGCCCAGTTCAAATGAAATTTGTAATGGCTCCCGGATGTCAACTTTTCGCAGACTGTATTTGAGGGGAGATGAAATGAGGGTGGAAGGCCCCACAGGCCATCCCTGTTCAGCTACAGGAGGCCAAGGCCTTTCTCACAGTAAGGTTTACAACCCTGGGCTTGGGCTCTGCAAACAAGGCTCCAAATGCCTCCAGCTCGATGGAGGAGGGGCAGGGTGGCCAGTGCGTCAGCACATTTCTCTAGATCAAAATAACAAACTGTTCCAGGAAACAGCAGTAAACAGAGAACCTTGGATCCCAGGGTGGGGCTGGGTGGTGAGGGCCCCGCCTTATCTGGGCGGATGACTGAGCCCCAACCAGGGGCTCATGGAGGCAGGGGAAAGGCAGCAGGAAAGGGCCGCTTTGGCAACACCCGGAGTTCAGGCAGGGTCTGGGTTCTGAGTTCTTTCTCAAGGTCAAGGCCACTTCCCCATTTCTTTTAGAACCCAGCTCAGCAATGTTGTTTCTCAGCATACAGCCCCACCCAGGAGAGGACACAGCTTTCCCTCAGGGGCCCCTGGAAAAGAGGGAGGAGAAAGCTGGTATGTCAGGTTGCCACCAAGGGCAGCAACTGCTGTCACCACCAGAGAATGTGCCATAACCACCCACCCTGCCCCCGCCACGAATCCCCCAAGTCCCCCACCTGCAGGTCAAGTTACCCAGTGGTGGCCTCCTGGGTCACCTTGGGCTCTCCACTCACAGGAGACCCTCTGCGCGTGCTGGTTCCTTCAGATCCTGAGGTCCCTGGTTGAGGGTGGGGCCTGGGCAAGGATATTGCACAGTCACCAGCACTGGCCTGGGTGCTTCCTCTGGCTTGCCTCACAGAGGCCCAGCAGGAACAACAATGGACCCCCACCCAGCCCCTACTGACCTCTCCTGCCATGATGGGAAGCTGGACCTCTGTCTGCTCAGAGTTTCCGGGACATGCCCTGGCCATCTGCAGACATCGGGGGCTCCTTTCCACTTCATAATTCTGACAAATGCCTTGAAGGCCTATCCCCAGGTGGCTGCCTGGCCTGGTCCTCCCTCAGCTCCCGCAGACCACTGCCCAGGGGTCACCCCCCACCTCACACCCTGTGGAGAGGGGTTTCACTCTGTCCTGTTCTCTGGACTCTGCACTGTCTGGTCCCTGACACGTCACAGGCCTAGGTAAATGTGTTGACCCAACAGTCTTTGTTTTGTAAGGTCACACTGGGAGGCCTGTGGCATAAATATCTGTGGTATTTGTGGACTGACTGGAGGAAGGCGTTTCCAGGTCCCCACAGATCCCAGGAGATGGGGGTGGGGTGTTCCCTGAAGTCCTGGGCCCAAAGGCTGCAGGAGACATTCCAGAGACAGGGTGTAGGGCGGAGGCACCCCAGACTGGCTTACTAGGCAGAAAAGGGCTGGCCCTTCTGCACTTCATGCTCCTGTTTTCTGGGACCACATGGGCCGAAAAGAGGGAGGCAGGGAGGATATCTTGAGTTAGGAGGGGGCTCCTCACACATTTAATCCTTGGCTCCCTGGGGGAGGGGGCACAGGGCCTGTGGCTCTCGCTTCCTGATGTCCTTTCCTGGCCACTGCTGGCAGCTCCGACAGGGCCCCCCCTCCTAGTGGCCCTAGCTTCCGGATCTCTGCCACATACACTCTTGGGCATCAGGCCCTGCGTGCCCTAACCCTACTGACTGCCCCTCCCCCCAACTTCCTGGCGCCTTATCCAAGTTGGCTCCTGCCTGCAGCTCTCCCTGTTCTGCCAGCTCCTTCACTGGCTCACACTCACCTCCTTGTGTCCTGAAGTCTCCCCCACCCTAAGTGCTCACCAGACCCCCTTCCCAAGCAGCAGAAAGGCCTGTAGAACGAGAGACCTGGCCCCACAAACCTAGTCTCCCCTGTCCACTGTCATGCTCTGCCAGCGGCCCCCAGGGGCCCACTGAGCAAGTCCCAGCTTTTGGAGGCCCCACCCTTTGGAGTGGGCCCACATTACCAGCCTCTCCTCAAGTCCCACCCATCAGGAATCCTGACCACAGCTGCTCTGGGCAGGGGACCAGGCCAAGACTGACATCTGCAACCCCCTCACCCCAGAAGCCCCCAGTAAACCCTCTCCCTTCCCCGGGTCTCTGCCAGAAGGCCTGTCCTTGCCCCAGTCACTGCACAGGAGTCCTGGGGACTGCCCTCGACTTGCTCAGACTTGGCCCCGCCCAAAGCCTTCCCAGGAGAGGCTGCCTGGCGCCACGGAGCAGGGGGAGTGGAGTCCTGGCCCCAGCGGCTGCTGACCTCCACGATGTGAGGGGGGCCCGGCTTTGGCTGGCCCAGAATGTTAGGGATCACGCCACCGCTCGGCCAGCACCAAGGTCAAATGCGCAGGGGACACACAGATCCAGGCAGAACTGGGACTATTATTTCCCTTCTTGCAAGTCATACTTAGAGACAAGGCCTTTGAAATAGCTGCAGGGGAGGGGAGGTGCCAGCCGGGAAAGGGGAGGTGGCCAAGGGCGTCAGCGCCTCTGGGGTGGGGGAGCAGGAGGCCCCAGGGGTGCCCACCGTGCCTGCTGGACTTCCCCAAATAGTCCTAGTTTGAACCATTTTGACTCAGTTATCGTTTTCCAGGAAAAAAACAAAATCAATTCCAAATCAGAATGTGTCTTGGGCACATGGACCCTTATCTTTAAAAAACGTGGGTCCCACTGTTGCAGAGCAATCCTTTCCCCCTAACACCACCACCGAGTGGGGAACCCCGGGGAGACGCCCCAACAAGGAGGGCAGGGAGGTGCGGGTGGTCAGGAGCCAGGGCGCTTGCTCGGAATGGGGGTGGGCAAGCGCGCCAGGCCCCAGGCCCCTGGGCACAGCCCCCAGATTCCCGGCTGCCGGACCCGGTGGGCGGCGCCGTCGGGAAGGGCGGGCTCAGCTGCCCCCTGCTGGCGACGCCGGAGCGGCGCCGGCTGTGACCCGCGGAGTCCCTCCTCACACCCGCTCGCCTCCCTCCGGAGCTGCCGGCTGCTGGGGCGGGGAAAGCGGCTCATGGCGGGGAACCAAACTGCCCTCTTAAATCCGAGGTCCTAAGCCAGGTCCAGTCCTGCACCACAATCTCCCCGTCCCTGAGCCCGGGGGCTGGGCAGGGAGAAGCTGTGGCTCTGAAGCGTCCTCCCGGCCTGCAGAAGGAAGGGCAGAGGCTGTGCTGAGGCCTGCGACCCCCGTGGCTCAGGGCCGTGTCCCTCAGGCGCAAGGCCTGTCCAGCACAGCCAGGCTCTGCCTGGTCCCTTCCCGCCTCCCCGCCCTCTCCCCTCGCCCACGTCTCCCTCCTCGCTGCGGCGCCCCTCCCCGCAGGAGTCTTCCTGATCACGACCCTCTTCCCCATCTATTATCGGCTCCGTTTTTGTCTCGTGTGAGGTGTCACCCTGTAGGGCCAAAGCCCAGAGTTTATGGCTGCGGAGCAGCTTCCTGCGGGGCTCGAAGGGCTCCACAGGCGGGGCCTGGTGCTGCCCCGGCCCCAGCAGGACGGACCAGCAACACCAGCTCCTGGCCAGGCCCAGGGCACAAGATAATCCAGGCCTTTTGGACTCTTTAGCCTCTGTCCCCCGAGCACGGGCTTCACGCTGCGTGAGGGGCGAGGCCACGAAGTCCAGATTCTGGAGGCACCGCGTCTAGGGGGCAGCGGGGCCGCGGCGGGGGCGCGCAGGACCCGGCCCCGCCCACAGGCAGCGGGGGCGCGGCCTGTCGCTCAAGATCTAGCCCCGCCCACAGGCAGCGGGGGCGTGGCCTGGCGCTCAAGATCTAGCCCCGCCCACAGGCAGCGGGGGCGTGGCCCGGGCGCGCTGGCCCCAGCCCAGCAGACCGGCTGTGCGGGTGGAGCCAGGGCTTACCCGACAGGCTGTAGCCCTGGTAAACATGGGCTCCTGGGCCCCTTGCAGTTTCAAGTTTGGTTCCCATTACGAACCCCAAAATTCCCCTGGCCTGACTCCACACGGCCCTGACAAACCAAGATAGGAAAATTTCCGTCTGGGTTCTCCAGGGTATTCAACTTGGAGCGCCCCTCCACGCGGTTAATAAAAACTGAAGGCAGCCTGGCACCAACCCCAGGCCACAGCTAACACCCTTCACCTTAGTTATCACAAGCTAACCTGAAGTTTGCTGGAAACCTAGTTTATTACTATGTCACATGATACAAAAAGAGTGAGAATGTTCAAGAGGACTTGATGAATACTGCATTGCTCCCTGGGGCAGGCGGGCAAGGGGAAAGTGGATGCTGAGAATGCAGGACAGAGGCTGAGGCAGAGGCAGAGGCAGAGGCATGAAAACAATGTGCACGCGTGCCCAGCCAGCCTACATGCCTGGTGCCAAGGTAACGAGGGAGACAGAACCAGAGGGCTGGGAGCTGGGAGGGCTGGGCAGAATCCCTGACTCCAGGAGGGACATATGTCCATCGTGAGGACATTGGGGATACACTTCATGATGATAAAAAACAAAGTCCCTACTTGCCAAAGGCAATCCCACCCCAGGACACCTGGAGGTTAAGTCTCCAAGAGGGGGGTGGGCCCTGGAGATAGCAGGTTGCACTTCCTCTCCCCCGCCCCTACCAGGGAGAAAAACAGAGCCCTGTGCCCAGCAATCCTCGGTCCCTGCCTGTGGAATGTCCCAGGAGCTCGGAGTCTCCAGGGGAATCCATGGCAGGGGAACCCAGGACTGGGCAGGCCCTCCTCTGGCCAGTCCAGCTTCCTGCCATGTCCCCAGGAGGAAGGCCTGGTGTGGTGGGACTTGTCCTGCCAAGCAGTCCCAGGGTTGTGTGGGTGGCTATGGCACTACTCCGGAGAGCAGCAGCTCAGGCTGGGGGCCTTCCCTCAAGTGCCTCCACACCCACAGGCATCAGAGCCAAAGCTGGAGTGAAAACCTGATGCCCAGGGGTGTTGGAAGCTTCTCCTTGTGTGGCATGTGGGTCTGGGGGGCTTGTGGGCTCAGGGGGCAGCCCCCTTCCAACACAGTGATGTGACCAAAGCCTAGCAATAGGCACTTTCCTTCTGGTGGTGTCTCCTGCCACCCAGCTTGCCCTAGTTCCCTCCAGCCAGGGAGGGTATGGACACGGGGCTTCCCTTCTCAGTTCCTGCCCCCACAGAGGGACATGATGTGGTCCCAAAGTCCAGGGGGGAGAGCGGAGCACAGCAGAGTCTTGGTCTCTGTCACCTGCCGTCAGAGCTGTCTTGGGCCTGCAGAGCAGGGGACGCCACCCATCTTGAGAGGGGCACAAAGGCCCGTCCCTGGGTGGGAGGGATTGGCCAGATGGTTGTGAGAGAGCAGTGCCCAGAGTCTGGGGGGAAGGGGGAGGTGGCAAAAGGGACCCTGCAGGGTCTGGGTCTGCTCTGTATAGCTGAGCCCCACCCCAGGCCCAGAAGCCCACTGTCCAGGCCATGAGGTAGTCCTCCGCTCCGTGTCCTGGGGAGGTACTGCAGGTCTGGACGGCGCAGGTGTCCACCTCCTGCCTGCACGGCCGCCTCAGCCCTGCTCCAGGCTGTCGGAGGGCTGCACCACGGTGTAGCTGCCCTGGCCCATAGACAGCTGCCGGCTGAAGAAGGACGTGGTGCGCTTGGGTCTCACCCGCCTGATGTGGTCACCTGTCCGGGAAGAGGGGAAAGAGCTGAGGAAGGGCTCCCGGCCCAGCGGTGGCCCCTTCTGGAGCCCATTCAGACTGGCCCTTCTTACCTGCCAACTTTCTGTCTCAGCCCTACACCCCATTAGTGACAGGATGGAGGGGGGGGGCATGTGGCCAGCCCCCAAATCAGAGGCCAGATCTGGCTGTGTGCTTGCTGGGCAGCTGTGGGGTGTGAGGGGCTCTGCCTAAAACCTGGTCAAGGAGCAAGTGAAGAAATGCCCGCTGCAGGCTCGCGGGCCAATGGAAGGCGTGCCTGCGGGCTCAGGCTTCAAGCCAGGCACTTGAGGTGAACGCCAGCATCACGAGGATGCTGCTGGCGCCACCTTGGCTGCATCGTCCTGGAAACAGCGCTCTCCCTCGGAGATCTTTCAATCCACAATCCCGTCCAGCCCCGAGAAAAACACAGAGAAATGCCAGCGAGGGGACAACCTGCAGGACCTCCGCCAGAGCTCCTTTTCAACGGCGCGGGAAGCAAGGACAGCCCGAGGAACCGGCACCCGGAGAGGAAGCGGGAGCCAGGACGACGACGAACGGGGCGCGGCCCTGGGACGGGTGCTAGGGGGACACTGAGGAGTTTACTTAGTGCATTTTATCAGTAGTGCCTCAGTAATTATAGCAAATATGCCAGTTTCGTGTTAGATGTTAATTAAAAAAAAGTCAAGCCACCAAAAAATAGGCGACAGAAATAATGAAAACATCAAAGGTCTCGCACATGAGAACAGCCGGCTTCAGTGCCAGCACCTGCTCGCCCCTCCCCCGAGAATGGCACCAGGGTGAGGGTGCAGAAGGCCAGGGCTGGCTCCCTCTTGGGGGGGCGGTGCCAGCGGGAGCCCCTAGGCCCAGCAACCCTGCGCTTCTTGCAATTCTTCCTGAGGAAAATGGTTCGGACTCCATCATACCTCACAGGTCTGATGCTCACAGGAGCTGAGGTACCACAGGAAAGCTGGCAGGAAGGAGTGAAAATGACAGCACTACCTTGCCAAGGCCGACTGTGGTGGCGGAAACAATCATTCTGGCATTGTCCCAGGAACACCTTGCCGTTTAAAGGCAGGTCTTTGTTACTGCATTAAAAATAGCACCCTTTTTATTTTTATTTTTATAGAAAGGTTGCCAAGATGAGAGCCCCGGCCAGTGCTCAACCAGCTCCTGAGGTGCGCCTCTTCTGTTCCCACCGGGCGTCTGCCGAGCTGAGCAGAAGCACTGGAACAATCTCCTGAGCGAGGTGTGGGGTTACACCCGTTCTTCCATCAGACCCCAGATTCAACGCTGCATTTAGGGGACTGCATTTTAACCAGCCGCACGGGCGCCACAGGATGGCCCCATCTTTACTCACACCTTAAAAACTGACAGTGGAAGTGTGTGTGCGCACCGTGTGTGTACCTGTATGTGAGCCGTGCATGTGTGTACACACATGTGCCGTGTGTGTGCCTGTGTGTGCCACATGCACGCGTGCCGCGAGGGACTCTCACCATCCTCCACGTAGTCGATGGTGGCGAGGTGCTGCAGGCGGCTGCACACCACACTGCCCTGCCTCCGCAGCTGGGGGCGCTGGGAGGGAGCTATGGAGGCACCTGGGGCTTGGGGGGCGCCAGACATGCTCTCCTGGGGTGCGGCGGGCTCCATGGCCTGGCTCAGCTCAATGCAGTACTCAATGAGGCTGCTCATCAACTCAGCCTGGGGAGGAGAGAGCAGAGGGTGTGAGGCCTGGAGGGGACCCCCCACCCAAGCCTTCCCACTGCTGCCACCACAGAGGAGGGTGGGGCGATGGAGGCTTCCCGGCTCTCTGTGGGGGGGGCGGAGGAGCAAACGCACACCATTTACGCAAGACCAGAAGGAGGGGTAGGCACTGTGGGCCCAAGGCAGGGGAGGTGTCCTGGGGTGACCCCCAGGTCAGTGCTGGTAGAGGAATAGGGGTCCCAGATTGGGGCGGGGGCGGAGAGCATCCTAGTCAGAAGGCACAGCCAGGCTGGTATGATCAGGCGCGGGGCTGTGAAGCTGGGCGCGGAGGAAAAGAGAGAAGCGGGCAGGCTACTCGAGTGGCTGAGAGAAGAGCTGCAGCCCACGAGGGGCAGTGGAGGGGAGGGCACTGACTGTGGGGCTTCCTCGAGCACGTTCTTTTTTTCATTTTTATTTATTTATTTATTTGTTTGTTTGTTTTTTAATAGGGGCATGTTTTATTTATTTATTTGTTTGTTTGTTTATACAAGCACTGGGTACAGTCAGAAGCGCGGGAGGGTGAGAGAATTCACCAGAGCCAGAGCGGGGAGCAGAGCAGGCAGAAGGACCGAAGTACACTGCTGAGGGGAGCAGCGGGCGGCAGGAGAGGTCTGCGCGCCATGCGGGACCCTCCTCCGGTGGCCGGGGAGCAGCCGGGGATCGAACCGGTGCTGCAGAGGCCGCGGGCAGCTTCGCAACCCAGCGCTCAACCGCTGAGCCACCGGGGAGGCCCTCAAGCATGTTCTTTAAACATGATGCCTTCCCCACAAATTGTAAACATGATCTGTGTTGATGGGAAGTGACCTGATGCCTGTGGGCACCATCCGGGAACACACAGCTGCTGGTGCTGCGGCACACAGCAGGCAGAGCAGGATGAGGTGGACAGAGCCTTGCATCTGAGGAGGGAAGCCACTGGGGAGGCAGGGTCAGAGCCAAAAGCCCGCGGGTGGTCAGGGCCTGCTGCTCCCAGCGCGGCCCGAAGCCTCTCCAAAGCAACACAACCCACCTCAGGGAGGGGGCACGCAGGAAACCTGGCCGCGGCCCAAAAGGAAGAGCCGGTGAGCCACGTCCTCTCCACACCTCCCTCCTTCCCGCACTGGGGGGACATGGCCAAGCTGGGCTGGGGACCAGGCAGGCGGCTGTGGGGAGAGAGGGCCCCAAGCTGTGAGCGTAACAGGGAAGTTCTTTCAGAGCCTCTGCCACAGCTCAAGGCTTCTGAGGCTCAGGGAGCTGCCATCAAAACTGAGCCACTTTTGACTAAATTCAACACCCATCAGGGCCTCCCCGGTGGCACAGTGGTTGAGCGCTGGGTTGTGAAGCTGCCCACAGCCTCTGCAGCGCCGGTTCGATCCCCAGCCGCCGGGCGAGGGTCCCACGTGGCGCGCAGACCTCTCCTGCCACGCCCGCTGCTCCCCTCAGCAGTGTATTTTGTCTGTCTGCCTGTTCTGCTCCCTGCTCTGGCTCTGGTGAATTCTCTCACCCTTCCACACTTCTGACTGTACCCAGTGTTTGTATAAATAAATAAATAAATCTTAAAAAAAAAAAGAAAAGAAATTCAACACCCATCAGCAAAGCAGGGAAGGACAGAGGCCCTCCAGCTAGAAGAGCAGCTCTGGTGCCCACAGCCAACACCAGCCTGTTCAGTGCAGAGCTGAGCGCGTCTCCCATGAGAGGAGCAAGCCTTTGTGACCTCACGTTGGGTGAGTTTCTTAGGAAGTAGAGGCATAAACCACACAAAAAAAGGGCTTCCTCAAACTCAGAAACACCTCAAGAATCACTGCTAGGAAAACAAAAGGGCAAGTCGTAGACTGAGAGGAGACATTCGCAAAACCCCTGACCGGGTGAAGGACAGGAACGCAGAGCAGTAAGAAAACAGCCCCCCTAAAAATGGGCAAATGACTTCAACAGACACTCCGCTGAAGGAGCTGCAAGGGTAGCAAAAGCAGGCGGACAGGTGAGCCAGGCTGGCACGGCCGGAGCACGCAAAGGAACCACAGGGTCCTGTGTCAGCGGGCGCTGGCGGGGGGAAGCCCCTCCGGGCCTGTGTGCCGCGCCCCATTCACTCAGCCCCACTTCTCCCCGCACCTCCCTCCTGGGCTTGGCAGACAGGCGCTCAGGCAGCTGGTGGCTCGTGGGGACCTCAGCAGATGGCCACCACCAGCAGCCGGGGTGGCTCCGGGTCCCAGCGCTTGGGACGCCGGCCCTCAGTACCCTCTGACCCAGCCCGCCTGGCGCCTCCACACACCTGCTTGGAGTAGATCTTGAGGAGCTTGTTTACGGGTGTGCCCTCATTGTCCCCGTCGAACTCCAGCCACAGGACAGACTCCTCCTCCTCTGGGGAGGTGTGGTCCCAGGACAGCTCCTGGAAGCCCAGGCCCAGCAGCACATACTGGGGGGACAGAGAGTTTGTCCTCCCTCCTCAGGCAGAGGCCCGCTCCCCGACTCACGCTGCCACCCGGAGAGGAGCCCCAGCCTTCAGCAGACCCGAGGGGAGTGGAGCGGGGGCAGTTTTCTCTGCAAGTCAAGCCCCTGACGGCCAGACAGTCACATGGGGCAAGAGGTTGGGCGGGAGAGACCTGTCCTGAGTCAGAATTTGCCCTGCGCTTTCTGCTAGCTTAGGGGCATGGGCGGGCTGCCGTCACTGCCTTCCACACAGGCAGTCAAGGGAGGAGCAGGCCCTGGGCAGCCCAGGAGGCTCCCTGGCCCGGGCCTTTCCGGAGACTACGAGCTAGTCTCCAGCATTGTCACACTCCTGCCAGACTCTCCACTCAGTAGAGTTCACCCTGCCGCGCCTGCCATGCCCTGGAGGCAACCTGCCAAGCAGGCTGGGCACAAGAGCTGATCCAATAGGGGCAGATCCAGGGGAAAGCGGAAGTCTAGGGAGGGACCCTTCCAGACAGGACATTCACTCTGCCCCTGGCCACCCACAGGCCCACGGGAGCCAAGAAAGCTGGGTAAGTAGCCCCACCCCCCTTCCTCTCCACGGAGCCCCCGTCTTGCCCTGGGGGTACCTTCTCCCTGCTGTCGATGACATGCACGCCCTCCAGGTTGATGGCCACTGACACCGGCTTTCGCCTGCCCCGGTGCAGAAAGCCCTGGGCTGGCTTGTCAATTTCACCGTGGAAGAAGGCAGACCTGGGGAGGGGAGGGGGTCGGTCTATTCCCACCAGCACCAGGAACAGAGAGAACAGAGGGCTCAGGGACGGGGTTCACCCACAAGCAAATGCTCTGGCTAGGCCCCATCTGGGGCACCCGAGGAACTTGAAGCAGCTCAGGTGGCAGGTTAAATGGGAAGCTTCCCAGGGAGGAGGAAACCGTTGGGAGAGTGAGAGGGAGGCTTCATGGAGGTGGTGGCATCAGAGCCGGTGGCGTGGGGCGGGGGGTCTGTGCAAGCAGGAGCAGGGTGGGCCCGGCATGGGGCAGAGCAAGTGACGTTCAGGGACCTGCCAGGACTCAGGGCCTGCAGGGACTGGCTGAGGCTGCTGGCGCCGGGAGCCCGCAGGGCTGGGAGAGCCCTGCTGCCCATGGTCAGCTCAAGACCCCTCAGCAGCAGGGAGTCAAGGCTGTACCTGCCTGGGACCCACCAGGGAGTCAGGGGGCTGCCCAGCGAAGCAGCTTCAGGGCTTGACACTGAGAAGGGGCAGGGCATGGTGCCAATCTCTGAGCTGCCACCCTCCCCTGCCCGGCCCCTTGCCCCCTGGCACCTGCCCCTGGCCACGCCAAAGTCCTAGAAGATCCCGCTCTCTGGGGCCCCCTGCGGCTGCACAGAGCAGGCCTCCCCTGGAGACCAGCACGAGCTGCGCCAAGTCGGAACAGCCCCAGCTGCTGCATTCCCACAGCTGTCCCCGCCCCACATCTGTTCTCACTCTCACTGTTGCCACTGGGGGAGCCACGCCACCAGGCAGGGGTTGTGACTTGCTCACTGTGGCGCCACCAGCCTGAGAGTGGGGGCACACAGTAGGGTCCCACTGACCAAGTAACCGGTGGGCAGGAGACAAGTGTCTCCTGGTAAGTGTGGGGCTGGACACAGCCTCCGCGCAGGGAGCTGGGCAGGGGCTGGCAGGGAGGGCAGAGGCCGAGCACGCGGCCGGGGTGCGGCTCACCCATAGAAGGGCAGCTCGTGGCACTTGAGGAGGTAGGCGCGGTGGTGGGTGCTGAGGGAAGCCTCATGCTCGCTGTCCAGTGCTTCCTTCACCTGGCGGTAGGCATCCAGCAGGCCTTGCTCGCCCACCACAGGTTTGGCCCCGCGGCCCCGGAGGGCAGCGAAGAGCCCGTGGCCGCGCTTACAGAGGTGGGCCGGGAGGAAGGAGTCCAGCTTCTCCCTGCAGAGGAGGACAGGCACGTGGTGTGGGGCTGGCCCAGCTGGGGCTGGCCCGAGGGGCTGAGGACCATCGTGGAGGTGTTGGGGGCTTTGGCCTGGCTTGGGGACCCACAGGAACTAATCACACAGTGGCCTCCTCTGCGTGGGGGGATGAGACCCCCAAGAACCCCTCTGCTGGGATGCCAGCAGCATGTTGGCCACTGGGGCCTGAGGTCCAGAGACCAGGACAAGGTGTTCACCCCAGCCCCAACCTGGAGCAGGCGCCAGGGCCCCCGAGGCTGTCCTGCTGGAGACGCAAAGGACAGAGACCCCACGTCAGTGGGTCTGAGTCCCTTCTGATCACACACGGGGAACCTTAGCACAACTCCGCCCTGCCACCCCGGGGCCAGGCTGGCACCCAACATTCCCTGGGAGGTGCCTGGGAGTGCTCAGTCCCTGGCAGCTGCCCATCCAGCCTCCGGGGCCCTGCAGAGGAAGCCAGTCACAGATGCCTCCTCATGCCGAGGGTGGCTGGCGGCTGGGGAGCAGGGATCTCTAAGGGGGCTTCCCAAGGACCAAACCCCACACCCAGCCACAGAGAAGGGTCGCAGGGGCACGGCCGAAGCCAGGAAGCATCTGCACGGGCCCGGGAGGCCCAACCGCCGTGTGGCATGAGCAGGTCTCCAGGAGGCCGCCCACCCTCCTCGGGCTCGTGGGTGTCCTCATCTCCTGTCCCTTCTCTGGTACCTTGGAGACCCGGCCTTTCCTGCTCTTCCCATGGGGTCTGCGGGAGCAGGGGCGGGCCCCAGGGGACAAGTGGGCCTCAGCCAATGGGACCCTGGTCACTGTGTCGTCTCCTTTGGGGGACCTGACTCATGGGGTCATCAGGGTGAGTGTGAGGACTCTGCTGTGTTCGGGGAGAGGCCCCTCCTTGCCAGGTGGACAACAGGGCCCCTTGGCCACCTTGAGGCAGAGCCAGAGCACGGCAGTGCGGGAGGGACAAGTGGGGTGTCCATGCCCCACTGCCTCAGCTGAGCCCGGAGCCTGTCTGTCACGCAGCTGACAAGGCTTCCAGCTCGCAGTTCAGATTTGCTGTCGCTTGCAATAGGGACAGACAGGCCTGTCACAGGAGCCAGGACCCCTCGCCACCACCTGGAGCCAGTTCAGCTGGGAGCCCTTGGACTTGACTCTGAGCCAGGGGCGCTCCCACAAGGCCCCAGTGGTCAGTCACCTGGCACAGGGCCTGTCTCCGGCCCCACCCCACCCCAGCTCCGGGGTCTTAGAACAGGCTGTGCCGAAAGCAAATCCTCCTGCAAATTCTCTCTGAAGATCAGGGTCAGGCCAGGGCGGTCAGAGGCCCGGTGGCTCTGCTCCCAGCAACACTCGCTCTGCAGCCACAGTGGCGCGCATGGCTTCTGCAGAGAGGCCCGGGAGCAGAGCCAACACTGGGACGTCTGGGAAACGGGCGCGAGTCCCACAGGTGCACTCAGCTGGGCTGTCCCTGCTGACCAGGGTCAGTACGTGGCCAATCCCGGCTGCGACCAAAAGAACAGGCCAGCTCCCTCTTGACCTCGGTGCAGCTGGGCTTCACTCTCACTCACGGTGGGGGCGCCGCAGGCTGGGGACTCCTGTGGGCCTCCCCTCCCAGAGTCTCCCTTGGCCCAGGTCCCTCAGGCGCAAGCAGAGGAGGCTTAGACAGGCAGGTGGGGTCGCCTGAGGTCACACAGCACAGGCATGGCCCAGGGCCGAGACCTGACCCCCATCCCAAAACACCAGTTGTGGGTGGGCAGCCCGTGCCCTGAAGGCCCTCACCTCAGGGTGCAGGCAGCGGGCTGGCCTGGCTGGTAGGGCCCGAGCTGCACGCGGCACACCAGGGCGCCCAGGGCCTCGCAGTCCTCCACATCACACGGATACCGCGCGGTCAGCACGTTGCCCTTTGCCTCCTCGTACAGCAGCCGCAGGACCGCCTCGTCGTGGATCTGCGGGCAGGGCCGGGGCAGTGAGCCATGGCGCCCGGGGCCTGCAGGCTGGGGGTCTGGGCACCGGCTACTGCCTCACCTGCAGCTCCCGCCGCTTTGGAAAGAACACGTTCCTTCGGAACTGCAGGGACGGCTCATCTGGGGAGAGAGTCAGGGTCACGCCTGGCGGCACTGCTCCCTGGCCAGCCCAGCCCCAGATCCTGCAACAGCACCCACACGCTGGGCTGTCCAGAGAGGGTGAGCAGTTTATCTTGACTTGCGGGCCACACCCCTCCCGCCCTGGCCAGGAGTGGCTGGAGCCTGGAGGAGAGGCTGACCTGCCCTCCCCTGGGACAGCGCCCCCTGGCCGGGGAGGCAGGCGGGTGGGCGGAGCAGCACTGACCTGTGGCCACGTCGTCATCTGGGGCATCAGTGAAGCGCAGCAGCAGCTCCGGCCACTGGCGGCCCAACTTGTAGGGCTGGTGCTTGGGCTTCAGCTGCACCTCTGTGGGGAGAGGGGCGGCATCAGCCCGTCGGCCGTCATGCTCTGCTCTCCGGGCGGTGCTGAGCAGAACTGCGCCAAGGGGTTCTCAGGCATCACCCCACAAGAACCCCATCCCCGTGTCACCCACAGAGAAAATGGGGCTCAGGGAGGTGAAGTTGCTTGTCCAAAGTCACAAGCAAGTGAGGGGCTCAGGCTCCAGGCAGAGGCTGCCTGACCGGCCTCTGCCTCGCCCTGGCCGGGGAAGGCTGGTGCTGGTGCTGCTGGGCTGAGGGGGTGGGAAGCGCCGGGATAGATGGACCCAGCACCACCAGAGGAGCAAAGTGCACAGCTGGACCGAGGTCCAAAGGCCCGAGGGGCTGCCCTCCCCTGTTCCTGACAGCGCCTGGGTCTTCCCCTCACCGCTGCCCTCCAGACTCTCCCCTGGGAGCTCCAGCCCCCTGCATCCCACAAGCATCTCACCCCCTGGGTCCTCACTTCCTCCTCCCACTGCCTCTCCACTCTGCTCCTGCCACACATGCCTTCTTCAATCACTGGAACATTCCCCCAGCTTGTTTCTGCTTTAGGGCCTTTGCGCATGTTGTTCCTCCTGCCTCAGACATCTCCCTCCCCATGGCTGGCTCCAGTCTCAGTTCCAGGGTCACCTTCCCTGTCCCCCTCACGCTGATCACACTATCCTCTGTGCCTTTTCCAGCAATCACCATGACCCGACACCAGTCTGTGCCCCACTCCACAGGGATGGCTCTGTCCTATTCACCGCTGTGCCCCGGGCCCACTGCAGGCCTCGCTGCCAGGGCCGGCTGACAAAGCCACGTCATCCCCTGCACCTCCGCCCTGGGCGACGTCTCCCACCTGGGGGGAACGGCGCTGTCATGCGATGGGCGCGCTACACTGCCTTCTGAACCCCCACCCACCCTTATGCCCCCCTCACCCCTCCCCACCAACGAGACTGCCATTCCGTGCAGAGTGGCGACGGCATTGAGAAGGCCAAGCTCTTCCCAACACCCAGCCCGAGGGGTGGCTCCAGTGGCACCCCCTTCCTGCCTCCCGGTTCCAGGCATCCATCACTGTTTCGCCAGGTCTGGGGTGGGCGGGAGAGGGGGAGGGCACCATGGGTTTGTTCTGAAGGGCCTGAGTCAGAGCTCAAGTGACCTTTCAGCCTTCCGGGACGGGCCTGGGAACAAAGTGGGTGCTGACTTCGCGCCGGGGCCTCTCGCCATCCTCCTCCTGGACAGGGCGGGGCCTGGGTGACCGGGGCCACACAGACAACCCATTCTTGTCCCCACAAGGGGGGAGCAGGAATGTGATGAGGAGGACGTGGGGGCGGAGGAAGTGGGAGGAAGAAACAAACAGCGGTGCAGCTGCTGGGACAGCGGCTGAAGCCGGGTGCATGGACTGGCCACCCCCACTGCTCTCCAGAGGGGCCCACAGACTGACCAACAGCCCTGAGGGTGAAGGAGGGACCGCTGAGCGGGGTGAGCAGCCAGAGGAAACGGGCAGCAGGAAGAGGGTGGGCAGGACAGCAGATGGGCAGGAAGCTCCAGGTGGATGGGGCTGGGGGAGAGCCCAGGAGGTGGAGAGCAGTGAAGGGGTGTCTCTTGCCCCAGGCTGGCTGAGACCCCCACCCCAGGGCAGAGGTAGACCCCAATGACCAGGCATCCTTCCCCTGGCCCCCGTCCTGTCCAAGCCGGCAGGCTAGAGGTCCCAGAATTCCCCACACCCAGGCTTGAGGTTCTGCTGAGCCACAGCTTCCACTCCCGCTCCCCCTATTTGGTCACTGATCAGCCTGCAAAAGCAGGACACGGTGGCCACTGGCCAGGAACCAGGAGGGTGGGGGCCTTGCAGAGAACGCGGCTCAGGAAAAGCAGCATCCTCGGGGGCAGCTGCTCCTGAGCCGAGGCCCACCTGCCTCCCTGTCCCCAGCGGGCAGAACACAGTTCAGTTAGGCCAGTTGGGAGGTCGCCCCTTTTGACCTCGGTCCTACCGCTTACTCACTAGTCCCCATTGCGAACCTCAGTTTCTTCATTCGAGAAACAGGGCTCGCTGGGCCTGAGGATGAGCCGGGTGTGCGCTCATGAATATGGCCCTTCCCCCACCCCGCCATCCTGCTCCTCCTAATGCCCCAGATTCTGGCACCACTGAGCTGAGGGGCAACCTCCTGGGCCACCAGCACAAAAAAGGCAGGAGTTGGGGTGGGGGTGGGAGTGGGAGTGAGCCAGGACCCCTCTTGGCTCTGGGTCCTCCAGAGGTAGACAGCTCAGGACACAGGCCCCACCATCCACTTCTGGATGTGGCCAGAGGTTCTGGAAGCTACAGCTGCCCCTTCCTCCCCACTGGTCAGACCCTCCCAAGCCCCAAGTCTTACCCAGCAGAGGCGAGACAAGCCAGAGCGCGAAGGCGTCCAGGGCGATGTCTGGGAGCTGCAGGGCCTCGCGGACGGCGCGGTGCAGCTCATGGGCGCTGAGCGAGGACAGGTGCTCCGCGGCCAGGGGCAGCACAGTGTCATCCGCCAGGTACACTAGTACGTCCGCTCCTGCCAGGGAGGCCAGCTGGGGTCAGTTGGGCCCACTGCCCAGGCACCCTCCCACACTCCCCTCTGCTCCTTGGGGTGACCCCAGAGGCAGGATCCCAGCCTCCCAGACCCACCCACTTCCTAAAGATTCAAATCAAGGCCACTCCACCCCGCTGGGCTTCTCTGAAGGACACTCCACAGGTGGGAATGCGGCAGAGGGAGGCTGAACCCATGGCGAGGCTACAGTAGCCTGCACACCAGGCGGTGGGGGCGACTACCCTTGGCAAGCTGCTGCCTCTCTCTGACCCGGGAAAAGGGGGAAACAGAGGAGTCCTAAGGCCACCCCAGGTGAAAGCAAGTTCCAGGGCTCAGCTTCTCTAGAACCTTCAAGCCCTGGGACTCGACACCAAGGCCTCTCAGCACGTCTCAAACAGGCTCAACAAAAGTCGAGTGTTCCCTTGGGACAGCCTGTGGGTTCCTACTTGGAGCCTGGAGCCAAAGAAAGACCCTCGAGGAGCAGCCAGTGCAGCTCCCATTCCGGGACTCTGTGCTTGGAGGCCGTGAACTCGGCTCCCAGCCTAAGAGGCCACGGACAGGCTGGCCCGTTTTAAGGTCAGTGTGAGCGCCCGGCCCCTCTCCCTGGACAGCAGGACTAGCACCCCCCAGGCCTCCCCCACCCCGCAAAGAGTGGCTGTGAATCCAGGGAGGTGACGCCGGCGAGGGGCAGAGCTCATCACCCAATACAAGAGAGGGTGCTTCCTGGCTCCCCGGTCCGCTCTGCTCCCACAGCTGCTTTCTGGAGAGATGGAAAAGTAGCTCCAGGAGGCGGCTGGGATTCCCACCCACTTTTCAGGCAGGGAAAACTGAGGAGCAGAAAACTCCATAACCTGTGACTTAACTTCCCTAGGGCCCAATTTCCTTCCCGTAAAAACATAACGAGCCCTGCTTTCAAAGGGCTGTTTGTGCCAAAGAAACCGAACACCGCAAGCGAGCGTGTCCTGCTCATTTATGGGGTTTCACTGACTGTCACGGCCTGGGGGCCAGGCTCGCGGGCCGAAGGGGACGGAGTGCAGAGCCCGGCCTGGCGGGAGCCCGCGGGCCGGGGCGTCCTGCCCGCGCTTCTCCTCGCCCTCAGCGCCCCTTCTTCGCTAACCAGCGCACCGGGTTGTGTCCTGAAAGGCAGGACAAGGGGGCCCCTTCCGCGGGCCGGGGCGGGAGAGGGTGGGCCGGGGGGACCCACCTCGGGCTCCCACGGAGGACACGCTGCTGCGATGAGACCGCTCGGCCGCGCAGGGCTGCGGGGCGTTTCCTTCCGTCCCGTCCATCTGGCGGGAAAGGGACGGGCAGTGCCGGGGCTCGGGGAGGGGCGGCGCGGCCGGGGCGCGTCCAGCGCGAGGGGCGAGGGGGCCGGGTGGACCGCGAAGGTGAGCCCCGCGGGCTGCCCGGGCCAGCGGGCAGAGCAGCGGCTGGGGGTCCTCGGGGCCCCCGAGGTCGCGGCTGGCGGGGGGCGGGGGCGCCGCGGGGTCGCGGCCCGGCTCCCGGGGTGCCCGGGCAGGGCAGGGCAGGGCGCACCCCTCGGGGCGGGGTCCGGGCAGGGCGGGCCGCTCTCACCTCGCAGGGACGCCGCGCCCGCCGCCTGGGCCCGCGCTGCTGCCGCGACCAGGACGCCGGCCCCGCTCGGCCCCGCTCGGCCCCGCCGGCCCCGCCGCCGGCCGGGACTCGCCTCAGCGCGCTCGGGCCGCGCCGGCTGGACGCGGAAGCCGGGGCGGAGGAAGCGCCGCGCACGCCCCGCCCCCTCGGCCAGCGGGAGCCAATCGGAGCCGGGGCCGCCGCGCACGCGCCCTGCCGGCGCCCGGACGCCCCGAGGCGCGCCGCCGGGGGCTGGGCCCCCCTCGGGGTCGGTTTCCCGGGGCTCCTGCCGCCAGCCCCGGGGTCCGAGAGGAGGCGCCTCACGCACAGACCGCTGGCCTGGAGCGGGCTGTGGCGCCGTGTCAAGGAAATTGGGGATGGACAGTCACTGGCCTGACCGCTCGGGCTGGGCCCCGCCTGTGCGTGGCGAGGCTTCCGGGGCGGGGGGGGGGGGGGACCCCGCGGCTAGGATGCTGCGGGCGGCGGCGACGGGCCTGGGCCCCTCTCCCGATGCAGCCCCGCAAGCCCCCGCCCCTCCCGGCCTCCGTTTCCTCATCCGTAAAGTGAGGAGGTTGGCCCCATGACCCCCAAGAACCCTCAGAGTCTCTGCTAGAAGCCCGGGCCGGCTCCCTGGTTTTTCCAGGGAGCGGCCCAGGAGCCCTGGCTCCGGGAGACCCGCAGGCGGGAGCAGCATTCCCTGCCTGGGAAGACGCGTTGGGCCCCCAAGAGGAGGGTGTGGAACCATTTGTCACCAACAAGTCCTGGCAATGCCAACACCAGAGCCTGCGGTGTAGATTTCAGGGAGAAAAACAGGCTCTGTGCACCTTCCTGAGCCTGAGGGGCCCAGTTGTTCCAAGCGAACAATGGCTCGGGATGCCCTGATCCCCAGGTGTGGAAGGGAGCCAGCTCCAGGCCCTAGCCCTGTCCATGTTTCCTCAGCATCTGAGGCAGCTCTTTGCCTGCCGGCCAGGGCTTTTATGCCCCCATGACACAACTTACCATCTGTCTTCTTCACTAGCACATACTAAGGGTTCAAGGAGGCTCAGATGTGAGCTGGAGGGAGGTGTGTGCGCCTTGGGAACAGGTGTCTCCCAGCTTGCAGCTCTGGGGTCCTCGGCCGCGACACAAAGACACTGCGATCTCTCCCAACCTGCTGGCATGAATCTGTTGTTGAGGGCCCACAGGGTGCAGGGCCGGGGCTGGGCCAGGGATGGCAGCATGGGGAGACACGGCTCTGCCTCAGGAAGGGTACCTTCTAGTGGAATTGGGAAGTGGTGGGAGAGGGGAGAAGAAAGGAGCACAGGAGGAAGGCAGGGTTACAGCATCCGACAGCAGAATTGCCTTTAGAAAATGCCACAAGCAGGCACAGCGCTTGAGCGCTGGGTTGCGAAGCTGCCCGCGGCCTCTGCAGCGCCGGTTCGATCCCCGGCTCCTCCCCGGCCACCAGAGGAGGGTCCCACATGGCTCGCAGACCTCTCCTGCCACCCGCTGCTCCCCTCAGCAGTGTACTTCGGTCCTTCTGCCTGTTCTGCTCCCCGCTCTGGCTCTGGTGAATTCTCTCACCCTCCCGCGCTTCTGACTGTACCCAGTGCATGTATAAACAAAAACAAAAAACAAACAAATAAATAAAACATGCCTCTATTAAAAAAAAAAAAAAAAAAAAAGAAAATGCCACAAGCAGGAAGAGAAGGGCCCTCACTTCCTGAGCACCTACTGTGTCTCATGTACCCCATGGACCTCACGGCTTGAAGAGGGAACGAGAATAATAGCTGGCATGCTCATCGCTTCCCTTTCTACAGCTTCAACCCTTCTGACAAGCTCAGGGCGCGTGGTAGAGCTCCACTTTGTGAGGAGCCTGGAACCTGGGCCAGCGGGAGGGCTGCTGGCAGGGACCCTAAGGGCTGAAACGGGGCCAGAGGGAGGCATTGCAGGTAGCAGGATCCACCGAGCATGGTCAGAACACTGGGCGCTCAGAGCTCAGCAGGTGACGCCAGAAAGGCGGGTGGCCCCTGGTGGGGGACGGGGTGGCGGGTCTGACAGGCAGTGAGGACAGTTTGGAGGTGTAGCTAGAGAGTGTGGAGCTCGGCTGTGCCAGGCAGAGAGTTAACCCTGGAGAGTTCTCAGGAGCACTGGAGAAAACCTAGCCGGGGCTGCCCTTCCTTCCGTGAGGCACCACGGGGGTGATAATGGGTCTCCTCTAAACTAGGGGAGGGGTTCAGTGGCTTGGAAAAGAGAGTAGGTCCCCTTCTGAAGTGAGGCCCTTAAGCCAACTGGCTGTCCCTCACTTTTGCAAGCAATACAGCACCCCAGGGGCACAAAAGGACTCACCCAATGTCACTCAGGAGAGAATGAACCAGAGGACCAGGAGCCGAGTCCCCCGAGAGGCCAGTGCTTGGGAAGGGCTGGTGACAGAGGCTAACGGTTAAAGGGCTCACAGGCTCCAGAGCACAAGAGAAAAATGTTTAATCTGACGTTCTGCTCGAGGCTGTACCCACAGCTGCAGTTTATCTGCAGACAACCCAGTCTGGGCAAGGACCAACCTTGAGCTGAGCTCCGAGCCAGCTGGAGCCAGGGAGCTGCAAACACAGAGGGGGAGCTACCCGGAGGCCAGGGCTCACCCACAGAAGGCGCAGCTCCAGTGACCCGAGGAAAAGCCTCCTTATCTCCTGTTGAGCCGCCCTGTAACTGGCGTGGACTCCACCTCATCCCTTTCTTTGTCTTTAGCCCCCTCCTGAGCCACGAAGCTGTAGCTCCTTTGTTCTCCAAAGGAGTCCTGGTCCCCCAAACCTGTACAACCTCGCTCCCTTTCTTAGCCAGGGAGGCGGATTTGTGTTTACCTCCTGCCTGTTTGCCAAACAGTTTACAATAAAGCTTCTTTCTTTTCTCAAAACCTGGGCTGGGGGCCTCCCCGGTGGCACAGCAGTTGAGTGCTGGGTTGCAAAGCTGCCCGAAGTCTCCACGGTGCCGGTTCGATCCCCAGCTGCTCCCCGTCCACCAGAGGAGGGTCCCACATGGCGCGCAGACCTCTCCCGCCGCCTGCTGCTCCCCTCAGCAGTGTACCTCGGTCCTTCTGCCTGCTCTGCTCCCCGCTCTGGCTCTGGTGAATTCTCTCACCCTCCCACGCTTCTGACTGTACCCAGTGCTTGGATAAATAAATAAATAAATATTTTTAAAAAAAAACAAAAAAACCTGGGCTGGGGTCGTGGTATTGGCCTCTATCCATGTTGGCAGCACTTGGCAACGGTCTCTGGGGCAGCTCCAGGGAGGAGGTCAGAGATGAAATGCTGCTTCCTCAACCCTCTCCTGGGTGGGAAAGTGTTGGGTGGGTTCTGCAGGAGAGGAGCAGGGCGCACAGCACCGGCTCAGCCTCTGCGGGGACACAAGAGCTGCAGGGTGGTCTGGAAGGGCAGAGTGGGGACAGTCAGGTCTTGCTGTTCTTTTGGGCCCGGGAGCCAACCAGGGCTGGTTGCAGGAATGCCCGTGGGTGCTACTCCCTGTCTTGATTATTCATTTGTTTTTTAATAAATATTGATTGCCTACTGCATCACACACCACTCTACGCCTTGAGATAGCATCAGTGAGCAGTGAGCAAAGCAGCCAGACATCCTGCTCTGTCAGACAGACAAGTCAACAACACCGTGTCAGAAGCTGATGAATGCAATGGGAGAGCGAGGGACAGACAGAGGCATCAGGGATGCTGGGCGGGGGGGGGGGGGGGGGGAGGCAAATGGCAATATGAATGAGACAATCCCGGTGGTCCTCCTTGTGGAGGTGACATCTGAGCTCTGGCAGGAGGAGGCCATAGGAAGAGGAACAGTCAGTGTAAGAGGAAGTAAAGTGAGAAGGAGGAGGGTAGCTGAGGTCAGAGGAGCAGGAGCGACCTGGGGAGTCTTCTAGAATCTGGAGCTTTGGTTTGGGCTGAGCTGAAAGGGGTCTCTGCAGGGTGCAGAGGAGAGGGGTGGGCTGGGTTAGATTTCAGCTGCAGCTTTCTGGCTGTTGCCTGGACAGACGTGGGAGGGGGCCAGGAGGAGGCAGGGAGGCCTGTCAGGCGCAGGAATCCAAGTGGAGGGGACGGTGGCTTTTGCCCAGGCGCGGAGGGGAGGAGGGAGGCGGGCTGGGAAATGGAATCTGTTTTGCCAGTAACCTTGAAGCAGTTTCCTCCTGGAACGGTGGTGACCCCAGGGTTGGCGCCGCTTTGGGGACCTTGGCAGAGTTCTATGGGCAAAAAGCTGAGCCGAGCATCTCTGTGCCCTGAAGGAGACCCCTCTCTTCTCGATCCCCCACCCCTGTCCTCCAAAGAGAAACAGGTAGCTGTAACCTGGTCACCCCCAAACAGAGCCACACGCCACCCTTTTACAGCTCAACATCCCCTACTTTCCCCTGGGAAAGAGGCTCAGCCTTCCCCCTGAGGCTGTTGGAGGTTGTTCATGACTCACCAGCAGATTCGGGGAGTCATAAACAACTCTGGGAGAACAGCTCCAGGCCCCATGACTCACTGCTCTGGGTGGGGCCCACCAGGCTGGCTCCTGGGGTTCCCCAAAACCCAGGCCACACCTGGCAGGGCCTGCCCCCTAGTGGCCACATCCTGTCTTTGCGGCCTGGCTGCCTGGCCTGGTTGGGGGCGGGGGGGGGGGGGGGCGGGGGGGGGGGGGGGGGGTTGGCCGGCAGCAGCCCATGGCTCAGGGCTGTGGGGATGCATGGGAGGGTGGCCAGGGTCTTACTCCAGCGGGCTCCTTAGGCCTTTGCAGCCCCTGGGACCCCAGCACTGCCCCAGCCTGGCTGTCCCGCCGCTGCAAGGCTGCCCCGAGCGCTCCCAGCGCGCACCTCCGCCAGCCCCCAGGCCGGGCCTGGACTGGCTCCCCTCTTCTGGTGAGGCCTGGGCACTGGGCCACAGCTCACACTACCCCCAGGGTTAAACATTAGTGGGAGGTTATCAGGCCGGAGGACGGGGGAGGGAGAGGTGGAATTTCGCTTTCAGCAGCAGCTCCTCTGCTCCAGCCACCAGTTCCGCCTTGTGGACAATGCCGGTGGAGGAGTTTGTGGCCGGCTGGATCTCCGGTGAGATACTGCTCTTCCTTTGTCACCTCACCTCCTGTGGGGGTCACTTCCGGGAAGGTGGGGGACACAGGGGAGTGGAGACCAAAGTCCTGGTTTCCCTGGAGGTTGGGAGCCAGCTGTCCCGGAGCCTCTTAGGAGTTGCCTGGGAGAGGGGAAGGAAGCCGCAGCGGGGAGGCCAGGCTGCTCGACACCTGCTGAGAAGGAGCCAAGGGAAGCCCGCCAGAGCCCCTCTCTTGGCCCCCCGGGGCTCAGTAAGGGACTAGGCCTTTGAACTCACCTGCGGCCCTGCCTGCCCCCATGGGACTCTGCCCTACCTGGCAGTGGACCGTGCGTCCATCCGGGCTCCTGGGTGACATTTCTCTTAGGAGAAAGAGGGACATTCCAAACCGGCCTCCTGGGGATGTGACATCACCCAAAGCTTCAGAACCAGCCTCTGCTATGCAGGCAAGACCAGGAAGTGGGGGAGGGCTGGGCCAGGCCCTCCTCTCCGGTACCAGCAAGACTCCCCCAAGGACTGAGCCTGCAGTGCTGGGGCGCCCAGGGACCAGGCCCCCGCACTGGACGCGGTGTGAGTTGGAGGAAGGAGTGAAGTTGGCAGGGAGGCAGGAGCTGTAGAAACTCGTCCCAGAGTCCCACGGTCAGATCAGCCAGCACGACGCGCAGGCGGCTCCCAGCATGGTCGCTTGGGCCGGCGCGGTTGGCTCTTCCCTCTGCCTGTGCGTCCTCGCCCAGTCGCCGTGTTCCTGCGTCCTCTCAGCCCGGCCCCTGGTGGGGGCCACGGCCGTTTCCTTGGAGGGGGGACCACAGGGGTCTGAGAGGGTCCCGGCACCGTCCTTCTGCCTGAACCCTCTTTCCTCTCGGCGCAGACTTGCTCCCCTGGCCTGGCGCCAGAGCGCTCGCTCATAGCGTCTTTTTGTCACCACAGGAGCTCTGGGCTTGGTCCTGGGACACCCTTTTGACACTGTCAAGGTGAGTCTAGGGGCGGCTGTTCAGGAGAGACCGATGCCACGTGAGCCATCTGTCAGGACGCCCTGCGCTCAGGGCCTGGCCGACCAGGCTCTCGCCGTCCTCTCCTGTCCTGCTGCCAGCTGCTCAGAGGGGCAGAGGGGCGGCGGGGCGGCGGGGCGGGCTGGCCTGGTGCTGAGCCCCACTGCACACCTGCTCCATCCTCCCTTCCAGGTGCGGCTGCAGACCCAGAACACATACCGGGGCATAGCGGACTGCATGATCAAGACTTACCGCCATGAGTCGGTGGGTCCAGGCCTGCTGCTTTGGCATTTGGGGCACTTGGGGCAGTCGGGGCCAGCTTGCTTCCCTCCTCCCTAGGGCTTTGCCCCTGGAGAAAAGCAGACCCAGGCGTGGGGCCTTGCGGCTGGCACACAGCACAGGGCCTGGGGGTGGAACGGAGGCCGTCCCCATCCTCACTCGCCTCCACCTCCCTGCGGTCAGCGGGATGTTTGCCACCAGGGGAGGCCTGGCCAGGGGTGAAAGCACAAAGGGGAGCCTCCCTCATCCCCACCCACTCTAGGGGTCTCTCTGCAGGTCCTGGGTTTCTTCAAGGGAATGAGCTTCCCCATTGCGAGCATAGCCGTGGTCAACTCCGTCCTGTTTGGGGTCTACAGCAACTCGCTGCTGGCCCTCACGGCCACCTCCCACCAGGAACGGCGAGCCCAGCCGCCCAGCTACACAGACGTCTTCATAGCCGGCTGCACCGGGGGGTTCGTGCAGGTCAGAGGGGCTCCTGCGGGTCAGAGCAACGTGTGAGAGCTCGCACTCACACATGCTCACATGCATGCAGGCACGCAGGCACCCACGCAGGCACGCATGCGCGCGCACACACGGCTCCAGGCCACAGGCTGGCTGGAGCAGGACAGGAGTCGGTGTAGGGGACGCAGCCGGCTCCTGGCTGCTGAAGGTCCCTGGCCCCGGGGGCTCGGTCTTTCAGGCGTGGAAGCCACAGGGGAGGGTCATGGAGATCAGAGGGGACAAAAGGCTGAGCGAGCTCAGCTCAGGGGAGGAAGGGACCATGAGGACCCTGCAGGGAGGAGGTCAGTGCCCCACCAGGCTGCTGGGGCTCGCCCTGGTTCAGGGGCCACACTAGCCCCGAGCTGTGGGAAGACCCCTCTGCACGGGATCTTCTCCCCGAGGGCCTGCAGCGCCCACAGAGCCGGCGCCCAGTACCCGGGTGTTGCCGTGGTCCTGGCTCTCTCAGGTGCTGCAGCCCAGCCGCTCTTCCCGCAGCTCACCCCAGTCCACAGAGCCCACAGAAGCAGCCAGATTATGAATCATTAAGTGACTCTCATGATTTGCTTTGGGTCTTCTTCCTCAGCACTTCATTGCCTGGGCTTTGGAGGGGTGCAGTGGGGGACAGGGAGCCTCCAGGTACCAGAGGGAACCCCAGCTGTGCAGGGGCTGAGCACACAGAGGTGCGGGGCCCATGCCCGGCCCCTTCCACGCCCCAGCCTGGCTCCTCTGTTTGGTGCCTGCCTGATACTCCTGACACACATCAGGGCAGAGAGCAAGGGCAAAGGGCAAAGGCAGGCGGCTGCCTCCAGGGAATTAATGATTTATGGGTCCCTCAAATGTCCTGGCTCTTCTGCCCCTCCTTGAGTGGGGTGCAGGTACTTCCCAAGCCCAGAGAACTGCTACTCCTCAAAAATAAGGATGACACCTGTGACCCCAGGCCGAGCGGCCTGAGTTAGGCCTGGTCAGGCCCACCGCCTCAGCCACTTCAAGCTCTTTGCACAAAAGTTGCTTTTGACTCTGCTGGGCTGACCTCTCAGTGGTGCAGCGTGTCTGGTGTTCCCACTGCCATGGGCACCCACCCACGTGCTGGCCTTTGGCCCAGCCATTTCCTGGGCCCCCAGGAGCCCGGGCTCAGGAGTGCAGCCCCTGGCCCTGTCCTCAAGCTCTGTGGTGACAATGGGTCCACCTCACAGGGAGGACCCCCAGACATTGCTTTTCCACCAGGGGGAGAGGAAGGCTTGGCCTCAAAAGGTGACTGGAGCCTCCCCCAGACTCCTCTGGTTTAGCCACTTCCCAGAACGGACACCCCAAAACACACTAGCCCCCAAGTGAGGTGCTAATGTCCACTCAGACTTGCAATCTCACCTCAACTTTACAGCCGACATTGAATTGCTTGCTGGCCCTTGACCCACCTGACCACTCCCCCAATACCCCCCAACATGAATGCCACCCCAAATCTGCAACCCACCTGCCTCGGCCAGGTGATGAGAGTCCTGCCCGCCACCACCTTGGCACCTGGGCTCGCTTGTGGCCTCTGTCGGGGCAGAAGAGCGGGGGCTGCAGGAGGCTGAAGACTTTCTTCAGAGCCCCTGTCTCCAGGGTCTGTCCCTGGCTCTCGGGGGGCTGGAGACGTGGAGACGGACCCACTCCTAGAACAACAACCCAGCTGGCCTGTGCCTGCTGCTGGCGGGCCCACTGCAGGAGCAGGGCAGAGTGTTCCCCGAGGGGCCGGCTGCTCAGGAGGCCAGAGACTGCGAGCCCGAGGCCTGGGGGGGCCACGACACTCTGCCCACCCTCCCTCTCATCAAGATGGCGGACGGCTCCAGACCAGAGCCCCACCAGCGCCGTCTCGCTTCCTTCCTCGCAGGCCTATTTCTTGGCCCCTTTTGACCTCATCAAAGTCCGCCTACAAAACCAGACAGAGCCGAGGGCACAGCCGGGAGGCCCTCAGCCCCGGTACCGGGGGCCTGTGCACTGCGCGGCCTCCATCTTCCAGGAGGAGGGGCCCCGGGGGCTGTTTCGAGGAGCCTGGGCCCTAACGCTGAGGGACACCCCCACCCTGGGGATCTACTTCCTCACCTATGAATGGCTGTGTCGCGAATACACACCGGAAGGCCAGAATCCCAGTAAGTGAAGTAGGCGAGGGGGCACAGAGAGGTGCCGGGGTGCCGGCTGGGCAGTGCAGGCTGAGGGGGAGGCCAGGGGTGAGGCGGGTGCTTTGTCCCTCGGTCTGACCCTGCCCTGGCCTCTTCCACCCAGGCTCAGCCACGGTGCTGGTGGCAGGCGGCTTTGCCGGCATCACCTCCTGGGTCACGGCCACCCCCCTGGACGTGATCAAGTCCCGGATGCAGATGGACGGGCTGAAGCAGAGGGCCTACCGGGGGCTGCTGGACTGCGTGGTGAGCAGTGCCCGGCAGGAGGGGCTGGGCGTCTTCTTCCGGGGGCTCGTCATCAACAGCGCCCGGGCCTTCCCGGTCAACGCCGTCACCTTCCTCAGCTACGAGTACCTGCTGCACGCCTGGGGCTGAGCCTCCCGCGGGACCGCCGCTGCCGCGCCCCAGGCCCCGCGCCAAGTGGCAGCTTGTGACTCTGCTCCCGATGTAAGAGGCTCAGTCTCCGCAGGCCACCTCCAGCCATGCAGACAGGGCTGGAGAGCAGGCGCCTGGGGCCTGGACTCTGCCCAGAATCCCAGGCTGGTCTCCGCTGGCCAGCAACACCCGCCTGATGGCCTTGTGAAAAAGGTGCTGGTGACATTCCGTCTCCCCTCTGCCCTGTGACTTCACCCCTCGGCAAGCCCCACCCTCTGCTCTGCCACGATACAGCGGCCCGTGGATTCCAGGGACGTGTCCTCGCCGCCTCCCACTCACCTCCTTTCAGACTTCCCTGCAGGCCCGGCAGAGCCTTCTCCCTCCTGCCTCTGCACGGCACTGCCGGGGAGGCCCCAGCTCCTTCACCACATGGGCTCTCCTGCCGCCCCACTAGCTTTCCCCCACTCCAGGGGTGGCCCCCTCAGCCCAGCCGTGCTCTCAGCGCCAGCCCGGAAGGCCTAGCGCCCAGAGCAGGCCCTGCGAGGCAGCCGCCACGGGCACCATCATCCCCTGACTGAGCACTGGCTCCCTCCTCGACTCACCCCACCTTTGCCACAGACTGACTGCGGGGCTTTCTCGTCCTTGTCCATTTTCTCGTCTCCTTGAGGTGAGGGGTCTCCTCGCAGTGGAGGCTCAGAGCAGCCAGGCTGGGCGGAGATGCTCCTTCACCCCGACCTCTCCCCTGCTCCCGAGGCCGCACCTGCTTTCCCGGTGCCCCTGCCTCTACTAAGAGGCCCGTGTGTCCGGCCCCTCTGAGGGCATCTCTGAGGGCATCGCCCGGAGCCAGGGCATCTGTTTGCCCACTTCCAACGAAGGCACCTCTTTTGTTTATCCATCTCCATCGCTAAGTGGGAATTAAAAGCTGGCTCAGAGCGTTTTCCTTGACAATAAAGCTGAGCAGTTTGTGCAGCTCACGCCCTGGTCTGGCCTGGGCCCGCCTCCCGGCGACCCGTGGCTGGAATGCCTGCTGCTTATCGGAGGTGCCCTCATAACCACCCGTGGCCTTGTCACAGCGGTGAGGTCTGTGACTCGCTCCAGGCAGACCACTGAGTGCAGGCCCACGCTGTCAACTGTAGTCACCATTCTAGAGCATCCCAAGGACACTGGGAGCCCCCCAGGACACTGGGCACCCCCAAAGATGCTGGGTGGCCCCAGCCTACTCTTGCAGGCTCCTCAGAGCAGTGCTCCCTCTAGACTCCTCCCATATCAAAGGAGACCCCAACTCCTGTTAGCCCTGCTTCTGAGGTTTTCCAGGGCTCATTTCTTCCTTTCTAGTCTTTACGCCATAGCCCTGGTCCTGACCCGAATCTGGAAAAGTCACTCCATTTTTTCAGATGCTGCTCAGTTACTTCTCCTTATTCTTAGGAATCAGGACTCCTGCCACAGCCCCCACGGCCTTCAGATATTCATCTTCTCCAGGTTCTTAAATCAGTTTCCTCCCACCACAGGACGTTTGCACCTGCTGTTCTCGCTGCCTGTGCACCTCCTGTTCATCCTCCAGCCCTCAGTTCAGAGGGGAGCTCCTCAGTCCTCTGTCCAGGTCGGATTGCTTATGCTGACTCTGAGGACCTGGAGGGCTTATAAAATACAGATTCTGGTCTCACCCCCAGCGTTTCTGATTTGGTAGGTTTGGGGCACACCCAGAAATGTGTGATCACTGAGTTCTCAGCTGCTGGTCAGGCCACAGCTTGAGAACCACTGGCCTGTGCATTTGTGTCTCGCCCTCTTATACGCTTCCTCACACACACGCTCTCGTACGTGTGACGCTGTGGTTACAGCCAAGCATGGTTTAATGATGTTTCAGTCAATGACAGACCTCAGAGCTGACAGTGGTCCCAGTGGGCCCCACCATGTGGGTGCGGTGTGGGGGGGCACTCACCACCAGACGCGCGTTGCTAAGCGATGTCGCCTGTGGGACTCGTTCCTCGAGACGGTGAGCTCGTGAGCAGACACCCGCCTGTCGTGCTGTCGTCCGCACTCTGGCTGACACACGGAGCTGCTCAGTAAGCAGTTTTGAACAAATGAACAAATAAATAAAAGGAAAAAAACCTGCTTTTCCTCACGTGATCTCTGGCGGGTTGGCGCCCTCTAGCAAGCACCTAGACTCCAGATCCGTGATAACAAACGAGTTTAAAGCCGTGACGGTGGCGGCCAGAGCGGCGCAGGCGTGAGTGGGCCCAGCCGCAGGCACTGCAGCCGCCAGGGCTCTTGAGTCCCTGGCGAGCCTGCTTGGCATTTGCTGCCGGGAGGGCCTGGTGAATTCTGCTGTGGGTGAGGCAGACGCTGGGCACAGAGCGGTCATCTTTGACGGGTTCATGGCGTGCAGGACATCGTGGTGGGGAAGGCACTCGCTTTCTCATCCCTTGGGTACAAAACCCAGTTCTCTCTGCCGTGACTTGCCCAGCACCACTGGCAGCTAAGCCTTCTGGAACATCGGCCTTGCCTGGTCGTCCTTGCTGGGCGGTTCCCGCATCCTCACCAGCGTCGGAGAGGCCCATGGCAAGGATGTCCCCCCACCCGCCACCACGGAAATCCTCAGGCCGCCAGAGGCTCGCTTTGATGCTGGAGAACTCATCACACAGAGAGAGCCGGTCTCCAGGCAGGTGAGCGATGACCCCGGGGGCCAGCAACCACCTTGGGGCTCATCCCAGATAATGTGTCCCCGACACGTCTGACCTTCAGGAAGGAGTCCAACGGGTGGCTCCGCAGGAGGCAGATCTGTGGTGGAAAGGCCAAGCCACCGCGGAAGGCAGCCGACATCCCTGCCGAGGGCAACTCCAAAGCCGCACAGCTGATGGCCAACTCGCTGGCCACTGCAGGCGCCGGCCTGGCGGAGTTGTGCAAGCTGGAGGCCAGAGGATGTCACCTCCCAGCTCTCGGGACATCACCTCCCTGCTGGCCAGGTAGGGGTGGGAGGCCGGGGGCTGCTCATCCAGCTGCCCCAGCCAGGCTGGCCCTTCCCCCGCCTCCTGGGGCCATCTGGCCCACTCCCAATGAGGGGCCACCTGCCGTCCTTCTGCCCCACCCCCCCAATCACTGTGATTGGCTTAAAATGAAGGGAATAAAAGTAAAGTCTCTTCAACTCTCTAAAAAAAAAAATCATCACGAACTTTGCAGGAAGCAAGCGCACTTCCCAAGAATCCCTTCAAAACAAAGAGTGAGAATAAGCCAGGGTATTGGGATGGGGGCGGCCCAGTTGGGGAGGGGGTTTAGACAGTGACATGTGACCTTGGGCAGTAAAGACCCACAGGGCAGAAGATGGACGGTGTGGCCCCCGGCCGTGAGGGGGAGCAGGTCCTGGAAGGGGCTACCTCAGAGGATAAACCAGGAAACCTTCACCCACCAAAACCAGGGCCTCTGAAGAAACTTGCCTTTCTCCCTTGCAGTGGAAAAAAACAAGAATAAGACCTGGCTGCCCTCTGAACCACCAGCCAGAGGCCTGCCCACCTCAGTCCCTTCAGATCTGGACGCCTGCCTGGGAGCAATTAGCCACCAAGGTAGTAGCGCCCCCTCGTGCCTGATTGGAGTAACTACACTTTTCCTAAGGACCAGCTCCCTAAGTCAGGAGCTTCAGGTTTTTCAGAATTTAAGTGCAATTTAAAAATATATACATTTTGGGCCTCCCTGGTGGCGCAGCGGTTGAGCGCTGGGCTGCGAAGATGCCCGCAGCCTCTGCAGTGCCAGTTTGATCCCCGGCTGCTGGCGAGGGTCCCACATGGCACGCAGACCTCTCCTGCCACCCAATTAAAAAAATACACACACACACACACACACACACACATACATTTTGGGCCTCCCTGGTGGCACAGGGGTTAAGTCTCAGAGCTATCAAGCTATCCCCAGCCACTGCAGCACGAGTTTGATCGCCGGCCAGGGAGAAACCCACACGGCACAGCAGACCTCTCCTGACTCCCCGCTGCTCCCCTCAGCAGTGAATTTCTGTCAATCTGCGTGTTCTGCTCCCCACTCTGTCTCTGGTGAATCCTCTCATGCCCCCTAGCACCTCTGGCCTACACTCTACCCCATTTATGTATGCATAAATAAATAAAATTAAAATATTTTAATAAATATATGTATAATTTCATATATACATTTATATCATTTATATCACCTTACATTTATAAGGATAAAAGCCACTATGAGTCAAAGCATGAGTAGAAACAAAAGCAACAGATTTCTCTCTCCAAGGATTTCAAATGTTACATTTATCAGATAGAATGTAGAATAATCAGGCATTAAATATTTAAATATAGAGAAAAAAATGAAAGAGAAGAAATAGTATAAGAATGATTATGTAGGGCCTCCCCTGGTGGCGCAGTGGTTGAGCCCTGGGCTGCGAAGCTGCCTGCAGCCTCTGCAGTGCTGGTTCGATGCCCGGCCACTGACGAGGGTCCCACATGGCGCCCAGACTTCTCCTGCCGTGCCCGCTGCTCCCCTGAACAGTGTATTTCATCAGTCTGCCTGTTCTGTTCCCTGCTCTGGCTCTGGTGAATTCTCTCACCCTCCCGCGCTTCTGACTGTACCCAGTGCTTGTATAAATAAAATAAATAAATCTTTAAAAAAAAAAGAATGATTATGTATATTTTGGGGGAGAAAAGCCAAGAGAACCCTTATGGCTGAAGAGAACAAGAGGCAGGTGGGAAGAAGCCACTCGGGTTGCAGTGCGGGCACAGTCTGTCGGTGCTGCCAAACCTTTCTGCTCTGGGGCTCCCTTCACCCAGTGCTTCTTCTCAAGCCTGGTGATGAGGACGGTGACATCTAGCACATGTGTAGTGCTTACAACAGTGCCTGGCAAGTAGAAAACATTTTATAAATATTCATTTCTTTTTTTTTTTTTAAAAAGATTTATTTATTTATTTATTTATTTATTTGTTTATTTATCCAAGCACTGGGTACAGTCAGAAGCGCGGGAGGGTGAGAGAATTCACCAGAGCCAGAGCGGGGAGCAGAGCAGGCAGAAGGACCGAAGTCCACTGCTGAGGGGAGCAGCGGGCGGCAGGAGAGGTCTGCGCGCCATGTGGGACCCTCCTCCGGTGGCCGGGGAGCGGCCGTGGATGGAACCGGCGCTGCAGAGGCCGCGGGCAGCCTCGCAACCCAGCGCTCAACCGCTGCGCCACGGGGGAGGCCCTTCATTTCTTTTTTTTATGATTTATTTATCTATGCATATAAGAACTGGGGCACAGGCCAGAGATGCGGGAGGTGAGAGGATTCACCAGAGACAGAGTGGGGAGCAGAACAGGCGGATCTACTGAAATACACTGCTGAGGGGAGGAGCAGGGAGACAGAAGAGGTCTGCTTCTAGGTTAGGTCTTAACCCCTTGTGCCACCAGGGAGGCCCCTAAATATTCATTTCTTTAATCCTCCTGATCTGCCTGTACTCAGCCACTTCCTGTTTGTCCCTCTTGCCGGCCAGGCACTCTGGAGCTGGGGCTGTGTCTCCTTCGTCTCTGCTGCCCTGGGTTCTGGCATGCCTTCTGATCATAGGGGTGTTCGTTTCAGGCTTGTAAATAAACTGAAATTATGCTCGTAATTTCTCTGTCCCTCCCTCTTACACCTGCAAAGCCCCGAGCACTATCTTGACAAAAGCGCGGGTCTGTTGGAAGAGGAGGGCCCTCTCGGCTTCCTCTTGTTCCCTCACCTCGGGCCCCATCCCCGAGGAGCTTCCCGACTTGGTTTCTGGCCACCATCTTTGCTCCACACCTTTCCTGATGTCCTTCTAGAATTAAAGATTAGAATCTAGATGTCCAACTAGAATTAGAAATTTTATTTTATTTTTAAATATTTATTTATTTTTGCATACAAGAGCTGGGGTACAGGCCGGAGGTGTATGTGTTGGGGGGTGGGTGAGAGGATTCACCAGAGACAGAGTGGGGAAGAGAACAGGCAGACTGATGAAATACACTGCTGAGGGGAGCAGCGGGCGAGACAGGAGAGGTCTGCCTCGCCATGTGGGATACTCGCCGGCCGGCCAGGATGGAACCGGCACTGCAGATGCTTCACAGTGCGGCGCTCAACTGCCTGCGCCACCAGGGGAGGCCCCTGGCTTCTGACATGGGACGCCCCATGTCAGAAATGGAATGATTTCAGAAAAATAACTCTACATGAACACGGAGAAGGAAAAACGGACTCTGTGAGGAAAGGTTAAGTGATTTGGGGCCTGAGGCGGGCCTTAGGTAGGCAGAACTGTCTACCGCATCTCCATGTCCAGCTGCCAGCTGTTGAGGGATCAGAGGGGGAGCAAATAGGGGTGCCACCTCCCCACGATCCCATTTAGAAGGGGATCCCATGTCAGGAACCCTGAATAAACGCCTCCTACCTCTTCTCGCGCAGGAGGGGGCGGTGAGGGAGAAGGACTCGAAGTGAAAGGTGCTTGTCAGCACGGAAGCATGGCCCAGGCGCTATCCCTGACCAGTAGGTCTTGGCTGAGGCAGCCGGGAAGCGCCTGAGCTGCGGTCCTGGAGGCAGAGGTGCACACTGGGGCTCCCTGCGCAGAATCCATGACAGTACACACTCATGCACACGCACACACGCACCTCCCCACTTGCTGGAAAGGCCACACGTGGGATTCGGGCCAGGAGTCCGTGTCGCTTCCCCAGGCCGTGTCCTCTCAGTGACATCGTCCTCTCCGTCCTGCCCCAGGCTCGGCCTCAGGTCTTGTCATCAGCCACATACTCAGCCTCTCCACCGCCAGGTCTCCCAACTTCGACTCACCTCAGTTATTCTAGAAGCCCTACATGACGTGTCCCCCAACCCAGATGAAACACTTCGGGGCACCTACCACCCAGCTTGCTGGGCTAAAGGCCCCTTCTGCTCCCTGGGCCTTGTGCTCACCTCCCCCTGCCGTGCTCCGAGCTGGCCTCTGTCCCTGACCTCTGCTCCGCTGTCTGTCGCAGCTCACCTCCGCCAGGAGTCTCCTGGGCTTGACAGGCCACAGCGTGTGCCTTGCTGGCCTCCTTAATCACACGCCACCCTGTCCTCAAGTCCTGTCAGCAGGGGCCCCATCTTTGCCACCTCATCACACAGGGAGCCCGGCTGAAGAGATGTCATAACATTGTCAGGAAATGACGGACTGCGTGAACACCTAGTCTGAGTTCTGGGCCCTTTCTGCTTCCCAAGGAGGTCCCTAGCTGGCCCCCTCTTCCTGGGCCTGCTGTCCCAGAGCGAATTGGTCACAGCAGCAGAAATGTCCTGGGCAACACTTGGGATCTGTGAGTCCACCAGGGGGTCCCCATTCCCTGGGGATTCTGGAAGAGGAGGCTCTCGGCCAGTCAGCCACAGACAGCGGCAGCAACCCTCAGCCGTCGATTTTAAAAACTGGTGTTGGAAGTTCCTACCTTGGCCTCTTAAATAACACCCCAGCTCTTTTGGAATTTGAAAACTTTATTTCCAGAAGCGGAAGTGTTCTTAACACAGAATTCAGGGGTTGGCCTGACTGCAAAGCCCGAAGACCCCCTCCCAAGTCGTGGCCTCCCTAGAGGTTCAGAAGCCACCGGGCAGCCCAGCTCCCCCAGCGCCCCGTCTTTAGACCCTCCTCCTGGGGTCTGGCCCACTTCCGCTCAGAGCGCACGCTTGGTCCCCCAGCTTGTCTCTCTTCTGCACCTTCCATAGAAGCTCCATTTCCACGGGAAAGAGACCAGCCCCCACGCAGCCGTCTGAGGGCGTTTCCATGGGAAACAGAAGGGGAGGGCGGGCAGCAAGGGCCCCTCACAGGCAGCACAGCCGCTCCACCTCCTCCTCACACGCGTAGAATTTTTCAAATAGCTCGGGGGAGGCGCCATTGCACTCGAACCACCTCCTCAGCGTGCCCAGGGCCAGCAGGGCATCAGCTTTGGTGGGCAGGGGTTCGAAACCGTCCTCTCCGCCCCCTCCCTCGTCCTCCGTGCCCAGCTCCTCTTTGCACACCCCAAGCCCAGGATCCTCACCCTCCAGGTCCACAAAGCGGCGAAACTCCTCGTGGCTCAGCCCACTGGGGACTGGCGGCATCTCCGTGACCTTGCCCAGGGACAGGGGCGCCTGGCAGGGAGCCAGCCCTTCCTGAACAAAGCTGCTGAGGATGAGCTGGGGGGACACCTTGGCCCAGGCCGCTGCCGCCAAGTGCAGGGCGTCCAGCATCGTGATGCCCGCCCCTGCCCGGGCCAGCGAGGTACCAGTCCTCTCGCTCTGGATGGCAGCCAGCTTGCCCAGCAGCCGGTGCCTGTAATGGGCCTTGAAGGCCCGGACCACGGAGCTGGGCAGGGCAGGTGTGGTGCTGGCGGTGGGCAGCGGCAGGAGCCTCACGTGGCAGAGCCCGGGCAGGCCTGCCAACTCCTTCCCCTCATGTGCAGCCAGCAGCAGGGCAACCTGCCGGCCCTGCTGCCCCATGTCCTGGTCAAACTGTGCCAACCACTCTGCCCAGGGGATGCCCAGGTCAGGGTGGTAGGAAGCGGGCAGAGCCTCACTGCTGACCCCAAAGAAGCATCTGGGGGCTGCCTGGAGCCCACTGACCAGTACCCGCCGCTTCTCTGTGCCCTGGCTGTTGGCACACAGCAGCACCTGCACTTGGTCACACGCGCCTACTCCGCCGCCGGGCACTGCCCGATACAGCAAGGGCACTTCAGCACAGCCGAAAACGTCCTCTGCGGAGAAATCTTTGAGGGAAAGGGGTGGCTGGGCCTGGGGCCTGGGGCCTGGTGGAGGTGGCTCTGGGGTGAACGGAGGCACCAGGACATGTCGGGCCCCAAAGCCCACATTGTTTCGGCGTTTCCAGCGGACCAGCCAGCCGATGCTGGGCACGAAGTCCTGGCCCATGATGTCGGCCAGCTCCTTGGCCTTGTGCAGCAACATGGGCCCCGTCACGTCCCAGGCCTTGGCCCGGGCCACGTGGTACCAGCAGAGCAGCGCCTCGTCGATGCTGCTGTACTTGGACTCCCGCTTGCGCTTGCGCTCCCGGTTGGCGGTGCCGCTGCACCAGTCGGCCAGCAGCTTCTCCTTGTTCTTGCAGATGCGTGAGATCTGAGGCTGCGAGACCTGGAAGCGCCGCGCCACCTCTGACTGGGACATCTTGGACTCATCCAAGAGCTCCAGCACCTGGATCTTCTCTGCCAGGGAGAGGGCGTGCAGCTTCTTCTTGCTGTTCAGCTCCATGGCTCCTCCAGAGCGCCTGCGGGAGGGGGACACCGTGAGGGGTGCATGCTGCTGGGCCCGGTGGCACGGGAGAGGAGCCCAGCCGGGAGAAGAGAATATGTCCGGGCGGAGGGCGAGGGGAAGGCCGACCGGCGGGGGGAGCCCACTGGTGAGGAGGTGAGAGGGCAGGGTGGCGTGGGCAGGGCGGCTGGCATGGCAGGAAAGCCAGAACAGAGCTGGGGAGGGGACTCCGGGGTCAGGAGGAGAGGGGAGTCTGGCCTGGGGTTTGGCATCACTGGGGGAGAAAGATGAATGGAGTGGAGGGCACAGCTGCAGACAACAAAGGCACATGGATGTGGGGGGCTAGGCAGGCAGGTGTAGGGGATAATGGGGGGAGGGGAGGGATCCCAGCAGGGGGCTGGGAGTGAGGAGCTGGGCCGACTTAGATGCTACTGGGGGCCCCAGCAGTGGGTGAACAGAGTTGGGGTGACAGGTGCACCGACGACAAAGAGGCCAGATCGGGGCGAAGGAGCGAATGTGGTTTGCCGCTGGGTGGGAGGCGCTCAGGCTGGGCGAGGGTCCGGTCTGGGGGGCCTGGGAGGGCGCTCGGCCGAGGGCAGGTGCCCCGGCGACAAAGGGCCCGAGGGGTGAGGAGGCGCGGGCGGCGAGGGGGGCGGGCGCCCCAGCGGGGAGGGCGCCGGCCTGGGCAGGTACCGGGGCTGGGGCCGAGCGGCGGGGCCCGGCGGGCCGGGCGCGGGCTCCGAAACCCGGCCGGCCTCTCCCAGCTCGGCGCGGAGTCGTCGGTGGGGCGGCTCCAGCGCCCGCCGCCCCGGGCCTCCCGCCTCCCGCCTCGCGCTCCGCACCCACCTCAGGCGCTCGTCCCGCGGCTCCCGCCCCTGCCCTGGCCCGAGCCCGAGCCGTGTCCAGGCGGCGACGGGAGCGCCGGGGAGGGACGGGCGCCGCGACTCGGAGGGCGGAGCGGGCGGAGGGGCCGCGCGGGCGGCGGGCGGCGGGCGGCGGGCGGGCGGCGGGCGGGCGCGCGCACAGCGGGGCCCCGAGCGCGCCGCCCGCGCCGGGCTCTCTCCCGGCTGGGAAGACCGCGGGGCGACCGCGGGGCTCCCACCCGCCGCAGCCCCGCCCCGGCCCCGCCGGATTGGCCCTCCGCCGCGCCCGTCCCGCCCCCGCTAAATCTCATTGGCCGTCGAGGAAGTGGCGGTTCCTCGCCCGGCGCGGGGACGGGGCCTCCAGGGCGGGGGCGGGGCCTCCAGGGAGGGGCGGGGCCTCCAGAGCGGGGGCGGGGCCTCCAGGGCGGGGGCGGGGCCCGGGGCCGGAGTTCCCGCGGCGCGGCCGGCGGCTGCGGACCTGGGCCCGGGGCCGACCTCTGGCCCAGCGATCCCCGGCCACGAGCCTGGACGGCGTCGGCCTCTCACCCCGCAGGCAGGGCGATACCCCTCACGGCGTGGTCAAAGAAAATGAGGAAACGGACGCAAAGTTTAGGCCACACGAACGGCGCCACCTTGGACAGCGCTGGCCGCAAGTCCGCGTCCACCAGGCGCAGCTCGCCGGGGCCAGGGCGAACTTCTGCTGGTTCTGGCACCAACTGGCAGGATTCAGGCTCCGAAACTCAAAGTCTGGTGTCAGCCCCTCGGTCCTGCCTGGGCTTGCTCTTTGCTGTAGAAACAGCCTGCAGCCCACCCCGCCCCAACGCGCCTGCTCGCCCCTGTCCAGGCTCGGCCCCCCCCCCGCCCCCCGCCGCGCCCTCCAGCCCGCGGGAACACTTGGGCCACAGGCCTGGGTCCCCATCTCTTTCCTTCTCCTCTGGGGGATCCTCTTTTCCAACCTCGGTCAGTTCCCATCTCCTGCAACACCCCCCCCCCCAACACACACACACAATTCCCCCTCACCTATGCCCGCTAGTGTCCTCGTTTTTCCTGTTTCTTCTCTGGCCCTTACTCAGCCACCGAGGAGGGAGCCTTATTCTCCCCGCTCCTGACCTTTCTCTGTGTTTAACACGAGGAGAGGGACGGTGGTGTTCCCAGGAACCCCCAGCCCAGGCACCCTGCTTAGTCACAGCCCAGGCCACAGATTCCAGCAGGTAACTCCGACTTTCAGACTTTCTGGAAAACCCCAAGGACAGTAGTCTCTAAAAAAAAGTTTTAAGAAGCGCAGAACAGGGCCTCCCTGGTGGTGCAAAGGGTTAAGATGTAACCTATGAAGCTATCCACAGCCACTGCAGCACGTTTCATCCCCCACCAGGGAGCTACCCACACGGCACAGCAGACCTCTCCTGACTTGCCCACTGTTCCCCTCAGCAGTGTATTTCAGTCTGTTCTGCTCCCCACTCTGTCTCCGGTGAATCCGCTCACCCCCCACACCTCTGGCCTGTACCCCAGTTCTTGTATGCATAATCTTAAAAAAAAAAAAAAAGGGCAGAACACACTCCAACGAGGTACACCAGGCGCACAGGGCAGCAGTCAGTGGGGGCTGCAGGGAAGGGAACGGTTTTGTGGAGAGTCTGCACCTCCCTCTGCTCCTCAGCCCCTGGAGCTGCACACAAGCAAGCAAACCAGGTGAGCAGTCTGAGGTGCTCCTCTATTCATTCCTCAAGCAAAAGGCTTTCAAACCAACCAGCGATGTCATTAGCTTTCTGGTGTCATTAGTACTTGTTTATGAACTCAAGCGAGGTCGTGGCCACGGTTTGCGCCCTATATCCATGTCCAGCCTGATTTTCTCCAAACCCATCAAAACAGGATGCTGATTTAACCCAAATGTATTAATCAAAACTTTCCTCTTTAAAATAAGAAACTGATGTAACTTGAATTTACGTAGAACTTAAACCTGACAAAATACCTGATTTTATATGTTTCACATACTGGGGTTTCAGCGAAAAAAATTAATTTTGGGAGAAAAGCTGTATTTCAAAACCAACCTCCCTGTCCCCAACCCCCTCAACAAAACACCACCTTCCTTTTCTTCCTCAGGAAGCAAGCTGAGAAGCGGCTTTTTAAACCAGGACAGGGAGTCCGGAGAGAAAGCACGCAGCAGAGGGCTCTGTGTAAAAACGTTTATTTGTACTAATGTTCAGAGTACAGGAGCTAAAGAAAGAAAGAGACCTCAACTCCAAAGCAACAGTGAATCAGGGCCTGCCCACAGCCAAGAGGAAGGCCACTCCAGGTGTCCTGGCAAGGCTGTCCCCCCTACTTAATGTCAATGTCACCAGGCAGAAAACTGAGGAATCAGGGTGTGAAGACCTTACCAGCTGCTAGCGAGCGTGCAAGGGAAGAAAGGGGTGTCTAAGTGGCTTCCCCAAGAGCCAGGAGCCAGGAAACACAGAGCAGGAGGCAGAGGCTCCAATTCGGTTAAGGGCAGGAGCTGAGTGCCCAGGTCCAGGAAGAACAAAAAGGGGATTTCGGAGGTAGGCTTTTTCGTCGAGTTAAAAAACAGGCACATTATCCAACGTCTCCCTGTGGCCCCCCAAGTGCTGGCCTGGCCCCCTGATGCTTCTGCTGTCCCCACAAAACCAAAGGGAATAAGGAGGGGTGACAGAAGACAGAAAATTCCAAGGGTGGGGAATGCTTCGGTTGCCAGAGACCACCTGTGGCAATGAGCCAGGTGAGCCTAAGGAGAAATTGGGGTGAAGCTGCCACTCCCCCTCGGGTGGGGTGGACAGAGACGGGGTAGAGCCAGGAGGGTGAGCAAGAACGTCCCGCTCAGGCAGAGGATCCTGGGTAGCAGGAACAGAGGGCGACAGAGTCACCCTGCAGGAAGGGGCAAGGCGAAGCAAGCAGCAGCACGAAGGGCAAGGACAGCTCCTGCAGCGTGGCCGCAGCTCAGGCGCTGCTCACTCCCATGGCTCCTAGCAAAAGGCCCCGGCCAGGCTCCCCTCTGGGGAAGAGCAAAGCCTGGAGACCACAGAGGAGGCAGAGCCAAGAGAGAAGTGAACGGCGGCCCCCCCCCCAACCCCCTTCTGAGACGACACTGAACCCTGTGATCACCAGGCTGGGGCCCAAGGCAGGCAGAGTGAATGCACTTCATGAGAGCAGTGAGAAGCGGGCCCACAGGTAAGCCTTGGGGCAGTGTGCTGCTCCGTCTCCCTGAGGGCCTGGGGCCCGGGGTGGTCAGAGCTGCCACCCCAGTTTGCTGCTGCCAGAGGCAGGTTGGCATGACCACCCCAAGGTTCTCTGGACTTGTGAAAGACAAGAGGAGGAGGAGGAGTAAGTTGGGCTGGGTATGAAAACCAAGACAGGAGGAGGGAAACGGCTCTAGGAGTACGGGGAGCAGGGGCGGCCACATCAGGAAGAGTTCTGGTTCTGGTAGATGGACGCTTTCTCCTTCAATAGGTCCAGACACAAGTGGCAGCTCCAACTTCCTGCAGAGAAGCACAATGGGGTGAGGACGGATCCCACACCATCCTAATCTGCTACTCTCCATGCCCACCCCTCACCCCCAGGAGCAGAAGCAGCACGGGGAGGTTGGCAGATGCCCTACAGCAGCCAGGTTTCGTGATTATCCTGAGCTGGGAGGACCCTCTAGATCTTCACAGTTCTCAGTGGCGATGGAAGAACTAACTGCCCAGAGAACCATTCCAGAACAGACTCTGAGGCCTGCCTGCCCTTATCAAGGCAGCATCTGCATGACGGCCCAGGTGGGTAACATTTTTTAAAGCAGTTTCAGACTTGAGACCACAAAATCAGACTCTGCTCTCACAGGGGTGAGAATGAAGGTGATGAAGGGACACTCCAGAGATGCCCACCTTGGTGCCCTCTGCTAGCTTTCTAGCTACGATAGAGGCGCTCCTGCCACTGGCGTGTGAGCAAAGGCAAAGGACCTGCTCAGAGGAGATGGGGTGAGCTACCATGTCCTGAATTTAGTTTCATAAAAATAAAGGAAATAATGTCCCTGACAAGAAAACTACTTTATACCTTGTTTATTATGGTTAATGCACATAATGTGGTTAGAATCTTCTGGGCTTTCCTTTCTTTAAGAAACAGAGTTAGCCCTTAATGCTTTGAAATTCTAAGCACAATCATATCCAACAACATTGGATGTTATTCTAGGGGAAAGAACCCACAGCTTTTTATCTGTTTCTTAGAAATGTGACTTGACAATGTGAAAGGTCCTTTTAGTCCCCAAGGCCAACAGGCAGGTATCAGAAGCTGTTTCCGAAACAGCCAAAGCGACACATTTCAGGCTGTGAGCCGCATCCAGTCTTGGTTCTATCTTTTTCAAACTCCCTTTAAACATACACGTAAAAATCACTGCTAGTCTTATGAGCTCTATAAACTGGCTGCAGCTGGATTTGGCCCATTGGTCAGCGTTTGCTGACCCACGTCTAGACCATCCGAGGGCCTCCAGGGCCCCCTCGGCTGTCCGCAGCTCCGCACCTCAGTCCAACAGGACTTCAACAGGAAGCCCCTTCCACAGTGAAGACAGAATTTTGTCTGTAAACTGGTATTTTATATTTAAAAACAACAAAAACCACACCACTTCTCAAAACCACGTATAACCTGGGCATGACAGTGGACAATTCTGAGTGCACCCCTGCAGCTGCTGAAGGCCCCCCGACTGCCTAGGCTGCCTTCTCTGAGGGATGAAGAGCTCAGCCTATGTTGCTGTCAGCTTATACGCAGGGAGCCACTTTCTCTGGTCAGTCACGCTGACCCACGTGCTTTGTGCACGCACAAGCCCCCACATTTCTATAGAAGGGGGCTTTGGCATGGAAATACGGCCAGAAGACTTGTAGAGAGACAGCCGAATTTTGATGGCTCCACTGGCTTCCTGAAGGGCCTTCCTAGACCTAGAGCATCACCAGGTAAGCTGCCGGGGAATCAGACTGCAGGAGACAAGGGTGGCAGGGGAGCACGCCGACTCCCTCCAGAACAGGTAGCAGGGAGAAAGGACACAGCCCGGCCAAGTTCAGCGAGCTGAGAGCGAAGTTCCCCATCACCAGCTCCTGAAGGGGACAGATCACTCCTGTGGTGCACGCGTCTGCTTGGTGTCTGCGCACTCTCCGGTTTTTCTGTGTGTGTGTGTGACCAGTGATAACGCGCAAACGTTAAACTCCCAGGACGAAATGCTATGAGAGCATTCCACTGAGTCAAGACTAGGTGCCTGGGCCTCCCCAGTGGCTCAGCGGTTGAGCGCTGGGTTGCGAAGCTGCCCGCGGCCTCTGTGGCACCGGTTCGATCCCCGGCTGCTTCCCAGCCACCGGAGGAGGGTCCCGCATGGCGCACAGACCTCTCCTGCCGCCCGCTGCTCCCCTCAGCAGTGTACTTCGGTCCTTCTGCCTGCTCTGCTCCCTGCTCTGGCTCTGGTGAATTCTCTCACCCTCCCGCGCTTCTGACTGTACCCAGTGCTTGTATAAACAAAACAAAGAAAGAAAGAAAGAAAGAAAGAAAACATGCCTCTATAAAAAAAAAAAAAAAAAGACTAGGTGCCTGCACCCTAACTTGGGAGAATAAACCACTGAAGAGGACTGATTTCCTGTGTAAGTGCCCCACCGCATCACTAACAGAAGAATTATTTGAATAAAGGGTGGGAGCCAACGTACCTTCTGGGGGCTCCGACATGGACGGGGTGAGACAGTACATGTGGTAGCCACGATCGCAGTCGTCACAGAAGAGCAGCTGGTCCTAGAGAAGGCAATATGAAGAGGGGAGCAGATGACTAAGGGGTCAGTCAGGCTACTGGGGGTGGGCAGGCGAGAGCCTCTGTAGACACTGCTGCTACTTCCAAAAGGGCAGGTAAGAGCAGGCGTGGACATCGCTAGGAAGAAAACCACTGCTGTCCACCTCCACCCAGGCCATGGCAGTGCTCCCCCCACTTGCTCAGCTTCCACTCTTGTCCCCCACAATCTAGCCTCCACAGAGCAGCCAGCTATCTTTTTCAAACGTAAGGGAGACCACATCACTCCTGAGGAGTTCCTGCAGCAGCATGCCAGGGTACTCAGCACAGAACCCTGGCGGTGCCTCTCCTATCTCTTCTACCCGCACCCCACTGCAGGAAGCTCTGGCCCGCCTGCTGGCCTCAGTACCCTGCACTGTCTCCTCGAGGCCTCTGCATGTGCCACTCCTTTCTTGGGGATGCTCCCCCCAACCCTTCCTGGACCTGGTCCTCTGTATGACCCAAACCTCAACATAATACCACCTCCTCAGACAAGTCGCCTCTGACAACCTAATCAGTTGCTCAGTCACACTCTGCCACATCCCTGTTTGTTTTCTCTGTGGCACATCAAGAAACATCCCTTGTTTCCTCACTTATTGTGCGTCCCTACAAGAATGTCAACTCCATGAAAACAGGGACCTTGGCGTCTTGCTCAGTGTCCCAAGAACCCAGAACACCCAACCCGCAGTCTTGCTCAATGAACACCAGCCGACAGTTCCAGTGGGACCGGCAGAGGTGTGCAGGAGGGGCTGGCTCCCCTTGAAGAGAAAGCTCACTTTGGGGGAGCTGTGGAGAGAAGAGCAGAAGCGGGGGTGGGGAGGCACGCACGTCGTTCTCGGAGGTGCCGCAGATGTTGCAGCACTTGCACTCGATGCATTGCCAGCGGTAGGTCTTCACGGCCGCCATCATCACGGGTGTGAACTGGAGGCAGGACGGGTGCCCTGGGGGAGGGGGCCGGTGGAACAGACCGTCAGAGACGGGGCAGCAGCAAGGTGACCTGGATGGCCGGCTGGGGCCTGGGGACCAGCCCCTGGTGGGGCAGCCGGGCAGGAGGGGTGGAGTACCTGAGCGGCCACAGTCAGAGCAGGACACCAGCTCCTCGGGCTGCCCTGTCTTCTTGTTGATCTTTGAGTCCCCCAGGCAGAAGTCACAGTAGTTGTTGGGCAGGGCCAACCCATCAGGGCCCTTCTTGGCTGCAGGGAAGAGAAGAACTTTGATGACAGGCCTCTGGGCCACCCCCAGGCCTGCAGGACCAGGCCCCCAGCGCCCTGGCTTACATTTCTGTTCCTCGGACCTCTGGGAGACCGGCGTGGGTGGCTGAGAGTCTTCCTTATCCTCGCCCTCCTCCTCAGCCAAGTGAGAATGGGCATAGTGGTAACTGAGGCCTGGCCGGTTCTTGTAGCGTTTTCCACAGACTGAATGGGGAGAAGGTCGCAGAGAAAAGTGTCAGGATCTTCGAGTGCCATATGTCTGTAGCTCCAAGTTGTGGGGTTCCACCTGAGGTGGAAGCAACCACCCCCAACCCAATAAGCTCTCCCTGGGACAGGCCAAGAGTCTCAGACCCTGGGGGTCTCTAACTTCCCTGGCTCACTCGCTGCTCACCCCCAGGACCACTTCTCCTCTTCCACACCAGCTGCGAGAGGCTGAGCCTGTGCCCACAAGCAATTGCTCTAGGAATAGTCTGGGGAGCTCCAGATTGAGAAGGGAAGGAAGAGACCCCAAACTTTTTACCTCTCAGTAAATGTGAAGGCTCTTGTTACCCCACATAGACCACAGAGCCATCTCTGCTGAATGTGGATAGAGGAGGGGGGACTGGGCTCTTAGGGGTAACCTACCGAGTCAGCCAGGTGGCTAGTCCCCCAAAAGAAAATCAAAGACACTCCCACATCAGTGTCTGGCCCAACCCCACCAGCCAGCAAGGAGCGCAGACCCCACGAGGCAGCTGGTGAACTCGATGACCAGGAAGAGCAGGGGCCAGCAGGGAAGGGCTGGGAGAGGACAGGAGTGGCGGGGCGCACCAGCTGACCACCAAGAATTGTTCGGGGGAGGGAAGCAGAGGGCTCTGTAATAGACTCCTTATAATGCTTTCGAGGCCACCCCATGCAGTGGGCCCCAGCAGCCCCAGGAGCAAGTCTGTGGGAGATAAGCAGCGGGAAAGGCAGCTTCTGGCCTGTGAAGAGTGGAGCGCACGGCGGCCCCCTGCTCGACCCAGTGCCATTCCAGAGACTTTAAAGCTAGCATCACAGGAGACGAGAGAGGCAGGAGGAACGAGGGAGGGAAAAGGGACAGGAAAACCAACAGGCTGAAAAGTTGCGAGAGCTACCTCTCTGGGGCGCTTTCGAGGTATGCTTTTGTTTGAAACTATCTGAAAGACAGAAAGAAAAGTCATGAGAAGAAGGCCTTGACACAGCTGAGACGGGAGCAGCAGCAGCAGGAAAGCGGAGCAAACGAGAGAGAAACCCCAGTGGCCGTGGCACTCCCAGGGTGGAGGGACAGAGGTGGGGTGAGTCAGAGGAAAGGGACAGAAAACAGACACCGAAACACTTGGCATTGGACTCCTGGGGCCCTGGTTTGCCTGGGGCCAACAGACCCGGATGCCGTCTACTGAGGCCAACCCTGCCAGCAGTGCACCTACAAACCCCCCGCCCCCCACCCCTGAGGACAGCAGACATGTCCCGCAGATCATGCAGGCCCACCCGTCCTGTGGTGGAGCTAGGGCCTCCCAGGGGGCTCCGAGGGAGCCAGCCAGCAGGCAGGTCAAGGGCCTGGCCTGTTTGACCCCTCTGAGCAAGAACACAGCCCTCCCTCCTCGCATATCCAGCAGGGGCTGGGTCCACAGCAAGGACTACCCACCCAATGGTGAGGCACTCACTGTCACAGGCATAGGGCTTGTCCCGATCCTCCAGGATGGAAGCATCCAGCTTCTTACGGGCACTGCCCACACCTTTACCCTGACAAGAAGAGCAACAAGATTGCTTCACCAAGATGCCTAGGGTTGAAGAGTGACAGCCTCCTGAAGCGGACAGGGAAAATGGCAGCAAAAGCAGTGAAACGGGCAGAAGCCTGTTCCCCGGGATCCCCTCCCCAGGCTTGTAGGCAGCACCCTGATGCCTCACCTTGGATTTTCCCTTGCCCCGACGCTTAGGAGTGTCTTCCTCATAATCCTCATCATCAAGGTCATCTAGGAAATCATCCGGTTCTAGGATCCGCTGAGGGGACAGGATGATTAGGATGGGCAGAAATAACATACACACCAAAATTCCGCCACGCTGGGACCAGCAAGACCTCCCAGAACCTCTGTGGGAGCTGGGCCACCCACTCCAGCCCCCTTCCTCACTGTTTGCCTTCAAGCACCCCGTGAGCCCCTCCTTCTCCCTTCAATGCTTTGGGCTTCCTCCTTCTGCACCTCGTCTTGTTCCCCTGGCTGGAACGCCTTTCCCACCATCTCTAAGCAGCCAAATCAAACGCCACGCTTTCACAGAGTTTTCCTGATACCCCAAACCCCTATGTCCTTCTAACACGTCACGTCCTAAATGTAAATTAGAGCTTGGCTGCTTACAGGTGGGGCCCTGTGGAAGCGTGTAAAACTGCTCTGCTGCCACCCCCTGTAAGTGAAATGGGCCCCGCAGCACCTACACCGCCTAAGGCTGTGCCGCCTGGGAAATGATGGAAAAGCACTCAGCACCGTGCCTGGCATGGTACTTGGCCCTTACTACTTCCACGTACAATTTCATCTTCTCTGTTGGCAGGGCCAGGTCTGCTTCACTTATGTAACCCCAGGCACCAAAACATTTTTTGACAAAAGATGAATGAGAGAGTGTGTACTCAGGAGCCAGGAAGACTGGACGGCAGCAGTCAGTGCCCAGCGCTAGCTAGGGAATGAGCAAGCAGAACTCCCACAGTCTGCCTCCTGGCCCGATTCCCCTTCCTCGCTCCTAGGTGGATCTCTGATGAAAAGGAGGCTGGTTTCCATCAAAGCTCATCAATCACAGTGTTAATCTGGTACCTTCCTTGCGCGACTGTTAGTCACGGGAAACTCGCCCAGGCTGTCATCATCAACTCGGGGATCCGGGGCACCTCGCTTCTCCAGGGGGTCGGTGCGCAACAGAGCCTCCAAACTACTGCCGTCCTGAGAGATCAGCCCCTCCTTCTTCAGAGTCTGGTCTGTGTCTGCAGGAAAGGTCAGGATGAGACGAAGCTCAGCAGGACTGAAAGCAGACTGCTCTGGTCTCCCCAGTGCTAGGCCAGCCACAGGCTAGTCGCTGCAGGAGCCAAGAGACCGTAGTCCGCCTGGCATCATAACGTTTACCTGCCTTTCCTACTAGACCGCATACTCCACAGGGAGGAATTGTGTCTTATTACTTTTACTATTTCAGGATCTAGCGGTGAGCCGGGTACACAGCAGGCGACTGGCAGGCCTCTTACCATTCCCTAGGCCACCCCCACTCAGGCAGGTGTGCACTTTACCTGGTTTAATGGATGGAAAAGAAAGTCGTGGATCCTCAGGGGGGTGGGCTCGCCGTTTTTTCCGCCAGCGACGGGCAGGGTAAGAGTACAGCTGTCCAGAGGCCAATCCTGTGGAAGGAAGAGAGAGAGGGTACTCAATTCAGCCCTACCCTAGTCCTAGAAGATACGATGCAGCACTTTTGAGATGAGCAGGTCCCCCTTGAAAGCAAGGGGGTGGTGGAGAAGGCTGTGGATAGTAAGGAGATGAGGGAGGAGAATTTGCAGAAATAGCGGCTAGGCTAAAATACACAGCTCACAGAAAGCCAAATAACAGCCTCAGCAGGGTAGAAAACAAAGATACTGGTGTGAACCTGTCCGCTTCATCCTCTCTGGGTTTTTTTTTTTTTTAAAAGATTTATTTTCTTTTATTTATTTATATATACAGGAACTGGGGTATAGGTCACAGGTGCAAGGGGTAAGAGAATTCACCAGAGACAGAGTGGGGAGCAGAACAGGAGGATCTACTGAAATCCATTGCTGAGGGGAGCAGCACGGAGACAGGAGAGGTCTGCTGCGCCATGTGGGTCAGCTCCCTGCCTAGGGATCAAACTCATGCCGTAGTGACTGGTGGTAGCTTGATAGCGCTGAGACTTTAACCCCTGCACCACCAGGGAGGCCCCTCTCTGGGTTTCTAACTACAAGAAGGCTGCGTTACTGAAGGGGGGAGAGCTCTCGCCGGGCTCATCGCCTAAGGTAAAGAAACTGCTCCCACACTCCTGAGCCTGGACCCTCACCTGGACCCCGGTGCCGCTTTTCCATCCAGATGTAGCAGTTGCTCTGGGCTACTCCCGTCTGCGAGTCCAAGAATGGCAGGCGCACGCTGCGCTCGGCACAGAGGCGGGCGTTGTAGTTGTGGCACTGCTCCATGGCGTCCTTGTAGTACTGCTCCCCAAGGCTGCGGGGAAAACAATAATCAGGCATGTACAGGTTGGGGGGAGCAGGGGTGGGTGCTGAGCTCGCCCTCTCCCTTGCCATCTGCTTCTCTGCAAGGCTCAAGGGACTGGGAGGCTGCCTCGTGGTTCTGTCTGCCTCCATTTCTGCCTCACGGGAGCCAAGCCCCTTCGCTAAGTCATTATGGGAAAGGCACTTTGCAAATGAAGCGCCATCAGGAACACACGGTTTCATCATGCGTCTGAGCAGACGTAAGTCTAAGCCACAAGCAGGGAGGAAACTAACATTCATCCTGTGCCTCTCATGCGTCCAGCCCCGGGCTGACAACACGCTGTCTCTCGTCACACTCACGGCTGAGCAGACACGGGGTTTTACAAATAGGCAGAAGGTTCGACAAGGTCTGGGGACTTACTATAAACTATATACCAAACGGCAGTATACACAATGAAGTTCTATTCAGCCACAAGAAAATCCCAAACAGACGGGAAGTTCTTCCTGGGGCGATATCACACAGTCTCGAGACCCCGGGGGAAAGGCAAGTGTGCGCGCTGCGCAGGGTCACGGTGTGAAACGAAGAGGTGGAAAAGCAAGTGCACGTTTCCAGGGAGCAAAGCCAGGTGACGAGCGGCTTTCTCCAAGAAGCCAGTTCCTCTCTCCTGAAGCGGGTATCAGCAGCTCATGCTCGGTGCTGATTTCACGGTCAAGAGGACGCATCTGAGGCCACCCTGACCTCCTCAGAACCCACTTTTTAGTGAGCACTGTCATAGGCAAATGCCCATCCTCATTCTCACACCATCGAATGGCATAAAAAAAGACGCTTTTCGAACTCCGAAGACTCGATTTGAAATCAGAATCAAGAGCAGACGTTTAAGTGTTAAAAAGCCGGAAAGCTGCGCAGAGCAGGCGTCACCCGCGTCTGCTTCTGCGCGGTGCTCCACGGGGCTGGTCTTGTCCTCCCTCAGGGTTTCTAATGAGCACTGCAGTCCTGGTGTTCAGCCCAACTATACCAGCTCCCATTTATAAAGAAACAGACTGAGGGCGGAGGCGAGTTCTTTCCCACGTAGCCCAAGTGCCCATGAAGGTGTCTGGGACATCCTGATTTAAGTTGGCAGTAAAAAAGACCTCGTTTGGCTCCAAGTCACCCCACAAATGTGGACACTATCCACCCACGTGGACCTCAGACTCCTCTGCTACAGGCTGAGGGAGCTGGACTCCATAAGCTGGACACATTCTAAGAGAGGGAGACCCCGGCACCAGAAGCTGGCTGAGAAGTCTCTCTTGCTTATGTCCACAACTTGAGCTACACCAACAAACCCTCCTCTGAAATCTAAAGGGGCTTGTGCTGAGCAGCCACATTAGGCCACTGAGACGCAGCTTAGCATCTTCCCAGCAACTGCAAAAGACACAACACCACACACACGGGCAGGGGCACCACAGACAGCCTGGCTGGATCCAGTGAGCGGTAATGACTGTCATTTGAGGTGGGCAGGCATCTCGGGCTGGAGAGGAGAGAGAAGGGAGCCGACTCACAGCCGCTTGCCTTTAGGAGGCAGCCACGTCCTCACGACACAGAGGAAAATTGGATAAACAAGGCTGAGTGCAGCAGCTCCTTTGTCTCTGCTGACGGAATTGATACTGACACGGGAAGTCAAAGGGAAGGAAGGGGCAGACAGGCTGAGGGCTGCAAAGTCGGAGCACGGAGGCTGGAAATGGTTTCGGGGAACGGATGAGAGATGTTCTAGCAAAGCTTTTATGAGTGAAGTGGGATTTCAGAAGGTGGGGAAACTGTCATGTGAGTAGGAAAGCTGGGCTCAAACACTTAAGTTGGGGAAGAGAGGATCTGAAGAAAGTGAGCGATCTTAAGAACCTGAGGCTCCTACTGAGAGAAATTACAAGCTAACAGTATTCTCCAGATCTTGTTACCTAATTCAGAAGGTTTCAAACCCAATCACAACTATTTTATAGTCTAACTTGACCCTGTACGACCCTGGTAAAGACTTCCTCAATCCCGACACATTCGGGAGGGACAGAGAACTCACAAATAGGACAATTCTTCTCCCAGACGAAAGCCAGAAATGATGAGCGAGTAGTTCTGACTTCCATGTATAATCTCAGCTGTCAGAAGACCAGGCACCATGATCCAGTGACACATGCCTTTCCAGGCTGAGAACGGCACGGTAGGACTGGAAGCACCTTCTTAAAAGGAAAGTTCTGTAGGGAGCTGCATTGCATGTGCTCCACAGCCCTCTGCGGCCAGGCCTGAGGAGAGACTTGGTTTCTCATTACTGGGTACTCAGAAACCAGTGACTGGTAACCCTCAGGTGTCTATAGTTCTTTGAAGAGAAGTAAGAAGTCACAGTCTATTTACATGGACTCCTAACAGCACAGGAGAGGGTTCCCCTGAAGATAGCCTTCCCACGCGAAGACCCTCTTTACCCGTAACTCTCAAAACCTAGGAAAGCCTGACCTTCCCTCAGTACAGTAAGATTTCCAAGGTAGCGGCTTTGATTCTTTTTCGGGAAGCGTGAAGCTCGTGTAAAACCTCCCCTTACCCTGGGATGAGGGGAGGCAACAAAGAGAAATGCAGCGAAACAAAGAAGGAACATCTGAGTCAGGAAGGATAACTATATAAATCGTAGATCAACAGCGTCATTTCTAAATTGAGGGAAATGTCAGCCTGAAGAGAGAGCTGGGGAAGCTGGAGTGGGCAGATCAGAGAGAAAGATAATAGTGTTGGGAGCAGGGGTGGCTGAAAGAGGCGGCAGGAGAGAGCTGAAAGCAAGTTGGAAAAAAAAAAGCAAAAACCACAAGAGAAGGAGAAGGCACTTAGCTTAATGGAAGTGGGAAAGCTTCTCAAAGAAAAAGCTCCAGGCAGGGGAGGGAGAAGCAAGGCAACCCTTTAGAAAGGCTCCTGGGAAAAGTGGGGCTCAGCCCTCAGCCCACCACAAAGGCAGCGAGGCTGTGAGTCCCTCAGAATAGCTCCCAAGTCTCTGCCTTGTCATCCAGTCAAAACCCCGGGGCCACACAGGACAACTAGACTCCCCGATGTTCCCGCTCCCGCCCGCGCCCGGTTTACCCGTCAGACGGGCCTGGGCCCCGTTCACAACTCCCCGCCGGGAGGGAGGGGTGCGGGGGGGGGGCGCTGGCTGGATCAAGGCGCCCCATTCTCCAGCTCGCAGGCGGCGGCCAGCGGGCGGCCCCCACGTCCCCAGCCGGCGCCCCCTGTAACTTGGCGGGCGAGCTGGCCCGCACAGGCCCCCGCACAGCGCGAAGCCCGCCGGCCCGCGCCCCGGCACCGTCCAGTCGTCTGACGGCCCGAGCAACGGCCACGGCCGGGTCCCCTGAAGTTCCTCCCTCCCGCCCCGCTCCGCAGCTCATCCCCCGAGAACGGCCGCGGCCCCCGACGCCCGCGCCCCCTCCCCAGGCCCCGGGTCTGTGGCGAACACAACCGCCGGGGGGAAGCCCCGGCGCGCCTGTTGCAACGCGCGGGCGTCCGGCAGCCGACGGGGAGGGGTCGGCGGCCGCGCCGCGCGGGGACCCGGTCGGTGCCGGGGCGCCCTGGGCCCGACTCCTCCGGACCGCGGCGCCTCGGGGGCGAAGAGGACGGGGTCCGTCGGACCGAGCAGGGCGCCATAATCCGGGAACCGGGAGCCGAAGGAGCGCTCCGGCCGCGCGGGGAGGCTGCCCGTCAGGGGCGCCCGTGTGCCCCCCTCAGGCCTCCACAAGTTTCCAAAGAAGCGCAACGTCTTCTCCCGAGTCTCCCGCCGGCCTCGCCACTCGCAGCCGCAGCCTGGCCTTCCCGGCCGCATCCCTCCCTCCGCCTCGCCCCCTCCCGCCCCGCGCCCCGCTCCCAGGCCCTCTCCAACACCTCCCGGCCTGGAGAAAGGAAGCACCACTCACAGCTTCACTACATTTTCGACCACGGCCGCCATCTTCCCTGCTTCTCTCCCTCAGGCCGGGAGGCCCGGAGCCCGCAGCGCGCAGGCGCCGGGACCGCTGGGGGAACCGGGTTTCTCGTCCTTCTGCGCAAGCGCCGCGCGGGCGCGCGCACGCCTGGGAGCGAGCGCCGGAGAGGCCGCAGGGGAGCCCGACGCGCAGGCGCGATGGACACGGGCGCGCGCCCCAAGCTCCTAGTAGAGCCCCGCCTCTTGGATCTGGGGGTGCGGGAACCCGGAGCACCTCTTTCGGGATGAGGCGCACCGGGTATGTGGAGGGCAGCGTCCTGCTGCTTTGCCGTCCTTTCAGCTCGCGGTTAACCCTTTGCTCTTAACACGCGCTGGCAGTTGGTGGGGAGCTGAAGGCAAAGAGTAATGCACAATTACAGGTCCCCAAAAGTGCCCGTTTTAGGGGGAGAAAAATTAACGCCCGTAACTGGGCAGTTCTCTGGCCTGAATATTGGGATCTGACAAGGTACTTCACCTTCCAGTCACCTAACCCAGCTCATCTTCACCGGCACCCGCCTCATCGCTTCCCACACCTCGTCCCACCCCCTGCTTCTTCCTACTTCTCTCCTGGACCAGCCCCACACTTCTTGGCCATTCATTTCTCCTTCACTATTGAATCATGCACATACCCGTACAAACATGGCTTAATAATCCTCTTTTGAAATAATCAGCCCTGCCTTAAGCCATCTCTGCCTCCAATGATCACCCTGTTGGATTTCTCCCTTTCAGAGCACTCAGTTTGTGCTCGCTGTGTCTGTTGACTTATTGCCAAGTGGCTTTCTGCCTAGTTGAATGGGAATTTTGTTCCTACCAGTTCATTTGAAACAGCTCATAAAGTCATCGTGTCCTGCATTTCAACAAACGTAGAGATCGCTGTCCTCATCGACCTGTCAGCCCCCACTACACCAGCAAGCACCCCTCTCTTTGTTCAGACTCTCCTCCAGCTCTCTGAGAATCCCCTCCAGGCTGTCCCAGCACGTTGGCAGTTCCTTCGGCCGCTGGCTGGCTCCCTGTCTTCTGTTCCACCCACAGCTGTCAGTTTCCAGAGCTTCGTTAGATCTTATTCCATCAATTCAAAAAATGCACATATTCCCAGTCCCTTCCACACATTTTAATATTTTAGAATCCGGACATATCTGAGCATCACTTGCCTTAAAATAGTGTTTGGCATATGAGAGCTGTAGGCTCTTTGCTACCACTTACCCTGAACCAAACTTGCAGAATAGGTAAGTAACCACCACTTTCAAGGAAAGCCGAGATGATGCAGTTGGACTCTTTACCTCTGGGAAGCACGTGACAAAGGGCATCAAGAGGTGACTCCAAAGCAGGAGTCAAAAGCATGTGTGGTAGCCTGAATGTGGGAAACTCCCAAAACTCATTTGTTGTAGCCCTTCGAAGGGCGGCCTTTGGAGGGAATTACGTTTAGGTGAGGCAGTGAGGGTGGGATCCTTATTTGGGATTAATGCTCAAATATGAAGAGCAAGACAGTTACCTCTCTCCACCAGGAAAAGCCATATGAGGGCACAGCAAGAAGGCAGGTGTCTACAAGCCAGGAAGCAGGCCCTCCCCAGGAACCAGGTCTGCTGACACTTCATCTTGGACTTCCCAGCCTTGTCTGGTGTTTAAGTCACCCAATCTGTGTGTTTTGCTAGCAGCCCAAGCTGACTAAGACAGTATGTTAGCACCACAGCTGAGCATGCGCCTACCGTAAGAGCCAACAATTCCATTCCTGGATATCAACACCAAGATGCACGTACAAGAACTTTCGCCACTACATTCATTGTAATAGTCCCAAGCTGGAAACACCCCAAAGGCCCAGGACAGTAGGATGGGCCAAACAACAAGGAAAAGAATATACTACTGATACATAGTAACATGAATGACTCTCAAAAACTTAGTATTGAGGGGAAAAAATTAAAAAGGCAAAAAGAGAGAGACTCAAGTGGGGAAAAAAACGAAAAGAAACTTAATCGTGAATCAAAAAGGCAGCCCGTGGAGGGGTCCTCCCTGGTGGCACAAGGGATTAAGACGCAACCTATGAAGCAATCAGCAGCCTCTGCAGCACGAGTTCGATCCCTGGCCACATGGCGCAGCAGACCTCTCCTGTCTCCCTTCTGCTCCCCTCAGCAGTGTGTTCCAGTCAGTCTGCCTGTTCTGTTCCCCACTCTGTCTCTGGTGAATCCTCTCACCCCCCACATCTCTGGCCTGTACCCCCAGCTCTTGTATGCATAAATAAATAAATCTTAAAAAAAAAAAAGAAAGAAAGGCTACCTCACGGAACAGTAGACGCTCTTCCTGCTCCGAATGAGTGACTGGGATCTACAGTGTCTCTGTTCCAAACAGGAGCCAAGGAGAAGTGGGAGACTGCAGCCTTTTGCAATCTGAACTTAAGACTTTTATAAGATGTTTGTTGAGCCTGCAGCACAACATTCTGGGGGAATGCTTCCGCCAGGGGGCGCAATAATGACATCTCAAAAATGATTTCTGAAAACTCCAATCCTGGAGCTTACTGTACCCCGCCATGGACACAGGCACACTTGAAGATGGGACCCCAACCTCTCTAGACTTGTAGCCCAGAATGAAGTTATCTGGTATTTGTGTGGTCTGAGAAAGTTCCAGCCTTGAACTTGGATTAAAATGTATCCATCCTTATAATGCCCCTTAACCTGGCAGAAACAGCAATATGTATAATATATATCAACATGTTATATAATATAGACTTACTTAAGAAGCAACGTAACATTATATTTATTTATTTAATTAATTAATTTGAAAGCATCCATGGATGCTGGGCATCCATAACAGTGAACTATAGTAACATTTGTCATTTCTTCAACAACTTCACTTCCGACTTTGGGGAATTAGTTTCTTGAGTGGTGTTTGTGGGACATGGTGACTGGACATTGCTCTGGAAGCTGAAGGGAGACAGTCTGTCTCTCCAGCCCTCCTTGATATAAGCAGGTGTCTTGAGTTTAGTTGATCACACACTAGGGGTCCTGCCTTGTTTCCTTTTCACCACCCTGACATGGCAGCACTGAGTGGTTTCCGGGGGGCCCTTTGGCTGGTGCCTGATGTGAGTGGGGTGGAGTAGGGAGCAAGTCCAGGGGAACCAGGACAGGCAGGTCCCCCGTCCATGGGTAGTCTGGCTTCAGCTCAGGTCCAAGGTCAGGTGCTCCCTTCCATCTGGTGAAGCCCTAAAGAAAGTGTCCTTTTTTGTCTTCCTCTCCCAAGTCAGATGGGACAAGCCCCCCGAGCCTGAGGGGGAGCCTGCAGACAGGAAGGTGTTGGCCTTTCAGCTCCCCACCCTTTGCTTTTACATTTCACCAGGGTCTACAGCCCACCCCCATCAGGGAGGATTATAGTCAAATACAGGCTTTGGGATCTCACAGACCTGGGTTCAAATTCCACTCAACAGTTGTGTGATATATCTAAATGAGGACACAATTTCAGATTAAAACAAAAAAAACTTGGCAGGAATATAAAATGGTGCAGCTGCTTTGGTGCAATACAGTGGTTGCTCAAAAAAATTGAACATGGAATTCCCATATGATCCTGCAATTGCACTTCAGTGTAAGTTCCCCCAAAGAATGAAAGCAGGATCTCAGATATTTGTTCTGTTTCATCTGTGTTGACAGCAGTATAATTCACAATAGCCAAAAGGTAGAAGCACCCAAGTATCCACCAATGGGTGAATGGATGAACAAAACGGTGATTAAATAGAATATGACTTAGCCTTGAAAAAGGAAATTTCAATACATGCTACGGCATGGATAAACCTTAAAGATGTTAAGTGAAAGAAGCCAGTCACAAAAAGACTCATACTGTAAGATTCCCATTTATATCAAGCCCCTAGAGGAGTCAAACTCATAGAAACAGAAAATAGAATGGTGGGTGCCAGGGACTGGGGAGAAGGGAGAATAGGGAGTTAGTATTTAAGGGTATGGAGTTTCACTGTGGGAAGATGAGAAAGTTCTAGAAATGGATAGTGGTGATGGTTGCAGAATAATGTGTATGTAGTCAATGATGCTGAGCTGTGGACTTTAAAATGGTAAAAATGATAAATTTCATGTTGTGTATATTTTATAACAATAATATATATATATATATTATCTTTAAAAAAAAAGAGTCCTGTCTGGAAAAAATACCCCCTGGTCAAATTCTTCCTCTAGTACTAAATCTGCCTGGAGGCAGGAAAGACTGGGGTGAGTGAGAGTTTGGGGTTCAGAGTGTCAAGGATGAAGAATCAGGGAAGAAGGGGACCAAAGAGGCTGCCCACGGGGTCTGCACAACCAGACACAAGCTCCCCCTCAGTGTGGCCGCCCTCTCCATCTCACGGTGCCTGCCTAGGTCCCGGCCCCTTACCCGGCAGCGACTTCCTCTGTGATCGTGGTCCGTCTTCCACGTGACCTGGCTGGTGACCTTCCTAGAACCTGGATCTGATCTGGTGTCTCTCCTGCTTAAAGTTTCAGCAAGCGAAACTGCCCCAGGTTGACTCCCTCCTGCCCCAGCACATTCCCCACTCCCAGGATCCCTTGTCAGCCCCACAGTGCTTCAGAACCCCTTCCAAATGACAACTAATCAGTATTACTCCTAATTTTCTCAATCCTATGAGGTAGCTATCACTGAGTCCATTTTGGAGGTGGGGAAACTGAGTCACCGGCTCAGGGGGATTCAGAGGTCTAAGCTCTTTTCACCACATGGTGACTCCTCTTTGTCCTCCACCCTGGTGCCTCGTGCCGTTACTTCTGCTCCAGCAGAAGTCTCCAGCTTGGCTCAGAGTCACTGATCACCCTAATGTGCCCTCACACTCCCACCCTCCACCTGGCATTGCTGGTGACGTTGTCCAGTGCTCAGCGCTATTGGAATTCATCTTACCTATAAATTTAATATCCACCCCGCTCCCCCAGCTGGAACGGTAAGCTCCAGAGGAGGAGAGCTGCATTTGCCTGGCGTCCCAGGCCTGGACACACCCCCTCAACAGCTCTAAGGTGGTGAGTCCCTGAGCTCATTGGACCCCCACCAGCCCAGGGCAGGTCTCCCTCCTGACAGTCTCTCAGTGCTCTGAAGGAGGAGGCTGGAGGGTCCCTTGCACTAGGCCTGGGGTTTATCCTTCCACTCTTTGGTCCTCCCCCACCCCCAGCAGACCCCGGTTTCCTGGGCACAGCCCCCAGCCTCCTCCGTGCTTGCCACCTTCTGACAAACACCCGAATCAGGACATTTGCAGGTGGGACGTGCTGGGTTCCTGCCTCATTCTCCTGTTTGGCCTGCCCTGCCCAAAGCCCTCTGGGGCCAGAGACTCCCCCCAGAGTCAGCCCACTGGTCTGACTTTAGGGGGAACATTGGGATAAGATTGCCTGGCGCACAACCACCAGCAGCAACATTTTATTGCAACCAGAGTCTGCTGGTCACACAGGGAGGGGACAGGGCAGAGCAGCTGCCCCCGAGGCTATGCTCCCAGCCCAGGGTGTAGCCACGGTCCCCCTGGCTGGGACCTGGCTCTTCCCAGACATCCGACAGGACTGAGGCAGACAGGGGGTCAAAGGGGAGTCTGTCTCAGGGGTGCCTTCATCCAAGGCTCTGAGGGAAGGAGGAGGCAGTTGGTGTGGGAGTCCAAGTGGCCCAGGATGCTCAGGGCACATTGTGTCAACTCTGTGAGTGTCCTTGGGTTTCAGGGGAATGGCATGAGGCCCACCCTGGCCATGGGGAAGTGGTTGGGGGCTGGGAACAAAGGTTTAAAGTGAGACCACATGGCTGGGACCTGGGGATCCAGACTTCGAGGCCAGAGCTGGGTCCATCCCGCCTTCAGGCATCCACCCCACGGGCATCCACGAGCACCCCTCTGGCCCTCCTCTGTCCTATGTGGGGATCTGCATGTGACCCAGGTCCTGGTCCATGATCTGGAGGACATCATCCAGGATAGAAGGCCCCAGGTCCACGTGCAGGGAGAGCAGGGAGCTGGCGTGGGACAGGAAGGGCTCCTCTGCCCCTGAGTCGGAGGTCAGCCCAATGTGGTCAGCTTCTGGAATTCTCCAGAGGTCCACACTCCCCGCCTCCTGCAAGGACGGCTGTGGGGATAGATGTGGGGTCTCCAGGTGCAGGCGTGGGGGTTTGGGTGGGGCCTGCGTCGTAGGCAGGGTAAGGGCCTGGGGTCCCCCGATGACAGGCAGGGAGATGGCGTTCTTGAGCAGAGGGGAAGGCCCCTCGGGCAGCTGGTGCCCACACAGCGTGGCGGCACGGGTGAACTGGAAGGGGAGGTCGAAGGTGCCCTCCACCTCCTCCGGTCCCTGGGCACCTGTGCCTGGCAGGAGGTGGAATTTGCCCTGCAGGAAAGAGATGTCCCCGAACATGTCGCTGCCGCCCCCACTGCCGATGTGGATGGTGTGGCGGAAGTCCCCCAGGGGCGGGCTGATCATGTCCGACGACAGCAGGTCCCGCAGCTTCTCTTTCTTGCCCTTGCGGCTGCCCCGCTTCAGATAGATGGGCACTTTGGTGGACATGGTGACCTCGCCGCCTGGCCTGGCTGCAATGCCCAGACAGTCCCCTTGGGCCGGCCCGCTCCGCCTCCTCTCACTCCCTCAGCCAGAAACAGCCAGACAGAAACTCAGCACCCAAACCTGCGGGGCCTGAGCCTGGAGTGCGCAGCCTCCCCAGGCCAAGGATCAACGATCAATGAAGGCAGAGGGCTGAGACGATAAGAATCTTCTCCGAGAAGGAGTGTCGATTCTGACAATCGGGTGGACGCAGCGGGAGCAAGCTTCCCTGGGTCGTCTGGGGCGCGTCTTCCGGCCGGGCTGAGCAGCTGAAACGCAAAGTGTCCAAGTCAGGGAGAGAGCACAAAAGGCAGACATGTCGTCTTATTTCTGGGCCCCCCCCCAGCACCCCGCATCTGCCCTGGGGCTCCTGCTGGGGATGCTGTCCCTTTAAGGCCAGACCGCCAGTGCCTCGCTCCTCCCTTTACAAGCGGGGAAACTGAGGCCCGGGAACCCAAGTGACAGGCCCAAAGTCACAGCGTCCCTGTTCTGGTCGCTTGCCCCGGAGGCCCGGCTCTGCATAGTACCACTGCCCGCGTGCTCACCCCATCGCACACCAGGGCAACCCAGTGTGCCAAGTGCCGAGCAGTACGTGTGGGTGTGTCACAGACTTGTCTCACTTCCTACTTGACCGAGGACAGGTATCCTTACTCTGTCTCACCCACCCAGGCCTGGCACAGGGCTGCGCATACAGTAGGTGGGCAGCCAACAGAGCTGGGTGACTGACGCCTCCCAATTGGCCCAACCAGGGAACCCGCCCTGGAAGGCGCTCACCTTCAGGTTTCCCTTTTCTCCACTTGCCTCCAGGTTAGGAGTTTCTTCTGGGCAGGGGCTGAATCTAAGATGGTCTGTCTCTCCTCCCTGCTCCAACACCTGAGGGGAAGATGGAGTGGGGGAGGGCAAATATAACTGGGGGGCTCTGCTCTGTGCCCAAGTTCTTTTTTTTTTTAATATTTATTTATTTATACATAGAAGAGCCGGGGCACAGGCCAGATGCGTAGGTGGGTGAGAGGATTCACCAGAGACAGAGTGGGGAACAGAACAGGCAGACTGACTGAAGTACACTGCTGAGGGGAGCAGTGGGCGAGTCAGGAGAGGTCTGCTGAGCCATGTGGGTTGCTCCCTGGCTGCTGGGGATCGAACTCATGCTGCAGAAGCAGTGAATTGCTTCATTGTGCGGTGCTTAACCCTTTGTACCACCAGGGAGGCCCCTGCGCCCGAGTTCTTTGCCAACGTATTTAAGCACCAAATCACCCTCCTATCACTGCCCATATTAAAATGAATGCTATTGGGCCTCCCTAGTGGCCTAGGGGTTAAGTCTCAGTGCTATCAACACTATGGCCTTAGTGCAATCCCCGGCCAGGGAGCTGATCCATGTGGCGCAGCAGACCTCTCCTGTCTCCCGGCTGCTCCCCTCAGCAGTGTATTTTGGTCAGTCTGCCTGTTCTGCTCCCCACTCTCTCTGGTGAATCCTCTCACACCCTGCACCCCCCACACCTCTGGCCTAGACCCCAGTTCTTCTATGCAAAAATTAATAAATAAAATCTTTAAAATGAGCCCTATAAGGCTGTTGAAGACACTGTAGGGGAGAGAAGCAAAATGCAAAGCTGTAGTATAGGAGAGCCCAGTTATTGAAAGCTCTGACATGCAGGTCCACGCAGCTGCGCACAGAGGAGAGTGTGGAACCAAGGGTTGTCACATGGGCCACCCCCGGTGGGGTCAGACATGGGAAGGATCGGTGTCCTCAATAAAATGATCAGTAACATTGAGTCCTGTGGCTAGAAATGATGGCTGTAAATAGGAGACTCATCGCCAAATGCAGGGTGTCAGGGGCTGGGATTTCAGGTGCCTTGTCCTTTCTTGCTCATCCTTTTATAAACACCAATTCTTTTTTTTTTAATAATCTCAAATTCTTTATATATATATATATATATATATATATATAAAGAATATAAAGAACAGGTGTATTAGACAAGGGACAGGAAAGTAAACGATTAGGAAAAGGGACAGAAGAGTCAAGTACACTCGCATAGCTCTTCAGGAAGAGCTGCCCGAGAGGGCCAAGTTGGCTGAGAGAGGCCTGCATGGTTGCAGGCGGGCGGCCTTGAGGAGAGCTGCCTCCGCTGAGGGAGGTCAGTGCAGAGAAGTCCTGGCATAGTGTAGGTCCCGGGCAGCCAGGTGGCTGCTGCCCTGCGGAGGAGAGAGTTGGTGAAAAGAAGCACCTGCATAGTCACCGGTGGGCAGGCGGAGTGCTGCCTAAAGAAGCTCAAATTCTTAATAATAAGCACATGTGGCTAACAAAATCAGGGGAAGAAACTATTTTTAATGTGGAAAGAATGAATTTGCTGGAGTGTGTCCTACCGGTTTAACAGAGAAGACAGCGGAGCAGACACCCCTCCCCCTTCCCCACGGGGGGGGGGTGCGGGGAATTGGCCCCACCATGGATACAGGGAGCTGAGATGGAGAATCAGGGCAGAAAAGCAAAGAGATTTGTCCAAGGTCATCCAGCGAGATGAGCCCACCCTCTCCCCACCCCACCGGGGCCCAGCCAGGGCAGAGAGGCCTCCCTGGGCAAGCCCTGCTGCCCCATTCTTCATGGAGAATGAGGTGCTGGCAGGAGGGAGCAGGAGGAAGGAGGACGCAGAAGAAGTGCTGCAATGCCCCCACCCCCAGTGCGGGTCCTCCCTCAGGAAACCCCACCCCAGGCCGGACACCCAGGGTCAGTCAAGCTGAGCCCCCAGGCCGGACATTGGACATCTCGGCCCGCCCCGAAACACCTGTGATTAACAGGAAACAGAGAAATGACTCTCCAGGGGCCGGAAGTCCAGCTGAGCTGGGAGAGGGTGGGGTAGGCACCTCGAGGTCTTGGAATCCCACCATCCCTACAGTTAACAGGCATTTACCTCGAGGGCCACATGCCAGACCTGGGGCCCTGACACAACCCTGTCTCTGCCCTTGGCAGGCAAGAAATCCCAAACAGCTTTTCCTTCCCTGTGTCTTGTGGAGAGTGGGGCTAACTGGTGGGGTTTTCCAGGCCGCCCCCCAGCCCCCCATCACATAAGGGCACCAAGCCAGTGTGTGTTTCCACAACAAATCTGGCGTCCCTGACAGCTGTCTCCCTCAGAGCCAGATCTACCCGCCCATTTCCAGATGTGGGGAGAACAGAGGCTGGAGGGAGGGAGGGTTGGGCCAGCATCAGCCACCCAGGGGAGAGCTGGGAATCACAACCATCAAGCCCCAAGTATTCAGATTTGGCTGGAGACCCCAGGCCCAGCTGCCCTTGCAGTTTCTGTCTCAGTGTTCCCAGCCACAGCATGGCGACTACTGCCCTTTACACAGGCAGAGGCTGAACCTCAGAGACCTTAAGTCACTCTGCCCAGGTCACTCGGCTTGTAAGAGGAAGAGTGGGCCCCGGTTCCCAGCCAGGCCCACATGACACAGGTGCACTGGGCCAAACCAGCCCCCACGACCTGCTTGGGGAGCAGGAGACAAACAGGTTCCCAGCTGGGCTGGGGCCATTGGGTCCCCACATCTCCAACTCTCACCTCCTGGCTGCCCCCTCCCTCAGCTCCCACGTGTCAGGACAGAAGAGCAGGAGCTCTCCATCAGGGCAGGCCGCGGGCCGCGAGGGGTGGCTCCCCAGCAGCAGCGGGAGGAACAGATGGGAGCCATCCCAGCTCTGTGGGCTTGCTCTGGATGGGAGCCCTGGGCGTGGCTGGGAGAAAAGGACTTTGGGAAGCAAAGCCCCCTCCTGTCACCAGGAATACCATGCTGCTCCCCACTAGGGTGTTCAAAGAGCAGTCCTCTGACCTTGAAATCGGGAGCCCGACCTTGAATCCACCACCGCCTGTGACCTGGGCAAGCCGCTCTCCTCCCTCGGCCTCCCATCTACCGATGGGCTGACGAGAAAGTCATCGCCGGCCGCTACTGGGGACCCTCCCGTCGGACTTCAAGTGAGAGCTCCCGCACAGGGCAGCCGGGGTTCTCGGGCGGCTGTCAGCCAACAGCTCAAAGGCCTCCCAGGCGCCAGGCGTTGCCTCCCCACCCCTCAAGTTGCCTGTGGCGTCGGGGGCCCTCGCCAGTCTCGGGGTCTCCCGGGATCCGGCGCGCGGCGGGCGCCCCTCCGCGGCTGCTAGGAGGCGCGCGTGCTCCCCCAGCGCCCCGCGCCCCGCAGGATCCCAGCGCGCAGGGGGCTCCGGCGGGCGCCCGCGGGGAGCCGCGCGTTGGGGTGCCCGTCGCAGACTGCGGCCTCTCTTCTCTCGAAGGGGGTCGGGTCTGATCTTCCCATCGGGTAATCAGGGGACATGGGCCGTCAGGGCCCCGGCCCGAGTCTCCGGCCCTGGGAGGAGCCTCCCGCGCTTTCCGGCCGGGGCGCTGTCCGAGTGTCCGCTCGGCGCGGCGCCAGCGCCCGGGCGTGCGGCCCCCGCCCCTGGCTCCCCCGGGTCGGGCTCCTCGGCCGGCTCGGGTTCCCGCGCCGACCCCACCCCGCCCAGCCCGAGGCGCTCAGGACACTCGCGGCCGCGGCTGCAGATGGGGGCGCCTCCCCGTCGGCTGAAAGCACGGCCCCGGCGCGGGCGGAGCGCGGGGCGGCTGGAGGGCGCTCCCGGGCCCCGGGGTGCGGCAGGGGTTCGGGCGGGCCGGGGCCGGGCGCTCCGCAGGTCGGGGGCGCGGGCGCGGGCGCAGGGACCCGGCGCGGCGGGGGCACCGCGGACCCCAGCGCGGGCAGAGGAGCCGGTCGGCGCCGAGACGCGACCCGCGCGGGAGCGGGCGCGGGCGCCACGGGGCCGAGCCTGACGGAGGGGCCCGCGGAGCCGGGAGCCGACTGCGGGGTCCCGGCCGGCACTCACCTGGGCGCGGCCGCCGCCCGCCGCGAGGACTCCGGCGCCGCAGCGGGGCTCTGAGCCCGGCCCCGCGCCCCGGCCGGGGCAGCCCGCGGCCGCGAAGCCCCGCCCCCCCGCCGGCCAATGCGGCGGCCGCGCGGGCAGGCCCCGCCCCCCCCGGCCCCGCCCCGGCCCCGCCCCGGCCCCGCCCCCAGCCGCGTCCAGCCTCCCGCCGCCGCCCGCGGCCCCGGGTGCCCGGGCTGGACTCCGCGGCTTCCAGCTGCACCGCCGGGGCCAAAACCCGCTCGGTGCCGGAAGGAACGCGGGGTGCAGCCGGAAGACCGCGTGCTCCCGAGCGCATGGACGGCCTTGGACCGGCTTCCTCCTTCGGTGCCTGGGTCTCGGGAGCCGCCGCACAAGCGCGTGGGGTGACTTCGAGGCGCTGCACGGGCGGGAGGCACCCCCCTGAAAACGTGGCAACTCGCAAGAGCTCTCAAGAGCTTACCGCCCCCTAGAAAAGAGGGTATTGAGGGTGTGCGGGCAGAGTGACCTGGGCGAGCCGGTATCTGGCCGGGTATCTTCCTGGGGGGCGGGACCCCCACTCAGACTCATTCCTGTCTTGCTTGTTGGTTCATTCATTCTTCGTTCGTTCATTCATTCATTCTCTCACTTATTCATTCACTCCTCCATACAAAACAAGAAACTATTACTGAGGGGCAGCCCCTCCGCGGGTTGGAGACAGACTGAAGGACTGTGCCCGGCTGCCACTGGGTGATCTGAACGGGAGCAGCCTGGCCCACAGGCCAGGTGGCAGCTTCTGGACTTGTAACAGCTTTGTGGACCTGGAAGGGCTGTGATGACCACGCCCCTGAGCCTGAGGGCTACAGCCAGTGAGCACAGAAAGTTGCAGGGTTGAGAGCTGGGAGAGGAAGGTCCTCACAAAGGCCCACCCGCCCCACAGCAATGTTAAGAGATGAAGAGAGGCAAACTGGGGAGCACCAGGGGGTGGGTTAGGAGCACCTAGTGATCTGAGCAGGCTGGCGGCCCAGCTCAGGACCCTCCTGACATCAGCCACGAGGCCTGCAAAGCCCACATTGCAGGCCTGGTTTGTGCCTGACAGTGGGTTCTGTGTTTGGAAGCAAGCACTTGGGTGGGCAGTTCATGCCCCTTCGCAGAGGCGGTGCTGTCACTTGGCGTGGGATCCCTGGGGAGCCTGCTGCCGGCTCTTCCAGGTTCTGCTGAATGGACAGGACTTGGCGCACATGTGCTGCGTAACCGGGGGAGTCCTGCAATTACCCAGCACTTATAAAACAGGATCTCATTTACTAAAATTGGCCTCTTTGAAGCAACTTCTCTGGCTGTGTGTAAGGGCAAGACTGTGGGTGGGGAGGCTTGGAATCCTGAGTCAATGGGCAGCTGGGCTGTCCTGCATGTTTGACCCGAAGGACAGAGCAAGAACCGCCTGCCCCTAGCCTGCACACCATGCCCAAGACCTGAGGCCTCACCAGAGTCTGGGCCCTTCTTGCTGGTGGGGTCCTGGACACCCTGGCAGACTGAGGGGCTGGTTAGAGGCAGGGAGGTTGCCATGAGAAATGCCTGGAATGGGGTCTTCAGCCTCTTCCTCCTCAGCTTGGAGCTTGTCCTCAGCCCTGAGATGGGCCAGTCAGTCCCCCCTCCCCAAATCCCACATCTGCTCCCCCCACAGGGATCTGTAATCACTGCACAGGGACTGACTCAGCCTTCCTTCCCCTGACAGCCTCTTCTTCCTGGAAATTGCCACGTCAGCAGCCCCAGCCCCCATGGGCCCTGGGGGACAGACAGAGTCAGAAGCCCCCTCCTGCAAGGTTAGCTGGGAGGATGGGTGGGGCTCGCATGGGAGACAGGTCCCTGGGAGGTGGGGGGAGGTAGGTGGGAGGATGGGGAGTAGGAATCTGGGGGCAGTTCTGGAAACAGAGGGTGTTCTTGGGGGCACCAAGGAGGCAGTGAGCAGACACAAGTCCTCTGGAGGGCCTCCAGCTGCCCCTTCGGGCAGCAGGAACTGTGCTGGCTGGTCACACACTTCCCCCTGCCCAGCCTTCGCGCAGCCACCAGGGCCGGTGGCCTGAGCCAACCCCAGACCTGGGCTGGATTTTTCCTTGATTGTGTCTTGTTTCCGTCCTGCGTTGGGCTTCTGCCAACTCCAGCCCTGTCCTCCTTGTTCTTCAACCCCCGTAAGTGGCTGGGGATCGAGATGAGTTTCATTGGAGGCACCCCAGCTTCTACCTTAGACCCCACCTCGGGAGATGCTGGGGACTTTCTTTAGGTCTGGATTTTGGCCCCAGGCCCAGGGCCGGGGGGTTTCCAGATTTGTGACAGCTCTGTCCTAGCAGTGACAGTCTGACCCAGGCACTTCCTCCCAGAGGCCTCTGGGAGTGTCCCAGCCTCTGGGTGTCCTTGGGCCTGGGAACGCAGAGTCAGCAGGGGCTACTTCAACTGTTCCCACCCCTTCAAAGCAACTTGTCACTATTCATTTTAAAAACTCTTGTTAGCAGCTGCCTTGTGCCTAGGGCTGTGCTGGGCTAGAGAAAACACATTTGGCCAAGGCTGGGCCCCAGCCCCTTGGGAAGAGACAGTCTTGAGTGTAATAAACAGCCCATTCTACAACAGCACGATCCTTCCATGACAGAGGTCCATGAGGGCAGAGGTCAGCTCTGATTCACCTCTGTCTAGCCCAGGCAACAGAAATGAGTGAGGACCCGCAAAGAACAGATGGGAGAAGAATATGGTCTGCTAGAGGTGCAGAAATAAATGGGAGAATTGACAAGGCTTCACGTAGGTGATATTTGAGTAGGTAATTAACAGAGAAATAGGAGTGTGCCAGGCTGGAAAAGGGAAGGACATTCTAGGGCAAAGGCAGAGGCCAAGAAGAGTGTGAGTAGATGCTATGGTCAGGAAACACAGATGTTCAGTGGACCACATTTCAGGAGAGGGGGAAGTCGGAGGGGGTAGTGGGAAGGCACTGTTTCCCTGCCCATCACCCAGCCCTCTCATTTGGGTAACTGCCCCTCCATTCTCCAGGGTCTCTAGTGTGACTTCTTCCCACCCCCCAAGTTCTAGAAGAGCCTCTGAGACCCTGGTCTAGGCAATCTGAGTCATAGGGATGGTTCAAGAATGGACATGTGACACCCATGAGCTTCAGCCTGGGGACTTGTTGAGTTACAAAGGTCGAGATGCCAACCCAGGGCTACTGGCAACCAGCTCTGTCACCCTGTGGGAAGAGCCATCCTGAGAACAAACCCAGCACAGAGAAAATCTTAACCAAGAGAATGAATCCCAATAACTCTGCTTATGCCCCTGGATCCAGCCATGCCTGAAGCAGAATGATATGAACTTGAAATTGCAATTGTTGCTTAATCTGGTTGGAGTTGGGCTTATGTCACTTGCCACTGAAATGCTTGTCCATTAAAGAAGAAGCTAGGGCGGGCCTATCTCACCACAGCTTCCGAATGCCAGGAAGAGAATCCAGTGCCAGGGTCTGTTTTTCCTTTAAATTACTATGTAGCAGCTCTCATGTCAAAGCTGCCCCTCTGTGTCTATGCAGGTACCTCTTTCTTTTCCCTTTCCTTATAAATCTGTTCTTTTAAAATGTAAAAACAAACAAAAATTACTTTGTAATGCATCAATCCTTCCATGTGGTTCAAAATTCAGAAGTCATGAGAGGCAAAAAATTTACCCTCTTACCTGGTTCCCGGGGCACCCGCTCTCCTCCCCATGGACTACCAGTGTTATCAGTGTCTTGTAAATACTTCTAGAGATAATCCTTGCATTACCAGCCAAGCCCCTCCCATCTTTCTCTACACAAATGTCAATATTTAGACAAGAGCCTCAAAGTACTGCAGGCCCTGGTGGGGGTGGAGCGGGGGCAGGGAGGATTCCCTTCATGGGGGCTGGGGAAGTGACTCTGCAGGGCTGCCGGAAACCACACATACTGAAGCTCTGCTGGTCCCACAGGCCGGCACCTTGCTGCAGCCTTCTTTAGCTCACAGATTCATGGCCACTCCGTATCCGCACAGGGGTGTGTCCTGGGTGCTGCTTGTTCACGGCTGCATGGTATTCCAGCCTGAGGGTGTGCATCACTTCTGTAAATAGTTACGTCTCAGCTGTGGACATTTAGGTTGCTTTTAGCCCTTTGCTCTGACAGATGCTGCCCTGAGTGGCCTTGTGCTGACACTGCCTTACACGCGTATGTGCACAGCTGCAGAACAAAGTCCCTGAGCAGCCTCTCCTGCCTTGAGCCACCTGTCTGTTCCCTCTGTTCTGGACACCGGCCTTTCTGTCCCTCCACCACTCGAGCCAGGCGCCCAGGGAACTGTCCCCTCTGGGCCTGGGACAGTCCCTCCCTGTACCTCAGCTGGCTGCCTCCTGCGGCTCTCGGTTGTGGTGGTGTTCTTTTGGGGAAGACTTCGGGACCCCCATCAATGTCAAGTTCCCTCTGTGCTGTCACCGGGGATTCCTGTCTGTGCCCCACCGGGCGGTAACTGCTGTTGTCTTCCCAGAGCGCCGTGTGGGCTCCTGTGAATGAAAGAAGGAAAGAAGGAATGAATGAATGAACAAACAAATGAAGGAATGAGTGCATGCAGGACTGGCGGACGGGGACATGTGGGAGATGGCATTTAGGGAGTCAGAGAGCGTGAGGTGACTGCATGAGGCCCCCCACTCCCCACCCCCGCACAAACCCGCTCCTCCCCACAGCACCCGCCTCCTCCTGCGCCTCTAGCTGCTTGGGTTTCTGCGCTTAGCAGAGCGGGGATCTGCCCGCGTGGCTCGTCTCTGCATCTGACACTAACACGAGGTCGGGACGCACAACCAGCGTTTGTCACCGAGAGCAAGCATGGAGTGGCCGCCACTGTCCCCCTGGGCCTGCTGCTTTTTCTTCTCCAAATGAATGTTTCTGGGAAGGTGAGCAGAGGCGCTGAGACCAGACATTACCTCTCAGGACCCTATGGTGTCCTGTGCCCCAGATCGCCAGGGGTGCAGGTCCTGGCTGCAGGGAGAGGACATTCTCAGCCTGACCTCCGGGAGTAGGGAGCATCTTAATACATGATGGTATGTGAGAGGAGGGAGCAGAGAGGCGGCAGGAGTGTGTGTGTGCGCGCGTGTGCGTGTGTGTACTTTCTTTAAAGGAACCCAGGACCAGGGCCAAAGATTTGGAGCAGGATATAAGTGGACATGACTAACAGCCTCCCCCACACCCCCACCCCAACCCAGCCCCTGGCCCTGACCCACTTCACCACCCACTCCCAGAGGTGAACCACTGTTAGCGGAAACACTCTTAGGGGCAGGGACCTTGAAGGGGACTGGAGTCTGCCAGGGGGTTGGGGTCTCCAAATCAGACATGATTAGGCCTTCTAGACCCCAAGGCCCCCACTGTGGGGGTGGCGAAGTCAGCCTCCTGGGGGAGCCTCTGCCTATGAGGGGAGGGGTGGAGCGGGAGGGCAGCCTGGCCTGCCTGCTTGTCTCCTTTTGCACTCCTAGGGTGGGCTGCTGCCTGGGCCCTGGAGGCCTCCAGCTCTTTCTTAGCAGAGAACCCCGGCCAGGCTGGGTAGATGCTGTGCCCTCAGGCAGCTGGGCTCAGTGGGGCCACAGGCAGCAGCTGTCCCTGAGACCTCTGAGGGCCCGGCTGTGCAGCTGCTTCCCTCTCAGCTGTCAGGCTGTTCTGGGTGGGGAGGAGCCTGCAGCCTGAGGAGGTGGGTTGGTCTGAGTGGGGAAATCTGGGGTCCAGTAGTCCCAGGGGAGGGCAGCTCCTGGGCCCTGGGGGGCCCCATGGTGAGGGCCTACCCAGAGTGAGCAGAGGTAGACCTGACGCTCAGGGACCGAAAACCCATAGCGACAAGGGCAGGGGCCTCAGCACCTGAGCACAGCTGACCCAGTCCCTCCTCAGCGAGGGCACCACAGGGGTCGGCTTCTGCTCTGGTCTCCTCAGCCAGCCTCCCAGGCCCTCCCAGCTGTGACTTTTGAGCTTAATGGGTTTTACTCAGTGACACCCAGAGGGTCCTCTGGGGAGGCCATGCCCACTCCTTGCCCTCACGGTCCCAACCTAACCAACAGACTTGGCACCTCTCCAAGCACCTCCCCTCACACTGACCCTCCTCCCACACGCTCCCAGGCACCTGGCTGCTACCTGGCACCCCTCTGGTCTGTCGTTGGGTGGCCTGATTGGTCAGTGTGGCAAGGGAGCGTGAGTCCCAGCCCCATAACTAACCTGGGCTGGTGATCTTGAGCCTCCTGGAAGCATCCAGCAGGGTTTGTAGGGAGGGTGAGATGTGACCTCTGCATCAAAGTGCACATAGTAGGCCCTCAGAAATGTCAATTCCTTCTTCTTCCTAACCCGAACTGTCTTTTCTGTGTCTGTCTCCCAGTGCCCACCCCAACCCTGAAGTCCCAGTTCAGGGCTTCATTGTTTTGGCTGTAAGAGAAACTGAACTCAAACTAGAAAAAAAAAGGGGGACGGTATTTGTGGTTTAGGTTCGGGGGCCAGGGGCCTAGCGACGCCAGAGCTCAGACAATGTGGCCGGGTTCAGGACTGTCTCTGGGTTAGTCTACACTCAGGACGGGTTTCTCCTCATGGGGGTAAGATGGCTGCAGCAGCTCCAGCCTTTGCTACCAGCTCCAGCAGGTGCCTTGGCGTCATGGTGTTTGGATTATCTTAGGTCTTACATGGAGGTGCAATAGGCTGCTTGGCTTGGGTAAGGGGAGGGTGATGTGGGGTGTCCCTCTCCTCCAGGGAAAGTGGACACCGTTTCCACAGGAAGGGAGAGCGCGGGTAGGTGGCTCTGTCCTCTGGTAGCTCCCAAAGTGTCCTCGGGTTCCAGGACTCCCAGCTTCGCCATCTTTTGCAGCACCGCCAGTCCTTCCCTAACACACGGGTTGGATATTGTCCTCTCGCGCCTCAGAAGCCTTCAGCGCTCCCCTGAGGCATACGGATCACGTCGACTCCTTTGCGACTCTTTCTGGACTGCACCATCTGGCTCCCGAGCACGGCTCCTGGCCCACGGCCCCGGCCACGGCTCTTTCCCTCTCCTCCCCTCCCCTAGTCCTTCCTCCTTCCCTCTTTCCCCTCTCCGGTCCCTTCCTTCCTCCTTCCGCCCCTCGCGTCCCCTCTCGCAGGGTTTCCCCTCAGAACTGAAAACAGGCCACGCAGAAACTTGCACGCGGTGTTCACAACCGCCTCGCTCACAACAGCCCAACAATACAAACAGCTGCTCGAGACTCACCGCTGGACAAGCGAATCCGGTGGCCCCCGGGGGGACGTCGGCGCCGCGCCCGGTGCTGCCCCTCACAAGCTGGCCCGGAACAGGGCAGAAAGCCCATGGGCGCTAACGGGGAGGAGAGGGCGAGGGGCTGCTGGGGGCTTGGGGATTTATTTGGGGGGCGGTGATGAAAGTATTCTAGAATTAGATAGTGTGATGTTTGCATAAAATGGTGAATTTTGCTCGAAACCACTGGACCGTATGGAGATGGTGACATTTGTCATAGTTCAACAATGGTTAAAATGTCCAAAAATAAACCTGGCCCCCCACCCCCAGGTTGGCTTGCAGTCTGGAGGAAGGACCGCGTGTGCCCTGGCACTGGCCGTCAGGCGCCTCAGTCCGGGGCTCCAGGGCCGGGAAGAGGAAGTGTGTCCGCAGAGGGAAAGATCCGCCCGTGCGGCCACTCCCAGGCCGGGGGAGCAGCAGGCCGGTGGGTGACCCTGGGTCAAGGGAAAGGAAGCACCCAGCCCAAAGCGGCTGCAGAGCCCGAGCAGGATGAGAGCCCATCTGGGCCCTGCCTTGACCCTCACCCCTGAGCCCTGCCAACCCCCCCACGCCCCAACTTCCTTTTTGGCATCCCCTCGGGTTCCCAAGCAGGGCAGCTATGAGGGGCAGCCACGGAGGGGCTCAGCAGGGGCAGCCTCAGGCCTTGGCAGGGGCAGAGACATCAGGTCGGCCTCGAGGGCAGGACAGGGCAGCGAGGTGTGACTGGGAAGGGGTAAGAATCAGGGGCTTTGATTCTTCAAAAACGTCTACTTTGCCCCAGGTGCGTGTCTCCTGGGCATCTCTAGGGTACTGGGCATGACCAGGAGCCAGGAGATGCCACCAAGGAGCTTCTGGAGCGGTGGATCCCAGAAGTCCAGGCCAGCCAGTCTCCTCCTTGGCCCCAGCTTGCAGTGACCAGTGCCCCTCCCAGAGCACGAGACCTCCCCAAAGGTCCTGTGCCCAGGGCAGGAAACTGAGCCAGCTGATGGGCCCAGGGACACAGCTGGCAGACCTGGGGCACCAACTTCCGAAACAGACCTGGCTGCTGTCTGGGATTCACATCCTGCTTTCTTTCTGTTTGAGTTTTAAATGCCTGCTCTGGCCCTCATCGGAGGGCTTCCAAGTCACATGACTTGTATCCAGGCAACGAGGTTCTCCCTCCAAGCACTACCTTCTCCCCAGGCGTGCACCCTGCACCCGCCTGCCCTGCATGCTGCCTGGCCCTAGCCTGCAGTCTCCCCTGGCCTGCCCCAGCTGTGCCAGGGTGCAGATTGTCCCTCCCTGCTAGGCCTTGCAGAGCCAGTGATGAGAAGGGGGCTCCGTATCTTGCCAAGTGGGGATCAAGATGTTAACATGCGCCACCAGGCCCCTTCAGCAGCATGACAATAATGGTCAAGAGCTGTGGCTTCCCAGAGTTGCACATGGGCTCCTGAGATAAGGGTTGGGAGGCTGTTTATCGTCTTGGGGGGCCTGGGCTAACTTTCCCAGGAAGGGCTCTCCAAGGAGGGCGGGCTTTTAGCTGACATTTGACTTGGTAGAAAGAAAAATGATATTCTCGACCCAGGACAACAGTATCACGTGGTAGCAGTGGGGCCTGAGCTCCAAAACTGCCACACCCAGAGGCCATAAGCACCCCCATCCTGGCCCCTGCTCTCTGGATAGCAGCTGGATGCTTCATGTGTGGGGTGAGCAGTCAGCTCCCCAGCTCCCCAAGCTGAGGCTGGTGTCTAATTCTTATTTTGGGAGGGTTGCCTAGAAAAGGAACGAAACCAAACAGCGGTGCGGTGCTTGTTCTCACAGGAAGGCTGGGCTGGCCTGAAGCCTGGTAGTGCTGTCTTCTGCTGCGGTTTCGCAGAGCTTGGGCGCCGTTAGGTGACCTGGTGCTAACTCAAGGGACAGGCATTACAGCACCTCGAATGCTGCCCACAGCCCAGCAGCTGGGGCTCCAGTCTCTGCTTTGGCCTGGGAGGTGGGCAGTCTCCAGCTTAGGGCAGAAACCCACTCCCTGGCCATCAGCCAGCACCAGCTTTGGCCCAGAAGCCAAGACACGGGGGCAGGGGACATGGTGGGGGCTGCAGGTGCACCCCAAGTGGCTGTGCTAGTTGGCTGGCTGGCACGGGGAGCCAGCCGGCACAGCTCCGTGGGGCCGCCCCCTCCAGATGGAGAGGTCAGGCCAGGACCGCGGCACGACATGGGGCCACGCTGGGAGGGCCAGGCACACTGCCAGTTGCTGGCTCTGCAGCCCGGCTCCGTGGCAGGAGCCCAGCACCCCACTCAGCACAGGGGCTTCGGGAGTGGCCGAGGCGGGAGGGTACCAAGGCTGGACAGAAACCAGGTGACAGGCGCTCTGGCCCTCCCTCTGCGTGCAGGTCAGGAGGCAACGTCTTCTGTCCACCACCAGACCAGGAGCCAGGAGATGCCACCAGACGGGACAGACGAGGTCAGGAATTTATTTTTGTTTCTCCAAAAGTTGGTTGTGTATGTGACTCATGCGGAAAGTCACAGAGCGTGCTGGCCTTTTCTGAGCATGCTGCCTCCACAGCCAGTTCAGCCTGGACTGTGCGCGCCCAGGAGAAACGAAGGCCTTCTTCCAGAGCAGCTCAGCCTGGAGTCGCGTCTGGGACACAGGTCTCCCCGCAGGCTGCCGTCTCCACCCCCTGACGCAGCTGGGGTCTGTCACAGCCACCCCCAGGCTCTTGGGGGAGCTGGAAAAGGGCCAAAAGCCCTGGGTTCAGATCCTGACCACCTGGGCTGTGACACAGGGGCTCCGCCGCCCCTCCCCATCCACCGGCTGCCTCCGGAAGTAGAGCCGGCCGAAGGTGCCTCCCACTTGCCCTTTGGTGAGGCGCCCGGGATTCACACAGACACAGCCGAGGACATCCTGGGGGAAGGAAAGAAAACTGTGGGTCTGGACAGGAACTGACATGACAAATTTGGAATCACCTCAGACCCCAGAGAGGACCTTAGAAAATGGAAATAAAGGCAACCAACACCTTCAGTCAAGTATGTTGCTGTTGATAAACTCAATTCCTTTCGAGTCCCTGAAATAGACTCACGAAGGGGACTTGGCGGGGTGACATCAGCTCCCAAACTTAGAGACAAACTACCTTCTGAGGGGGAACTGGCTCTGGTTTGGCAAGAGGGTTCTGACTGGGTGGGTCCCCAGAAAGGAACCCAATCCCCAGGCGGCAGATAGAGCGGTCTAAGGGCTTTTTCTGAGATGCCCAGATGAGTCCACCTGAGGGGACACATAAGAATTCAGAGGGGCCAGGCAGGAAGACGTGTGACCTGGCCCTCAGGTGACTGTGATTGTGCCCCACCTGAGCACCGTCTGAGGAGGCTCTACTGGCCGCTGGGCTCTCAGGCTGGGCTGACCCAGCCCATGCTGGGGTGTGTGTGTGGCAGGGGGAAGGGGGTGAGAGGGCCATGGAAATGCTGTTTACTCAAGCATTTTACTAATATATTTGTTTCCTCCTCCGCCACCTGACAAAGGCGGCGACCAACACACCTGCAGACCCCTGAGGAGTGAGTGCCGTGGTCTAGAAGGGTAAAGGCTGATTCTGGTGTTTCTGGAAAAAACCAGGGTTCAAACCTACCTTCACAAAGTATCTCAGCTCTGATGGGACAATAAAGACATCTGGGGTGACGGGCAGCTGTGCATAGGCATAGAAATTCTCGTAGTCTATGGCGACGTCTTCCTGGGGAGGGTAGAGTGGGTAGTAGCTACAGGGATAGAGAAAAACAGTCAGCAGCAGCTGATCTGGGGATCCCTTCCCAGACCTCCCCTGTTTTCGCAGAGTGCCCCTTCCTTTTCTCATGGTTTCTCAGGGTGCAGGTCCCTGGCGGGGGCCTGGGGAAGGCTCTCCTGCCTAATCGGCCAGCTGGGACCCCAAATAGTCTACTTGTGGTCAGTTATTCCAGCGCGTGAGCTCACCTCCTCTGAGTCAGGATGTGCTTGAGTATTCGGCTGAATCTGTCTGAAGTTCCAGAAGAACTGCGGAGGGAAGAGGGGAAATGGAACTCAGAACCTTTTCCCCCCCGCTCCTGTTTCCCTCTGGGGAATACTTGAGGAGTCAACAAACTAGAGGGCCTGGGAAGGGACAGGTCGGGAAACGATCAATGCCTGGCGAGGCACAGTGACAAGGACACCCGGGAAGGCTCAAGACCCACCCGCACCGCACCCGCTCTGCTCGTCAGGGCAGCAGGAGGCTGGGCCGGGAAGAGAGCACGCGGGAGAGCAGCAGGTGAGGTCGGCACCGGCGAGGCGAGCATGCCATGGGGTGGCCCTGCGCCTCAGACCTCAGCGAGCAAGCACACACCCAGCTCAGTGAACACACACGCGCTTGTCTTCCCGCCCGGCAGCAGAGATGAGGAACTGGACGGCTGGGCTGACACTAACGGATTTGGCAGCCCGATTCCCTGCAGAGCGACAGGCTGTCTGGCGTAAGAGAAACCCCTTCGCAGTGAATTCACAGCTCACCCCCACAGGCAGGGGCAGGGGTGCCCACCTGTGCAGGTCAGTGAGGGGAGGGGAAGGAAAGCAGATGAACCTCCCTCCGCGCCCCGACTGAATTAAGCGAAAAGCCAGAGTGGCTGAGCTTCCTTGGGTCCCAAACACGGCAGAGACAGCCAGCTGCTCCCCTGGGGCCCAGGGGACCTCGACCAGCTGAAAGGTGAGATACAAAGCGCAGCTCGAGGGACTCCTCAATCACGAATTTGCCGAGCAGCCCCCAGGTTTTCTGGCAAGGGAAGGACGGGGTCAGGGCAGCCGTCCTGCCTGCTGGGCCAGAACAGGCTTCTTACCTGCTGATCTCCTCGGCCCCCATGTGGAACAGCAGATCCGTGGATGTCAGGCCAAAGATCACCCCGTTTATGGAGAGGCTGCAGGGCTCGGACACGAACTGCACTCGCTAAGAGGAGAAGGGGCCGAGACACCTTTGTACACCAAAGTCAGAAACTTCTTCCCTGAGAAGGCCGGGGGTGGGGTGGAGGTGGGGGGGTGTCTCCCAGCAGCAGCAGTTCTGGGGATCCCCCTTCCTTCCCAGACAATTTATGCAAATTACAAACACATACATCTGCCTGTTAGGAAGACTCAGGCTGTTCGACAGGACCTTGACAGATGGTCCTCCCTCCAGAGCTGGGCCGCCCAGGTGCCCTCCCTCCCACTGCCCGGTGGGGGGCTCGGGTACCTTCCTGTCCCCCGGAAGCAGGTCGGAGTAGGCGAAAGGTGGCTGCGGGTACACAGGCTCGTGGTGCACGTCTCTCAACGAGGGGACGAAGACGAGGTGGGAGCCAGAGCTATGTTGTCAAGAAATAACCAGAAGAGGGAGAGCAAATGAGCGCAGCGAAGCTGGAGCGGCCGGATGACAGAGCGCAAGCGTCAGCGACGTGACCCTCCCTGCAGGGCAGAGCCTGCAAAGGGAACTTTTGAAGGGAAGGGACACTGGCGCCAAAGGTGAGCTGCTCTCGTTGCCTACCATCCAGACCTGGTCACCCTGGACACTTTCTCTTTGTCTGTGATGTTCCCCTGGAGACAGGTGGGGCCGACTCTTCGGGAGGAAAAGGGCTGAGGAGAATAAGATCTAGAAAATGTAGGAAGGCAAGGACTTGACCGAAGAACCAGAGCCTCAGAGGCAGAGCTGAGATGGGAGTTAGGACACGCACAGAAGGGAACAGATGCGACATCCACACAGTCACTCGAGGGTGGTCCTTCCCGGGCGAGCCTGGCGTGCTAAGCAGATGGGACAGCACCCCCGTGGCTAGATTGAGCTGAAACACGAAGAACAAAACCGGCGGCATGGTTGGGACAAGGAGAGGCGCGTCTTTGGAGGGGTGGGGACTGGCTTCTCTCCCACCAGCCCTCCCTTCACAGGGGGAAGCGATGCCCTTGGTTTTCATTCCCTCCCAGACTGTCTTGCAAAAGTGAAAGTATTTCATAGCAACGGTGAGCACGTAGCTGGCAGATGTGTCCTTTGATGGAAGGAGACAGGAGAATCTCTAGGGTTACGCTATATAAGTGAAGAAAAAACCCTTGAACTCTAGGGGTCAACTGTTTATCCTCCCTAGTCCTACAAAAGGGGAAAGGAAAAAAAACCCGTTGCCTTGGTTCCCTGGGCTGACCTTGGCAGAGGGGCCTATTAAAAACCAAACAGGCGTCAAGTGTGACTTTGGGAGCATGTTTAAAATTCACCAAGGGCTCTCACTTTCAGCTCCGTCTCCTACTTAAATGTGTGGCCTTTCCAGATTCAGGTACAGCTCAGGGCCCCTCACATGGGACAAGGGTGTTGTGCCTATTGTCACACCTGTCACTTGTTTGTCCTGCCTGCTCAAAGTTCGAACTAGAGACTTCTGCAGCAGCAAATCAAAGCCTTGAGACCAAAGGTACTTTGCAGATTAGTGATGACCCCTGCAACACAGAGAAGTTCACTGTGTCCAAGTCCACCAGCTTGGGCGCTGGAGTCCGGCAGCTGGGCCGGGGGAACTTAAATGGGACAATCCATGCTTGGATCCCAAGGGCTCAGGGTCCATGAAGGACACAAAGGGCGGAGCAGCAGCTGATTGCTGCCAAGAGACGGGTGGCTCTATGCGGAGAAGGCGCTGGAGGAGGGAGAGTTAAGGAGGAAATAATCCTCCTGCTCTTGGTTATAGACTGGCTGTCGGGGGGAGGGATCTGAAAAATTCCAACTATGCTCAGCATTGCACAACTTCATACATCATGGTGGGAGGGTCCTCACAGCATGAGAGCTCTCGCTGGGCTCCCGGGAGGGAGGAGGTGCTTCCGCACTGGCTCTGGTTTTTGCTGATAAATCAGCCAAGTCTCCGCATTTCTGATCTCTCAGGAATAAGGAGAAAGCCTCCCAATGAGGATGGTTTATATACTATTTTGGGCAGGGTGGGGCCGTACCTCTCTCCCGTGGCACACACTGGCTGCAGATGAAAGTGCCTGGCGGTGCCGGCCGGGTGCTGCCACAGTAACAAAGCCTGCTTTGTTCTTTGTTTGTGCCACTGCTGTCAATACCACACAGGGTGAGAAACCAAAAACACAGCCCAAACTCAAATGGAAATCACCCAGCCAGCACCAGGCACTGCTCACAGTCCTGCCACCCCCGAGGAGCCTGCTCAAACACCAGCCTTGCGCCTGTTTCGTGGAGGTTCACCCCCAAGGAGCTCTGGGCACCTCCCAGGTCTGATGAACTCGGTCAGGGTCAGGACAAACCTGGAGGCCAGAGGGGAGGCACCTGTACTACTTTCACTGGCATGAGGGAGGAGAGCAGACCCAGCTGCAGGTGGTGTTGGCACCGAGACCCCGACTCTGGGGTGAGTGTGGGGTGCTCCTTCCCAGCCTGCAGTGCCTCCCACACTGGCCTACACTGCTGGTACCAGAGGTAGTATTACAACTAATCGATTCTGGGATCAGTTCTCATGGCCACAGGCGGAAGATCACCATGTCGTCTTGAAAACAACCTTTGTTACAGACTTGTTTTTAAAAGCTTAACCCTAGGAATGTTTGCTTTTTATGAGCTCAGCTACAGGCAAGCAAATCCCCAGAGATCTGTCACCTCCACTGATTCTTCCAAACTCAGGCCCTGGGGACAAGGGATAGGGAGTGAGGGTGTCAACTTCCTGAACAACTTTTTACTTCCAGCTTTAGACTTCCTGGAATAGTGACTTTCCTCTCAGATAAGCACCGGCCATCACTCGTCACCACCATGACCTCTCACAGTTCCTCCCCAGGGTCGGTGGCGAGGATTCAAGGCCCCACCCTGCCTGAGCGTTTCTGCGCTGCCTGCTCTAGGCACTGGCAGCGCCTACGAAACGAAACGTGGGGAAACACTGACTCGGGGGAGGGACTTGGGCTCACCCCAAAACAATCACTCATACAACGGGAGGCTTAGGGCCTCTCGGGATTTCGTGTGTAAGTCATCAAACACTTCTCAGAATTGCACTGGGAAGATTCCCACGGAACAGGAGTTTATACAAAAGGGAGCGAGAGAGGAAGAACAGGCCAGGGAAGAGAGAGTCTACGCAGGCTTCTCTCGAGTGTGTTGACCTTAGCGTTGTACATAGATGCTGCTTGGCGTCTGTGCACTTGAGTTCAAGAGCGAGTTCTATCTGATCTGTGTAGTTCAAAAGGACGAAGGGAGGAACTGCCATTACTTTTGAACAGTTGCGTTGCGTAATGGGCCATGCCGGAGACACCTCAGCAGCTGAGCATGCGTCCTCACCTCCGGGTCCCTTCGATGACTGTCCGCAGACACTGCTTGAAAACATCTTCAAAAGGGCTTGTCAGTAGGCAGTTCTGTGAGAGAAGGAGACAGACTGAGTGTGGAGGGTGGACGTGTGGCGCCTGCTCACTTACTGAGCACTTGTTAACCAACCCTTCTTGCCAGGGGCTGAAGGAGAGGCACAGGTGGGAAGATGCCATCTCTTTCTTGAGGAGCTGAGTATAGCTGGGGGCAGAAGAGATGGGGGAAGAAACAACCCTCAGGAATGTAAGCTGAGAGAAAGACTGAAGGTTGGGCCTCCCTGGTGACGAAAGGGGTTAAGACGCAACCTATGAAGCTATCTGCAGCCACTGCAGCATGATTCGATCCCCGGCCAGGGAAACACCCACACAGTGCAGCAGACCCCTCCTGTCTCCCCGCTGCTCCCCTCAGCAGTGTCTTTCAGTGGACCTGCATGTTCTGCTCCCCACCCTGTCTCCGGTGAATCCTCTCACCCCCCACACCTCTGGCTTGTACTCCAGTTCTTATGTGCATAAATAAATAAATCTTTTTTTTTTTTTTTAAAAAAAGAAGAGGGCCTCTCCGGTGGCGCAGCGGTTGAGCGCTGGGTTGTGAAGCTGCCCGCAGCCTCTGCAGTGCCGGTTCGATCGCTGGGCGAGGGTCCACATGGTGCGCAGACCTCTCCTGCCGCACCCACTGCTCCCCTCAGCAGTGTACTTCATCTGTCTGCCTGTTCTGCTCCCTGCTCTGGCTCTGGTGAATTCTCTCACCCTCTCGCACTTCTGACTGTACCCAGTGCTTGTATAAATAAATAAATCAAAAAAAAAAAAAAAAAAAAAAAAAGATTGAAGGGAAGAATACTTTGAAGTCTCTGCGGCGAGTATGGCGCAATTCCTGAGGCAAGGGGTCGGCGGCACCTGCTTGCAGCTACAGGGTGGCTGGGGAAGGGCCATTTGTAAAGCAAGCACTGAAGGACAGTGACACATGGGCTATGGAGCAGAGGGCAGCAGCCAGGTAAGGTACTCCCACCAACGGGTGACACAGGTACCCTGCCCTGTGCCCTTTTGTGCCCAGCACCAACCATCACCAAGACATCAGACTCCTAAATTTCTGTTTCCCTTCCAACTTCCAAACAGCATAGCTAGCATTCTGGTGAAACGAAGCCGTCAAATTCAATGTCTTTTATAAAAAATTGCCTGCTACGATATTTTCTGGCTAGCCCCAGGGGTTAACTGGGGCTTGTTAGGTTTGTTACAGATGCAGAAGAAACTCCAAAAGCTGAAAACCACAGGGAGGGCACATGAGGGCCCCTACACAGTGCCCCACTCCCACACCAACCCCAGTCACCTACCTCAACCTGTTCGTGCTTAGCATCCAGGAAAGGTCCGAACTGCAAGCAGGTCCAGGGAGAAGGGTGGGGAACAAAGGCACCAAAAGAACAAATCAGTCATGTGAGCCCCTGAGCACCTTCACCTCTCCCAGCACTTGTCTCCCCTGGGGCCCACCTGTCCCCCTGTGGGTGTGTGCGGAGCCTGAGGCGTTAGCAGATGGGGCAAGGGCACTGCCCACTGTCTGAGGCAGCGGATATGAACCAGGGAGGGAAGGGGCCATAGGACCCCAAGCCAGGGCATCATCTCATATAATTCTGCGTTTCTTTCTGAATTTCTCAGTCTAGCAAGGGAAATCTACTGTCACGCAGGAATACTTCCAGCTTTAAAAGGAGATCAGTTCGGAAGCTGGAGTAAGGAGCCAGAGCCAAGAATACCATGACATCAGGGAAGTCACAGAACACCAGGCATTTGAATTCGGTGAAGGCCTGTGGGTCATGCACACCTTCCCAAAATTGTAGACAAAGAATTAAGAAATATTTTTAAGAAGGAGGAATCTGACATGCTTCCTGAAAATTGAGACCCTCCTCAACCTTCCCCAAGGCTGCCGTCCCCGTCTCCCACTGGCACCTCCCCAGGGAAGCTGCCCGAGCAGGCCTCCTACCAGAATGCAGACATCTGGCCGGTCGTGGTTGATGGTGGCGATCAGGTCGAGCAGGGGCTCGTAGGTGATGCTGTCAGACGTGGTGTAAGGCCCGCAGGCCATCAGGACCATGTTTTGCTCAAAATCTGAAACAGGAAGGATTGAAAGGCATTGAGTGGCAGAGACCAGGACAGGGAGAAAAAGAAAAGGTAGGGAGAAATGCCATGGAATCCACTTGATCAAGAATCTCCTAGGTGTGCAACTCAGGGAATCCAAGACTGAAAGACGCCACCCCGACCGAAGACCACTGCAGCGGGGGCAGACAAGCAGTGCACGTGAGGGACAGGGGGAGTGGCAGCCAGGAGACGGCTGATGGAGGCAGGGTGTGCTTCCACGGCTCCCTCCCCCCAACTTCTGTCTTATTATGCTAAAATAAACAGAACATAAAATTTAACATTATGAACACGGACATTCAATGGTAGTGAAATGATTTATAGTGTTGTGGAACCCTCACTACCACCCGTCTCGAACTCATTTCCTCTTGTAAAACTGAAAGACAGGGCAGGCCGGGGTGCCAGCAGCTCTGCTTCGTGGCCTGCTTCTGGGGCTGCCCTTTCCCTCACAGCATCTGCCTCCTGCTGCGTAACCAGCCCTGTCTGCAAAAGGCAGTCCAGGTGGGACCAAGAATCGCCATCCTTCCCCGGCAAAGGGGCAGACGGGTGACCCCATTCGAGCCATTTACACTCTCCTGAGTTCTGGAACCTCGAGGTGAACCACCCAAGGCTGCAGCTGACCTACGCCAGCAGAGGTGACTGGGTGAGACAGCGGGGAAACTGCTGCTACCTGGAGGCCCTTCTCCTGGTTCAAGCCTGGTCTTCCAGCCACCTGGAGAGCCTGTGAGGCACCAGGATTTCCCCTTCCATATTCTCTTTAAGTTCACCTGTACCAGTTTCTGTGTCGTGTTGCTGTAGCAGTAACATGAAAAGATCCCTGACTTCTAAACAGCTGTATTAATTTCCAGCTGCTGCTATGATGAACCACCACCTTTATGACACTGTTGAAGGTTCGAAGTCTGAAAACCAAGTTGTTGGCAGTGCTGGCCTCCTCTGGAGCCTCTATGGGAGAGGGTGCTTCCTCGCCTTCCTAAGCTTCTCATCAGAGGCCGCCTGCAATCCCTGGCTCATGGTCCCTCCTCCATCTGGAAAGCCAGTGAGCAGCATGACAATTTCAACCTCCAGCTCTGAGCGCTGCCCTCCCTTTCACGAACTTGTCATTACACTGGGCCCACCTGGATAATCTGGGACACTGGCCCCTCTATCTCAGCCTTAACTCAATTGCACCTGCAAACTTCCTCTGCCATATAAAATAACATCCACAGGCTCAGGGGTGGGAGAGGGCATTATTCACCCACCAGAGTGCTAATACCATGAACTGAGAGAATTCAAAGGAAGGGCACGTTTTGTGGAGTGCTGAGCCAGGGGCAAAGTTAAATTAGGTTCTGAGGAGTCCACAGGCAGGAGATATAAACACAGGCGTAAGTAGAAATTGGTGGGTGGGCAAGGCCAGGGCCTGCCTGTGTCTCCTCCCATGTCGCCTCACTCAAGACCTTGAGTACAAAACGTCTGCTAACAGCCTACTCAACTGCTTCCAAAGCCCGTCCTGGCATAGTTCAGGCTCTGGGCATCTCTGCCATGTCAACTTCTCATTTCCCAAAGTCCATCTGATACCACCACCACGATTCTCGCTGCCATAAAAACATTTTCTGATTGAAAGTGCGATGTCAATTCCTAACTTCCACTGTTAGTTGGAGGTGGTGTCCAAGAATGACCTCGCGCACTATTAGTGAGATGGGGTGTAGGCAATACACAGTGCCAGCCACCTCACTGCTAATCCTTAAATGTCTTCTGACTTGCTTACAAATATACTGTGAATTATTGTGAAGCAAATTTGTTAATATTTCTTTTTGTCTTTTCCCATCTGGATTAGTTACCAAGTAACTTTAGACTTTCTTGGAAATTCATCTAAGTTTCTGCAACCTTTTTTATTCAGGAAAAAAAGCACAGCACAGAGCTCCTATGTGTGCACTGTTCACCCAGAGTTCCCATTTTTACCTAATTCTGGTACATTCATCACAACAACTTCTGTAGGTTAATTCCTGACTTTATCTGTAGGTTCCAGAATGCAGTGCAGAAAACCACACACAACACTTTAAAAATGGCTGTTTTTCCTTTTTTTCAACGTAACCTTCAAATATCTGTTAAACATTTTTCTAAACCATAGACCTGTGTACTCAGAACCCAGGTTCTGAGCAGCACTGAGCAGCTCGCAAGGCCCAGCTCCTGGCTTCCTGTCACAAGAGGCCTGTGAGTCCACCAGTCCGCCTGCTGTCAGCCTTGGTGCCCAGACAGCACCTTCTCGGGACCTGGGGAACCTCAGGCACTCCTGGGCCTAGTCCGCTTGCCCACCAGCCTCACTGCTGGCTAAACAATGTCTGAACCCAAGCTTACCTCCGTCTTCTTCGGTGGGTTGATAAAATGGAAGTGGCACACCCTTAAAAACAGAAGAGAAGCTAAACTGAGGCCTTGTCTTTGGTAAGGGAAGGGGGTGGGCACCAGAGGGATATGTTTGCAGGTGTGTGTGGGAGAGTGGTGGGTGAGGAGCCAGGTAGAGGGGAGGTAATACTTAGAGCTAAACCCCCACAGAGCTGATGGCACCTGCTGTTTCTCTACGCTGCTCAGCACAGAAAGGAAACCCAGGTAATGGAAGGTCACACATAAACTCAAGATACCCAGCAAAGAGGGAGTAAGACAGGTGCCTGAAGCCCCAGTGTTTACCCTGGCTAGGATGGGGGCAGGGTCTCTGCCACTTTTCCTTGCATCCTGTGAAAATGTGTGTGGATTACTGCCTTGCCCAGGGACAGGAAAACCATGGCTGATAGGTCAAACCTAGCCACCACCCATTTTTGTAAATGGAGCTCTACTGCAGTGCTGGCTTACGGGGTGACAGTGGCTGCTTTTGTGCCGAAGTGACAGCTGAGTCACTGTGGCAGCGACCATGTAGCTGACAATGCAGTGCCTAAAACATTTACTGTCTGGCCCTTTACAGGGACTAGCAGACCAGTCCCACTCCGTACAGAGAATTGGAACCAAACAAACAGGTTCTTTAAGAGGACAGTCTCCAGGTCAGACAGAGCTGCACGTACAGGGCCTGCAGCAAACCAGGAGGGAGCTGGGGTTGGGGGGGGGGGGTCCCTTGGTACCTCGTAGAGTTTGGTGGCAATAAACTTTCTACCAGTGGTGTTGATTCCTTCCATAATTACAACCTGAGAGACAAGAAACAAAACAAGATTGAATGCAAAACGGGAGACAAAATGAGGCTGTCATACATTCCTCTGATGTAGTTAAAAGCATTGTCCAGCTACTCTCATTTTGTAACTGCAAACTTGGGATATTTTTCTAGAAGACAAATTAAGTATTAGGAATAATAATTATGCTCCAGAAGGATGACCTAATTTTCACAATGACCCTATGAGGTAAGGACTATTATTTCCATTTTACAGATGTGGACACCCTGGCTTGGAGGGGTTAATAATATGACCATGATCAACACCTTGTGGAGTGGGGCTGGGGTTTGAATCCAGATGGCCAGATACTAGCAGAGAAGGAGAACTAGCACCCCAGTTCCCTGGACCTGGGCTCTGGTCACACCTGCATGAAGCCCAAAGCAAGGGGCAGCTGGCCAGAGACGTCGTGCTTGTTCCTGGAGCCACAGCCCACACCCACTACGGAGTAAGCAGCCTGCCTTGCCCGGCCCGGACACCTCCAATCTCACCTGCCCAGGAAACAGAGAATATTCCTTGAGCTCAGATAAATCCACTGGTATTTGAGCACCGGAGGAATGTTCCCGGTCTCCCTCAAGGATCACTGACTTGCTGTTTAGCTTCCCATTGCTGTCACAGCCGATCTGGCCCAGCAGCGTGACGGGCTCCTATGGAAGGCGAGAGAAGCAGGAGCTCCACATCTGAGGTCGAAGAGCGACTAGCTAAGTGAACCCCAAAGGACAGCCAACATTTCTTTGGTGGGACATCCTCATGACCTGGAAGTGACCACAGTACCACCACTGGTCCTCAGGGGTAGAACTCCTAACAGGCGTACATTTTGCCCACCCACCCAATGCTTGAGCTCCTCTAAGGGCCACCAAAACTTGAGCACCCTGAGTGAAGGAGAGTTTACCTCCTCACCCCTTCAACTCTGGATCACTGTAATTGTTAGCAAGAGCTCCTGGTGACTGGGCTTTTGGAAAACCAGGCACTGCTCTAAAGGCTAACCTGTACTGATTGGCTCCTTCATTCCTCTCAACGCCTGCTGGTGGATACTATTATTGTACCCAGTGTATAGATGAGAAAAACAAGCAGCAGAGAAGCTCAATTACTTAGTCAAGGTCAACAGTGGGTGAAGCCTGGGTTTGAGCTCCAGAAATTTGGCTCCAGAGCCATATTCTGAACCACATACTAGACTGTCTCTTAACAAGAAGTTCTTCATTACAGCTGAAATTCCTCTCCCTGTGCTTCCTCTGTCCTGTTCCCACTTCTGGGGGCAAACCGAGAAAGTCGAATCTTTCCCCACAAGATAGTGCATCCACTCCACTCTTCTTCCCAATTCCTCTGAAAGTTCCTTCTAGGATATGGTTCTGCATGTCTTCCCCAACTGGTCATTCGCCCCTGAATGCAAATGTATGACAGAGGTGCCTTAAAGAATCTTCTAGGGGCCTCCCCTAATGGCGTAGGCAGTTGAGCGCAGTGCTGTGAAGCTGTCCGCAGCCTCTGAAGCACCGGTTCGATCCCAACCAGCTGGGCGAGGGTCCCGCATGGTGTGGCAGACCTCTCCTGTTGCGCCCACTGCTCCCCTCAGCAGTGTATTTCATCAGTCTGCCTGTTCTGTTCCCCGCTCTGTCTCTGGTGAATCCTCTCACCCTCCCGTACATCTGGCCTATACCCTAGTTCTTGTATAAATAAATAAATCTTAAAAAAAAAAAAAAAAAAAAAAAAGAGGGGCCTCCCTTGGTGGCGCAGCGGTTGAGCACTGGGCTGCGAGGCTGCCCACAGCCTCTGCAGCGCCAGTTCGTTCCTCGGCCATGGGCGAGGGTCCCACCAAAAAAAAAAAAAAAGAATCTTCTAGAACACATCTCCCCTTAGATTAAAAAATGCTCTGGCACATATGCCAGACTAAAGCACGCTGTGAGGATACTATATGCAGTGGTTGGCCCGTAAGGGCAGAAACCACACCAGGGTGGCTGTGCATCCCTGTTTCTGGAAGTTCTATCCTTGCTTGTGCTCACATCCTGCAACTTCAATGTTTCAATTTAGAAGAAACCTCCAGAGGGCTACCTGCCTTATCACTTCAGCCTCGCTTACGTGCAAGACCCTGATGCAGGCATAAAGAAAACATGTCTCTGGTCACAAAAGCTGAAGTCTTTCTTCAGAAGAACCCATTTTGCTAAATCCCATCAAGGCAGATGTTTTAATCAGAATGTTAGAGAAGGCTGTCTTTTCACCAGCGATTAAAACACAGTATTCAGTTAGGAAGCTCTGACCTGTGCTGGGGATTGGACAGGTGTAAATGCCTCGATCTTGTAATGTTCCTTGAGGTCACTGCCAAGTTCTTCTATTTTACAGGTCAGAACTGAAATCCCAGAGAGGAAAGTGTTATGTTTAAGACATTTCATTGGACAAGAAGACAAGATACAGCACACTGTCACCTATTAAAATCAGCTGTTCTACACAAGCAGGAAAAGGGCCTTACACATCCAGCCAACTCACACTTTCTGAAGCCCCAGTAGTTTTCCCTGTTTGGTTGCTGCATCTTGCTTTCACTGGGCCCCAGGAGGTCACATGGCACAATTCCTCAGCCCCCACCTTCCTTTACTCAGCAAGGGTCAAGGGCGGCCCAGCCAACAGGGAGCCTTCCACACGTCACAAGGAAAGAGCCATAAAAGTATTTTACTTTAATTGGCTTCCTGTACTGGGAAATGGTTATGTGCTTCTTCTTTAGCAAAGCGATGACTTGGGAATGTCACCTTGTGGCCTGCACCAACAGGGGCACCCAGAGGACACCCACTAACTTATCTATTCTATGGAATCCTGGGAATTTGTTCTACCAGCCTCGCTGAGTCTTTATTACTTACACTAAACCCTTCCAGGTGGTTTTATATTCTCCAAAATTTCAAAGGGAAAAACAATCACCTTCTCGAATGTCTTGGAGCTTCTGAAACATTGATTTGTAGCTCTGAGTTAATGACTCTGGATACCCCAAGACCTTCAGGCTGATATTACCGGCACCTCCTCTCCCGGACCAAGAAACGCCCTGGGCTGAGCCAAAGGAGGTAACCACTTCTCCTCGGTTATTTCTCGAGTTGTATTTCTGAGAGGGAGTAGCACTAATTGGAAGCAAAACAGATCGACATTACAGTGTTCATATTCAACAGCAGAGCAGTAAGATGAGGACACCTTCAAGTGGGGACTGGAGATACTGTCACTGACAAAACCTCAAGCTTGACTCACATTTTATGAATCTAATCAGCTTGAGGGGTTAGACACACAGACCTATCTGGAACTCCAGGAATGAGGGGCTGAGGAATACCAAACGTGTTAGAGAAGCTTGGCGACAGAAGCATATTTTAAAAGGCTGTCATTCCGTTGGCTTAAAACTAAAAAAAGTAAAACAAATTTCCAAACTATAAATTAGTTAAAAGGCAAGCTTCAAGTCATTAATTTCCGTTTCTTTTTTTTTTTTAGTGCATTTGTTTTTTTTTTTTTTAAAGATTGATTGATTTATATAAGAACCAGGGTATAGTCCAGATGCACAGGAGGGTGAGAGAATTCACCAGAGACAGAGCAGGGAACAGAACAAGCAGACTGATGAAATACACTGCTGAGGGGAGCAGTGGATGCGATAGGAGAGGTCTGCAACGCCATGTGGGACCCTCACCGGCCGCCTGGGATTGAACCGGTGCTGCAGAGACTACAGACAGCTTCACAGCGCGGCTTTCAACCACCTGTACCACCAGGCGAGGACCTCCTTTTCTTTCTTAGCAATTTTTTTCATCGATCAGATTCCCATCAGAGCTCGGAACTAACAGCTGCTGTGCATATATGTAACATCTCACAAAAGAGTTCACAAAATAAAACGAAGTTAGGTGAGGCTAACCAGCGTCCCCCCGTGTCCACGAAGGTGGAGATGTATGTGATCAACTTGGCTTGTGGGTGGACACACATTCCAATCCTCAAGGCTCGACCAGCAAGATCTCCCATTTCCACTCACACCTTCCAGGACACACAGGGCTACCGGTCTGCTCAGATTAGAGTGGCTTTAACCCTTTTGAATTTAACCCACAGAGAGGTCTGTTTACAACAGGTTTCATTTAATGCACCGAAACTCTGCAGAAACCAGTTTTATGTGCGCACCATTGTAATTGGTGCCATCATTTCTTCTTTCCACAGAGAGAAAATGAGCTCAACTAATTATCTCGATCTCAGTGCTGTCTCTACCTGAATAATTTAGAAGTTACTTTCATATATTACAAAACCAGTTTCTGATGTCAGCTTTATTAGCGTGCATTAAAAGATGACTAGGCAGTCAGTGTATGGCTGGCTTTTCCAACTCCTCCCCGCGAAGCTGCTGGGGACAGCCACCCCAGCCCGCCTTCACTATAGCCAGATGCTCATCCAGGTCAGCCACAAACCGACTACCAGCTTTCAAAGGCTGGCTCCTGGGCCTCCACAGTTGCGCAGTAGGTTGAGCGCAGCACTGTGAAGCTGTCCGCAGCCTCTGCAGTGCCGGTTCGATTCCTGGCCAGCCAGGGAGATTTCCACATGGCGTGGCAGACCTCTCCTGTCTCGCCCGCTGCTCCCCTCAGCAGTATATTTCAGTCCATCTGCCTGTTCTGCTCCCCGCTCTGTCTTGGTGAATCCTCTCACCCTCCTGCGCCTCTGGCCTGTACCTGAGCTCTTGTATGAAAATAAACAAATCTTTAAAAAAAAAACAAAAAAACACAAAGGCTGGCTCCTCAGAGAATGCAGGTGCTGTACCAGTGCTGGCACACCCATGAGAACCATCTCCACACATCAAGTCTCAAAGACACCCTAGTAAGTTTAAAAAGCTCACTTCCAAAACAGCTCGAGAACTCCCCAAAGTGGTGGTGGGCCACCATGCGTTTAAGGGGACCCATGGACCCAAGGCCATGGCTGCAGAACTTCCACTGCCTCCCTCATAAAGTGCGAGCTGAAAGGGCTCAAGTTTGCTTGGCTCGAAGTGACCCGAAGCCGGGGAGTGACTCTGGGCAGCAGCATTTCCCACAGCGGCTGACAGGACTGCTCCTCCCCCTGATGGGGCAGCAGGTAAAAACCTTTCTTCTACTCAGCAGGGCCCTCGCCTCTGGAATTCTCTAGTAGAAGACATGTCATTTACGGATTTCAAAAAATCACATGTGATCTTTGTGGATTTATGTGCAGAGGGGGCAGCGGGAATAAAATACCAATTAAGTCTGTGTGCATTCAGTGACAACAAAATGCTTAGAAACTAGTTGTAACCTGAGTGAGGTACAATAAACAGGTTACACAACATTAGGAACAAAGATATGTGCTTTTCTTTCTAAAAAATAAGTACTTCAGATTTTAAAAAAGAAAAGAAACCCAACAACATGCAAACTAAAAGAGCAGGTGGAAACCTACTTGCCTCCACTGGCAAGTCTGTGAGACTCCCAGGCCTCTGAATAGACAGGTTGTTTGCAGTAGAAGTATCAGTTCCCGATCTAGGAAACGAGCCCCAGAAAAGTGGGTGGAAAGTGAGTTTCCTTAATTACCGTAAGAAACAGTAATTTTCCACACAGGAAGAGAAGGCAGGGAGGGCAGAGAGCAAGGGCTTTCGGCCAGTTCTCGGCAGGGCTGTGTGTCCACCCACTTTCAAAAGGCCACTTTGTCGAGTGAGCGTCCACCTGGACAACCACAGAAAGGGAGTCGGGCCTGCTTTTTGGCAGCCAAATGGATTATGGTCCCTACCTTGGAGAGAAACTTGACGGCGAGAGGAGCTGATGGGGGCTCCGAGCAGACGCTCTTCTTTTTGTCAGGGGGGTCTCTGGGGTGGCGACAGCTCGCTTTTGAGAACCCTAGAAATGAGAAAAAACAAACACATCAGAGTCTCAGTCGCCCTAGGCCCAACTTGCTGACTACATGCAGTTAGTTCCTCAGGAAGAAGGGTGTCCGGGCAGGACAGGGGCTCTCTCTTAAGGCCCATCTTCCAAGCATGAGCCGTAGAGGAATCCCCAGTGACTGGAAGCCAGTGTTCATCAGAGCACTGCCCCTATTTTGAAGGCAAGTATGAAAAAGTGCCAACATTTCCCAAAAAGGGTGGCAGGCAGCAGGCCATCATCAGTTCTGTCAAATCTTTCAGATTCACCGCTTTCTTTACCCACCTCTCTGCTCTAGAAGATGTAGTTTCGCTACATGAAGACTTGACTTGTATGGACACATTTTCCAGAGAAGAGTCAGGGCCACAGTGCTGCTTATTTCGGCAGGGTTGAGCACAGCTTGTCACAACTGAGGAGGGGGTGGCTGCAGACAGGTAACTGGGTTGCGCGCACCACTGTGGCAGTGTGCAGGACACCTCATGGGTGGTGGTGTGGCCAATTTTGTTTCTGGTTTTTGTTTATCAGTAAGAATCTGAAGCCATGCCCAGAATGGAGGCTGCAGCCCAGCCCAGAGCTCTACTGTTCCCCGAGGCCTGGGATGACTGACTGTGACAGTGAAGACAAAAGCCTGGCCAACCAAGGGTTTCCCTGCCCTTGGGCTCCTCCTGGCTGCTACTGAAGTTACATCACCCAGGAGGCCTGCCGGGGACAGCTGACTGCGGGACTGGGACAGGAGCAGACATGGGAATGGAGTCTCTACAAAGATTAAGTAGCTAGAAACTAGAATTTAATGTCACTACCCCCTTTTAGGATAACCAGTGAAAAAATATTCCTATTATTTTACTATCTTTCCAAGTAAAAAAAAAATAAATTCAAACAGTTATAATCTTAGTTTAAACATAATCCTTTAAGTACTCTGTATTTTGATTTTTTGCTTTATGTTAATTATGAGCATTTTCCTACAGAGTCTTTATCCTTTTTAGTAGCTGTGTTGACTGAAGCAATAATTCACATCATTCTTCTCTGTTGAGTTATGTTGGAGGCTTACAGCTTTTGTTGTAAATAATGCTGAGCTGCCCATCTTCATGCATTAAAGCTTTTCCCATAAATTGGATTATTTCCATGTAAGAGATTTTTTTTAAAGATTTATTTTTATCTATACAAGAGCTGGGGTACAGGCTAGAGGCGCGGGAGGGTGAGAGGATTCACCAGAGACAGAGTGGGGAGCAGAACAGGCAGACGGACCGAAATACACTGCTGAGGGGAGCAGCGGGCGAGGCAGGAGAGGTCTGCCGGGCAATGTGGGAATCTCCCTGGCCTCTGGGAATCGAGCCGGTGCTGCAGAGGCTGCGGACAGCTTCACAGCGCTTTCTCAACCCTCTGCGCCACCAGGGAGGCCCAACGGAAGAGATTCTTACTAGGGAGAATTATTGGGTCAAAGGATGGAAAAGATTTTGCTATATCTTCTCAAACTAGTTCTCCCAAACGCTCCTCTACTCTACAGTAGGCTACAGAGCTCGAGGGCCAGAGGACAGTTTCCCTAGGAAGACAGCGTCTCCCAGCACGGTGAGATGACGGTACTGGGGAACACCGGAGTCTTGGGGCACTCATCCTCAGTCTTTGTGGAGAAACCTGACCATGTCAACAAACCAGCTCCAGTTAAGGCTTCTCAGGGATCCGCTCGCTCGGACCAAGCTCCGGGACTCACTCCTACCTCTCAGTTCCTGCTCATTCGCTTGTGATGAGAACTAAATCACTGAGGGCACCTTACCCTCCTGCCCCGAAATCCAATCCCAAACAAGGATGCCAGGTTATTCATTTGCTAGAAATATAAAGCTGAGGACATGCAAACTTCAGTGCTCAGGCTACTGCCCGAGGCTGGCACTGTGTGGCACTCTGACCTGCGCCATGCCGCGCCGCTGTGTGGCCTAACCACGAGGGGCAGTCTCCACGGGATGGCGCTGCTCTGAGCATTGTACATGCAGCCCAGGCCCACCCTGGGTCTCCTCCGAGGTCAGACACATACTTCAAATAGTCTGCTTCTTTCAACTTAACTCACTACACTGTATTCCCCTAGTCAAAACTTTAATTCATAGTGCCTCCCCGGTGGCGCAGCGGTTGAGCGCTGGGTTGCGAAGCTGCCCACAGCCTCTGCAGCGCCGGTTCAATCCCCGGCTGCTCCCCGGCCACCGGAGGAGGGTCCCACATGGTGCGCAGACTTCTCCTGCCGCCTGCTGCTCCCCTCAGCAGTGTACTTCGGTCCTTCTGCCTGCTCTGCTCCCGCTCTGGCTCTGGTGAATTCTCTCACCCTCCCGTGCTTCTGACTGTACCCAGTGCTTGTGTAAATAAATAAAAAATAAATCTTAAAAAAAAAAGTCTTAAAAAAAAACAACTTTAATTCATAATTGAGCCTCCTAAAAACTTTTGTAGCAGGAATGGGGCGTCATCAACCTGGTATTTCAGTCCCTGGAAGGGTATAAACTTCAATAGTAAATTAAGTACATTTGCATTTGACGCAGGCATCTGTCTACAGAGAATTGGGTTACCATGAGTTAGTCCCCAAGAACATGATCAACTCTTGAACTACAGACAAATCTGGTTATCTCCTGGATCTGTGAAGCTGTGACTCAGGTCAATAGTGTGGTGGCCCCTGCTGTTGTATGATCCTACCTAGGGAGGCAACCAAGGCTCTTGCAGAAGGCACTGCAGTGTATGTGTATGTTTCTGTGGTCGGGGGTGCATATGGGGGGCCAGATTCCGGAAGGAGGTACTGGTGGACAAATAAGATGTGGAGAGTGAGAGAAAAGTAAGATTCAAGGAGGTCTCTAAAATTCTTGGCCTGAGCAAACAGAACGGTCCCTTTACTGAGACATGGACTCGAGGAAAGGACCATTTTTTGGTAGTGGGTTGGGGGTGGGTGAGGATATCAAATGTTGTTATAATCTCTTCAACTTCAATAAGCTAAAGAAAATCTCATGATTTCCTTAATATTATTTGCACTGGTACTGCGATAGCAACTTTACAAGTCACATTTCTAGAGTTCTTGCTTCTATAAACACACCTAAACTACTAAATTACAATGTAATTTACTTTGGAGGCTCATTCCATGACTATGGATTTCCGCAAATTTATCTTGTATGAAGAGTAGTATGATTATGGAATATACTGCATTGGGCCTGGTGCTCTCCACATTCACTTTATCTTCAAGCCCTGAGGCAGGAGATGTTATCCCTGGGCTGTGAGGCTCTGAAGCCCACCTAGTTTGTACACCCGCCGCCCTTTCCCCGGTGTCCAGTACAGTGCTTGGCACAGTGTAGCTGCTCAGTAAATGAAGTAATGAATTCTGATTTTAAAGGTAAGGAGGCTGCAGCTCAAAGAAAAGGACTCACCCGTGTCACCTAGGGCTTCTGACTCAGGCTTTGCAGGCGACGCTTTTCCACTGCTCTGTTCTACCTCTCACGGGGTAGAGCACAAGACCTGGATCGATTATTCAACTCTAGTTACCTCCACTTGATACAAAACTATGCAACCATTCAAAAGTGTAAATATGGTGAAATTATACATAAAACTTTTATCATATGCTAACTGAAAAAAGCAGGAGACCTGAATGTTCACAAGGACCCACAGGTAAAAACACCCATGAACATGTCGGGAAGGAAGATGAGTAAGTGAAAACAAAGAGGGTGATGTGAGTGGGCAATTCTCTTCCTCAGCACTTCAGATGTCATGATGTTTTGGGAAGGAAGAGAAAGTGCTACTTGCGGGATCTGTGGATCATTTCCGCAGTGTACACTCACCTTGGAGGGTGTGGCGTAAGAATTCAGAAGGGTCTCCTCTTCTTCTTCCACTTCAATTCTAAGACTTGGTTAAGAAATATCATAATAAACTTCCACCCAAAATCTTAGGCAAGGGTTGATTTAAAAAAATTCTGAATGTTAGATACTTTTACTATTTCTTTTTAAATGACACATGCAACTGTAGGCAAATTATAAAATGCAACAGGTAAAGACCCCAGCAGAAAAGGATACAGCTCTTGAATGGAAACTATGTCTCTAGCTCCAGCATGCCCACTATCCTTCCAGGCACTGTGCGAGGCTTTGGATAATCTTTTGCTCAGAAACTGAGGAATTAAAGATAATGAATATGTTATCCCATGATCAAGTAATAGAGGGGGCATTTTTCCACAGTCGTGAGGTAATAACAGGCATTTGGTGTATAATCAAAGACATACAACCCTCACAGTAGGAATTAAGAAGGTGCTTCATAGACTAAAAATGAAGATTTGTCCTGGGGTTGTTTCTCTATACCATAACAATTCTTTTTTTAAAAAGATTTATTTATTTATGCATACAAGAACTGGGGTACAGGTCAAAGGTGTGGGTGGTGAGAGGATTCACCGGAGACAGAGTGGAAAACAGAACAGGCAGATTGACCGAAGTACACTGCTGAAGGGAGCAGCGGGCAAGTCGGGAGAGGTCTGCAGTGCCATATGGGTTGCTCCCTGGCGGGCCCTGGGCAGAGGCTGCGGTGCGGACAGCTTCATAGATTGAATCTTAACCCCTTGCGCCACCAGGGAGGCCCTACACCATAACAATTCTAATAACACCAATTATTTATTAAGACCTACCGCCTGCTGGGCATAGTTTTAGGTGACTAATATCTATTCTCATTTAATTCTTACAACAACCATTAAAAAAATAAAGATTGGGCCTCCCTGGTGGTGCTAGGGGTTAAGTACTGCACTACGAAGCAATCTGCAGCCTATGCAGTACGAGTTAGATCCCCGGCCAGCCAGGGAGAAACCCACATGGCGCAGCAGACCTCTCCTGTCTTGCCTGCTGCTCCCCTCAGCAGTGTATTTCGGCCAGTCTGCCTGTTCTGCTCCCCACTCTGTCTCTGGTGGATCCTCTCACCCCCCCACATCTCTGGCCTGTGCCCCCCTCCCCCAGCTCTTGTGTGCATAAATAAATAAATCTTTAAAAAAAAAAAAGATTATTAGAATCACCAATAGAGGAGTAAAACAAGACTCAAGAGACACTAAATGTTTGCCCACGCTCACAATGGGACTGGAATCCAAATCCAATTCCAAAGACCATACTCTGCAATATACCACGTGTCCCTACAGAGCAGAAGTGGAAATTACATTATTAGTTTCCTCATATTTTGTTCTTACCTCATGCTCAAAAGAGTTCAGGGTGTCTGAGGTAAGACAAGCTTTATTTTTGCGGGTGCAGAAGGCTATAAGTTCGCCTACCATTCCCTCCTCATTCTGTCCATACAGAACACACAGCTCTACCACTGCAGGAAGGAAAATTGGACAAGTGAGCACTTTATTTCTTGCAGCTTTCATGTTGAAAGTAAAAATAATCCTCTACTTAGTCCACTAATATTTACTCAGTGCCTACTAAGGCCAGGCTTGGTTCTAGAAGCCAGCACAACAGAGAAGAAACACAACAGAGAAGAATCCTTGTCTCCACAAAGTTCACTATTAAGGGGAGACAGAAAATAAGTAAATCAAATATGTAATAGATTATGTTACAGTATGCTCTGTAGAAAAACAAGGCCAAGAGAGGGATCAGGGGCTTGGGGGTAGGGGAAGTTGGTGGTTCTAAGCAGGCGAGCATTCAGGCAAAGATCCTGAGGTAGAAGCAAGATCAGCCAGCCCCTGGGCTGGAGTGCAGGGAGGAAGGAGACAGGGGGGCGGCGCAAGTTGCTGGCCACTGCAACTCCCTCAGCAGTACTCTGGGTTGGCACGTCACTAGAGGGTCTGAGCAGAACAGTAACCTGAGGAGAGACCCATGACCATGAGGACTGCGGCAACATCTAGGTGACAGGAGGTGGTGGCTTGGGACAAGGTGGTGGCAGTGGGGCAGGTGAACAGTGGTTGGGCTCTGGATATACCCTGAAGGTGAGGTCAGTGGGATTTGCTGACTGGATGTGGGGTGTGGAGAAAGGTGTCAAGGATGATGTTGTTAGCCCAAACACCTGGGAGGGGATCCCTGCAGGTCAGCCTGGGGATTGGAAATTTGGAAATGCCAGTGAGAGATCTAATTAGAGATGTCAAGCAGGCAGCTGGACAGGCCAGCCTGCAGTTCAGCTCAGAGGTCTGGCCTAAGATACACATTTGGGGATCATCAGAAATAAGGGGGCTGTAAAGCCACAAGGCCACCAGGACTCAGGACAAGTATGAATCTGCAAAGTCTGAGAAGGGGTGACAAGGGAGGCAGAACAACTAAGAGTCTTGTCTACGAAGCTGAGAGAAAAACATGTTTTAAAGAGGCCACGATGAACGACGCCAATTGCTGTTGCTAATTCAGACAAGGACTGAGAACTTTCCACCGGATGTAGCCAGATAAACGATGTTAATGACCAGAAGAGCAGTTTCCCGGGGGAGGTGGGAGGGGGACGTGGGGATGAAAAAACTTACTGAAATGGGTCTAAGGAGGAGAAATGTGAAGAAAGCAGATACAGACGCGGCGTCACGGCGCTTTGCTGCACTTGGGAAGGAGAGAAGTGAAGTGGGACGTGGCGCTGACAGGGCATTTTAAAGGTGAGAATAAGAACCACACTTGATGCTGTTAAGGGAAAAATCTTACGAAAAGAAAAATAAAAAAAAAAACATAAGAGGCGAGAATGACTGCAGTGACGAGCTCAGGCAGGAAAGGAGACTGTAGGGGAGAGCCTGCTCTTGCTAAGAATGTGGGAAACCGAATCATCGCCACAGGCGAGAAGGCGGGGGCCACGGCAGCCCCCCGCAGGCGTAACGGCGGTGACAGCTTCTACTCTCCTTGCTGAGCGGGGATCCAAGCGGCACCCTGTGCGCATTTCGAAGCCCGGACAACCCGAACCCTAAGTCTGACTCCTCATCTCACAAGCTCCGAGACCCCGAGCACCAGGCTGGGGAAACCCGGCCGCGCGCGGGCCGGTGCTGGGGGGCCGGGGGCGCGGGCCGGAGCTGGGGCGGGGGGCGCGGGCCGGTGCTGGGGGCGGGGGGCGCGGGCCGGAGCTGGGGGGCGGGGGCGCGGGCCGGAGCTGGGGGGCGGGGGCGCGGGCCGGTGCTGGGGGGCCGGGGGCGCGGGCCGGTGCTGGGGGCGGGGGGCGCGGGCCGGTGCTGGGGGGCGCGGGCCGCGACTGGGGGGCGCGGGACTCACATTTCTCAACCAGCGCCTCCTCGCAGTCTAGGCCGAAGATCTGCAGCTCCTCCAGCAGGAGCTGGGCGGACGCGCTCATGGTGACCGGGGCGGGGGTCGGGGCCGCGGCCGGGCCCACCCAGCTCCGCCCTGAGCCCGGGAGCCCCACGGGCGCGAGCGCGGGGAGCAGGAGCTTCCTCGGACGCTCTCCCCGGCCGGGCCGGGGCGGGGAGCGGCCGAAAGGCCCAGGGCCTCCGGGGTCAGCAGGCCCCTGCCGTCAGTCACGAGAAACACCTCTAAAAACGTGCCGGAGGACCCGCTCCACGACCGCCGGGGCAGAAATCCCAAGAAGTGGCTCTCGGGAGCGCCCCGCTTCCCGAACGCCACCACAGGCTCCGGAGGGGCCGGCGTAGGCGCCCACAACCGGGGAAAAACCCGCCAAAAGGTTTGTGCGCGGCGCGCACGCGCGAGACCCGGGTTGACCCCGCCCCTTCCCGGCGGCTTCCTCCCCGTGTTCCCGTCCTCCCCGCGCGCCCCGGCGCGCATGCGCACAGGCAGCCACCCGCCCGCCCGCGCGCCCGCGCCTGGCGCTCGGCTCGACGGCGGCTGCGCGGTGCCCCGAGGCGCGACGTCCTCGCCCGGGCGCGCTGTGCCCGGTTCCCCCGCGGACGCCGCGTCCGCCTGGCCGTCCGGGCACCTGTTTTCGGGCAGCGCCTGCTCGCGAAGCTCCGTGACCCTTGTTCGTCACCCCTTTTGTCCCTTGCCTTGGTGCGCAGGCGCTGTCGTGTACCTGTGCTCGAAAACCCCAAATCTTCAGTGCCCAGCTGGGGACGGGAAGACCGTGTTGTCCCTATTCTGTCCCTTTCGTCTCGGCCCTCGAGGTGCCCTCGTTCCTCTTAAAGGGTGACTTAGGGAACCTGGTTGTCATGGTTATTTATCATGGTCAAAAGGCTTAAGACCAGGCCGGGGGTGTGTACTGTTGGCACAGGCAGGCTGGATGGGTCGCATGCGGTCTGTAGCCTGGCGGGAGCAGATGCAGGATGCGGATGGCATGGGGAGCTGAGAATTTATGTTTGGAAACCACCAACTTAAAAGGGTGACTTTGAGAGAACAGTATATATGTTAGATAACATATTTGATAATATAGAAAAGTTTTAAAGTGTCTGCAGGGGAGTGTACAGATAGGACAAATACTTCCAACAAATGGCCTGTGGGAAGTAGAATTTGAGGAGATTACAAAATAATCCCAAGATAAGTATTTCATCCTGTTAGAAGACAAAAAAGATTTATGCTTTTAATTTTATTTTATACTGTATTATCTGTTTTACTATACTGAAAGTATACAACATAAAACTTACCAGCTTAATAATTTTTTAAGTATACAATCACTAGTATCTTTGTTTTTGACAGAGATGCTTCCTGGGAGGCACTGCTCTGTGCTGTGGGCATGTTGTCACCAGGTGGCGGCATCGTGGTACAGTACCAGGGACTGAGCTTCTCCAGTATTGTAATTTTAACTCCATCCTTCCCTCCCAGATTCCTCACATGTACTATGTGCAACTAAGGCTTTCTGGATAGTGGGAGGCAAGATTAAACAGAAGAAGAAAAAGCTATGAACATAAACCAATAACCACTATTTATTAACTTTTTTTTTTAAAGATTATTTATTTATACAAGCACTGGGTACAGTCAGAAGTGCCTGAGGGTGAGAGGATTCACCAGAGCCAGAGTGGGGAGCAGAGCAGGCAGAAGGACCGAAGTACACTGCTGAGGGGAGCAGCGGGCGGCAGGAGAGGTCTGCGTGCCATGTGGGACCCTCCTCCGGTGGCCGGGGAGCAGCCAGGGATGGAACCGGCGCTGCAACCCAGCGCTCAACCGCTGCGCCACCGGGGAGGCCCTTGAGTAACTATTTTGACTGAACCACTGGATTGCATCTGCGCTAGAGAGATGGTGGTGGCCGAGGGTGCTACACAGACAGTAAACCCTGGGAACATGTAGGATCCACTGCACTCACCAGGCTAGGAGCCTCTCCCCTTTTATCCTCACAGAAGACTGAAGCCACCCTCTATGGCATTACTACTGCCCTCCTCTATTTGCCATATTGTCCCAATTGTCACCACAGTGAGTCATTTGAAATTCAAATGTGATTATGTCAACTCCACCCCCTGCTTAAACCCTTTCAGTGGATTCTTACTCTAGGGTGAAGATCTAGCCTCTCTACCTGACCCCAGGGGCCCCTTTACTATTCTTTTGTTCTCCTTTCTGCAGCTAGCCTGGTCCATCTGCCACAGAGCTTTTGTCGTGGCTTTGACCTCCCCGCCCCTCCTCCCCACTCCTGCCTGAAGTGTTCTTGCTTCCCCAGTCACCCCCACTGCTTTTTGACATTTCATCTCACCTGTACCCCAGGGGCAATGGCCCTTTCCCCAGCTTTCATTTCACATGCAGTTCTGTTTGTTGGGTCCTGATTTGTTAAGATTTCAAATCCATGTTTCGAAAGTTTGATTCAGAGAAAAGTAAAACTTTACTTGCTTTAATGAAATTGTTTCAAAGTTGGTCATTAAGGCTGTCATCACGACGAGCATGCGCAGCCTAGTGCCAGCGAGTGTGTCCTGCTGCAAACCTGAGGGACAATGTCAGCTGCATCTGGGCACCCCCCACCACCACCAGTGTTTGTCAGCGTGAACACACACTCACTCACACCCCAGCCACTGCCGCGCTCCATACCTAATGGGCAATTTTAACACAAAACACCAAAAGTTTACGAAGATTTATTGAGAATGTTCTATTTGGGCTAGGCAACTCTTGGCTGATCTAATAGGTCTCCAAAGACCTTGAGATGTGTTTCTGGAGCTGCAAGGTGACTCCTTGCCCGCAGTGGTGCTGAGCCACAGAGCCGCTCGCTGGAGGATAAGGGACATCTGTTTCCTGACCCAGCGAGGTCTCTCTTCTCAGGCGGAGGCTCAGGCCATTAAGCAACCGCTTTCTGGGCAACCGCCTTGCCTGCCAGCACCGCTACCTGCTCTCCGCTGCAGCCCGACAGGGAGGTGGCTTCATGGGCAGCTGGGCCCAGCCCCTGCTGGACTAAACCGGCTTTCCCCGGCACCAGCGCATGGGGAGGTCCACCACAGCTAAGCCTGAACTTTCTTTCATCTCCCCGCTGCCTGCAATAGGGGTGGTGGTAACTGAAATAAAGTCACAGAGTCTAACATGGAGTCTGTTCCATAAAGTGCAGCTCCCCGACTCCAGAGCACCTGAGACTGAGAAAATTCATGCCCTTCTTCTTAAACTGCTAAATTGTAGACTAATTGGCTACAATGAAGAAGGCATTCAGGTCCCCGGAGATTGTGCTCCCGGGAGGCCCGAGGGCAGGCGCAACTGCTTTCTTGGTGTCTCTTTGGAGAGGAAGCATCTCACATTCTGTATTCCCTAACTGAAACTGGGATCCCCTAAACTGAGTCTCACTGGCTAATCTAAAGAGTTGGGTTTTTCACCATTAAAAAAAATTCTCTGTAAATTGCACAATAGGTGCGAGGCCAGATGCTTTGCTTTCCTCTCATTGTACGGCAGCCTCATGGCAGCCTCATTGTACAGGACCTCTGAGTGAAGGGATGCAGTTTGCTCATGGATTAAGGACGTCTGCCTGCTCATGAAGGTGGGGATGGTGCTGAAATCAAGGCCATGCTTTGCTGGACAAGCTGTGCACTCTGCTGTGAAGCCACATCTCCCAGGGGCAGGGGTGACTCCTTCACTTGCACTGAGGCACAGAGCTGGGTCCCAGGCGCGCTGCCTCAGAGCTCTCTCTCGAGGGTGGCATGCTGACTTGCATATTTTAATTCCTGTACAAATTGAGGAAGAGAAGGGAACTTGTTTGTTTGTTTGGGAAGTATCAGGTACAAAAGGGGAGAGATGGAAATGACCTTGGCCGTTCTAGCCCTCACTTTCCCAGCCCTGCTCCGAGGGGTCCATTCTTGGTGTCCAGAGACTCTTCCTGAGGATGTCCAGGCTTAGGCTGAGCTGAAATCACCCATTTTGAGTTGTTTATCAGGTCCTCCCGTGACATTTGGGAGTTGTGTTGGATCTCCAAGGATCATGTGAATATGGGGGATGAACTCTGCTTCTGTCTTTAGCTAACACTCACCCAAAGGTCCCGAAGGGACTTGTCTCATGTTCTTGGCTGCCCTGTTCCTGCTGAATGGTGCCTGTAAGCCTCACCGAGTCCTTCTAGAGATGTGCTGCTGGCCTTGGAGAAGGGAGGGCTGGGCTGGGAACAGCCCTGGCTGGGGACCCAGGAGACAGGCTGGGTATAGGCTAGGATTACCAACACCTGGCCTTGGTTTGCCCTTGAGTGAGTCCTCCAAAATGAGAAGTAGCCTTGGAGTCTGGGAACCCATGAAAGCCTGCCCTAAAGAGATAACAATGGTAGCTTTATTTAAGTGACTTCTATTTTGCATAGTCATCCTCTCTTACCCATAACTGCTCTGGAAACCTCCATCTAGAAGTATCAGGAAATTGCGAAGTCATAGTCTTCCCATGTTATGATTTGTTAAGAGGAATCAAGACTCTTTAGAAGAGGCGACCCTCGCTATTGGAGGAGGCTTTATGCCCAGTGCCTCTCAAAGGTGGATTTCAACATCCCACAGTGCAGACCACACGCTCGGGGAGCTGAGGAGGACGCACGCAGGCCATGGAATGGAAAAGTTCTGGCACTGGACTGTCCCCTCAACAGCTGCTGACTAGGGCTGTGTCTGTGGCACCAAGGATGAGACTTTACGTTCTACCCAATTTTCATCAATTTCAATTTCAATCTGAAACTGCAGCCACGTTGGATGGCACAGATTCCATTTAGTGTCTAGATTCAGGACGTTGTAACCTCAAACAACTTTAAAGTATCTGTAAAATCCCAAATAATATCAACAGTGGTTATACTGAATGTCCTCACAGACAAGGTTCCGTGCACAGGATCTACCTGTTTCTGCTTCTGGAAGCTCTGTGAAGCAAGAGACAGTATGCGGAACCTTAGGTGTGAGAATTCCTGAAGCCGTGGGCTGAGGAGACTAACTTTGTTCAATCTTTTTTTTTTTTTAAAGATTTATTTATTTACGCATACAAGAACTGGGGTACAGGCCAGTGGTGGGGGGTGTGTGTGAGAGGATCCACCAGAGGCAGAGTGGGGAGCAGAACAGGCAGACTGGCTGAAATACACTGCTGAGGGGAGCAGCGGGCGAGTCAGGAGAGGTCTGCTGCGCCATGTGGGTTTCTCCCTGGCCGGCCGGGGATCAAACTCATGCTGCAGAGGCTTCGGATTTCTTCATGGTGCAGTGCTTCATTGCGCCACCAGGGAGGCCCCGTTCAATCTTTTCTGAAGTGCTATTAGACTCTGTTGTGGAAACAACCCTGATGCACTGAGGTGGCTGGGCAGAGAGTCCCCAGGTGAACAATATGACGAGCAGGTGGGATGAGTTTCCCAACATCCTGTTTGAGCAGATGGGCTGCGTCACGGTTGCTGGCCAGTAGCAACCAAATATCTTGTTTAAACAACCTGGCCCAGACAAAAGGTACTAATGATTGTTTCCCTGGCTAATGATTGTTTCACCATTGCCTGGAAGGGGCTGGCCATGTACAATTAGTCAAAACTAAGACTGGAGTCCGAGGACACTGAACACACACCACTGGGCATAGGTTTCAGATGCTCGTGAGACGCTTGACCTGCCTGCCCAAGCCCAGGGTCACCCGACCCAGCATAGCGCTGACCCTGCTTCCCGCAGCCCGCACCAGCCTGCCCCTCAGGAACCCCAGGATGATGGAAGTGCCACCAGTGTCCCCACCAAGAAGTCCGCAAGGACAGAGGCACTCTGGGAATGGCGGGGTGAGGGCCTCCAAAACGCCTCCCTGTAAAAACGATATGGACACTTGTCTGAGACGTTAACATCTACTTTTTCGGAACTGCAAATTCAGCACAACTCATCAAAGGCTGGCAACAGGCATTCAACAGATGGGTCATGGAGAAAACAAAAATCCGAAGCACAGTGAGATGCTGCGCCAACCCCGCCCCGGCCGACTGTAAATAAAAGACGGACAATGGCAAGGGCTGGCCGGGATGTGGAGAAATCGGAGCTCTCATTGCGGGGCTGGCGGGAAGACACGTGAAGTGGTGCCGCTGCCGTGGGCTCAGCCCCATGCTGGCCCTTTCACCTCAGCAGCGCTGGGCACTGTCCCTGGCAATTTGTCTTCTCATCTGATTCTAGCGAGCAGCCTGAGGCGGTCGTGGCTGCGGTGAGTCCCACTCCACAGGCGGGGAATGGAAGCCACTGGAGCTGGGAACCTGACCGCCTACCTTAGAACAGCTGGAGTCATGAGGGCTTCTGGTGAACCAGGCCTTGTTCCAGCACTACACAGGATATGAGGAAGGCACCATGGTTATCACCCCTCTTTACAGATGAGGAAACTGAGACCCAGAAAGGTTAATGGACTTGGCCCCGGTCGCAGAGCTGCCTAATGCATGAGGCAGGCCTTGAACTGGGGTGTGGGACCATGGCTGCCCTGGGGTACCCCTGAGGTGGAGGCTGGTGAGGACGCCACTGGTGAGCCAAGTCCTGCACCCACACCCGCTACCTAGGCTAGGAGAGGCTGTGCTGGGCTGGGGGTGAGACCCCAATGGAACCTGGGGCTCTTCCTGGGGTCACTGTGAATGTGAAGTGGTCACGGTGGGGCAGAGGGTCAAAGGGCCAGAGGTCCTCCCGCCAAGAGCGGAGACAAAGAGCCTGCACCGTGACTGCCTGGGTGCTGGTGTTCACGTCCTCCTCAGCCCTGCGGCCCCCGTGTCCAGTCCCGGCAGGAATCTCAGTCCCTCTCCAGTCTCCCTTCTTACCTTTTCCTGGCTTGGGTGCTCGAGCTCAGCAGTCCCTTCTGTGTACACCTGGCGCCTCCTGAGAGCTCCTCCACCACCTTGCCAGGACCTTCGTGGGAGTGGTCATCTCTCAGTCACGGTTGTGGTCAGTATCCACAACTGCCAAATCCAGCAAGTGCAGCAATTGCCAAAGCAGCGCTGCTGCTTGTCCCCCACCCCTTGTCTTTGCTGCCTGCAAATTCCAGCGGGCTGGTCTTCTCGAGAAAGGTGTGGGAAGGAAACACTGAGGGAGACGGGCTGCTCAGCTGTGTCCTCCAGCTGACCTGGGCCTCCTTATCCCACCCCAGCCTCATCATGAAGCATTTTATTTAAGTGGGGATACTGCTTGGGGGACTGTGCATGTGAGCGAGCGTGTGCTGGTGGCCTGTGTTGCAGGAGGCGGGGGGCCCCTTCCTTTGATCCACCTTTCATGGCCCCCGCTGCCTGGCACACCAGCCTGCCGGGCACACTGATGCTGCTCAGGGCCATGAATAGGGTCTGACTCTTGCAACCTTCCAGTTCTCCCACCGCTGCTGCGCGCCAGGACACTCTGCCCGGGGTCAGTGAAAACGTAACCAGGTACATTCTCAGGGCTGCTCCCAGGGCCAGCTCACTGCTCACAGCTCTGCCTCTAAGCAGAGATCTCCTTCTGGGCACAAAGATCCCGGGCACCATCGGCTTTTACCTTAGTGGAACTGCCGGCACCTGCTCCTACCTGATCTCACCTGGTCCAAGTGAGATCCTCAACATAAGGGAGCTCCTGGGTGCCTGGTGATCTAGGGACACCAGGAGATTGTTGTTGAAGGCTCTGAAAAACGAGCACCCTGGCTGGCCAGTGCCTGAGGTGGATGTGAGACCATCTGGAGGCTGTTTGCCAATACCGTAGAGATCATTAAAAGGAACATCAGCCACGCGAGTCCAGTCTGCACAGCCGAGTCTGTGGACCGTCACCAGGAGGGTGTCTTCATCTAATAGTTTCTGGCCGGTGTTCTCAGGACAAGCATAGCCAAAGACTTGATTGTTTATATCCCTTGGACTCTGTCCTGTCACCTCAAGGTTAACTTTACATGTAGGAAACTCCATCCCCAGAATGTTACAGAAAATCGGTTTGTTTACTGAAAGGCATGTGTTACCTTTGTCCTGGGACATCAGATCAGTTTACTAAGCTCCTGATAGGGACCCACGAACTACGGATTTATAGTACAGTTAGGGTTACCTATCTATCAGGAAACTATTTCTCAACCCCAACTAACGACATCAGGACCCCCGGGAGTAGACACCAGCACAGGCATTTTTTATTAAACCTCACAGGTGATACTGGGATTGAGATTCAATAGTCTAAATTTTCTTCCCCCGCAAAATAGTGTTTATAACAGATTTGTTTTCAAAACACATTCAAAATCTTGTTCTTCTACCTGGACCTCCCATTGAGTTCTTCTGCCTCCTCCCCCAGCGCTCGGCAATGACAGCTCACTTATTTCTTCAGACTTGTGACTATTTCATTCTCTCCAGCAACATGAACGGATCAGCTACTGTGTGTGGGGGCCATGGAACCATGCCAAGATGCCTTCTAGGAGCCACTAGGAGAGGCCAGCAAGTCATGGGTCCTTTGCAACCCAACCCAGTGAGAAGGATGTGTAGGAGCCCAGGAGGCAAGCAGGGGAGATCAGGGAGAGCTGCCTGGAAGAGGTGACTTCCTAGATGAATCTTAAAACATGACCAGGAGGGCCTCCCCGGTGGTGCAGTGGTTGAGCGCTGGGTTGTGAAGCCGCCCGCAGCCTCTGCAGCGCCGGTTCGATCCCCGGCTGCTCCCCGGCCACCAGAGGAGGGTCCCACACGGCGCGCAGACCTCTCCTGCTGCCCACTGCTCTCCTCAGCAGTGTACTTCGGTCCTTCTGCCTGCTCTGCTCCCCGCTCTGGCTCTGGTGAATTCTCTCACCCTCCCACACTTCTGACTGTACCCAGTGCTTGTATAAATAAATTAAATAAATAAATAAATAAAAATTAAAAAAAAAAACCCCAAACATGACCAGGAGTAGCCCTCTGTCTTTAAATTTACCCATCAGCTGAGGGTGTGGCTTGAGAACAACTCAAATAGGAAAGCTTGTGTAACAACATGGCAGCGAGAGGGCTTTGACCTGTCGAAAGCACTGAGGCTTTGGTGCACTGACACCAGGGCTTGTGGAGTGGCCTTGTTCAAGCTCTGTCCAAGCTAAGCTGCTGAAAGACTGACTTGGTGAAGAGGGAAGTGGTGTGGTTCCTGCCCAAACACTGATAGTCTTTCTGTCTTCTGCTTTTCCTTGGATGGTAGGGGACTGAGCACCCGTCCCATTTGATTCTCTGGTAACCCCAGGAGGAAGGGTTTAGACAAGGAAACTTGCCCAAGGCCACCCGATGAGCCAAGATTTCAAACCTTCATGAGCCTAATCTGAATTCCGGTGACGGTCAAGGTCAGGGGGCCGGGCATTTGTCCAGATGTTGGGCTGGAATAGGTCTGAGGTCAGAGGGATGCTGTCAGGCCAGGGAGTTAGCCTTGGGGGAGAGGGACAGGGGACGGGCCACATCCCATCACTTACTCATCACTGTTTATTGAGTGTGCACCATTTGTGAGGCCCACAGAGGGGGCAGCTGCCGGAAGAGGGAAACCACACAGACAGGGGTGTGAGCTTTAATGGTCCAAAGTGGGAGAGAGCAGATGCCCAGTGAGGGGAGCGGGATGAGCTCTGGGTGTTCCTCGGGGACGCCCAAGGCGGGGCTGTTCCAAGGACAACCAACCGGGTGGAAATGTGGCTGACCCGGCCGAGACCTAGTGTTATGAGAACAGGAATGAGCAGAGTGGTTTCATGAGGCCGATCCTGGGATGGGAGAGGAGAGCAGCCCCCCGTTAGTCCCTGGGTATATTTCTCCTGGTGATCACACGTGCTCGTGCCGATTGGCCACTGCGGGTCAGCACCCCGGGCAGGCCTGGCCTGGCAGGTGGGCAGCTCGCTGGCCTGAGCTTGTAGAACCACTGCAGTCCTGGGCCACGCCTGACCCGGCCCATGCTGGGAGAAGCCCTGGGTGCTGTCTGGACACAGTGAGGCTCTGGGCAGCCTAGATGGTCTCCTTGAGGGGAGACGCACCCAGCTGCTGAAGGGAAATTTCTTCACTCTTTTCCTCCGCCTCCTTCTTGGAGGAGCCGTCTTTGACTCTGTGGAAATGAAAAGTCATTGGAAAAATAACATGAAAAAGTAGAAGGGGGGGCAGGCGGTGTGTGCGGCAGTCACGGGCGTGTTGGTACCACCAGGAAGACAAGTCTCCGTTGTCCCCAAGTCCCCAAGGACGGTGGAAGCCGAGCAGACCTTCTCTCGGCACTGTGGGGCAGCTCAGGTGGTGGCCTCTCTTTCTGGCCTCCCACCATCTTGACAGGCTCTGGGGAACACTAGCAGCTCCCCAGCTCGCCCTGTGTCTGGAAATGATCTAGTTGAATTTTATCATTTTTTTCATCGTGTGCCTTCTCCCCCGATTACCAAAGAAAACTTACCCACTATGATAATTTGGACATAATTTTTAAAATGTAAAGAAGACTGGAAAAGAAACCCCAAAATATCACCCATACTTTGAGGCAACACCCGTCATTATTTTAAGAAATTTCTTTCTTGGGCCTCCCTGGTGGCGCAGGGGTTAAGACGCAACCTATGAAGCAATCCGCAGCCACTGCAGCACAAGTTCGATTCCCTGCCGGCCAGGGAGAAACCCACATGGTGGGACAGACCTCTCCTGTCTCGCCCGCTGCTCCCCTCAGCAGTGTACTTTGGTCTGTCTGCCTGTTCTATTCCCCACTCTGTCTCTGGTGAATCCTCTCACCCCCCTGTGCATCTCTGGCCTGTACCCCAATTCTTGTATAAAAATAAATAAATCTTAAAAAAAAAAAGAAATTTCTTTTAAGTGTCTATTTCTTGACATAACTAAGAAAATATCATTAACTTAATTCACTATTTAACAGTATATCGTAAACATTCTCCACGCCATGAAAACTCTTCAGCATAACTTTTAACTATTGCACAATGTATCATAATTTAGCTAAATTTCAGATATTGGGAGAGTTTACATTTTTTCTAGACTATTAAACATGTTTGTGAATGTCTTTGTAAATGAACTTTGTCCACATTTCTACTTATCTTCCTTGGGTAAATTCCTGGAAATTTCATTGTTGCTTAGAAAATATGAAAATTTTTACAACTCAGGGTCAGTAATACCAAAGAAACTTCCAGAAAGGTTGCAGGAATTTCCTCCCCTTTACAGACACATCTCCTACAGTAACTCTTACTGTGCTTTAAAATCTTTCCTTTTTGGGTATTTTTGCATGATGTCTCCCTGTTTTGATGTACATTTCCTTCATGAACATGTAATGTACATGACCGAGGAGGCTACTTTGCTTTACTTTCCTTTGGCATTTCCTCCTTGCTGTATGTTCTATTCTTTTTTTTTTTTTAATAGAGGCATGTTTTATTTATTTATTTGTTTGTTTGTTTGCTTTGTTTATACAAGCACTGGGTTCAGTCAGAAGTGCGGGAGGATGAGCGAATCCACCAGAGCCAGAGCAGGGAGCAGAGCAGGCAGAAGGACCGAAGTACACTGCTGAGGGGAGCAGCGGGCGGCAGGAGAGGTCTGCGCGCCATGTGGGACCCTCCTCCGGTGGCCGGGGAGCAGCCGGGGATCGAACCGGTGGCACAGAACCTGCGGGCAGCCTTGCAACCCAGCGCCCAACAGCTGCGCCACCAGGGAGGCCCTGTATGTTCTATTCTTATATAAAGGGGCTTGAACAGGGCTAATCAACTGTTCATTTGCTGTGTTACGCCGACAAACTGGGACATAAACCTAATTGGGTAACTGGGCCAACTCCAGTGAAGAAACAGTATCTGGCCTTGTGATTAATGAAGGATCTGGCAATAGAAAGAGGTGATTTACAACTGGGCTTTTGTTGGCCTATGAAAGAAATCTAAGGTTAGCCCACTGATAACCAGTTCCTCAGAAATCAGCGGGTACATTAGCTTTAATCCCGGTTGGCCATCTGCCATCTTGCAGATGGATATCTTGAACCTTAGAAAAGGCTGGTTTTCTCCTCATCCTAGTCTTTGGTATCCAGGCCTGGACTGGCACTCATAATTGTTTGATGAGATTAGAATTGAGAAAAAGGAGATGGGCTGAAGAAGTCTTGAACTCTTGTCCAAATCTCTGAAACTATTTGACATGCTCATAAGAAAGGCCCTAGCCTCCCCTCCCCCCACCCACGGCCATTTCGTACTGACCAAATTGTTCCTGTCTGATATTAGTTGAACATGAACAGTCAAGAATCTGAAAAAGGTTATTAAAGATCAGAACACCGAGGGCCTCCCTGGTGGCGTAGCGGTTGAGCACTGGGTTACGAAGCTGCCCACAGCCTCTGCAGCGCCGGTTCAATCCCCGGCTGCTCCCAAGCCACTGGAGGAGGGTCCCACACGGTGAGCAAACCTCTCCTGCTGCCCACTGCTCCCCTCAGCAGTGCACTTCGGTCCTTCTGCCTGCTCTGCTCCCCGCTCTGGTTCTGGTGAATTCTCTCACCCTCAGGTGCTTCTGACTGTACCCAGTGCATGTATAAATAAATAAATAAATCTTAAAAAAATTAATGTGTCTTAATAAGTAATGAGTCTTAATGAGATTTAATAAGCCACGGAGCCCAAAAGATCATTAAAAAATATAAACCAGACCACATCAATCCCTTCCTCACATCCTGCAATGGTTTCTCTGTTGATTGAAAATGAAAGCCTAGTGCTGTGGTGGATAGGGCTGCCCTGTCCTCTCTGCAGCCCCACTGCTCAGTGCCTGCAGCTTTCTGGGGCCTCCAGAGCCTTGCATAGGCTGTTCCCTCCTTTAGGGAGACACTTGTCCTCTTCTCAGTCTGCTTAACTCCTTGCCCTCCTTTGAGTCTAGACTCAAATCTAGAGACATCTGAAAATGCCAGTTTATTCTCTTAAAGACTCATTCATCTGTGTGCATTGGTTCTCAGTGGGTCTCTCTTAGCCCCTAAATCCATGAGGGCAGAGATCACGTGTGCTACACCCCACACTTAGCACTCTGTCAGAGTCATAGTAAAAACTCAGTGACAAATAACTAAATACAGGAATGAGATTTCAAAAAGCCTCAATTAAATGCCAGGTAAAATCCCTGGCCTCCAGAACTCTGCAAAATCTCCCTGATCTTAGCCACTCTCTCATGGCACAACTCCATCTGGACGTGCTCCTGGCGGCACCTACTCAAGAACAGGCTTTGTTTTCCAGCCCATTCTGCTCTCTAAACAAGCACTGTGTCTGTTTCCTCCTTAATAAACCACATGTTTAAATTTCTTATGCAAAATCTCACATGAGATGCCAAGTAGCTGTGGTCGTGGCTACCTGCCCTTCTGAATTGTCACACGTGTTTGAATCCCAGGGGAAACCTGTGAGGTTGGGCCATGAAGGTGGTGGAGGAGGGAGGTCAAGGGATTGTTCTTTATCTGCTTATAAGAATTACAACCTGTACCATCAAAAATATATGAAGAAAGGAAGCGCTTGCTGTATCTGGATGGAATGCTGCCTGGCTTATGAATCACTGAAGAAAGCCAGCTAGAGCACTGCTGTGCCCTTTGTCTTATGAAAGTCTGTGTCTGTGTCCTTCCAGTTATAAAACTGTGCAATTATTTGGAGTCATGAAGTCAAAGACCATCTGAGAACCAACTCCAGTCTGAAGGAGATGCCACAATTAAATCTACTTATGATCCAGAACCAGGTCCTCTGGTTTTGGAGGTCTCGAATGAGGTCTGAGGATGAGAGGTCATCTGTCAGCACTAACTTCCTGATGGTGGTGGTTATATTGTGGTTATGTAGCGGACTGTCCTTGTTTGGAGAGAAGACATGGAAACATTTGGAAGAGAGACCACTTTCTCCACGTGGTTCAGGAAGAAAATACTTTGCCTAGCACTTGTACTGCTTTTGTAAATTTGAGATTGTTCTACCTCTCTCTCTTTCTCATAGACACACACCTATACAATGAAAAAAACCATAGTCCCCACCAGGGGACTCCCTGGTGGCGCAGGGGTAAAAAGTCTCCGTGCCATCAAGCTATCCGCAGCCACTGTGGCATGAGTTTGATCCCAGGCCAGGGAGCTGACCCACACGGCTGACTCTCCTGTCTCCCCGCCGCTCCCCTCAGCAGTATATTTCAGTAAATCTACCTGTTCTGCTCCCCACTGTGTCTCTAATGAATCCTCTCACCCCCCTGCACCTCTTGCCTACCCCCCAGTTCTTCCATGCACAAATAAAAAAAAATCTTTTAAAAAAACTATTAAATAATACAAAATATGGGGTGACTTTGCAACATTTAAGGAGCTTAAGTGCGCCCTCTGCATTCCTGCACTGTGGGCAGCAATTGTTTTTCAGCCTGTACAAGCTTGTCCTCCGCCATGGGACGCACGGCCTGCAACTGGACCAGCGAGATCCAATTAGCAAATTGCTGTGAGAAAGAACGGCTTGTTTCCCACTGCTGTAAAAATTAAAATAACTTTTGGTCTCCACAGCTTAGTGGACTCATATGCAAAACAACATAGTTTTAGAATAAATTGCTCCTGGCAGGGTCAGAGGAAGCTCTGTTATTTAAAACTAGAATTTCATTTGGTATTGCTGGGATTTTTCGACAGCCAGAAAATCTGATTTTAAGAGTGCCCCAGCCAGAACCGCGACAGGGGTCTCTGTGATCCTGTGCGGACAAGAATGAGGGGGGCTGGAGCTAGGGGCGGGGGGAGATGCTCAGATTCAAAATATATTTGGGAGGCAGAATTGACCAAGAATGTGTGCTGGACCCAGTTGGGGCGCCGTGTCCGTGGCTCGGGGGAGACCCGGTGCTCGGAGGCCAGAAGGGGTGCAAACTCAGCCACCCCAGCCCTGGGTGGAGATGGTTCAGCGGGGAGACCACACTGGACCTGCAGGGAAAGCTGCAGGCCTGGGCCCTTTACCTTCCTGCCCCTTTTTGTCCAGAGGAGGGTCTTCACTGAGCCACTTCCAGAGGCCCCATCAAAGCCCCTGGGGGGCTGGATCAAGGACAGGCCTGACTCAGCCTCCTCCCTGAGGAGCCCCGGAGGAGTGGCTCCTGCGGTGATTGCTAAAGCTGGTGTCCCCTGCCTGAGGAGCTGGTATTCTTTCTCCGCTCTGATAGGAAGAAGAGCATGCGTGGGGTCATCCTCCCTGTCACCAGGAGGCTGTGAGATGTATTCGAAGCCCCCCTGTAACCACAGGGACCGCGCCTCTCCCCACTTCTTCCTCGCCTCTCTTGCCCGCCTTCCTCCCCATGCTGTCCTCCACGCTGCTCCGTGGGGCTGCCCTTGAGCTCTTAGTTCTCTGCTTGCTGGTCTCCCTGCACTGATTTCTCCCTCACCATTCTCTCCAGGGTCTGCTCTTGCTGGAAGCTCGGCCTCTGCAGACAGCGGTGCGTGGCCGTGGCTGCTGTGTCCACCTGGCTCTGGCTCTTGTTTCAGCTGCAGCTGGAGGATGGATACTTGCCCCCCGCTTGCCTCATGAGCACCCCCTCCTCTGTGGCCAGGGCCCTCACCTCCTCTCCATCGCCTCGATGGTCTCCAGCAGGGGCATGTTGCGGGTCTCAGCCAGGAGGCAGATGGCCAGCCCAGCCAGGATGGCGGTGGCCCCGAAGCCCACGGGCGGGAGGACAGCGCTGAACTCCCCAAGAGTGGTGACCAGGGGTGCTGCCAGGCCCCCAAGGCGGGCGCTGACCGAGACGAAGCCCATCCCCATCTGCCTGTGGGAGGAGGGTGGACAGGTCAACACCAGGATCTGGAAAGAGAGAGCCGGGGGCTCCCGGCCCTGGTGTCGGGCAGAGCAAGAGGGGCCCTGAGTGAGCAAGGCCAGCCGCTGTCAGTCTGGGCGCCAGGGCCTCCCGGTCTGGGGTAGGCACCCCTTGCCTCGCCCAGGCACCCACCTGATCTCTGTGGGGTACAGCTCTCCCGTGAACAGGTACACGCAGATGAAGGAGCTGGCCAGGCAGCCTTTGCCCAGTGCAGCCTGGGCCGTGCGTAGCATCTGCATATCTGTGGGGGGAGGCAGAGCTGTGGGGGAGGCAGAGCAGAACCTGGAGGGGAAAATCAGGATTTCTACCACCTCAAGTTCCTAGCTGGGACCCAGCTGCCCTGTGACTTCCGCCTCTTTCCCGCCTCATTTCTGTGTCACCAAGCCCTGTGGGAGGCAGGACGACCAGCTCGGGCCCAGCTGGGTGACGTCACTTCACTTGTCCTCATCTGTGAAATGAGGAGAATGGCACGTTTCGTGGGGCTGCCATAAGGCCGATGTGACGTCACGAGGGCCAAGCCTCATCACTCAGATGCTTGTGAGGCTGTGGGTGAGGAGCGGCAAAGCCAGAGGCAAAGTCCAACTTTGCTGCAACCGGCAGGGCTCACCCCCATCCTCCGGATTTGGCGACACCCAGCTGCCCGCAGCAGTCAGGAAGCGGGGATTGTGTGACCCCTTCCTGTGCCCAACCCCATTTTGCAAAGTCTCTGGGGGATGTGCTCAAGGCTGGGTATTTTGGGAGCTTTCCTGCCCACCTCCCACCTGTGACTCTGCAGGAGTCTCTTTCTCCTTTTCCTAATAAACCTGACCTTTTAAAATGTAAAAAAAAAAAAAAAAAAAAAGGTACAATTTTTTAAGTGTTCCAAGAGATTCTAACAGGCAGGTGGAATTGAAGAACACCAACCTAGCTGAAATATTATATAGTAAGAAAAAATTAGGGTCACAAAACATTTGAACTAACATGGAAAAGTGTATTTATGTTCCAACATCCAGTGGAAAATAATACATTATATATGCACATACGTATGTATGCACACACGTATATATGCACATATGTATATATGCACATACATATATATGCACATACGTAAAAATAGCCCTACTTATATCACTGTGTGTGTGTATATGTTATATTATCTCATCATGTCAAATTCCAAATCTATCTACAGGAAAGAGGTTGGGAGAAAGTATATCAAAATACACAAGCAACCATATCCCTTTTACAGGTAAGACGCTGAAGCAGAGGACACCCTGGCGGCAAGCTGGGCCTGGGCTATGATTCCCCCTGCCTGAGGACCCTGACAGTCAACCCCAGCTTCTTGCTGCAATTGCATGTTTTCAAATCCAAGCTTGGGTCCTAGTCCTGAGACTCTAACTGCATTGGCCTGGAGCACCTGGGCACTGGGAGTGTTCAGAGGTGTCCAGGAGGTGCTCATCACAGCCAGGTGTGCAAACCACTCGTCCAGGGCCAGCGGGCCGGGGTTGGGTCTGCTGCACCCCTGATTGCCGCCTGGCCAAGCTCCAGGCTGGCGCACCCAACCAGCACTTTGTCTTACCCGCTGCTTTGATCGCATCCGCCTGGTTGCCTGGACAAGGTGGCAAAGCTCCAAGGTCAAAGACTCATGTCCTTGGAGAATTCTCCACCATGACGCTGATGTAGGCACTGGGTGCTGATTAAAACTCTACTCATTGATAGTAATTTTCCTGCCAGGTCCAGAAGACCCTCCCTCGGCCTCGTTGCCTTTGTGTGGCGCCCACTAGCGCCAGCCCCCCGAGGTTCCTGCTGGTGAGGGCAGAAGTAGATGACTCACCTTCTGGCACAAACATGTTGGAGATCACCATGAGCCCGGCCAGGATGAGGAAGGAGGCCACGGTGGCCCGGCGGCCCACGTAAATCATGGTGGTGGTGGCCACTAGCATGGCTGGGATGTCTATGACCCCGAACAGGACCTGCACCAGGTAGACACTGAGCCCAAACTTCTGCAGGTCCATGGCCAGGCCGTAGTAAGCCATGGAGTTGGAGAACCTGGGAGAGGCAGCAGAGGGCTGTTTCATCCTGGCGTCGCTGTCCTGGACAGGGTGAGGGTGGGGAGGACATGCACGGAGGAGCAATACCGGCTTCTCCTGGGGAGTTAAAGTCCCCTGACTTGCACAAGTCCCTCCCCGTCTCCCCAGTCTCTGACTTTGGCCTGGAGCTGGCCTCTACCTCCACGCCCCTTTCCCCCGAGTCCACTCTCTGGGCCCAAGCATGTGTAATGTTTCCTCTTAGCACCAGGCCAGGCCCTCCTCCCAGCCTCCAGCATGGGACCTGAGCATCACACCTGAGAGTGAGAGGGAAGAAACGAGGGACCTCTGGCAAGACCACGGCGGCAGCGTGTCTCCCAGTGTTTACTGAGAAATCTGCCTCGCAAATGGCTGCGTCTGCCGGGGTGGGTGGCTTATGGCCAAGCTGACTGCAGAGGCCTGGGATTCATTCTCGCATCTGGGGTTTCCCTGGATATGTCAATGTTCCCGGGGCAGAGTCTCAAAGACCTGTTCGTACATCCACGCCCACAGCGTTATTCACAGTAGCCAAAATGTGGACACGGCGCGTCCAAGTGCGTGTCGACAGATGGATGGACAAACAAAACGAGGGATACGCTTGGGCCTCAGAAGGAAGGCCTTCTGCAGCAGTCGCTCTATGCGCCAGACTTGAAGCCATCACGCTCAGTGAAGCAAGCTCAGTCACTCAGTGCTGTGGGGTGCTGCTTATAGGGAGTCCCTCAGGAGTCTGGTTCAGAGAGGAGATGTGTTCATATTTCCCTGTGTCCCCTTCTGGCCCCTCAAATGTTTTTCCAGAGAGGGACTCTTCCCAGTACCCCCTGGGGTTCTGGGCATATCAGAATGAGCAGGTGCATTTTGGAAAAGATTCCAATAGGGGTTCCCACCCAGGTGAGACCCCCTGCAGAAGAGAGGTCCCCACATCCGCCTGGAAGTCTCGTCCAAGGCTGCATCTCAGCACCGAGTAGTGGGGGCACCCTGGAGATGGTACACAGACCAGGCTGCATTCATAAGGCTTCCCTGCTCGTTGCATGGAGAGTATTTAAGAACAGAGGGGGGCCTCCCTGGTGGCGCAAGGGGTTAAGTTTCAGCACTATGAAGCTATTGGCAGCCACTGCAGCATGAGTTTGATCCCTGGCCAGGGAGGTGACCCATGTGGCACAGCAGACCTCTCCTGTCTCTCCCGCTGCTCCCCTCAGCTGCGTATTTCAGTAGACCCACCTGTTGTGCTCCCCACTCTGTCTCTGGTGAATCCTCTCACCCCCCCACACCTATGGCCTATACCCCAGCTCTTGTATGCATAGATAAATCTTTAAAAAAAAAAAAAAAAAAGAGCAGAGCTTGTTGGTGGGGTGAAGGGCATGTCCCCTGCCTCAGCAACGAGACGTGGTCCGTCACCTACCAGACCATCATCAGGCAGCATGAGACTTTGCGGATGGCTGGGGTTCGAAAGAGGTCCAAGAATGAGTTGGAGGTGCGGACGCTTGCAAATTCACTCTGGATGTAGGAGCTCACCACCTGGATCAGGAGAGTTTGATCAAGGAGAAGGCAGGGCCTGGGGCACTGTCTCCTTGCTAGAAATTCCTCCACCCTTGGGAGAGCCAAGGTCAAGTTCCCTGGCAAGATGGTCGGCCCTTGTTTCCGCTCCATCCTGGGGCTGATGGGCCTACAGGACTGAGATGAAGCAGAGGCTCCAATGGGAGCCCCAGGGCTCTGAGCTGCCTGCTGGTTAGACTGAAACAGCCACCTGTGGGCCCAGGGCCCTCACACCCCTCTCCTGGTCCCAGGACTCTGGATGGCCTTGGCCATGGTTAAGAGCAGGTTCTGAACAGTTCTTCTACTTCAGGCAGTGTGTTCTTGGGCAGATTATATGATGCAGCCCAAACTTCAGTTTCTTCGTTGACAAAAAAGTGAGGCATTAAATGACATGATGGGGCCTCCCTGGTAGTGCAAGGGATTAAGTCTCAGCACTATGAAGTCACTTGTCCGGAGCCGCCTGGAGCATGCGCCGTGTTGCGCAACACACGTGCCATTAATTAGTTTTCGCTTTACCGTTTTTGCCTGCTGAGAAACCACAGGTGTTTCCTATTAATCAAATGAGACTGGGAGGTACGATGGGAGGAGCTACCAGGAGATAAGAAGAGAACCACGAGAAGGTCGAGAAGGTCGGGGATTATTGCGAGAGGTCATTGAGAGAGGTTATTGCGAGAGGAGCAGAGAGAAGGTCAGGGAAGTAAGAAAGTCAGGGAAAAGAAAGTTATGTAAAAGTAGTAAAAGGAAAAATAAAGAAGTAAACGCTAGCGTCAAGTCGTCAAGCCCCTCATTTCAATCCTCAGCCCTTCTCTTCCCGTGCCTCTGAACCCCGCGGGTCGGGACAGTCACTGCAGCACGAGTTCGATCCCCGGCCAGGGAGCCACCCACATGGTGCAACAGACCTCTCCTGTCTCCCCGCTGCACCCCTCAGCAGTGTATTTCAGTGGATCTGCCTGTTCTGCTCCCCACTCTGTCTCTGGTGAATCCTCTCACCCTCTACACCTCTGGCCTACACCCCAGCTCTTGTTTGCATGAGTAAATAAATATTAAAAAAAAAAAAAACACAGGTGGGGCCTCCCCTGGTGGCGCAGGCAGTTGAGCACAGCGCTGTGAAGCTGTCCAACGCCTCTGCAGCACAGGTTCAATCCCGGCCAGCCGGTGAGAATCGCACATGGCGCAGCAGACCTCTCCTGTCTCACCTGCTGCTCCCCTCAGCAGTGTATTTTGGTCAGTCTGCCTGTTGTGTTCCCTGCTCTGTCTCTGGTGAATCCTCTCACCCTCCCGCGTACCTGGCCTGTACCCCAGTTCTTGTATGCATGAATGAATAAATCTTTAAAAAAATATTAAAAAAAAATGACATTATGGACATACAGCTCTTAGCATCATGCCTAGCATGGGGATCAATAAATGGTACTTCTTTATAATAAATGATAAATAACCTATAAAATAGTATTTATAGGGCCTCCCTGGTGGTACAGGGAATAAGACGCAACCTACGAACCTATCTGCAGCCACTGCAGCATGAGTTTGATTCCCAGCCAGGGAGCAACCCACTTGGCGCAGCAGACCTCTGGTGGCTGAACATCTTTCCTACTTCTGTTTACTCCCAGTTTCCTTGCCTGGATGGTGGGCGAGGACTGGAAGCGACTAAATCCCAGCACAGCTCAAGGCTGACAGCAAGACCCAAGACTCTTCACCCTCCCAGCCACCACCGCCTACCTCCTTGGTCAGCCGCTCCCCTTCCTCCTTCCTCCCGTTTATGGCCGCCACCTTCCGCAGGTTCTGCACCGCCAGCTGGGACTTGCCCTGCAGGAGGAGCCACCGGGACGACTCTGGAAGCCACCTGGGACCCAGAGAAGGAGATGCGTGACCCGGAGCTGAGTAGAGCCCATTCCATGCTCCAAATCCAAGTCTTTCTTCACCTTCTTTCAGACCCTAAAAATAGTGGAGTATCCTGCTGTCTGCAGAAATGGGGTGATGGGAACCTGCCAACAATCCTCCCGGGAATCCTGGAGGGTGATCAGAGGCTTCATGGCATCAGGGCGTCCACGGGCCCAGTTCTGAGCTGGTTCTGACCCTGGCCGGTGGCCACGAACAAGGTGACCACTCCCTGGGCTGGGTCCGTGCCCTCCTAAAGTGCCCTGGGGCTGTTGTGAGGTGCGTTGATGGAGGGAAAGCACTCGGTGTGTCCTGGAACCCCACACTGACGGAAGGGAGTCTGCTAGATTGTCCCGATAGCCACGAAGGATGCCTGAGCCCCGGGGCCCTGGAACACCTGCCCTCCTTGCACCCCCACCACGCCCCGTGGGCCCAGCCATTGCGCACTTCAAGCAGGTGAGGGAGAGGGGAGGGCTGGGCCACACGGGTGCACCCCCCCACGCACCCCCACTTCACTTAGGACATACCAAGAATAGAGGAAAAAGACGAGGAATGGAAGAGAGACGGCAAACTGCAGCCAGCGCCAGGGGCGGATGAGGTAGGCCACCCCGGCCAGGATGAGCTGGCCCAGCGTGAAGGAGTAGCCTAGCAGGATCCCCGCCACCGTGCGGCCCCGCGTGGGCATCCACTCCACAACTGCGGAAAAACACACCCCACCGTGGGACTCATCGCCCGGTGTTTCCCCACCTGCCCCTTTGATGATGCTGCTGAGGCAACTGGAAATCACCCCCAAAGGACCACCAAGTCCTTGCAGAGGCGTCCCCACGGCCCCAAACCCCACACCCCGGCCAGTGCGGGTGGACCACAGAGCCCCACGTACCCAACAAAACTGCTAAAGTGATAGAAGAAAACTTGACTATTTTTTTCAGTTTTTGCATAAGGGAAGGTTTTTCCTAAAATGTCATAAACCCACCAGTGATAAAAGGAAAGTCAACAAACTTGACTTTATAGAAATAAACATCTGAAAAAAACAAAAGCAACCCACTGTAGACAAAGTCATGTCATTAAAAAAAGCCCCCCCAAAAAAATGTGCCGCTCAAATACATAGACAAAGGGCCAGTCTCCCTAGTATTGATGTTTTCTCACAAATCCACAGGCAGAGCACCGAAAGGATGAAATCGGTTGATAGCAAAGGAAATATAATGACTTAATTATATGATACTTCTGTAAATTGTAGCCAGATCCCCTCCATTTCTGCAACAAAAATCTCCCCTAGACTAAAAATTAGAAATAATTAATCACTGAGCACCTTTTGCTCTCTCCTCCCCCAGCCCTTTCTCCTGTTAACTCCACCTGCATTGGGGGGGGCCTTGGAAAGTTGAGGTGTCACATCCCTAGTAGGATCCTTTGTGTGTCTCTGAGCTGACAGCAGCCTCAGAAACAAACGCCCCAGATGGCTGAGGAAACCTCCCGCTGGGAAAGTCAACTGCTCCTGCGGCCTACCTGCCCACCTGCTGGGACCTGGGAATGGGACGCCCCCACCCCCATTCCTTCACCTCCCCCCTTCTCTGAGGTGCTGACCTGATGTCTGACTCCCGCGGAGGCCACCTCGGACAATAAACTCCGTGTCAATGCATTTCTCCTGGTTCAGAGTTTGGCTGTCTGGGCTCGAGCCGAAGACCCAGTCTGGCCATTTATAAAATCACAGAACTTGGAAAAATTGTGAAAGTTCACCCCCAGGAATGGTCAAATGACCCCGACTGGCTCTTTCCAGCCAGTTCGTTGCCGTCTCCGGCGTCCCGTCCACCTGCAGATCCGTCTCTGCCCCGGAATCAACCCGGATGGGAGCCCTTCCCGCGGCCAGCTGCTGCCCCTGCCCCGAGCTGGCTTCACGCCTGCGGGGTCACCCGGCAGCCTCGCTGGGAAACCGCCTCCCTGCCGCTGTCCAGGTGCCGCGCGCAGCAGGGACCCCGGCCAACTCTGAGTCACATCAGCTCTGGCCCCCCTGAGCTCCTCCACCCACAAAGTGTCCTCCTGCCCACAGGCTCCGCCCCCTTATCAGTACCTCAGCCTGCGCCAGCCCAGCTCTGCCCCAGCTCCCTCCTCTGAGCCCACTGCACGCTCCCCCAGGGCCTGGGCCTGGAATATTCTTCCCCAGAGAGCCACAGGGCGAGCTCCCTCACCTCCACCAAGCTTTGCTCAGTGAACCCTCCTGGGGGTCCCGCCCTGCACACTCCAGAGACCGCTCCTGTCTGTCTCCCACCATCCGAGTCTCCTTTCTGACCTGTCACCTTCCGACACCCCATGGGCTTGTTTATTCGTGCATTTATTATCGAGCCTCTGGTGGGGAACACGGATGCGCCGTGTCCGTTGGTGCGAGTGTTGTGTGCATGTCTGTGTCTGCAGAAAACCACCCAGCGTCTGCTGAGGACACCACGCGCAGAGGGACGGGCCGGAGCAAGGACAGTTTTTAATCTGGAATCTACTTTGGAATCTTCGGCATGTGGAACCCTGGGAATGTATTATCCCGGATGATAAACAAGGACATCTGTGGGAGAAAGAACCGGTGTGGGAGGAAGGACGCTTCAGAAAGCAGCCAGGACTGAGGGTCCATGACAAACGTGATGGCTGAATGGAGACCAGGAGGCTCGAGGCCTAAACTGTCATGAGCCACAAACATGGAGGGTGGTCACCTCCTGCGATGTGACCAGGGAAAGGTGTGGCCACGAGTCTCCTCAGAGACCTCTTTAGAGGCCACGCTGCCCTGTGGGGTGTTGCAGGGCTGGGCAGTGTCTGGTGTGTGTTTGCAGAGGTGTGTGTGCCGGGGTGTGTGAGAGTGTGGGTGCAGTAGTGGGGTGTGTACAGGTGTGTAGGGTTGTGTGTAGGTGTGCACGTGGGGGTGTGTGTAGCTGTCTTTATTTAGCACAGACGTGGCTGTTCCCTCATCCCAGCCACGGCTGGGTGTCTGCCCGGAAGGATGAGGCGGGTGGGCTGGGATTTTGAGACCAGATAGTGCTCCATGCCCTTTGAAGTCCTGATGCAGGGGGGGTGCAGGGAGGGTGGGGCAGGTGCACCTGCCCCAGGCTTTCTTCCCACCCCGTTCCTCTCTGGCAGCAGTTTCTGAGCCCTTCACGCCCGCCCTGACATCAAGGGGCCTCCCCGGGAGCACGAAGCAGCTGGAATAGGTGCCTGCAGCCAGCAGGCCTGTGTCCAGGGTGCTCACTACCCACTGTTTTCCTCGCTCGAGCCACCAGGGCTGCCTGGAACAGCCTGGAATGAGGCCTGACCTGTCCCCTTAGGTGGGACAGGACATCCTCACAGGGCCCCCGGGAGCTGGGTCTCCACTCTGGTGCAATGGACCACCTTTACCACCCGGTGAACCCCATCTTTTAAAACCACATCATGCAGCCCCGGGGACTGCTATGTCGCATATCTATGTCCCCATAGGGAGCCCCACACTGAGCCTGGCACAAGTAGGTGCTTAGCAAGCGGTGATGGTTGATTAATTCATGCGGGAAACGAGCCCTCTCCGCTTGTGCATCGATAAACCACAAGCTGGGGGCCAGGGCCCTCTGCGGGCTGGGCCGCCACCTGAGAGCTGGGAATCCAGGACCCGGCCGGTGGGAGTTCCAGTTGAACCTGCTCCATGAGACTCCGCCAGGGGTTGCTAGCCCTCTTCCTTGCCCAGGCCCCACCAGATGGACTCACCTAGGGAGAGGGAGTTGAGGATGATGCCGGAGAAGGTCATGCCCATCAGGAACCGGAAGGCACAGTAGGCGCCAAAGGAGCTGAAATAGGCCGTGGCGGCCCCGGACGCTGCCAGCTGCAAATATGACCAGACCAGGGGGGCCTTGCGGCCCAGCCTGAGCCGTGGACACGGAGTCAGGGGCTGGGGCGGCAGCAGCATCCCCACGTGAGGGGAGCAACCAAGTGCTGCCCAGCCTGCTCAGGAGGTGTTGGGGTACAGGAGGGCCAACTGGGGTACAGGAGGGCCAACTGCTCAGGAGGTGTTGGGGTACAGGAGGGTGTTGGGGTATAGGAGGCTCGCTGAAGTGCTGGCATGGCTCAGCTCAGGCTGAGAAGAGGAAGTCATTCCACGATACCCTCATTGCTCAGTCATCTGCCCTGCTACACACTGAGCCAGACGCTGGGCAAGATAAACATTTGTCCAGAGAAGGCTGAAGCATGATGAGAGAGGGTGCCCCGGGCTGCGGCTCAGCCACCACGGGGTCTGAGCTGTGCCCTCGGGAAGCAGTTGGGGCTAGGGGTCTGGAGCCGGGTAGGGCCCCCAAGAACCTGAACTGACTACAGTGAGAGAAGGGGCGGTAGGGAGGAGCGAGGGGAAGAGAGAGACAGGAAAGAAGGGAAAAGAGGACAGAGGAGGCGCTGGAGGGATGGCATCAGAGCCAGCACCATCTTGTGTTGCCCGGGCACCTGTCTGGAAGGACCTTTGTCCAGTATTCAGGTGTTTCTGGCTAATTCTGGCCCATCTTTACAGCGTGCTGCAGCGGACATTGGGGAGGATAAGAAAGTTCTTTCCAAAGGGACATGCAGAGGCCTCAGAGTGGAGAAAAAACAGGTGGAGAGGGCCTCCCTGGTGGCGCAAAGGGTGAAGCACAGAGCTGTGAAGCTGTCCGCAGCCTCTGCAGTCTGAGTTCCATCCCCGGCCAGGGAGCTACCCACATGGCGCAGCAGACCTCTCCTGACTCTCCCGCCGCTCCCCTCAGCAGTGTGTTTCAGTCAATCTGCCTGTTCTGTTCCCTGCTCGGTCTCTAGTGACTCCTCTCACCCCTTTCACCTCTGGCCTGTACCCCAGCTCTTGTATGCATAGATAAATAAATCTTAAAAAACAACAACAACAGATGGACAACAGCGCATTTGGGGTGTCAACATTTGCATAGAAAGGGGTTTGGAGCATTGCACACATTTGCTGGGGTTGCTTCAAATCATAAATGTCTCTGGAGAGACACACAGACACCAGGTGGCCCCCCAGAAATTACTGGGTAGGGGTGGGATGGAATGGGAGAGGGACACTTCTCTGCCTATTTTGTGCTTTCTGAAATTTTTGAACCTGCTGAATGTATGTATTTAAAATGTATTTATTTGAAAACACATGCATGGCCTCCCCCGCGGCACAGGTGGTTGAGCGCAGCGCTGTGAAACTGTCCGCAGCCTCTGCAGCACGGGTTTGATTCCAGGCCAGCCGGCCAGGGAGATTCCCACATGGCACGGCAGACCTCTCCTTTCTCGCCCGCTGCTCCCCTCAGTAGTGCTTTCAGTCTGTCTGCCTGTTCTGCTCCCCACTCTGTCTCTGGTGAATCCTCTCACCCTCCCCTGTCTCTGGCCTGTACCCCAGCTAGTATATAAATACAAAACAAATATTTATAAATAAATAGATAAATAAATAAATAAACAAAAACACATGCATACAATTTAGTAAAGAAAAATGAGGACCCCCCCCCAAAGACTTTCTGACAAACACTGGGGTCAGTGGGACCCTCACCCCCAAAGGCTCACCTGTCTGCAAGGCTGCCAAACACAGCGGCGCCCACCAACACCCCAGCCATGTAGATGGACTGGGCCAGGTCTCGGAGGGTTCGGGCCTCACACACCAGATCCCACTGCAGGGGAAACGGGCTGTCCAGTCTCGGCCTCAGGCAGCAGCCCCCCCCATGCCGCCCTGGCCCCCGCTGACCTCCATCACGATGGTGGACGGGAAAATGCTGCGGTCATAGACCCAGCCATCCTTGCAGCCCTCCGTGGCTGCCCCAGGAACGGAGGTGTTGGGGTTCAGGAGGGCCCACTGAGGCTCGGTGAAGCGCTGGCATGGCTCAGGGACTCCAAATCGGTCCAGGGGTATGGTGGCCCTCAGCCAGGCCCCAGAGTCATTGGTGGTGGCTGTGGTGTGGTTGGGGGCGCTCTGGCAGTGGTGGGGGGGCACAGCAGCTGTGAAGTTCTGCAGGAAGTTGTGGCAGGCCAGCAGGCTGCAGGGCAGCAGCAGCAGGGCCGTGTAGACCAGTTGGAAGCGGCCCACACCACCCAGGGTGTCCAGCAGGTCTGTGAAGGCCATGGCCGTGGGCCTGACCCAGACCAGCCTGCCTACTTATGTAAAGGGGCTGGGAGGGCCCTTGGGAGGTGGAGGATCGGGCTGGGGTTAGGACCACAGATGCACCACTGGCAGCTCAGAGGGGTCCAGTTACACCTCACAGGAGGCCTCGGGTGTCCCCAAGTCGGCAGGGCTCCCCCGCCTTCCAAGCCCTTCCTCTTCATAGCTCTCAATCTCAAGGCAGAAAAGGGAGGCGCGGGCCTCCCCGGTGGCGCAGCGGTTGAGCGCTGGGTTGCGAAGCTACCCACGGCCTCTGCGGCACCGGTTCGATCCCCGGCTGCTTCCCAGCCACCGGAGGAGGGTCTCCCATGGCGCGCAGACCTCTCCTGCCGCCCGCTGCTCCCCTCAGCAGTGTCCTTCGGTCCTTCTGCCTGCTCTGCTCCCCGCTCTGGCTCTGGTGAATTCTCTCACCCTCCCGCGCTTCTGACTGTACCCAGTGCTTGTATAAACAAACAAACAAACAAATAAATAAATAAAAACATGCCTCTATTAAAAAAAAGAAGAAGAAAAAAGAAAACGGAGGCGCTCCAGAGCCCCTCACAGCCCACTACCCGGCTCTGCAGGCCCAGCCACCCTGCCCACGGTCTCCCACAGGGACCCCACCGGAAGCGGCACCTTCACCCGGCCCCTGCCCGGGGCTGAGACCGCGAGGCAGCCCAGCGCGCGGGCCGCCGTCCCCAGCACCAGGCCCTAAATCTAGTCTGGAGCCTAAAATGATGTGAGGACAGATAGATGAGGGGGTGCTGGTGATGACGGCTGCTTGCCCCTACTCCCCCCGCAAATAACAGACTTCTCAGGAGACACCCGGAAAAAGTCCTTTAAAAATGCCCACCTAGGAGGAAGGCGGCTCTCCCCTGCCCCTCTGCCCCAGCGCTCGGCCTCAGAGTCGGGGGTGGTGGGGTCCCCAGACCATTTATATTCAGGTCCATGCCGACCTCTTGTCCAACAAAACCCAACACAAAGAAGGCTGAAGTCCCCACACTCACCCACCCGCCCCAGCCGCACAAAAGGGTCCAGCTCCCTGATGTGAGGTTGCTCCTATTACTATGTTCCCCCCACCCCCGCCGACCCCCAGGCCCAGCAGGCCCTGCCTCCTGAAGGCAAATGCAGGCCCAGCACGGCCCGACCCAGACCGCATGGCAGGCAGCGTCCAGACAGTTGCACTAGGGGCTCCCCTAGCACCCCCACCCACACCCCCACCTGGGCTTCTGCAATCTTTGCTCTGAAGGTGCTGCCTCAGTTTGGGCTCCCCTCCCCCATCATGTCCTCTCTCCCCTCCCCTCCCCTCAGTCCTATCTCTGGTAAGAAAAGGCCGGCTCCAGGGCTGGAGACACTTACATAAGCTGCAGGTGTGTGGGTCACAGAACAGCCCCCCACCCCCACCCCGGGGACCTGAGGAGACTCTGCTGTGGGGAACTTCCTGGGGGGTCTGGTTTGTGTAAGTAGAGGTTTGGGTTTCAGTGGGAGTGTGCAAGAAGCCAGAGGTCACGCCTCTGGGCCGCAAGGCGGGGTGCAGGGGTGGCAGGGCCACGTGGCCTCAGCAGCGCAGTCCAGTCCCTGCAGCCGGGCCCAGAGCCCATTGTCCCTGACCTCCCAGAGCCACTTCCCAGCACATCGCCCCAGGGTGATGAGGACGGAGGGGGTTGGCGGGCAGGGGAGGCTGAGCTGCTGGTGTCTACCGGGGCAGCAGGTTTGGGGAGAAGCACACACCAGAAACAGAAGTGTGGTCTTTCCCTTTATTATTTGGGGTTTCTCTGAATGCCACAACCAGGTGCTTCTTGCACCCCCATAACTGGTGCACCAGTCCCTGAAGAGTCCCTTTTAATATCACCAATATAAAAAAGGAAGGAAGTGGACAAGAGGGAAGGCCTGGCCCTGGCCCTGCTTCTTGGTCGGCAGCCGGGCAAGATGGGGAGGCAGGCCGTGGGCAGACGGGCACTGGCTTCCGCAAGAGAAGGGGCAGGCGTTTGGAACCTGGGAGGGCATAGGAGAGGGGGCTCGGCACATCCAGGTGGTAGACGCTGCAGAGCTAGTGGTTATGGTTGACAGTCAGCAGGTGAGGCCAGGAGAGTGGCCGCTGGAGTGAGGACAGGTGACACATCGAGATGCCAGTGCCCGGGGCTCTCAGCTCTATCGGGAGCCCCATCCTGAGGCAAGAACAGGCAAAAGCTGCCTCCCCAGCATGGTAATGGCTGGGCCAGGGAGTCCATCTGAGCCCATGGACTTAGTCCCTCTGAGTCCATCTCTGTCCAGAGCTGATGACTGTGGCAGCAGGGAGGGGAGGGGACAGGAGGACGAGGCTGCCTCCCACTCGGAGGAAGGCACTTGCAGCTGGCGTGGCCTGCTGTGGCTGGGCAAAGGCATGGCGTGGCAGACGAGGAGAGGGCCAGGAGACAGCCGGGGGGACCGAGCTCCCTCATGCAAACATGGTCAGCTGTAACCACTGCCAAGTGGAGAGAGGGATCAGCAGGGGCAACAGAACCCCAAGCCCGTCCTTGCCCCCTTAGAACAGGTGGGAGAGGGACCTTCTTGTTCTGGGAGCACCTTGACCCGCTGCCCTCCCTTCCCAGGACCCTGCCATCCCCACCAGTCCTGCCAGGGTTCAGGCGGCCCGGCCATCTGGAGTGGATCCCCCAGGAGGCTCAGAAAGCTCCTGCCCCTGCCCAGGGCAGTTCCTACCTTAAACAAGTCAAAGGTCACCACTCCATCCAGATCTGTGTCCAGAGCTTTGAAAAACCCTGTGTGTTAAAAAGGACCCCATGATGGGAGAGCTGTGGGGTGTGCACACATGGCCGGCGCTGGCCCACTACCTACCACCTCCCCCTTCCTTCCCACAGCACCCCAAGCCACAGCAGCCTGGAGGTGGCACCCCTGCTGACTGAGAGCGCCCACCCTCCATCCCTGGGTCCTGGCCCTCAGTCTTCCGTGCCAGGCAGAGGCGCCCATCCCCAGTCTCTGGACGTGGCCCAGGGATGTGGGTGGCTGACGAGGGACGCGGCGCAGGCACAGCTGCAGGGAGAGGGGACACTCACGGAACATGGTCTCCAGCCGCACAAGGCAGCACACGAAGTTGTCAAAGTCCACGGCCAGGTCAGGCTCCGAATAGCGTGTGATGATGAGCTCATACAGCTTCTTGTTGAGCTTGAAGCCTGGCCAGGGAGTAAGTGAGGACTGGGGAGGTGCGGCCCGGCCCAGGGGACGGGGTGGGCCTGTGGCTCAGGCCCTGCAGACTCCTGGGAGGGTCAGCCACTTGGGGGGCAGGACTGGGCCAGCAAGGGCAGGGCCCACCGGGCCTGCAGGCCCCGACTGTCCAGGGAAGTGGGAGCAGCAGTGGGGTCCAGTGCCATTTGTTGTGAACACTGGTTCTACTGTGACGTAGGACTGTGGGGGTGAGCCCAGCCCTCCCTCGTAAGGCTGTGGAGTCTGGCTGTGCCCCTCCCTGGCTGTGTGACCTGAAACCACTCACTTTCCCTCTGAGCCACACAGGGATAGGCCCTGTCCTTGCTAGGTGGCAGGAAGGACAAAGGAAAAAGCTGAGAAATCACTTAGCTCAGGAACCACTGGGGAAATGCAATGTGGCTGTCACCCCATCCCCCCCACGGCCCTCATCAGCCCAGGGACCAGGGTGGGGGGTGGGGAGTGGTCACTGGCAGCCTTCAGCCTCACCTGCGGCCTCGATGGCCATCCGCATCTCGTAGGCACTCATGCTGCCCGACTTGTCCAGGTCAAACTGCCTGAAGATGGCCTGGGAGGTGCAGAGCGTAAGGGCTAGAGAGGGGTATCCAGCCCTCCCTGTGCCCCCAGGGGGAGGGTTGTTGAGGGGGTTAGGGAGAAGCGGAAAAGGTGGGTTGGTGGCCAGAATAGGTGACGGGTAGATGGGGGGGGGCTGGTCCACACCGCTGGCCTGAGAGCCCACGGTACAGGCCCACGGGACCCCGGAGGAGGCTGGGCTGCCAGCAGCGCCCACCTACCAGGTAATTGCGGATGCGGTTCCACAGGATGTTGAACTCCACCAGGCCCAGCTTCCCGTTGCCATCGCGCTGGGCGACCATTAAGGAAACTCCGCAGCTTAAACAGGGCAGGGGTGAGGGTGAATGAAGGGGAGCTGGGAGTCCCGCGCCAAGAGCAGCTGGAGGGGCAGGGGGGCAGGAGCCAGCTTCTCTGAACGGGGCGGGCAGGGGTGAGGGGAATCGCCAGTCTGGGGGTCACTGGGCTCTGCTCCACCTCTCATGTGCCTCACTCTCCCCACCGAGGCAGGCACTGAGTGGATGCCAGTCCGTCCCTGAGCAGAGCTTCATGGCTTCTCTGGGCTGTTCCCAGGCCAGGTCGCGCGCCCTCTCTGCACCCCACCCCATGCCGAGGGGTGCACGGCAGAAGGATACGTCCATGAGGTTGACCATGCTGCGGCAGGACTCCGTGCTGAAGCCGCTGGTGCGCAGGTCCTTGTCTGCAAGAAAAGCCGCAGCTCCAGCCACAGCCCTGTGCTGGGGGGTGGGCACCGGGCAGGGGCGGGTGGCGGTGGAGAGGCAGTCCCTGCCCACCCCGCGTGTCAGCTCGAGCGGCGCGGGGGCGTGCAGTGTTCGTATCATCGGGAAGAAACAGCCCAACGCTTGAGCGCTCAAGCTGGAGTCTCCGCAGCCAACACCGCGACTGGACCCGAGGGAAGTGAACGGGGTGCTGTGCTCGCCCCAGGAAAGGAGATGCAGCGGAAACAAGGGGCGAGGGTGCGCCGGCAGCGGTGGGCTGGCTGGGGGCAGGAGGCTGAGGAGAGGGGATCTGGGACGATGGAGCAGCGTGGCCGGAAGGCAGAGGGCAGGGGGCAGAGGGCGGAGGCAGGAAGCGGCAGGAGGTGCAGGGGACGCTGGGTGCTGCCGAGGCGGGGTGGGGGCACAGGGAAAGCTGGGGGTGCTGCCTTCAGCTGCACATGGAGGAGGGGACGCACTCGGAGCTGGGGCTGCAGGGTGCCTTTGGCAGGGAGGGGAGCCTGCGTCTTGGCGCTGGTGCTGTGGGTCGGCCCAGCCAGGGCAGCAGGGCCACGCTGCCCATCACGCTGGGCACTGAGCGCGAGCAAGGGGGATGGCCCCGCAAGGCTAGCGAGGTGTTTGGAGGAGAAGGGGGTGGGCAGGACTCGGGAAGGCGGCCCTCCCGGGACATCAGTGTGGGGGGGTGGGCTCAGTGTGAGCGCAAAGCTGGGTTCTGGAGTTTGAAGGGAATGGGGCGGGCAGGGGTGGAAAGCAGCCCGCGGGGATGCCCACGTTTGCTGATGATCCTGTTCAGGATGGTTTGCAGCTCCTTGACGCTGATCTCCAGGTCCTGGGGAAGAGGGAGATGGAGGGCCCACGCTGGGGAAGGGCCCCTCGGTGCCCCAGCACACCCTGCCGCCGGCTGCACCGCGACCTACCTCCCCTGCCAGTTGTCTGAAGAGGGTCTTGAAGTTGTCATCAATCTCCTCCTCTGAGAGCACGCGCTGGATGCAGGGGGAGGGGCAGGTTAGGGCGCCTCCGCCCCTCCCACCCTGCAGGGAGGGTGCCCCAGGGGTGGGGGGTGGAGCCACCTTTCTTCGTTTCTCATCGTCAAAAGGGAACCTCCACCCCACTCTACCCCAGGCCGCGGACGCGGGGCTGAAGGAGGGTGCGGTTTGGCTCAGTGCTGAAAGGTGAGACCTGGGCCCCTGCCTGACCCTGGCCCACTTCCTGAACCTCTCAACTGAGGCTTCGTTGAGAGGGGAGATGGGACACCCCCACAGGGCGGTTGTGGAGGAAACGGTATGACACAGATAAAGAGTCCAGCAGGACGGGACAGAGAACGAGACTGCACCGTTATCGCCAGAAGTCCTTTGCAAACTGTAGAGTGCTGGGCAAAGGATGAGTGTTACACTTATGGCTCCAGCCAGGAGGGCTCTGCCGGGCCAGCCAGAGTCCAGGGACAGGCACCATGCAGGGAGGGGACAGGCACCTGGCAGGGGCAGGGCACACACCTCATCTGGCAGGTTGGCCTGGATCTGGTCATCCAGCTCCCTGCAGGGGTGGGGGTGGAGAGGGTCAGTGAGAGGGGCAGGGGCTGCGAGGGAGGGCAGGGCAAGGTTGGGGGTGGGGAGAGCCCTCGACTCACTGGGTCCCGGCCTTCTTCTCCGAGAAGAAGCGCAGCACGAAGTCGCCCTCCTTGTTGGGCTCGAAGGTGGAGGGGACCACCACGTACTCCCCGGGGGGCAGGCGGAAGCGGGTGCTGACCTCCCGCAGGTTGATGAACTGCTCGGAGCGCGCCCGCGACGAGTTGGCCAGGAAGAAGTCACGCTTGAGGTGCACGGCCGGTCGGCCCACCAGCTGGAGGACAGGAGGAGCCTTCGCTCAGGAGCACCCTCAGACCAGGCCCCAGGCTCCTGGCGAGCAGGTCGGGGCAGTCACTCTACAAATCATTCGGTTTGGGTTTCCCCATCTGTGAACTGGGGTGACGAGCCTCAGCACGGGGTGGAGGAGAGGAGATGCTCCGGCCCCACTGAAATCACATTCTCCTTAGTGTGACCAGGAGCTTCCTCGCCGTCAGAGTCCATTGGGTACCTCAGGTAACACCCAGGCCGCCCTAGGGGGCGCTCCCACAGCCACTTGCTCCTGTCCACCACCCAGCCCCTGGCTGATTCCCCGGCCCCTGCCCCTCCTCAATGCCCAGCCAGTGCTTCCCCGGCGCAGACAGCAAGAGCCTGGTGCTTCCCCGCGGAACCAAGGTTCAAATCCAGCCCCTCACTTATCACCTGCTCTGACCCTCAGAGGAGCAGTTTGCTCTCCCGCTGAATGGTGGGCGGGGAGTCCCGTGAGCAGCTAAACCCTGGTGACTCCCTAGCCCTGCAGGTGTGGGTGGTGGCCGCCCTGCTCCCCTCTGGGCACCGTCAGGCCACATGTGTTCCGGGGCTTGTAAATCCAGATGAGTCAGGTGCCACACCTACCTCTGGAGGGACCTGTAAGAGAGGAGGGGTTGTCAGAGGGGTGCTGCTGCAGGAGCGGGGATGAGGTGTGTGCTGAGCAGGGTCCCGAGTTCTCAAGATGAGGATGGTGGGATGCAGAAACTAGGAGGCCAGACCCTGGACTTGGGGTCAGTGGTGACCCAAAACTGTCCTCACATGCCAGGGGGGTCCCCAAGATCCTAGAGTGTGGGGAGTGGGGGGGAGCCAGGTTCCCCTTCATCCCTGGAATGCCCTGGGTCTCAGCCCTCAGGACAGCCCAGGGGGACAGTTAACTAGAGTGTCCACAACAATTTGCTGTCTAGGATTCAGGGCATGGGGCACGCCTGGGGCTGCCAGGAAAGTCCAGAACTTTCTGTCCCTGTGTTGAACACAGTAAGTGAAGGCGGCAGCAATGACCTCTGCGCACACACCAGACAGGGAGCTCACTGCGCCAGGGCAGCTGGCAGCCCACTGATTAATGAAGTTGAGCCTGTTTTGTTTCCCCCCTCTGTCTCTGGCGAATCCTCTCACCCCCTGCACCCCTACACCCCAGATATTCTATGCAAAAATGAAAAAAAAATGAACAATTTCCAAAGTAGGTTACAAATAAGCCAATAGATAACAACTAAAACATCAAGCTGGGCCTCCCCTGGTGGCGCAGCGGTTGAGCGCTGGGCTGCGAAGCTGTCTGCAGCCTCTGCAGCGCCAGTTCAATCCCCAGCCACTGGTGAGGGTCCTACATGGCCCGACAGACCTCTCCTGTCTCGCCTGCTGCTCCCCTCAGCAGTGTCTTTCTTCAGTCTGCCTGTTCTGTTCCCCTCTCTTGCTCTGGTGAATCCTCTCACCCTCCTGTGCTTCTGACTGTACCCAGTGCTTGTATAAATAAATAAATAAATAAATAAATAAATAAATAAATAAATAAATAAATAAATAAATAAATAAATAAATAAAACATCAAGCTGTAGAAAGTTTCAACAAGACAAACCACCTTGGTGCCAGCTAAACCAGCTGCCTCTTCCCGGAGCGGCCTTTCCGTGCTCAGGATGGGCAAATCCCACACCTTTCCCTCTCCCCCGGAACATCTTAGGGTGAATTTTAGGTCTCACACCTGCGACCCGGCGGCGTCCTCTCGCGCCCCTAAGCGGAGATGGCCCGCGGTGGGTGGGGACGCCGGGGCTATCTGCATAGGTCCGCCAGCTCACCTCTGCCCCCCCCACTCACCTCCGCCCCGCCCGCCCGCTCACCTCCACCCACTCACCTCCCCCCGCCACTCACCTCATAGACCGCGAAGCCGATGGTCTCCATGTCGCGGCCGAAACGGCGCTCGCGCCGGCGGTGCTTCTGCATAAGGGCGAGCACGAAGCTGCAGCCGGACTCGCGGCCCCCATAGTCATCGCTCTCATCATCCACCTCCTCCAGCCGGATCTTGAACTGCGGGTTCACCCAGAAGGTGGCTGCAGGAGGCGGGGAGACGGGCATCAGACTAGGGGCAGAGCTGACCGGACCCCAAGCTTTCCCCTCCCCCATGTCCACTCATTCATTCATTCATTCATTTAGCAAATATGACTCCAAGGGACAGACACACCCGGTCCCGCCCTCACGGGCTAACATTCCAGAGCGATGAGCAGGTCGGGTTAATACCAGAACAACTGCAAGAACACTGGGGCGAGAGGTGGTCAGGGCACTGTCTTTGAGGTGATATTTGAGTTGACACCCAAAGTGGAAGAAGGAGCCAAGTAGAGGGAGAACCCAGAGCCCCGCACATCGGGGGGACAGCACATGGCGGGGGACAGCCCATGGAATGAGGCTGGGGCCCAGTAAGCAGGAGGATCCGTGGCAGAGGTTGGGGTGCCGGGTCTGTAAAGCCTGTGGGTTAACCACAGAGGAAAGAACCTTCTGACTGGTCTGCAGGATGCGGATGCATCAGGATTTTATTTATTTATTTATTATTTATTATTTTTATTTTATAGAGTCATGTTTTATTTATTTATTTATTTTATTTGCTTGCTTGTTTTGTTTATACAAGCACTGGGTACAGTCAGAAGCGCAGGAGGGTGAGAGAATTCACCAGAGCCAGAGCGGGGAGCAGAGCAGGCAGAAGGACTGGGGTACACTGCTGAGGGGAGCAGCGGGCGGCAGGAGAGGTCTGCGCGCCATGTGGGACCCTCCTCCGGTGACCGGAGAGCAGCCAGGGGTCGAACCGGCGCTGCAGAGGCTGCGGGCAGCTTCGCAACCGAGCGCTCAACCGCTGTGCCACCGGGGAGGCCCTGCATCAGGATTTTAAAAGGAGGAGGTGGCTGGAGCTGCCAGGTGGCGTGGCTTAGAAGAGGAGAGAAGACAATGGGGTCTGATGGAGGGACTTGCTTTTCTGGTAGTTTGATGATTCACCTGAACAACCCTCTTGGCAAAAACCTGAACATATCCTGATGGAATTGTAGTATGCCAAAGAAATCCAATCATAGATGACAGAAAAGACAAATCATTTTAGAGTGTCAACGCACAGACAAATTCTTGACTTGAACAGCAACAACAGAAGCAGAATAAACACTAATAGAATCTTCAGTGGGAGGAGAGTAATGTCAATCTAGAATTCTATATCCAGGAGCTGGCCAGGAGTGAACACAGTATAAAGGCATTTACACAAATACTGAGAAAATGTGTCACCAAAACACCCGCACTAAAAAATACATAAAAGGATGTATCTCAGGCAAATGAAAATGATCTCAGATGAAAGCTTGAGAATAGTGAGCAAAAATACCATTATTATGTGGGTATTCCAAATAAATGTGAGCGCTAGCAAATAATGATATTTAACTTATGGCAGTAAGAAAATTATTTAGAATTAAAATACTAATTAAAAATAGTATATTAAAGGGAGGGGTGATCAAAGTTAAATATTACAAGGTCTTTGCATTGTTCAGGTGGAGGGTAAAGATACTGATCAACTAACTTTAGAATTTATTTTTTCCCCCAAGATTTATTTATTCATGCATACAAAAACCGGAGTACAGGCCAGATGTGCGGGAGGGTGAGAGGATTCACCAGAGACAGAGTGGGGAACACAACAGGCAGACTGACAAAATACACTGCTGAGGGGAGCAGCGGGCAAGACAGGAGGGTCTGCCGCGCCATGTGAGTATCTTCCCAGCCAGCCGGGATCGAACCGGCACTGCAGAGGCTGCGGACAGCTTCACAACACTGTACTCAACTGCCTGCGCCACCAGAGAGGCCCAACTTTAGAATGTAAGTGAGCTTTTATGTCTTCCAAACTCAGAGGGAAAAACCAGTAGAGAGAAAAGGGAAAAAAAACAACACCTCAATCCAAAACAAAGCATAACAGGAAATATACACAGAAAATGCACAATAAGTATGCTGAAACAAATGTAAATATATCAGTAATCACTGTGAGAGTATAAATGCATTAAGCTTTCCAATCAAAGAATACAATTTTGGTGGACCCCCTGGTGGCCTAGGGGTTCAGTCTCAGTGATTTCACTGCTATAGCCTGAGTTCGATCCCTGGCCCCCTGGCCAGGGAGATGACCCACATATGGCACAGCAGATCTCTTCTGTCTTGCCCGCTACTCCCCTTAGCAGTGTATTTCGTCAGTCTGCCTGTTCTGTTCCCCTCTCTGTCTCTGGTGAATCCTCTCACCCTCCCGCACATCTGTACCCTGTACCCCAGTTCTTGTATAAATACATAAATCTTTAAAAAAATAAAATAAATAAAATAAAGTATTTAGAGTGGTGTGTGGTATACAGCAAATGACATATGTTTGAGACATTTTTTTCCCAGAACACATGGAAATTCACCATGTGGATTTCCAGTGTCAGTTTCTGTTCATTTCAAAGCTATGATCATATATTCTGACCACAAGAAAATTAAATGAGAAGTGAATAATAAAGTAATATGAAGAGGTTATACCTGGAAGGGTTTTGAATTAATTCAGTCTTTTACTTGTATAGGTCTATTCAGATTTTCTTCCTTGAGTCAATTTTAGTATGCTTATTTCTAAGAATTGTGTATTGATCTAGGTTATCTCATTTGTTGGCATACAAATGTTCATAGTATTTTCTTAAAATCCTTTGGTTTCTGTTAGTGGTTGTAATGCTCTCTCAGTTTAATTTCTGAGTTTAGTAATTCGAGTCTTTGGTCTTTTTTTCTTGTTCAGTTGGCTAAAGTTTTTTTTTTTTTTTCTTATACAAGCACTGGGTACAGTCAGAAGCACGGGAAGGTGAGAGCCAGAGCAGGGAGCAGAACAGGCAGAAGGACCGAAGTATACTGCTGAGGGGAGCAGTGGGGGGCAAGAGAGGTCTGCGTGCCATGTGGAACCCTCGCCGGCGGCCGGGGATCGAACCGGCGCTGCAGAGGCTGCAGGCAGCCCAGCGCTCAACTTCTGCGACACCGGGGAGGCCCTAAAGATTTTTTTTTAATGTTATAAGTAAGTTTGGAAATCAGGAAATATGTCTCCTGTTCAAAATTGTTTCCAAAAGTTACAATACTCAAAACAGTGTGTTACTGGAATAAGACTAGACCTACAGACTGGAAGAATAGAATTGATAGTCCAAAATCAACACAACCCATACATGGATTTTTGACACGGGTGCCAAGACCACCCAATGGGAAAAGAATTATTTTTTTGACAGATGATGCTGGGACACCTGAATTTCCAGATGTAAAAAAAATTTAAATTGGACACCTCCCTCATACATATCAGAATTAACTCAAAATGAACCAATGACCTAAATTCAAGAACTAAAACTATAATCACACAAGAAAACAGAGAGATAAATGTTCATGAATTTGGACTGGTAATAGATTATTAAATATGACACTGAAAGCAAGAAGAACAAAAGAAAGACTTCCATACTTCAAAGGGCACTCAAGAAAATGAAGACAATCTGCAGAATGGAAGAAAATAGATACAAACCATCTATCCCACAAAGATCATATCGAGAATATGTAAAGAACACTTACAGCGTAATCCTAAAAAGACAACCCGATCTAAAAATGAACTATTTGAATAGACACTTCCTCCAAAAATGTACAATTGGCCAATAAATACAGTAAAAAAATACTCAACATATTAGTTACTAGGGAAATGCAAATCAAAATTTCAATGAGATGCCACTTGACACCCATTAAGATGGCTACAAACAAAGATGGGCAAAAACCACCAATGTTGAGGAGGAAACAGAGGAACTGGGATCTTCTACATCACAAATGGGAAGATTAGATGGTACTGTGCTTTAGAAGGCAGTTGGCTGGTCCTCAAAAATTTAATATGGAGCTAACATATAACCCAACAATTTCAATCCTACTTCTAGAGCCCAGAGTATATTCTGATAGAAACACACACACACACACACACACACACAGGAATATTCACAGCAGCATCAGTCACAATGATCCCAAGCGAGAAACAATCTATCAGCTAATTAATAAGCATAATGTAGTACATCTACAGAGGGGTGAATTCTGAAAAAGCTGAGGAGAGGAAGCCAGGCCACATGTTGTGTGATTCTGTTAATTTGATATGTCCAGCACAGGCAAATCTATAGAGACATAAATGATAGTAGAGGTTGCCGGGGCTGAGAAAGGGAAGAGGCTAGGGGGTGACTACTAATGGCTGACAGGGTTACTTTGAAGTAGTGACAATGTCCTGGAATTGAATAATGATAATATTTTACCACATTGTCAATAAGCTAAAAACCACTAAGTTTTACACATTGAAATGCAAATTTTGTGGTGTGTGGATTACATCACAATTCTTAAAAACATTATGTTTCAGAATTGTGTAACTCAATTAACATACACTTTGAGGGACATATATTGCCTTAAGTGCTTACATACAAAACCCCCACCAAAATTAATAAAATAACATCTAATCTAAGAAGGCATAAAATAAGATCTAAAAATAAATCCAAAGAATGCAGAATAAAAGATAATTAATAGAAAAGCAAAGATATTAATATAACAAAACACTATACAAAGCAGCCACACTGCACACCTATGTTATTGCAGCACTATTTACAATAGGCAAAACCTGGAAAATAGATGACTGGATCAAGAAGATGTGGCATATATACACAATGGAATATTATTCAGCAATCAAAAAAGATAAACTCATGCCATTCGCAGCAATGTGGATGGAGCTAGAAGGAATGATGCTCAGTGAAATAAGCCAGAAGGAAAAAGAAAAATATCGGATGGTTTCACTTATAGCAGGAATACAGGGGAACCAAATAAGACATCAGTGTGAAAAATAATAACAGTACAAAACACAACAAAGCAAAACCGCACAATTATAAACCAGAGACATCCTGCAGGGGAGGAAGTGGGAGAGAAACCAGAGGGCGGGAGGGAGGAGCCCAGGGACTGAGGTGATGGTGCACGGGTGCCTTGGGGAAGGAAACTCTGTGGGGACTACACCTGAGGGGGTGGGGGGAAGCAAATATTGTTTAAAAATGAACAGTGATGTAAAAAAATAAAATAAATTGATATAAAAAATAAAGTATCATAATGAAAAAACAAACAAACAAAAAGCAGCTACAGAGTCACTTCTCCATCAAGATGAATACTGACGCATCTCTCCCAGGATAAGATCGAAGAGGCAGTGCAATGTGACTAAAAGGTGGACTATCTTACAAATGAGTCATTAGAATACATTAAGGACAAATTTATGCTAATAATTTTGAAAACAAATGATAGGCAAAAAAAATCCTAGAAAACACAGCTTATCAAAAACAGGCTCAGGAACAAACAGAGGCCCTGAATAACCCTATCACCATTAAACACATTCAATATCAATAGTTAATCTTCACACGAAGAAAAGAACAAGTCGGGCAGCTTTACAGACCAGTTCTACCAAACATGCACGTGACCAATCATGTCCATTTATGCAAACTCTTCTAGAAAAAGAGAAAAGAGAAAACACTTCCCAAGCTACTATGCAAGCCAGACATGGCACCAATATCAAAACCAGACACAGTCAGTATGTCAATGGAAAATGACAGGCAGAGATCTCACTCATGAACTTGCATGTAAAATTACTGTATAAAAAAGTTACATCACAACTGTGGATTTTAGCTCAGGTATGTAAAGTTGATTTCATGAGAAAAGGGATCAGTGTAATATGCCATTTTAACAGATAATGAAAAAAGCGATAACAAATACAATTAAAAGTATCAAATGACACTAAACTGCATGAATTTGATAAAAGTCACCCATAAAAAATACCCAATAGTAGAAAAGTCTTAGTGATGAAACCTACAATAGACATTCACTAGTGAAAGCTTTTCTTTAAGAGAGGGTTAAAACTGGGTCTACCTGGTGGCACAGAAATAGCTATCAAGCTGTCACCAGCCACTGCGACATGAGTTCGATCCCTGGCCAGGGAGCTGACCCACATGGTGCAGCAGACCTCTCCTGTCGCACCTGCTGCTTCCCTCAGCAGTGTATTTCAGTACATCTGCCTGTTTTGCTCCCCACTCTATCTCTGGTGAATCTCTGATCCCCCATACCTCTGGCCTACGCCCTAGATCTTATAGGCATAAATACATAAATATAAATATCAAAAACAAGAGAGGGTTAAAACCACCGTCACTCCCATTACATACTCTACAATCAGAACAGCATATTAAGTAAGAAAATGTTACAAAAGTTATAAGAATCAGAAAACAGGGGCCTCCCTGGTGGTGCAAGGGGTTAAGGCACAACCTATTAAGCTATCTGCAGCCACTGCAGCACAAGTTCCATCCCCGGCCAGGGAGCTGACCCACATGGCGCAGCAGACCTCTCCTGTCTCGCCGGCGGCTTCCCTCAGCAGTGTATTTCAGCAAATCTGTTCTGCCCCCCATTCTGTCTCTGGTGAATCCTCTCATCCCCCACACCTCTGGCCTATACCCCAGTACTTGTATACATAAATAAATACATCTTAAAGGAAACAAATGGGTCATTATTTACAGATGCTACATTGTCTTTTCAAATTGTCAACTGCCAACATACAGAATATACAGATAAATCACTGAAACTGATCGCAGTTTAACAAATATAAATAACTTAAAAGCTCAACCACCAGCGTCAGCAGCTATTACTTGAGAGATGTAGTATAAAAGTGATGCTATTGGGACCTCCTTGGCGGCGCAAGGGGTTAAGACACAACCAAAGAAGCTATCCACAGCCACTGCAGCACGAGTTCCATCCCCTGCCAGCCAGGGAGCTACCACATGGCACAGCAGACCTCTCCTGACTTGCCTGCTGCTCCCCTCAGCTGTACGTCGGTAAATCTGCCTGTTCTGCTCCCCACTCTGTCTCTGGTGAATCCTCTCACCCCCTGCATCTCTGGCCTGTATCCTAGCTCTTGTATGCATAAATAAATTAATTAAAAATAAATAAATAAATAAATAAAAGTGATGCTATTTACAATAGCAACACGATGAGAATGGATCTACGAATAAATCTCAAAAGATGGGTAAGCTCTTTATGATGAAAATATAACATTTTATTGAAAGCTATTAAGGGCCAAAATAAAGATAAGACTCAAAATTGTGAAGATGGCAATTCTCCCCAAATTGCAAAGTATATTACAAATTAAAATCTTATAATGGCTTTCCACAGAACTTGGAAACTGATTCTAAAATTCATATGGAAAAACAGAGCAAGAGGAGCTAACAGACTCTTGAGGAAGGAAGTCACTCTGTCTAAGAGCAGGACTTAGAAATCTATAGCAATTAAATCAATGTGCTGTTGGCAGAGAGACAGACCAGGGGACAGAACTGCGGCCCAGACACCCATGGGGAGGAAATGACAGAGCAGGCACCGCACGGCAAGGGGATGTCTCAAGGGCGCTGTATGTGGTTATCTCCTTGCAGAAAAACTGAAATCGGCTCCCCATGAGAAATTGGCTCCCCACAAGAGAGAAGAATTCTTTGAAAGAGATGGGGGGTCCTGTGGAAAGCGTGTGGCGATTCCTTCCAATTCTAAAAAAGGAAAAACTATAGAAGCCAGCAATAGCTCTTCTAAGTATTTATCCATAGAATATGAAAACACTAACTTGAGAAGATTTACAGTCCTAGAAGCATTAGTCACAACAGCTAAGACACGCAATCAACCTAAATGCCCGCTGATGGAGGGCTGGATGAAGAAGTTACGGTACATATACTCAGTGGAATACTACTCAGCTATAAAAAAGATGAATTTTGCAACAACATGGTAGAACTGGAGGTGATTATGCCAAATGAAATAAGTCAGAAAGTTGGAAAAAAAAATCTCTCATATATGGAATATGAATAACCAAACCAAATGGAACTAATAAATAAAAAAATAACACTTAGATTCTAAGAAAATTACAGTGATTACTAGAGGGGCAGGGAGGTGCGAGGGAAGGGCCCCAGCCTGACAGGGAAGGGCACTAGAACCTCCGTGGGGGCGGTGAGGACAGGCTCATACAATGCAGAGGGAAGATGTGGCCCTGAAATTATCATTTGTTAAGTCAATAAAAATATTCCAAAAAGCAAACAAGCAGCAGAGGGCGGTGAACCGCGCTGAGAAGCCTGAGATGAGAGGCAGTGGCGGGTGTGGCAGAGTCCACACCGAGGGCCCCTAGAGGAGGAGAGGCCTCCAGGGGGGCGCAAGCTGGCCTGGGGTGGGTGACAAGGGGAAGCCAGGAGTCAGGAAGGCAGCAATTCCTGGGAGATGCTGCTTGGAAGGGGGGCAGAGAAACGAGTGGGGGTCCACGCCGAAAGAGGGTCGCTTTCTTTCAAAACGGGGGTTCTCCATAAAGACACAGCGGTGTGAGGGGAGGGGTGAAGGTGAGGAAAAAGGGGAGCGAGGAAGAGCGGGGTGTGCCCAGGCCCAGGGGCAATCCTGCCCCCATCGCAGTCGGAAAAGCAGCGAAGCCCGCACGGGTCCAAGCAGGCTGGGGTCTAGGTGGGGACGCGAGGGGCGTCCACGCGCCAGGGCGCCTGTCAATGAGGCGCACGGCCAGGTCCCCAGGTCCAGGTCCCCAGGTCCGCAGATGAGCCGCGGAGGGCAGCCGGGGGAAGCGCAGAGCAGCGCTCACCAGCAGCGGGGTCGTGGGGGCTGTGTCAAGGGGTGGCCTGAGGTTTGGGGCTGAGAACTGAGCAGGAAAACACGCCCCAGCTGCGGGATCTCCCTCCCCGCACATGCAGTGGTTCGGGGCCAGTGGAGAGGGTCCGGCTGGGCAGAGCCAGGCCTGGAAGGGTGCGTCTGGCCTGGTGAGGAGCGAAGGCAGGGGAGAGAAGGCGGGTTCCGCAGACTGGACTCTGCAAGGCTGAGGGAGGCAGAGTGATGGCACCAGGAGGGCAAGAATTGAGGATCAAGAAGAACCGAGTCACCCATGTGGCTCTAGGAGGCCAAGGAAGCTGAGGAGGAGCACAGCGGGCAGGAGGGAAGGTGAGGGGTGAGTAGGGACGGCAAGAGGTGCTGGACGGTAACGGCATCGCCCCTAGTGAGCACCCTGGGCTCAGCCCCCAGGCTGCAGCAGGCGGGGCTGGGGACAGTCCACAGCGTGCCCCTCCAAGCGGCGCCTGCGAGGGTCGGCAGGACCACCCCCCTCTCAGAGGGCAGGAGACAGGCCTCAGCCAGGAGGCAGCAGGCCCAGCCCCACCCCAACGCCCGCGGCGGTCACCTGGGTAGTTCCGGCAGCCCCCCGCGGTGCTGCCCCGCCGCCAGGTGCCCTCGTACAGCGTGGTGTTCCAGCTGCGGACGCTGCGGCTCTTGAGCGCGTCGGGGGTCAGGTTGCAGATCTCCAGCCGCGTGAACTCGCGCATGAAGTCTCGGAACGACATCCTGGGGGGTCAAGGTGTGGGGGTGAGTCGTGGACCCCAGGGGACACGGAGGGGTGCTCCACGGGCTAGGTTTATGGGGGTGGGGAGCTGGGGTGCAAGGTGCCCAAGGAGGGCCAGAGAAGGAGGCAGCTGCTCACCAGAACTCTCCGTCCTCCATCTTGATCCGGAGCTGCTCCCGTTCATAAGGGTCCACCTTGTTCCACTCCATGGAGCTACAGGGGAAGGGTGTTTGCTACCAAGGGCTGCTGGGCACTGCCCTGCCCTGCCTGGCCCAGCCCGGCCTCCCCTTGCCAGGGTCAGAATTGATGTCAAGGCCCATGATCCCAGTCACTGGGGTTGAGGTATAAGGGACTGAGTCAGCCACGCCGAGGCTGGTCAAGGCTAGGCGCAGGGGCCCCAAGGCTGGAGCTTTGTCAGGGTGGTCCCCCAGACCCAGGAACATGAGGTGAGCCCCTCTGCTCAGTCCTGCCCAGGGCGGCGGAGTCCCATGCAGAAATGCCAGCGGCACTGAACAGGCCCCCCGGCCAGGGTCCACTGGCCCTCACCCATCACTCCAGGCTCCCGTCCACTCCACTTCACCCCAGGGGTTCCGCATCCGGATCAGGCTCACCATCTGGCCCTGGTAGTTCACCTGTTGCCCGGAGCTCCCATTAGCACTTGCTCTGGCAGGAACTGAAACCCCTTCCCGCCATTACCCCCTCACTGAGCCTTTCGAGGAAAATCCAGTCAGGGGAAGCCTGTCTGGAAAGTACTGCCTAGAGAGGTAGCTGCACACACAGCCTTCAGGAAACCAGGGCAGGACAAGATAAACAGCTCAGGGGAGTCCCCAGAGACAGGTGAGGTGCTGCAGGAGGTTAAGGAAGAGACAGCCCCTCCCACTGCCCTGGCCACAGGCCAGAGATGCAAGGACAGGAAGGGAGCAGAAGTCACTCAGCAGGGAAGGTCCCCACGTGGGTGGTACCTGCTTGGCCCCAGTCAAGGAGTAGGCATGGCCCTTCACCAGCTTCTTGAAGGTGACGGCCTCCATGTCCAGCACACTGGAGATCTGCAGGAAGACCCTGCTGTGGTCGAGGACCAGGTTCCCAGGGACCCTGTCAACCTCCCACCCTATCAGGAGCCCCAGCTCTCTTGGGTCTGGACAGCCCCCCATGTGGCATGGACCCTGACCCCACTGAGTCTACCACCCCCATGCAGAAATGCTGCCCTTAGAAGGGGGGCCATAGGGGTACTCCACCAATGCTACCACTGGTGGGGGGGCCTGGGCACCTCACGTTTGGTCAGAGCTGGCCAGACCCATGAACATGTGTATGCACGCATGTACAGCAGTGCACAGCACCCCCAGCCACAGGCACACAGAGGGCCTCAAGTGGAGGGACACAGTGAGCAGAGAAGAGGGATGTGGACGGGCTGGAGTCAGCTGGGACTGGGAAGAGGCCGAGGACTGCAGTGGCGCTGGAGGTGGAGTCTGAGAGTGAGGATGAGGGTGGTTTGGGGAGGCGTCTCGGGAGTGAATGGAGTGAGAGCAGGGACTAGGGGAGCACTGAGGTCTGAGCTGGTGACCCAGACACTGGATGGACACGGATGGCAGCAGTGAGGTAGAAATGGTGGAAGGTGGGAAAACAAGCTCTCAGGCCAGAGCTTTCAAAGACTGGGTGACGCCGGGGGAGAGGAGGGAGGCACTGAAGCCATGGATGAGGCTGGATGAGGATTCAGAGCCGGCGCGGGGTGAGCAAGGAGGTCTGGACCCAAGTCCGGGATGAGGTGAGTCCGGGTTGGGTGGGGAGCGGGGCCCACCGGATGATGAGTTTCAGGGTGCAGATCTGGGCGCACTCACATCGATGGAGCAGCCCAGCAGGGAGCCTCGCTCCAGGGCCTTGAGGATGATTTGGTAGAGGTCGCTGGGCGCCTTGCGCAGCTCATACCACTCGGTGACCCCGCCTGTGAAGTCCTCAAAGCCCTCCGAGGTGCTGCCCCCCGACAGGGCCTCGTAGCTTCCATTCACCCTGCAGGAGGCGCTAGTCAGTGCCCAGCACCAGCAGGCCCCGCAGCCCCAGGGCAGCGCGCAGGCCAGACCCCACTCACTTGGCGTAGGCCTTCTCCAGCAGGGCGCTCCAGAACTCGTTGCCCTGGGCGGAGTGCACGAACACCAGCTTCCCGTCCTTGGTGGGCAGCAAGTCGTCCACGACCACGTCCACCCACTCCCCAAACTGCCACAGCTGGGGAAGGGGAGCACAGTGAGTACCCGCTTGGGGTCCCCCAGGTCTGGGCTCAAGCCTCAGCTGTGCCCCGCACTCCTCGCCTGGTTCTATGATGACGTGACCTACATACAAGCTCCTGAGCGCTCTGTCCTCCTGGGCCTCAGTTTCCCCACCCACTAAAGGAACAGCAGTGCCTTCCTCACTGGAAAACTAAACAAGAGCAAGACAGAACAGTTTTTAGGGCAGCACTACAGATATTTCTGAAGCTGACCGAGGTGCCTCTTCTGGTATGCCAGGGGCCTGGGGCCCCCCAGAACCAGCCCCCACTTAGGCCCTGTCCCCATTTCTACCCCTCCCCATTCTAAGTCGGGGTGTGTGTACCGAGGGGGAGTGATGTGGGGATACATAGGAAAACTGAGTGTGGGGCCTCCCCAGTGGCGCAGCGGTTGAGTGCTGGGTTGTGAAGCTGCCCGCAGCCTCTGCAGCGCCGGTTCGATCCCCGGCTGCTCCCCGGCCACCAGAGGAGGGTCCCACATGGCGCCCAGACCTCTCCTGCCGCCCGCTGCTCCCCTCAGCAGTGTACTTCGGTCCTTCTGCCTGCTCTGCTCCCCGCTCTGGCTCTGGTGAATTCTCTCGCCCTCCCGCGCTTCTGACTGTACCCAGTGCTTGTATAAATAAATAAATAAATCTTTAAAAAAACAAAAAACAAAAAAAACTGAGTGTGGAGTAAACGTGGCATCCAAATCCTTCAACCACAAGATGGATGGGGTCCCCGATTTCAGGGTTTGCTTCAGATAGGCCCTGAGCAGCAGGTTTCCCAGGGCGACAGGAATCGGGCATCTGGGCCGGAATGAACCCAGCAATAATGGAGGTGGGGTGTGCAGAATAACGAGGGAAAGCGGGGTTGTGGAGGGAGTGTTGAACGAGCAAATCCGAGGACTGAGAGGAGCAGATTGGGGGAGAGGGGGAAGGGGGCGAGGCCACACCCCTGAGGGCCAGCCTCCCTGGCAGGCTGGGAGGTGGTAGGATAAGCGGCCCCCTGACTAGATGGAAAAGGGGGGAGGGGGGGGGGGGGGGGGGGGGGGGGGGGGGGGGGGGGCAGGGCTGGCGCCTCAGGGCCAGAGGGTCTTAACCAGAGTGCTGGGCTGTCTCTCCCAATACCAGCCCGTTGAGAAGTCATCAGTGTGATTTGAAAAATGGGTGCAGTGCGCCAGCAACCTCAGGAGAGGCTGGTGTAAGTCTTTCCTGCAAGGCTCTGTCAGAGAAGAGGCTGCCAAGAGCGGAGTGACATACGGGTGGGTGGGCAGGGAGAGTGATGCCTTGGGGGAAGGTGGCCCCGCTTGCCACTCTGTTTGCCCCCCGACCCCCTCCAGTAGAATTATTCTTTATTTTTCAGATGAGGAAACTGAGACTCAGGGGAAGAAAAGAATTCGCCCCAGAGGATATAACTGAAAGATCTTTCACTCTCCCAAGCACTTTCCCCCCGACACACACAAGCACCCAGGAACACTGCCAGCCGGATACCTGCCCAACCGTTTCACACACGACCGCAGGGAGAGGTCAAGGATTCTGTAAAGGGAGAGCTGCTTCCTGCAGGGTGTGGCCCAGTCACTCTTCAGACTGTGTCCTGCGTCCCTGGGTCCCTGGGTTCCCCCTCCTCCAGTGCCTGCTGCTGCCCCTCTGTCCCTTTGCCCACCCTCTGCCCCCAGGTGGGTACCAGTCTCCTCACCTGGAAATGGAAGATGCCAGCGTAACCATCCTGGAAGCTCTGACCGTGAGGAACCACTCGGTGCAAGAGGGTATCGTTGAGGGTGAGGGAGGCGATGGCGGCCAGGAGCCAACAGTCCCCTGCGGCAGGAGGGACCCAGATCAGGCCGGTTTTGCCAGCCTGCCCCGGCGGTGCCCACGACTGCCCAGACTGGGGACAACCCGGGCTTCCCTGGGTGGGGTGCCCCAGACTAGAGAAAAGACCCAGGAATCTGGGCAAACCAGCCCCAGCAGCGACAGCCAGAGCCTGCTTGGGCTTGTAGGAGGGAGGGGCTGGGACAGAGCCAGAAGGAACGGGCATAGGGAACCATTACGGAAAACACACCCGGACCCGGGAAGGCCTACCCAGTGCTCCCTGGCAGATGTCTGTGCGGGTGGCTCCATCCACAATGAACTGGGGGTTTGAGAGCAGCTCCTGCAAGAGACCCGGAGCCCTGTCCTTGGGCTGTGCCTTCCAGAAATTGGCACCCAGCCACCCAAATCCCACCCCCAGCTAGGAACCTCAGGCCCTATTCCCGCTCCACCCCGGAGGGTTCTGAGGGGAACTTAGTCCCACCCCGGTGGCCCCTCTCACCGTAGGACGTTTCCATTTGATGCCATAGGTTTTAGAGGAGTTGGGGCCCAGCTCCTTGAAGCCCAGGCTCTGGGTTATTGGGGGGAAGGCCTCATCGCGGAATAGGGCCCCACTCTGCAGGCACTGAGCACGCAACTGATCATAATCCTGGCCCAGGTACTTGATGGCGTTTTCGTGGCGGCCCAGGCCCAGCTCCTTGGCCCGCTGCTTCTGCACTTGAGCAGACACTCCGGTGCAGTACACGGGGGTGATCACCTCCTCTGCCATCCTGCAGACGGATGCGCCTACTCAGATCGAGCCCGTGTGGCCTAGAAATGGGGCTCCCAATGGTTAACGCCGCCCCTGCCCACCCTCCCTCCCCAGTCTGGGGTGTCCTCACACTGCTCCCCTCACAGAACTCAGGGCTCTGGGTGCCTCCCTATGCTCCCAGAGTCAGAGGAGGGGCTCCCCGGCTCCCAGGTGTGCCGGCCACCAGCTTCCTAGTCCCACACGAAGCTGCCGTCTCTCCTTTCCCGGAACCCCGCCGTCCTGGGCGGGCAATCCTGGGGTCAGCCTTAGGCAAGGTGGGGCGGGGCGGAGCCCGGGGGAAGTGGGCGAGGTGAGGGACCCCGGGGAAGGCCTCTTCCACCCTTTGTCTGGCCGTGACCCCGTCCCCCAACTTGTCAGCTCCTGTGCACCGCCGCGCCCCTGTCTGGGGCCTGAGAACACCGGGCGGCTGGATCTCACTGCCCGGGCAGTCCAGGCCCCGAGACGGGCTGCAAGTCGGGGGCAGCCGGGCCCCGTCCCCTCCCCTTCAGCCCGGGCCCTGGGACGGGTGGAGACACCAGCGCGGGGGGCCGGGCTGGCCGCCGCCCGAGCCTCCGCCCCGTCCCGGGCGCTCCGCGCGCCGCGCCGGGGGAGCCCTCGGCCGGGGAGTCGGGGCCCGAGGGGGGCCCGAGGGGGGAGAAGCCGCAGCCCGGCGCCCCGGCTCCTTACCTGGGGAGGCGCGCTCGCGGGGCGCGCTGCGGTCCCTCGCGGTGGCAGCGCAGGGCAGGGCCCGACCAGGAAGAGCCTCCGCCCGCCCGCCCTCCCCCGGGGCCCCCCGCCCCGCCTCCCCGCCCCCTCCGGCTCGCGGACCGCTTCCTCTGCGCCCCGCCTTAGCGCGGCGCTCCCCACTATCTCTCGCACTCCCGGCGCCTCCCGCCCGCCCCCCGCAGCGCGCGGCCCCCGCGAGGGGACGGGTCCGCCCGAGGCGTGTCCCGCAGGGCCGGGGCGCGCGGCCGGGGAAGGGCACGCGGGGCGGGCAGGGCCGGGGCGGGCAGGGCCGGGCCGGGGTATTTTTAACCGGCGGCGGCGGCTCGAGTTGCAGGGCCGGGCGGCCCCACCCCGCGGCGCCCCGCAGGCGTCCCCGGCGGTCGGGCGCGAACCCCGAGGGGCGGGTCCTCGCGCGCCCCCTCCGCGCGGTCGAGCGGTCCGGCCCCGGCGCGGCCCAGAGCGGGGCCGAGATTGCCTCGGGCCGCGGCGCCGCCGGGAGACCCCGCCGGGCCCGGGCCCGGCCCTCGGGGTGCGCGCCGCGGCCCCGCTCCCCTCCCCGGGCCCCGGGGTGCGGGCGCGGCGCTGCCACCCCACCTAGCGGCCCCGGGCGCCGGGGACCCGGCCCGCCGGCCCGGACCCGCCGCGCGACCTTGGGCGGGTGGCCCGGCCCCGAGCGGGCGGGAGAGCGGGCTGGGGCCGTCGTGCCCGCGCCCCGGGCGCTCCAGGCGTCGGGAAAGTGCGGGGTGTTCGCCCCGGCCGCCGCCCCAGCCCGAGCCCCCCGCCTGGGAGCGCCCGCGCGCCGCCCGGGGGTGGGGCTGGGGGTGGGGGCGCCGGCAGGTCCTGCGGGGAGGCCCGCGCTCCGGACCCCCGGACCCGAGATCCTGCCTCTCCGGCTGCAGAAGTTGGGGTCCCCTTCCCCGCCAAGGCAGCTCCCCAGCCCAGGGGTTTCCATTGACCCTGGGAGCCCAGCAGCTGCCGGGGCGCTGATAGGATGAATGCGCAGGTTTTGCTGTTGGGGACACAATGCATACCTTTCCTCGGGTTTTAGGGCCCCATGACCCCAAAAGCTTGAGTCACTGATCTGGTCTGATCCCACTCTCACTCCGGGTTTACAGAAGAAAAGGACGCGGAAGAGGGTGAGTTCTGCTGAGTCAGGGCTGGAAGCAGCTCCCGGGCTGTCTGCTCTTCATTCGCCATTAAGCGTTTATGTGTCCTATCGTGAGCAGCCCACTGGCAGGCCTTGGCACCCACCCAGCGTAAGGCCGACCAACCCTTGCTGGGGGAGGGGCTCCCTTGGCCCAGTTTTGGGGCATTAAGGAAGTTGAGTCCTGATGGGCAGTAGGAGTTAAGTAGATAATGAGACACGGAGGAGAGTGTTCTGAGCAGAAAGAACAGCAGCTACAAAGGCCCTGAGGCTAGAGGACGTACACCAACAGGGAAATGCAAGGATTCCTTGTGACTGAGCATGGGGAGCTGGGCCAGTGACAGGAGGATGCTCTGGAGAGGTAACCAAGGCCACCCCTCCCCTCAAAGTACTTTAATTCAACCAACATGTCCCACAGTCCTCAGAGTCAGTTTCACACCTCTGTCACGCCTACGTCTGTGCTTGATTGTTCATCAGTTGGGCACTGACCACCTCCTATATATACAGGGCACTGTGTTCACTGGGGCATAAGACGAAAACCCCTAGACCAGTCTATAGCCCCCAAATCTCCTGGAGCCGGGTGCTATGATCCATCTAGCATCAGGTTCTGGTATGATTGCTTCAGAGGAGGCTGAATTTTTCCCACTCTTACTCAAGAGACCCAACCATGTTCAGTGCTATGCGCCAAACAACAGGAAGCTGGCTCCGTTCAAGTGTACCTTGGAAAAAACGTGGGAGGAAGCAACATCCCAGGGCTGGCGAAACCTGCTGCTGGGGGGACATGTTCAAGGTACAGTCTTGTGACCCAAGGCTTCCAACACACCCATTCACCCATCACCTCTTCTTCTCCACTGAAGTGAGGCCGTGCAGGAATTTATCACTGCAGGCCTAACAGATGCAAAGTCCCTGTCAGCTCGCCAAACCCATCACATAACTGTGACCGCCGCAGTGCCGGCATCCCCAGCCCCTTGGGGACACCTGATACCATGTTGATCACGCTTTGATGGCGGGTGTAGCTGTGCATCTGCCAAGGCCCAAATCAACTCTGAAGACTCCGAACACAGTGAGGCTGCAAGTCTTCAACTCACATGAGCTCAATCAGAAACAAGAAGAGAAGCAATTACACCCACGTTGCCCCCAGCACTTTCCCAGGCTGCTCGCACTGCTGACGCCTTGGCATGGTGCGGTGGCTGGGGAAAGGCAGGGCTATCTCTGTCCACTGCGCAGCATGTAGGAGCGTGCAAGGCATAGGCAAAGCACCGACAGGGGATCATACCAAAATACATGACTGGGTTGTTCCTTGTTTACAGCCCCTGAAGAAATCAGAATCTCAGAAGTGCAAAATAGATGGAAGTGTCCTTACCGCCTACAGGGGAAGTGATGTCGTCTCCCTCTGGTGGGAGATGAAGGTGCTCCGATGCCTCCACACGTGGGGTGATCCTGCTTCCTGAGCTGGAACGCTTCCCTGACATCCGATTGCCTGGATCGACGGCAGCGGCCCAGAATGCCATTTTCGACTTTGCGGCTCCAGGGTGTGTACCACTACCTGGACCTGGGTACCTGCATGCACCTGCCGCCACTGGAATGGAAAGCAAGCTGGCTTTGCACAAGGTTATAAGGCAAACCATCTGAGACAGCTGCAAGGCGCCAACCAAATGAGGGACATTGAGTGTCTCCGTGGCCCGTGAGAGGGTGGGAAATCGGGCTTTGGTGCATGCTGGGCTCAGGCAAGACGGCCAAGGAGACCCCCTGGCAGACCTCTCCTGGCTCAGAGGAACTGAAATATGCCTGGGGTTCCCTGAGCAGAGAGAAAGGGAGGGAGGGGGTGTGGCAGAGCTGATTTTCTTGTACTTGAGGCAAAAGGCTGCACGGCTTGGTACAGTGACAGAGACTGCATGGTTGGCGAGGAAGCAGGAGTGAGGTGGGCGGCTTGGGCTCCAGATGAAAGATTAGAGGGAGACCAATGGCTCAACCTAGGCCGGTGGTAGGAGCAAGAGAGATGTAGGTGCATTTGATAACTCTTTAGCATACTCTCCATCAAAATTTAATTCAAACTGGGTTGTTTACCTAAATATAAATCCTGAAACTATACAACTTCTACAAGAAAACATAGGGAAAATCTTAATGAGCTGGGTTTTGGCAAAGATTGCTTAAATAGGGCCTCCCTGGTGGCGCAGCGGGTTGAGCACAGCGCTGTGAAGCTGTCCACAGCCTCTGCAGCTTGGGTTTGATTCCCAGCTGGCCAGGGAGATTCCCATATGGCGCAGCAGACCTCTCCTGTCTCGCCCGCTGCTCCCCTCAGCAGTGCTTTCGGTCCATCTGCCTGTTCTGCTCCCCACTCTGTCTCTGGTGAATCCTCTCACCCTCCCGCACCTCTGGCCTGTACTCCAGCTATTGTATAAATAAAAAATAAATCTTAAAAAAAATGATTGCCTAAATACAACACTAAAAGCACAACCAAAAAAATAATAATAAATCGAAATTCATCAAAATAAAACTCTTTTGTGTTTCTTCAAAAGCCAATGCAAGAGGGGCCTCCCTGGTGGTGCAAGGGGTTAAGCATCAGAACTATGAAGCAATCCGCACCTACTGCAGCACGACTTAGATCCCTGGCCAGGCAGACCACAGGCAGACCTCTCCTGTCTCGCCCACTGCTCCCCTCAGCAATGTATTTCAGTCAATCCTGTTCTGCTCCCCACTCTGTCTCTGGTGAATTCTCTCACCACCACCAACCCCGCACTTCTGGCCTACACCCCAGCTCTTGTATGAATAAATAAATAAATCTTTTAAAAAAGGCAATGAAAGATAAAAATTGAGCCACCAGCTAGGAGGAAGTAATTACAAAAATGGTGTCTGATGAAGAACTTGTATTTAGAATAAAGAACTTTGGCAACTTAAAATATAACCCAATAAAAATGGGCATAAGAATGAACAGGTACTTCATCTAAGAAGACCTGCAGGATGGAAAGCAAGCATATGAAAGAATGTTCAGAAGGTTATTTGGGGGAAATTCAGATGAAAAGCACCAGGAGGGTCACCATTCACACCAACTGGAAGGGTTAAAATTAAAAACTGACTATCCCAAGTGTTGACAAAGATGCAGAGGAGAGGGAGCTCTCACATTGCTGGTGAGAATGAAAGAGTTTGGAGTTTCTTAAAACTTAACAGCAGTAGGGCCTCCCCGGTGGCGCAGCGGTTGAGCACTGGGTTGTGAAGCTGCCTGCAGCCTCTGCAGCGCCCGTTCAATCCCTGGCTGCTCCCCGGCCACCGGAGGAGGGTCCCACATGGCGTGCAGACCTCTCCTGCCGCCCGCTGCTCCCCTCAGCAGTGTACTTCAGCCCTTCTGCCTGTTCTGCTCCCCGCTCTGGCTCTGGTGAATTCTCTCACCCTCCTGCCCTTCTGACTGTACCCAGTGCTTGTATAAATAAATAAATAAATAAATAAATAAATAAATAAATAAATCTTTAAATAAAAAAACAAAACCTTAACAGCAGTAAAGAGAAATGCGCTATTAAGCTACAGAAAGAGGAAATGCAAATGTATGGAAAAAAACTACATACTGTCCATTATATCTCTATAAAACTTGAGGGGGGAGAAAAAAAAGCTACATACTATAGGATTGCAACTATATGACATTCTAGAAAAGGCAAAACTAGAGATCATAAATGATCCTAGTTACCAGGGGCCTGGAGGAGGAGGGTGTCGTGCCCGACGTTGACCAGTGCAGCCCCCAAGGACACAGACAGCCAATGCAAGAACATAAAGGAGTTTATTACTGGCTCGAGTCCAGGCTCATGACATGCACCGATGCAACGGCAGAGGTCTAGAGCCCCGAACAGAGGAAGCAGGGGTCTATTATAGGGTCACAAGCGGCGTGAATTTTGAAAGAAGCTGGCAATTACTCATTGCCTACCTCAAAGGCATTTTGGCGCACACGGTTATAGTTTCAAACTGATTGGACGGTTAGTGATGCTGTCCCATTTATGGACAGGACTGCCCTCACTGGTGGCTGGGGTGGTCTGCTTTTTCGTCACCAAGTGGAGTGAGGGGTGTGACTATTGAAACTATCTCCGGAATGCGGCTGTACAAGGACTAACATATCAAGGTGGAGGATATACAAAATGGCGAAACCTTGGCTAAGCTCGGTTCCAAAGAGGGTGGCACAGGACATTTTTAGGGCAGTGAAGTGGAAAGGTCCTTGCAGGAGGCTGGAATGCAAAAACCCACCAGGTAGCCCACCTGGGAACAGGAATGCGGAAGCCTGCCTAGAGGATTCAGATAATGAACCTTCCGCCTCCCTACAAATCTTTTCTCAGACAAAGAAACTCCCCCTGCCCTACAAACTTTTTCCCCCGCCCTACGAATCCAGTCTCCCACCTGACCTCTCCTCACCCTATAAAAACCTGCATCCCCCTGACAACGTGCGCAGCTTCACTGACACCCATCTTGGGTCCCTGAGGTCCGCCTGGGGCGCAATAAATTTTCCCTGCCTTTGAGAAATTTAGCCTGGCTCACCTTTTCATTACCTCGCTGAAACTTTCAGAAACTATTCTGTAGGATACTGATGATAATAATATATAAGTATCAGTCCATCCATTGTAACAAACCACACTAAAGCAAGATCATAACAACAGAAGAAACTTAGAACAGGGAGCTCATAGTAACCCTCTGTACTTTCTAAGCAATTGTTCTATAAACCTCAAACTGATCCAAAAAGTAAAATCTCTTTTAAAAGAAGAAAAGAGAAAAAGAGGGACTCCCTGGTGGCGCAAGGTGTTAAGCACAGCACTGTGAAGCTATCTCCAGCCTCTGCAGCATGAGTTCAATCCCCAGCAGTCCAGGGAGCTGGCCACATGGTGCAGCAGACCTCCTGCTGCTCCCTCAGCAGGGTATTTCAGTCAGTCTGCCTGTTCTGTTCCCCACTCTGTCTCTGATGAATCTTCTGATCCCCCTCCACCACTGGCCTGTACCCCAGTTCTTGTATACGTAAATAAATAAATCTTAAACAAATGTTTATATCAAGTTTTATTGATTTGTCATTTGTTTGCCAAACTTTACATTTTGGGGAGAACAGCTTCACCCCTCAACATGTGCCCCTGCAACATTCACCCTCCACCAAAGCTCTAGGGCCAATATGCCTTTCCCTCTCCTCCTGACTTTTCAATCTCCTTACTTTTCCATTTTCTCTGTGCTTTGCCATTGGGTCTTCTCTGGTTATTTCTATTTCACACATGCGTGAAACCACCCAGTAATTGTCTTTCCCTTTCTGACATTTCACTTATCATCATCACCTCAGATCCATCCACATGGACCCAAAGTCGCTATTTCATCTTTTTTCATAGCTGAGTAATATTCCTTTGAGTATATATATACCACAATGTCTTTATCTAGTCATCTGATTGATTCTATGCCTTGGCTGTTATGAATTTACTGCTATGGAGGTAGGGCTGCATGAATCTTTTTTCTACTGTTTTCATATTCTTTGGATAAAAGAATTTTTGGTAGTGGCATGAGGCAATAGAAGTTAACCCAATTGGGGACTCCCTAGTGGCGCAAGGGGTTAAGATACAACCTATAAGGTTATCCGTAGCCACTGCAGCACAAGTTCGATCCCTGGCTAGGGAGTCCTCAATTGGTGACACATGGCGCAGCAGACCTCTCCTGTCTCGCTCACTGCTCCCCTCAACAGTGTATTTCTCTTAGTCTGCCTTTTCTGTTCCCCTCTGTCTCTCTGGTGAATCCTTTCACCCCCCACACTTCTGGCCTATACCCCTGTTCTTGTATACATAAATAAAATAAATCTTTTTTTAAAAAAAGTTAACCAAATTGACTGTGGTAATCATTTCACAACACTTGGCACCCCTTCTTTTACTTCACTTCACTTTCTTTTTTTTTTTAAAGATTGATTGATTGATTGATTGATTTATACAAACACTGGGTACAGTCAGAAGTGCGGATGGGTGAGAGAATTCACCAGAGCCAGAGCGGGGAGCAGAGCAGGCAGAAGGACCGAGGTACACTGCTAAGGGGAGCAGCGGGCGGCAGGAGAGGTCTGCGCGCCATGTGGGACCCTCCTCCGGTGGCTGGGGAGCAGCAGGGGATCGAACCGGCGCTGCAGAGGCTATGGGCAGCTTCTCAACCCAGTGCTCAACCGCTGCGCCACCGGGGAGGCCCTCACTTCACTTTCTTGGGCCTCGAAGATAATGTGTTTTTTTTTTTTTTTTTTTAAAGATTTATTTATTTATTTATACAAGCACTGGGTACAGTCAGAAGTGCGGGAGGGTGAGAGAATTCACCAGAGCCAGAGCGGAGAACAGAACAGGCAGACTGACCAAGTACACTGCTGAGGGGAGCAGCGGGCGGCAGGAGAGTTCTGCGCACCATGTGGGACCCTCCTCCAGTGGCCGGGGAGCAGCCGGGGATCGAACTGGCGCCGCGGGCAGCTTCGCAACCCAGCGCTCAACTGCTGCGCCACCGGGGAGGCCCAACGAAGATAATGTGTTTTTACGAGAACATCCACCAGGAAAAAGATTATGACTCACTGAAGGCTCTAACCATGGTTGCAATTATCATATGCAATTTTTGCAATTACATATTTTTATGAAGGTATGTACATTTAATGAAGATATATAAGTAGACAGAATACTATTGCACTTAGTAGAATTCGGTGCAATATAAACTTAACTTTTATATGTGCCAGGAAGCCAAAAAATTCCTGTGACTCACTCTTTTGCAACACTGGCTGTCATGTGGCAGTCTGGAACAGAGGCTGTAATATCACTGAGGGGTGTGTGTAGATCTGTGACAAGTCATTACGCAGGGCACCTTAAATTTATATAGAGCTGTATGTCAACTATATCATCATAAAACTGAAAAAAAAATCTAACAAGGGCTTTTTTTGGGGGGGTAGAAGAGAGGGGCTGGAAAAACTGAATTTCATATGAAAAACTAAATAAGCAAGAATAGCCATGAGCTTTTTGAAAAGAAAAAACTGTGGGACCATGTGGATGGATCTGGAGGTGATAATGATAAATGAACAAAGAGCGGAGACTAACTCTAGCAGATATTAAAACCCAGCTCCATAGCAATTAAAGAGGGTACTGACACAGAGATCACTGGGAGTTAGGAAAATCTAGTAACATACAAATGCATATAGGAATTTAGTATATAATAAAAGTTGCATTTCAGATCTGTTGTAAAAAGATGAATTTTCCAAATAGGCACTAGGAAAATGGAAGGGAATTGGGTGTGTAATAAATTCCAGATGAACTCAAGATTTCACTCAAGTGTGAAAAAAAAAACAAAAATACAGCCAGATCTTGTTAGTCATGTCAGTGTGGAAAAGGCCCTTCTAACTATGACACAAAAACCCAGAACAATTTATTTTATTTCATTAAGAAAATGCAAGTAAATGATCAAGTAAAGAAAATGCATATGGTTGACATTGCTGAGGGCTACTGTCTTTCATTTATAGAAAAAGCTCTAAAATGTCCATCAGATACCAAAACCCATGGAGAGATGGGCAAAAAGACAAGAAAGTTCATTAGAGAAGACAAACAGCTTTTGAGCCTCTGAAACAGTACTTGAGCGTCCCCAAAAGAAAACATATTAGAGCTTCACAAAGAGACCATTTTTCCACTTGGCTGTTCAGCAAAGATCAACAACCTGGCACTCACTGGTTGGCGAGTGATCTGGAAAACATGCATTGTTGGGGGTGGGGCAGAGCAGTGGGGGCATAGCTTCTATCCAAGCACTTTTGGCAAAAAATCATCAAAATGGGAGGAGACACAGCTGGCTGTCTCCTCCAGTGGCTCACTGTCCTCCCCGCCCACTGTGGTTCGCCTTAAGGCAAAACTGACCTCGGCGGTGACCGAAGCAGCATATTTCTTCAGACACTTAAAATTGTGGTAGGTAAAGGTAACTTTATGGCCACCCATTCTAAGATCAAGATAGCAACTACCCAAGAGAGTGTCCAGAAAGTACCTCGGTCTGGGCCTGGGAATGTCGGTGTCTTCAAATGAACTTTTCCTCAGATTGTTCAGTACCCACCTGATGGTGTGTGATGGTGGTTTTCCAATTCACGTCACTTGGAAACTGAGTGGATAACCCAAGCAGCATGTGACTGGAAGTGGGTATAATCTGGATTCTCCTGCATTTTGCTACCTCAAAGCTGAAAAACTCAGTGTTCACCCCAGTGGCTGCCATGGATGGGTTTGAGGAGACCATGGCGACTCAAGTGTGGCCATGTGTAGTGGGGTGACCACAGCAGGCATTTCTTTCCAGGAACTGAATCCACAAATCAAGTGGACAATGATAGTGAAAACAGGAAGTGCATAAAATGGTGGTTGAAGATGCCCACGAAGCCATCAAGCTAAAAGGATACATCAGCTGGACTGTTGGAGTCAGTGTGGCTGACCTCACTGAATCCATGTTCAAAAATCTATCCAGAGTTCATCTGGTAGCAATGGTGAAGGGGTGTATGGCATTGACAATGAAGTCTTCTGTGTGTCCCGAATGCTTGAGGATTAACCAGTGTTACCAACCAAAGGCTGAAGGACGATGAGGTTGCTTAACTCAGAAAAGTGCTGATTCCTCTGGGACATCTGCAAGGATCTAAAAGACCTGAGACTGTCCTCGGTTGTACACATTTCAAAACTGCACTGTGACTAACCACGAGCCTGTAGTTTTCATCCAGTCGGTTTTTATCTTCCTGTGTAAATTTAGATTCACAGAGTCGAACCCCACACTCGGTTTAACACTTTTTTTTTTTTAAGATTTATTTATTTATCTATGCATACAAGAGCTGGGGTGCCAGAGATGCAGGAGAGTGAGAGGATCCACCAGAGACAGAATGGGGAACAAAACAGGCAGACTGACCGAAATACACTGCTGAGGGGAGTAGCGGGCAAGACAGGAGAGGTCTGCCTCCCCATGTGGGCTTCTCCCTAGCCGGCCGGGGATCAAACTCATTTTGCAGAGGCTGCGGATTGCTTCATAGTGCAGTGCTTAATCCCTTGCACCACCAGGGAGGCCCAGTTTAACATTTCTAATTTCTAATATGAGCCCTTGAACAAATAAAAGTGACTACAGTAGTGAAAAAGTCATCAAAGTACAGTCTTAGTTGGCCTTTGGTTAAGGAATTCTAGGAATTCATTCATGTATCTTTTCTATTTGGGTAATCATGTTCTCACAAAGTCACTGACTATAGTACTGTTTGGAATAGTGAAAGTCTGGAAACCAATGGCAAACAATAAGAACTTGTTACTGTGCTACATCAATTAAGAGAAATACTATACAGCTGTCAAAAGGGGTGTTTGCGTAAGGAACTATCTTCAAAATATGTTAACAAACATACAACAAGGTCCATGAACTCTTCCATCTGATTTTTTGAAAAAGGGGGGTGAGATTTATGTGCATATTTGGTGTGGTGTCCTTCTGACACCACTTCTCACACCAAATGTTTTTTTTTCCCTCCCAGACACCAAAAACATGTTTTACATGGCAATTCTCAACTCTCCAGCACCAACTGTGTGACTACATTTAATTCTGACACTAAATTCCAAAGTTCATGCAGAATTCAGAGATTAAGGGCTTAGTCCCACAAGACTGTCCCCACTTCAGATACCAAAGGGGTGCCCAAGTGACTCTCACTTATGTCTGGATGACTATAAGTTTGGAGTTACCATGACCCCCACATCAAGTTTGATAATTCTCCAGAATTTTGGAAAGTGCTCTATTTACTGTGACCCATTTATTATAAAGGACATGACTCAACTGTCAAATAAAGAGAAGTGTAGGGCAAGGTGTGATGGGGCTTGAAGGGATGGGGGATGTGAAGCTTCCATGCCTTCTCCAGGGAAGCAACCTCCCAGCCTTGACTGACCCAGAAACTCTCAGAATCTCCAGCACCCCCCTTTCTGAGTTGGTGATGGTGCAGATTTGATAGTTCCCACCCTCTGGATGGATCTTTCCGGGGACTAGCTCTCAGGACCATCCTGAAGCTAATTGGGGATCCTACCCTGAGTCACATTAGCATAAACCTCAGTTTGATCAAAAGGGGCTCATTATAAATAATCAAACACCCTTATCACTCAGGAAATTCAAGGGTTTTAAGAGCTCAGTGCCAGAAACAACAACTAAATACATATATTTGTGTTGTATCATGTTTGGTTATATATGCTTATAGTGTTCTGGAAGGTCAAGCTATTACAATCATATGCTGTTTAGGACGGTTCAGACCACCAAGAACCACCTATGTGTAAGACAGAGGCCCTAGATCCAGCCCAGGTGCTCGGCGACACCGCCTGGGCTTGTGTAACTATATGCTCTACGGACGTGTCCACACAATACAAAGAAGCCTAACTCGGCATTCCTGTCACCTCTCTGTTCCTGTGGCCAACCTCTCTGACGTTAGCTGGTGCACAATGTACTTCTGTTGCTTCCAGAGAGAACAGATGGCTGGGAGTCAGGGGTAGGAAGCACCGAATCAAAATTCAAAACAGTACATGTGAATATATTATGTATCTAAAAGAAATTAAAATAAAAGTACTTTGTGGTTCTTGCCTTGGCTTCTAATGTCCTCCATCTCCCTTCGTCCCGGCTACATGGTGTCGATCTCATCGCCCATCGGTGAGACTTCAGAGGAGAAACTGAGGCTCAGGGCAAGTGGCCACAATCTGTGCTCAACAGGCACCTAAACTTGGCAGGCTCCTCTGCCCCCATCTCCCCACCTCTGCCCCGGGTCAAGGAGCCAGGCCAGGGCCTACGCACAGTCCTGCGGCACGAATTTATTGGAGGTTGTGGAGGTCAGAGGGGGTACAAGTTGCAGGTTTGGAGGAGGGGGCAGTGGGCAGCGCTGCCAGCCAGAGGCCGATAAGACTTGGGGCCACGGGCGTCCCAGCCAGCAGAGCGCCGGGCCAGCAGGCAAGCAGGCGGGCAGCTCCTCACCCTGCCAGCGTCAGTGCCTGGGGCGAGGTGGAGGCTTCGGGAGGACTGGGAGGGGAGGGCAGACGGAGGCTCAGAGGGGAAACTTCCAAGCTCACACAGCTAAGGAAGCAGAGCTGCGCTGGGCCAGGCCTGCCGGACCCCAGGCCCAACATCCCCCCGCCCCGTTCAGTAGATGGCACCCCTGCCTCCAGGTCCCAAGCCCACCTCCCAGCTCCTGTCTCTAACTCACTGTGCAGGGTGTAGACGCCTGGTTCCAGGTGCAGCTCAGGGGGCAGGACGAGGAGGAAGCCCCCACCCCAGGGATCTTCAGCCACTGGGAGGCACACTTGGGAGGGAGGGTGATGCCACTTGGGGTCTGGAGAAGGGCACTTGGATAAGACAGGCAAGCGGCTGTGGCAAGGGGACAAGCCACAGAGGGAGCAGTGGGGTGGAGAGAGGCTAGGGCCCCGGGGGAGGGGGACCCGGACCTGTGGGCAGCCCCTCTGAGCCCCGCCGTGGTGGGGGCGTCGCTCCCTGGTCCAGGCCCAGTGGGATGGCTCCTTGGCCATGACCTGGCAAGAGTAGAGTGGCTGGTAAGTGAGGGTGGGAGGTCCAGCCTTCCCTATCCCAGGATGCCCCTGGGCCTCACCTCCTCACAACTCTGCTGGCTCACCACGGCCCGGAAGCCCATCCGTGCCCACAGCTTGTCCCTCTGGTGCAGGAAGTCTGTCATCCGCTGCCGCCAATCCTTGCCCAGGGCCCATGGAAAAATCACACATTTGGGGTCTTCAAGGTCTTCCTCCATGTCGTTTGCAAGGTACCTGGCCACGGGGGGGGGGGGGGCAGGGGACAGAGGCCACAAGCATCTACCCTGGCTGTCGGGCAGCAGCCGCCGGGCCCCCACCACCCGCCCCACCACTTACAGTGCCAAGAACAGGTTGCTGAGGGTGTACTCGCTGAGCTCCAGGTGGGCGCGCCGGAAGTAGACCAGCACCATGGCGAGGAGATACTGCAGGGGCAGAACCAGAGAGGTTAGTCAGGCTGTGCAGGGGAGAGCCGTGCCAGGTCCGTTCACACCCAAGAAGCTCTGGTGGGGGTAGAAAAAACAGAGCAGAATGATTGGGGGGTGGCCTGCAAAGGGGGTGCGCCTTCCTCCAGATCAGAGGATACAGTGAATCGGCAGAGCTTGAGCACAGCTGATTCAATCTTCCTCCCTAGCGGACCCCTCACCTTATCAGAAATCTGGAAACAGGGATCTTTGGAGAGGAATTCCTGTAGGAAACTGTGTTCTGGGGATGGACAGGAGAAATGAGAGCTTGGTGTTACCACCCCCCAAGGTGAGTGGCATCGAACCTTCCGAAGGCCGGCACACAATATCCCCCCAAAACACACACACACACACACACACACACACCTGCCCAAATGGGATCGCCTGGGAAGCGACAGAGACCTCAGACTTGCATGGACCCCACCTTTCACATCTGTTTCACTCTCAGTCCCCACAGGCCAGTCCCCTAAGTGGACTCACCGAGAAGACCGAGGAACACCTGGAGCTCCCAGTGCCGCTGGGAATGGGGATACTCACTGCCCGCACCCAGACTCCAGGCCGCCAGCTTCACCGGGGGGGCCACCACGCGGACCGTGGCAGAGTCTGGAGTGTCACTCATCTCACATGGTGTGGAGGTGGGTAGGGTGGGGTGGGGCAAGATGACCTGCAGAGAGAGCAGCCCCACGACTTAGCACCCACCCCCAGGCGCCCACAAGTCAAAGGGGTTGGTGAGGCTCTTCTGATAGGGGACTTCCAGAAGGTGGAGGGATGGACGTGGAGACTTGGGGGTTCAGAATAGGTGGAAACTGGGGTGCATGTGGGATGGGGAGGCCAGAAAGGCAGAATTCCTGTAAGCTACAGCACCCGAACCCTCCTGGTACCCCAGGTCAGGCCAGAGGGCTGTAAGAACAGCAGCAACAGGCACCGGCGAGGGCTCCTAAGTCCCTGGAGCAGTGCTAAGGCGAGGCAGGCAGGCATGCCGGAAGGCCCGTTTCACAAACACCCAGGCTGGAGCAGCCGGCACCGCGGCCTGAGTCGTGGGGCCTGTCTGACCCCGAAGGCCAAAGTTTAACTACGCCTCTTGTCCCGCTACCCACAACTGCCCTATACCCGGGACCAGTGCTGCGGACTTGAAGGGACTGCCAACCCCTTACTTTACAGAGGGGAAACTGAGGCCGGGGAGAGGGACCTTCGTCAGCAGGCAAGTGCTGGAGTTTAGAGCAAAGCGAGTGGGGCTCTCTCAAACATTTCAAACTACAGAGAGAAAAAGATGCCCACCACCCCTCAGTCAACCTGGAGACCTGCACCTAAGCGCCCATCAACAGGCGCACCTTACCGAGCTCAGGGATCACCACAGCATGACTCCAGCCCCAGGTGAGGGTATTTATATAGTCCCGCTGGCCCCAGCCCACCCTGAGCCTCCACCAATCAGGCCCCTTCCGGGGCGAGGCCTTGGTCATCACCTATACCCACCTATACCCACCCATACGGACCAGCGACCCAGTCCCAGTCAGCCACCTGCCTCCCAGCTGCGGCTCCCCAAGGTAAGAGCCTCCCAGTGGCTCATCACCTACAAGAGGGGTGAAGGCAGGCCAGCTGGATCCCCGGGCCTGGAAGGTGGCAGAGGTCCCATCCCCCTCTTTGCAAATGCAGAGCCCAGGTGTGGACCCTAAAATGAGGCCTGGGCGGTGCTCGATGGGTCAGCCATGAAATCCACCGATTCTGCCTCGCAGAGGAAGGGCCGCAGGGTGTGTCTGTGTTTGCTTGAGATCCACGAATCCTGAAACCCGGGGGCTCCAGATGAGATTGTCCGGGTGGGAGACTTCCCCTTCCCTAGAGCCGTCGGGGGCCGGTGGAGCCTGGCCAGCGGCTCAAGGCGGGAGCAGCTACCTTTGCCTGGAACCACTGAGCTTCTGCCCCGCAGAACTTTGTGCCTTCACTGGCTCATTTACTCTCTACAGTCGGTGCCTGGGTCACCTCACGCCCCCCACCCCAACTGTGAGAGATAATAGCTTCCCCTTAAGCCCCACGTTTGTTCTAATTTTGTGGTACAGCTGCCCTCGTTCGTTTTGCATCCATGTGTCTTCTTTGTAGTGTCCAGGTCTCTTGCCCATTTGTTAATTGGACTATTTAGAGTTTAGAGAACTCAGAATACTTATTTTATTTTTTTGAGATGTATTTATTTATGCATACAAGAACTAGGGTATAGGCCAGAGGAGCGGGGGTGAGAGGATTCACCAGAGACAGAGCGGGGAGCAGAACAGGCAGATCTAGTGAAATCCACTGCTGAGGGGAGCAGCGGGGGAGCCAGGAGAGGTCTGCTGCACCGTGTGGGTAGCTCCTGGCTGAGGACAGCTTCACAGTGCTGTGATGAACCCCTTGCACCACCAGGGAGGCCCCATAATACTTATTTTAGATGCAAGCATGTGTTGGGTATGTGATTTGCAAATATTTTCTTCTAAATTCTGGCTCATCTTTTCCTCTCTGGACGCCGGGCTTCACAGGTCTCCACCTGGGGGAGACGGAGGAGACGAGCCCAGAGTGAGCAAGGCCAGGGAGTTGCCACAGAATGACGGTTCAGTAGGTGGAGGGCAGCCAAGCGTAAGGCCTACTTCGGGACCCCTTTCCTCTGCACATGCTCCCAGATTTGCTCCAAGATTTGCCTCCTCTAGCCCACTGGACTAAAATCCTTCCAGAGGCTCCTAAGGTCCTCCACCCTCACGCTCCTCCAAGTTCCTCTGCACCCCCTGGCTGCCCCTCGGACATCTCCATGTGTTTTCTCCATGTGGAGAAAACAACTCATCAGCTGCCCCTACAAGCCTGCCCCTTCCTCAGTTTCCCTATCTACTGGCCAATAGTTGCTTTAAAATAGTAACAATTAAAAAACTGGGGGTCTCCTTGGTGGCACAAGGGGTTAAGCTCAGGACTATGAAGCTATCTGCAGCTTCTGCAGCACAAGTTGGATCCCTGCCCAGCCAGGGAGCTACCCACATGGCGCAGCAGACCTCTCCTGTCTCCCCACTGCTCCCCTCAGCAGTGTATTTCAGTCAGTCTGCCTGTTCTGCTCCCCACTCTGTCTCTGGTGAATCCTCTCACCCCTGCACTTCTGGCCTGTACCCCAGTTCTTGTATGCATAAATAAATAAATCTTTAAAAAAACCTGGGAGCCATTGTTTTTAAGTAAACTCTTGATTGCAGCACAGCGGCCACAGAGAAGAATGCACAGATCAGAAACAAGTAGCTCATGAATTTTTAGAAGACACCCATGTAACCAGGGCCGGTCAGGGCCAGCACATACCTGTGGTCCCATCATGCCCCTTCCCAGCGCCCAGTTTCCCCCCTCCAGGGTTTACTGTTATTCTAGCTTCTACCATTATCAGTTAGTTTTGACTGTTTTAAAATTTCATGTAAATAGCAGCACACAGTAGTCTACGTTGGGGTGAGATTTCATCGTGCTGCCTCTTCACTCTCCTGGACGAGTATCTGGGTGTATTACTACCCTTTCCTCACCCCCAGCATCCATTTCCTCACTAAATCTTGTAGGTTCTAGGGCAAAAATATATCCATAATCCATACCCCCCTCTTCTGCCCACTGCCTCCTCCCTGGATAAAGGTGGCATGGTCCCCTACCTCGACTCCTCAACTTCCCCAGCTCTTGGCCCCCTGGAGAGCTGAAATAATCAATAAACTTGTTTACTTATAAATCAATTTTTCCTTATTTACCTTGTTTACAAAACATAATTTCAGGAGCACTGAGTCATACCTGGGGGTATGTGCACACTTTACCCACCAGGCCAGGGAGCTACCCACATTGGCACGGCAGACCTCGCCTGTCTCACCCTCTGCTCCCCTCAGCAGTGTGTTTCAGTAGCTCTGCCTGTTCTGCTCCCCACTCTGTCTCTGGGGAATCTTCTCACAAACACACCCCCACCTCTGGCCTGCACCCCAGCTCTTGTATGCATAAATAAAATGTTTAACAAACAAACAAAAAAGATGCGCTGAGGGACATCCTAGAAGACCACGGAGGGTGCATCCCCGTCGCCCCGTGTGGCCTCCCAAAACAAGTCAGAACAAGAATGGGAAATGAAACTGCCAAAGCCACTCCCTCGGCAAAACTCAAGGAGATAACGCCCTTGCATCAGCATCAGCATAACTGTAAATAAAAAGAAAACGCACCTGAAGCCAGTGCGCACCTCGCACCTCGCGCTCCGCGCACCTTTGGGGAGAACCTGCTGAGAGGAGGGCAGGGGCGGCGGGGCAGGTGGTCTTGCGGGGGACCCAGACATCCCCCACCCCGCCGAAGCTACGCCCTTCAGCGGTCAGGACACGCGGACAGCACCCCGGGGACCAGCGTTCAGGCCGCAGAGCCGTGTGTGCGACCTGGAGGGTCAGCCTTCCTCATCCCAGGGCACGCGAGGGAGGTCAGAATGAGCGAGGTGGTCCCGGGCAACTGAGTGATGAAGGGGAAGAAAACAAAAAAAACCAGTCTTCCAAGACAAAAGAGCAACAACCAAAAAATCAGAGGACACAAACTCCGCCAACCAGACAAAAATCCGTGCAAGTGTCCGGGCTTTGCTACGCTGACCTGAGCATGCTGTTAAACTAGGAATCTTGTACGACACCCCAATTCCACGAAAATGAACAAGAAGAAGCTACACGGAGCTAGTCTTTTATTTTTTTAATCGAAGAATAATATCCACACACATCAACTGAGGACCCCCCAAAAATCATGAACCCAAAGAAGCAAAATTTCCACAAATATCCATCCTATATTAGGTCACAAGGAAATCACCAGTGAGTTCAATCATATAGAAATATTATAAACAATATTCTCTGAATACATAAAATGAGAAATTATTATAGAGACCCAAAAAATGAAGTGAAAACAAATGAATACAAAATTTCTAAAAAGTAATGATAATGAAAATACCGCATAGCAGACTCTAGAGGAGACACTTAAAGCAATCATGGGAAGAAAATTCATAGCACAAAGCACTTCTATCAATAAAGGTAAAAGAACAAGAATCAGCGAATTCGATATGCAGCTCAAAGAAAATTAGAAGGACAAAGTAAAGGAAAAGAAAGCACAAGAAGGAAAGGAATAAAGATAAAAGCAGAAATTGGGGCCTCCCTGGTGGCGCAGCGGTTGAGCGCTGGGTTGCGAAGCTGCCGGTGACCTCTGCGGTGCCCGTTCGATTCCTGGCTGCTCCCTGGCCACTGGGGAGGGTCCCGCATGGCGCGCAGACCTCTCCTGCCGCCCGCTGCTCCCCTCAGCAGTGTACTTCGGTCCTTCTGCCTGCTCTGCTCCCTGCTCTGGCTCTGGTGAATTCTCTCACCCTCCCGTGCTTCTGACTGTACCCAGTGCATGTACAAACAAATAAATAAATAAATAAAACATGCCTCTATTAAAAAAAAAAAAAAAAAAGAGGTAGCCTGCTTTTTAAAAAAAAAAAGCAGAAATTGATGTAGAAAACAGAAATTCAACCTGAAATTTTGGGAAAATAAACAAACAGATAAATGACTAGCCAACTAGTTCAAGAAAAAAGGGAGCAAGCACAAATGTAATAAATAAGAAGTGACAAGAAGACATTAACCAGGGGAACCAGAGAGGTTTTAAACCTTAAAATCAATTTCTGGCAGAGAGGGGAGCTCAGTACACCCTGTCCCCAGCTAAACAAGCGTGCAGCTATAAAAAAATTATTTAAAAATCCTAAGGGGTTAAGCACCGCACCGTGAAGCAATCCGCAGCCTCTGCAGCACGAGAGCAACCCACATGGCGCAGCAGACCTCTCCTGTCTCCCCGCTGCTCCCCTCGGCAGTGGATTTGGTCATCTGCCTGTTCTGCTCCCTGCTCTGTCTCTAGTGAATCCTCTCTCTCTCTCTCTCTCTCTCTCTCACACACACACACACACACACACACACACACCCCGCCACCTCTGGCCTACACCCCAGCTCTTGTATGTATAAATAAATAAATAAATCTTAAAAAAAAAAAAGGGATGTTCCACATCACATGCAATTGGGGAAATGCAGATGTAAGCAATGAGATGCCACTGTACACCTGTGAGGAAGCCCGGGGTTTCCAGAACACTGACACCACCCAGTGCTCGGGAGGATGTGGAGCAACGGGACCTCCCAGCTGGCGCTAGTGGGAATGCAAAATGGTGCGGTGACTTTGGAAGACAGGTAGTCTCTTACCACTCCAGTCATACTCTGCCAAACAATCCAGCAACCACACCCCTTGTTATTTACCAAAGGTAAATAAAACATAAGTCCAGGAGAAAAACAAAAAACATAAGTCCATACAAAAACTTGCAGACAGATGTTTCTATCAGCTTTATTCATCATTTCCAAAAACAAAAAGCAACTAAGGTGTCCTTCAATAGGTGAATGGATTTTAAAAAATTGTGTTAATATCCATAAAATAGACTTTTATTTGGGGATGGATAGAAACAAGCTATTGTGACTGTTAATTTTATGTGTCACCTCAGCTGGGCCACAGTGACCAGACACACAGTAAACCATATAACTGGCTAGCATTCTTCCAATGTATCGCGTTCATGGAAGAATAGAAATCCAAGAAATTGCCCCAGATAGAGGAGACAAAGGAGAAAGAACAATTGTGGGATCCAGCCTCCAAGATAGCCTTGGAATGACGCTGTATGTGTTGCACAGTCCGACCCATGTACCAATAGGACACTCTGGAAGCGACAGTGTGATTTCTGATGCTAGGTCATAAAAGATTTCTCAACCTCAACCTTACTCTTTCTAGCGGTCAGCTGCCATGTCATGAGGTGCCTCCAGCAACACAAGAGACCTGCATGGTGAGGAAGGGAGGTCCCACTGCTCTGTGAGTGAGCCGTCTTGAAGGCCGACCCCCTGTCCCAGGTAAACCTTCAGAAGAACTGAAACTGTAATCCTGGTGGACATCATGACCATCACAAATGCAACCTCTTCAGACACTGAGCAAGAATCATCCAGCCAAGCAGCTCCCAAATTCCTGACTCACGGAAATTACGACATAATAAATGTTTACTTTTTTAAGTTGCTAAATTTTAGGGTAATTATTACACAACAATGAATAATCTAGTAATTACAGGCAATTTGGAAACTTGGATTGGATCCTGGACCAGGAAAAGAATATTTTTAAAATCAGTTTTATTTTATTTTTAAAAGATTTATTTATTTATGCATACAAGATTGGGGGTGTAGGCCAGAGGTGCGGGGGTGAGAGGATTCACCAAAGACAGAGAGGGGAACAGAAGAGGCAGAGTGACTGAAATCCACTGCTGAGGGGAGCAGCTGGGAGACAGGAGAGGTCTGCTGCGCCATGTGGGTCAGCTGCCTGGTCTGGGATCCAACACACCAGCAGTGAATGGTGACAGCTTGATTGTGCTAAGACTTTAATCCCTGTGCCACCAGGGAGGCCCCTGTTGGACTTATTCTCAGAAGGGTAGAGACAGAAAATTAATTTCTCTAATTCATTCCTTTTCACAGGTTAGAGGGAAAAACTGCACCATCTCAATGAATGAAGAGAGTGCATCTTGCCAGTGAAACAGACCCCACGGAGCAACTGTGGCAGCGGGGAGTGCGTGGAGAGCACCCAGAGAGGGGGTGCTGGGCAGAGAGTCTGGGTCCATAGTGGAGATGGAACCTGGATACCGGGAGCTTTATGTGGAGTGTAGTTTTGCACTGAAAAAGCAAAGGCTTTCAGTTTCATTAGAACATTTCGGTAAGAATATTTATAATAAAATGACCATTTGGGTTTATACAAGAAAAATCAAAGGAAGGAAATGTGCTTAAAAATAATAAACACTGGGGGGCTCCCTGGTGGTACAGGGGTTAAAGTCTCAGCACTATGAAGCTATCTGCAGCCACTGCAGCAGGAGTTAGATCCATGGCCAGGGAGCAGCAGACCTCTCCTGTCTCCCCGCTGCTCCCCTTAGCAGTGCATTTCAGTAGATCCACCTGTTCTGCTCCCCACTCTGTCTTTGGTGAATCCTCTCACCACTCCCCCACCACACACACACCCCTCTGGCCTATACTCCAGCTCTTGTATGCATAAATAAATAAAATAAATCTTTAAATAAAAATAAAACAAAAGCAGTTACTAGAAAAAAGGACGTTTTGTAATAATAAAAGGATCTGCCTCAGTTTCTACAACCCTGACTTCCTGGGGATGGTCTCCACAGAACCCCAAGGGCCCCAGGGGACGGCAGGGCCACAGGACAGGATACCCACTGGTCCGATAAGCAGAGGGGAGCCTCCAGTTGCTGCTCTCCCTACCAACGACACCTGATGAATTAGTAGTCTGTTTTGTAAAAATTACAGCAGAACTTTGTGATTTAAATGAAAAAAAAAATTATCTCACACTGCAGCGGGTTGGGATTTCAGGAGCAACTTAGGGGGAGGTTCTGACTCAAATCTCTCAGGATGTTTTTGTCAAGAGGTTGCCCAGAGCTGCAGTCACCTGAGGGCCTGGCTGGGGCTGGAACCCCTCCCCGAGGGGCTGACTCACACTGCCCGGAGAAAGTGCTATGTCCTGGGACTGGAGGGAGTCAAGTTCAAGCTGTGAGGTCACGGCAGGAGAACAGTACCTTCTGTCTCTCCGGGTCCATCTGATACCGAACTCAGTTTCCCTGAGCCAATAAAAGCAAACAGAGTGTGAGGAGAAGGAAAGTAGGTTAATTTGCCGACCAACTGAGGGGGGCAGCAGACTCCTGTCTGAAAGCCCGCTGTCCTCTTTGGCAGGATGCAGGGGTGTTTATTCGAAGGAGTAAAACAAAAGTGAGATGGCCAAGGGTCAGCAGGTCCTTTTGATGCAGGTATACGGAGATTCCGGGTGGGCGCCAGCTTGCTTTGTTAACACCTGATGCTTAACTGCTACGAAGTTAACCTCCTTACTTTCCTCCCGGGGATGTCTTCCTTTTCCTTAGAATGCAAGAAGACACACTTGTTAAATGCAGCAGGTAGGAATGCTTATCTGATGGGGCAGGAAGGGAGACTTGCCCTGTTTCCCTGAATCACATCAGGTTCCTATGGCTGCTCCGCCCAGCATTTTCTCAACTTTTCCTTGAGGTAAGTCAACTCAAGTCATAATACCTCGTCGCTTAATTCTTTCACTCAGCAACTGTCTTCCTGTTCTGGTTGACAGACGTTACCATTCTGTGCATCTTCTCTCTTCTGGTCTCCACACAAAGTGGAGAATGCAAATCTGTTCCCAGTTCTGCTTTCAGTGACTCCTGGTGGACTCCACAGCATGCAAACTTGCCTCCAAGATAGTGGCTTGAAGTATATTTACAACGTGGTGTCATTGTGACCACTGTCTATTCCAGAACGGTTCATCACCCCCAGACGAAACCTGGTAGCCATTCCCAACCCACCCCACACCCCTCCCCCGGCCCTGGCAGCCACTAACTACTTTCTGTGTGGATTGGACTATTGCGGATATTTCACATAAATAGAATGATAGAATGTGGTTTGTGCCTGACTTTCTTTCTTTCTTTTAATTTTTTGGAGAGCAGGTGGATTTAGTGAGATTCACTGCTAAGGGAAGCAGCAGGGCGAGACAGGAGCGGTCTGCTGCTGCTGTGTCTGGCCTCTTTCACTCAGCCTCAGGGTGTCAAGGCTGCTCAGTGTTGTGGTGTGAATCCGTACGTACTTTATGCCAACGGATAGCTAAACAGTACTCCACCACGTGGGTACAGATTTTATATTGTTTATCTGTTCAGTGGACTAAAAAATGAGGCAACAGCCCCAAAATGGAGTCACTGAAGCTAAGCCCCAGGCTTGACTATATTTCAGGTCACCCAGAAAAGGACTCATTCATCAGCCCACCAGGAATGGACTGACGCACACTAGTAAGGTCGTCTGCTGGATAGGCCCCTAGTTTCCCCTAAATGAAAGTGACGTTGCCCTCACCATCTGCTTTTTTGCCCTGTCTGACTTCCTTGTTCCTGTTCCTTGTGCTGTGAGTCTCTCACTTTGCGCAGCAACTCAGCGCTCCTGCTGGATTGTGTGCTGCCTCACTGGAATCCATTTTTGCTCAAGTAAACTATTCTCAAGTCACTCAGGAGGCTGAGAGAACAGACACCATCGCTCGCAGGAGGCTTGTAAGAGCCTGCTCACTGGCCTCCTGCTCCCACACTGTGCTACAGTGTCTTCCCGCACAGGGGCAGGAGAGGTCCGGGGAGAGCTAGGAAGAGCCCATTACAGGATACACCTCTGCACTCTGCACCCTCCAGGGCCTCCTCGTGAGAGTACCTGAACCACCATCCCTGGCCTGTAGTGACCAACACCACCTGGCCCTGACTCCCTTTCCTGTGACTCCCCCTGCTGCTATTCGCATTGTAGTCACCTCACCTCCTCCAACACACCAGGACCAGTCCATCCTTACCTGCCTCGACTCTACCCAGACATCCACTCGGCGCACACCCTAGCTTCCCTGTAGTCTGTGTGAATGTCACCTTCCCACTGATTCTGCAACTTGTTTCTCATCCCATCATGCTCCTGACCTCCTTTCATTCTGCTCTATTTTTCCCGTACAGCACTTACTACCTTCCACTGTGTCAGCTAATTCACTGTGTGATGATATTGTGCATTGTCCATTATATCTATCGGGGAGAAACATCACAAAAACAGAGCTTTTTGTTTTTTTCACTGGCATCCCAAGTTCCTAGGATAGGTGACACCCAGTACATACTTTTAGGCACCTGAATAAATGAATTCATTACTAGTTTGGATGCGGGGCCATGTGAGTGTGATGCACAGGTTTCTGGAGCTGGTGTGGGGTAGAGGACTAGGGACGATGAATTGTTCTAAAGCAGGAGAAATCCAGCTAAAGACAAGCAAATGGGTTGATGTATTGAATCCACTGAAGCAGAGTGGCTTATGCAGGAAACATGAACAGAACGAGCCAGTATGAGCACCGACATTGAAATAAAAGGATGGGCAGATTCTGACACAGATGTGTAGGCAGAGAGAACAACAGCCTAGGAAGGTGATTTTAAGGAGGGTAGAGAGGTTGGGTCAGGGAAGAACTGAAAGCTGACCATTGCATGTAGTCACAGACGAGAGCAGGGGACACCTGAGTGACAATTCAGGTCAACGGGCGGAGGCCAACAGCAGGGGAATTTAGTCAGACAGATCTAAAGTCATTTCCAGGATAGGTCTTGTTAAATCTCTGAACCTCAACTGTTCCACTCTGCAATATGAGGAGAGCACCACCCACCTCACAGACGTTAGTGATTGAAGGTTAAATTGATAGGGCGTGGGGGGGGGTGGTAAGCCAATATGCATGGTATATCAACAACATCAACACATGTTATTGATGACCTGTCTGCTCTGAGTTAATTTCCAGACAATTAGACACGACTGGAGGAGTGTGAGGAGCCAGTGCTGGACCAGCCTCAGCGTGCTGGGAAGAGCGTGAGACAGGGGTCCAAGAGAGCAGAGCCACAGGGAGTTCTGGGGGCTGCATGTCACAAGCTCTTGGCAGCTGCTTACTGCTGAACTGTCTTTGTTCAACTCAATATAAAAAGCCACCTGGAAGTGAAATGTTAAGGCAGTTTCTTTGGGGCATTAACCCCCAGTCTTCCAGATTGCCCACCTGTCTGATTAAAGGGCACCTTAAAGATTCAATTCCTATCTCTATTGGCATTTGGTGGTGACAGGCGGACTGACTTCCAGTCTTCGGGTTAGAAAATAAGATGATGGGGCCTCCCCGGTGGCGCAGCGGTTGGGCGCTGGGTTGTGAAGCTGCCCGCAGCCTCTGCGGCGCCGGTTCGATCCCCGGCTGCTCCACCAGAGGAGGGCACATGGCCAGACCCCTCCTGCCGCCCGCTGCTCCCCTCAGCAGTGTCCTTCGGTCCTTCTGCCTGCTCTGCTCCCCGCTCTGGCTCCGGTGAATTCTCTCGCCCTCCCGCGCTTCTGACTGTACCCAGTGCTTGTATAAATAAATAAATCTTAAAAAAAAAAAAAACACAAACGTTACATTAAATTTAAAAAATTAAAAAATTTTAAAAAATAAAAAGAAAATAAGATGATGGAGGAAAATGCGAGATAAAAAAGGGGTGCATTAGCTCCGTTCTGTCAATGCATGGACTGGGTTGCTGCGAAGGGGACAAAATGAAGTCCAGGCATCTAAGACCAGTGGGAGCTGTGGCTGTGGCCCAGGACTGCACAATATGGGGACAGCAGAGCCGCAGGCAGGGAAGGGTGCAGCGCATGCAGCGTGGAAGGCAATCCCTTTGCACAGAACATTCCCACCTCAAGTTTAGCTGGAATTAAAGATCTGGGTGCTCTCGGGTCCCTGGCACACGTGGCCGCCCCGCCACCTCGGGGCGCAGCAAACGGTCCCCCGGAGCTGACACCGACCACCCGCCCGGGACGGCGCCTTCCCCGCTCCGCCCGCTGGGGGCGGCCTGAGCCCCGGGCGACGCCGCCGCCCGCCCCTAGCAACCGGTCGCAGCGCTGCTCTTCCGATAGGCCGGCAAATTTCCCTTCTTTTTCTTATTGGTCCGCGTAACTCTACCTCCGCCAATCAGGAAGAGCCACGGGGACCCAACTCACTCCCACACAATTTGGGGGTGATCACGGAGGAGACAAAATTTTCTTTTCTGAATCCATTTCTCCCGGGAAGCAGCTTGTTTGTGAAACTGCTGCGACTCTCCCTGCCGCGAGGCCCTGCGACGTCTCGCTCCCCTTCGGGCCGCCATGCCCGTCTCCGGCGCGCCCCCCTCCTAGTGGTACGGCCCGCGCCGGCCCCACCTTCCAGCCACTGAGCGACGCCGCGGCCGCGCCGGTCGGGCTCACGCCGTGGGGGCGGCGATACCATCGCGCCGCATCGGGAGGGGGTGGCGGGCGTCCCCTCCCCGCCGGCGCTTGCGCGGCGCGCCCCTCGGGAGCCGCGGGCCCGCGCCACGGGCGCCCCCCGGGCAGGGCAGGGCCCGCGGCTCCCCGCGGAGGGCGCCGGCGGCCCCGGGGACGCCGACTTGGTACGGCCCGCGCCGCTCCCCGCGCCGCCGGAAGTGAGGTGTCGGCCCCCGAGTTCCGGTCGCAGGGGGTGGGGAGTGTTGTTAACCGGGGCCGCCTCCGCAGTCGCGGGGATCGAGCGGGCTCGCGGCGCGGGGCTCCGGTGAGTGGGCCGGGGTCGGGCCGGGGTGCGGGCGGCGCGGGGCCCGGGACCTCGCCCCCGAGGCCTCGGCGCGCCCCGCCGCCCCGCCGCCTGTCAGCGCCGGGGACCTCGGGGCCGGCGCGCCCGCTGTCCCGGGACCGGGTCCCGCCCGGGCGCCCCGGATGCGCGGCCCGGGCGAGCGGTGCCGCCCCGGCCCGCCACTGCTCCCTGCCGGCCGGCCGTTTCCCGGCGCCCCAAGTTGACACGGCTCCGGGGGGTGGGGGCGCCGGGGTTCCAGGCTGACGTGCCCCCTCGCGCCCGCGGGCCGCGTGCAGGCTGCCCACCGGGCAGAGCCCCCGGCGCCCCGCCGGCCCGGCCGGCGCCCCCAGCGCCCGGGCTGCTCCCCGCCCCGCGGGCCTCGCGCTCCAGCTGCGGGCGTTGTGCGGCGGCCTCCCGCCCGGGCCTTTCGCCTTAGGGGCAGCGGTGGCGGCTCCCGCGCCGGCCTGCCCTTTCTCTCGCCTCCCTCGGGGCGGCCGCTTGGCAGCCGCCGTGGAAAGAGCCCGAGACTTGCAGCCGGGCGGACCCGGGCCCCGGGCCTGGCGTCGGCGCCGCGCCTGACCCCTGCGCGCCGCCCCGGCTTAGGTGTGAGGCCGGCAGCATCTGCTCGTGCTGCGGGTGGGCGAGGGGCCGGCGGGGGCACGGTTTCCCGCCGCTGCCTGTTGACACGGCCGCTCCGGCGCCGTCCCGGCTGTCCCAGCTGGCACGGCTGCCCCGCCGTGCCACCCAGCGCGCGCTCGCCCCTCTCCCGTGCAGGTGTCCAGGCCAGGGCAATGTTCCGCACCGCCGTGATGATGGCGGCCAGCATGGCGCTGACCGGGGCCGTGGTGGCCCATGCCTACTACCTCAAGCACCAGTTCTACCCCACTGTGGTGTACCTGACCAAGTCCAGCCCCAGCATGGCCGTGAGTTCGGGGAGGAAGGAGCTCCCTGGGAGGGAGGGAGGAGTAGGGGTGGGGCTTCACAGCCCAGGTAAGTAGAGGTGAAGCCGCGGGCTTCCTCGCTGTAAGTGCGTTGTCAGGAGGTTGTGGGGAGGCCCTTGAATGAAGAGTCCAAGGCAGAGCAAGCCCCACACCTGTGCCTCCCCTCCCTTCTCCCCAGGTCCTGTACATCCAGGCCTTCGTCTTTGTCTTCCTCTTGGGCAAGGTGATGGGCAAGGTGTTCTTTGGACAGCTGAGGGCAGCAGAGATGGAGGTAAGATGGTTGCTGCCCCAAGGATGAGGGCCAGGGTGCTGGACAAGCAGAATGTCTACATCATCCTATGTCTGACCCCCAGCACCTTCTGGAACGTTCCTGGTATGCTGTCACTGAGACCTGTCTGGCTTTCACTGTCTTTCGGGATGACTTCAGCCCCCGCTTTGTGGCACTCTTCACTCTCCTCCTCTTCCTCAAGTGTTTTCACTGGCTGGCTGAGGACCGCGTAGACTTTGTGAGTTGGGTTGCGGGTTCTCTAGAGCAGACGGAAGCCAGGGAGTGACTGGCAGGCCGGCTCGTGGACCGGGGAGGGTTGGGGAGAGCCCCAGCCTTCCTGACGGGCCCCTCTCTGTTCTGCCTCAGATGGAACGCAGCCCCAACATCTCCTGGCTCTTTCACTGCCGCATCGTCTGTGAGTGGGATTCCTGGGGGGAGAGGAGGGTGTTGGAGGGAGAAGAGACCCCCCCGGGACTGGAACACGAGCAGTCACTCCCCACGCACGGCAGCCCCCGCGGCCCACAGCTGTACAGGAAAGATAATTTAGGAAGTTCATTTGCATCGTCTCTGCTGTTCCACCCCAGGGCTTCTCAACTGTCCGGGCCCTGAGCTCTGGTCCCTCACCTGCGTGGGCAGAAGTGGGGTTCCCACGGGGCCGGCGTCAGTGAAGTGTGCCCACCCAACTAGATGGCTGGGGCCACGCAGGGCTTGAGGGTGGGAGCTGTCTTAGAGCAAGCAGGAAGTGGTTGTCAGGCCCTGGGCTGACCCCTCTAACCCCCCACTTGGGGGGGTCCCCACAGCCCTGATGTGCCTCCTGGGTATCCTGGACTTCCTCTTCGTCAGCCATGCCTATCACAGTATCCTGACCCGTGGGGCCTCTGTGCAGCTGGTGTTTGGCTTTGAGGTAAAATTGGCTTGGGAGGTCGGGAGGCCTGGCCTGAGGTCGCATCGCATGAACCCAGTCAACCCGTGTAGAGCACCTGCTCTCGGGCCAGCCCGTGTGGGCCCCTAAGGCGCAGCGGTCAGCCGGGCCCAGCCCTGCCCTTTACGTGCTGATTCCAAGGAGGGTGGGGGCAGCACCAAAAGGAGGCCTCTGACCTGGTGCTCAGGGAAGGCGCCCCAGAAGTCAATGCCAGGGGAACTGGCTGTGGAGCGACAGGAGGACAGCTGGGAGGTGTGCCCAGGGGCTGGGAGTGTGTTCAGTGACCACAGCCAGTGCAGGCACCCTGTGCAGGCACCCGACCTGCATCTCTTAATCTGCAAAACCACCTGGCTGTAAAAGGGCAGCTGGTGGTTGTTTTGCCCACCAGCAGCCTCAGCTTGGCGAGGTCTAGTGAGTGGTGAGAAGTGCCCCCAGCTAGTGAGTGGAGGAGCTGGGGGAGCAGGAGCAGAGCCGTGGGCATGAGGTGGGGCTGGTGCTGATGTCCCCCCGCACCCCCCAGTACGCCATCCTGATGACGATGGTGCTCACCATCTTCATCAAGTACGTGCTGCACTCCGTGGACCTCCAGAGCGACAACCCCTGGGACAACAAGGCCGTGTACATGCTCTACACCGAGCTGTTCACAGGTGAGGGCAGCCTGGTCGAGGGCCCGGACCGGGGTCCCCCGCCTGCCTCCCAGAGTCCATCACCACCGCTCTCTGCACCCCGCCAGGCTTCATCAAGGTCCTGCTGTACATGGCCTTCATGACCATCATGATCAAGGTGCACACGTTCCCGCTTTTCGCCATCCGGCCCATGTACCTGGCCATGAGGTGAGCCCCCCCCCCCCGCCCCCCCCCCCCACTCCCGCTCCCTTTCCTCTGCCACGCTCACCCTAAGGGTCCTTCCAGGCAGTTCAAGAAAGCAGTGACAGATGCCATCATGTCTCGCCGCGCCATTCGCAACATGAACACACTGTAAGTGGGCCTGTCCTGGCCGCTCCCCCAGCTCTGCCCTCGGTGCCCCAGTCTCCCGCCGTGGTCTTGACACGGCCTGGCCTGGCCTGCCCAGGTACCCAGATGCCACCCCGGAGGAGCTGCAGGCCGTGGACAACGTCTGCATCATCTGCCGAGAAGAGATGGTGACCGGCGCCAAGAGACTGCCCTGCAGCCACATTTTCCACACCAGGTGGGCCTGGGGTGGCCCGGGGACAGGCTCCGGCCGGCAGGCTCCCCACCCCCCGGGGCACTGGCTGACCAGTGCCTGGTCTTGACCCCCAGCTGCCTGCGCTCCTGGTTCCAGCGGCAGCAGACCTGTCCAACCTGCCGCATGGATGTCCTGCGGGCCTCGCTACCCGCGCAGTCCCACCGCCCCCCGAGCCTGCGGACCAGGGGCCACCGCCTGCCCCCCACCCACCACCGCTCCTGCCGCAGCCCCCCAACTGTGAGTGCTCCCCCCACTCGTGTGGCCATGCAGCGTGCTGTTGAGTGCTTGCCCTCAGCTGGGTGTGGGAAATCCCGAGGGCAGTCAGAGCCTGGGGGGCGCGGGCGCTCGGGAAGTGGCACAGCTGATTCCAGTCTGCTGAGCTCCGAGGCCTGGGAGTGCACGGATGGCGCCCAGCAGCCGGGCCCTGCCTACCATTTGGGTCTGTCTCTGGACCTTTACTCACCACCGCATCTTCTCTCTGCAGTTCCCCAGGGCCTCCTGCCCCCCTTTCCTCCAGGCATGTTCCCACTGTGGCCCCCCATGGGCCCATTTCCACCTGTCCCGCCACCCCCCAGCTCAGGAGAGGCTGCAGCCCCTTCGTCCACCACTGCAGGTGAGCCCATGGGCATGGTGGTAGCGGGAACTGGGGGCTGGAAGCAGAGCCCCACAGCCCTCACTGACCTTGTCCTGTTCTCCCCAGCACTGTCCCGGCCCAGCGGAGCAGCCACTAGCACAGCTGGCACCTCCACCCAGGCACCTGGCTCTGCCCCCGAGGCAGGCCCCACCACAGGCTTCCCCTTCCCTCCTCCCTGGATGGGCATGCCACTGCCTCCCCCCTTTGGTAAGCTGGGCCAACCAGGGTGGTGCTGGCAGCTTGGGGTGTCAGGGCCGGGAGCCCTGGCTGAGCCTCTGCCTTTCTCCAGCCTTCCCCCCAATGCCTGTACCCCCCGCCGGCTTTGCTGGCCTGACCCCTGAGGAGCTGCGTGCGCTAGAGGGCCATGAGCGGCAGCACCTAGAGGCCCGGCTGCAGAGCCTGCGCAACATCCACACGCTGCTGGACGCCGCCATGCTGCAGATCAACCAGTACCTCACTGTGCTCGCCTCCCTGGGGTGCGTCTGCAGGGGTGGGCGGGGCTGCTGCCAGGCGGCCAGGCCTGGCTCTCGGGCTTCGTCTCCTCTGCCACCCCGTGACACCTGCCGATGCAGGCCACCTCCCCGAGGGCAGCCCGGGTCTCTCAGCTCTTGGGGCCTTTCTCCTCCCACTGCAGAAGGCCCGTTTCCATCCGAGCAGTGGTGTCTAGAGGGCTGACCTCGGATTTCGTTCCTTTTGTTTTTCTACACTTTCAAATTTCTTATAATTTGCAGTGCTTGCGTTTACCACATAGCCCTCTTCTGGCTTCCGTGGACACTGTGACTGAGTCACTGTCCTTGACCTGAGATGACAGTCACTTGGCACCATGCTGGTCCAAGGTCAACTCCTGGACCTGCTTGTGCGCTGTGACCACCACAACCTTGTCTGAACAGAGGTGTTCTGGCTCCCACACCCAGGTCACCGTACAAGGTGCCTGGTGGCCGTCAGGGACAAGACAGGCTTGGAGGGAAGCTTGAGTCCCAGACTTGAACGGCTCTGTGACTTGGGTGTGGGGCCCCTATAAAGACACCTTAGGGTGGAGACTGTAAGAGTGGGCACAGCTGCAGGCGCTGCCGGCGAGGTTTTCAGTCTGTGGCACAGAACATGACTTGTGCCTGCGTCCCTGGGGCTGCGGAGACATGGCCAGCGGACCCTGCCTGCGAGGCTCAGCAAAACCAGCCAAGCCCCGTCTCATCAGGATGCCAAGGCCTCGTCCACCTCTTGTCCCTTTTCTTCCCAGGCCTCCCCGGCCTGCCACCTCAGCCAACCCCACTGAAGAGACTGCCTCGACAGCTGTTGCTGCTGCCTCCTCCACCAGCACCCCCAGCTCGGAGGCCGCCACCCCATTGCCAGGAGTCTCCCCACCTGCCCCTGAACCTGAAAAGCCTCCAGGTAGGTGAGGTCAGCCTGGGTTGGGGGGGGGGGCCCAGGCCCATCTCTGGGGGTTCCATTTCTGCTCCCTGTCCCCAGCTCCTGAGTCTGTGGGCACTGAAGACCTGCCTGAGGACGGGGAGCCTGATGCAGCAGAACTCCGCCGCCGTCGCCTGCAGAAGCTGGAGTCGCCCGTTGCCCACTGACACTGCCCCAGTCCTGGCCCCTGCCCCCACTCTCGTAAGCAGCCCTCGCTGGAACGCGTCCTGCCACCAAGTGCCAGCTCCCTCTCTCTGCACCAGGGAGTAGTAGCCCCCAGCTCTGAGACAGAGGCGGCGGCACCTCCAGGCCAGGTGGAAAGAGGCCCGAGGCCCAAAGCCCCAGAAGACTGCGTCCTTAACAGTCCCGGGCTGCTGTGCGTGTCCCGGGTCAGCTCCAGTCTTGCTCTCCAGCCCTGGGTTCTGCCAGGGCCATGCAGGTGGAGGCGCCACCTCTGAGAAGCCCCCTCCTCCTCACCCCTTTCTGGGGGAGGGGCAGCCCTGAGCCCATGGTGTGGAGGCCTGCTGCAGTGCCGAACAGTATTAGCTCCTGTTCCCAAGTGTGGCTGGAGGCAGGTTAGGAGCTTGCGCCCTGCCCACCCACCAAGACTGCTACCGGATTTCCTTTTCTTGCCCTATCAACCCAGCAGCCCTTGTGGTGGTGGCTGTCCCCTTTATGCCCTGTGGCATTTCCACATCTTACCGGCAACTACATAACTCAGGGGAAGGAGTGCCTGGGGGTGGAGGGGCAGGTGGGCAGCATTGAGGGACCCTGCCCTCCCTCGCCCCAGACCCCTGCAGTCTGTCTTAGGTGAGGCTGTGCCTGGTCTCACCCAGCAGCCACTGCCCAGCCTCCTTGCAGGCCGAGGGTTCGTGTCTGCTCCTGAACCACTGCAAGCCCCGGAACCTACAGAAGACCGCTTCTCAACTCAGAACTTTCTTGAGTTTAGAAGAGTTGGAATTACTTCCTTGCTGTTGTCTTTTGGATTAAATTTGGGCTTTGAATTTGAATGCTTGAACCCAGGGAAGAGAAGTGCCAGGCTCCTGATCTTCCAGGTTAGAAAAGGCTCTGGGCCAGGTGGGCCTGGGAGCTCCTGCCAGCCTGCCCAGGCCTCTCCCACCCCAGTTTTGTGTTACAAGAGTTGCTGACGACAGTTTCAGATGATTATTTAATTTGTAAATATTGTACAAATTTTAATAGCTTAAACTGTATATACAGCCAAATAAAAACTTGCATTAACAGCTGGTGGAGTTGATGTCATAGAATTGAGATTGGCCTGGAGTCTCCAGGAGGGAGGGTTTGGGATAAGCCAGCACTGATTACAAGTCCACCGGTAGGAAGATACAGCCACTTCACATGAAACTGAGCCCCAGAGAGATCAAGTGCCTGCCTTGAGTCAAAGATGAAGTCAGGTTTTTTTTTTGGGGGTGGGGGGAGTCAGGTTCTTGACCCACCTTAGCAAGTTTCACTCTGGGGTGGGGGGTTGTGACTCCAAGGTTGGGACAGGTGGAAAGGTTCACTGGCTGGGGGTGATGGGATGGCCAGATAACAGGCCAGCATCTCCACCTAAAAAGCCCTTCAATGCCAGGTGGGTAAGCTGGGAAGGCCGACCCTGGGAGGCTGCTAGGAGCTTAAGACACACGCCAGCAGGCAGACCAACCAAAGCTAGTTACTAAGCTCCCCAGCGTAGGCAACCCAGTCAGGCCAACTGTTCTGGAACAGGGCAGAGGTGACTGGGCCCTCCACCTCTCTGTGGGTAGAAAGTCCAGGGTCTGACATGGTGCTTAGAACTGAAGGCCTCAAGAACCCACATCTGGGCCCTCAGTGTTCACTGCTGCCACCAAGTCAGGTCTCCTTCCTGAGATCCCCTAGACTCCAGTCTGTGGGGATGCTATCATGCAAAACAAGGACCCAGAAATGTTTCCCACAACATGGGGCTGAGGGCTGAGGAGGGAATGTGTCCAATGCATTTGCCCTGTGCCTCCCAACTTCAGCCTGTTGCTTCCACTGAAGGAGGCATCAACAACCTCTAGAACTTGAATAACTGCTCCCGAGGGGCTCCAGTGAAGGGAAAGCAGCCAACAGGTCACAGTTGAGTTGAAGGCAGAAAACAGCTACTGCTGCTCACTAGCTGGGCAGTTCCTGGAGGGTCTCCAATGTTTGGGACCCCTCCCTAGTGCTGGCTCCTGTGTGGAGGGTCCCAACTCCTGAAGCCCATTAGCCCTCATTCTGCCCTGCCCAAGCCCTTTGCCCTGGTCTTTGTAACCCGTTCCCCAAACACCCACCTCCTCCCTCCTGAGATCCCCTAGACTCCAGTCTATAGGGATGCTGACATGCAGGCTGCTCAGCTGGGCCTCAGAAGCCCTTCTCCAGGAGCCAGGCCTTGAGCTGCTGGTCAAAATAGCCCTTGATGCGCAGGGTACCTGTCACCTCATTGACCTGGGTGATGGGTGTCTTCCCTAGCAGTGGGCTCAGAAAATCTTCCACATCCTTTTGCAGGGCCTGGGAAAGAGTAACAAAGCAGGTTGGTCAGGAATCCTCTTCTAGAAGAACCCATCCCTTCAGCCTGAAAGGGTCAGGATCAGATTCCAACCCATCCACTTACCCAAATGTCCCCCTCCACCTTCCGGATCACGGTCATCTGCCGGTTGCCATGCGTGATGTCCCTGTAGACAGGGATGTTGTGCATCCGAGAACGCCGCACAAAATAGGGCAGGTTGGGTGGGGGGTCTGTGACAGTGAGGCACTGTGATAAGCCAACTCTTCCCAGGTTTCATCCCACTGCAGCCAAGGGCTTCCCCTCAGTCTCCAATGGGTCAGTGACCCAAAAGCAAAATCACTGCCAGATTCAGGTCAGGAGACCTGCTCTCCACTAAGTTTAGAGGCAAGCCCAGCTTGTTCGCCTTGGTATCCCAAGCCCCAGCATGGGGCCTGGCACCAGGTCTTCAAGCAGAAATGAAGTCTGGGTCATATCTTTGTGAATCTTTGGGGCCTCCTTGGAGGCTAATCCTCACCTTTCTCTACTGTTCCAGTGGCTAAATCAATCTCTAGATGGGGACTCACAGGCACTGAATACCAACCACACACCAGGCTCTGCACTGAGTGTTTTTATTATTATTTTTTTATGTATATGGCCCTTAGCCAATGACAATGTGGTCCTACCCAAACCTACACAGCCCCTTTTAAAAAAGTCAATGTTGGGGCCTCCCTGGTGGCACAGGCAGTTGAGCGTTGCACTGTGAAGCCGTCCGCAGCCTCTGTGGCGTGGGTTCGATCCCAGCCAGCCGGGGAGAAACCCATATGGCACAGCAGACCTCTCCTGTCTCGCCCACTGCTCCTCTTGGCAGTGTATTTCGTCAGTCTGCCTGTTCTGTTCCCCGCTCTGTCTCTGGTGAATCCTTTCACCCTCCCGCATATCTGGCTTGTACCTCAGTTCTTGTATTAAACAAAAAAGATAAAGTCAATGTTGGGCCTCCTTGGTGGCTCAAGGAGTTAGGATGCAACCTATGAAGCTATCTGCAGCCACTGCAGCACGAGTTTGATCCCCGGCTGGCCAAGGAGCAACCCACATGGCGCAGCAGACCTCTCCTGTTTTGCCCGCTGCTCCCCTCAGCAGTGTATTTCAGTAGCTCTGCCTGTTCTGTTCCCCACTCTGTCTCTGGTGAATCCTCTCACCCCCCACACCTCTGGCCTGTACCCGAGTTCTCGTATGCATAAATAAATCTTTTTTTAAAAAAAGTCAATGTTGGTTCAGATATCCGGGGGTAGGTTAGGGGCGTGGGGCAGGCAAGCACAAAGCCCTCTGTCTCCCCAGGTATATGCACTGAATGCTTTATGTGTTGATGGGATTATTGCCATTTTGCGGCAACTGAGCCAGGGAGAACCTAAGTGACTAACTCAACATCACAGACAGTTTGGATCCAGAACTGCCCAGACTTCCAAGCTATGTTCTCAATTATGGCACATAGCTTCCTGGGGGCCGGATCAGGGGAACTCAAACTCTTAGCGCTCTCTGTGCTTCACTTCGCCTGTATAGGGAGATCTCATCCCAACAGCACAGTGGATGGGTATCAGCGAAACAGAGCTTCATTCCTGGAGCTGGAACATAGTACAGACACCAGTCCGGAGGGATCTCAACACAATTCCTGATGGATGTTTCTCAAAAGCCTTCAAGCCAACCCCATCACCCGGCTCACCTCTAGGGGGCTGCCAGCCACTAGGAGTGGGACAACGTTCATGCTTTAGGGGTTTTGGGATGTTGGTGGGGGGTAACAGGCGCTCGACAAACTTGTATTCATCCACAGACTCCACGAAGCTGGGGTAATCTGGAGCTCCCTGGGTCTGGCTCTGAGGCAAAAACAAAAATAAAAACATATCTTTATCAGCTCACCCACTCACTACAGGATAGGCAGGATTTAGTAAACAGAGGAGGGAAATATCACAGGCAGAGAGAATGGCATAAATCAAAGGTTAGAGATAGGAAAGCACCAGACTTCAAATTGCCAGGGGTCCTCTCTTAGAATTTCTGTAGGATGCAAATGAGAAGTCTGTGCATATTTAAGAAAAGCTAATTAACCCATAAGTCTGACAATATGGCATTTTCTAGGATTAAGGTTTCCTCTGAAGGGCCTCCCTGGTGACCCAACGGGTCAAGTCTCAGGAAAATGAAGCTATCTGCAGGCCTTCCCAGTGGCGCAGTGGGTTGAGCACCGCGATGTGAAGCTGTCTGCAGCCTCCGCAGTGCTGGTTCGGTTTCCCGAGGCCAGGGAGAATCCCACACGGTGAGGCAGACCTCTCCTTTCTCGCCTGCTGCTCCCCTCAGCAGTGCCCTCAGTCCTTCTGCCTGTTCTGCATCCCGATCCGTCTCTGGTGAATTCTCTCAACCTCCCACGACTCTGGCCTGTACCCCAGCTCTTGTATAAATAAAAATAAATCTTAAAAAAAAAAAAAAAGAAGCTATCTGCAGCACGAGTTCAATCCCTGGCCAGGGAGCGAACCCACAAGATGTAGCAGACCTCTCCTTTCTCAACCGCTGCTCCCCTTAGCAGTGTATTTTAGTCAACCTGCCTGTTCTCCTCCCCACTCTGTCTCTGGTGAATCCTTTCACACACCCCGCCCCCCAAACCTCTGGTCTATACCCAGTTCTTGGATGCATAATAAAATAAATCTTAAAAAAAAAAAGTTTCCTCTGAACATTCTACTGAAACATTCTAGTTTTGAGTTAGAAACTTTTAGCAATAATTTTTTTGCGATAATTTTCCACTCCCATTCATACAATGAGACCCTCCCTTACCCGAAACATTACCCGGTATCACATAGGCACCCCCAGGCACTGTCCTAAGTGCTTTATGGACATGCACTTAATCCTTATAATGAGTCAAAACCGGTATTACCCCTTTTTTCACATTCAAGAAAAATTAAGACATTAGTGAGCCATCTACTCCAGGTCACACTCTGGAGTCTGTCCTCCGAACCTCCTGCCTAAGATCCTTCTCGGACGCTTCTCCCAACAGATGATACCCGGGAGTCCTAGGTTCCCAGAAGTGTCGCCCAACGATCCAGGGCGGTTTCCCCTTCAAAAAGTAAGGTTGCGAGAGTCGACGAGCAGCCCCTCTAAGTTCAGGCTAACTCGGGTGGTTCCAACCCTCGCACTCTCCAAGCGTGCTACAGTCCCGGCACCTCTCTTAATCATGTATCTGAGCTCCAGACAAGTGTTCCCCATTAAAAGGCAAACTAAGGCCCTAAATCGGGCCTCAGTTACAATTTTCCAGGGTTACAAAGACTCCCACACCCAGTCCTCTGCCCTGACTCCAGGCTCGCGCTCTCACCAGGTACCGTAACACGCAGGCCGGCTGGACGCCGATTCTCCCACCCCGTCGAGCAGCCGCGAACATGACCGCCGCCATCTTGGACCGCCTACTTCAGCTAGTCTGCGCGCGCAGCCGACACGACTCCCCTCCCCCGCCCCCCCCCGCTCCTTCCGGCGCGCAACTGCTGGGCCAAATAAACGCATGCGTAAAGCTAAAGGGGCGGAGCTAGGGCGGACGTGGGCCGTAGAAATACCAGAGACCGTTGCGGTCGCTCTGCAGTGACGTAGCACGCAGGAGTCGGCGAAGACGTGCCCGCCCTCGCTCCTTCCTCTTTCCCGACTCCATCTTCGCGGCAGCGGCAGCTGTGACCGCGCTCAGGTAAGATTTGGGCCACGGCTGCCTTCGGAGAGCTTAATAGCCGACTGGTAGCGATATCATAGGGCGCGGGCAAAGTAGAGGAAGTGGGGCTGCTTTGTGGGCCGGGCTTCGGTCCCCCCGACTTCCCTGGAAGACCCGCCTTTGCCCACGTGAGATCCCGCGACCACCTACACCCTGGCGAGATCATCTCCTGCCCCCACCCATTCACCGACCTCTTCTCTCCCAGAGCGGTTATTATAGAAACCTTTCTTTCCTCAGTCGCCGACATGCAGCTCTTTGTCCGCGCCCAGGAGCTCCACACCCTCGAGGTGACCGGCCGGGAGACGGTCGCCCAGATCAAGGTAAGGCTGAGTCATGATCTTTGACTTCCATCCCCGGGTTCTTCCACCTCGCCCCCCGCAAGACCGCTTATGAGCTTTATTTTCCCCAATAGGCTCAGGTAGCCTCGCTGGAGGGCATCGCCCCGGAAGACCAAGTCGTGCTCCTGGCAGGCACTCCCCTTGAGGATGAGGCAACCCTAGGCCAGTGCGGGGTAGAGGCCCTGACCACTCTGGAAGTAGCGGGCCGCATGCTAGGAGGTGAGTTGGGGGGAACCGTCCTTTGAGTTGCGTGTAAGCTCAGATGAGTGTGGGATGTGGAATTCAGTGACCTCAGGAGTACGAGGTACTCCTTCCTCTTTATTTCTCAGAGTAAATTCTTGAAAGATGATTGAGAGACTGAGGCCGGGTGTTGTGTTTAAGTTGTTTTCTAGTGAATTGCCTATTTCCCAGTTTTCCTGCCAAAATCAGGAGGTTAGATCAGATATCTGATGTATTCTTTAGTTCTTATATATAGAGTCAGGGGAAATCATGACATAAAACCTTAGAACACACCAAACTAGTCATTCTTGGTGGTGAAATTCTTTTGGTTTTGCTCTCACTCCATAGGCTCATCCTGCCCGTAAAGGTTTGAGTTGAGCGGGGAGGATTGCCCTCTGTGGGACCTTCTTGCTCTCTTAACTGCTTGCTGTTTTCTTTTTCCCACTACAGGTAAAGTCCATGGTTCTCTGGCCCGTGCTGGGAAAGTGAGAGGTCAGACTCCCAAAGTAAGTATTAGTAGTATCCTTTGGATTTAGTTTTTAGCTCATATAGCTAAGTCAAGGTCCTTGACTTATGCCCTGTCTTCCCTGGAGGTGAGCCTGCAGGGAGGCGTGAAAGAGAGCGCCTAGGGTCTGATCAGCCTCCCTTTTCCCAGGTGGCCAAACAGGAGAAGAAGAAGAAGAAGACTGGGCGGGCCAAGCGGCGGATGCAATACAATCGGCGCTTTGTCAATGTCGTGCCCACCTTTGGCAAGAAGAAGGGCCCCAATGCCAACTCTTAAGTTTTTGTAACCTTGGCTTCTCTAATAAAGCCATTCCATCCAGTCATCTAGTCTCATCTTTGTTTGCAGGACCTCAGAACAGGTATGGCTCCTGGGGCTGGTGGTATATCTACCACAAGAACAGTGAGGACTTGTTTTTCTTTCTCAGCCGAGGCCCATGGCTTGGGGAAAGGTGGTGAACTACAGGAAAAGACTTCATGTAAAAATCAGTCACCACAGGCCAGCCCTTTGCGTGTAGAAGTGGAGAAATCTCCAATCTTAAAGAACTCGATAAATCACCAAATTGTTATTTTTTGGTGTTGCTCTTTCAGAGATGATAGTAGGAATCATTGTGGTGGGAGGTTTTTCTGGAGGGGGCAAAGTTCATGTAGATGTATCAGCAGCTACCGGTGTGGCCTTAGTGAAGTCAGGGCAGGAGTCTGGTCTGCCCCAGCTTTGCCTGATTTCATTGGCACCTCTGACCTGGTTTGCAGACCCGACTGACTGGCTGGTTGCAACCTAGTCACAGCTGAGGATTGTTGGTGAGTTGTATTGATGTTCCTAGAAATGCTGTTCTCAGGGGTGTATTCAAAATTTCCCCAATCAGGGACACAGACCTTGGACTTTGCCTTGAGTTTGGATCCGTGTTCATTTGAACTGCTAATTAATCTCTGCTCTCTGTTGCTGTAAGGATTTAAAAAAAAAAAAAAAAAAAGGTCAACAGCTGCCACATAATGTGAAAATCTTTTTGGCTTTCATTTCACTGGTGACCTTTGTAAAAAGGTATGATGGCTCCCCCAAGAAAGCGAAATAGTTGACAGTGACAAATCCGCAAGGAAAGTAAGCAGGGTGCTATGGAGAAGGGGGGAAGCAGGATGACTGGACACCATCCTAGGGAAGTTGGAATGATGAGCCCTTCAAGCAGGAGCCAGTCCAGTGCTGACTTGGCAAAAGACAGAGCAGGGCCAGATCCTGTGGGGTCTTGTCAACTATGGTGAGGAGTTTGGGTTTGAGTAGGTGAAAGTGTTTTAAGCAGGACCCTTGTATGATGTGATCTAATTTTTTTCTCTGCTGCTTCTGGAGAGCTGGCAGTTAAGGTGGTCTGAGCTGAGAAGGGGAGGGGCAAGTGGTAGGGAGGATGCAAAAAAATGAACAGATCAGCTAAGTCCATCTAAATCTGGGTAGGGAAATACATGAGTTGGGGGCACTTCCTTCTTCAGAGGGAATCCAAATTCCAGGCTGGGCACCAAAAAGATGTGGCCCTGTCCTAATGGAGCTTACAGTCGGCTAGTATGGGGGTGATGAGCCATCAGCCATCCAGTCCCACCTCCTGTCAGTTCTGCTTTCAAAATACCTTGTATTATCTGAGTAAAAGTCACGTATTTATCCCTAGGTACCCCATCTTGGCCTTCATTTCACTTTCATTGCCCCTTTGTCTCTGACCCCTGGACGCATTTCACCCCATAGGCCTCAGGCAATTCAGTGGCCCAAGATCCGCTAATGCGCATTTGCCGCAGTACTTTGTAGTGCGAAAGGCAACCACTAGGGGGCGAGCTGCGGGGAGCTGCCCGCCTGGCGCACTACCTCCACCGCGCAGGGCGGGGCTCTCCTGCCCAATCGCTGCCTGGGGGGTGGGGCTTGGCGTCCACGGGAGCGGAAATTGCCAAGAGCCCTCGGGAAGTTTTGACGGCGCGCTCGTTCCCCCAAGAGGCGGAAGTGCCCGAGGAGCGCCGGAAGCCGCCGAACTGCGGGCCGTGTGCGTTCGCCGAGGCGCGGGTTGCCATGGAGCCGGCCGGGCCGTGCGGTTTCTGCCCGGCCGGGGACGCCCAGCCCGCGCGCTACACCTGCCCGCGCTGTAACGTGCCCTACTGCTCGCTGCGCTGCTACCGGGCGCACGGCCCCTGCGCCGAGGACTTCTACCGCGACCAGGTGCTGGGGGAACTCCGCGGCCGCCACGGCTCGCCCAGCCGCCTGGCGGGCGCCCTCCGCCGGCTGCGTCAGCAACGCGAGACCGAGGACGAGCTCGAGGACGCAGGCCTCAGGCCGGGCCCGGCGCCCGGCGGCCTCTCGGGACTATGGGAGCGACTGGCCCCGGCCGACAAGGCGGCTTTCGAGCGGCTGCTGAACCGCGGCGAGGCCGGGCGGCTGCTGCCCCCGTGGCGGCCGTGGTGGTGGGACCGCGGGGCCGGGCCGCGGCTTCTGGAGGAGCTGGGCGATGCCCCGGGCGGGGACGCCCCGGAGCCGGCGCCCGAGCGGACACCGCCTGAAACCGCGGCGCCGGCGGCCAGCGAGGCGCCTCCTGGAGATGCCCCCGGGGCCCGCGCGCCCGCGGTGCCCACCCGCATCCCCGCGCTGGCCAGCCTGAGCCGCGGCCGGGCCTCCCCGCTCGTGCGCTTCCAGCTGCCCAACGTGCTGTTCGCCTACGCGCACACCCTCGCGCTCTACCACGGCGGCGGCGACGACGCGCTGCTCTCCGACTTCTGCGCCACGCTGCTCGGCGTCTCTGGAGCCCTGGGCGCCCAGCAGGTGTTCGCCTCCGCCGAGGAAGCCCTGCAGGCCGCCGCGCACGTGCTGGAGGCGGGCGAGCACCCGCCGGGGCCCCTGGGAACGCGCGGCGCCATGCGCGAGGCCGCCCGCATCCTGCTGGGCCAGGTCCGGGCACACCAGAAAAACTACACGCTCGCAGCCCTGGGGCACCTGGCGCAGACGCTGGGCCGGGCCCGGAAACAGGCCGCGTCAACGGAGGAGCGAGGACGCCTCTACCGGGCCCGGAAGAAGTGCCAGTTCCTGCTGGCTTGGACCAACGAAAATGAGGGGGCCCTCACCCCACTGGCCCTTGCCTGCGCGGGGGCCCACCGAGCCCATGCTGCGGCAGCCGAGGAGGTGGCAGCCCTCACGGGGGAGCTGGAGCGGCTTTGGGGAGGCCCTGTGCCACCTGCCCCAAGGACTCTCATTGAGGAACTCCCGGGCTGAGCCGGCCCCTGGTCATTAATAAAGCAGACTGGTGTCCTCTGTTGGTATCCCCCGTTTCTGAGTGACAGCTGTTGTCCCACCCAGCCCTATACTGTGGGGCCCACAAACCATCTCCCAGCTTCCCCCTAGTCAGGGCTGGCCCAGCCAGCTTTAAACACTGGCCCCCAGGAAGGGACAGAAGCCACAGCGAGCATTCCAGAGGTTTATCCAAGGAGGGTGGGCAACCCCTCCACCCCATTTTTGAGCACTGGCTTCGTTTTTTCCCGACTCCAAACCTCTCTGAGGCGGTTGGTTCCTGCCTGTAGGCGCATAGGGCAGGGTAGGTGCCCTTGAGTCCCAGGTGTGGCCAGGCTTCTGGTGCTGGCAGATGGGCAGCCCGTGCCCCTGCTGCTGCCTTAGTAGACGTAGGGCAGAATCCGGTAAGGCACCCGCCGGCAGTATTCTTGCCAGGCCAGGCCGTACTTGCGCAGGCACTGCCCCTCGTCCCGGGCCTCCCGGTGCACCAGCAGCGTGGTGAAGTAGAGGAGGTAGAAGTAGGGCAGCAGGTGGGACACGCCTGTGGGGAGGGGGCGCTGTGACCACTCATCCTGCCCCCCTGTTCCATGTCATGGCTCATGGGGGCTCCGTGGTGAAAGGTTCAGGGTCTGCAGCAAGTGCTGGCCCCACCCCTCCCCCTCCAGCTACATGGAGTCCTTCCTCAGCTTCCTGACTACTCCCTTCCCCTGTGTGCACCCCTGGTCTCCATTTCACCCCCAGAATGGGCATCTTGCGGGCACCAATTGGCCATAAACCCTTACCCCTGGCATGGTGCCCCCAACCCGCCGTCACTCACCACAAGGCAAGGACCAAGCCAGAGCCATGATGAGGTCTCCAAGGTAGTTGGGGTGGCGCACCATACCCCACCACCCCGACACCAGCAGCCGCCGTCCCGTGGCAGTCGAGATGGTCTCAAGGTCTGCAGAAAGACGTAGTGGGATGGGGCCCCCAGGAAGCCCAGCTACCCCCGCCATTCGTGCACCCGAGAAGCCCGGCTCACCAGCCACTCTGGGGTCAGCGGGATTCTTTCGGAAGGTGTTTTTCTGGGAATTGGCTCCACGGAAGATGTAGTAACCGAGAGCTGGGGGGGAGCACAAACAGGCAGTAAGGGCTGAGGCTCAACCTCCTGCCCAACCCCGACCCTCCATCCTCCACGCAGGCTCAGTCTGCCTGGAGACCCAGGGCCCAGGCCCCGGCTTTCGAGATATCCCCAAGGCTAGCTACATAGCCCGTGCCAAGTCAACGGCTTAGGAGCGGGGAGAGAGCATGAGGCCCCTCTCAGACTGACCGTTGATGAGGCAGATGACCACGGCCATGGGCAAGTGCAGGGGCTGTGGGTGGTGCAGCAGGAACTGGGCCTGCAAGCTGTAAGTGAAGGGGACCCACGCTAGGTTCCCAAAGGCCAGCATAAAACCAAACCCGTCGTGCGTGATGTCCATGGTGGTGAGGATAGACTCCTGTCGGGACAGGGCCAGACCCGCTGGCTTAGTCCTTGCCAGGACCCCAGACACTCTCCCTGCCTTCCCCGCCCAGGCCAGCCTCACCTCATGCCAGAGGGCATCACCCACATAGAGTAGCTGGAAGCCATTGACCAGCCACATGGCGAGGGAGGGACTGCCCCGAAGTTCTGCTTCCTGAATCAGCAGGGCCAGGTTGATGAGGACCTGGAGGGGCGGGGGGAGACAGGGCGGTCTGTCCCCAGCCCATCAGCACCGCGGTGGCAGCGCCTGGCGGGACAGTGGCCAGCCTCTGCCCTTGTGTCTCAGTGCTTCCTCACTAACTCCAGCCCCCAGATGGGCTGTGCCTTAATCTTGCTTTGGGGGCACTCCCAGCTGATTGGCTCCTTTGTCCTGCCATGTGCCCTTTAGGGGGGTAAGCGGCTGTGGCAGGTTTCAGAATCAGAACACACCTGGTTTGGAATCTCAGCTTCGCTCTCTGAGCACTGACCGTCTCCACCACCGTGTGGGAAATGGGGACCATCGTGGGGCCTCGGCAGAGCGTCTGGCACATAGCAAGTGCTCAGAAAAGTTGAGCGGGCAGGCTGGCCTTGTCGAGCACCCCAGATCTCATGCCCCCAGCTCAGGGCCCTCACTAAGGTCTCCTCTTCTTCACGCCAGTGTCAGAGGCAGCTCTTATTTTACTCCAAACACATGGTGGAATAGACCTGGAGGCTAGGATCCAGCTCAGACCAGTCTGGACCAGGTAGCTTCCAGGGTGACGTGATGGAAACCTTACCCAAGGAGGCCTCAGGAAATCCTGTCCACAGGCCAGCACCCAAAACACAGTTGGAAAGTCGTCAAGGCCAAGAGTGCCAGATGGGTTGCTAAACCCAGTGACCGGTTCTAGGTTCTGCCTCTTGCGACTGACTGGCCAGCCCTCCCGAGGGCCCCTGGGCGCCTTGAAATAGACTCTGCACTTGACAGCTTTATTTAAAACTGCACCTGCTCACACCCCCCACCCCCGCCTTTCCCCCAGGCACTCAGCATCCACATGCTCTACAGATTTGACTTAGTTTTCGTCTTTGCCACTAGAACACAGGTTCCCTGGCGACAGAGATGTTTTTCCCATTCGTGTAACTTTGCTCTCGTCGCCCAGCACCTCGGCTCAGGGCAGACTCAACAGATACTCGTGGGTTGAGAGAAGGATTCAGGATTCCCGTCTGCACGAGGTTGTTGGCCCTGCCCCGCCCAGCGCTGGGCACCTTCCCCGCCCTCGCCCCGCCCCACATACCCAGCCGATGAGGCCAGGGCGCAGTTCGCAGAAATACTTGAAGTCAAAGGAATAGATGCGCGGGTTGAGCTCGCGTCCCAGGAAGAAGTCATAAATGGGATTTCCTGGAGAATAAGGGAGGGTGAAGGTGCCGCCAGCGCCTCATCTGCTTCCACCCACGCCCTACTGGGCCCCTCTCACCTGAGTTGCCCCCGGGTGCCAGGGCCGAGGCGGGGGCTACCAGAGACTTCAGATAGAGGAGGAGGCTGAAGAGGAAGCTGCCCAGGGTGGCTGCGAACGCCAAGGGCAGGAGCATTTCCGGGAGCGCAGCGAGGGGCAGCCCGGCCGACACCCCCAGGCCCACGAGCAGCGCGGTCAGCGCCAGCGCCTGGAAGCCTGCGCGGCAACGCGCCATGAGTCCGGGGGCCGCCCGTCCCCCGGCGCAGACAGACCAGCCCAGAGCCCAGGGAGGTCGCAGAGCTCACCCCAAACTATTAGGCTGTCACCTGCGCCTTCAGATGTCGCCCACCCGCGGCTCTGCTGCCCAGAGCAGCAGCGGGCGGAGGAGGCAGGGGTGAGGGGACACGGGCTGTGGCGAGGGGCGGTGAGCCCCCCTCATGCCTGTGCCGGGTGGAAAGGGGGCACATAAGGGAGCTAATCTCCGTGGCCCCCAGGACACCTGGCGCTCCACCCCCACGCGCGCAACGCCAGCTCGAGGGTTCCCCCGGCACCGTTAATGGGGTAGCGCAGATGACTCTTGTCCGTCAGCTCCAGCCCCTCAGCCACCTGCGGGCACGAAGGGGCTCGGGTGAGGGTCGAGGGAAGCCTCTTTCCTTACGCGGCCTCCTCCCTCCACCCGCCTGCGCGCGCCCGCGAGAGCAGCCCACACCTTGCGCGCGGGCAGCAGGTAGAGCGCCGCCTGCAGGCCGAGCCAGGTGAGCCAGAGCAGCTGTGCCCGCGGGCTCCACAGCGCCTCGGGCCCCGGCAGGTAGGGGGGTGGGCCCAGGAGGCGCGCCGGGCCCGAGCGGGCCACCAGGAGCAGGTGGAACATGGTGGCGGGCAGCAGCAGCATCAGCGCCGCGGCGCCTGCGGAAGGGAGGCCATGGCGTCGGGCGTCTGCCCACCGACGCGCCCCCGCTCCGACCCGCCACAGGTGCCCGGTCGTCTCCAGGGACCCTCAGCATCCCCGTCACCCTCCCATAGTCCGTTCTCAGCCCCCTGCCTGGACCTCCAGCTTGGCCCCCGCCCCCAGACCCGTCTCCCGTTCCCCCTGCTCCTCCCTGTGTACCCCACAAGCCCCCAACTCTGCAGACCACTGAGCTGGTGCTTTCTCAGCTGGTCCACTCTGCCCCTCTACCCCCATCCCTCTCTGATACCCCCCGAAGGCTTCCACCCTAGATCTAGCCCTCATCCCCGCTCGCAGTTCACCCTGCCAGTCCTCCCTCGCTGCGCCCCTGGCCCCAGGTCACCCCCCTCTGCCCCATTACCCAGGGGTCCCCCGAATTCCAGCGGGGCTCGGGAGCCCTGAGGAGGGGCCATGGTCTCCGCTCCGCCGGGGATAGGGGCCCACAAAAGCCGGTCAAGGTATAGTCCACCCCATCCACCAGCAGATGGGCGCGGCGTCGCGAAGGATGCGGCCCCCGGAGCCTGCACCTGTCTCGGGACTGAGCTCCGGCAGCGGCCTCTGTTGTCTAGAGGTCCTCGGGGCCCCGCCCCCGGCCCATCCTGGGCCCAGCAGACCAGCCAATCGGCTCCGGGGGCGGATCCGAAGAGCGCGCCGCTGAGGCCCGGGTCCCCAAACTCCACCCCCGGAAAGCCACGCCCCGCAAGCCTGGCGGTGGAAGCAACACTTCTTTATTAGGCTGGAGGGGACGGGCTGGCGGGTGGGAAAGGCCCGCGCGAGGCTGCGGCCAGGCCTAGCCGCGCTCACAGATGACCTCGACCACACTGGGTTCCATGGGCACTGGGTCCGGGCAGCGAAGGGCAGCCGAGGCCACCACTTCGTCCAGCAGCAAGTGGACGAGCTCCTCGTCGGCCACGAAGCGCCACAGGTAGAGCTGCAGGAAGTGGCAGTCCACCTGCACCTGCTGCAGCCCAAAGCGCCCAAAGGTGCGCAGCCGCACACACTCCAGCAGCGTCTTCAGGCTGATCTTGATGATGCCAGTGAGGACGGACACCTGCGGGCGGGGACACGGAGCTGCTGCTGTCAGGGGAGATGCGCGGGAAAGGCGCTAGATCCCTGAGGGAGGGCACCCACGTTCTAGGCAGGGGCGGGAGACAAGCTGCCAGTAGCTTGGATGGAGTGGATGCAGGTAAGGGGGGAGAAGAGACACAATGTTAGCACACCAGCTGGAGGGGAGGGACAGAGGGTCCAGCCACCAGGGGCAGACAGAGGGGTCGGCACCTGATCGTGAGCTGGGTTGGGGCAGGGACTAAGAATCTCCAGGGAGACCCCAGGACTACTGGGGACAAGGGCACGAGCCAGGCTGGGCACCGCGAGGCGAGGGCACAGGGCCATGGGATGGAGATGGTGAGTCTCTGGGCTACCACTGGAAATGCCTAGAAACCACCCTCAGAGACAGAGACTGGGGGGACAGCCTAAGGCTCCTGGGGTTGCTGCAGCCAAGCAGCCCCTGGAAGGTGGGGTCACTAGGGACTTCAGACCTTGTTGAACTCCACCGGGCTGAACACGTCAATCCGCTCAGAGAACAGCTTCTGGATGTTGCTCAAGAGGTTAGTGTCCATTGGGGCGCTGGATGGGAGGAGACAGCAATCAGAGCCTGTCTTCCTCTGTCCACTCCTCTGGGGGCTACCCTACCCTACCAGCCAGACCTGGGTGTGTAGCTGGGTGCATAGCGGCCCTGCTGCCGAGAGCTGCTGTACACGGAGAAGGTCCTCTTGCTGGAGTCGCTGCTCTGGGCCTTGCGCACGCCCTCTTCGTACAGGAGCCCCACCTGGTGGCGAGGGGAGGTACTGAGCGGAGGAAACCTCTGGCCCACCAGGAACCTGGGCGGGGCCCACGGAGGCACTAAAGTCACGCCCTCATTTGTCACAAAAATCACATCTGTTAGGAAAACCACAGGGTATATAATTCCCAGAATCTGCTTAGAGCCCAGTCACTACTCACAAAACCAATGGTGTGGGGCAAAGGTGGGACCTAATAATTGGTGCCCAGGCCCAATCTCAGCCCTGGACTTCCTGGGAAACAGCTTCCTCTGAGGTGAAATGGAGCAACGAGGCCACAACCCAGGTCTGAGGAAGACATGGATGCAGGCCTTGGCCAGCCCCAGCTGTCTGGATCCTCAGAGGGTTATCCCCCAGCATGCCCAGCCCACATCAGGGCCCCATCCGCCAGCCAGGGGCAGCACCTGCACATCAATGGCCGTAGTGTCCTCCACCACCCGCTTCATGACAGCGCGCACATTCCGGGGCTCCAGGGTGCTGAGCCAGTCCCGCGTCTCCACACTCTTGCGCAGCATCTGTGATATGACCAGGCCCTGCACCTTCACATAGTGGGTCAGCAGTCGCCGTGCTGTCTCCCTGGCCTCCGCACACAGTGTGCTCACGGGCGTCACTGGAGACTGGTCCTGAGCCAGGGACAGAGGACAGAGAAGCAGAGGGTAGTGGGGCAGCTCAGGGGCCTCTACAGCAGGAGCGGATAGAGGCTGGGAGGTTGGGTTGGGCAGAGGCAGCTGGCACCACCCAGCCTCCCGTGTCCCCAGCCCTGCTCTGAGCTGGCAGTTCACCTGCACCAGAAACTGCTCATCAGTGAGGGTGAGGATGTAGGAAATGGTGGCCGTCTCATAGTCCAGGCAGAGGCGGGAGAGCAGCAGGAGCAGGGCGGGTGGAGTGGCACCTCCCTTCTCCCCTGGGCTGTCACAGAAGCTCTGAGCCGTCTGGCACATGGAGCGGATGAAGCCCACAATGAGGCCCTCACGGACACCCTGGCTGCAGAACTCGCCCTGTGAGGAGGAGGAGCCCAGGTTCACCGCAGGGACCCTTTGCTGGGGCCCTCTCTGAGGGACAGCTTCACCCTGCGTGCCAGTCCCCCAGCAGCTCCCCTGCTTGGGGGGAGGGGAGGGGTAGAGCCAAGATAGTGTCAGCACTAGGGGCCCTGTTTACAGATGCTCTCAGAACCCTCCCCTGACCTGTCCTGCTGCCCCCAGCCTTCCTCAAGACCGCCTGAAACAACATCCTGGGCTCCCAGGGCAAGGACTGCGTGCCAGCCCCAGGAAGAATAACAGGCCCAGAAACAGTAAAAAACCAGCCCCGGGGGGCGGCCATACCCGAAAGTAGGGCTTGTTGGAGAAAGAAACCTCCTTGGCGGTGAAGAGGTGCACAGCGGCCAGCGAGGCCTTGATGTGGCTCAGGATGGAGCTCGCCACGTTGGCCAGCAACTCGGCCAGACCGGGGCCTTCCTTCCCAGCCAGGCGAGGAGCGGCCAGTGCCTGGCGCACGTCGGTCAGGCAGCTCAGGAAGGCGGCCCGCAGGCCCTGCAGGTGGTGGCCCAGGCGCTCGCGGGCCACTCGCTCCACTATCTCCGTGGCAGCCTCCGCGAGCCCGGCAGCGGCCAGCAGGGGCCCGGGTGCCCGCAGGCGGCGGTGGAAGCGGTCCAAGGCCCGCACCAGCAGCGAATTGTCACCACCACCCTGCTCCTGGGCCAGGCGCCGCTCCACCAGCGCAAAGTAGCGGCCGCCCAGCTCCCGGGCGAAGGCCGCCAGCTTTTCGGCACCCGCCGGACCCTGGGCCGCAAACAGCTCCTGATAGGACGCTGCCACCTGGCAGAGCCCGCCCACGAAGCCGCTGCCGCCCCGGTCGGTGAACTCCAACACGTCGGGGGCCGGAGGGGAGGGCCCCAGCTCCGCCTCCAGGCTGCCCAGCTCCTCCTCCAAGCGCCCGCGGGCGTGCGCCAGGAACTCCTCGCACAGCTCCTCGGCAGGCTCGCCCAGGGCTAGCAGCAGCTCCACGCACTCGGCCTGCTCCGGGGCGCCCGAACCGCCCTCCCTGCGGGAGGGAGATGCGGTGAGAGCCGGCCGGAAGGCAGGCAGAAATCCTGGGGAAGGGGCATCAACTGGAAGGCGATGGGTCGACCCAGGTGCCCGGCCAGGTGGGGTGAGGGCCCCGGCCACACCTGAAGCGCTGCCGGAGCTGCTGGGCCAGGCGGGCCGTGATGACCTGGCAGTCGTCCTGGATGGCGCGGAATGAGGGCAGGTGCTGGTACTGCTGCAGGACCGCCCGGGCGCGCCCCTGGTAGCGCACCGCCTGCCCGTAGGCGCCCAGCTCCACGCACTTGGTGAGGCGCGAAGGTAGCTCGAAGAGGAACTGCAGCTTCCGCAGCAGCGCGTGAACTCCTGGGGGGCAGGGAGAGGCCCTGTTAGCCCCAGAGAGCCCCGAGGGCGGGCCTTAGCACCGGCTGCGGGTGGGCCCACCTGCCAGCTTGGTGATGCGCTCGTGGCGGTCCTGCAGCGTGGCGCTGATGCGCGCACTGAAGTCAGTGATCACCGCCATGTTGGTGGCCAGCCGGTCCATCTCGTCCTCCATCTTCCGGAAATCGTTCTTCATCTTCCGGATGGTGTCTAGGAGGGCAAGCGCGCGGGAAAGGGAAAAGAAGTTGACTGGATGGCTTAGGATGGTCCAAAGGGTCTCACAAGCACCCTCGTGCCTTCCCCTAAGAGCAGAAGGTCATACTGATGATCCCAGCCCAAGGGCTGCAGTGGCACTTGGTCACAGTAAGGAGGCTCCTGGCTCATGGTGTTAGTGCAGCAGGGGTTTCTGAGCACCCCAGTGTGTCCTCAGCCCTGGTGCTGAGAGGAAACAGGCTGTGGGGCCCAGCCTCTATGCCCTGAAGCCTAGATCCAGAGGAGAGCATGGGGCACTGAGCAGGGACCTGTCCTGGTTCCCAGGGGCATCCTCCCAGCCCAGTGCACAGCCTGGGCAATAAATACTTGTTGATCCTTGTCTCCATCCCAGACCTCGCAAGCCCTTTCACTCCGCCTTCTAGAATATGGTGGGTGGCCTAGGAGAAGTCCTTGCCTTCTGGCCTCACAGAAACCTGCCTGAGGAGGCTGTCCTTCCATACCTAAAGGGCAGGAGCCCAACCTGGGGAGACTGCAGGGCCTAGCCACCTAACCTTAGCCCCTAGATAGTTTCTACTCTTCTTCCCTTCAAACCCCAGCTTCTTTGAGGATCATGCCTCAAACTACAGCCCTCCTGTTGCAGTTCCTACTGGCCTCTGCCTCACCTCTCAGGTCATGACTACTGTCACCAACTTGTGAACATCCACTCACCTCCTCAAATCCATCCAGTCTCACCTCTTACAAATCTTAAAACTTAAATCTTAACAAAAATATGCTCAAGCTCACTCCACAGAGTAAATGAAACTACACAATGACACTTTTCACTTCCCAGGTCATCAAAGGTCAGCAACGTGACGGAGTGCTGGACCGGGCATGTGGAGAAAGGTATTGGCTTATTTGCTGATGGTTATGCAAACTGATCGATCCTTTTGGAAAGGGCTCTGGTAATATCTAACTGCAGCCACCTGTGAGCCTTCACACATTCACACCTGTTCTGTGTATGGCTCCTGGACCTGGGAGTGTTCTCTGAGCAGGATCAGGGCAGCGGGCCAACTTGGGGAGAGACAGGAAGGGTAAAGTGAGGAGAGAAGCATTAATAAAATCATGAAAATAAAAAGAACACACACACACAAATTTCAACAAAGAACGGAAGAACCCACAGTGCTAACACCTGTAGAGCAATTAGGGTTTTTCACATGAAGAGCTGATTATATGAAGAGCGAGGCCATACATCAGCAGATGTTTCGTGTTAGTAAAACAGTCTAATAAAACCACCCTTCTTCTTAGAGATGATTCCATAGAAAGGAAATTACTAAAAAACAGTCATAAAATAGGAAACTTCTGATCTTTGGGGTCAGGGGTGAGAGTTGTTTTTGTCTGTGGGGGAGGGAGAATGATGGCTGTAATGCCAAATCATGGACATATGAATAGACATCGTCTGGACAGTGCTGTGCAGTGTTAAAACTGAATAAAAGGGCAAAAGAGACAGAAGCGAGGGGCCTAGACGCGTGGGCTAACAATCACGTGGCAGCTTGGAAGTTAACCAGGCATTTATTTCATCTTCTCCCAGTGAATCTTTACTTTCACTTACAAACCATGTACACTGTGACAGGACCTCCACCTAGGTCCGTCAAATGCTATCATTAGAGGAGCAGATTCTTGCAAGAGTGGGTGTTTGGGCCCATGATGCACAGAAGAAGGAAACTTGAATCTCACTTCCAAAGAATAAAATAAAACCCTAACCCAGATGATAACCATCTGGATTTTATTCCAAAGAATAAAATCCAAGAACTTAATTGTCACTAAGAGTAAAAGAAAACCTCTTATGGGTGTTGCTGTTGCTGATGGCACAGCCACAGAGTCATTAAAATGGAAATAAAAGTTGCCCCATGTTGCAACAGTCTTTCTGCCCACCTGTGACTATGCAGTTGCTTCTTTTCACCAACTCTCTCCCTCTGCAGGGCAGCAGCCTTCCTGCCTGCCTGGGACTTTTCTTTACTGACCTCCCTCAGCGGAGGCAGCTCTCCTCAAGGCCGCCCACCCACAACCCTGCAGGCCTCTTAGCAGCTCTTTCTGTCCGCTTATGTCTATGCAAGTTTCTTTTACTGTCCTATCCCTTTTCTAATAAACCTGCTCTTTAAATATAAAAAAAAAAAAGTTGTCCCATGCTAAAAAATAACAAAGCCATCTGCATATTGAGTAATAAAGATTACTCTGCATATCCCTGGACTTTCTCAGGCTGGTTAGGAAAAGCAGTTTCGACTAGGGTGAATGATAACCATCTGGATGCCAGGATGTTGGCTAGGTAGGGAGTGGGTGGTAACTGGTAGGAGGCTGGAGGGGCCTTGCTGGTCATGCTGGTTATTGACTGGGGGCTGGCTGAGAATGCATTTTGTGTAATCCATGGCGCCTATCGCCTCACGACCCACACACTACTCTGTGTGTCTGGTTATCTCCAACATCTGCTGTGAAAGATTGCTTTGTCTTTGCCTGAGGGGAGAAGGAATGAGGCTTTTCACTGTACCCTCTTTCCAACTTTGATGCAGATAAATGCATTATTACAAAGTTAAAATGTCTGAGGCAAAGGTTGGCAAACTAGAGGCGGCAGGCCAAATCTGGCTTGATCATATTTGCCCATTTAGTTTTAATTGGAGCAGAAGTGCCACACTATACAATGTGGTGGTTCTTAATTTACTGAGTGTCTTCACAAAATTGTGTAGCTAGCATCTAATGCCACAACATTTCATCACCTCAACTGTAGGTGAAGAAACCCTGTATCTTTTAGCAATCTCTCTCTCCCATGTCTTCATCCCTGGCAACTATTACTATATTTCCCCTGGCTCTGAATTTATCTACTTTGTACATTTAACACAAATGGACTTATACAACATGTGGCCTTTTGTGTTTGCCTTCTTTAACTTAGCATATTTTCAAGGTTCATCTATGTTACAGTAATCATACCTTGTTATGGCTGAATAATACTCCATTGTATGGGTATACTAGATAACGCTTGTCCACTCACCAGTTAATGGCCACTGGGTTGCCTCTGCTCTTTAGCTACTCTGATTAATGCTGTTATAACATTTGTGGACATCTCATAAGGGCTGGAATGCTGTATTTTCAAGTTATTAATATCAAAGCATTTCTGAGTTTCTCTGCGATTTCTTTCATCCACTGACTATTTAGGAGCATGCTGTTTCGTTTTCACATACATCTGAATTTTTCAAATTTCTGTTAATGATTTCTAATTTAATTCCATTATGGTCACAGAACATACTTCATATGATTTCAATCGTTTTAAATTCTCTGAGCTTGTTTTATGCTTTAATGGATTCTGGGTCTCCTCCCTCTAAGTTCCCTACTGGTTTCCCCCAAACAGGGGAAGGAACAGAGGGCCCTGGGGTTGTGAGGGGTGTGTCCCAGTGGGAGTCACCTGTGGCTGAGATGAACTTGTTATAGTTCTCATAGACCAGAGTCTGCATGTCGCTGTCTAGAGCCCGGATCTGTCGCACCATGTCCGTCTCACTGTCCATCAGCTGGGCCAGGGGGCACTCTCTACGCAGCTGGAGGAAATTGGGTAGTTAGTGTTCAGGTCAAGTCCTCTAGCTTTGCCCCTAGCGGCAGACTTTTGGTGCAAGAAAGCCCTAATCCCACCCCTGTCAGGAATCCCAGACTTGGGGTCTCTAAGTGGCTTAATTAAGCGGATTTTAGATCGACCCTGTGTGGAATTTTGTCAGTATTTGAAACTCTCAGCCACCGCGCCCGTGCCGCGCCCGTCAGCGCCAGAGACACGCCCCCTAGCACGGGCCTATCAGACCATCTGCCCAGGAGACCTCAGCTCCAGGCCACCTCAGGCGGCTCCGAGTCTGCCCGCGCCCCCACAGACTCCAGCTCTGCCCCCAAACTGGCGGAGGGCGGTCCTGGCCGAGGGCTGTTCCGCCTCGGATGAATCCATGTTTCCCGTCCCCCCGCACGCAATAAAATCAGAGGCATGACTTAGGGGTGCAATATATTGGGTGCCTGACGCCCCCCCATCACACACCTTGTCCAGATACACTTCCGGGTCGAAGTGTGCCCCGTTGAGATCAGTCGGATCCAGGGGGCCCGGCCCTGCGGGGCGCCCGGCTGCCTCCCCCTCTGAGAGGCCATAGTAAAGCTTCAGCATCCCGTGCGCTTTCCGCCGACGCTCCGGAGCCTCCGCCTCGGGCCCCTCCGGCGAGTCCCCGGGTCCAGACCCCGGGCCAGGCGCAGCGGCTGCCGCCGCCATGGCTTCAACCGCAGCCCAGGGCGTGAGGCTGACAGGAGCACTGGGAGGCGGCACTTCCGGGAGCCATAAAGCTGCAGCTGAACTCAGGCAGTCCTGCAGGTGAAACGTCCCCCTGCCGCCCTGGGTCCTTCGAGTCTAGCGTCCCCCCGCACCTTTCCTCTTCGAGCGAAGAGGTTCCGGGAGCATTTGTGGAACTGGTCGGGCTGCTGCTCTCGGGAGGAAGGGCGTGTCCCGGCCGCCCAGCCGGCACCCCAGCAGGCCGGAGCCCACGGAATGTGCCCCCAGAGGCGCTAGACGCAGCCAGAGACGTCGTAGATGACTTGGGACCTGAGAACGTGGGCCTGGCATAGGCCACTGCGCGTTACCTGTACCTGGTACCTGGTAACTTTGCCCTGTAACTAAACTGGGGTACCTGTTTCACTGGGGCACTGTGAGGACTAATTAATGCATATACAGTTTGCCTCTGGCACAGCGCTTCTCAAGGCCTGGACTTCTCACGTGCATCAGTCGGAGTTGCTATCACAGTTGCCTGTGACGTGTTCCCCCCCCACCCCCCACCCCCGCACCCAGCTTTCTGTTGAAAAAGTCCCCGAGTAGTTCTGGTGCACTTAAATAGGCCGTGCTTAGAAGACAGGCTCTGCAGGTCTCAGACTGATGGGATGTGCTGAGCAAGGAGCCGGGTGGAGACTTGGAGGATAATTCTCAGGATTCTGGTTTGGATGAGATGCAGCAGTTCGCCTGCGTGATGTGCTCTAGAGGACAGTGAATGAACTGGAATGCAAACTGAGGCACAAAGAGTTTGAATGGATGGAAAGAGGGTATCACCGTGGCCCTTAAGACAATTCTTATGATGGGCTGGGGGTGGAAAGAACCTTGTTTAATTTTTCTTTGGCAGGCATCCTGCAGGCCAAACACAGCCCATCACCTGTTTTCATGAGGCCTATCAATTAATAAGAATGTGTGTATTTAATATTAAGTGGTTGAATAAGAATGACATTGCATCACACAAGCGCAGCCTCGGGAGCGCCAGTTCGATCGCCATCGGCGAGGGTGCCGCCAAAAAAAAAAAAAAAAAATTAGGGCCTCCCCGGTGGCACAGCGGTTGAGCGCTGGGTTGCGAGGCTGCCTGCAGCCTCTGTAACACGGGTTTGATCCCCGTCCACCCGCGAGGGTCCCGCATGGCGCGCAGACCTCTCCTGCCGCCCACTGCTCCCCTCAGCAGTGTACTTCGGTCCTTCTGCCTGCTCTGCTTCCCGCTCTGGCTCTGGTGAATTCTCTCACCCTCCCGTGCTTCTGTCTGTACCCAGTGCTTGTGTAAATAAATAAATAAATCTTTAAAAAAAAAAAAAAAAAAGAAAAATTATCCAGGGGTTGAGACGCAACCTATGAAGCTGGCCAGGGAGCAGACCACATGGCACAGTGGACCTCTCCTGAGTCACCTGCTGCACCCCTCAGCAGTGTGTTTCAGTTAGTCTGCTTGTTCTGTTCCCCACTCTGTCTCTGGTGAATCCTCTCACCCCCTACACCTCTGGCCTGTACCCCAGTTCTTATATGCATAAATAAATCTTAAAAAAAAATTATCCGGGGCCTCCCTGGTGGCACAAGGGGCCAAGTCATAGCACAATGAAGCTGTCCACAGCCACTGCAGCATGAGTTCGATCCCTGGCCAGAGAGGTGACCCACATGGTATAGCAGACCTCTCCTGCCTCACTTGCTGCTCCCCTCAGCAGTGTATTTCAGTCAATTCGCCTGTTCTATTTCCTACCATCTCTGGTGAATCCTCTCACCCACCACACCTCTCGCCTGTGCCCCAGTTCTTGTATGCATAAAGATTTATATGCATACAAGAACTGGGGTACAGGTCAGAGATGCGGGGAGTGAGAGGATTCACCAGAGATGGAGTGGGGAACAGAACAGGTGAATTGACTGAAATACACTGCTGAGGGGAGCAGCAGGTGAGGCAGGAGAGGTCTGCTGCACCATGTGGGTTTCTCTCTGGCCGGCCAGGGATCAAACTTGTGCTGCAGAGGCTGCGGATTGCTTCATAGTGCAGTGCTTAACCCTTTGTGCCACCAGGGAGGCCTATACATAAATAAATGTTAAAAAAAAAAAAAGAAAAATTATCCAAAATTCAGAAGTAAGACCAAGAGTGTAGCATGTCATCCGGGCAGTTCAGAAGCCCATCCAGGGATTATCTGACTATTTAATTACCCACAGGAATAGACAGTTGGACTTTACTATGTATTACTAAGGGTTCAGACTATGAAATTACAAGCAGTTGTTGTCCAAGAGAGATGTAAAACATTTATATTGCATAGAAAAAATATCTCAAAAATTATTTTTATTGCCATGGAGGACATCAACCAGTTTCACTTCTAAGCTCATAATCACACATTCCTTCTTAAATGCCTGTAAATATCCAGTTCCTCAAGATGTACCTCCATCTTCCTGATTCCTGAGGGGGAACTCATCATGTAACTCACATCTTAGTTACAAGTTCTCTATTTAGATGTCATGTTTTTAACTTTTTTAAAATTATACTGACAATATTAACAGCTAGTGTGCGCTGTTAATTTAGCTCTTGAACCACCACAGGTTCTTGTCCCACAAAGCCATAAAAATGAATTCATAGACTTTTTAGATAAGTAAGCAGAGATAAGCAAACTTTATTCAAGAAAGAAAGTTTATTTAGAGGAAAAAGAACAAAAGCAAAGACTTCAAGGCAGCATTGCCAAGGTGGGGCAAAAGATGCCATCATGGGCCCATGTCTAGGGGACATTTAAACCTTTTTTTCTCTATTCTAAAATCTCATCACCCTATTTTGTGATTGGCTCTTCCTCCTAGTGGCTATACTCCTCTGGACAGATGTGCCCATTTTCCCAGCTCTTATCTTAGAGTTTCTCTTTTTACCTCCCCTGTCCAAGGTCTCCTAAAATTTAGTCCCGATTAGCATCAAATTTTAGCCTTAAAATTGACTGCCCTCATTAGCCCTCCTTAATTTCTCTGCCGTTATCTCAGAAGCCACTTTTAACTCTCCCGAAGTCCCTGCCTGTGCTGTTCCTGAACCTGCCTAACGAACCCTCACTTGCCCTGGGATTCACAGGGGCTGCTGGGATCTGTGACACTGGGAGATACTGTTTTTTGAGGTGGGCGACTTAGGTCTTGACCTAACCTGGACTTAACTTCCAGGATGGACCATGGGGAGGGAAGCAATGGAGGTGTCCAAGTTCAATGTCAAGTCCCACTTCCTCTTCCACTTTAGTTCCTAGAAGTTTGCATGTCCCTCCCCATCATTTCTAGCCATTCTCCTGGCTTATCTTGTCACAGCCCTGCACTTTTCACCTCTTCCATGTATGGAGAAAGTGTTTTTTCTTGGCTGCATCTGTCCCTGCCCACCCCACAGCCTCAGGTAGAATCAGCTCTCCACAGTACTCACTCAGGGCTGTGAAAGCCCAAGCTGATGACAGCCTCTCTCCATGCTCAGACGCAGGTGTAAAATGGGATTTATGCTACCGGCCCCAGCTTCCTCATGGGATTCAAAGTGACTGAGGTGATGAGTGTGAAAACTCTCAGTGCCAGCAGGTGGCAGAGAGGGAAAAAGCCTTTGGCATCAGGTTCTGGGCCATCTAGGGAGAGGATAGGAAGCCAGTCTCCAAGCTGACCCGGAGAGCTTCTGGGAATCAGTGGTCCCTTCTCTTCCCCTGGCTCCCCCCATCTTGCGGGGGAGCAGTTATTTGGAACTGGGATCTTGCCGCCAAGGCCACCCTCCAGCGACACACCTGGGTCCTAATCATCCATGTGCCTAAGGCTTGCTGTGGACCTAGAACATGCCCCCAACTTTCCTGAGCCCCAGTTCATCTGTACGATGTGCTCACACCACCTCCTCTGTGGAGCCACTGAGGACGCAGTGAGGAGCCACAGAAAGAGTAAGCATGGGGATGGGGTGATGAGGGATGCTGTCTCTTCGAACATGATAGGCCCTCGCTGTTCTGTGCCTTTAGCCTCCCAGCCCTCCACAACTCTGAGCCCCCCGCCCCCCCATGAAACACTCCTGTCCTGGCTGGAACCAGCCTGTGTTCTAGAATCTGTCCCTTTCAATGTCCCCCTGCCGCTAGAACCCCACTGCTCTTCCAGACTGACTCTAGAGCTGGTGGGGTTAGCAGCGCTTCCTGGGTAGCTCCGCAGGCTGGACTAAGGCTGTGTGGCCGCCAGGATGCGGTGGCGGGACCGTGTGGCCGTGCTCTTCTTGCCACATGGCATGATGCTCACCTTGGCCTCGATGATGCTCTTCCTTATACACCTGGCCGTCTTTGCCAGCGACGTGCACAACTTCTGCATCACCTACCACTATGACCGCATGAGCTTCCGCTACACCACTGTTCTGATGGTAGGCCCAGCCAGGGGCTCAAGGGCTGCGCGGGGGGTACCCAGGGGCTGATGGAAACCCCACTGTTGTGCCAGGGGGCCACTCTCCCACCAGATGGGGCCTACAGTTCTCCCAGGTGATGAGCATCTGCTGGGCCGCCATGGGGTCACTCTATGCTGAGATGAGAGAAAACAAGTTTATGCGCTGCTTTGCCCTAATCATTTTGAGTAAGTGAGGGAGCGGAGGTGTGCCCAGGGGTAGGGAGAGCTTGGGCCCAGGAGTAGGGAGGGGCACAGAGAAGGCTGATGGGGGCTCTCTCTTCTGCCCAGTGCTCAACGGAACCATGTTCTTCAAGCGCCTGGCCCTGGACTTTCTGTCCATCCAGTACCGGGAGGAGAGGCACTGAGGCCTGGAGACTGGACTGAGAAGGGGGAAGGAAAAGGCTGCTTTGGGGTTTTAATAAAGTCTGTTGTTTATTTCCACCTGTCAGCTCCCTCGTGGGGTGGGGAGATGGGAGGCTGGAGACTCGGGGAATGCCAGTCAAGACAGACGCTTGATCCGCAGGGACCCCGGGCCCAGCCTGCATCCACTCTGGGGGACTCGGCTTTAGGTCTGGGATCTTAGTGTCTCAGGTTGGGAGGAGAAAGATCAGCGAAGCAGGGCCCCCAGTTTCCCCACCTCCCCTCCTCAGGCCCCTAGGTCCTTGGCTGTCCAGCCAAAAGCAGGGCCTCAGGAGGGGCCCACGCGGATGTGAGGGTTCATGAGCGGGTCCAGATTGGGATCGCTGTCAGCCGCAGCCCGGCCCAGACGAGACATGAGGGCAAGGAGGGCCAAGAAGCCCAGCAGCCCCAGCAGCAGCAGCAGCCCCGCCCGCTGAAGCAGAGTCAGCGGACGCTTACGAGCCCCAGCCCGGCTCCTGGCGGGAGGAGGGAAAAGTCAGGTCAGGCTCCAGCCCCGGGTGGCTCCCGTGGCTGGCGAGGAATCCTGGTCACGTGACTTACTCATCTTCTGGCCCCGGGGCACCCTCCCAGAGCCTGCTTGCCTCAGTGTGCACCCGGAGGGCACCCCTGCACTGGCCCATTACGCAGGGTGACTGTGGTCCCCAACTCTGTTCTGGACACTGGAGTGTCTCACCCATGGGAACGTCACAGAGATCAGGCAGGGTCAGAGCAGGAAGAGGCCTAGAAGAGCTGGAGTCCAGGCCTCACAGGCAGCAAGCGGAAACAGCTCCAGAAAGGGTCAGATCCAGCTTCTGTGACCAAACCCAGGCAGTCCAGCAGCACCCATGCCAGGACCACTGTTATCGTCCAGCTCAAGCTCCCCAGTCACAAAGTCACACCGCCCAGGCCTCTGGCTCTCACTTCCTCTTCTCCCCCCTCCTGGCATCCGGCCCTCTCTGCCACTGTGTACCTGAGCAGCTGGGCCAGCCAGCCAAGGGCCGGCCGGCGACGGTACTTGTCATCATCGCAATCCCCGTGGAGGCCCGTCGCCCGGTCATCATCCCGCGTGTCGTACACCTTCCTCGGGGCCGAGGCTGCAGAGGCAGAGCCACCAGCATCTGGGCTCAGGGAAACTGGCCCGCAGTGGGGGGCGGGGTGGGGAGGACCGGGGATCCTTGCCCTTCTCAGCCTGGCAGAGCAACTCAGAATTGAGGGGGGGTTGCATCTGCGCTTGGAGTGAGGAAGGGGCTCTCCGGGTGCGTATCTGGATCCCTGAGCACCCCCTACTTCCTTACTCCTTTCCTATCCTCCTCTGGCCCGGACAACTCCCTGCTCACCGTGAGTCAAGGGCTCAGCGTTGCCCATGTGGATCACCATGTGCTGCTCAGGCCGGCTCGGGGAGGGCGGGGGCTGAGGGACTTGGTTGTAGAAGGCGGGGGCAGCAGAGGCGCTGGCCACCTCCTCTTGTTCGGGGTTGCTGTTGGCTGTGGGCGGGAAAGAGCTGTCAGCAGCGCAGTGAGGACACAGCCCAGTACCTTGTAGGTGGAGGTGGCCACTCACCAGTAAAGCTGGACCAGTCAGAGAAGTCCGAGGTGTTGAGGAGCTCGGGCTCTGGGCTCACTGCCTCATCGATCTAGAGGAAGGAACCTGTGTCACCAGCCTGCCCAGTGCTGTCCCCACCCACCCATCTGGCCCAGGTGGGACCCAGGGCAGGTGGACAGTTAGAGAAACTCTCACCAGAGGAAGGCCCAGTCCTGCCCGAGCCCAGTTGACTGTCGCTAGCTTTTCTCTTAGCGCAGAAGCCACAGGACCAGCCAGGTTGTTAGGGGGGAAGATGGGGCCATTGCAGCTGGGGCACTGGTAGCCAGCGGGTGCTGTGTTTCGGGGTAGCTGGGCAGCACGGTCATTGAGGCAGGCCCAGTGGAAGAGATCTTAGGGGCCAGGAAATAAGGGAGGATTGGCAAGAGGGTACTTAGGGCCCCTAGCCCGCTGCAGGGATGCATGCACACACATGTGCAAGCCCAGCACCTTCTCCTTCCCACCCTCACCCAGGCTCATCCCTCAGTGTTCCTTAAGACATCAGTCTTCTTGGCCAGCATTATCTCATTAAGTCAAGGAAGATGCTACCGCATTCCCCAGTCCACTACAGGGTGGGGGTAGGTAAGAAGATGCTACCCAAATTTTCAGTGAGGCCGCTCTAGACCTGCCCTCATCACAAGCTCCCTGTGCTGATGGTTAATTAAGAACAACTTCTGGAGAGATTCCTAGAAGTACACACAGGCACACATAAGCATGTGTGTACTTACAGGCACGAATGTACATGTGCTTATAGAAACAGAATCAAACACCAGTGCCTCTGGCCATATCTACACCTACAGGCACGGGAACTCACACACACATCTACACCACTCCCATGTCTGCTAAGGCTGAAGCACCCGTACCCACGCACTCTTCTGCACCTTCACAACACACCTGCGTTTCCATGTTCACACACTCACTCACCATAAGTACTAAGGAACACACAAGCATACATAAAGACACAATGCACATTAAGTCCACATGCGTATACACATACTCTCACACAGAAACACACATCAAGCTGACTCTTGCACCAGCTCCCTCAAAAGGTGGCACTTAGGCTCTTACTTTAGTCAGCTCAAGGTTGTGGCGCATGTATGCTGACATCTTTTAGCTGACTTACTGTGGGAAACACACTTTCCTGTGCTACCTGGGAATCAGAAGTGGACCCTGAGTGTTGGAAGGCCCATGATTTCAGCTCACTGCTGTTCTGGCCAGCTACTGCAGCCAGCCACAACCATACCCACAGCCTGACTGGCTCTTGCTAAACCCTCAAGATTGGCCAAAAAAACTAGGAACTTTAACTTTCAGAGAAATCAACTGAAGCCTAGAAAGGGAAAATGATTTGCTGGAGCTCACACAGCAGGTAAGTAACCTAGTGGGACTACATTCTGGGGCTTCAGCTTACCATACCTGGTTTTTTCATTGTCCTACTGCCTAGGGAGGGCCTGGAAATTGATCATCAGGTTGGGCCTGTCCTGATATCCCCCCACGTGCCTAGGCCTCACCATAACAGACGAGGCGAGTAGTCTCCCTGTTGGCCAGGGGTATGTTGCACAGTCGACAATTGGGGTCGTAATCACTGTCTTGGAGCCACTGCAGGTAGGACTGGACGATACACTGGAGTGGGAGAGAGGGCACAGCTGGAGTAGGGGTTCCACAGCCCATCTCCTGAAGGCCCAATTGCTTCTCATCACAGAGAAGACTCATCCTTTCGTTAGTGCAACCAATAAATATATTTATTAAGCACATACTGTGTGCCAGACTCTGCCTTAAGGGGTGCAGATATAGCAGTAAACGAAATATATTAAGTCCTTACTCTCATGGAGCTTCCATTCTAGCCGGGAGCCCTTTATGGATTTGGGGAAAGCCAATACTGCCCGGACTACCCCCCCCCACTCCCACCTCCCCCACCAGTACCATGTTCCCCTGCGGGCCCCACCTTGGCGTGATTGGCCACCAGGCAGTGCTCACAGACGTTGACCCGGTGCTCAAAGCAGAACAGGTTGGTCACCTTCCTCTTGGGGCACTTGCAAAGCCCCATGGTCGACCCTAGGGAAGGGGCCAGTGTTGATAGGGTGCCGGGTTCAGGTGGCGCCAGAACTGGCCACCAACCCAGTTCATGTTCACTCGTAACTCCCAGAGACAGCCTTCACATTCGCCCCAAACCCAAATTCCTCCCCACTGCCAGTCTCCACTTCGAGCCACGCCCCCTGCATAAATACCACCTCTGGCGACCCTCCATTTCTCCTGTCCCCCGCCAGGTCCCACCAGCAGCGGATCTCCCAAACCACCGGCCCCGCCCCCCGGGGGGCACCTCCTGCGTCCCACCCCCTCCAAGCCCCGCCCCACTTTCTTCACCCACCCCTCTGCAGGTTACTGATCGGGTGCGGCCCCGGTCCCGACGGGCACGAGCTCTGACCCAAAGAGCGGAAGGGCAGACGCCGCGCTCAGCCGAGCTCCGCTCTGCTCTCCAGCTCCAGCCGCTCCGATTATCCCTCCGCTGCCACGTCTCTTCCGGGTGCGGCGCGTGCTGATGACGCAAGCGCCTCTGGCCCCCGCCCCGGCTGACGCTAGACGTGGAGACGGGCGAAGCCGAGGTGACCGAGCCCGGCGGCCCTCCCCTACGTCACTTCCGCTTCCGCCCTCGCAGGGCGGGTAATTCGAACGTTTCTGCGGTGCCCTAGGAGGCGCGAGCCCGGGCGGCGGCGGCGGCGGCGGAGGCCGAGACCCAGGCTGGCGATGTCGCGGAGGCGAACGCGGTCCGGAGGGGCCGGCCGGCGCTCCGGTGAGTCGAGGGCGCGCGGGAGACGCCGGGCCGAGCCGTTTGCAGGACACGGTCCCGTGAGGAAGGCCCTCCCCCCACGGCCCGGGGAGACGCGGCTGCCCTGGGAGGGCGCCCCAGACGGCCTCTTTGGGAACCTTCCGCCCTCCAGAAATTTAACCGCTAGACTCGTAAGGTCTAAAACTCCGCTCCTAACCTTTTTTTCTGCTTCTAGAGCCCAGGGGCCCATCTCCTAAGCCCCTGCGGAAGTCCCAGCGCAAGTCAGACTCTGGTGTCGAGGGCATCCTCCCTGGTATCTGCCCGAAGGTAAGCCCCGGATTCCTCAGGCCTGGCCCGGAGGCCATTACGCTGAGGTAGCGCTCATGTTCACCCCTCTTCTCCAGGCCCCCCACGCTACTCCAGCGAGAAAGCCCATCCTCTTGAAGAAGATCTTGGCCAGTGATTTAAAGGTGATGGCTGCGGGAGGGCTGGTGGGCGGGGAACCAACTTCGGGGGCCGGCTTTGTGATCCATTCCTGTTTCCACAGATCTCACCAGTCCAGTCACTGCGTAGGAGCCCTCGGGTGAGTTCATTTTGGTCTGCTTAGTTGAGTAATCTCCCGGACACTGTAGAACGGGGCAGGGCATGCTGGCTGCTCACTTCTGCCAAGGGAACCGTCTTGTTGTAGTCTAAGACATTTGGCATTTAGATATCTGCAAGCTTTGCCCATCTTGCTTACTCCTTGTGGACTGAATGTGTTTAAATCTTTTCTTTTTTTAAAGATTTATTTATACAAGAACTGGGGTACAGGCCAGATGCGCGGGAGGGTGAGAAGATCCCCCAGAGACAGCGGGGAACATAACAGGCTGCCGCGGACTAGCACAGCAGTGAACAATGAGGCCGTCTCAGGGTTGAGAGACTGCGCAGGGTGGTCAGGGATTCGGCTAAAGAAATGACAAACAGACGCACTTCAAGGGAGAGTGTAAATCTGAGTGCCCTTTATTTGAGGCAGTGGTCAGTATATATATGTTTTCTAAAGGCATAGAAACAGTGAACATCAACGCAATCAGCTTGCTCATAGGTTTAGCTTATCATTGACAGGGCAGTGATCTATGTCCAAAATACATCTGGACCTAGTCGCATTCCTAAGTAGACAGGCTATTAACTCTTTCTTTTGTTCTATATAATTATATTCTTGTTGTACTAACTACTACTACTACCTACTCATTTTTACTCATAATTAATTGTCATGGGTGAATTTATATTATGATGCAGTTAATATCAAAGGTATTAAAGTCAAGCACATAATAGAAAGATTATTAAACCAACAATTCTATTATAACACAGTGTTTAGTAATGTTTCATTTGCATTAGCCTAATTATTAAATTACGTATGTTTTTTAATTAGCAATCAATGACCAGAAAAAGGAAAGATTTTATTTATTTTTTTTTTTTTTAAATATTCACTATTTATTTATTTGTTTGTTTGTTTTGTTTATACATGCACTGGGTACAGTCAGAAGCGCGGGAGGGTGAAGAATTCACCAGAGCCAGAGCGGGGAGCAGAGCAGGCAGAAGGACCGAAGCACACTGCTGAGGGGAGCAGCGGGCGGCAGGAGAGGTCTGCGCGCCATGTGGGACTCTCCTCCGGTGGCCGGGGAGCAGCCGGGGATCCAACCGGCGCCGCAGAGGCCGAGGGCAGCTTCGCAACCCAGCGCTCAACCGCTGCGCCACCGGGGAGGCCCAAAGGAAAGATTTTAGAAAGACGGTTGTAGCAGAATAAAGTTTGTGGGCCTTGAGAAAGCGAGATAAGGTTCCAGGTGGTCAGCATTTCTTTTAACCATCTTTGTGGCGGCTTCTGGTGGTCATTATCTCTTGGCAGGCATTCGGCTTCTTTGCATCTTAGGGAGTTTGCTGTTCTCCCCCTGCGCGCATGGTTCCTTGCCCACGCCGGACCTCAGGGACCATGGCAACAGCCATTAGCCCTGAGGGTCACTGCAGGGGGAGGTGCAGCAACAGGCAGACTGATGAAATCCACTGCTGAGGCGAGCAGCGGGCAAGACAGGAGAGGTCTGCTGCGCCATTGGGTACCCTCGCCAGCCGGCCAGGATCAAACCGGCGCTGCAAAGGCTGCGGACAGCTTCGCAGTGCAGCGCTCAACCGCCTGGGCCACCAAGGGAGGCCCTGAATGTGTTTAAATCTTGATGTTCTGCTGTTTTCCACCATTTTCCTTTAAAAGTTCAGCTGTATTCAAACTACTGTTTCTTCCTATTCCTTGTCTTTAGTTTTTATTCATGGTTGCAATGTAACTATGGTACTGTTGACTGGATGGGCATTTTAGGAAAATCATTGGTGAGTGGACCGTAGAGAGCAAGGATGGAAGCAGGAGGAGCAGTTAAGAGGTTGGGGTCTGGTCTAGATGATTGGTAATGGGGCTTGCATCGGCTAGTCTAGACCCATGTTAGATACAGCTGATAGCACTAGTGGGGGTGACAAGTTTTGTGCCACAAAACAGACTCCTCAAAAGCAATGGTGGATTATTTTTCCTCTCCCCACATATGTCTTGGGTTCTTTGTGAACTCTGTCCCCCTTTCCTTTGAGAATACCTGTCCTGGGGCTCCCCAGGTAGGGCAGGGGTTAAAGTCTCAGTGCTGTCAAACTATCTCCAGCCACTGCAGCCTGAGTTTGGCCTGAGTTCCATCCCCGGCCAGGGAGCTACCCACATGGCGCAGCAGACCTCTCCTGTCTTGCCCGCTGCTCCTCTCAGCAGTGGATTTCAGTAGATCTGTCTGTCCTGCTCCCCACTCTGTCTCTGATGAAACCTCTCACCCCCTCCCCCACACCTTGGGTCTACACCCCAGTTCTTGTATCCATAAATAAATAAAAGTAACCTTTTAAAATAACAATAAAATTAAAATACTTGCCCGGTGGGTGTTTCCACTGTAAATCTTGAACCTTTCATAAAGCAGGTAATACAGCTAAGCAATGTGCTGTTCTCTTTGGTCCTGTACAGATTGCCATTTTCTCAGAGAAAGAAAACCACCCTCCTGTCAAGGAATCTACTAGGGGAAACTGCTTCAAGACACATCATGTCCCCGTCACCCCCAACTCATCTCCTGTGCTCTGGACCCTCAATGTTGAGTCCACCTCCAGGGATGGAGACCTAGATGCCAGAGACTTGGAAATGTCTAAAAAAGTCAGGCGATCCTACAGCCGGCTGGAGACCCTAGCCTCCAGCTCCACTACCACCTCCACCCCTGGCCGCCGGTCCTACTTTGGCTTTGATGGGCTGCTCGGGGAAGAAGAGTTGACTGGAGTTTCACCTGTGGTGTGTTCAAAGTTAACCGAGGCCCCCAGGGTCCCTGAGAAGCCCTGGGTCCCAGACACAAATCTTCCTGGAATCTCCCCCCCAGTTGTGAAGGAGAAACGGAAGAAGAAGAAGGTGCCGGAGATCCTGGTGAGTGAGGGACAGGGGCCTTTGCTGATGTGCTCACATGCGCAGGGCTAGGGTTCAGTGCTGGCTGTTTGGGGGGAGAGGCAGCACCTGTCTGTGTGGGTAAAGATGCTCCAGCTCACGGGATTCCCTCTCTACTCACCCACCCATTTCTTTTCCCCCAGAAATCAGAGCTGGATGAATGGGCTGCAGCCATGAATGCTGAGTTTGAAGCTGCTGAGCAGTTTGAGCTCCTTGTTGAATGAGATGAAATGGGGGCGCGCCTGACCAAACTCCCCTCGCCTCCCCCTGTCCATAGCACCCTCCCTGTGAAGGACTCTTGGGGCTCCTCCCCTGCCTGTGAGCTGTTGCTGCATTGAGGCCTATCATCTCAGCTTCAGGAAACGGGCTCTCCTGGCTCTGCCACGGGCCCTCCTGGCTCTGCCACGCATGGCGCCCTCCTCCTACCTGCCTTCCAGATCTTCAGCCAGTTTCCATTTGGGCCACAGACTCAGGAGCAGGAACCACTGGCCCGGCCAGCAGAGGCTTTGGGGCGGGGAGTCCTGCCCTTGCTGGGAAAGGTGGCTGCTCCCGCATGGCCCTGGACTTGCCCCGTGAGCAGCTGGGTTCCCGGCCCAAAGCCCACCTGTGGAGGGAGGCTTGGGTTTCCTCTGAGATGCTCCAATGTCCTGGCAAGTCTGGGGGCCTTGCGGAAGACGCGGGGACTCAGCCTGCGGTCTGGGTGTGAAGGAAGGCGGGAAACCTTGCTGGGTCTCTGGCCCTCCGTGTCTGCCACACGCAAGCTGTGCTGTATGGCTCTGTGTTCTGCTCTTGGGGTGTCTGGTGGACTACCAGGCTGGTGGTGCACCTGCTGCTTGGGGCACGAGGGTGTATTTCAGGGTGTGACTCCAGATTCAGGGTGTCGGGCTCAGAAGCCCTCATGGGGCTGGGCCAGGGCCTTACCACATCACTGCAGGTGCGGGGGTGTTGCCACACCCACCCCCTCCCTGACGCCTTCTGTACAAAGTCAAATGGACAATCTGGCAACTTGGAAGAAAAACGTGGGCTGAGGGTACTGATCCACTAGTGTCTTGCAGCTGCATTAGTAAAGTTCTAGAAGGCTTTTCTCGTGTGCCAAGATGGTGGCAGGATAGACAGCAGTTTTACCTTTCAGCTCTGGTGTCCTCTCCTGTGAAAAGCTGCCTGAGGGGGGTGCTAGGAGTTGAATTGGTGAGACGGGTGACTCATTGTCTCCAGGGAACCTTCCCCATCATTTACCCTTCCTCAGCTGTGCTTTCAAAGGCTGCCCACAGCTCGCACTTGCTGCCCTCCGAGACAAAGGGCTGCAGAAGGGTGGCAGTGGCGAGCGCGCTGGGGGAATGGCTGCTTCTGGGACACATGGCAGTGTGGTGCAGGCTGATCCCTGGCCTGCGAGTGCCAGAGAACCTGTTAGATGCTTCGAACTTTGTCAGACTCTGCAAGTAAGCCACCTCGCCAGGGTGTGTCCAGATGCACCCGAAGTCGCACCCGAAGAATTCCTGTCCTTCCTGACCGGTGGGCAGCACTCCAGAGAGTCTTGCTTAGTTCTGCAGAATCGGAGTGGCCAGATGGTGTTGAGTTAGTTCATGTTATTGCTGCAAACTCTGACCCCAAAAAACTTAAGAATGTAGAGTTTTAAGGGAAATTTATGATTTCTTTTTAATATAAGCTGATTAAAGAGTTTCTTCCTGTTTCTACATTGTATTTCCTTTACTGGGTCAAAGGCTGGGGGGACTGGGGGGTAGGCCCAAGAGGCCAGGACCTCTTAGAGCTGGGTCATTAGTTGTCCTTTGTGTGGGGGTAGCCGCGTGGAAACTCGGCGCCCCTCCCGCATCATCTCTGTGCAGTCTTGCACTCCAAGCCAGGGCCTCCTGCAGAAAGGAGTCCTGCACCTCCCTGGTGGTGCAAGGGGTTAAGAGTCAGCACTATGAAGCTGTCCGCAGCCTCTGCAGCTCAAGTTCGATCCCCAGCCAGGGAGCAACCCACATGGCGCAGCAGACCTCTCCTGTCTCCCCGCTGCTCCCCTCAGCAGTGTATTTCAGTCAGTTGCCTGTTCTGTTTCCCACTCTGTCTCTGGTGAGTCCTCTCACCCCACCCCACCCCCGCATCTCTGGCCTGTACCCCAGCTCTTGTATGCATGAATAAATCTTCTAAAAAAAAAAAATTGAAAGCAGCGGCTCAAAGATACTTGTGTATACCCAGCACTATACACAACAGCCACATGGTGGAGACAACACAAGTGTGCATCTGCGGTTCATGGATAAAACACAGTATGTGCGTGGAATGGAGTGTTATTTAACCTTGAAAAGGAAGAACATTCTGATTCAAGCTACCACTTAGATGAACCTTGAAAATATGCTAAATGAGCCAGACATGAACGGACAAACTCTATGACTCCACTTACAATTACAGGAGGTACCTAACCACGTCCGCGAAGACGGAAGGGAGAAAAATGGGGGCTGGGGTAGTGGGAGGGCAGAGTGGGTAGTTTGATGGGAGTGGTTTTGGTAAGGGAAGGTTATGCCCTGGCCTTGGGTGGCCATGGCTGCCTGGTAAGGGACCGCACTTGGTGGCACGGAACTGCACACTTCAAATGGTACATTTTATTACACGTTTTGCCACAATAAATACTTTTTTCCAAAAACTCTGGCGTGTCCCATTGTGATGCGGTGCCGTGGATGGCTGTGGGGTTTGGGTTGCCCACCTCAGCCTCCACAAGTCTGCCGGCTGCAGGGACCCCTCTCCCTCCCGGGCCATAAAGTGGCCACACCCCTGCTCCCCCAGCCCTGCACCGGGGTGTGGACCCCCTGGGTTCAGCTGGTCAGATTCCCACCCGGAGTAGGAGCCAGGAAGAGGGAGGGAGAAAGGAGGATTCAGCCCCGGGGTTGGGGGGAGGAGACGGGAATGAGCCTCATGGCACGTCCTGCCTTTGAATCTTGCTCCTGGGTGTCCTGCGACTCCCGTCTCCTTCCAAATCAACTGGAAACCGGCGCTGTTTTCCCTCCCTGTTTGCAGTCCCGACCCCCTCTCCTTCAGGGCCGTGCAGACTCTGTCGCTTCTCTCCACTCCCCGGCTGCGGGCCACGCCCCGGGTCTTAAGGCCCCTGAGCCCCTGGAGCTGTGAAGCTCGGCCTCCCAGGTTTTGCTCCTCCCGGCTCCTGCCTCTTGGGCTGGGTCCCACGTCAGTCAGGTCTCCCGGCTGGGCTGGCGCATCTCCTTGGTCCAGCCTGTCCTGCCGCTCCCCCGCCCCTCCCGGGTAGAGTGATGCGCTCAGCAAGCGCAGGGCAGGCGGGTGAAGGAGCGCCCCGGAGCCCTCCGTGGCTTTTTCAGGCTTTGATGCTCTTTCTATGCCTATTCTTGTGGGGCGAGCCCGCAGGCTGCTAAGGCAGGGAGGCCGGGAGAGTTGGGAGGCGGGCGGGCCTCCCAGGCCCCGGTGATTCTTTGCTCTTTTCTTTCTCTTTGGGCTCTCTCGGGCGTCGTCTCGTGGTCCTGCGTGTGTGTGGCCACTTGTCCTCGCGTAGCCCCCGCCATAGCTGCTTCTCATCTCTGAGGGACGCCGCCCCTACAGCCCAGCCTCCAGGCTCAGGCGCGCTGCAGGAGTCCACCCTCTGGCACATGTGCCCCAGCCCATGGGTAAGAGCAGAGTCCAGCGCCCAAGAGGATTTGTGTCCTGGCACTGCCCTTTTCTAGCTGTGTGGCCGGGGATCGAACCGGCGCTGCAGAGGTTGCGGGCAGCCTCGCAACCCAGCGCTCAACCGCTGCGCCACCGGGGAGGCCCCAAATCTTCCGTTTTCTTATTTGTAAAATGGGAAGAACGGCAGTGCCGGCCCCATGGTGTTACGGCGAGGGTGAGCTGAACTAACACACGTTACCCCAGGTAGAGCCGACCTCTCCGCGTCTTAACTTCCCGATGCCTGCACATACCCGCGTCGCTGCGCCCTCAGCTCTCGTCTGGTGATTCAGCACACACATCTGTACAGTAATCTCAGCTCCCCGAGGGTGGAACACACTCTCAGATCTGTCCTCGACCCCCACATGTCCGCCTTTGTGGATCTGGTTATGCTCTGCCAGCTCCCCGGGGGACAGATCAAAACCCGGGACAGCTCCCAGCCTCGGGTATCCTTACCAGCCGGCAGCTGGGCGCTGGCTCCGCTGCGGGCCCACCTGTCCAGGGGGACATGGTAGCTACGCAGAGAAAGTGAGGGCTGAGTTCTGATCTGAAGAGAGGGAGGGAGGGTCAGGGTGAAGGCAGAAGCTGGGGCAGGGACACTGCAGGGGGGCAGTTCAGGTTGGTGTGGGGACAGGAGGCTCCTGGCTGGTGTGAGCAGAGGCTTGTTCTGGGACAGTGGAGAATTCAGGTTAGAATCCTGCGAAAGAAGGGAATGCGGATCTCGAATGCCACACGGCTTGCTTTGGATAAGCTTCTCATTGATGATTTCTCACAAAATGCGAGAAACCTTCTATAGAACTCCCTTAAGTAGTGCTGATGTCCCATTCCTGCACCCCTGCCTGCGTCCCTCCAGCCCCCACATTTTGCATTTGCAGGGATTTAGCTTAAGAACCACTGTTGGCATATATTTTGGGTAGTGTTGCCAGATAAACCCAATGACATTTGATTTTCACATAATCATTTTTTACACACTCCAAACATTGCATAGAACATAATTATACTTCTTCAAAGTGACCCTTTTTCATCTGAAATTCAGATGTCACTGAGTGTTTTGTATTTTATTTGCAAAATCTGGTTTGCTGGTGGTGAGGACTCTCCAGGTTGGAGGCTGTCCCAACTGCCCTTCTGTCTCTCTCCCTCAGGGCCCCAGGGGCAAACAAAAATCCTCCAAGCCCGTCAAGGAGCCAGGAGTGCAGTCTGCTCAGGAGCAGAAGCCAGAAATTTCTCAGGACTCCAAGGAGCAGGTCACAAAGGTGACAGAAAGCACCAGGACCTCCTAAGCCAGAGGGTAGAGGTGGCAGGGGGTGGAGAAATCCTCCTTCTCCGGCCTGGGTGGAGGATCGGAATCCCTGCCATTGCACCCACCATCTTTCTGTTGGATGTGGGAGGAGTCAGGCTTCCTGGCGGCCACCCTCATGCCACTTCTGTCTCCACGACAGACACCATCTCTGCCTCAGCAGCCATCCCCAGAGCAAAAGCTGGACCTGCAGCCAGAACCCACGGTCAACTTCCTGTTTACACTCCTGAACACGGAGGAGCCCCCGGAGCCCAAAGACTCTGAAAGGTAAGGCTGTGTGAGTGTGCACAGGACGGGGGGCACAGGTGCTCCCCCATCCACCAGCATTCAGACCTGGCCAGCACTCAAGCCTGGGGTGTGCAGAGGGGCCGTCCAGACAGGCCTGGAGGAGCCCCAGACCCTCTAAACTCCCCCTCCGGGTCAAGACCCTTTAGTCCAACACTCACTGCACCAGGTACTGGGAGATTCAGGAGCACCAGCTCCTGGGGAAGGACGACTGGGGCCCCCAGCGCACCGTGAAGGAGTTCAGAGACCTGCGGGATGACTGCGTGAGGTGAGCCGGCCCAGGGGGCAGGTAGGGCGCCAACCCTGTCCCCGGGGGCTCAGGCCCTGGGCTTGAGAGCTAGAGGTTTGCACCTTCACTTGCCCTCTCAGTGCCCCCCCAAGGGGGGGAGAGCCCCTTTCCTCCTAAGCATTGGTGAGTTTCCTCGTCTGTGAGCAGGTCCTGCCTGCTCTGCCCAGCCTGCTCTCTCCTGCCCATCAAGTGTGGGCCCGCATGCCTGATCACTGGGTCTAGCAGCTCAGGCAGCACGTCTGGGGAGTGGGGGGGGGTGCTGGGACAAGAGCCTGGGGCTGAAGGGAGTCTCTGTGTCAACCCCAGGCTTCAGAAGTTGCTAAGCATTAACCTAGCAGACAACCTGGCTCTGGGGCTGAAGCTACAAGACCTGGTGAGACCCTCAGATCAGGGCCCTCTCCCTTTGTCCTGATTCCTTCCCGCCCAGCCTGGCTCTCCCGCGGAGGGCCTCAGCTAGTCCCGCCCGGGGTCCTCTCCCCACCCCGACCCCTGTCACTCTTTGTTCTAGTCCAGCTCATTCTATAAGTGTCTGAAGGACAAAGTGAAGGCTGTCCAGGAACAAGTGAAGGTTGTCCAGGAGGAAGTGAGGACAGTCCAGGAGGAAGTGAAGGTCATCCAGGAGGAAGTGAAGCTCTTCCAGGAGGAAATGAGTGCTGTTGGGGAGGAAGTGGAGGTCGACCAGGAGGACTCAAAGGCCTTCGAGGAGGAAAAGAAGGTCATCCAGGAGGAAGTGAGGGGTGTCCAGGAGGAAGTGAGGGGTGTCCAGGAGGAAGTGAGGGGTGTCCAGGAGGAAGTGAGGGGTGTCCAGGAGGAAGTGAGGGATGTCCAGGAGGAAGTGAGGGGTGCCCAGGAGGAAGTGAGGGGTGTCCAGGAGGAAGTGAGGGGTGTCCAGGAAGAAGTGAGGGATGTCCAGGAGGAAGTGAGGGGTGCCCAGGAGGAAGTGAGGGATGTCCAAGAGAAAGTGAGGGGTGCCCAGAAGGAAGTGAGAGGTGTCCAGAAGGAAGTGAGGGGTGTCCAGGAGGAAGTGAGGGGTGTCCAGGAAGAAGTGAGGGATGTCCAGGAGGAAGTGAGGGGTGTCAAGGAAGAAGTGAGGGATGTCCAAGAAAAAGTGAGGGGTGCCCAGAAGGAAGTGAGAGGTGTCCAGAAGGAAGTGAGGGGTGTCCAGGAGGAAGTGAGGGGTGCCCAGGAGGAAGCAAGGGCAGCCTAGGAGGGAGCCCAGGCACATCACGAGGGAATCTTGGCCACCCAGGCTAGAGCCCGGGCTGCCCAGGAGGCAGCACTGTCCCTGAGTGGTAAAAGGAACATCGACCCAGCGCAGCTCACTGGCGCTTCCCAGCTCCTGATGCTTCCCTCATGAACTATCAGCCCCAGCCAGGCTGGAGGCCAGACCCAGGAAGACACTCCAGCAGCTCCTCTCCAAGTTCCAGCAATAATTTTTCTGCCGTGAAGCCTCGGCGCCCCTGCGTGTCTGTGGGCCCTAGGAACCAGGTGGTGGGAGCTCCAAACTGAGCTGAGTTCCACCCTCTGACACTCTCCTCCCCCATTTTTGAGTCCTGATCTCCCTGCACCCCCCCCCCCCGCCCCCCGCAGTCCAATTGGTGTCAGCCTCACTCCCAGGCAAAGTCCCTGCACTAAGCATGGGAGCGAAAGGGGGCCGAACCTCCTCTTCCGAGGCTCACTCCAAAGGGCAGGCCAGACCCAGGAAGAGCCACTGCCCACTGCAAGACCTGGGATAAGCCTGTTTCGTGGGGTAGGGGTGCTCCAGAAGGGCCCGACAGCCCACACCCGCACCTGGAGGTGCGTCTGGAATTGGAATGCCTGAACTACCCCATTCCTGCCCTTCAGCCAGGGCCCCCCAGCCCGGGCTGCCCCCAGTCAGGGATCTGAGTGTCCCCTAGGCCTCCAGGCCTCCGGGCACCTGTGCCTCCCTGAGCCTGTGAGAGAGAGGGGCTGTGTGTGGGGTCAAGGCAGACTTTCCAAACGCTTAGAAATCATTCCCGCACAGCTACACAAGCACGCTTCTGAGTTTTGTTTGTTTGGTTTGCCTTTTTTTGTTTGTTTGCTTTGCAGTTCTGCTTTTTATTTGAATAAAATCAGAATCTGTCCCACCCCAGACGGTGCTGGCATCTAAACTAATATAATAACAACTACTCAAGCTACGGTGACTTGATTTTTACATTCAGCAACTTTAAATCCATTCTTCTGTGATTTTTAAAAAGATTTTATTTATTTTTTGCATAGAACTGGGGTGTAGGCCAGAGGTGCAGGGGGTTGTTGGGGGTGAGAGAATTCACCAGAGACAGAGTAGGGAGCAGAACAGACAGACTGACTGAAATCCACCACTGAGGGGAGCAGTAGTGAGACAGGAGAGGTCTGCTGTGCCATGTAGGTAGCTCCCTGGCCTGGGATCGAACTCCCTGTCACAGCGGCTGGAGATAGCTTGATAGCACTGAGACTTAACCCCTAGGCCACCGGGGAGGCTCCTCTTCTGTGATTTGTGGCCTCTTATTATCTGAACGTGATCAGGAGGGGCCTGGTGGGCCTGTGCGTGGCCCCATCATGCCGTCATGAGCACAGCACTGTGAAGCTCTCCACAACCTCTGCAGCTCTGGTTTGATCCCGGCTGGCCAGCTGGCAAGGGTCCCATATGGTGTGGCAGACCTCGCCTGTCGCACTCCCTGCTCCCCTCAGCAGTTTATTTCGTCAGTCTGCCTGTTCTGTTCCCTGCTCTGTCTCTGGTGAATCCTCTCACGCTCCCAGGAATCTGGCCTGTACCCTGGTTCTTGTATAAATAAGTGAATAAATAAATCTTTAAAAACAAACAAACAGGGCCTCCCCTGGTGGCGCAGTGGTTGAGCGCTGGGTTGCGAAGCTGCCCGCAGCCTCTGTGGCACTGGTTCGCTCCCCGGCTGCTCCCTGGCCACTGGAGGAGGGTCCCACATGGCGCGCAGACCTCTCCTGCCGCCCGCTGCTCCCCTCAGCAGTGTACTTCGGTCCTTCTGCCTGCTCTGCTCCCCGCTCTGGCTCCGGTGAATTCTCTCACCCTCCGGGGCTTCTGACTGTACCCCAGTGCTTGTATAAATAAATAAACAAACAAATAAATAAAAACAAATCTTTAAAAATAAAATAAATAAGTAAATAAATAAAAACAAAATGGCAACCAGACTCCTGCTCAGGTGGGATGTTAGTTTGCTGATGAAGGTTTGAGAGTCAGGGAGGATCCGGGGAGCTGGCGCCCTTTGGCTGCAGGTGGCCACCTTTGTACCAAGTTTCCGGATCACAGAGAACACGAACACCTGCAGTGAGTGATGAGGGCTTCAGGATCTTTAACTTTTTGGCCCCCACTCCCTTGTTCCACAGGGACATAACAAATTCTCAGCTGCATATGGAAAAAGTAACTCTGAAACAGACCTGAGATCTAGCTGAACAGCTTCTCCACAACAGAGGAAAAAGGAGTCACATAGAGAAGGGTGGTAAAAGCAGAAACTGAGTCTTGCCAAAGTCCACCCAACACATGGCCTATAGTCAGAGGGCTATCACCAGTACAGTGTGATTCTGCCCCACATCAGGCATCCCGACTGTAATGGGCAGGAAGGGACAGTGCAGGATCTCTATGACCCGAGCAGACGGAGTAAAGGAGGAATCCTGGAGCCCTCAGTGGTTTTGCAGGATTTTATTGGGATTTACCAGGTACACAGCAGGCAGGGGTGCCGGGGGGGCTGGGAGGCCTGTCAGCCCCCAACCCCCAGCAAGTCTTCACTCTGGGCTCTCTCACATTCTCTGGTTCTCTCTACTTCTCTGCTCTCCTTGTGGTTCTGCTGGCATCCCCATGACACCACCCTTATAAGCGCAGTCTCAGCCCAGGTGTACCTACTTACGCATGCCCACACCCCACTCCAGGTGCCCACCATCAGGCATGCATTCAGGACCGCAGGGATTCATCATCCATCCTCATGGCGGGAGGGCAGAAAAGCCTGTTACGTTTTATTTACCCTACACTGACCCTCAGACCTGCCGTGGAGAGATGCACCCCCAAAACACCAGGTATGAAAACCATCAGGGCTTATGTCCAGGATTCAAGGGCTCAGACACAGACTCACTCACCCTGGGATCCAGCACAAAAGCAACAGTTTGAGAAGCCCAAGACCATATGTCAAGGAGACTCATTTGTATTCCCTAGGGCCTCAGCAGAGGGGCAGGGACCTGTTGGGTGGCTCTAGGATGGAGGTGCTGAATGTTAGAAAAGAAAGGAGCCAAGAGTATCAGACTGAAGTGGGCTTTATTGAAAGTCCATGAGGGACGACTCCTGCAGGCTGAGAGTCGCATCCCGAAATGAGGAGAGGGGGTAGGGCCAGCAAGGCACAGAGCAGTTTCTCTACGATCCAGGCAGATCCATGCAGACGGGTAAAGGAGAGTCCTGGAGCCCTCGGTGGCTTTTCAGGCTTTTATTGAGCTTTTTACAAGGTGGTGGTGGGCGGGGGACCAGGAGGCTGTCAGGTTGTGGTCTCTGCTTCTCTCCTCCTCCACTCTGCTGGTTCTGTTGCTCTCCTTCTTCTGTTGCTCTTTCTCGTTCTGCTGGCATCCCCATGACACTGCCCTTATAAGCCCAGTCTCAGCCCAGGTGTGCCCACCTGTGCATGCCCAACCCCACTCCAGGTGCACGCCATCAGTCGTGCATGTAGGACCGCAGGAATCCATGATTAATGCTAATGGTGATGGGGGTGGTGGTGGGGCGGAAAAACCTGATAATTTTTCACTTACCCTACAGCAGGTCTTTATAGGGTTAGGAGACTACTGGAATTTTTGGTGTACGTGAGGGGATCTCGTCTGCCGGAGAGCGGGTCTGTTGGAGTTATTTACTGCTGGGGGCAGGTGTGCTGGAATTGTTTACTGCTGTCAGATTTATCTCTGATTCAGCTTATTTCAGGTTCTCTGGCTCCTGGTTGTGTGGGTTTTACAAGGGGCCTGTGTGTGCTCACATCACTGGCAGGTACCCTTTTGGCACACAGCCTTCACCCCACTAGCCCTGGCCACGTGCTGCTTCAGAAACCATGCCAGCGCTGCCAGGTGAGTGGCCTGGCTCCATGTCACACAGGGTCAGCAGGTGCACACAGCCCACATGAGGGGCCCTTGGGGGGCCTGGCTCTAGTGGCCAAGGGGATTGAGTTTTGGGGTCCATGGACTGGAAATAATTGGAGAGACAGTTTTTTTTTTTTAAGATTTTTTTTTTTGTATTTATGCATACAAGAACTGGGGTGGGCCAGAGGTGTGGGGGTTGGGGGTTTGGGAGGGAGGGGTGAGGATTCACCAGAGACAGAGTGGAGAGCAGAACAGGTGGATCTACTGAAATACACTGCTGAGGGTGTTACAGGGCAGGGAGAGGAGCAGCCCAAACTCTGCAAACCTGCCTATTCTAAATGGGTTCTGCCATCTGCCGCATCAACACAAAACATGAGACTTTAATGGGAAGGAACTTTAATAAAACTAGGAAACAATACAGGAAAGGCAAAGAATCTAGTTTCTAAATCAAGCACCCAAAGTGACCCATCCCCTCAGGGTAAAACTCCATCCAAATGGGATTGGCCGAGAGCAAGGCCCCAAAGCCTGCCACAAGTCTAAAGCATCTTCCAGTGGGGACCCACAGAAAAGGGCCAGAAACAACAAGACAAGCCCGGAAGGAAAAGAGCAAAATCAACATCAAGATAAAAGCTGCCATGGTCACCTCCCCACGGGTCTCACCCACATCTGTGTTACCCTGTCCACGACCAAATGGCAAGCGCAGTTTTTTCACATGTCTCTCCATTCCATGTGCCTCCTCCAGGTCTCCTCCTGGCTCCCCATCCTGCTTCTTTTCTTCCTCAGTCTCCTCTGCAGCTTCTCTTCCTGCTCAGCTCCACCCTCCCTTGGGAGGGGCAGGGAACCTGGAACCTCCCCCTTTCCTGGGGACCACCCTGTTACAAGGGGAGCAGCAGGGGGACAGGAGAGGTCTGCTGTGCCACGTGAGTCAGTTCCCTGGCCAGGATTGAACTCAGGCTGCAGTGGCTGGCAAGAGCTTGGTAGTGCTGAGACCCCTGCGCCACCAGGAAGCCCCAGGCATTATAATTTAAATATCAAAAGATAAAGGTGGAGAGAGAATCTTAAAGACAAGGGGAAAATAACTGGGACATCCCCCTGGGGACCACCCTGTTACAGAACCCTGTGGTCCTGAATGCATGCCTGATGGCGGGCCCTGGAGTACGGTGTGGGCATAAGTAAGTAGGTACACCTGGGCTAAGACTGGGCTTATAAAGGCGGCATCACAGTAGAAGAACCAGTAGAGAAGCAGAGGCCACGAGAGGACGCCGGAGAGCCCAGAAAGAGTGAGGCTACGCCCTGGCTAGGAGGCCTGCCAGCCTCCTGCTCCTCCTCCCCCCGCACCCCTGCCTGCCATGCAGCTGGTAAACTCCCAATAAAACCCTGAAAAGGGGCTTCCCCGGTGGCGCAGCGGTTGCGCAGCTGCCCGCAGCCTCTGCAGCACCGGTTCGATCCCCAGCTGCTCCCCGGCCACCGGAGGAGGGTCCCACATGGCACGCAGACCTCTCCTGCCACCCGCTGCTCCCCTCAGCAGTGTACTTCGGTCCCTCTGACCCTCCCGTGCTTCTGACTGTACCCAGTGCTTGTATAAATAAATAAATAAATAAATAAATAAATCAATCCCAGGTCCTTTTCAAATTCTATCTAGAATAAGAAGAAAGAACCACTTCACTCCTCCCCATCCCCCCCATCCCAAATTGAAGAAGACTGTTTCAGGGCAATCTCTGCGCTGGCAAGGGGCAGCGGCCCTTCTACCGGGCCTACTCAGGAGCTCCTCGCCGCCAACTTTCTCCCTCCTCATGACAGCAGCCTCCTGACTGCCCATGACCCACCCACATGTGACCAAGCCGGGGCTTCTCTGCACTGACTTCCCTCAGCAGAGGCGGCTCTCCTCAAGGCCCCCGCCTGCAACCATGTGTTATAGGACAGCCCCGATATTGAACGGGTTCCTGGCTGTGGGTCCTCACCCCCGCTTAAAAGGGACTTAAATAAAAGGTTTATTTGCAAGGGAGAAAATAGGGAAATAAAGTCTTTAATGCGTCCTACCTGATCTGCCGACCTGGAAACCCAAAGGCACTCTCAGAGCTGGCCGGACGCTGCGAGCTGGCGGAGAGCCAAAATGTGGGACCCCTCCAAAGCCCACGTGTCTGGCTTTATACCAACCTGGCTGCTGAACCCCACCCTCAGGTCCCAGCTGTTATAGAGCAACCCCGATATTAAACGGGTTCCTGGCTGTGGGTCCTCACCCGCACGCTTTAAAGGGACTTGTGAATACTCCACTACAGACACACACAAAAAGGTTAATAAAAGGTTTATTTACAAGAGGAAAGGAAATAAGGAAAATGGACAACTCAGGGAGAAAATAGGGAAATAAAGTCTTTAATGCGTCCTACCCGATCCGCCGACCTGGCTGCGAGCTGGTGGAGAGCCCAACGTGGGTCCCCCAAAGCCCACGTGTCTGCCTTTTCTATCCACCTGGCTGCTTAACCCCACCCTCAGGTCCCAGCCACCTTCCCTTTGGTGGTGATGGGATTTGGAGTTCCCAGTGTCTTTGGCTTTGACCTGGGGTGGGGATGGAGTCTACAAAGCCTATATGGAAATAGCTTTGGGACAATTCCCCCCTTTCACTTTTTGCCACCATTTCCATGGTGATGAAGATCGAATATATGAAGGTTGGGATGCAGTCTCAGATCAACATTTTTTCAGGTTCCAGTGTGAAAGAAAACCAGTCTCTCCAGGTATTTGTCCATTGTGGAAAGCAAAAGTCCTTTACTCCAAGAAAAATAGTTCATCAGTTCAAGCCAAAAAAAAAAAAAAAAAAAAAAGACATCTGGAGGCATTAGCCAAAACAAGACAGCAGATATGTAAAAATCACAGGAAAAAAAAAATCTTAAAATGGTTCAACTGGTGTAAAACACAAATTTTCTCAACCTTGATCCCAAACTTTTAACAGCATAGCAAAAGTTTGCAAACTAAATCTACTTTTAAGCCATTTTTCCTATTTTTGCATAAAATCACAGGGCAGAAAATAACTAACAGCAATTTCAGCTGGCTTTGTTGAAATACTCCATATAGGATGAGAGCGAACCATTGGCATCCGGTCGATGTAGGCGTCAGGAACAAAGCTGGTCTCATCAGACTCCACCTGGGCTTTCCTCTTCTCGAGGGTACCAGAGCTTTTTTGTTGGCCGGGTTGTCCAGTCCTGCCAATGGAGGCAAGCTTCCTCACCTTCTTTGGAGGTCTCTGGAACCCTATGAACAAAGCAAACAGGTTCTCCTCTTCTTGGTTCTGCTCTGTTTCAACTCTCTGGAAGAACTCCATGCAAAGCCACACAATGAAACTCATGTCCAATTTTTTTTTTTAGTTTAAGCAAACAAAATCCCTATGGAAGTTATGCAAAAATAGACTGAGACAAGAAGCAAAAAAATTACTACCACTATGTGTATGCTGTGCTGGTATCAAGGGGAGAGAAAATGTGAACACAATAAGTTAGCTTTGCTGGGGAAAAAAAAAAAAAAAAACCGCAACCTTACCGCAGGTCCTGGTCACTCACAACAACAACAAAAAAAACTTTGTGGATTCAGAACAAAATGCAAAAAAAAATTACCAGTATTATGTTAAAGAAAACTTAGTAAATACCAGGTCTATAGGAATCTGTTGAGGTCTTTTCTCCCTATTTTTCCAGAAACAATTTCTGTCAATAAACAATCGAAGTATACACTATTACAAGGCGACAATCACCATGGACAATTTACATACATATCAGGTACTGAGAGGTTTTATACATATTTCAGAAAACCACTGTTAACATTTCTGTACATGCCAAAGTTTTACCATTTTCCCAAGTGACAATGCTTCCCTTCCAGTTTTACTTCACTAGGTAAGGCAAATAGAACAAATTCATCTAACGCCTTTCCCCGGAGGAAAGGGAGAAACTTTGTGGAGTGTCTCAGGAGCTCTACTGAGGTTCCACAAAATTTCCTTGCATCAGCCAAATGACAGGCTACCAAATTTGTACTTGAATTTAGATTCCTGGGAAGCTTTGCCACAAATATCAGAAAAAACAACAGAAACAAGAATATTCAATCTCTATGAAGGCACCGGCTTAGTTCAGTAGTACAGTGTTGACAATCAAACCATAACCTTTAGTTCTTCTCATAACTGGAGACTTTTTTTTTTTTTTTTTCCCCAACGTCTATGGGCACCATGTATATCAATTTGCCAACCACTGGAGGCCAAGACAAGGACAGAAGGAAAGGACATACAGACATACAACATATGGACACAAAGAGCTCTTTAGTTACCATTCATCACACGTGCGATATCTCATACAACTGCAGTTTCACTCATAGGCCAAAGCAACAAAAAAGCAGAGGGAAAAAAAACCTCAAAGTTAAAAAAAAGCAAAAAGTTAAAAAGGAAATAACAAAATCAAGATCGAAAACCTTTCTGTGTAAAAAAAAAAAAAAAAAAAATACTGCCAGCACATGCATGATCCTAGATGTTATTTCACGTCTCCTAAACTTTGAAAGGAAGAAGATTGGTTAGAGCATGTTAGGTTTTTTTTCCTCAGGGTTTCTTCAGAAAAAAATGAGGCCTTGGGTATCCTGCAACAATAACTGGAAAAGAAGTCAGTCACATTAAGGTTTTTTCTGTTTCTCAAACAAATATCTCAAGTCCTCAATGGGTTCACAAGGCCAGTGGGACTTTGTCTCTGGGTCAGTTCCTTCTGGCGCTTTCTTAACTCGGGAATGATGTACCCAGGGTTTTATGTCTGCAAGTTTCAAAGTATGTGTGCTCAGCAAAAGTTCATATGGACCGTCCATTACGGTTTCCCCGAAACCCTGTCCTGTGCTCTCTTTGTACGAAAACAGTCGCAGGTTTCGGTCTCCTGTTCTTTCTATTGTTATAAACCTTAAATGCTAAGTCCACTACCTGGTATGGACTCATCTCTGTGACGCCGTCTACCTTTGCTAACTTTCTCCTTATGTCCGGAGCACAATATGTGATGAACGCCATAGTGAACACACAAGCATTTTCTGGGGCATCCGGATTTATATCCGTGTGGTCTCTATACGTCTGAATAATCCTCTCAAGGAACTCGGATGGATCCTCATTAGCCCCTTGTGTAAGTTCCAATATTTTGTTAATATCTTTACGTTTGGGGATTCCCTGCTCCAGTCCTACCAATAAACATTTTTTATAGAGATCCAACTTCGCCATTCCTCCATTGTTGGGGTCCCATCCAGGATCTACCTCTGGGACAGCCATCTGTGGCTCTGGGGATTGGCTGTCCTGTTGGCGGAGACGTGCAGCCTCCTCCCTGGCTTTCCTCACTACTATCCTCCGCTCATCTAGACCTAGTAAAACTTGCAACATCAACTGTATATCTGCCCAGTTAGGGCGGTGGGAGAGAAAAATGGAGGCAAACAAGTCTGCCATCCTCTTAGGAGCCTGCCGGTACGGGGGAACAGAGTTCTTCCAAGTTTGGAGGTCCCAGGTGCAAAAAGGACGGTGCGACCAACAGTACCCAGCAGGTCTCCCCTCTTCATTCACGCCACCCATCGGCACCGCGCGAAGAACCTGTCCTGCCTCAGGATGATCCTTCCTGCCAAAATGGGCGCCGTGTCTAGTGTGGGAAGGAGACGCCATTTTAGGTTCCTCCCCGGAGGGCAATGGAGGCTGCGACGCCTCAGGATTCTGCGAGGGAGGGGCCTGGTCAGGTGGCGAAGGCCTTTGTCCTGATGTGTTTAAGGTATTTAGCAAATGATGCGCCTCCTCTTCTAACTCCGCCCTCCTGCAGTCCTCATGGGAAGGAGAAGGTTTATCTCTTCTCTGTGCCATCAGTGGAGCCTCCGCCATATCCAGTTTATGGAGGGCGGCCTGTAGCTGGCCCTGCATACTTTTAAAAGCTTGATCCTGCAGGCTTTTAAAAGCTGACTCAAAAACGGTACGGTTTTCATCCCTCACACTCTTAATAGTTAAATCAAAAGCCTGATTTTGTTGTTGCACTTGATCCTGCAGGCTTTTAAAAGCTGATTCAAAAACCTTACGGTTTTCATCCCTCACACTCTTAATAGTTAAATCAAAAGCCTGATTTTGTTGTTGCATAGCTAAGTTAAGAGCTTGAATTTGTTGCAGCACATTCTCAATATGTGAAGTAGAACATCTACCTCTCATAGAAACAAGAATGTAGCAAATGGCACCTATACACATTACCAAAAAAACACCCAGAAGCACAGACTGTAAAGGGATGGCTTGTAAACCGCCCACATATGTACACAAAAGTAAAATCATGTGCCATATACCAAGTTTTATCCAGTTATTTACACTTATAAAACTGGTGGTAATATTTAACGGAAAAAGGCTACTTGAACTCAAGGCGGGAAGAAAACTGAAAGAACTCAAGCTAGGGATAAAATTGCGTAAGCTCAGGGTTGAGGCCATGTTTGGATCAAAAACACACCCACAAGAGCTGTACGCACGGGGCAAAAAGCAGACTTCAAGATTTGAGACAAATATTACACTGCGGGTCCTGCAGACCTAGCGCGCGTATGGTGACCAGCGCAAGGAAAGTTACTCTGGGCTGGTCAACCGTGGGTGTAGCTTGGAAACCACGTTGGATACCAGCTGTTACGGAGCAGCCCCGATATAAAACGGGTTCCTGGCTGTGGGTCCTCACCCGCGCGCTTTAAAGGGACTTACGAATACTCCACTACAGACACACACAAAAGGGTTAATAAAAGGTTTATTTACAAGAGGAAAGGAAATAAGGAAAATGGACAACTCAGGGAGAAAATAGGGAAATAAAGTCTTTAATGCGTCCTACCCGATCCGACGACCTGGAAACCCAAAATCACTCTCAGAGCTGGTCAGAAGCTGCGAGCTGGCGGAGAGCCAAAAATGGGGGATTCCCCAAAGCCCACGTGTCTGCCTTTATATCAACCTGGCTGCTTAACCCCACCCTCAGGTCCCAGCCACCTTCCCTTGGGTGGTGATGGGATTTGGAGTTCCCAATGTCTTTGGCTTTGACCTGGGGTGGGGGTGGAGTCCACAAAGCCTGTATGGAATTAGCTTTAGGACAGCCTTTTCCCCCTAACACATGCAGGCCTCTCTCTTAGCAAACCCCGCTTCCTGGCCAGCCCCTTCTGCTCGCTGGTGTCTGTGCAAGTGTCCTTTATTCTTCTCTCCCTTTTATAACAAACCTGCCCTTTTGGGTACAACCAACGTTTCTGTCTAGTGAAGAAACTTGCCTGGGAAACTTGCCGATACCGCTGAAAGGGGAGCTGAGCCAAAACGTCCCAGAGTGAACCCAAGGACCCGCTCTCTGAAGACATGTCCAAAAATAATGATTTTAGTTATAAGACGAAAGTTGTAATGTAACAGGGTGGTCCCCAGGAAAGGGGGAGGTTCCAGGTTTCCTGCCCCACCCAAGGGAGGGTGGAGCTGAGCAGGGAGAGAAGAAGCTGCAGAAGAGACTGAGGAAGGAAGGAAGCAGGATGGAGCCTAGAGATGTAATTGTAACAGGGTGGTCCTAAGATTACACCATGAGATCTGTGCCACCATAGATATGGTGGAATAAAAATTAAAAGGGGGCATTGTAACAGGGTGGTCCCCAGGAAAGGGGGAGGTTCCCTGCCCCACCCAAGGGAGGGTGGAGCTGAGCAGGAAGAAGAGAAGCAGCAGAAGAGACTGAGGGAGAAAGGAAGCAGGATGGAGCCAGGAGACACCTGAAGAAACTGCACTTGTCTTTTGGTCGTGGACTGGGTGACACAGATGTGGGTGAGACCCGTGGGGAGGTGACAATGGCAGCTTTTATCTTGATGTTGATTTTGCTCTTTTCCTTCCAGGCTTGTCTGGTTGCTTCTGACCCTTTTCTGTGGGTCCCCACTGGAAGATGCTTTAGACCTATGGCAGGCTTTGAGGCCTTGCTCTGGGCCAATCCCATTTGGATGGAGTTTTACCCACGAGGGGACGGGTCACTTTGGGTGCTTGATTTAGAAACTAGACTCTTTGCCTTTCCTGTATTGTTTCCTAGTTTTATTAAAGTTCCTTCCCATTAAAATCTCCTATGTTTTGTGTTGATGCGGCGGATGGCAGAACCCATTTAAAATAGGCAGGTTTGCGGGGTTTGGGCTGCCCCTCTCCCTGTCCTATAACAGAGACACATTTAGAAACTGCGCTTGCCTTTTGGTTGTGGATGGGGTGACACAGATGTGGGTGAGACCCGTGGGGAGGAGACAATGGCAGCTTTTGTCTTGATTTTGATTTTGCTCTTTTCCTTCCGGGCTTGTCTGGTTGTCTCTGACCCTTTTCTGTGGGGCCCCACTGGAAGATGCTTTGGACTTGTGGCAGGCTTTGGGGCCTTGCTCTGGGCCAATCCCTTTTGTATGGAGTTTTACCCTGAGGGGATGGGTCACTTTGGGTGCTTGATTTAGAAACTAGATTCTTTGCCTTTCCTGTATTGTTTCCTAGTTTTATTAAAGTTCCTTCCCATTAAAGTCTATGTTTTGTGTTGATGCGGCAGATGGCAGAACCCATTTAGAATAGGCAGGTTTTAAATGCCATTCGAACCCAACTTCCCACCTGACCCCTCCTTACCCTATAAAACCCTGCTTCCCCCTAACAACGTGCGCTGCTTCACTGACCCCCACCTTGGGTGTGTGAGGTCCCCCCGGGGCGCAATAAACTTTCCTTCCCTTTGAGAAATTTAGCCTGGCTCTCCTTTTCTTTACCATGCCGTACCTTTCAAAAAGGATGTCCTAAAGGTAATCCCATGCAGGCTTTGTGGACCCCACCCCCACTCCAGACCAAAGCCATCAGGACATTGGGAAAGACAAATCCCGTCACCACCAAAGGGAGGGTGGCTGGGACCTGAGGTTTGGTATAAAACCAGACACGTGGGCTTTGGAGGGGGGGGGTCCCTTTTTGGCTCTCCACCAGCTCGCAGCTCGGCCAGCTCTGAGAGTGCCTTTGGGTTTCCAGGTTGGCGGATCGGGTAGGACGCATTAAAGACTTTATTTCCCTATTTTCTCCCTGAGTTGTACATTTCCTTATTTCCCCTTCCCTTGTAAATAAACCTTTTATGAACCTTTCGTGTGTGCCTGCAGTGGAGTATTAATAAGTCCTTTTTAAGCGTGCGGGTGAGGACCCACAGGCAGGCACCCCGTTTTATATCGGGGCTGCTCTGTAAGAGTGGGCCAGAGGAAAAGGATCGCAAAACTGTAGTGATAAGAGGGCAGCACAACCCACAACAGGAAGGGGCAGCTGCCGAGCAGAGCCTGCTGTTGTTAACTTGGGCACATGACAGTGTTGGGGCTCCTGGCGCTACTTTGGATAAGGGGGTGCATGTGTGGGCACCCAGGACCCAGGGTGCACTGTTGGAGAGCTGTAAGGGTTGGGGTGCACAGCAAAGATTACTGGCTTGAGCCCAAGGCTGTCAATATAGAATAACCAGAGCCTGAATTGACCGGTCAGATCACCTGTGTCTCCTACAAGAGCAGGCTACTTGAAGTGGAGGCTGGGATGTTGAAAACACCTGCCGCCCTCGACCCAGGGCTAACCCCAAATCACAAAGGAACTCTCATGATTAAACTAGAGCATCAGCACCTGTTTATAACAGGAGCCAATATGCCGCGGACCAGCACAGCGATGGACGAGGAGGCCGTCTCAGGGTTGAGAAATTGTGTGGAGTGGTCAGGGATTCGGCGAGTAAATGACACACAGACACACTTCAAGAGAGTGGAAATCTGAGTGTAATTTTATTTAAGTTAGTGGCCAGTATATACATGTTTTTCTAAAGGCATAGGATCGGTGATCAGTGCACTAAACCAGTTGGCTCATAGGTTGAACTTATCATTGACAAGGCAGTGATTTATGTCCAGAGTCACATTTGGATCTAGGCACATTCCTAAGCAGTCAGACCATTAGTTTTGTCTTTTGTTTTATAGAATTACATTTTCTCCTAGCTAACAACTAAATTCCTTAATCATTATTAATTATAACAGGTGCACTTATTTTTTATGCAATAACACTTTTTCATGAAGGATCAAAGCTAAGGAATTTTAACATAGAACAGAGCAATTATTGAACTAACAATTTTGTTGTTACACAAGGTTTAGTGGTGTTTCATTTGAGTCAGCCTTGTTACTAGATTTCATATGTTTCTTTCATTTAGCAATCAATGACCTTTATAGACGAGAAGGAAGAAGTTTTAGAAAGAGAGTTAAGGGATAAAGTTTGTGGGTCTGAGGAGATGAGATAAGACTCCTTTTGGTCAGTATTCTTGTGGTGGCTCCTGGTGGTCGTTATCTTTTGATAGGCGTCTGTCTTATCTGTGTCTTCAGGGAACTTTGCTGTACTCCCCTGCGCGCTGGTTCCTTGCCCAGTCGGACCTAGGGACCGTGGCGAAAGCCATTAGCCCTAAAGGTAACTGCAGGGGGAGGTGCAGCAGGTCCCCCTTTGTTTTTAGAACGGAGCTGGAAGGCATACATATCTCATTGAAGACGATAGATGGACCTGTGAAGGGAGCGAACACAGAGGGGAATAAAAAGACAAAGAAGGACAAGTAGGGAAAGAGCAATGAAAGAGAGGACAAGATGATACCAGTGAGTAGGAGTCAAAGACTGGAGAGTGGAAGCCAGAGAATGGGCAAAGGAAGAGACTGAAGTATCCAGATGAGATTTACTGACAGCAGAGATTTGGGTTTGGAGAGATGAAAGGTCATGAGAGAGGTCATTGTCATGCCATATTCCCAATAGGTGATGTTTGGTGAGATTCCAATGTAAGGAAGAGTTATAATGCAAAGGCGTAACACAAATGAAATGAAATTGAACATGGCAACAAGTAGACAGTTGTTGTTTGAGAAGTTGAACCTCATCGCCAATAGCAATAACAATTTCTTCTAGGGCATTTAACTTATAGTCAATGTCCCGCTGTGTTGCGAGCGCCATGGACACGTTTTGGTAAGGTCATTTACAAAAGAAGCCGTCTTAGCTTCCTGAATTAAAGCAACGGAGGAAGCAGCCAATGAAGTAACAAGGGAAATTAGAGCAGCAATGCCTAAAATAAGGGCGACAATGAAACGTTTAGGACGAAGAAGAGCATGTACCTCATCCAAGACTTGCATGGCAGTGTTATCATACCAAGGCATATCATGTAAATCAACAGCTAACATAACATAGGGGGGTCATTTGAGTAAAATTACAACAGGATACAGACAAGCGAGAGAGGGGGTAATGCAATTAGTAACAACACAGCCAGAACAATGGACGGAGTAAGAAGTCCCACGCAATTGAATGCGTGCAGCTGAGGCGTTCCCCAAAAGCAGAGCAAAGGGGTATGCAACGCAGGAGCGTACAGGGATTGTGGAGGTGTTGAATTCAGGTTGTTTGAAATGCACGGCATCGAAGGCAGCAAAGAGACAAAAGAGTTCCTGCTGAAAATAAGTCTTATTGTGACGTTTAAAGGCATACATAGGAGGTACCTGTAGGGTAAAGAAAATATCAGGCTTTTCTGCCCTTCTGCCATCGGGATAGATGATGGATCCTTGTCCTGAATGCATGCCTGATGGCGGGCACCTGGAATAGGGTGTGGGCATAGGTAGATGGGATTCAGCTGAGCTAAGACTGTGCTTTTAAGGGCGGCGTCACGGGGACACCAGTAGCAGCAATAGAAGCCGAAGCCGAAAGAGAAGCCGAGAAGCAGCAGAACGAACGCCAGAGAGCGCAGATAGAGTGAAGACTTGCTGGGGGCTGGGAGGCCTGCCAGCCTCCCAGCCCCCCAGCCAGCACCCCTGCTTGCCATATGCCTGGTGAACCCCAATAAAAAACCTGCAAAACTACTAAGGACTCTGACTCCTCCTTTACCCGGTCTGCATGGGATCAGAAAACCTGCATTGTGGCCTGTCCTGCCCTTACAGTACCCAACCAACAGAAAATTTTCTGTAGTGGAGGGCTGGAACAGCAAACGAAAAATCATACACAGTAAACTGAGACATAAGAGGGGATATAGGCATTGCTTGAGAGAAAGCACAGTGTGGCCAAACTGGGTAAGAAATAAGAGAATCCCAGTATTGGTCCACATCCCGGTATTTTTTTTTTAAGTTTTATTTTATTTTATTTTTTTATTTATTTTATTATTTTTTTAAGAGGCACGTATTTTTATTTATGATTTTTATTAATTTGTTTTGTTTATACAAGCACTGGGTACAGTCAGAAGTGCGGGAGGGTGAGAGGATTCACCAGAGACAGAGCAGGGAGCAGAGCAGGCAGAAGGACCGAAGTACACTGCTGAGGGGAGCAGCGGGCGGCAGGAGAGGTCTGCGCGCCATGTGGGACCCTCCTCCGGTGGCCGGGGAGCAGCCGGGGATCGAACCGGCGCTGCAGAGGCCGCAGGTAGCTTCGCAACCCAGCGCTCAACCGCTGCGCCACCGAACATCCCGGTATTTTTGATTACAGTTAGGAAAAGGGGGGGTAAAAGGTAATGTGGAAAAATTACGGATTCCATTATTAGCCGTTCAAGGCCATGAACGTCGAGCCCCAAACGACACGGTCCTTGTAGTTTGAGTGGGATCCTCAGGAGGGCTGCGAGGCGGTGCACCAGCGAGCATGGAAACATAATGTAGCATCACGCAACCAGGGATGGCTGCAGAGTCAGCACAGACACAGAGTGGAGGGTCATCAGACAGGCCCTCATAATCAACAGAGGAAGAAACCATGTGTTCAGAGTGAAAATCAGCCAATCCACCAAGAAGGTTGGTGTCATTTACATAAACTTTTTTTTTTTAGGCTTATTTATTTATTTATTTATTTGTTTGTTTGTTTTTTGTTTATACAAGCACTGGGTACAGTCAGAAGCGCGGGAGGGCGAGAGAATCCACCAGAGCCAGAGCGGGGAGCAGAGCAGGCAGAAGGACCGAAGTCCACTGCTGAGGGGAGCAGCGGGCGGCAGGAGAGGTCTGCGCGCCATGTGGGACCCTCCTCCGGGGAGCAGCCGGGGATCGAACCGGCGCCACAGAGGCTGCGGGCAGCTTCGCAACCCAGCGCTCAACCGCTGCGCCACCGGGGAGGCCCTACATAAACTTTTATGACAGAGTTTTCAGTCCAGGGGACTGGGTGTAGAAAAGGCGGCTCAGGAACGTAAGCCCAAAAATGAGCCGATTGTGCAGGCGTGGACTGAACCGCCAGGATGGCAAACGGGGCCAAGAAAAGGGATGAGGTCTCAGCATTCAAACAAGATAAACACATGCCATTTGCAGCAACATGGATGGCGCTGGAAGGGATCATGCTCAGCGAAATAAGCCAGAAAGAAAAAGAAAAATACCGGATGGTCTCACTCATAGCAGGAATCTAGAAAACTTAAATAAGGGACCAGGAAAATGAATATAAGAAAGTGAAAATCAAAATCAACAAAAAACTATGAACCAGAGACACTTTTTGGGGGGTGGGGGGCGGGAGGGGAGGGATTGGGGTCAGAATGGGGGGGGTTGCAATTGTATGGGGAATATAAAAATTAAATTTATTATTAAAAAAAATAAAATTCTGGGCCTCCCCGGTGGCGCAGCGGTTGAGCGCTGGGTTGCGAAGCTGCCCGCGGCCTCTGCGGCGCCGGTTTGATCCCCAGCTGCTCCCCGGCCACCGGAGGAGGGTCCCGCATGGCGCGCAGACCTCTCCTGCCGCCCGCTGCTCCCCTCAGCAGTGTGCTTCGGTCCTTCTGCCTGCTCTGCTCCCCGCTCTGGCTCTGGTGAATTCTCTCACCCTCCCGCGCTTCTGACTGTACCCAGTGCATGTATAAACAAAAAACAAACAAATAAATAAATAAATAAAACATGCCTCTATAAAAAAAAATAAAATAAAATTCTAGCAAGTGAGAAAAAAGAAAAAGAAAAGAAAAAGAAAAGATGAGGCAGTGCGTGGAGCAGAGCAGATGACCGTTAGGCCGGATGACGTTTCTGCACGGGCACCGCGGGGGCAGCCCCCTCAGACCCCGTAGCCCCAAGCCCTGGAGCCTAGTCATGCACGCTCACACACACGCAGCACCGCGCGTATTTTTTCACACCTAGAAAGCCTTCTCACTGTCTCAGACTGATCACCCTTCATCAGCGAGCTCCGGACGCTCCAGGGAGGATCCTATCCCTGGCTGTTTAAAGAAGGTATTTTTGGGAGAAATTCACTCACACACTCACACTGAGCAGGAGAGAGCTGACCCACCGCAACCTCGTCACTACTCACCTCTCCTTTGGGTGGAAACTTAATGAAATGTAAGGTCGGGCCCCACGTTCGGGCGCCACCTGCCGCGGACCAGCACAGCGATGGACGAGGAGGCCGTCCAGGCTTAGAGATGGCCTGGAGTGGTCAGGGAGTCGGCGAGTAAATGACACACAGACACACTTCAAGAGAGTGGAAATCTGAGTGTAATTTTATTTAAGTTAGTGGCCAGTATATATAGGTTTTTCTAAAGGCATAGGATCGGTGATCAGTGCACTAAACCAGTTGGCTCATAGGTTGAACTTATCATCGACAAGGCAGTGATTTATGTCCAGAGTCACATTTGGATCTAGGCACATTCCTAAGCAGTCAGACCATTAGTTTTGTCTTTTGTTTTATAGAATTACATTTTCTCCTAGCTAACCACTAAATTCATTAATCATTATTAATTATTAATAATTAAACATTATTAATTAATCATTATTAATTATTTTTATGTAATAACACTTTTTCATGAAGGATCAAAGCTAAGGAATTTTAACATAGAACAGAGCAATTATTGAACTAACAATTTTGTTGTTACACAAGGTTTAGTGGTGTTTCATTTGAGTCAGCCTTGTTACTAGATTTCATGTTTCTTTCATTTAGCAATCAATGACCTTTATAGAAGAGCAGGAAGAAGTTTTAGAAAGAGAGTGAAGGGATAAAGTTTGTGGGTCTGAGGAGACGAGATAAGGCTCCTTTTTGTCAGCATTCTTGTGGTGGCTCCTGGGGGTCGTTATCTTTTGATAGGCGTCTGTCTTATCTGTGTCTTCAGGGAACTTTGCTGTACTCCCCTGCACGCTGGTTCCTTGCCCAGCTGGACCTAGGGACCGTGGCAAAAGCCATTAGCCCTAAAGGTCACTGCAGTGGGAGGTGCAGCACCAATATCCCAGGATAAGGTTCTGTGCTGGAAAAGAAAACAGCTGACCGCCATATAAACTACAGTCAACAGAATACTAACAAGTCTAATTCAATAGTAGATTGCAAGGATGAGACACTGTGATCAAGTGGGGGGTGAATCCCTTATCCCAGGGATGCAAGGATGTTTTATATATATATATATCAATGCAATACAAAGGTAGATAAAAACAAAGGTAGATAAAAATCATATATCAACAGATGCAGAGGCATTTGAAAATATTCAGCACCTATTTATTATAAAAACTCTAAGTTAGATGGAAATAGAAGGAATCTTCCTTAATATACTAAAGGTTATAGACCACAAATATATGAAATCACAAAAATATGAAGTCAAGACTAAAAGGACAATAGAAAAGATGCATTAAACTAAGAGACTCGTTCTTTGAAAAAGATAAACAGGGCCTCCCTGGTGGCGCAAGGGGTTAAGACGCAACCTATAAAGCTATTCACAGCCTCTGCAGTACGAGTTCAATGCCCTGCCAGGGAGCTACCCCCATGGCGCAGCAGACCTCTCCTGTCTCGCCTGCTGCTCCCCTCAGCAGTGTACTTTGTTCAATCTGCCTGTCTCCCACTTTGTCTCTGGTGAATCCTCTCACCCCATACCTCTGGCCTGTACCCCAGTTCTTGTATGCGTAAATAAATAAATCTTAATTTAAAAAAAGAAAAAGATAAACAAAATCGAGGAAACGTTAACTACACTCACCAAGGAAAAAAAGGAGAGAAGATTCAGATAGACACCAGAAGTGAAAGCAAAGTTACAATGGATGCCACGAAAATACAAAGGATTGTAAGAGGAGAGAATGAATAGCGACATGTGAACAAATTGGACAACCTGGAGGAAGAGGATAAATTCTTCGACTCATACACTTTTCTTAGACTGAATCATGAAGAATTAGAAAATGTGAATAAACCAATAACTAGTAAGGAGATAAAATCAATCATCAATATTACTCAGCAATCAAAAAAGATAAACGCATGCAATTTGCAGCAACATGGATGGAGCTGGAAGGGATCATGCTCAGTGAAATAAGCCAGAAAGAAAAAGGAAAATATCCAATGGTATCACTCATAGCAGAAATTTAGAAGACCTAAATAAGGGACCAGGAAAAATCCTAATTATAATAAAGTAAAAATCACAATCAACAGGCAACTATAAACCAGAGACACACTATGGTGGGGGGAGGGGGGAGTAGGATCAAAACAAAGAGGGTGGGAATTGTCTGGGGACTATAACCAAGATGAAAATGCATACATTGTGCAAAAATGAAAAATGATGTAAAAAATGTATAAAATAAAAAACAAATAAATTTAAAAAATTCAATTATCAACACCCCCCACTGTGGGTTCCCATGAGCTGGCTGCTAGCTGCCACTCATGGGCAACTGTGACCTCTTTGCTATCTACAAATCCCAGCAGAGCATCCTTGACCCCCTATGGAGCACAGCAGGCCCGGGACACCTAGGCCGCTGTTGGCCTGATTACATGATGATCTCCACGGTGGTCCTGGGATGACTCTGCCTGGGATAACATCAAATACTTTGCTGACACAAATGTTCCTTGACGTAGGATCACGATGTCCCCATTCCTGTCCCTTGTAAAACTTCATCCCCCATTCTCATCCCGCCTGCCAGACTTAATTCCTCATACCAGTGTCGCATGACCAGCTTTTGGTAGCCTATGTGCGTTCAATAAATGGCAGAAGAACTTCTGCTCAAGGAGCAGTCTTGCCTTGCAAACCTGCTCCACGACTGCTGTGTTTCACTGCAAAGCGGCAACAAAGTTCCACCAATAAAAACAAAACTCCGGTGCCAGAAGCTGCACTGGTGAATTCTACCATATATTCAGACGTGCAATACCTAGTCTCAAATTCTTCTAAAACTTGAAGAGGAGGGAGCATGTGCAGACTCATTTCTTGAAGCCAGAATGACCCCAATGCCATAAAGACACACACTCCCTGGTGAGTACATAGCGATGGGTTCTGATAAGACTCAAGGCCATCTCCTGGGTGTTGATAATCATCTCATCAAGAACCGTGGCTTCCCTGGACACCTCCCAGAACTTTACGGTCACCCCACACCCCCTGGCCCCAGCTCTCCCATAGGCTGACCCAGCTAATCTGCAGCACAACAGCAATCACTGTGGGTGGGGGCGTTGGGTGGCCCCGGCAGAAGGGGGCTGCACACAGAAAGGGTGCTGCAGAGAGAGGAGCTCTGCAGGCATGCTCGCTCGCAAGCTCACTCTACGTGGCCCAGCTCCCCAGTGCTCCAGGCCTCTTTGGGCCAATCAGTGGGCTGCGGCTTGCTGGGCAGAATTCCAAGGTAGGAGAGGTCATGGGGGTGGGGTAGAGGAGTACAGCTTGAGTCCCAGGTCCTTCCCAGCCCTGCCAGCCTGGCCTGCAGGTCTGGAAGTTCAATACTGGTGCTGAGTGCTTGGCTTGGTGTCTCCCTTCCTCTTGGTCTTGGCACCTGCTGGCCGTCAGCACGGATGGTCTGCCCCGACCTGCTCTGCCTGCTGAGTGCTTCTCATCCTCCGAGGGTTCCTTCAGGTATCCCCTCCTAGACAGAATCTCTCATTCTCCCCACTGGGAATGTGCGACATGGTTGACCCTAAAGCCTGTCTATTCCCCTTGCTGGACTTGAATGTCTGGGCGCCTTTGCTTCCCTGAGTCTAGCAAGGGTCTATCATAGAGCTAAGTGAACAGATGATGCTTGCAGGTACAAGTGAAGGAATTAATAAATGGATAGGTGATGGGTGGATGGAGGGTGGATGGATGGATGGATGGATGATGATGGATGGAGGGTGGATGCATGGATGGATGGATGGATGGAGCGTGGATGCATGGATGGATGGATGGATGGATGGAGGGTGGATGCATGGATGGATGGATGGATGGAGCGTGGATGCATGGATGGATGGATGGATGGATGGAGGGTGGATGGAGGGCTGGATGGAATCCAGACATGCTCAGAGGCATGGAGGAAGAAGCCACTGTGCCAAGGAAGTGGTGCCTTCCCTCTCTCTGTCCTCGACAGCAATCTCCCTTCCCAAGAGTCCCACTTCCTCCCATAAGCTTGGGACCCTTTCAGGATAGATAGAGAGAATTCCTCTGGGTTTCCCTCTTCCTGTAGTTCTAGGGCTTTGCATTTTAGAGGATCAGATGCACAGGAAATTTACTGCATTTCCATTCTGTCCCAGACACTGGACTAGATATTTCTGCAGATCTGGGCTTGTGACATGAAAGCCGCAGTACAGTTTTGTGAAATAAGTTCTATTATCCCCCAGGCTAAGAGACACTCAGTGAATGAATTGCCCAAAGCCGCACAGCTTTTGCCCAGCAAGGATGGGATTGGAACTCAAAACCTGCTCAAGCAGCCAGAGCTGGATGACCCCAGGGAAGCAGAGGTTATGACTCCGAGGTCCAGTCTGCGAGACCCAGGGAGAGACCTTGTCCCTCTCTGGACCTCAGCATTCTCGTGTGGACTTGAAGGCCTTGAAGGGCCTTTCTAGGTGAATGACCTTGAGGTGGATATGAACAGCTCCTGGCACACCCTGCAGGATGCTCCTCACTCTCCCTGAGAGCCAAAGGGCAGGGACACCCATGGGGTAATGGTTAACTAGACCCAACACCCCATCTGTAAGGAGCCTCCTCAGCTGGCCCAGTCTCCGCAGGATGCAGTGGGTGAAGGTGCTTGGGGGTGTCGTGGGGGCCACGGCCCTCTTGGGGCTGGGGATCATCGTGGGCCACTTTGCCATCCCCAAAGTCTCAGACTCACAGGACCTGGACCTGGACCAGAAGCTCCTTGAGACCATCTTGGAACAGCTGGATGCCAGCAGGATCCGGGAGAACCTTAGGTGAGAGGCCTGTCTACCCAGCCCACCCTCTGCCAGAGGCTCCCACCTGACCCCGGCCTGCCCTCCCTCGTCCACCCTGTAGAGAACTCTCCAGGAAGCCACACCTGGCCACCAGCCCCCGGGACGAGGAGCTGGTGCAGCTGCTGCTGCAGCGCTGGCGGGACCCAAAGTCAGGTCTCGACTCGGCCCAGGCCTCCCAGTACGAAGTGCTGCTCTCCTTCCCCAGTCAGGAGCAGCCAAACCACGTGGACGTTGGTGAGGTCCCCCCTCAGGCTTGGGGAAACCTGTAGGTGGGGGAGCTGCCAGGGCCAGCATGACAATGCCCCTTCCCCCCCACAGTGGATCCCACTGGGAAAGTTCAATTCTCCTGCAGACGGAGTGAGGAGGATCTGACTGGGGAGCAGGGCGGCCCTGACGTGGTGCCACCCTATGCTGCTTATGCCCCCCCGGGAACCCCACAGGTGGGTCCAGAACATCCCCTCCCCATTGCCCAGCTCCCCTTGACGCCTAGCCCAGCTTCTCCCATCTTAACCCAGGGGTAAGGAAAAGTTCCTCAACTGAGCTCAGCACTCCCTAGAATTCAGTCATCTCCATAGCTAGTCCTGTCGCCCATCACTTAGTCACTCAATAAACACAAATAGCACCTGTTTGAGGTCAGGCCTGATAAAGGGTACCTGGACACGGAGGACACCAGGTATGACTGTGTCCCTGGGGAGACTGCAAGCTCTGGGTGAGGTGGGGAAGCAGACTCGAAATCCCTCATCCTGCCACCCTGCCTTCCCTCTCCTTTCCCCTCTCCACCCTTCCCTGGGCCTGGCTCTAAGGATCTTCTCTTCTTGAGACTAGGGCCTCCTTGTCTATGCCAACCGGGGCACAGAAGCAGACTTTAAGGAACTACAGTCTCAAGGCATCACACTCCAGAACACCATTGCCCTGACCCGCTATGGGGGTGCAGGGCGTGGGGCTAAGGTGAGCCGCAGCTTCCAAAGCAGGGGACTGGGTGGGGAGAGGGGCCCTCGGTGGGGAGAGGGGAAGGCGAGGCAAGCTGCATCTGTGCAATGCCAGTGATGGCTGTGTGACCTTGGACGCTTCCCCTAACCTCTCTGACCCCGAGGAAAGAAAGAGATGGAACAAAATTTTCAGCTTCGGTAATCTGGCAGTCTAAGCCCTAAATTCTTCTGACTATTCAGCTTAAATTCTTACTGTTGTCTTCTCCCCACACCCCTTTTTCTTTTCTTTCTTTTTTTAAAAAAAGATTTATTTATGCATACAAGAACTGGGGTACAGGCCAGAGGTGTGGGGGGTGAGAGGATTCACCAGAGACTGAGTGGGGATCAGAACAGGTAGATCCACTGAAATACACTGCTGAGGGGAGCAGCAGGCGAGACAGGAGAGGTCTGCTGCGCCCTGTGGGTGGCTCCCTGGCCAGGGATGGAACTCGAGCTGCAGTGGCTGCGGATCGCTTCATAGGTTGTGTCTTAACCCCTTGCGCCACCAGGGAGGCCTCCCCTTTTTCTTTTCAACTTAAAAATTTGACTAAATATTACATGTCTATGGTTAAAAAATATTTATTTTTTAAAGATTTATTTAAAAATATTTTTTAATATAAAAATTTATAGTGGGAGAGAGGAATAGGGAGTTAGTGTTAAATAGGTACTGAGTTTCAGATTTACACAGGGAAGAGAGTTCTGGAAAAGGATGGTGTTGATGGCACCCTAATCCCACTGACCTAAACACGTTAAAATGGTTCAGACGGGGCCTCCCTGGTGGTGCAAGGGGTTAAGAGCAACCTATGAAGCGATCCGCAGCCACTGCAGCACGAGTTCCATCCCCGGCCAGGGAGCTACCCACATGGCCCAGCAGACTTCTCCTGACTTGCCCGCTGCTCCCCTCAGCAGTGTATTTCATCAGTCTGCCTGTTCTGTTCCCCGCTCTGTCTCACACACACACCCCTCCCCTCACCCGCACCTCTGGCCTGTACCCCAGGTCTTGTATGCATAAATAAATAAATTTTTAAAAAATCATTAAGATGATACATTTCAAGTGATGTTTATTTTACCACAACTTTTAAAGACATGCCCCTAAGAACTGCAGAAAGGAAGAAAATAAGAAAAAGAAGAAAAGAAAGGGGAACGGGCATGGCAGATGATAGAGATTATAGAATTTCCAATTTAATAAAGGAGGAAAAGCTCTCTGGCAGCGTCTCCCTCCAAAGCCAGAACTACTTTTTTTAGTTTATGGGATTTTTTTTCCCCCACCTTTTACATCCTGGAGATCATTCTTGTTCTGCACATAAATTGTATCCCTGTCCTTTTACTTATTTTTTTCGGTACAGTTTTTTTTTTCTTCTGTGCTGCAATATACATAAGGTGAAATTTACCCTGGGGACGGCTTTGAAGGGTACAATGCGGGGGCATCAGCACACGCTGTTTATGGCCCCCCATGGCCACTGCCTTCCTCCCCGATCAAAGTCTGTACCATTATTTTACTTATTTTTTTAAAGATGTGTTTTTATTGGGCCTCCCCTGGTGGCGCAGCGGTTGAGCGCTGGGTTGTGAGGCTGCCCGCAGCCTCTGCGGCGCCAGTTCGATCCCCAGCCGCCGGCGAGGGTCCCCCCCCCAAAAAAAAAGATTTATTTTTATTTATGCATACAAGAGCTGGGGTGTAGTCCAGACGTGGGGGTGTGTGTGTGTGTGTGTGTGCGCGAGAATTCACCAGAGACAGAGTGGGGAGCAGGGACGTCTCCATTAAACATCACTTCCTGTCCCCGCTTTCCAGCCCCCACAACCTCGAATCTACTTTCCTACTCTCCGAATCTGCCTCTTCAGGGCACCTCATCGAAGTGAACCATAAAATATCTGTCCCAGGCGTCTGGCCTAGTGTATTGGGCACGGTGTTCCCACGGGCCTGGAATCGTGTCAGAACTTCGTTCCCTTCCGAGGCTGAAGAACATTCTTTTGCGCGCGCCCTGCCGCGCGCTGTTCTTCCCCGGGGCGCCCCCCCCAGCCGTCCCCGCCTTTGGGTCACGGGCTCGATGCTGCTGCGCACACAGGGGTGCAGGCTCGGCCCCGCGCCCCGCCCCCCCCCACAGGCCCGGCCGGGTGGAGGCGGGCCTGGGGGGCAGCCCAGAGGCGCCTGCTGCTGCCTCCGGGGGACCGTGGGGCGCGTCCTCTCGCAGGCGGGGAGGTGGCCGCGAGCGGCTTCCAGCGCGAGGGAACCGTGGACAGGCGCCCCCCCGCCCCCCTGAGCGCAGCCTCTGCTCCCGCAGGCCGTGAACGCCGCCAAGCACGGGGTGGCGGGGGTGCTGGTGTACACCGACCCCGCGGACATCAACGACGGACACAGCCTGCCCAGCGAGACCTTCCCGCACTCCTGGCGCTTGCCTCCCTCGGGGGTGGAGCGAGGTTCCTACTACGAGTACTTCGGGGACCCCCTGACCCCTTATCTTCCAGCCAAACCCTCCTCCTTCCGACTGGACTCAGCCACGGTCCCGGGATTCCCCCCAATCCCCACTCAGCCCATCGGCTTCGAGGACGCAAAAGCGCTTCTCTGGTGAGCGGAGAGGGGTCTCCGGGGGGCTTCCCCCGCGCGCGCCGCAGTGCTCTGAAGGGCCTGCTCCTTCCAGTCAGCTCCAGGGGCCCTCGGCCCCCGCGGCCTGGCAGGGCGCGCTGGGCTGTGACTACAAGCTGGGGCCCGGCTTCCAGGCAGGTGGTAACTTCACAAGGGACAGGTGAGAGGGGCCCCCGCCTGCACTGCCCCGTCTGCTCCCCCAGCTCCGTCCCTGACTCTGGGGTGTCTGTCTTGTCTCAGGGAGTGTCAGGGAAGCAGCCAAGCGGCCCAAGGGGTGCCCTCCTCCTCGCCTCAGCCCCCCACCCCCGCCTTGTTCCCGAAGCAGGGCCAGGGCACTTGCTGGTCCCTGTGCCAGGAACGTGCTTCCCGCCCCCCGCCCCACCTGCGGGCCCTCCCTCCTGGCCTCGGGGCCTGTCTCCTCCGCAGTTCTTCCTCCTGCTCCCTCCGGCTGGAGCTGGGGGCCCCACCAGGGCTGGGCCTCAATTTCTCCCGCCCGAGGGAGGGGCGGGGCTAAGCCACCTGTCGCCCCTCACCGGCCCAGCAAGGTGCAGGTGAGCGTCCACAACCGCCAGGAGCTGCGGAACTCCTCCAACGTCCTGGGGATCATCCGCGGGGCTGTGGAGCCGGGTGAGCATCGCAAGCCCCCGCCCTGCCCCGCGGGTCCCTCGCGCCTCGGGGTCCACCTGCCGGCCGGCCCCGCCCCCCTGACCTGGGCTCCTCCCCAGACCGCTACGTGCTCTACGGCAACCACCGCGACAGCTGGGTGCACGGCGCCGTGGACCCCAGCAGTGGCACCGCCGTCCTCCTGGAGCTGTCCCGCGTGCTGGGGACCCTGCTGAAGAAGGGTGAGGAGGCCCTCTCCCCTGGCCCAGGGACTCCCCCCGGGTCGCCCCAGCCCGCCCCCTCCTCCCTGAGCAGCTGGCCTTCTTGTGCCACCTCCGCCCTCCCCTTGTCCAGGGCCCACTTGTGCCAAACTGAGCGCCCTGGGGGTAGACGCTGGCGGGCACCAGCCCTGGCTCCGTCGCCATGTAGCACAGGGAAGGAGCGCTGGCTAGTCGGAGCCCTGGCCGCCGGGGGCCTCCCCTGGCTCTGGAGCGAGCGAGGCCTGCCCTGGCCGTGAGTGTCTGCGCTCCCTCCTTGAGGCAGGGACGACAGACGAGCATTAACTCAACAAATGTGTCTGGCGTGCCAGGACGATCTAGCTCCCCCAGATCCCAGTGAACACCCCATGGCCCCCGCAGGTAACCACACCTGTGCTGCCTGCTGTAAAGATAAACACCTCAGGTGAACTGGCAGCAGTTCAGGGCAAGGGGTTCTGAGCCAGGCCAGGGGCTCAGGGATGGAAGGCAGAGCCTGGCAGCCCAGGGCGGAGTTCGGTGCTCAGTCCCAGGGCAGCGGGAGTCAGGGGAGGGGTTTTAACCAGGACAGTGGAATGGTAACCAGCTTCCTCTGGCACCGTGGCAAGGCGTGTGGGGGAGGGGCGGCCCTGCCTGGAGGGACCAGGGGGAGACCTGTGGACCTCAGGCCCGGAGGGGTGAGGGGGCTTGTGCCACCCAAGGGGCAGTGGGAAGGAGGCTGCGGGAAGACCTTGGGGTGTGTGGGTGACTGAGGAGGAGAGGGTGTATGGAGGGCCCCAGGATCTCTGACTTCTGCTCTGAACCACCTAGTGCCTGGCAGCGCCATTTGGGAAGAACAGACAGGGTCAGAGGGCGGGTCTGGGGATGTGCAGCGGGATCTTCACATACTGATTTTTGTGAGTGGTCAAATAGACACATCATGAGCTTTATCCTCTTCGCTATTTTCCAGTGCACTGTGCAGTGTTAAGAACAGTCTCCGGGTACCAGGTCCCCATTATCCACCTCCAGGTTTCCACCTTCCCTTCCCGATAGCATTGCAAAGTTGTGGGTGTCTCACTTGAACGCTGGAGATTAGCTTCAGCTGCAAGTACAAGGCAGCCACGGCGCGGGGCTCCTGACTTCCCTTTCCGTTATGATGTCAGGGAATTCGCCAGCGCCCTGCTCGGGTTCTGGCTTTGAGGCGCCCAGGAAACCTTGCGGGGAGAGGGCACCCGGCAGTTGAAGGTGCTGATCTCCAGGTCAGAAAAGGGAGTCTCGACATCGAGTGGGGAGTTGGTGGCAGAAAGGGCGTTGGAACTGCAGGTGTGGCGGAGATGACTGACAAGGGGGAGGAGCGAGAGCCTGGCCTTGCCTGTGGCAGGAACTGGTCTGAGGAACTCGTCTTCATGATTGTTCCAGGGTTTTTTGTTTTTATTTTTTTAAAGATTTATTTATTTATGCATACAAGAACTGGGTACAGGCCAGAGAAGCAGGGGGATGAGAGGATTCACCAGAGGCAGAGTAGGGAACAGAACAGGCAGACTGACTGAAATACACTGCTGAGGGGAGCAGCGGGAGAGGTCTGCTGCGCCATGTGGGCAGCTCCCTGGCTGGCCAGGGATCGAACTCATACTGCAGAAGCTGCAGACAGCCTCATATTGCTGTGCTTAACCCCTTGCGCCACCAGGGAGGCCCCTGTTCCAGGGTTTTATTTTATTTTTTTAATATTTATTTATTTATTTATACAAGCACTGGGTACAGTCAGAAGCGCAAGAGGGTGAAAGAATTCACCAGAGCCAGAGCAGGGAGCAGAACACGCAGACCGATGAGATACACTGCTGAGGGGAGCCACAGGCGTGGCAGGAGAGGTCTGTCGTGCCATGTGGGACCCTCGCCGGCAGCCGGGCATCGAACCGGCGCTGCAGAGGCTGAGGGCAGCTTCGCAGCCCAGCGCTCAACCACTGCGCCACCAGGGGAGGCCCCCTGTTCCAGGGTTTTATATTGAAATATTTTTCAGACTTATAAAAGAGTGGCAAGTCCAAAGAAGCTGGTCTGTCTGCTGCTTGTGCAGACACTCCTAATGTGACTGTTTCACCACTTTTGCTCTCTTTCTGCATCTTTTCCTCAAGTATTTCGAGTCTCAACTCATAAGTTGCAGGAGTGCTGCACTTTTACCCATAAACACATCACTGCAGTCTTCCTGGAAGTGAGAACATTTTTCGTCATGACTATAGGACAGTGGTAGGAGAATGTGTGGGGTTTAAATTTTTTTTTTAATTTATTTTTGCATAGAAGAACTGGGGTGTAGGCCAGAAGTTGTGGGAGGCGGTGGGAGGATTCACCAGAGACAGAGTGGGGAGCAGAAAAGATGGATCTACTGAAATCCACTGCTGAGGGGAGCAGCAGGGAGACAGGAGAGGTCTGCTGTGCCAAGTGGGTCAGCTCCCGGGCTGGGGATCGAACTCAAGTCACAGTGGTGACAGCACTGAGACTTAATCCCTAGGCCATCAGGGAGGCTCTGCATGGGAATTTATAATTATGAGCATTTAATGGTTTTATACTTAAAAAAAATATTTATTTACAACCAAAAGGAGCAGCATAATCAAAGGGGGCTGTGTGGCAGAAGTGGACCAAAACCAGGAGCATATGGTGCAGGGGAGGAGGAGTCTGGAGGAAGTAGGGGACAAGCAAGTACCCCCAAGGCTTTCTGGAGGTGCCTCGGGACCTGACAAGTGCAGTGGAATTGATTAGCTCCTGGATTTGAAGTCTGGCTCTGCTGCCTACTAGAGGTGTGACCTTGGGCAAGTGTTCTGACTTCTCTGTGGTGTTGTGCTGAGGATTAGCTGCACATGGATAAAGCCCGAAGGAGAAGGTTAATATGCAGAAAGCGAGTGAAGAAAGGTTGTGGGAAGTTTTGCCTAGAATGCGTGGCCGAGAGAGGGGGAGGTGGAGGTCTGGAGTCTTCTCAAAACATGCCTGCAGAGAAGTGGGGAGGCAGGGCACTGGCCGAGGTACCTACCGCCGGGAGGGCGGAGGCTGGGTCTGGGGGTGTCCCATCAGAAGAGCAAGGCTGGGGAAAGGAGGATGGCGTCTCAGAGAAGGCTGGGCTGGAGGGGCGCTGGTCCCAGAACCTACCTTCCGACCGCCCCTCCTCTCCCCGTCCCCAACCTTTCCCCCAAGCCACCCCAGGATGCGGGGCCCGCCCTGTAGCCTTTTCTCTCTTCCCAGGCACCTGGCGTCCCCGCAGATCAATCGTGTTTGCGAGCTGGGGGGCCGAGGAGTTTGGGCTCATTGGCTCCACAGAATTCACGGAGGTGAGTGGGCCCCGCAGGGGAAGGGGTCGAGGGGGTTCTGGCGGCCGCTGACGCCCCTCCCCGGCAGGAGTTCTCCAGCAAGCTGCAGGGGCGCGCGGTGGCCTACATCAACGTGGACATCTCGGTCTTCGGTAGGCGGGGTGGGCTGCCCGGGGCTGCCCGGGGAGGCGGGGAGGGAGGGGCTGGAGCTCGAACGGCGTCTTCCCTGCTCCTCCCACAGCCAACGCCACCCTGAGGGCGCAGGGGACGCCCCCGGTCCAGAGCGTCATCTTCTCCGCAGCAAGACAGGTGGGAAGGGCGGGGCCGGGCGGCGGGCGGGCGGGGCCTGAGCGGCGGATGGGCGGGGCCGGGCGGCGGGCGGGCGGGGCATGAGTGGCAGGTGGGCGGGGCCGGGCGGCGGGTGGGCGGGGCCAGACGGGGCGGGGCTGGACCGGATGCTTCTGAGAGGGCCTGGGGCGTGGGACTGAGACGCGGGTGGGGCCAGGACTGTGCGGAGGCTGCATTCTCGGGTGTAAGACCCACCTGGTTGTTGGGCCAGGGGAGGGGCCACCCCGAAACTAGATTCCTCCCCCCACCAGATCCCCGCCCCGGGCGCCGAGCACCTGAGCATCTACGACAACTGGATCCGGTATTTCAACCGCAGCAGCTCGGTGTACGGCCTGGTCCCCAGGTGAGCCACGGCTGGGGCAGGTCGGTCGGGAGCCCCGGCCTGGCAGGCTGGGCCAGAGCCCCTCAGCGGGGTCCTCCTCCTTCCCGCAGCCTGGGCTCTCTGGGCGCTGGCAGCGACTATGCGCCGTTTGTTCACTACCTGGGCATCTCCTCCATGGACATCGCCTACACCTATGACCGGGTGAGCGGGCACCCCTCTGTCCCCCTCCTCAATATTCTCCTCCACCAGCCCCCCTCCTTCGGGCTGCTTGGAGCAGGCTGAATCCGGTCCCATCACTCAGTAACAACGCTGCCTCCGCCAAGTTTCTTAACCTCTCTGAGCATCCAATGATGCTCATCTACGTGGTTTCTTAAAATGTAAGATACTAATGATTGTAAAATGCACCATTGTGATCTCACCATTGGGGGGAGACACCCGCCACCAATTCCTTATAGCATGATGGTCTCTGAGAAACATCCCGATTCCAGAATTCTTAAAATGTGAAAAAATATTAATTTCAGAATTGATTAGATAACAGTATAAAACTGGCAGGATTCAGAGCACTGGTGTGAGGGTGGACTGGGATAAGGGGTACAGAGCACCCAGCCTGTGTCTCCCTGGACAATGCTCAGCCTCCTAGCCACACTGCCCCCGGGCGCTAAGCTGGCATTTGAGTCCTGTATTTGACTCCCAAGACCCAGATTCTTCCCCATGCTAGATGGAAAACTGGCACCTGCCCTGGCTCTGCTGGGTGATATCAGGTAGGGTACTTTACCTCTGTATGAAGTGGGGATTTTAGAACCAAATTCACAGATGTGGCAGTGATTGGCTTGAGATAACACCCCTACATTGTAGCTCACTGTTGGCATACCGCCTCCCACTTCCCACCCCAACCCAGTCACCGTGGGGCCTTGTTCCTGCAGAGCAAAACCTCGGCCCGGATCTACCCCACTTACCATACAGCCTTCGACACCTTTGATTACGTGGACAAATTTCTGGATCCTGGTGAGGAGGGGCCCCTGGGCCCACAGGCATCCTGAGGCGGGGGGCTGAGCTCTGACTGAGACTGAGCTCTGACTTTGTCGTCTTCCCTGCTGTCACCCCACCAGGCTTCAGCAGCCACCAGGCAGTGGCCCGGACTGCAGGGAGTGTGCTTCTTCGGCTCAGTGACAGCCTCTTCCTGCCTCTCAACGTCAGTGACTACCGCGAGACCCTCCGCAACTTCCTGCAGGCTGCCCAGGAGGAGCTCGGGGCCCTGTTGACACAGCACAACATCAGCCTGGGTAGGAACCTGCCTGAGTGGAAGCACTGGGAGCCCTGCGTTCCCAGGGCTAAGCTGCTGGCTCTTCCCCACAGTGCCCCTGGTGACGGCAACTGAGAAGTTTGAGAGGGCAGCTGAGGCCTTGGATCGACACAGATCAGAGCTGCAGATGGGCCAAGCAGAGTGAGGAAGGGCAGCGAGGGGTCTGGGAGGGTAGCCTCATGGCAGGATGCAGGCTGGCAGCTGGGCTGCTGGCCCCAGGGTGACCAGCAGGCCCTGTCACCTCTAGCCCCCTGCAGGTCCGGATGCTCAACGACCAGCTGATGCTCTTGGAACGAGCTTTCCTGAACTCAAGAGCCTTCCCAGAGGAGCGATACTACAGGTGAGCCTGGCCCAAGGCTCCTGAAGGTGCCATGGGGTGAGGATGGGCAGTGGCCACCCACATGCTGAGAATGTCAGTTTCCCTGGCCTTCGGGGCACAACCCAGCCGTTTGGGAATATGAGACTCACAGAGGGGAGGCAAGGCGAGTCAAGTCAGTCAGTGTCACTCTGGAACCAAAACCCACATCTCTTCCTACTTTGCTCTGTAAGAACCCCCCTTTCAGAGGTGGTGGGAAGTGCTTTCGTGCTTCGTTGTAAATAGGAGCTGAGCCTGTTCCCTTTCTCCTGCTAGCCATGTACTCTGGGCACCCCGCACCGGCTCCACAGCCACGTTCCCAGGCCTGGCCAACGCCTGTGCCAAGGCCAGGAACACAGGCTCTGGACCTGCAGAGTGGGCTGAGGTGCAGCGGCAGCTCAGCATTGTGGTGGCCGCCCTGGAGGGAGCAGCGGCCACCCTGACGCCTGTGGCTGACCTCTGACCCCAGCCCTCATTCTTCAGCTCTTTATCCTAATCCTTTCCCACTGTAGTCTCCCCTGATGCCCATAGAGGGTGTGACCACAATGTCCCTCAGGCTTCTGAGGCAACAGTAAGGGTTCCAGCAGTTGTGGACACTCAAGGGGAATGACAAGCCAGGATAAAAACCTCCCACTTCCTGGTTCTTGCTGGCAGAGGATGGAGAACAGAAGATGGGGGTGGGGGGGCAGCAAAACTACCAACTGTGCTTGGTAGAGGGCGGGTGAGAATGAGAGGCCCAATGCCAAGACCAGCCCTCAGGGACCTGTAGGGAAACTGAGGCCCAGGCTGGATAGGGCTCAGTCTGCAATCCTCTCCTCCCATATCCTTGTCCTAGTTCCTCCTTGCCCTCCCCCAAATAAAACAAGCCTAGCTGTTGTTCCTGCAAAACAAGTTTCTTTTATTATCTGGGAATCATGAAAAAAGAAACACGAGCTTTCTGCTTCAGTACTGGGGCTCCGGGAGGTCACACAGCCCCTCCTCATGATGGGACTTGGGTTTGTCCACACTCACATCTTCTTCCTCTGCCATGACCACCTCCTCCAGGGTGCGCCCTCCAAGCTTGCTCCCTACCAACAGCGTGCAGGCCCCAGCGGGCAGCAGTTCCCTCTCACTGTAGAGACCCCTCTGGAACACCACTCTCTCCTCTCCATCCAAGGGCAGCCCGTGGGCCTGGCACAGGTCCCGGGCCTCCTCCAACCCATCCAGGGCCAGCAGGTGCACCACAAAGTCCAGAGGCAAGGCTTGGCCCTTGGGAGTGCTCAGGGCACGAGCCAGGCGGGCCAGGGCTCCTCGCCGGGCACGGCCCACATGGCACTGCACTGCGCAGCTCTGCAGGTAGGGCAGCGCCCGGAGCAGACGGAACAGGCGTGCAGCATTGCCTTCTCGGAAGGCAGCGTCCACGGCCAGGGCCACGCGCAGGGCTGAGCAGGAACGCAGGGCGGCAGGCAGCTGCAGAACTTCGTGAAGGGCTTCCATGGAGCCTGCGTGGGTGGGAAGCAGGGATGAGCATGCAGGTCCTTCACTGGCCAGGCTCATCTGCCATCCCCGCCTCTGCCAACATCTCCCTTCCCACATCTCAGGGTTACCGCCCAGTACTGGCCACACGCCTGCCCCAGGGTGAGCCCACCTCTTCTACTCCTTCTCCCTATCAGTACCTTCCTAATAGTATTAAAGAGAGGGGGAACAGGTCCCACACATTTAACCACTAGCCTGGGCCTCATCCATAGGATTCCAAGTTTTCTGATTTCAAACCCAGACCCTTCTCTGCACCCTCGTTGCCCCACAGACTTGGGAGTTGCGGCCACACCTCCCCTCTTCCCTGTCCAACCGCGGAGTCCCTTGCTTCCAGACCACTGGTCCCCACTTCCAGAACACAGCACTGCAACCCCGGGCTGCTTTTGTAAACTGAGGCTTCTGACCCACTCGAGGGTTCTGAAGTCAACAGCATTTGTTTACAATTAAAAGGAACAGAATTTATTTGCATGCATCATCCAGCCACGGAAACGTCTCTCATACTCGTGGGCAGATGTGTTGGCTGCTTTGCTTCCCTGACTGGGGGCGGAGGTTTAACAAGTTTGAACATCACCGTCTGGGCCTACTTTCCCGCTCCAAACTCGACCCCTCCACCCAGAGGTGGGCAGAGGGTTTCCCCAGCACTTGCTCCACACGCTCAGGGGGTAAGGGCGGGGAGGAAGTAATGGTGAGGCTTTAGGGTTTCTCTTTTGTGACCGGCCTCCCCCGGCCTCCCCTGTCGACAGGAGGATCCCCGGCCCCGCCCCGTCGCCCGGGCTCGGACTCACCCAGGTTATAGAGCAAAAAGAGGCTCTGGAAAGCGGCCTGGCGGGGGTGCGGCCCGGCGCTCTGCGCGTAGCAGCGCCGAAGCGAACCGAAGCCCTCCTGCACCTGGGCCTGCAGCAGCACCGGGTCCGCGGGCCCGCCCGCCGCGTCGGGCCCGAGCCGCGCCACCACGGCCAGCAGCACGGCCAGCGCCGCCTCCAGCACCAGCGCCTTCTCGGCGTCGCCCGCGCGCTGCAGGGCCAGGTCCAAGCGCACGGCGCGCAGCCGGTCGGCCACGAAGCTGGCCACCTCGGCGCGGGACGCGTCGGCGCGCTCGGCCACGTCGCCAGCCAGGTAGCGCACGGTGGCCAGCAGCACGGCCGGCGGGCGCAGCTGGCTCGGCGGCGGTCGGCGCTGGCCCGCGGCCGGCCGGCTGTACTCCTTCACCGCGCGCTGCGGGTCGGCGCGGGGCGGGTCCCCGCGGCCGCCCGGCGTCACCTCGAAGCGGTGCAGGCGCCGCTCCTTCTCGCGCCGGGCGCGCTCGGCGGCCGGGCACATGTCCGGGCAGGTGCCCACGGGCAGCTCGCCGTCGGGCATGGGTGGGCTTCGGGCAGAGGGTGGGCTCTCGGCATGCCGGGCGCGGCGGCGGGCGCTCGCCCCATTCCTCCCGGGGCGCGCGGGGGCGGGGGCGGGGCGGGGCCGAGCCCGGCGGGGATGGGCCCCCCCCCGCCGACGTCTAGGCAACCACCCGCCCGCCCCGCCCCCGCCCCGCCCCCGCCAGCCCGCCCCGCCCCCGCGGCCCGCCAGGCCCCGCCCCGCCCCTCCGGCCCCTCCTGCCCCGCCCCGCTCCGCCCCGCCCCACCTCTCCGGCCAGTCAGGCCCCGCCCCGCCCCTCCGGCCAGCCCGGCCCCGCCCCGCCCCTCCGGCCAGCCCGGCTCCTCCCTCCCCGCCCCGTCGGTCAGCCCGGGCCCGCCCCGCCCCTCCGGCCATCCCGGCCCCTCCCCGCCCCGCCCCGCCGGTCAGCCCGGCCTCTCCCCGCCCCACCGGTCAGCTCCGCCCGGCCCCGCCTGCCTCTCTCCGGGTCAAAAGCCTCAGCGGGCCTCCCGAGATGCACCGCGCGGCAGTCTCGCGCGCTCGCCTTCCCACAATGCGCCGCGCGCACCCGGCCTCTCCCAGGACGCTCCGCGCTGCGGCCTCTCCGCGCCCGGCGGCTGTCGGGGCTCCCGGCCGGAGGGGGCGCCCGGCCTGCGGGGACCGTCTGAGCCTTCGCTCTCTTTGGAAGGCACAGCCGCGTCCTTTGGAACAATGGATACCTGCACTCTGGGTGCCCGCATCCTCCCCCTCACCCCGGACCCTGGCCCGGTCTTTCCCAGGAGACTCGAGCCCCCGCGCCCGCGGACGGTTTGCGAAAGGCCGCTCGCTTGGGGTCTGCGGGCCGGGTCTGCGCCGTCACCCCCGCAGGGCGGCAGAAAGGCGGCCGCAGCCAGTCCATGAATGAGCCTGGCTGTGTTCCACTCGCATTTTATTTTTAAATACTTAAATTCCATATAATTTTCACCTGTCACAATATTATTCTTTTGGTTTTATTCAGCCATTAAAAAAATGTAAAAACCACCCTAGCTCACGGGGCTTACACACAGGCGGCGGCTGGATTTGGCTGCGGACCCATTTGCAGACCCGGGTTCTAGGCGGGGAAAGGGCAGTTTAGTGTTGGGCGCTGCTGCTCCCACATCAAGAAAGAGGCAGGATCAAAAGTGTGAGTCCCCGACCCCACGGTGGCAGGTGCGGTCAGGGAGCCGAGAATGTATTCAAATATTTTTCTCATTCTTGGTCCAGTTCCATACAGAAAAGGCCCCTGGAATCAAGCCCAGAAGCCAGGGCCAGAAGCCAGGGCCAGAAGCCAGGGCCAGGCACCAGGGAGAGGAGAGGGGGTGACTGGCAGTGCTGGCGCTAGAGTCCAGGGAGGGTCCGCTTCCTCTCAGGGTGGGAGTTGGGACAGGTGCAGGTGCAGGATTTCCTCCGCCCGCTTCAGGTACTCAGCTGCCTTCTTCTTGACACCCTCCCGGCGAGCAGGGGACGGGTCACCTGTGGACAGAGAATGGCGCCCTTGCTGAAGTGCCTGGGCGCAGGCCCAGCCCCTTATAGGATGGGTAGGAGGCTAGGCTCATCCCTTAGGATTCACAGAGCATCAAGTGGTCTTTCCCCCGTTCCTGAAGTCAGTGCTAGTCTTCCCGTTCACAAATAAGAAAACAGCCACCAGAGTTAAAAAAAAACTGCCCGTTTACAGCTGGTCAGCCAGGCACAAGCCTGGTCCTCCAACTGCTTGTTTCTCCCTTGCCCCACCCCACCCTGCACCACCCGGAATCCAGGCTTGACCCTCCAAGCTCCAGTTCTACTCACTGGGTGCCCCCTCCAGCAGGATGTGTACCCCATCCCGGTATCCCTGCAGAGCTGCGGGGTAGGCTCCGGCCTTCTCATCCCGTAGGGCCTGGGTGATGAGCTCTGTGGCGTGGCTCAGATAGGCAGGAGTGGGCCCTGCTTCCCCATCCTCTTCCTCCTCCTGCCCTCCTGGCTCCCAAGGCTCCTGGGCCAGCCTTTCAGACTCCGCCTCCATCGCAGCCAGCTCATCAACGTGAACAGGACTGGTGCCTGCACCTTCTTCAATCAGATATGGAACACTCATGCCAGTGCTTATTGCCCTCCTGATTACAGCTGACCTATAAATCCAAGACGTCCTCCGCCAAGTCGCCCTGAACAGCACCAACCCAACCACACCTGGTCAAGGATGGCCTTGGGAATCGTAGGACAATGAGTTTGAGACTCTCAGGGCTTTTTTTGAGGTCTTAAAATTTCAGATAAGGCCCCAAATGTGAAGACAGACGTATCTTCAAATTCCAGAGAGAAGGGTTTCTTGTATCCCCTAGTGCTGGCAACACAGGAAGGTGAGAGATTTGGTGTCTCTTTGGGGAAAGCTCTTTGGGGGGGGAAGGGGCAGGAGTAGGAAGCAGCATGGCCCTCCACTGTCCTGGAGAGGGAAGGGTGGGCATCCCTCCACTCCCACTGAGAGCCCCCATGAGGAGACCAGGGCCTCCCAGCTCCACCTGTAGTACTCCGTGTGTGGCTGGTGGAGCAGGAGGCAGGAGGGTTCCTGGGATACCCTAATACTGGAGTTGGAGATTCTGGTATATATGCTGAAAAGAGATGAGTACAGGCCCCTCACCTGGAGAATTCTGGTGGTGCCCACACTGGAGCTGCTCACATTGGCAGGGCAAGCAGTTGAGCAGCAGCTAAATAAAATGCTATACCAGGTCTTGTGGGGACCAGAGTTTAGGGGTTTTCCCATAGATGGAGAAGATGTCTCATGGGAACCACCTTGACAGGTTCCTGCCCAAGCAGCTACCACAGGAACCCTAGGGGGCTAAGGGGGGCAAGTCAGAGTATATGGATGCCCACCTCTCCCCTCCAGTCCCCTCTTCCTCTCTGATCCTGCAGGGACTAAGGGGGTGGAGGAGGGAGCAGCACAAGCAGAGCAAGGGGACACTCCTCACACCCCAGTCACCTCAGCCAGGCCACCAGTCATGCCTGACGGGGCAGGGGGTGAGGCTGAAAACTGGATGAGAGACGAGGGTCCTGGCTGAGATGGGACCACTTGAGATGGGAACTCAAATGCCTGAAACCGACCAGAAAGCAAAGGGTCTGCCCGGGAGGTGGGCGACAAAAACGTTCAAGGAATCAAAAATGAAACTGTTTCATCACAATTCTGGCCACTTGCACACCCCAGCTGCAGTAACAGCATAACTCAGAGACTTCCAGAATGAAAAGACCTGGTGCCTCTCTCTGGGACGGTGGGGTCCCTGGGCCTCAGAGCCAGGCGCGCAGGACCTGGCCCTCTGTGGGGAGCCTTCCGTCTCTGGGGAGCAGCTGCTCCCGGGATCCTCTGCTGCTCTTGAGCCCAGGCCTGCCCCTTGGCCCAGACCTGCCGGCCCTCAGGCTTCTAGAAAGGCATGGCCACCCCTGCTGGGTGCAGAGAGCTCGGGAGAAAGCCCATCATTGGGGGTGGCTCACTCCTTTCTCCGAGGTTGCTCCCTCAGGCTGCCAGTGGCCTGCAGGGGGCGCTCTCTGCCAGATACAGGCAACACACCCGCCAGGTGATGGCTCTGCCAGTCTCCCTGCTCCTCTGGGCCCAGCTTGTTACCTTCCTTGGAGAAAGGGTCAAAGAGGGCGAGCTCAGCCTCGGTGAGGGGGCCGCGGGCAGGGGAACTGGATGCTTCCTCGGTGCTCCCATAGTTAAAGAGCAGGTCCAGGGCCTCCTGGGCAGGGCTGGATGGTGGGGGGTCTGCTGCAGAATAGATCACAGGGGACATTCATAACTGCCCTGATCATTTCCAGGCTTTCAAGATGGAAAGACCCCTCCCTAAATCTTTGCAGCAGGCATGCGCAGAGACAGGCCCGTTGCTAGGGTTTGTGCCCAGATTAAGAAGCTACAGCTGAGGAACGACGGGACGGATGCCTCAGCTGCTTGGTGGGAGAGGAGCTGGGACACACCCTGGGCTTTTTACCAAGATCACCGCCTTGGGCCCTCCAGCCCTGGCTCCTCCGTGCACCCCAATGTACCTGGCACCTCCAACTCCTCGAGGCCCCTCCTCTCTGCAGGGAGCGGCTGGGGCAACCGGGGATCATCCAAGGGTGGTGTGGGGATGAGAGGGGGTGGCAGGATGTGCAGGTCCCTGGGCACCTCAGAGGGCCGGGTCACCTCCCCACCCTGTGGGAGACATCAGCCAAGGGGGGTCACAGTTTGCAGCCTGGTGGGCAGGTAAGCTTCCCAGGTCCTGCGGGAGGAAGAGCGGGTACACATACCCGAAAGAACTCCTTGAGTTGGGGGCTGTTGTTGAGCGCAGGGATGTCCACTGTGAAACGAAGCAAGTCCTCAGCCCCCTTTCGCCGCTCCTCAATCACCGAGGCTTCGAACCGGCCTACACCCCAGGATAAGGGGAGAGAAGCAGTTACCCACGGGGCATTCTAGCCCCTAGGCCGCTTTTCCTGGCTCTGCCTCGAGGATGTGAGCAGCCGCGGGCCCCACCCCACCCCAGCCATCTGCCCCGGCCCCTTCCTAGTCATCCTTTCACCAGATGTTTACTGGGCATGTACTATGTGCTCAGTTCAGAAGCCGAATGAGAGAGAGGCAGGGTCACATCCTAGAAGTGTGGAGCGGGGAGGAGGAGGCAACCCAAAAGAAGCAAGATAAGCTCATGGCATTGATGGGATAGGAGGAAAGTAAGGCTCAGAGAGGGGACGTGACCTGCCCAAGATGACACAGCAAGTGGCATCTTTTGTAGTTGCACCGCTCTGTTCTAGGTATTGTGCAGAGGAGCCTCCTTATCTGGCCTAGTTCCCCTGCCACCAGTCAGCCTGCACCTTGCTGGGAAAGGCATCTCCGAACTGAGTACAGGTCAGCCCTGCCCCCTCGGGCCCACTGCAGGAACACTGGATCAGGAAGATGTGGGCTAGCCACACCTAGGAATACTCTTCAGCTATAAAGAGTGGCAAAATGGAGGGCATGGTCCAAAGCAAAGTTAGCTAGAAAGGTAAAGACAAATATTGGTGAGTTCACATAGAGGAGTGTAGGGTAAAGAAAATGTAAGGCTTTTCTGCCCTTCCGCCATCAGGATAGATGATGGATCCTTGTCCTGAATGCATGCCTGATGGCGGGCACCTGGAATAGGGTGTGGGCATAGGTAGATGGGATTCAGCTGAGCTGAGACTGTGCTTTTAAGGGCGGCGTCACGGGGGGACGCCAGCAGCAGAAGCAGCTGAAGCCGAAGCCGAGAAGCAGCAGAACGAACGCCAGAGAGTCCAGATAGAGTGAAGACTTGCTGGGGGCTGGAGGCCTGCCAGCCTCCCAGCCCCCCAGCCAGCACCCCTGCCTGCCATATGCCTGGTGAACCCCAATAAAAGACCTGCAAAACTACTGAGGACTCTGACTCCTCCTTTACCCAGTCTGCATGGGATCAGAAAACCCGCACTGTGGTCAGTCCTGTCCCTTACAAGGAGTAATGTAGGGGAACAAGCAGATGAACTGACAAAGCAAAACAATTATAAACCAGTGGACACTGATAATCAAACTGAGGCTTCTGAGGTTAAGAGGGAGGAGGCGTGGGCATGGGCCAAGGAGGGATCTGGGATGGTGGTGGAAAACATAGAAGAGCTAAATCAGGAGAAAAAAGCCAAGGGCCCTGCCCCAGAGAAGTATAATGCGCCTCATTTGTGATTTAAAACTTTCTGATAGCCACATTTAACATGCAAAAAGGAAAAGGTTGTTGTTTATTTTTGATTACATTAGTGTTTTTTCCCACCACCATCTCTCATCCTCCTCGGCTCTTTCTCCGTCTAACCTGTGGCCTGAGATCCCACTTGTTTATGAGTGCGTGCTAATTTATAATTATTTTGCCGTGTCTATTTATCTGCTGTGATTCCCTAATTTACTCCCTTATGGGAAAAGGTCCAATATTTGTCTATCTTTGACTTGCTTTGTTTCACGTCATTAGCACAATCTATCCAAAATATTCTCACCTGAACCTGTAACCAACGTGTAAATGAGATCGTTTACATTCATACTGAGAGCGCACTTGACCTAACTTGCAGCTTAGTCACACCTGCCAGTCTCCTCTGGTGCTGTGGGGGTCCCGGGGTCGAGGGAACACTGGCTGGTTCTGCCTCATAGAAGCCAGTCCTCTAACCCCTGGACCTCTGCATCCTCATCTTGAAAATGGGGCAAATGTGAGATGATAAAGGGCCCGACACACAATAGGGAGTCCCCATCTGTAAAATGAGGCCATCTTCCAGAGCACTTGGTGGGTGTTTGCTCACCCTATGTCCAGTCCTGTCAGCGGAGGTCCCCTGTGCCCCCCTCTCCCTGCATCTCTGGCCTGAAAAGTCCAGATCAATGCTCACCAAACACCTGCGCGCGGGGGAAGGCGGGGAACTCCTCCAGGCGCCGGAAGAGGTTGCGGTGGGTGTAGGCCAGGTCTCCGTGCAGCTTGCGGAAGTCGCTATACCGCTTCCAGACCACTACCTAAGGGGGACATAGGTTTGTCCTAGACCCGCCACTGTGAGTGGGGGCCTACCCCACCCCCAGTTCCACCCCAGGTGTGTGCCCACTGGGGTGCAGCTCCCCTTCCCCCTGGGCCAGAAAGGAAAAGCAGGGTCTGTCTGCAGAGTCACCAGCTGTTCCTTTACTGTTTCCAGGACTGGTGCCCCCTCCTTGCAGGACCCTCACCTCTTTGATATCGTCTGGGTCCCTCTTTGAGATGAACTGAGGATGAAAGAGAAGCAGGTGAGACCAGAGCCGCAAGCCTGACATCTGTGTCCCTGTAAGTCCCAGGATGCCCCGCACCTCCCAGCCCCCCTCAAGGCACTGCCCCTGGCACCTCCCAGCCCCCCTCAAGGCACTGCCCCTGGCACCTCCCAGCCCCCCTCAAGGCACTGCCCCTGGCACCTCCCAGCCCCCCTCAAGGCACTGCCCCTGGCACCTCCCAGCCCCCCTCAAGGCACTGCCCTTGGGCCAGTGGCCGCCGGTGTCCAGGCGTCCTGGCTTTAGGGCTCTGAGTGGAACTTTGCGCGCTTTCTCTACCGTGCGCCTCAGTGTCCCCAAGGGTGACAGGGGGGAGGGGGGCCCCTAAAGGCCCGTCCAGACTGTGACGTGAGATGGAGACTCAAGTTCTTGAACTGTATTGAGTTGTTGAAGCCGTCGACAAGCAGATCTTCAAAAATTAAACCCTTTAAAGGGCTTTAATGTGAAGATCAGACAAACCAATAAACAAAACAGCCAAGTGACCGGCGAAGTCACTAACATTAGGGTTGCACTAGAGTTTTCACGTTCATTTCGAGATATTCGCAGCCCAACGCCCCGACACTACCCGCTGGGGGTGGGCACCCGCACCTCGCGGGGCCGGCCATCCACGCCCTTTTAAAAGGACAGCGCCCTCCCTCGGCCCCGCCCCCTCAGGGCCAAAGAAGGAAACGACGGCACGGACCGCGCCCTCCCTTAAAGGGAAAAATGCATTTCTGTCGTCTAAAAAGGGAGCTTCTGGCGGCGCCTTGCCTTAAGGTAAAAGACGGCCCCTCTCTCGTTAAAAGGGTAAAGGCTCCCGCTGGGCCCCACCTCACCTGCGCGGTCACTTTGTACTCGGTGTAACCCTTCGGGTGGGTCCGCGGGTCGGAGACTGTGTAGTGCCGCAGGAAGTCGTCTTTAGCCTGGCGGGACATTGTAGCCGCGCTGGCGCGGAGCTGACCGCCGGCCTCAGTCTCTTCCGAGGCTCCCCCGCCCCTCGGGTCAGCCGCCGCCAGCCGCCGCCTCACTGGGCCTGCGCGCTCCGTCCTCCGGCCCAGGGAGCGGGTCGCAAGTGACAGCGCAGGTCTAGGGCCTGACGCGCGGTCTAGGGAGCGTCTAAAAAGTTCTCGTCGTCATGAAAGCGCAAACTAAGGGATTCACGAGCTCGATCTGGGAGGACGCCCCGAGCCGCCTCCCGCCCGCCCGCGGGCCGACCCGGTTCCCTTTTTCCGTGCAGCGACTCGACTTTCACTGTGCCCGATTTGTACCAAACGTGTCCTTTTCTCCCTCCATAGCATTCGCGGATTTCATGCTTTTGGAAAAGTGGGGGAAGCCAAAAGGACCCCGGAGAAGCAGGTGGCGGCGGGGGGTCGGGGTCGCACCCACTGGAGTTTCTTTCTGGAAAGAACCTGCATGAACCTGCGCCGCGGGTGCTTCTTTTTACCTTCGCGGGTCTGCGCGCTCTGGCTGGCGCTGGATCTGTGTTCCAGGCGGCTCTCGGGTGCCTGCAGCCCTGCGCCGCCGACCCCGGAGTCTCAGGTGCAGGTGCCCCTCCTCACCTGGCCCCGGGCAGGGGTCGCTCTCCTGAGACCTCGCTCGAATCTCCGCCGAGGGACGGAGGGCACACCCTGGCAGCCCCGCGGCTCTGCTCTCCAAGCCTGGCTGCCCCACCTCCATCGGGATGCCCCTCGGGTCCCTCCTTTCTTTCCAAGAAACGGCCTCTCCCCTGAAGGCGCCGCAGTCTGTGTCTGGGCCACCCGCGACTGCCCCCGCCAGGTCACAAGGCTTGTCGAGGGTCATGAGCTCCGGGCAGTCTTGTTATTGGGGCTCCAGAGGGCTGGGCTGCTGCTCCCAGTCTCCTCCGTGCCCATCGTTCCCTCCCCTCTCCTCCCTGGCCCAGCAGCTCCCAGCTCCCCTTCCCCCCTTTCCCCCCCTTCCCCCACCTCTCCAGGCCCTTTCCAATCTCAGTCCATTTAGCCCCGGGTCTTCTCCAGATCTGCTCCCCCAGTTCCATCATGAGAAGCGCCAACAGAAGAGCCGTGTCAGAAGGCAGGGGAGAGGGAGACAGCTGCTGGGCCAGCACCGCCCCCCATTCCCACAGGCTCACTTGACCATGCGATGCGGACTCTGCCACAGGGCATGCTCCCCACCCACAGGCCTTTGCGAACATAACCTTCCCATGTTCTTGTCTCAAACCATGAATAATTCACTTGTTAGATGGAGGCCCCTGCTAAAAGCCCCTAGGACTAGAGCACTGGCTGACTCACCTGGGCCTGTGAGTGGCTGTCTTCGTATTGGTTGCATCGGTTTGAGCCCCTTGTGGTTCAGCAGCGATCAGGATCGTGACCACGTATATCACACACATGCTTATCACACACCGTGACCGTGCTTATCACGCACAAGACACCAACCCATGGTCCTCATCCCAACCCTGGCAAGTAGGTGCCATCCGCCTGGCTGGGGAACTGAGGTATCAACCGAAATTTCATGCTGTGAGGTGGTCTCCCAGCATCCAGTCCCCTCTTATGACCCTAAGAGAACCCAGATTTTGCACAGGCCTCTCCCCCTCAGGAAGGAGTGCTGGTGCCAGTTCAGGAATAAATCTTGAGTCTCTTCCTCGCCTTTTCCTTGGGAAAACCACCCTCCCCTCTTCAGTCAGGCTGATCCCCATCAGTAGCATCTGCAGTCCAAGCAGAGGCAAAGGCTGAAAGCAGTTGGAAGGATGAGCGCTGGTCCAAACGCCAGCTCTCCCACTTCCTAGCTGGTTGCTTGGGCAAGTCCCATAACCTCCCGGAGGCTCAGTTCCCATGTACACGGGAGACGAACAGTCGATACTGCTTAGGCCAGTTCAACATGGGAAAGGTGGAGCCCCTTCTAAAGAACCCTTGGAGTGAGGGGTCCCTGCAGGACCACAGCAGGGGTCTGCGAAAACATCCGTCTGTCCTGCCTGGAGTGGCAGGGGGTCACCCTGGCTCCCAGCCTGGCCCTTGAAGTGTCCTAAAGCCCTCAGGGAAGGTCGCTTCCCAGCTCTGCTCCCAGTGAGCTAGCCCTCCCGCTGGCCGCGTCCTCCTCCACCTGTCCTCACTCCCAAGGCCCTTCCCTTCACTCCTCTGCGGCGTGATTCCCTCTGCTTGAACCAACGCTGCCTTGGACAGTGCACAGTTGCCCACTGCACATGGGCTGCTGGCTGCGGCGGGCAGTGGGAGCTGAAGCCCAACACGCCGTGAGCCCTGATGTGGGGCGACGTCCTTTTCTAATCCACACCTCTGAGGGTAGCAGCCACCCGGGCAACTCCCCGCCCTCTCCTTCTATCCAGAAAACCACTCGTCAGCTTTGCCGTCACATCTGGGAAGCCCACCTGAACTCTTCCAAATGGAATCAGCTGTTGCCCTGTCCTGTGGCTCCATGGCTCTTTGCCCATCCCTCTGACACAGCAGCGAGTCCCGCCGACGGTCATCACCCACTCCCCCCGGTCCCCTGCTCGACTGCAGGTGCCGGGTCATCTCTAAGCAGTTGAATCAACAAATGATCTGACCAGGAAATCAGGACAATCAGGGCCAGGGAAGGTTTATTCTCACAGCTGAGCAAAGGACAAGGCGCTCAGCCTTGGTAGCAGCAGAGGCAGCCCCTGCCCAGCCCCTGCCCTCCCCCCGGTGGTACGACAGCTGCGCGAGTCCAGGTCAGGAGCCGGGGCAGCAGCCCCCCCACCACGGGAGCTGGCCGGCCACGGAGCAGCAGGAGAGGGCGGCAGTAGCAGCAGCAGGTTACAGAGTGGGGCAGGGAGTGTTAGTGGAACCGGTGGAGGACGCCCACCCCCCCCCGTGGATGGTGCTTGGTGAAGACCTGGGGCTCTGGACTGCGAGGTGGGGCGTCTAGAGCACTTCAGTCAGTCGTGAAGATGCGGCTGGAAATGTCATCCAGGAGCCAGTCGATGCCGAGCAGCAGGTTCTCCCCGGTGAAGGCGCTGCAGCCTTGGATGCACCAGTGGTGGCTGCGGATGGAGTCCAGCTCCAGGGCCTGGGGGCGGCGAGAGGTGCCGGTGGGGCCCCGTGACCACAGGCCCTACCTGCCTGTCGCCTCTTGCCTCCCCAGGCCTGAGAGAAATCCACGCCTCCCTCTAGGTCCTGCGCGGACAGCCCCTGCCCCTCGTGGCTCCTGGTCTGTGCACTGACAAGCCAGCATTGCCCTTTAGTATTTGGAGAGCAGCACGGGCACCCGGGCCTCTGCCAGGACCCAGGCACTGTGCGCCAGGCCCGAGATGCGCTCTCATCCATTCCTCCCGGGGCCCCGCGAGCCTCGGCTGTGACGGCTATTGTACTGAGCAGGAAACTGAAGGTCAGAGAGGTTCCGGAACCTGCCTGAAGCCACACAAGCAACCAGTGGCAAAAGCAGGATTTTCACCACCTTCTTCCCCATTCTGGAGAGCAAGCTCCGGAGTAACAGTTAAGATACAGGTCCTGACCTGTGTTCGAATCCTGGCCTGTCCACTTACTAGCTGTGTGACTGTGGGACCGTGACCTCTCTAAGCTGGGGTAGGCAAGGTGTTCAGGAGGTAACTGCTGCACAGAGCCCAGCTCACAGAAGGCATGACTTGCCCTCTGGAACACTCTATCTGCAGGGCAGCCTCCCCCCACCCCCCGGGGAGGCACCGCTCCATCCTAGTCATCACTGAGTCTCCAGGGCCTGCACAGGTCCTGCCACCCAGCAGGCGCTCGCTCATAAATGCTTGTATATAAACCAACAAAGCAGGGCTGCCCCCGTCCTCTGCGCGCCTGCACCACGGCCGGCACTCACCTCGCGGATGGCGTTAGAAGACAGCGCTCCGGGCAGGTCTTGCTTGTTGGCAAAGATGAGCAGGGTCGCTCCAGCCAGGCGCTGGGGGAGAGAATGGAGGAGCAAGGGGGTGGGGGCTCAGAGGGCACCCCGGCCCCTCCTCTGCTGGCCAGAGCATTTGGGGTCCGGGTCGGCCCGGAAGAGTGGGGTCAGGCCCTGTCCTGCGGGGAGAGGCCAAGTGTGCACGTGGCCTTTCGGGCTGCTCCTCTGTGGGGCGAAGGGAGCCCCGGGCCGTGCTGAGGGCCTGGCTCCACCCAGCAGGCACTTCTCTCCTCAGTTTCTTTCCTCTGCCATAAACAGGGGCAAGGTGACCCCTGGTGACCCACACTTTCCCCTGTGGTCTGCTCCCCTCTGATGACTTGACATTCACAAAGAATGTGACCCTCCCAGGGGCCCATGGAGACCTGCTGGAAATGACCCTCCCTCTTCCAAGTTCACAAGCCCTTTAACTGTTTTGCTCCCACCAGGCCTCACTCTGCCTGATTTCAGCTTTGTCCATGTCAGTGTTTGTGGCTGGGAGTCCCTCCACTGAGCTGGGTGGACCCAGCACTTCCAAAGGGTACCAGGCCTGGGCTGGGCACTGGACAGCGAGCTCTCGCTGGTCCCGCTGTACCTCTAGAAGGCAGCTACTGTTCTGCCTAGTGACCCGATATCAGTGCTCAGAACAAGCCTGTGGGGGCCTCTGTTCCTGCACAATTATTAACAACTCCCTCTCTCACTCTCAAGGGTCCTGATTTTCAACTAGAAATGCAGTTAGGAACCTGGATCAAACCCTGCAACAGAAAAAGGACACTGATGGGCAAACTGATGAACTCCAAATAAAGCCTATGGTTAATAGTAACCAATGTTAGTTTCTCAGTCTTGACCAATCTCCAGCGGTCAGGCATGACGTTACCATTGGGAAGCAGGTGAAGGGTATACATGCGTGTCTTCACAGTCTTTGCAACTTTTCTGAGACTCTAAAATTTTATTTAAAGAAAAGTGTTTTGGTCCAGAAAATAAATGAGAAGATTATCCTAATTATCTTAGAGATGAGGAGGTGGAGGTTTCAGTGAAGTTTTCAGTGAAGTTATGTGCTGACTCCTGAGCTCAGCATCTCTGCCTCCCAAAGCTGCACACACCCTTCGAGTCATCCTCCCAAAGCCAAAGCCAGGTAGGGAAACTGAGGCTCGGGGTGATGAAGTGGTGACTTTGAGGGATGTGAACCCAGGTCTCTTTCTGCAAGTGTGACCTGCCTGTGCCTTGGGCCTCCCTGCACTGGGTACACAAGTGGTTTCTGCTTCCCCAAGAGTGCTGGGCATGTGGTAAGGGCTCAGGGAAGGAACAGGGCCCACCCTAGGTGGCCCTCCGGGGCCACAGAACCCTTGGGGAATCTGCTGATGAAGACGTCCACACGTCCACCTACCTGCATGAAGTATTGGGGTTGGATGCTGATGGAAGCCTGGCTCCCCCCCCCCGCCTCAGTTGGGTCCCATGCCCACCTCCTCCACCAACAGGCTCTGGAGCTCCCGCTGACAGTCCTGCATGCGCTGGCGGTCAGCACTGTCCACCACCCAGATGAGGCCGTCGGTGCTTTCGAAGTAGTTCCGCCAGTAGGACCGCAGGGACTTCTGGCCACCCACATCCCAAATGTTCAGCTTGAATCTGGGTAGGGAGGGGGGTGGTTGGACTGCCAGCCAGGCTCCTCACCCACCCTCCCTGCCCTGTTCTGGGCCAGCCCCAGGGCAGGTCCCTGCTCACCCTCGATGCTCCAGGGTTTTGATGTTGAAGCCTAGCGTCGGGGAGATGGTGTCAATGTCCTCCCCATTGAACTTCTTGAGGATGGTTGTTTTGCCAGCATTGTCCAGGCCACTAGGGGGCGCCAAGTTAAGGAGCAGCCCTGGCATTCTGAAGAGTGGTGACATCACCAAAGTGCCCCCCTTTAGGGGACTCCTCACCTTCCACCATGTAGCAAAGCAATGTGTGGAACCACATGTAAGTGTACAGTAGGACATGAATGTCTCATCCTGACCCTTAATTCTTCTCACAATATTATCGGAACACCTACTAAGTGCCAGGCCCTCTTCTGGTGCTGGGGATGAAGGGGTGGTGGAGACAAAGTCCCTGCCTTGCACAGGTGACACCGGAGTGGGGAGACAGTGCATACACATCAGGCCCGTTGAGTGTTAGAGCTCCCACACAGAGGCCGTGCTGGAGGCCGGCGGAGGGGCTTCCTCTCACTCGGCTGTCAGGGAAGGCCTCTCTGAGGGTCTTGAAGTGCGGTAAAAACTACAAGGAGCCAGCTCTCCAACGAACTGGGGGAGAGCGATCTAGCCAGAGGAAACAGCGAAAGCAAGTCACCCTCACCTGTTTCTGGAATATTCTAAACCCTTTGCTGCTGCATGAGTAAGCAGACAAATGGGCGAACCTGGGTTCTGTAACTGTCCACTTTCAGGTACCAAGTCCTGTTTGTGCGGGTGACTCCAACGGTTCATGTGCCACCCGCTGCCCCTGCGCACGGCCCCTAGATCCTGGGCCCCCCGGACATGCACCAGCTGACTCCGGCATCTCACGCGCCCCCACCGGCCCTCCCGCATCCTCTCTCAGCTCCGGCTCCCCGTCAGCTCAGCAAGTGGCCTCCTAGGCCTGTCTTTGCCTGGCCGCGCCCTCCGCTGAGACAGGTGCCCCAGGCCTCCAGCACCGGGGACCCAGCCGTCGCTTTCTCACGCGCGCTTCTCCACACGGACCACGCGCCTCGGCCGGTGTCTGCTGGCCCCTCTCCCGCCCGCACCGCACCAGTCCGCGGAGGTAGGCCTTGTTTTGCTGTTTCCCCCTCCCCCAGGACAGTGTCCAGCACGCGTAGGCGCTACGGAAACCCTGGAGGCGAGAACTGTTTTGAAAACATCGCTTTACGTGATTCGCGCGCATAAACGAGTGCTGGGCCGAGCCGGCGGGGCTCGGGAGGCCGAGGGCGCCCCGGATCGCGGTCGCCGAGGGGAGGGGGCGGAGGCGACCGACGCGCCCTCGCGGGATCGCGGGGTCGGCGGGGCCCCCGGGACGCGGCCTCGGGGCGGGGCCGGGCCCCTCTGACGGGGCGGGGTGGGGTCCGAGCCCGGGGGCAGCGCGGGCCAGACCCACGGCGGGGGGCGCCCAGCCCCCTCCGCGCCCCGCTCCGCCCGGGCCCCGCGCCTCAGACCCGCACCTCAGGCCGGCGAGCGGCCCCGCCCCCGCCCGCTCCCCCGCCCCCCCTCCGCGCCGCAGTGTCGGCGCCGCGCGTGACGCACGAAGGGCAGTTGGCGCAGGCCGCCCAGCAGGGGGCGCCTGGCGCCGCCCGTCCGCCGGGGCCCCGCTACCCGAGCGGCTGCGGTTCCGGGAGGATACAGCATGAGCAGGCGCAGCTCCCGCTCCTTCTGCTTCATCTTCTTCAGGATGGTCAGAAGCCCCATGGCCCCAGCAGCCCCCTCCCGGCCGCGCTTCTTCCTTGTCCCGGGACCCCCCCCGCTGCTCCTATTGGCTAGCGCGCCTGCCGACGGCGCCGCCTATTGGTCGGGCGCGCGGCTGGTCCCGCCCTCGCTTCCACGTGACTGCGCCGCGCCGGCGGGGCCGCGGGGGTCCCCCTAGCGGTGCCGGGGCCTCCTGCGGGGCCGCCCGCGCTAACCCAGCGCCGCCGTCCTGCCTCCCTGGACGCCGGGCTCGACCGGGAACGGACGCCTGGAGCTCCTGGCTGGCGTCCGGGCCGCACGGCGCGGGGCCGCGCGGGTGTTCGCCCCGAGCCCGTGCCCACGGCCCGGGGTGGCGCCTGGACGCCGGGACCACGGCCGCCCCGTTCGGCACCTCAACCCGCCCGTTCCAGGGCCTCCCCCTTTCCCTGCCCCGGGCGTCGGGGCGGTGGCTTTCCTGCCCGGGCAGCCGTGTCCAGGCGTGCGGGCGGTCACGGACCCGTCGGTGGCGCGGCGGCGCCCTGACCCGTGCGGAGAGGGCGGGGGCGGGGCCGGCCGGCGCGAGGGGCCGCCCGCTCGGGGCGCCGCGGGGTCTGTTCCCAGACGCACGATTCTTCCTCCCGCCCGGGGGAGGACTGAGGCTCGCCGGGCACCCGGGGCGGTGACTGGCTTAGTGAGTGTTGGTTGTCAAATGAAGGCCTTTACCCGAGAGTTTCGATGCCTTCCCTCAGCGCTGGCGTCAATAAAGATGAGGAAACTGAGGCCAGGTTGGCCTCTTGGCAGGGTGAGCGTTAGCGGCTTGATTTGAGCCCTTCCCCCAGCCTACCACCACCAGGTAGAGGTGACAGGCACTAAAGCCAGCAAAAGAACCAGCAGCACCAGCTGAGGATACCTGAGCGCTGTGTCATGGTTTGCAAAGCGCTCCACGCTTTCTGCCTCATCCTCCTGGGCAGCCAGGGGCGGCTTGCTTCCTTTTGGTCAGTGGGAGGAGTTCAGAGTTCAAGGAGCTTGCACATCAATTTAAATTCAGGTCTGTTGTCTGGTGAAGGATGGAATTGGACTTGTAGTGAGCTTATATATCCAGGTGTTGATTTACAATGATGCACCCCTGAAATGTATGTTATAATGCACTGTTGCTGCAATGAAAAATTATAAAAAAAATTTCATGTCTGGCGGACAGACAAGTGTGCTGTTTTTCTGGGTATCTCCATGGTGTTTGTGTAGAGGAGAAGTATTCTGTGAACTTGAGCCTCCCATTCTGCAGAAGAAGGCAGTGGGTGTGGCGGGGGAAGGTGGTGGATAGAACGGTTTGGACAGAACGGGGTGCGGAACTGGACCCCCTCAGTCAGTACCATTTGCCCTCCCCCAGTGTCGGGTGAATGAAATCAAATGAGGCTTCCCCCCCCCCCCCCCCGCCCCTTCCCGCTGCTAGCCTCCGTGGCAGTGTTACAGGGCAGCCCTGATATTGAACGGGTTCTTGGCTGTGGGTCCTCACCCGCGCTTACAAGGGACTTATGAATACTCCACTACAGACACACACAAAAGGTTAATAAAAGGTTTATTTACAAGGGAAAAGGAAATAAGGAAATGTACAACTCAGGGAGAAAATAGGGAAATAAAGTCTTTAATGCGTCCTACCCGATCCGCCGACCTGGAAACCCAAAGGCACTCTCCGAGCTGGCCGGACGCTGCGAGCTGGCGGAGAGTCAAAATGGGGGGCCCCCCCAAAGCCCACGTGTCTGGCTTTATCCCAACCTGGCTGCTGAACCCCACCCTCAGGTCCCAGCCACCTTCCCTTGGGTGGGGATGGGATTTGGAGTTCCCAGTGTCTTTGGCTTTGGCCTGGGGTGGGGGTGGAGTCCACAAAGCCTGTATGGAATTAGCTTTAGGACAGCCTTTTCCCCCTAACAGCAGGTCTTGAACTGCTCCTAAGCTGCGTGGATGCCTGGGGCCAAGGGGTGTGGGCGTGGGGCATGTGCACCTATTATTACAAACACCTGGGCCCGGAGAACATGGGCGTGCGCATGTGTAAGTGTGCACACCTGGGCCTAGAAGGTGAGGGGGTCAAAGGGTGGCATCTCTGAGGCGAGCACTACAACTGAAGAGAGACTTCACCTATGAGATGATGAGATGAGACAGAGGGAGAGTGCCAGAGAGAAGAAAGAACGCTAAGATCAAGGCGGACTGGGAAGCTCAGTTGCTTCCTGAGCCTGCCGACCCCCCTGCCTGCCTGGCCTTGCATGCCAGCCTCCCTGCCTTGCCAGCCTCCCCGCCTGCTGTGTCTGTGTACCTGGTTCCCTGCTTCAACATTAAAGGCCTGTAAAATCCCACCGAAGGCTCCCAGATTCCTTTACCTGTCTGCCGGAATCCGCAGTGGCCCTGCCCAGGGTCGGCTTGCCCTCGACCCAGGCACACATAAGAGAAGTTCCTGTTTGAAGATGTGGAGACCCAACTCAGCTCCCAGTATGAAATGCCCAGACCCCTGGAGCCTCCTTCCTGCCTCCCTGAGCCTCCGCTGGTGAAATTCTTGCCCCAGCACATAAACATGGACGTGGACAAGGCAGTTCACTGCCACATGGTTTGGAAGAAATCTGGGTGCCCCAGTAGGGGTTATCACCTGAGCTGGGGTTGTGCCACACGTGGCTGGTGCTTTCCATGAAGCCTAAGGAAGAGTGAGGTGGAACTGTAACATACCAGTGTGGAGAGATGGCCACGCTGTGAGCTGTGGATGCAGGGAAAAAGCCAAGTTTAAATCCCTCTTAAATTTAAAAAGTAACCCATTAAAAAGTGTTTTTCAAACTTCGATGCAACCCACTAAACAGATTGAGAAATTAGTGTCTCCAGTAAGTTGAGCCATATGAAACCACTGGTGTTTGTCCTTGTAGGGTAAGTATCAGGCTTTTCTGCCCTCCTGCCATTAGATAAAATGCATGCTTGATGGCGGACACCTGGAGTAGGGTGTGGGCATGTATAGGTGGGTGCACCTGGCCTGAGAGACAGGGCTTGTAAGAGCGGCGTCACGGGGACGCCAGCAGAGTGAAAGAAGCACGAGAAAGAAAACCAGCAGAGGAGTAGAGGCCTAGAGAAAATGCCAGAGAGCCCAGAAAGAGCTAAGACTTGCTGGGGGTTGGAAGACCTGCCAGCCTCCCAGTGCCCGTCCCCCCCCCCCCCCCCCACCTGCCATGTACCTGGTCAACTCAATAAAAAGCCTGCAAAAGCCATCGAGGGCTCCAGGACTCCTCCTTCACCCATCTGCTCGGGTCATAGAGATCCTGCTGCTCTGGCCCTTCCAGCCACTACAGTCCTTTTGACCACAGGGCTAGCGGCTTCACAGGCCTCACGCTTGTAGCAAAAACTGAACAGAAAAAAGAGAAGAAATTACTGCCTTTGTCCGGTAGTAAAGTGAGTAATGACCGAACAACATTTGTTTGGGTATTTCTGTGAATGTGTGTCTGTCTCCCTGGTTGACAACCACGAGAGTTTGAAAATCACTGTCATTCCACTGTGAAGTCTGGCCTGTAGCCCTGCGTCACGAGGAGCACTTCGGAATTGTGCTACTTTATCACGCGCTTTGAAATTCTTGTTTAAACGTCAGGTTCACAACCCTGTCCTGTCTGGGTAGTTGTAGTTCCCCAAGGGCCACATAGTAGAATTCCAATGAATATCAGTTGAAAATTGCAAAACTCTGTGAAATAGGAGATCAGCATGTAATTATGTGTAACTTCTAAATAATAATTGCCTGTAAGTAGAAATTGAGGTGGGAGGGCTTTTAAAGACAGCTGCTGCGGCCGAGTGACAAGCTGTATTTTCAATTGCCTCATGGAAAGGAGGAAAAAGTGCTCTCAGGGAAATAAGAGGAATATCCGAGGAAAGAAAACTGGGAAAAGTCTGTAGAGATGTGTATGTGAGAATTAGCTGTAACCAGGAGTACATGTCTTCACAAGAAAGAACCATGAAGTTAAAATGCCTAAATCCTGAGGGCTTGGAGGAGATCTTGGTGCTCAAAAGGGTGTTGTAATGTCGGGAGAGAATTCTGGGTGCCTTGGAAAAAAGCATGTTGACTAATGTGGGGGAGAAAGATTAGATTTATAGTTTTAAGACATACAGCTTTTTGATCTAGCCAGTCTGCTTCATATATCACTGTTACAATCCTGAGGACAACTAATGAGACTTTTTATTCCAGAACAATCACAGTAAAAGTCAGGGGAGAAGACCTGCTTAAATTATTATTCCTGGTCATGAAACATTGGCACGGCATACACATAGTTATTTTTATTTATTTGTGTACATAAATATTTTTAAGTTTGGTCTAGATGAAATTTCTGATTCTTTTCAAGTGTAATGTCCATATTAAGTTGTTTCAAAGAAAGTTACAGTTTTGATGAGTAAAATCCTGGTGATCTATGATGCCAGTTTAATTTTTGGATCACAGGTGCATGACAGAGGCGCCACCCAGCACTTGGTGGCAGCATACCCAAGTGTTTACAATTTGTCCTACTAGATAGTAAACAGAGACTTGCCAGGGCAAATGTGCAACCTAATCACTGCAGTGGCAACTGCCCATGGACCACAGCTGTGCCCTGGCCTGCTCTGGGACTGCCAACGCTTATGTCCTTGGAGGCGGTAAGGATCTGAGGGTGGCCCTAACTCCAGTGGATATGCACAACATTCGGGTCACAGCCAGGTGCCTCGAGTGGCCATCCAGAGCCCTCAAGCCACCTCCTTACAGTTCTCAGCCCAGCTGCCTCTCGTGGGAGGCGGAGGCGGTATCCTCTCCAACTTCCAGATGACAGAATGAGCCGTTACTCACCCCTGCCACCCTCCCTAGGGCACATGACATCCTCGGCCCTTTCCAGAACCTCAGGAGTGGGGAAGGGCTTGAAAAACTGAGCTCTTCCAGTGACTGCATCCACGTCTACCCCTCCTGTGCCGGCACCATCCTCAAGAGCAAGGTGGTGCCAACGGCTTTGTGCCTCCCCCAGCCTGGGCTGGTGAACAGAGAGGGGAGGTAGATGCTGTGTCTTCACTGAGCCACCCGAGAGCAGGTTCCACCATTCCCGCCAATGGACAGGTGAAGCAGCGGCTCTGCTCACTGCACTGCTGCAGCCGCCTCTGAGCCGGCTTCCCTGTTACCCCCGCCCCAAAGGAGAGCCGCCTTTTGTGGTGTCTGCTCCCCGAGGCTTAAGCCCTCTGAGGCTGCTCCCTGTATCTTTCAAAGTTTGAGCCCAAAATCTTCAGGGACCTACACGGTCCTGCATACATGGTCCTGCGGCTCTCTGCCCCCAGGCCTGCTCCCGCCATGGCCAGCCCTCCAACCAGCCGGCACCAGCCTCCGCCACTGCCCCAGCGCACCCCTCCCGTCCGGCCGCCTCCCTCCTCACGTCTTGGCGCAGGTGTCTCAAAAACAGTTTTGTTTGGCTGTCTCAGGGAGGCCCCCCCACTACCCTTATTTGAATTTCAAACTGCTTCATCCCACACCCCCCAAATCCTTTCCTCAGCTCGCCCCATCCCCGGGGCTGAAGGCCTTCAACCAGCCGCTGCCATTCGCGGGCTTGATTGCCTCCGTTCTCCCCCCCTCCGCCCCACTGGGACGCACACTCCGTGAAGGCAGGGATTCGGGTCTTTTCCTTTTCTAAATCCCATCAGAGGTGACCTGCCACATTCCTTCACTTCACGGGTAGGAGCCACACCCGGGGACCTGCTGCCCTGCCCCGATTCTGCGCATTCGCAGAGGCCGGGAGTCTGGCGGCACTTGAGTGCAGTGAGCCCTGCTCTCCAGGCCCCTTCCCCAGTCTCTCCCAGGTGAGGGCCCCCTCCTGGCTCCAGGAGCCCTGGCTGGGAACCTGAGGTTTGCCTCCTGCCGGCTGAGGCGCCCTGCGTGGCTCCACTGCAGGGCGAGACGCCAGAAGGGCACGCTGGAGCAGCGCAGAACCTGATCTGCCGGTTCAGCCTCCGCCTGGGCCTTGGGTCAGGTGCCCTCCTCTGGCTCAGCCTCAGTTTCCTCAGCGGAGACTGGGTGGATGATATTGGATTATAGTATCCTGGTTGCCAACACGGAGCTCCTAAAACCCTCGTAAATTCCTAGGTGATAAGAGCGCTCGGGCATCTTCTGTCCTGATGCTTGGTCTTTGACCCCGTTCCTGACACGACTCCTGAAGGCGTGGCGTGGTCATTTCCTGCGCAATGGGAGTGTCTTTGTCTAATGAGACAACACGGAGGGGGGCTTTCCTGGGTGGCCCCTGGGTGGGGGCAGGTGCCCAGAAAGGCCCTGTTATGATTAAAGCTTGGGATTTTCAACCCCGCCCCCATTCTCTTCAGAAGGCAGAATGTGGAGCTCATGTTCTAGCACACCCACGTGATGATTCGTGAAATCCCAAAAGTTTGGGTTCAGAGAGTTTCCAGGCAGGTGGACACATCCGCACCGGAGGGGCACGCACCCCAACTCCGTGGGGACGGAGCTCCTGTGCGCGGCTCTCCCTCTGGGTGTCCACCTGTGTCCGCTGTCACACCCTGCGTGTCCCCCTGAGTCCTGTGAGCTGAGGTAGCTCGTTCATCAAGGCCAGGGAAGCACAGGCGACCACCTGGGCTGGGACTGGGGCCCAGTCTGGTGGGACTGCGCCCTTCCCTGTGGGATCTGACACTATCCAGTACACGTGTCAGGGTCCAGGTCAAGAGTAGGATGCTCCGTTGGTGTCTCACAGGACTGCTTGCTGTGGGGTAAAATCACTCTGCCCACCCCCGTGACCTGAAGAGACGTGTGCTGTGAGACAGGCGACCCCAGAACTGGGGTTCTCCCTACCCAGGAGGGCTGGGGGTGTTTCCATGGAACAGTCTCTAAATCACTAGGTTCTCTGACCCATTTCTGAGCTGCCAACCAAAGCTCTGGACACCCTCCCTCAGTCCAAGTCTTCGGCGCTGAGCAAGCCGCCTCTCGTCTGCGGCCTGCCCTCTGCCTCCCCCTTCCTTACCCCATGGCCCAGGCTGGTCACTTTTGGCACCAACCTCCCAGCGAGGCCCTCCTGTCCCTCCAGCTTTCTGGGAACTGGGGAGTGAACAGATAAGGGGGTGAGGCCTGGAGGAGCAGGAGGGCCTCGCCAAGGCCCCTGACAGTTCCTTCTCACCAGCTTCCAGGATCTCAGCAGGGTGCCAGCCTGGGCTTCGCTGGCATCCACTGTGGACAGCAGGAGGCCCAACTGGGGACACTGGGATGGGAGAGCTCGCTGGTGACCCCTTTTCATACAGGTTTTGGTCGCAACAGCCCTGGCAAAGCAAGGGTTTTACCTCAGGTTTATCGACATGGATGCCAGGGTCTGCCCAGGGTCATACAGAGACCAGCAACTGAGCCTGCCTGGGACTCAGACCACCACGGTCACATCCCACAGTGCGCCAGGAGGCCGCGGGCCCTTCCAAGCTCAGCTGTTTATTATCCACGCTCCCTGCCCACTTCCGAAAGTTCCAGTCGGCTTCCAAGAAAGATGTGCATGTTAAAGGAATAGCAGAGAATCGAAAGCACCAGCTTTGGAGGTGGCAGGGGGCCTAGCTGTGCCGGGAACACTGGGGACGGGACCGGGCGCCAGCTCCTGCCAAGGACCAGGCGGTGATGGTGTCATGGAGCCCGAGTGAAGTCACCCAGTTCCCGGGAGGTTGGCTCTTTGCAGGTTCTAGCTTTTGTGACTGCTCACGAGGGACTGTGGTAAAGCGAAGACAGGCCTTCGCCCCCGGCGGCCTGGGGAGTCCGCACCGTGTCACGGCCCCAGCCCCCGCCCATTTCCTCTGGAATCGGCCCCTCAGCGGGACTTGGCTGTCCCGTGCACATGGAACTTCCTCCCCAACTCGGTCAGCTGCGAAAATGGGCAGAGAGCCCCAAGAGAGGCGTGTGTGCTCATAGCTGAACCCCAGCCAAGGTGGCGTCAGCCCAGCATTTGCTCCTCCTTGTTGGGCCCCTAGCACCCAATGCCCCAGAGTTGCTCCTTCTCACCCTGCATCCCTGTGGTTGAGACCTGGGGTGGGCCTGGCTCCTGCCTGTTAATTTTACCTTATCTCTTGGCCACAGTGAATGATGTCAGGAATGGCCGCCTGACTCAAGCTGGACCAAGGAGACCCCACTGGGTTGGAACTTTTGGGAAAGCAGCAGAGAATGTACCCTCCTCCCAGGGCAGCTTGGCTGGTGTTTCTGATGCCACCTTACTAGCCCGAGTGCGTTCTGCCTGAGCCTGGAGCCGGCCCAGACGAGAGCTGATGCGGAGACACTGACTGCTGATGATGCTGTTTGAACATCATGATCCAGCCGTGCCTGAAGCTGGGAACACTAGTCTTGTCACCAACTTAGATCCTGTAACGCCAAGAAGGGAAATCCTGATTTCCCTTCTCTTATTGGGACACCTTTGTAAGGATGAGCAATTTTGAGTAATTTACATCAAATTTTAAATGCTCTGGGCCTCCCTGGTGGCCTTGTGGTTATCTCAGTGCTATCACCACTGTGGCCTGAATTCAATCCCTGGCCAGGGAGCTGACCCACATGGTGCAGCAAACCTCTCCTGTCTCCCTGCTGCTCCCCTCAGCAGTGTATTTCAATCTGCCTGTTCTGTTCCCCGCTCTGTTTCTGGTGAATCCTCTCACCCCCCGTACCTCTGGCCTGTACCCCAGTTCTTCTACACAAAAATAAAAAAAATAAGCTTTAAATGCTCCCTTATACAGTTGGACACAATCGTTAACTTTTTTTCTTTTAAAGATGTATTTCATTAGGATGGCGTGGCTGACCTCTCCTGCCGTGCCCGCTGCTCCCCTCAGCAGTGTACTTCGTCAGTCTGCCTGTTCTGTTCCCCGCTCTGGTTCTGGTGAATCCTCTCACCCTCCCGTGCTTCTGACTGTAACCCAGTGCTTGTATAAATAAATAAATAAATCTTTTTAAAAAAATGTATTTCATTAGAAAAAAAATCCTGTTCTTACATTCTACCATTGTTTCCTCAAATAATAATGAAATCAAACCTGTAGTGAACAACAAAATCATCAGATACTTGTTAAGCACCTTTTTTAAAAGTCTAGCACATATTTATGTGACTTGTTCTGGGCTGCTCTGCTCGAAGCCTTTGCATATGTTGCTCATCACAGCCTTACATCATTATCCCCATTTTACAGCCGAGGCATCAAGAGGCTAGTTAAGTCACTTGCCTGAGATCAAGTACCAGGCCCCAGGATCAAACCTGATTCCTGGAAAGCTGCCTCTGACCTCCCAACAGGAAGTCTCCCTCCAGCCTGCAGCCACCCTCACGGGCAGGTCTCCTCCTGCCCTCCCTGCCAGCTGATGTGCTGGGTGTGAGCCCGACTCTGCTGGGTTGTAAACTCCTCCCAGCTGAGGCACAATATCCACGCAGGCCCATCGCAGTTGGGAGTGGGATGTGGACAGCCAGCCTCGAGCCCCCATCATCTGAAGCTCCCTAAGGAATCCAGGCCTTAAATGAAGGGTACATATTGTAGCAGGGCTAGAAAGAGGGGTCCTCATCTGTGCAACTGGAGCCCCCACGTCTCTGCAACCCTGGGAGGTCGGAAGGAATCAGGACAGGGCATCAATGCACCTGGCTTTTCCCAAACCAGCTGGGCAACTGTCCCTTCCCTGAGCCTCAGTTTCCTCACTGGTAAAATGAGCAGGTTGATTCAGGAGCCTCCCAGGAACCTGGGATAGGCCCCGTGGGAATGAGTAGAGCAGAAGTGCTTTCGCTCATCCAGGAAGCGTTTAAAGCTCTCAGCTGGCTGGACTTAGGTTCCTGTTCTCATTAATTGAACACCTGCCATGTAGGGATGCAGGGGACACTTCAGAGAATGTGACAGGCTTCAAGCTAGGCCTGCAGGATTTGGGCTTCGAGGACAAGCCCTTGGAGAAGGACCGAGGGTGTGGGGGAGATTGCTGTGTCCTCCCTCCAGCGATGCCCCTTCCCGTGGTAGCCGTGCCTCTTTGGGCACTGGTTTCCTCCCCTTTTGAGGGAGCACATGGACTGGATGGCCCCGGAGCCTGCCCTGCCAGCCCAGGGAGGCCTCCACCTCTTTCGGGAAGCCTGGCACAGCCGTTCCTGGTTAAACATTACCTGCTCCGTGCCCCTCCCTCCCTGCCACTCCTCAGGGAGATCAAGCCATAAATGCTGCCTTCTGGCTGCTTCCGTCTTCCTCCAAGGTCATGGCCTCCCTGGAGTGGCCTCAGCACATTTCCATCTGCCGTGGGGTCTGGAGAGAAGACGGGGGTCCAGGGCAGGGCCTGGGGGTGGGCAGGGACACTAGGGCCCGAGCCACCCTCCCCCAGGTGTTTTTTTTTGGTTACATCATGCTCTGGCTGCCCCATCCTTCCCTGTGGGCCTCATGGGCTGGGTTAATGAGCCCCTCAGGTGCCTGCCTCAGGCAAGAGGCCCCAGACCTCCTGGTTTCTGGGAAACAAGTGTATTCAGAGACATTGGGGCAGCCTTACTGCATGGGGTACCCCCTCAACTTCCTTAGGCCAAGCAAGGTAGGACAGGCCCAGCTATCAAACCCAGTCCCACCCACATGGCCATTTTCAACTATGAGCCTGTTCATGGGAATGGATTCTCAGCTGGTGCTACTTGATAACAGGTGAAGATCTTATCTCCTTTTGGCCCATCCTCCAAACAGTGTTGTAACCCTAGCGCATGTGTGTATGATTTCTCTCTCATCCCCAGCGTACGTGAGGGAACACAGGGGCTCCTGGCCATTGAGCTGGTGGGGAGCGTGCCAGGCATCAGGGCCAAGTCTTCTGACTCTAAAGCCCAGATTGGGTTCATGTCCAGTTCCAGGTGCAGTAGGGACTGTAATTGCCCTGCTCAGGACAGACATTACCAACAAATCCCAGCATGGCAGACATGGCTAGTCAATTGCAGCTCTCTTCTAATAATTTCAGGGGCAGCTGGTGAACTGCTCAACACGATGCGCCAGACACCACTGCCCAGCAGAAGCTCAAGTCCACTGTATCTGCCATTCCTGTGACCTCACACCCCTGGTCCTGAAACCTCGGGACTCAGACACGAACCCCAGATGCCCTAATCGCCAGGTCAGGCCCTTTTCGCTGCACATCAGCCGCTGCTGGACAGGGCGCGTGCCTCCTCAGTCCTCCCAGTGGGTGTCCTCTCTATACACCAGCTCCCAGAGAACCACCTCATTGGTTTGCCCTGGGGCTTCGGGGCTCAAGGTACTTAGTAAAAGTTTTTACTAAGAAACATTTCAGGTATACTCCAAAGTGTGGATAAAAATACTGTTACAGGGCCTCCCCGGTGGCGCAGCGGTTGAGCGCTGGGTTGCAAAGCTGCCTGCAGCCTCTGCAGCTCCGGTTCGATTCCCGGCCGCTCCCCGGCCACTGGAGGAGGGTCCCACATGGCGCGCAGACCTCTCCTGCCGCCCGCTGCTCCCCTCAGCAGTGTACTTCGGTCCTTCTGCCTGCTCTGCTCCCCGCTCTGGCTCTGGTGAATTCTCTCACCCTCCCGTGCTTCTGACTGTACCCAGTGCTTGTATAAATAAATAAATAAATAAATAAACAAATCTTTAAGTAAGTAAATAAATAAAATACTGTTACAGAGGGCCTCCCCGGTGGGGCAGCGGCTGGAGTACAGTGCTGTGGAGCTGTCCACAGGCTCTGCTGTGCGGGTTCAATTCCCAGCCGGCCAGGGAGGTGACCCACATGGCGGGGCAGACCTCTCCTGTTGCGCCCGCTGCTCCCCTCAGCAGTGTTTTCGGTTGTCTGTCTGTTCTGTTCCCTGCTCGGTCTCTGGTGAATCCTCTCACCCTCCCGTACCTCTGGCCTGTACCCCAGTTCGTGTATAAATAAAATTAAAAAAAAAAAAAATTGTCACAGAGAACTGTACTCCCAGTTTAAGCAGTACAACACCAGACACATGATCGAAGCTTCTGTGTGTCCCCTGCAGCAGCCCCCCTCTCTCTTTGAACTTTGTGTTTCTCATGTGAGTGGTCCAAGTCTTTTTGCTGTACCTGGGGACCTCACCTGCCTTCATTCATTTAGTCTTTGCAACAGAGTCATTTTTATCTTCAATTTACAGATCGGAAAACTAAGGCACAGAACTGTGGACGTCCACTCTGGGAATCAGAGTTGGGAGCCACCCTGGCTCCGCCGGCCGCCACTCTCCTGCTGGGAGCCTGTTGTCAGAAAACCCGCTACTTCATCCATCTGTTCTCCTAGTGAAGGGCACTGCTTATTTTTGCAGATATGCTCAATGTTGGTCTCAGAGGGTTTGGGGGTGGTTTGTTTAATTCCTACATGAAGTCTGTGAGCAGATATTTGTATCATCTTCCCACACTCTCTGCTGATGAGGAAACTAAGGCCAAGAGAGGACGAGGCACCTCAAATTTGCACAGCTCCAAGGTGCCAGAGGCGGGCTGTGAATGCTGGCTCCCCAAACCACAGCCCACATGAACCCTCTGTCCCCACTGGCTTCTCCTTTAGGCTCTGTCCCTCCAGAGCCTTCCCCCGAGCATCCTGTCTATACCTGGCTACCTACCTCCCCTTCCCTCCCAGAGAAGGGGCTGGCCGGAAGGCCAGTTCATGTTAGGAAGTTCCAGACACGTGAGCTAACCCGAGCCAGGGATTCTGAGCAGCCGGTGCCTTTAGGAGAAACTGAAACTCGCCTCGTTGGGGGCGGAGTGGTCACTGTGGATTTAAAGAGCCGCCACTTCCTTGGGCCCCCAGAGGGCACTGGGAGGTCACAGCGACTGAGGGACGCCCCAATCCAACGCGAGCTCCTGCTCCCCTGCTCTAAGCCATGCACCTCTGCGGGAGCGACGGGCTGCTGCCCGGGACAGTGAGTACAGGGGGCCAGGGGCAGACTGAGAAGGGGATCCCCAGTGTGCCTGAAGGGAGGGATGGGATCAGAGCTCCTTGCCCTGGCTCTGTCCCCATGTGCTGTGTGACTCTGGGCTCCACATACCCCCTGTCTGGGCCCCAGTTTCTTCTCCTGGAAAACCAGGGGGTTAGAATGAGGGCTTTCCAGCTCTGGGGCTGCAGATCCGGCCTCCATTTAGAACCCCTGGAGACTGCCCTCTCCTTCCCCCCTGTTCTCCCCACTCTGCCTTGAGGAATCTTCTCTTTCCTCCCCAAAGGATCTGGCCATGTTCCCCTTGGAGGTCCTGCCCCTCTCCCAGGGCCAGGTAGCAGGGCCCATCCCTCTCTCACTGTGGGCTCCCTGCCCCCAGCTCTGGTCCTTTGCTCTCACCCGCCGCCCCTCCCCCACCCCACCCCCCAACACCTGGATAGGCCCTGCTGTGGCCATGAACTGGGGAGCTGAGAGTCCTCAACAGGGAGCCAGCATCTCCCTACCCTCAGAGCTCCCCTCCCCGGGCACTGGCTGGGGGGCTTGGGCTGGGAGGTATTCAACATTCCCTCTCCCTGGACCCTCCGGAGCTTGGGGAGTTTAAGTATTTCCTCCAAGCTTCCTGGACCCCTGGGTCAGGGGGAGTCACACTGGCTGCTTCTGTGTCTATTCTCCTGGCAGTGCCGGCTCGTCTGTCCACTCCAGGTTGTCACCCCATGAGGATGAATAACCTGAGGGCAGGGGCTTTGCCTGTCTCCTTTGCTGCTGTGCCCGCCTCGCTCAGTGCCTGGCACATGTGGGTGTTCAATAAATGCTTGTTAGGTCGATGAAGTGAGGCTCTGGGCCTGCTCTGGACACAGGCCAGTAGAGCCCAGCCAGGCCGGCCCTGCCCTGACGCCCACGCAGCCAACACCAGGCAGAGGTGCCAGCAAGTGCGGCGCTGACCACCCCACCCCGGCTACTGTTCTCTGACCTTGAGGAAGGCACTTCCAGGCCTCCAGGGTACAGATGAGGTGGCCCAGAGCCGCACAGCTGCTCAGGAGAGGTGTGTGGGTGTGAAGTCAGTATGGTTCAAATCCGAGGTGCCCCGCTGCCAGCACGGCCTCCCCAAACCTGCGCTGTCGGCAGGACATGTGGATGAGGCTGGCAGGCCAGGGAGTCTGCTGTGCCTGCGATGGGGGTGTGGGCGCACAGGGAGGCAGAGGTGGCTTTGGGAGAAAGTCACCCCCCAACCAATAGACTCGGGATGGGCTGGCCTTTTGGAACAGCTGCCCCTCCAGGCCCCTGAGGCCCTGCCTCCCGCCCTGCAGGACCCCTTGGAGCATCAGAAGCAGCTGAAGAAGAAACAGAAGAACCGGGCGGCGGCCCAGCGCAGCCGGCAGAAGCACACGGACAAGGCGGATGCCCTGCACCAGGTGGACTTCTCCCCCACCCCCCGACCCCCCCCCACTTGCCTGTAACCTCTCTCCACCCCGGCTCTAGGTGCCAGAGTTGCCAGAGTTTGGAGGAGGGAAGTCTCTGGGTGCACCGAGTGTGAACCGTGTGCCAGATAAGCGTGGGGGCCTAGGGACACAAAGGCGGCGGGGGCAGCAAGTAGAGGCCAAGAGCCAGAATCCAGCGCACTGATCTGCTTCGAGTCAGCTCCTGTCCCCTCCCCCCAGTTCCCACCTCCTGAGGCCCCATCAGGCCCCGGAAGGGAGTGGCAGTGCAATTCATCACTGTCTACCAGGCTTCTGAGTGGGTGACCGAGACCACACAATGAGGGGCTGGCATTGGGGCTCCAGCAGCGAAGCTCATTAGCTGCAAGTCGCTTCCTCCTCTGAGCTCTGCTGTGCTGGTCCGAAGACAGAGGCAACCGGCCCTGCCAGCTGGGGTACCCCGTGGAGGCTGAAGGAGGCAAAGGAGCCCAGCGGGGGAGGGGCGGGCTCGACTTGACTTTGCTGGTAACCTGACCCTTGGCCCCCACTTCCTCTGCGAGGAGAAGGAAGGTAAAGAGCTGGCCCTAGGGAGGGCTGCACGCTCCTTAGTCCTTCTGCTCAGGAGTAAAATTCACAGCCCGCCCGCCCGCCCGGTGCTCTCTGCACCCCCTCCCCTCACTGCACTCCCCCTGGACTAATATCCTGCACCCAGATCTCCCTGTTCCTCACTGGTCAGCCTCAGGGGCTCTGCCCTGCCTGTTCCCCTGCCCTCAGACATAGCCCAGTCAGATCCTCAGTCCTATTGGGTTTTGCCTAAGAAAGGCTTTTCGAAACCGTGTGAATAAAGAGACCCCCTTGGGTTACTCCGAGTACTTTCCTTGTTGGCACCGACCTCTTACCTATTCCGTTGCTGGCTGCTTGTCTCCAGCACCAGATGTGAGTGCCAGAAGGGCAGAGAGCTGCTCCCTGCTGTTTCCCTGTCAGCCGGAACAGTGCCTGACAGACAGAAGAGAGAATTCCCGGTGGAGCAAATGATAGAGTCAGAACTCTGCTCTGAGAACACAGGCAGGGCCCGCAGCTGAAAGTTGGGGAAAGTCTGACCTGCCTTTGAAGGATGAGCAGGAGTTTTCTAAAAACATGAAGGAAAGAAAAGGTCTTATGGGCAGATGGAATGGCCCTGGCTCCAGTGAGGCCTGAGGCCCGAATCGCCCTGCCTGGCACCAGGCAGACCCTCTAGGCCTCACCCTCCATTCCTTCCAGAAGAGCCTGCTGAGTGGCGCCTGCAGCCAGGCACAGCTGTGAGCAGCGGGCATGCAGCTGTGAGCACAGCAGACAGAAGCCCACCCCTAGCCGCGGGGCTCGTATTCTCATGGGGTTCCCCGACAGACAAATGCTCCAAGAAATATTTGGGATGTCGCGTGGTGATAAATGCTGTGAGGAAAAACAAAGCCGGGAGAAAGAAGGGAGTGGGTGATAGTAACTTCACGGGGGCGCTTTCGCCGAGTGGGTGGCATTCAAACAGTCCGAAGGCGGCAAATGAATGCACAAATGAACAAGTGAGTAGGTGACTCAATTTCTGCAGGCGAAAGCCTTGGAGAATTTAGGTGCAGGGGGACCTGGGGACGGGTCTTTAAAACATCATCCCACGTGCAGAGCCTGGGATGGGGCTGTGGGGCCCTGAGGCCTGTTGGACCTTGGCGTCCAGGACCTGAACACCCTGCCGTTTCTTTGCAAACCTGTCCACAAAGGGGTGAGGAGGGGAAGGAAGCCAGGGGCCGCGGGGCTGGCCTTTGGCCCCATGGGCCGTGGCACTGAAGCTCTGTCTGTGTTTTCTGTCATCCTAAATGGCTGCTCAGATGTGCACCTGGTGGCTGTCGGGCTTCTCAGAGTCCATGCTGGTTCTGGGACATGGGGCTGGGCACACCCCTGGCTGCCAGCCTGGAGGACAAGCTCCTCCCCAGGCTGTGGTGCAGTTCTGGGTGCCCAGACGTCCAGCAGGAGCATAAGGGGTCTAGAGGCGGCCAGGACAGAATGACACCTAAGTTGCGGCATCTGGATTTGCCCTGGGCGGGGGCGGGTGTGTGTGTGTGTGTGTGTGGTGCTGCATGAGCATCCAGACAGAAGGGACAGGAAGGGTGTTGAGGAAGCAGCGTCCCTTTGAGGGACAGGAAGGGCAGGGGGGCAGGAGATCAGCCCGGAGGTGTGAGAGGTGGTTCGGGCACGGGGAGTCCACAGGACCTCTAAAAGGCCTTTAGTGTGCAACAAACGACACAGGCATCCAATGGCTCCCCTGGAACGAGGAGGGTGGGGCACCAGTGAAGAGGCTGATGGAGATCCCAGGCTGGTGGAGGCAGAGGATGGAGAGCAGGCAGATCTGGGCCCGACTCTGATGTGGAATGGGGGAGCCTGGCTGGGTGGTGCAGGGGGTGGCTGGTCAGAGTAGTCAAGGGCTCCCCATGAGGACGCTTGGATGGTGGTGGTGGTGCCTTTCCCCTGAGTTGAGGACCCTGGGAGTGGGGACAGGCTGCCTCACTCCCCCATCTGTTCCCAAACCCGCAGCAGCACGAGTCTCTGGAGAAGCACAACCACGCCCTGCGGAAGGAGATCCAAGCCCTGCAGGACGAGCTGGCCTGGTGGAGCCGGACCCTGCACATGCACGAGCGTCTGTGCCCCCTGGATTGTGCCCCCTGCCCTGCTCTGGAGCCCTCTGGCTGCTGGGGCCAGGCTGAGCAGCCCTCCGGCCCCAGGACCCAGGGGCAACCAGGCCTGCTGCCCTCCCCCGGCTCCTCTTCGTTGGCCCAGCAACTCTCTCCAGACCCGCAGCCGCACAGTCCCCCTGGCCTTCTCCTGTCCCCTCCGCCCTCCGTGCCCCTTGGCCCCGCTGCAGTCACCACACCTGCCCCTCAGGTCTCCCCCAGCCCTGCCGCTCAGCTGTCCCCCAGCCCTGCCCAGTCAGCCTCATCCCCTGGCTCTAGCCTGCTAAGTCCTTCCTCTCAGTTCAACTCCCTCCTGTCCAGTTCACCAGCCCAACCTGCCCCCCCACAGCCCTTTGGGCGGGAGCACCCCACGAGCGGGAAGCTGGGGACCCTACTCCACTGCCCCTCAGCTCCTCGGGGTCAGGGCAGGGACGGTAAATCTGCTTTCTTGGTGTCTGATTTGCAGGGGCTGGAGCCCAGCCCCCACCCCCTCCTGGCCTTCCCCATGCTGGCCTCTGCTCAAGTCTACTTCTAACCGGCCCTGGAGCTGGGCTGGCCCTTCCTCGGGCTCCGGAAGCAGCTGCAGCACATGGACATCTCCTCCATGGCCACTGCAGACTGCCCTCTTGGCTGACTGACTGGCCCAGGGTTTCCCCAGGGGAAGGAAGTCATCATGGCGTGCTCACCACTCTGCCAGGCCCTGTCCTGGCCACGATCTTATTTCAACCTCATGGACATCCTTCAGATAAGGACATAGAAGCTCAGGAAAGCCAAGTGACCTGTGACCTGTCCAATGTCATGCAGCCTTTCTGGGACCTAAAACAGCAGCCTCGGCTTATCCTGGCCCAGCACAGGCCCACCTGGGGCCAGAGTCCTGGAAGCCGAGGGCTTGGCGAGCGGCCTTAGGTGCTGATCTGGGGAGCGGTTCTCCCTCGACTTTGTGACTCCCAGCCCCGGAAACCTACCCTCGCTGGGGCTGGTCCGGAGCCCAGGCCTGGGTGGGGAGATGCCCAGCAGGAGCTGGAAGGGGTCTCCAGTGCCAAGGTAAGCGTTGGCAAGAAGCCTGGAGCCATACCCAGGCCTTGGGAAGATACTGCAGAGTGAGCGCTCCAGGCTATTCCCAGAGAGCTCACAGGCCCTGGCAGGTGGGCTCCAGCCTGTCATTCATGTCACACATAGGAACAGCCCAACGACAGACGAGGGGAGCACCAGGAGCACAGGTGCAGGCTGTCCAAGCAAGTGCTAGACTTGAACCTGGCAGCGGGGAGACTGTGTCTCTCTAGTACCACCTCTGTCCTGGGCAGCCCCAGACCTGCATTACCCTCAAGCTCCCAGAGCACCACCCCTCCTTGCTCTTTGACCTGATGGCAGCTGGGAGAGCAGGAGCAGGGAACAGGCGGGAGCTCAGCTGCAGTGTCTGCTCCAAAGGCTTCTCACTCCCACCCAGCCAGATGCTGTGAGGGGCTTGAGAGAGAGACTGAAGCTCTTCACCCAGACTTCACACGCAAGCAAGCAGACACCAGGCTGAGTTTCACTCACCCCAGGCGGCTGAGCATAAATCTCAGCACATATGTTATGGTAAAAAAATTAAAGTGTTTTCCAATTCTGTTTGCCTTGCCTGTTGTTTAAAGCTCTAGCTGTGCTCTGGAGTGTTGAACCCCAAGGACCTTTGAAAGAAGAGGGAACCATCTAGAAACTTAGATGTGGGAATCCCTTATGGACTGCCTAACCCACCCCTCCCCCACATTACAGGTGAGGAAACTGAGGCCCAGAGACAGGAAGGACTTTCCCAGGGTCACACAGCAAGAGGGGGTGTGGTGATCCCAGGATTTGGCTGGCAGCAGAACTGAGGTCACCAGTAGGGCCAGGGAGAGCAGTTTGGCGGGAAAGAAGCCAAGACACTGTTGATTGGGGGTTGGCTAGAAAGTCTGGGACAAAAGTGGGGGACCAGGACTCAACGGGGACATGAGGACTTTGTGGCCAGCTTGGGTCTGTGTGCCCTAAAATATGCCCAGTACTGTGCTGTGTTTTACTTGGGTTCGGGCAATGAAGCCTCTAGTAACTCTGTGACGTAGGTATAGTTATTATCTATACCTAGACTAGGTATGTTCAGAAGGGGAAACTGAGGCCCAGGGTTGAGTAACAAGCCAAGGTCACACAGCAAGGAAATGGCGGCCTCCTGCCAGGTCAGGCACACTTGACCAGGTGCTCCTGCTTTCTCAGCCCTCGCCTGTAAGTGCTGCACAGAGAGGGCAACCCAGGAAGACGCAGCCCTCCCTTGAGATCAAAATAAATCAGAATGGAGGGAGGCACCCACCCTCCCAGGCAGGCTACAGCTCAGAACAAAGAATATTTTGATGCGCATTTAATGGGGTGAGAAAATGCTTACACTTAAAGCAGAAAAAAATAGAATGGGCTACTACCATTATAGTTTGATAGAGTTTATTTTAAAATAAAAGCTGGATAGGGGCCTCCCTGGTGGTGCAAGGGGTTAAGATGCAACCTATGAAGCAATCCGCAGCCACTGCAGCACGAGTTCGATCCCCGGCCAGCCAGGGAGCAACCCACATGGCGCAGCAGACCTCTCCTGTCTCGCCCGCTGCTCCCCTCAGCAGTGTACTTTGGTGGGTCTGCTGTTCTGTTCTCCACTGTGTCTCCAGTGAATCCACTCATCCCCCAGCACCTCTGGCCTGTACCCCAGTTCTTGTATGCATAAATAAATCTTTAAAAAAAGCTGAATAAAAGGAGTGTGAGGAGGTGCTGTAGAATCATGTGGCAGGAAATGAACTAGCACCCATGAATTCCCATATTTGTAAACACAGCTACCAACGTTAACCTTCCACCTGGCTGACTATACCTAGAATCTATTTTTTAAAAGATTTTTAGTTAAAAAAATTTAAAAAAATATTCATTTATGCACACAAGAACTGGGGTACAGGCCAGAGAGGCAGAGTGGGGGGGATGAGATGATTCACCAGAGACAGAGTGGGGAGCAGAACAGGAGGATCTACTGAAATCTACTGACGAGCGGAATAGTGGGGGAGACAGGAGAGCTCTGCTGCTCCCAGTGGGTCAGCTCCCTGACTGGGGATCAGTTTGATCCCTGACTGGGGATCAAACTCAGGCTGCAGTGGCCAGGGATCAAATTTGTGCTCTATAGCATGAGTCTTAACCCCCGGGCCCTAGAATCTATTTCTGAGTGCGCACTTTTCAATTGCCTCAAAACAAATAAATGCGAAGCTGAGTGACTCGAACAGCAAACAATCATCATCTCAGTTTCTGTGGCAGGGATCTGGGTGCAGCTTAGCTGGACGTCTTCGGCTGGGGGTGTCTCACAGGCTCCGATCTGTGTCAGCTGGGACTGTGGCCACCTGAAGTCTCCCCTGGGCGGGTCCACACCCAAACTTGCCCACCAAGGTCAGGCCCAAGCTTGCTTGCTGCCTGTTGGCAGAACTCGGTTCCTCAGGGCTTTGGACTGAGGACCTCAGTTTCTCGAAGGCTGTTGGCTGGAGATTTTGGTTGTTTGCCGCCAGGGGCTCTCTGTCAGGCCGCTCAATATGGCAGCTGCCTCCCTCAGAGCAAGCAAGCTAGAGAGGGAGAAAAAGGTGAGCAATACGAAGCCACAGTCTTTTTGTAGCTCAATTTCCACTCAGCAGAGGCAGGATCCAGCCACACTCAGGGCTTAAAAACCAGGAGGTGGTTGCACTGGGACACCATCTTCGGGCCCCCTCCATTATGGACGGGAAGCCACGCTTTCCTGGACCCCTTCCTTCCCCTTTCATCACCAGCACAGCTGCTGGCTTTCTTTGGGAAGCCCATTTGTCAGAAGGAAACAAGCAGGACCCATGGGCCCCTGGGCAGTGCCCCCAGCTGTGAGCAGAGATCTGCCTGGTCAGGGGGCTGCATCAAGACCCCTGGCAAGAGACCCACAGCTTCCAATTAGCCTGGCAGCAAGCATGATGCAGCTGCCCCCCACCACCCCACGTGACCTTGGAGACGATGACACAAGGACAGCAGAGCTGCAGTAGCAGGCACGTGCCTACCAAGCGTCTGCTCTGCTCTGAAAAGCAATCACTCACTGGAAGAGTAAAGTTAGACTCAATTTAGACTCTTTTAGTTCTTCTTTTTCCCCTAGTATTCAGGCCTGTAGTGGGTTGAGTGGCTCCCAAAAAGGCATGTCTACCAGAGCCTGTGAATGTGACCTATTTGGAAAAAGGGTCTTTGCAGACGGAATTCAGTTAGGGCTCTCAAGGTGACATCCTCCTGGATGACCCAGCTGGACCCTAAATGCAGTGACAGCAGAGGAAGAGATGACAGAGGCGCTCACGTGAAGATGGCAGCAGAGGCTAGAGTTCTGCAGCCCCAGGGAAACATTTGGAGCCACCAGAAGTTGGAAAAGGCAAAGAAAGCTTCTCTCCTAGGGTCTCTAGAAGGAGCAAGAAGCAGAGAGTAGTGAGGGGACTGTTGCAGGTAACTATTTGCTCTTGTGGCCCAGAATCTGCTCCTGTCCTTCCTCTTCAAATGCTTCTTCCTCCAGGAAGCCTCCTCTGATTTTCCAAGATAAAAGTGACCTCCTTTCCCTCAGGTTCCTCATCAAACCCACATGACTTTCACTGGCATCTGCCATCTTTTCCCTTCATGGGTGATGGTGCCTTCCTATTTTCTTATTGCTCTCATGGCAGCAACCAGTCTGGCACATCTTTAGCACTTTTAAAGAGTCTGTGCGTTGGCAGGCACCAGGCACAGTGGTTAGAGAGCTTAAGCTCCAGTGTCCGACCGCACTGGGTTCACTCCCAACTCCACTTCTTCCTGACTTAAATTCTTCAAGCCTCACTTTCTCGTCTGAAAAATGGGCATTGAAAAATGTTTCTACCTAAAACCCACACTATCCATCCATCCATCCATCCATCCATCCATCTCCTGTCCATATATATCCATATATGTACATGGAATAACACAGTCAGTCCCTGGCACAACTGTTTTATTTTACCACCGTATGAAAGTAGAACACACTCAGTTGAAACAGTATTTTGAGTTTTGATGCCCTCCCAGGAAAACTAGATGTAATATGATTCTCCTCCTAATGCTGGCCAGCGGCAGTGAGGCGCAGCTCCCAGCCAGCCCTGTCATCACAGGGGAAATGACGCATATTCTACGGATGATTCTTCACTTTCAGCACAGTGGTCAATAAATTGCATGTTCTGAGCACGTTTAAGGTCAGCTAGGCTAAGTTATGATGTTCTCAGTGTTAGGTGTGTTAAATGCATTTTTGACTTATGATATTTTCAATGTATGCGTTTATGGGTTATAATCAGCAATAGTCATAGTGACAGAAAACTGGGAAAAGCCCAATCACCCACCATAAGTAGAATGAATAAATAGAGATATACTTTACACAAAGTAATGCTATACAGCAACGAGAATGAATAAACGACAACTATTTGGAACAATAGGAATAAACATAGTGTTGGGCTATTGAAGCCGGACTCAAAAGAAGAAACAACTTGTCTGATCCATTACATTAAGTTTTAAAAATAGGAAAAAAAACTAATCTATGGTGTTAAGGGTGAAGATAGTGGTTAGAGTTGGGGGGCAGCACTAGGAAGGGACATGAGGGGCTCCCTGGGGTGCTGATAAATTTCTGTAACCTGATCTTTGTGATGTGACATGGATGTACTCTTTGTGTGCACTTTCATCGAGCTGTGTGTTTGTGATCTGTGCTCTTTCTGTTACATCTGATATACCTCAATAAAAAGAAGTAAAGAAGTTGAATGGAAGACATGCCTGACACATAGTAATTGCTCAATAAACGCTATGGTGACGGAAAGGTGAATAAAAGAACCTCTCTGCCTTCCTCCCAGTGAAAGCTCGTAATAATCAGAACCATGGACAGATCAGAGCCAGCCCCCAAGGAAGAGAGCTCAGGTCTGAAGTACCGGATCACAGGCAGGAAGATGCAGAGACCTTTCCTGCTGGGTTAGTGGTTCTGTGCCTTTGGGGGGCATTTCCAACCCTGCAGAAGGGAGAACATTCCTTGGGGATCATGTGCATCTGTGTGTTCATGCAGAATTTCATTCCATTCTAAAAGGTCTGCAACCCGTTGTTTTTCCAAGCCAATGAATGCTGAGATCTCCCTGGAGAGGCCAGAGCTGGATCCAGGATGTCCAGCAGCTTTCTCCGGCTCTTGCAGGCTTTGCTCACTGGGTTGGGTTTGTGTTTATATGGTTGGGGAGGAGGGGAGGGACAAGGAAGAGATTCCAGGCAGAATAAAAATAACCTAGGACAGAAAAATTTCTCAGTCATGTCCAAGCTCCAAGAAGAAAGGCATATTTTGTGTCAGTTTAGTGAACTGTTTATATGGTAATGACTTCCCTGTGACTGGGAGTGTCCACACAGAAGCTACACAATTACCTGTCAGGATCTGCAAGGAAGACACCTCCTCGGGTGACCGCCCAGGGCTCGCCAAGCCCTAAATGTTATTATTTAATTCAACACAAAATTTCTTTGCAGTTATGACTGCTTCTCTCTGCATGCATCATCTCACCACTCCCCTTCCAAGTGTTTTTCTTTCTTCCTGAAAATGAAAGTATTTCACACTCAGTAGAATATTTGAAATTCTGGGGCAAGACTCTCCATATCATTGAACAGTACTCAGCAATAAGAAGGGGTGAACTAGAGACACATGTGGATGGGTGTATATCAAAGGCACCCATCCATTTGCATGCGTTTCAAAGGCTTACTGCTGGGTGGAAAAAAGCCAATCTTTAAGGCCACACACTACCTGACCCCACTTATGGAGCATTCTCTAAATGACAAAATTATAGACATAGAACAGATCAGTGGTTACAAAGGATTAGGGATGTGGGGGCAGGGGATGGGTGTTAGAAATAACCGCAGCTTCGAGGTGACGGAACAATTCTGTTTCACGTGTAGTGGTTACACAAATCAGCACGGGTGATCAAACCACCTAGAGCTCTACACACACTTTATGGCAACAGTTTGCTGGTTTCTACATTGTCCTCAGTCACGTGAGATATAATCATGGAGGAGAGTGAGTGCAGGGGACATGGGACCTTTCTGGGCTGCCTTTGCAACATCTTATGAATCTCTAATTGTTTCAAGGTGAAAATAAATTTTTAAAAAAAGATTATTTATGTATTTGTTTATTTATTTATTTATTTATTTATTTATTTATTTTATACAAGCACTGGGTACAGTCAGAAGCACAGGAGGGTGAGAGAATTCACCAGAGGCAGAGCGGGGAGCAGAGCAGGCAGACTGACGAAGCACACTGCTGAGGGGAGCAGCGGGTGGCAGGAGAGGTCTACCTGCCATGTGGGACCCTCACCCGGTGGCCGGGGATCGAACAGGCGCTGCAGAGGCTGCAGGCAGCTTCGCAACCCAGCGCTCAACTGCTGCGCCACTGGGGAGGCCCGAAAATAATTTTTTTTAAAGATTTATTTATTTATGCATACAAGAGCTGGAGTACGGGCCAGAGATAAGAGGGTGAGAGGATTCACCAGAGACAAAGTGGGGAACGGAACAGGCAGACTGACTTAAATACACTGCTGAGGGGAGCAGTGAGGGAGATGGGAGAGGTCTGCTGCACCATGTGGTTTCTCCCTGGCTGGCCAGGGATTGAATTCGTGGCTGCGGACTGCTTCATAGTGCGGTGTTTAACCCCTTGAGCCACCAGGGAGGCCAAAGTGAAAATAAATTTAAAGGGCATAGCAAACCCCATTTAACATTTTGCATATTTCCTGTGAATTGTTTTCATCACACAGGAGCCTATTGTATTAAATTATATACACTAATTTGTTTAATAGAATCTAATATTATATGATAGAGTTCTATCATAGACTGTGTTGTTCTAATATAACAGAATATCTATGGCATTAGTCACTTTCATCACTGTACAACAGGCCCATTTCATGGTTATGTCATCATCCATCTTTTGCAGATCACTTGGGCTGTTTCAAATTTTCACCATGATAACTAATCTCTCGATGAAGATGTGTGTGCAGAAATGGTGTCCAGAAGGGAAAATGATTGAGTCAAAGGAAATAATTAACGCAGTTAAGATAGTCTGTTTATTTGTACAGGGGAAGCCAGTTGCCATGTTATGAGGCCACTTGGGCAGCCCTATGGAGAGCTACAGGCTTCCTGCCAACAGCCAGCACCAATGTGCCAGGCATGGGAGTGAGCTGTGGAGGCACATTCTCTGGCCCCAGTCTAGCCTTCAGATGAGGCCAGCCCCGGCTTACATCCTGACTGTGACCTCAAGAGATCTCCAGGCTACTGTCAGATTTCTCTTTCCCACAGAAACTGTGTGTGAGATCATAAATATCCATCACTTTAAGCCATTAACTTTGGAGGAAAACTGTCACACAGCAATAAATAAGAAGTTGCTAGGTGATGGAAGGATTCATACAGCAGGGAGAGAGTGCTGAGCAAAGGGTGCGAAAAACACACAAAATGGCTAAGAAATAAGAGAGAGGGTCTGTACACCCTCTGTGGGCTTCTTTGCCCTCCCCAGAGTGCTCCATGACACCAAGCAGGTCGGTCTAGACCTACAGCAATGCTCTTAAATATCCACCTTGGAGCAAAGGGGTGTTAGGGAGAAGGAAGGTGGGTGAGTTGTTGTCCTGGATTAGGGACCAGAGCCACCAGATGCTTGGGGAGGGTGGAGAAGAACAGAGGGAGGACTGCAAATAAGCTGGACTTAGGGAACTGGGTTTGGGCACCCAGACCAGGTCAGTTCCATCTCTGGACACAGCAGGCTGCTGCCTTGCTGTTCCTGCCTCATGACTGACTCATCTTTCCATAAGGTTTACTTCTTTATGCAGACCCCAAATCTGCACTTGATCCTGACTTCTCAGCCTCTAGAACCATGAGAAATAAATTTCTATTGTTTTCATATATACCCAGCCTAGGGTATTTTGTGATAGCAACCTGAACAGATGAAGACACCACCCAAATAAGAAATGAATAAAAGATCTGAACAGATACTTCACAAAGGAAGATAAATGGATAGTCAATAACCACAAAAAGTGTCAACATCTAGTATGAAACTTCTGCTGTCAATGAGCTCCCACCACACACCTACAGGATGTCAAAAGTAAGGAGAACTGACGACACTAGATGTTTGTGAGGACATGGAGCAACTGGAACTCACACACTATCGGTTGGAGCATAAAATGGGGGAAAGTCTATAAAGTGAAATGTATAGTGTGATGACACCACAACTCTACTTCTAGGTATTTACCTATGAAAAATTAAAATAATATGCCCCCCAAAGATGTGTCTATCTGTTGGAAATGAATACATAAATGGTAGTGTATCAACCATTAAAGGAATAAACTGTGGACTTCTGTAATTGGATGGATAAGTCTCCAAAATCTTATGCTGATAGGAAGTTTATACAACATCATATATACTACATGCTTTCATTTAAAAGAAATTCTAAAACAAACATATTTAATCGGTGGTGGAAAAAAATTAGGACCAAGGTAATTAGGACCGTGGTAACCTCCAGGATAGGAGTAGAGGTGGGGGTAGGACTGACTGGGAAGGGGGATGAGGGAACTCTCTGGGGTGATGGTCATCTCATGGATCTGGATGGAGGTTTGAGTTACATGGCTTTATGCATTTGTTAAAACTCAGCAAATGTACATTTAGGATTTGGGCTTTTTGTTTGTTTGTTTCATGTAAATTTTGTGTCAAAAGAAAACGCTTGTAAATCAGTGTTGATTTCTAACAGTGTGCATGAAGAGGTATTTAGGAGGAAATGTATGGATGTCTGCAGCTTCTTTGAAATTCCTCAAAAAACAGTGAACTGATGGATGAACAGAGGGACTCATGGCTCTGTGGAAACAGTTAAGGCAATGATAGTGTCTTGGGGGGTGAGTGTACTTACTCGGCTTCACTGTAAATTTCCTTCAACATTTCTACATGTTTGAAGATTTTCATAATACATTTTTAAAATCAAGGCAAAAATCACTTGGGACCCCTGGTACAGATGCTGAGTGCTGTGTCCCCCTTCACCCCACACCCTACTCCTGAATGTGACTCCCTGGGGTGGGCCTGAAGCCAAGCATGTGGAACAGGTTCCACGGAGCATCTGGGCACACTTGAACCTCTGGGGGCTCAGTATTCCAGCTAAGTTCAAATGCAAGACCTTTCTAAGGAATGTTCCTCCAGGCTCTCTTTTCCCTCCTCTGGGAGTTTCACCTCCTTCCTAGAGTCTCTGTCCTGTAGCAGCCACCACCCACAGGCAGCCAATCACAACTAAAACTGTCCAAAAGCCTCCAGGGTCCTCTGAGCAGCCCTGGCACACCCCATCTCCTCCCTGAAGCTCAGAGGCTCACACCTGGGTGGTCAGCAGGTTTCACAACCTCACTGTGACACAGATGCCTAACCTCAAAGAGGAAGAGATAATTGCCCACCCTTAGGGTCCCCACCATCCCCCTGCCTCTGAGCCTAATTGCTCCTGTTCCCTGCAGCCTCTGACCTGCCAGCCTCCCTGGCTAAGGGCTGAGCGCTGCTGTTGCTTGGTGAGTAATTGGCCTGGGGAGCCCAAGGGAGGGTGGCTGGGGACTCTGGGAGGCGGGACCCCCAAGTGCTGCAGGAAGTGGAGCTGTTGATTAAGTGGCTCCTTCCATCAGCCTGGAGACGGAGCTGGCTGCAGAGGCCCAGGGAACAGCCGATCATGAAGAAGGCAAGATCTGGTTCTGACCCTTTTGGGATCAGGGGTTGGCCAGGGGGCTGCCCTGAGAACTGTGGGTGGGTTTGGGGGGGACAGGGGTGCTCTCTGGCTGCAAGTACACTGCTCTTCCTTCATACATCGGGGGCTTTGTTACTCATGCTCAGTATTTGTCTTGTCCTCTGGGTGGAGGGTGGGGGTGAGTAGGGGTAGGGAGGACCACTCAGTGGGAGGGAAGCTCCAGTTAAGGAACCCATGTGAGCCGGGCCCCTCTGAGCAGCCCTGTGGGAATCCTCGGGAGAAGAGGAGGTGGAGGTACAGTAACCCCCAGCTCCAGCTTAAGGGGTTGGGATACTAGTCAAGACCAAAGAAATTCCCCAAAAGAACTGCTGGTCAGAGGGCTTGGCTCTGAGCAGCATCTGCATTGTGGCCATAGGCACATCAGGGGCTCTCAGGTGTGGCCCCTTCTATATGCCAGAACCTGTGCCAGGCCCCACGGAAAGTACAAAGTGGGATAAATTATAGTTTCCACCCTCTAGGCCGACTGACCAGTAAGTTCAAGGAGGACAAAGAGTCCCCTGGAAGGAGCCAATCTTTCTGGCTAGGAGGACTAGAGAGGGCTTCCCAGAGGAGGTAACCTTTGACCTGGGCCTTGAAGGATGAGTTAGAATCGGCAGGCAGAAAAAAGGGGTCAGGGGAGTGTTCCAGAAACATTTTTTGAAACCAAAATCTAGCTTTGAAAGCATTTTATTGCTTTTGGGATAATTTCATGTGCTTTGGCACAAATTTCTCCTTGGCTAGCCCCGCGCCTCCTTGCAAACATTATTATTATTCAGAATTCTGTTTAAATGAGGTTCGGAGGTTAGAAAGAGAGTGCCTACACATGCACAAAGCACAAACTACAGGACCCAGCATGCCTTGCAGCTCCCATGGGAGGTGGTGCTGGTGGTGCTGGTGATGCAGGGGAAAGGAGGGGCAGGTCCTCCAGGGGTAATTAAGGAGCTTGTTAGCCTTGGACGCCAGGAAGTGCACTTGGGTCTCACCACAAATGCACTCTCTGATCTGCCCTTATTTTGTTTCTCTTATTTTGTTTGTGAGCCAAAGGTCCAAGAAGGGGAGCAAATGTGCCCTCCCACTGTCTTATGTGGGTTGGCCATTCCTTGCCACCCTCTGGGGTGGCCCACAGAAGCAAGTCTGACTGATGCTCCAGACAATTTCACAGGATTAAACCATTCTCCTTCCCCACCCATCCTTTCATCTAGTTCGATCGCCACATCATCTCTATATAGCAGTTGACTTTGTTCACCAAAGTATCCCAAAGGCCCGAACAATGCTCACATAAAACAGTCACTCCGTTTTTGTTGATTAAATATGTTATTACTTTATCTTATTGCCCCAAACTCCTGCATCCACTCTCTTAAATCTTCACCTCGGCCCCCCTCCCAACCTCAACTACTCTCCTGGCATTTTGGCACTAAACCCTGCTCAGGTGTTAGCCCTTCCTCTGGCTCTAGGCTCTCTGGTCTCAGGTGAGAATTCTTCCCTCTGACTGCCAGCCATAATGTCCCCCAGTGAGATTCCCAGTGGGAGAAGCACCTGAGTTATCATGAAGGCTGGAGCCCAATATGGGCTGGTAACTTCCTCAGGCAGGAAGGAGATGCCAGTGTGCCACATGGGCTGAGAAGGCACCTAGGGCTCTCCAGGTGCTGTTCCCACCTCAACAGCTCTGTGCGTGCTTGTGTGCACCGAGATCCTCTGGTTCAGGCTCTCTCCAAGTGTACGTGTGTTCCTTTTACTTCACTTGCCACCCCAGTTACTGATGACAGGGAGTGGGGCGGTCTGTCATCTGGGGTTGTAATAAAGCCCTCTGGTTGGAATTGCCCTGGGGTTTCTACCTATTTCTCTCCAGGGAGGTTGGAACTAAAGGTGATTTGTATCCAAACAGTAGGTATTTCCTTTGTCCTTCATACCTGGGCCTTCATTCCTCCTCTCTAGGGAATCCCCAAGCGATTTAAGACTCATTGTAAGATAAAAAAAGTAACAGGCTTTTCTGCCCTCCCGCCATTAGGATAGATGATGGAACCCCGTGTTCCTGAACGCATGCCTGATGGCGGGCACTTGGAGTAGGGTGTGGGCATGCGTAAGTGGGTACACCTGGGCTAAGACTGGGCTTCTAAGGGCGGTGTCACCCAGATGCCAGCAGAGTAAAAAGAGCGGAACAGCAGAGCTAAAGGAGCAAGAGAGAGAAAGAACCAGCAGAGAAGCAGAGGCCATGAGAGAACATAGGAGAGCCCAGGAAGAGTGAAGACTCGCTGGGAGCTAGGTGGCCTGCTGGCCTCCCGGCCCCCCTGCACCCTTGACTGCCATGTACCTGGTAAATCCCAATAAAAGCCTGCAAAAATCACCGAGAGCTCCTAAGATCCTCCTTTACCCCATCTGCTCGGGTCATAGAGAACCTGCTCTGTGCCCATTCCTGCCGATCTTCTTTACCACAATTTTAGGGACAAAACAATACCCATACAGATAGATTACAAATAAACAGCACAGGCACAGAACAGTTTTCTCTAGTCTCATCAAAAGCCTGATTCCTGTGAAAACTAACACACAGAAACTCTGTTTAAACAAAGCAGAGGCTAGAAGTTTCCAAGCATGTGCAATCCGCGAACTACAAGACCCCAAATTCCCTGTTGCAGTCAAAGGAAGGAGGTCCTCTTTCTACTCAACAGCAGCAGCAGCTCCAAAGGCTATATAAGGGGGCGCTGGACTGGGGAGACTGCACTTTCCAAACAGCCTTTTTGTTGTTGTTTCCAAATAAGCCCATTTTGTTGATGAAAAAACTGTTCTTTACTGGAGATCAACACCCCTTCACCTTGCACTGACTGCACCCTCACTCCTATCAAAGAAAGGGGGTCTTTCTCTTGGTTCCCCAGCTCTGAGAGTGCAAGGATTGTCCACCCAGCAGCAGCCAGAAGGCGGCCCTGTGCTGGGACTCAGTCCTGTCAACTTGGTCAACTTGTACTTTGCACTGAGCGAAGTCAGAGTCACGATACACCTGCCCACGAACATGTTCGGTTCAGTCCACATATGGCATCAAAGGATTTCAATTAGTTGCCAACACTTTTAATTGGGAGATTTCGCATGAAAATCAGATCCGGCATTACTAAGTCCAAGTTTCCTTCCGTGGGAGGCTAGTTAGCAGATGCCCCCTTTAAAGGGGATCCGGTTTCTTCTCTTCCAGTCTCCAACTTCGTCCCCTTCGGGGCTCGCTTTCCCGGGACTCCGCACACACTACCTGACAGTAGGCGCTGAGTTGTCCTGCGTGTGAGAAGACAGACCTAACTCAGACTTCAGGGGTGTCCCACCTGGTTAACACAGGGGTGGGGCCTTACTCCCGGCAGCCGCAACAGCCTGGGCAGTGAAGACCGAGGCTGGGCTCTCTGGCGTTCTCTGCTTCTGCTTCGGGCTTCTTCTCTTTTGGCTTCTGCTGCTGCAGGCAGAAGGACCGAAGGACACTGCTGAGGGGAGCAGCGGGCGGCAGGAGAGGTCTGCGCGCCATGTGGGACCCTCCTCCTGTGGCTGGGGAGCAGCCGGGGATCGAACCGGCGCTGCAGAGGCCGCGGGCAGCTTCGCAACCCAGCGCTCAACCGCTGCGCCACCGGGGAGGCCCTGATCCTGAGGAAATGGAAGGCGCGGGGCTTGGGAATCACGTCGAACCGCGCCCCACCCCTGGCGCCTGCACATCAGCGCCCATTGCTGGGGCTCAACAGAACCGGGGTGCTGGCACCTGCGGCACCGCCGGCTGGGGTGGGAGGAGAGCGAGGCCGCAGGGTGCCTGCGGGATGCCCCGGCACAGCAGGCGCTCCGCGGGCCACAGCCGACCCCCGCGTCAGGCCCGGGGCGGGGCGGGGGACCCCCGAGGAAGCCGCTGTCGCCCGCGGCCGCGCCTCTGCCCCGCGACCCGCGGCGGGGCGGCGGCGCGCACGCGCAGACCCGGCGGAGGCCCGGCGCGCCGGGGGGCGGGGCCGCGCCGGGCGCGTGCGCAGGAGGCCGGGCGGGCGGGCGCGGGCTGGAGGCGAGGCCGGCGGGCGCGAGGCCGCGCGTGCTGGGGACGCTGGTGGCGGCCGCTTGTGTGAGGCGCGAAGACACCCCGGCCCGTGTGTGCGGAGGCGTCTGGCCGGGCCGGAGGCCCTGGGGTCTGAGGTAACGGCCCGCGGCGGCCCGGCGCGCCGAGGTTGGCTCCGGCGCGTCTCCCCGTCGCGCCGCGGCGCCCCCAGGCCCCTTCCCGCCGCGGCCCCCGGACCCCTCACGGCCGGCCTCGCGGCCCGGGAGCGCCGGGGCGGCGGGAGGACGGCGCCGCCTTCCCCAGGCGCGGGAGCCGCGCGAGCCCGAGACCGTCGTGGGCCCCGCCGACCGCGGGCTCCGTCCTCCGCGCCCCGCGGCCCCGGCGCCCCCCGCCCGCCCTCGTTGTGAAGAAGTTGGCCCCGTCACAGAAGCTCGAGCAAGATGCGTTCCTGGCGCGTCGCTTCCTCAGGGTTGGAACAGCCTCGGGCTGCCCGGCTGCGCCCAGGGCGCAGGTGCCCGAGTCAGGGCCGCGGTGAGGTCTCCGCCCGCCCCGCGCCCTGAGGCGCCCGGGAGGGGACCGAAGGGCGCGGGCCGTGGACGTCCCAGAACGCCCAGGGGAACGGGGCGGGCAGTAAACCTGCCGCGGCGGCCCGTGGCCTCTCCCGGCCCCACCACGGGGCGTGTCCTGGTCGCCTCATCTTTTCCTCAAACACCGACTTAGTAGGTGGCACTTGAATCCCTTTAATTAGTTGCTCAAGCAACTGGGCTCATCCTGGACTGTGCCTTCTGCCTCACCCCGTCAGGCTAGACAGCTGCCAAGTCACGCCGCTTCTTTCCAGCTCACTGTGAGCGTGTAGACCGGCCACCGTCAGCTTCTGCCCAGAATCACAGGGGGCTCCTACCTGGGCCTCTTTCATCAGCTCTTGTTTTGGCTTATTTCCCACGGTACAACTGGAAGGATCTATTTTTCTTAAACTCACAACTCTGTGGTCACGTCATTTTTTACTGTACCCTCAAGTTACCTTCTCCTGCTTTCAGGTTAGAATTCACAATCCATGACCCGGCCTGTAGGGAAGGTCCCCACCCCTTCTCTGCTTTCTCTCTAGATGATCTTATCTGCTCTAATAGCCTCAGTCCATCTAAACTCTGATGGCTCATTGATATTTCCATCCTGATTTCCATCCCTTGCACACTAGGGAACCACACCCTCGGCAGAGCCACTAGAATAGACCTCTCAGACTTAACCAAAACAGAACTATTGATTTTTCGCTGCAAATCTCTTTGCCATCTCAGTAAAGGCTATGGAGCATCATCCACCTAATTGCAAAGGCTGAAAACACAATAGTATCCTTGATTCCCGCATCTAGCCTCTCAGTCTAAAATATACCTCCAGTCCAGCTGTTCAGGAACCGCTGAGATCTCTAAGTCCAAATACCATCTTTTTCAGGGACTGCTACAGAAACTTCCTAACTGATCTCCCTGTCTCTGCTCTTGTCCTCCCCTAGTTCTTCTGCAGCCAGAGTGCTTTTCAAAACCTGTCAAAACATTTCACTTCCCTTTATAAAAACATTGAATCCGAACTCTTTACAGTGGCCTGCAGGCCTTACATGATCTGGTCCCTGCCTGGCTCTTTGACTGCATCTCCCTCAACCCTCTCCATTCTCTACGCTGCAGTCACACTGGCCTTTCGGTTTATTAACCCACCCATCACAGGACATCTGTGCTGGCTGTTTTCCCTCTGTGTGGCATGCTTTTCCTTTGACTTCCTCGAATGGTGGTTTCACCTTTCATTAAGACCTGTCAACTCAGTTGTGGCCTCTGAAAGGCCACACAAGCTAAAGCAGCCTCCCCATCACTCTATTACAACACTATTTTTTTTTCTTCGTCGTACTTAGGTTACTTCACATTACATTTATTTATATGCTTATTATTACTCTCCACTCCTAAAATAAAAGCTCTTAAAAATTAGGAATCATGTCTCTCTTGTTAACCTACTCTGTTGGTGCTCAGAACAGTGCCCGACGCATAGTAGGTTTCTCCAGTGTGTGCTGACTGACTCGCTGCTTATCTGTGGTATAGCACTGTTCTTGCCCACTGTGTTTCAGGTTACTGTGCTGCTCTCTTGTGAAAGTGCCATGCTCTCTCCTAACAGGTTTCTTGCATCTGCTGTTTGTGCACTCTCCATTTGTGCCTTCCTAACTCATACTCCTCCTTCAAATGCGAGCCACTTACTTAGAGTAGAATTCTTTCCATGCTAGTGTAGGTTTCTCTGTAACATGTTCCCATATCACCCTACCCTCTTGAGTAGTGGTCATTGCATTTAAAATTATTTTTAAGTTCTTTGGAGTCAGGGATCAAATTCTTTATCTCCAGTTCTTCCTGTCTGAACATAGTATTTGTGAACTCAATGAATGCTGAATGAAAACAAGATGGAGAGAATCAAATCAGGTAAAAGGAGACCAGTTAGCATGGAAGGTAAATTAGCTCAATCTGCCCTGCCTGCATCAATAGCTTTTTAGATCTTGTGAGATGTGGGTATGAAAGCATCATGTAAAGTGAAGGTGCTTTGCAAATGTGAGTTTTGTTTTTGTTTTTGCTAAGGCCTGTTCATCAAATCCCTATAGTTGGATGATTTTCAAAGTATGAAGGTTTTTATGTTTCTTGGCAATTATACCTGATTCTGTTTTTGTTGTTTTTTTTTTTTTTTTTAAGATTTATTTATTTATACAAGCACTGGGTACAGTCAGAAGCGCGGGAGGGTGAGAGAATTCACCAGAGCCAGAGCGGGGAGCAGAGCAGGCAGAAGGACCGAAGTCCACTGCTGAGGGGAGCAGCTGGCGACAGGAGAGGTCTGTGCGCCATGCGGGACCCTCCTTGGGATCGAACCGGCGCTGCAGAGGCTGCGGGCAGCTTCGCAACCCAGCGCTCAACCGCTGCGCCACCGGGGAGGCCCTGATTCTGTTATTTTAGAGCTATGTTTAGGTAGTACTATATAAAAGAGTTGAGGCTATTATTGAATCTAGTCCAGTTCATAAGAGAGCTACATTCTTTTTTTTTTTTTAAAGATTTATTTATTTGTTTGTTTATTTACACAAGCACTGGGTACAGTCAGAAGCACGGGAGGGTGAGAGAATTCACCAGAGCCAGAGCGGGGAGCAGAGCAGGCAGAAGGACCTTAGTACACTGCTGAGGGAAGCAGCAGGTGGCAGGAGAGGTCTGCGCGCCATGTGGGATCCTCCTCCTGTGGCCGCGGAGCAGCCGGGGATCGAACCGGCGCTGCAAGAGGCTGCGGGCAGCTTTGCAACCCAGCGGTCAAACGCTGCACCACTGGGGAGGCCCAAGAGAGCTACATTCTTGACACCCTGCCTTCAGCTGGACTATCTTATTTGAACAATACATCTGAGTTTTAGTCTTGCCTTAGATGTGTGACCTTGGCCAAATTAGGCCATCTCTTCTAGTCAAGTATATTTGGTTGTAAACTTAGTGAATACAATTCTCATCTCTGCAATATCTCAACAGAATTGGGTTAAAGTTGGCAAAATAGCTCAAATTTCCTGTGTAACATTGGTTCTCTTTATATAAAAAGTAGTTTTCTTATTAATTTAATTTCTTCAGAATCTACCATTTTTCCCTGCCAAGAACAAAGCTGTTTATTTTAGAGGCTTTCTTTTCATACTTTCTTTTAGCTGTCTGTCACTAAGACCCTCGAGATTTGTACATCAAGGACTCAGTGTTTTCAGCTCAAAATTATAAAGAATTTGTTTGGTCTCTACATATTCTCTCCACCACTTACCCTTCTGAAACGACTAATGCTTTTTTTCCCTTTTCCATTTTTAATCTTTTTCACATGTACAGCTTCAGGGCGGTTCACCCCATTGTGTAACCAAAAAGTAAAATGGCCTTCATTGCCTGCAGCTTTACATGCAAAATGCTTTTTAGGTTCCTGGGAGTTGGTAGGATTTTTAGACTGCTGCGGTGAATTCTGTGTGACGTGAATGCTAATGGGTTGATCTTCATGTAACAGGCCACATCTACCAGACAGAGTGGTGAGCCGAGATACCATCCTATTGCTTTTCCAGAACAGAGGCAATAATAATTCTGGACATACTGACCAAAGGTAGTTTTTCCATTAACTTTTAGGATGGTTAAGGTGGAGGTGGAAGAGGCACTTAGGTGCCTCTAGACTTACACTCCTTTCTGGTCCCGTAGGCCTTTTGATTTCATTTCAGGGTGTCTTTCTACCTCTCTGATGGAAGGTTTAGTTACCCTTCTCCCCACCCCATTCAAAACAAAACAAAATCTGACACAGTTCTAAGGGCAAATCTATTCCTGAACAAATGCCAGTGGCATTTTGAAGATTGTGTCTTTCCAGAAAGAGTAGAAAGAAACCTACTGAGAAAACAGAACGACATCAGTCACTATGGGAGTATCCTAGATATTCTTAGATCAGCCACTTCCTGTCCCGTATTTTAGCACTTTGTTTTGTTTTGAAAAGAACGATTCTTTATTGGATAGCTTATGTGTAAAGCAGTACAATAAGCAAGTATACGAGCACTGTTTCATTAACTTCCCTAATCATCCTGCAAGGTAAGGATGTGGAGAATAGTTCCTTTTGAAGATAGAGCTTGAAGACAGACAAATGTTAATGTAACCCTTTACAAGATAGTATTTTCAGAACTTGTATTTGGAAAATCATATATATTGGTTTTATGCTTCTGTACCCAAACCGAGTTTGCCTTGAGTCATTCAGCATCAGGAGAGTGAGGAAGGTTACAATTTAATAAAATGACTCACCAGGTGCTATGTGGTAATGGAAAATGTATGGGTAAAGGAGTCAGCAATCTTGGGGGAGGGTAGTCCTGCTTCCATACTGAGCTATGTGACCTTGTAGAAGTCATTTCCTTCTTTGGTGAGGTCACTTCCCTCTCATCCCCTCTGAAACAAAGGGCACTTCTGAATCTACTTCAGCAAAGGTGGGCACACTTGAGACCAGCTAGAAGCTGGGCATTGTCCTCAAACTGAATTTTAAAACTTGGGTGTTAGGGTCATAGCATCTGTGGGGTTTCCCTATTGTGTTGCTCACACTCATTAGTGGTCTTGGAGCCTTTCGTATATTAGATCCACTTAGTAAATGTAATTTGAATAAGTGCTTGTGAAGGCTCTTATTCCTTAGCTCTGTGGAGGATGTTTCCATCAAGTATTACTGCGTATTTAGTGACAATATTTCCTGGGCATCTCCTAATGCCATCATTACCCTCATGTGGCATTCAGCCCTGTTTCCCATTCTGTACACTGACCCAGATGTTTCCTTATGTGAAATCTTGAAAAATCTCTCTTTGTAACATCAGTGCCTATATGCCATTTAAATCTAATTATTGGAGGGCCTCCCCGGTGGCGCAGCGGTTGAGCGCTGGGTTGCGAAGCTGCCCGCGGCCTCTGCGGCGCAGGTTCGATCCCCGGCTGCTCCCCGGCCACTGGAGGAGGGTCCCACATGGCGCGCAGACCTCTCCTGCCGCCCGCTGCTCCCCTCAGCAGTGTACTCCGGTCCTTCCGCCTGCTCTGCTCCCCGCTATGGCTCTGGTGAATTCTCTCACCCTCCCGTGCTTCTGACTGTACCCAGTGCATGTGTAAACAAAACAAACAAATAAACAAATAAACATGCCTCTATAAAATAAAAAAATAAATAAATCTAATTATTGGAGATTTTGAAGGAAAGATTCTTGATTGGTATTTGACATATTTTGCACTGAGATTAAAGCTAGTCAGTTTTCCTCTCTTGGATTTGCTTTTCTAGTGAAGCATGAAGGGAGAACATTTTCAAATCTATCAAAATAGCTAATGTTTATATAATCCTCTATAGAGTTTATAAAGTATCATTTACAACATTATTTAATCACCACCACGATTTCATCTACCCATTGGTAGATATAGAAACAGAAATAAAGAGGCTAAGTGACTGACTTAGGGTCTAATGACTAGTAAGAGACAGAGTCTTGGTTCTCCACTTCCAAATCCTAGATCTTTCCCACTATCCCATACAGCCTGTGACTGTGCTTTTGTTTAAAAGCCATCATGTTTTGTGAGCACCTAAAAATGGGTTGAGAATCTGACCTTTCATCTGCAAGATCTAATCAACTTAATAATAGTTACGGAGAGGGAGTATAACCATGACTGCGTGTTAGTGTTAGAAAATAACCTTGTGAAATCTTTGAACCACTACTACTATGCTTGTTTTGGATTATGCTGTCTAATCTTTATTTTCAAATGAGTTAATTAGTGTGTGGTGTTTGTTTCTGAAGCGGGCAGCCATTAATTAACAGGAACAGGCCCCAGCTAGAAAGGGGTTGTTTTCACTTCTTTCAGACAGCCAGCTGTGGTGCAGCACATGAAATTTCCTTTTTGGATTGTCATTTCCAACAGACAGCCTTCATTTCCTTTGCCCTGTTGCACCCCAGTCTTTAGTCTGTAGGGAGAGGTGTCTACATTTTAAAGGAATCTGAGAGCTAAATGTTTGTGCCAGCAATCTAAGTCTTACCAGGTAGCACTAAAATCCCCTCAGACTGAGCCTGGGTTCCTGCCATGCCTTGGCATGGGGAATCAGCAAGTTTTTTTTCTCAGGATATGAACAGTATTTCCTCTCTGGTAACTTCACTGTTGACAACAACTATTTCTTTTCACTTTGACTGCAATTCTAGTCTAAATAGTCTCATGGGCTCTGGCTCCAGCCGCCTGTCATTCTAATCCCAAGCAGCCGAGATCAGACTAGTGGGATATCGCTTTACTGGCAGCCCCAGACTTGAACTTTGGAAATCATGGGAAATTCCGGTTTTTGGGCACATAGATCTTTTGACTCCATCATACAAGAGTTTTCCATGACAATAGTCCTTAATGTGTGCATAATATTTTACTGATTACAAAATGATTAAGAGTATCAAGTTTGGATTTACATTGTCTCTGTTTGAATCCCAATTCCAGCTTTCAGAGCTATAAGAAGATTATTTCCTTTCTCACTGCCTCAGTTTCCTTATCTATCAGATTTTCTCACAAACTTGTTGTAGGGATTGAGATAATATATAGAAGGTACTTCAAATAGGACATGTCAAAAAGTAGTTGCTGCTAGTTGTTGTTATTGTATAAATAAGAAAGTAAAGGGCCAGAGAAACTAAATAGGGACACTGGGGCTGAGATTAAAAACCCAAATTATTCTTCTTTTGTGCCTGTTCTATCTGCTTCATCTTGGCTGCCTCTGAAATCAATATCTTAAATTTTATATAAGTAGCTTTGATCCTTAGGAACTCTGGACCTCTTACTGTCATTTATTATTTAATTTTTCATGAAGAGTCCAGCATTTATTATCTCTACAAATAAAGAGAGGCACAGAAATGTTCTAGTGACAGAAAATCAGTGTGTTTAATTCCTACTTAGGAGTACATACCAAATGCCGTCTTAGAGCAAAAGAGACATGCCAGCCTTCTTTTTCCATTTCTCCCCTTTCCTGAGTTCCTGACAAAGAGAACCTTAGGTGAGCAGAAACTCTGGAGTAGGAAAAGTAAAACTCACAAGTACTAGGAGTCTAGTGGGCACTCTTGGGGCATCCAGCAGTCTCACCAACGGTGAGGGGGAAGAGTAGCTGAGAGGTCGTGAATATAACACATTCCTTGGCACCGCTGGAAACGCTAGTGAACGCCCTTACTTGCTGCATTGGCTGTAGCAGAAGGATGTGCTAGTCCCTTAACATCATCTGAAATTGATAGCAGAAGTCTTTCTAATCATGCTTTCCCCCCCCCCCTTTGAATTGTTGCATTGAGCTCTCTTCACATTGGCCTAGGTTCTAGGAAAAGTGGGGACAAGTGGAGAGAATAGATTCAAGAGATATTTAGGAGATAGATTTAACCCTAAGAAAAACCCTGTGAGTCATCAGATGTTAGTAGTGTTAGTTTTATGGAAAAGAAGTGATTTGCACAAAGTGGTAAGGACAATGACAAAACTCCAATTCACATTTTTTTTTAAAGATTTATTTATGCTTACAAGAACTGGGGTGTAGACCAGAGGTGCGGGGATGGGGGTGTGTGAGAGGATTCACCAGAGACAGTGGGGAGCAGAACAGGCAGATCTACTGAAATACACTGCAGAGGGGAGCAGCGGGGGAGACAGGAGAGGTCTGCTGCGCCATGTGGGTTGCTCCCTGGCAGGCTGGGGATGGTTCAAACTTGTCATGCAGTGGCTGGTAATAGCTTGATAGCTCTGTGTCTTTAACCCCTGCACCACCAGGGAGGCCCCCAACTCAAACGTTTTTTGACTTCAAGTTTAGAAATTGTCCCACCATACCATTTGTGCTTCCCATGCAGGCAGGAGAATGGTTCAGGGGACTTACAGCAGAACTGAGCCTGAGATGTAGGCAGTGGTGCTGAGTGTTGCACATTTTACTCATGAAGAGATATTGCATCATCTTTCCCAGACATTTAAAAAGCTATCTTTAGCTTTTTAGTAATTATCTAATATTTCTACTTTATTTAGGTTATCTTTTGGAAGCAATGAGTTTAAAACCTTTTACCTACCCATTTCCAGAGACGAGGTTTCTTCATGCAGGACCCAGTGTGTATAAATTCAAAATCAGATATGGGAACAGCATCAGGTAATTTTAAAGTTAGGATCATAGACTGCAAACACAAGCTAGTGCATTCCCACAGGTCATCCTTGTCTGCCTTCCCCCAGCCTGGAAGACTGGCTGATATTGTAGGACTTTCTTTACCAGGTATTTTGTTGGTACATGCTGTATATTTATTACTCATGTAAGTTTATACATCAGCGATGGCAAACCTTAGGACAGTTCTCAAAAAAAATTTTTTTCCCTCGGGGCCCCTTTGCACTCTTAAGATTATTGAGGTTTCCAAAGAGATTTTGATTATGTGGGTTATCCTGTCAATATTTATCACATGAAAATTAAAACAAGAATTAAAACAGCATACTTGTTAACTTTAAAATAATACATAATTAAATGTTAACATATATCAAAATAACTTTTTAAAATTTAATGAAAATATTAGCATTATTTACATTCCTGGGATTTACCTCAGAATGCAAGAATGCTTCAACATACAAAACCCAAACAATATAACACACTACCTTCATAGAATGAAGGGGGAGAACACATGATCATCTCAACTGATGCAGAAAAATCACTTGACTAAGGTTAGCAACCTTTCATTATAAAAACACTCGCGATATAAGAAGACATATAGATGGCCAACAGGTACACGAAAAGATGTACATTATCTCTTATTATTAGGGAAAAGGAAATGAAAAAAATAAGCTATCACTTCATACTTGTGACAATGGCTATTATCCAAAGGAGAAGAAGTAAGTGTTGGAGAGGATGTGGAGAAAGGCAACCCTTGCATGTTGTTGATGGCAATGTAAATTGGTGTCAACTTTATGGAATTTCATAATCATCAAATAAATCTACCCGGGGAAGAAAAATAAAGAGATACATGTACAAAACTGGATAAAAAACAAACAAAACCACTCAAGTTATAGAGGAACTTCCTCAACATGATAAAGGCCATATAAGGAAAACCTAGCTAACATTATAGTCAGTGGTTAAAAGTTAAAGCTTTCCAAAAAAAAGTTAAAGATTCCTCCTTAAGGTCAGGAACAAGACAAGGATGTCCCACCTTCCCCACTTCTGTTCAGTATAGCACTAGAGTTGTAGCCAGTGTAATTAGTCAGGAAGAAGAAATACAAATTGCAAAGGCAGTCAAACTATTGCTACTTGATGGTGACATGATCTTATATGTGGAAAACCCTAAAGAATCTGCCACACACAAAAACGCTTATAATTGATCAACAAAGTTGCAGGATACAAAATGAACATACAAAAAAAAAATGGTTGTAATTGTATATAAACAATGTGAGAATAAAATTAATAATCCCATTTACAAAAGGCATCAAAAAGAAAAAACTACTTAGCAATAGATTTTGTCAAAGAGGGGCAAAACTTGGACACTGAAAACAAAAAATTGCTGAAAGAAAATAATATCCCCTGTTTGTGGATTAGAAGACTTAATATCATTGAGGGGACAATAGTACCCAAAGTAATCTACAGAGTCAATGCGATCCCTATCAAAATCTCAATGACATATTTTGCAGGAATTGACAATCCCATCCTAAAATTTATATAAAAGTTTAAGCGATGTAAGATCACCAAAACAATCTTACAAAAAATAAAGTTGACACCCCCCCCCCTCCCGCAAGCAGTTTCTCAATTCCCGATTAAAAACTTACTACGAAACTACAAGTAATCGAAAATTGTACTGGCATAAGGACAACCTATGGACCAACAGAATAAAATTGAAGTTCCAGAATTAACCTTGACATCTATGGTCAATTGCTTTTCTTTTTTTTTTTTTTTTTTTTTCCAACTGGTTAATTGCTTTTCAACTAGAATTTCAGGATCATTCCAGGGAGGAAGGACAGTCTGGGGAGACTGGCTATCCCACGTGTGGAAGAGTGAAATTAGACCCTTACCTTAAACAGTTTACAAAAGTTAACTAAAAGTGGTTCAAAGCATAAATTTAGACGAAAAGGGGCAAATCTTCATGACTTTAGACTTAGTAGCAAGTTCTTTACTATAACACCAAAGGCACAGGAAAGAGAAAAAATGGGAAATTGGACTTCATTAAAGTTTGTTTTAATTGTGTATCAGAGAGCACATCAGCAGGGTGAAAAGGCAGCCCACAGATGGCAGGAAACACTTACAAATAACACACCTGTTTCTGTGGGAGAAGTGTAGACGAGAAGCACCGACAGGACCAGACGGGCACAGGACCAGAATGGACGCTTCTCCGGGGAAGACACAGGCCAGCGAGCGCGTGGAAAGATGCTCAATGTCGCCAGTCGCTGGGGAAATGGAAATCAAAACCACTTTGATTTCTAAACCACGGAGAGACTTCACACCTGCTAGGATGACTAATTTTTTTTTAAATGGAAAGTAAGAGTTGTTGCAAGGATCTGAAGAAATTGGAGCCTTTGTATATAGTGGTGGGAATGGTACAGCTGCTACGGAAAACAGTTCGGGAGTTTCTCAAAAAGTCAAGACATGTCATTGTGTTTATGCCCTATGGCCCAGCGTTCTCACTTGAAGGAACATACCCCAGAGAATTGGAAACAGGGGCACAAACAGATGCTTGTGTATCGGCAGTGTCCAGGGGACCATGGTGCACAATAATCACAAGGTGTAAAGACTGAATGAATGGGGACCGAGTGCCCGTAAATAAGTGAATGAATAAACAAAACGTGATTATCTGTGTTGGTAAATACAATGGAATTTTGTTCAATGGTAAAGAGAAGTTGCAAAAGTAAGGAATACATGGACAATATGGATGACATTAATGCCAGGTCAAGTCACAGAATTACAAGGACAAATATTTGTGATTCCACTGATACGAACTACTAGGATAGAAAAAGTCATCGAGAGACAGTAGAGGAGAGGTCACCAGAGTCTGGGTGGAGGCAAGAGCGCTTAACGAGTACAGTATTTCTGGGTGGGGAGATAGGTTTGGAAATAAATCATGATGGCTGCATACCTGGTTGTGAATGTAGTTAGTACCACTGAATTGTGTACTTAAAGTGGTTAAAATGGTGAATTTTAGGTTATATATTTTACCACAAATTAATTTTCTTATTGTTATTAATTTTACTTTTAATTGAGGCAACTAGTTGACAACACTATGTTTAGGAGTACAGGTTCACACTTCATTATTTACATATCATCCGTGCACAGAGGCTATGCTGATCTTCTCTGTCATTCCAGCTTTGGTATATATACTGCCAGAGTGAGTATTACTGCTATTTTAAAATGTATTAATTTTAAAATAATAATAAATTTATTAAATATTAAAATTTTTAAAATATTAAAATATTAAAATTAATGAGACATGGATTATTTTAAATTTCTATAAATCTCATCAATATCTGGCCTAATAGAAGACTGCTAGATAATCATATCTGCTTTGTAAATTTTTTTTGGTTGAATTACATGAAAAAAATCCAGCTTCACATCAATTTATAGTTGTGAAAGGTAGGGATATATTAACAGCCTTCTCAGATCATCATGGATATTCTTTGACCCTACATCAAAAATTGACCACGTGGTAGTTTTTTTTCTTAAGTAGCAGTTTTTGAAAGGTTAGTTGCAGTGTGGAACCTGAAATTATGGCAGTGAACGTCTTGACCGCTGCTACATTAAAATTCATTGGTCTGTCTTACTCTTTGAATGCATCTTTTACCTGCAAGGACTTTGGAACATGGTGCATTTCATTGGTCATTTGGAAAACATTGGTTCTCTGATACATGCAAATATCCGAATGTTGACACATTTCATTATGCAGTATCAAAAAATCATAATTGCTCATCTCACCACCAGTCTTATCAGAAAATGCTTATTTGTGTATTTGGAGGCTGTCAGCTTCACCATGGTGACATAGTGTTCCAAAGTTTAAAATTTTACTTGAAATCCTAAAATTTATCATTAACAGCAAATACTGCCAGTTGTTTTCCTTGAATTGATAAGCTCACTTTGTTCAATTTTGAGAAAATGTCAGATTCCCAAGTCTGAATAAAAAATGTAACTTGTCAGCTGATCAAGTAAAATATCAAATACCATTCCATGTCAAAAACAGTTCAGTTAGCAGCTTAAATTGTTGCACAGTGCTTTTCTTCAGACAACCGTCATATTTCCATATGCAGCAGAAGCACATGTGTACTTCCCATTTTGTCACTTAATATATTAAAAATGCATGTATTCAAGGGTTGAGATTGTATAAAACTAGCTATTTACTGCTTCAAGAATATTAAGTGAAACTGGATTTTTTTTTCATGCGTGAAAGTGAAGACCACTTACAACTGCTAGTGCAGTTTTAGAGTAACTGGCTAGATTTGTGATAAGGCACCAGCAATTTTGCCCACCATTCCTTTTGCACTAATGTTTACAAATGTTAATTAAAAAGATAAATAACACCTTAGTGTTATTATGAAAATTGTTTTGCCCTTGGAGACCCCTTGAAAGAGTCTCCCGGACTCCTAAGGATCCACAGACTACAATTAAGTGCAACTGGTCTGACAGATCACTAACTTTCACAGTGGAAATCTCAGGTCTTGACAGGTTAATGAAAATATTTTGATACAACCTTCTACCAGTTTTCAGACACACCACCTGGGAGGTCACGTCTTCCCATCAGCTCTGGGTCAGCACATGCAACTCTTTCGGTCATGTTTCTTTAGCTCAGTGGAAGTGTTGTTTTTACTGGAGAAGAATCTACTGTCTCCACAGCTTTCCTTCTTGATTTACGCATCTGTCTCTTGTCTGTTTACCTTCTAGAGGGGAAGAGATAGAAAAAAAGGAAGTCGTCTCCCAGGAGCTGGAGGTAGGGAAAGAAGCGGACACCTTCTGGGAAACTTATTCTTCAAGCTAAAGACGTGTCCATATTCACATTTTAATTATCCTACAAACTAAGTCACGCTCTCCAGTAAATTACTTTTCCCTGCCATACTTCCTCTACAAAAAAAAAGAAGTTACTGTTTTCCAAGGAAAATTAAAGCCTGTGTATCCTTTTTCAATTCTCATAGTTGAAGTGTCAGCACCTTTGAGGGTGGGAGTTGTTTCCACCAGAGTTCCCAGCCATGGCGGCTCTTTTTTGTGGCAGCTGGCACGGAGAAAGCTTCCGGAAGGCTGCCGCCTTCCAGGGCTCTGGGAAACCTCACCATCCCAACCGCTGCCTGGTACTTGACGTTCAGGAAACTCCACTGTAAACACACAGACAAGACTGCTGTGTCTTCATTTTAATTGGAAACATTTGCAATTACTTTATTCCCACTTCATTTCCAATCCTTTTCTACCCCTCTCCTCTACCTTAGACTCTCCAATAGGAAGAAGACTGGGCTGGTGGACAGCTTTGTAAATTAGTAAAAGCTTTGGACAAGGAGTTAGCATTCTGGGGACTGGTGCGGGATTCTAGTCCTGACAGATCCACTAATTGGTTGTGTGACCGCTCAGCAAATAATTTCTCCCTGGGTCCTAATTGCCTCATTCATGTTGAAAGATATAGTAGGAAGATATAGTAGGTTGCAGAACCTCTAAAACATCATTATAAGTGCTAACTGCTTTCATATACGACTGTGACAATATTCTGCTTGTTTTAATTGTGAATAAAACAGAGTTTACTTCACTTTGCTACCTTAATTTGGTCAGAGAAAAGCTCAGTGCAGCACAGTAACGTGCAGAGAGCATAGACCAGAGCCAGTCAAACCTGGATTTGAATTCTAGTTCTGCCTTCACAGTGTGACTTTGGGCAAGATACCTACCTTCTCTGAGTCTGTCTCCTTACCTGTCAACTGTGTTGATAATACCTGTTGCCAAGAGTGTGGTGAGGATTAGAAATAGGTGTGTACAGGGCCTCCCCGGTGGCGCAGCGGTTGAGCGCTGGGTTACGAAGCTGCCCGCGGCCTCTGCGGCGCCGGTTCGATCCCCGGCTGCTCCCCGGCCACCGGAGGAGGGTCCCACATGGCGCGTAGACCTCTCCTGCCGCCCGCTGCTCCCCTCAGCAGTGTACTTCGGTCCTTCTGCCTGCTCTGCTCCCCGCTCTGGCTCTGGTGAATTCTCTCACCCTCCCGTGCTTCTGACTGTACCCAGTGCATGTGTAAACAGAACAAACAAACAAAACAAATAAATAAACATGCCTCTATATAAAAAAAAAAAAAAAAAAAAAAAAGAAATAGGTGTGTACAGTGCCTGCCATATAGTAGCTCAATAAAAGGGAGCTAGAGAGGACTTATATACATTTACAGTCATTAAAGTTTTCCAAGAGCTTTCTATGTGGTCTCTCTCTTACACTCACTAGTTTCGAGGCAGACATTACCATCTTTCATTCATTTGAAAACATCGATAGGCAGTGTGACCATGTGGTTAAGACTGAATTCTGGAACCCCATTCCCAGGTTCATGTTGTGGCTCCCTCATTACTACCTGTGAGACCTTGAATTAGTTATTTAACCTCTCTGTCTTGGTTTTCCCATCTGTGAAATGCAAATGACAGAAGTGTCTAGCTCACAGAACTTATATGAATGTTAACATGTATAAAAGCCATAGGAATTAATAAATATTAGCTACTAAAATTATAACCTAGATACTATGCTATTGCAGAAATTAAAAGATAAACAAGACATAACTCCTGCCTTCTGTGAGTCTAAACATGAGAAAAATGAGATTTAAAGTGGCGAAATAGCAAAATTAGGACTAAAATTCAGATTTTATTCACAAGGAAATTCAGTGATGTTTAAAAAAGATTTATTTTTATGCAGATAAAAACTGGGGTGCATGCCACCCCAGAGCATTCACCAGAGACAGAGAGGGGGGCAAAGAAGGGGATCTACTGAAATACACTGCTAAGGGGAGCAGTGGATGAGACAGGAGAGGTCTGCTGTGCCATGTGGGTCAGCTGCCTGGCCAGGGATTGAACTCATGCCACAGTGGCTGGCAATAGCTTGATACCAGGAGACTTGACCCCTGTGCCACCAGGGAGACCCCAGTGATCTTTTTATGTTGCAAAATAAGTCTAGTAAGCATAGGTTAATTGGAGACTAATCAAGGTTTTTAAAGAGTATAAGCAAAGATCTGATTTAAGCAAAATAACAATAAGGGGGGTATTATTCATTCAGTATACATTTATTGAAGCCCTCTTGTGGTAGAGACCATGGAAAGGATGCTGAGATAGGCCAGATGTATGCTCTCCTTCAAGGAGCTCTCCCAGTAAGGAAAATAAAACAGCATGAAATGTAGCAAATACCCCAAGCTCACTACTGTGGAGTTTGAGATGAACAGTTAATTATAAGTGGGGGGATCAGGGGAGACTCTGGAGATGAGTTTTGAACTGTCCTTAAAGGACAGGTAGGTTTTGGACCTACATTAAAGTGGAAAGGACATTTCAGGCAGAAGGAACAGGTTATACAAAGGCACAGAAATGGAATAGCAGAAGGCACGTTCCGGGAAGAACAAGGTGATGGACTGTAATAGACTATGGAGCGTGTGAAGAACAGTGACGCGTGTAAAGGGAAAGGTTGGCTGAGCCTACAAAGTGTTAAAAGTAATTTTAAACATTTTTTTCAGGATTCTATTCGTGTGGTCTTGGGAAACTTGGAAAATCTGCAACCATTTGCTACAGAACACTTCATTGTATTTCCCTGTATCCTTTCTTTCCTAGACAGAAATGAGATTCAAGTGGAGGTAGATTCAAGTGGAAGTAGCAAACTCATTGGCAGTGTGGAGGGTAAATCAGGGAAGGGAACAAGATTTACCTCTAAAACAGTGCTCAGCAATTCCTGCTGACTTTCCTGACTCCTTAGCACCTTTCCCCAGATAAAAGCAAATGGGAGAGAGTGTCCCACCTGAAATTCAAACACGGGGACATGGCCTTGGTCCCTTATCCATTTGTTTTCACTCTCTATGTGGAGCTGAAATGGTTTCATGAAAATCTGTCCCCTGGTAAGTAGGATAATGGAAATGTGGGTGATGGAAAAGAAAAAGGGGAATTGTGGGTGTCCGTGTTAGAAGTACAAGCTGAACGTGGCAATGAGTTTAGCCAGACTGGGCCCCAAGACTGCATAGTAAGAGGCCAGGAACACGTGCTCGGAGCTGGACTGCCTGGGCCAAATCCCAGTGGCTTTGCCATGGTAAATGTGGCCATAGTAAATGACTTAGTCTTTCTGTGCAACTTAGTGAAATGAAGAATATAATGGTACGTATTTTGTTGAGTTGTTAAAATGATAAAATATTGGTAGATGGGCAGTACAAAGTCTGGCTTACACATAATCACTCAATGAAAGATTCCTGTTACACAGATACTTCCATTTAGAGTGTTCAGTGTTCAGTGACTTTCACTTTAGTATCATCTTGAAGACATTGCCCAATTTTTATTTTATTTTTTTAAGATTTATTTATTTATGTATACAAGAACCGGGGTACAGGCCAGAGGCGCGGGAGGGTGAGAGGACTCACCAGAGACAGAGCGGGGAACAGAACAGGCAGACTGACGAAACACACTGCTGAGGGGAGCAGTGGGTGAGACAGGAGAGGTCTGCTGCACCATGTGGGTTTCTCCCTGGCTGGCCAGGAACCGAACCCACGCTGCGAAGGCTGTGGACAGCTTCACAGTGCAGTGCTCAACCCGCTGCACCACCTGGGAGGCCCAGAGTTTTGATCCATTATAATGTTCAAATTTCCCATTGTAGGAAAACCAATCAATGACAGTCCTCCTGGATTGGTAAGTTTGCCTTTTCTGCACAAAATGAAATTTGTCTTAACTCCTGCCTGTTGTGTGAGTCCTGCTTTTGTCTCTTCCTCCTTTGTCCCTTAGTTGCTTCCCAGGTCCAATCAGAATTGTACACCATATTTTTCCCTTTGGCTAGACTTCTCAGACTTGCTCCTACAGAATGTCTATCCTCACTTGCAAAGCTGGTGTTAAAAGTTGCTTTTGGCAGTTACAAATTGGGAGCTCACTGCCCTCATGAACTGTGAGCAACTCTGGAAAAAGAGGAGTCACAGGAGCCTGTTTCCACTCTGAAGGTCCTTGCTGACAGGAAAGCGGCAGGAGCCATGGTGAGGAAGTGGAAATGCATGGAGGTGCCCCGCTCCCCCAGCGTGTCGGGGCTGGACAGGTCAGTGGTGGTAGAATGGCTAAGTCCTGCATCCCACGCCTTGCCAGCTGTGTCCTCGTGGGAGTTACTTTTTCTCTTGAGGCTTCATTGGCCCTTGCCTATCCCAGGGGGGCCGAGGGAAGGAAGCAAGTTGATATTTGCAATGTAATTGCAGTCCCTTCCTCAGCAAGTCAGGATTTTTCTATTCATCAAGATGAAGTCTGAGAGGAAATGCAATCAGATCTCTACAACTGAGTCCAACACATTTTAAATGAGTACTTACTGAGGCAGTATTATCAGATAACAGGAGGGACAAGACTTAGAAAGTGCCCGAATATTTTACTAGAACTTAGAGAAACCCTCAAAAGAGTGATGACAAATAAGATGTAATTCTCTTTTACCCTGTGAGCAGTATGCTTTTGGAACTCCACCATAAGAGGTAATCCAGCTGAAATACAAGTGCCTGTGAGAGGATTTGTGTAAATTATCAGCGAAGGTGCTGTGATGTTTGAGAGAATACTGAGCACATCTCTATGTGCAGGCTACTATTTTCTTTTGACTCTCTGTGAGGGACAGGATGAGTGAGTAGTACCATTCAGTCATTCCTATTAAGACCCAGAGAGGCTGGTGGAAGAATCCAAGGTGTGGTTTGCTCCTAGCCCAAAGGGCTTTCACAGCAAGCAGCCGCTCTTTCTCAAGGCTGTGTGGGCCCCAGGATTTACACGGAGCAGTGAGGGTGGACCACGAGGGAGCAGACCCCTACACCCTCCAAACGTAGACAGCAGTAAGAGTCAGAAGACACCTTCCTGTGGCAGGTGAGGGGAGAGATGTGAAGCTTTGTGCAGTTTCATTCAACTGAGTTCCATGGAGGTGAGGCCTCACCTCCTCCCCTCCCTTGGGTTTTGATGCACAGTTATTTCAAATCTGATGTCTGCTGTCAATCACACTTTCTCAACCCCAGCTCCCTAGATATCTCAAATTGGGATCCTACTGTGAATTAAAGCAGCACCCAAAAAGAATTGGCCACACAATTTATTCTGCAGGCCAGGCGTGGTGTAAAAATAGCTAACCTGCTGAAATATTCATTTGGGCCACATTTGCTTGAATGTGGTGATGTTGCCGCTGCCAGTAACATATTCTGGGTTTTTTACCCCCATCTCAGCATCAAGATGGGGACTTCCAGCCAAGGCCCCAGGAAAAAGAAGCCCCTCATGGAAACCAGGAGGGTAAGCACCCGAATGGCAGTCTGGGCCAGATCCCTGCTATGAGCACGTCTAAGTGCAGACTGAACTGACCTCTTCCTCGTGTTTCCTGGTGGGCAGAACAGTACCCAACAGTTCCACCCTTGCCACAGCCTGTCCTGAAAGTGGCTGCACAATACACACATCAGTGAATCCTTTTATTAAAAGGTCCTTACTTCTCAGCTTAAAAAGCTGCTTCTCATTCTCTGCAGTTGAGATTTTTTTAAAAAAAGTCTTTCACCGAGGTAAGATCCAGCATAGAATTTTCTCTTTAGAAATCTTTTTGCCTTCAGCTACACTAGGGTCTGGGTATGGGAACATCTAGTTTTTACAGAGGAACAAGGCAAGTGTCAGCTAAGAGCGCTGGTGAGAGAGCACTTCATCAACAGTGGCCTGAGGTGGCCCCAGAGTATTGGATGTCACTTGTGGGACTTATTCCCCCTTTAGAGATTCACATTCTGCTACTCCTCCATTTCTGGGCTGCTTTTCCATAGTGGTCTCTAAAATGGTACCTTTTTTCTTTTCCTCCCTTTTAAAAATTATGGTTAATCAAGTCTTTTTCTTCTAGCTCTCCAAAGTAGCTCTGATGTTAAGTATCCAGACACTCACAACTCACCTCCCCCACCTTCCTGGGACTCATAACACCGTCGCTTTTCCAGTATTTACACGTGCGTTCTCTCAACGAACTCTTACTGGGTATCCAGTATGTGCCAGAGACTAGGGACAGCATACCCTCTCCTAAAAGTGCCAAGTGTAAAGCTAGCCAATTATGATGGATGTGCTTCAGTCAGGACTAAATGTAGCACAGGGTGCACAGGAGCCACAAAGAAGAACCTTACCCGGGCCAAGTAGGCATCCAGAGGGACGCCTTCCCAGAGTCACTCTGAGTAGCTCAGAGCTGAAGCCAGGAGGGAGAGCATGTTGCTTCCAGTGACTGCAAGCCGGGGCAGCTTCAGAGAGCACCGTGCAGAGAAACATCACTGCACACCCCAGCCTGGACCATGGAAGGTTGCAGTCACCTTCCAAGATCGTGGGAAGGACCTGAAATATTTTTAAGTAGAAAAGAGAAGTGATGTTCATTTTTAAAGAATAATGCTGTCCCCTGTCTGCAAGGTATTGTGGTTAGGTGCTGGGGGGCACCCAAGCCTGCCTGAAACCCAGTCACTTCTTTCGAGGGACTTGTAGTTTAGTTGTGGGAAGAGTGAACCCAGGGCCTCAGACCTCTGCCTCTGTGGGCAGGAGAGTTTTCACTGTGCCATGGCCAACTGGCCCTTGGAGCGATTTTAGGCAGATGGTTGCCCTGTTTTATCGTATCTTTGGAAAGGAACACAGAATTGAGAAAGTACAAGAGGAGTACATGAAACTCTAGAGAACAAAGACGCTTTATACAACCAAGATAATTGCTATTAAAGGAACATTTCCCTCACTCTCTACCCTTCGTACCTTCCTATTCTTAGTTTGACACATCATCTCCCTCAAGAACAGTACCCACAGCTTCTTATTCAACATAATTACCTTTTCCACCTGATACTGGGTTTAGAAAAAAACTCTGAGTGAAAAAAAAAGAGAGCATGTTTATTGATTTTGATTCAAAGCCCAAAGACAGTCTTCACTGTAGACCCTGTTCCCAGAGAGGATTTCTCCTAAATTGAAATGATCACAGTGACTCTCAGCGTAAGTCACTTGAGCTGAATAAACTGAATTTGCTCCTATGGTCCAATGCCTAATATTTTCTCTCCCCTTTGGGAGATGTTAGTGTGCAGGATCATGGTGTGGATTGTGCACGTCTGAACACATTGGGAGCCTGTGCAGAGAAAGCATAGAAAAATACAACACGTGCATGAATGAGGTCTGTTTCACAAGAGGTATTTGGCGAGAATGGGCAGGAAGGACAGACCCATTCCCTTTGTTATTTCAGCTCCCAGACCTGAGACCCAAACTTTGGAAGGATAAAACATGGGGAGAGCAGGTCCGGAAGTGGAATGGTCCAGAATTGAGCAGACTGATACATACCTTTTTTCCACCACCTCTGCTTGAACCATACTTGTAAGCAGATCTGGCCCAGAACCTTCAGAGGACAGCCTTGCGTCAGGTTTTCGGAGTATCGTGTAGCGTTGGGTGTCCCAGAAGGCACCCTCGGGCTTGTTTCAAGCTGTAGCATTTTTCCTCTCACATTTGCCTGAGAAACCCCCTCTGAAGATTTCAGGAGAGCACAACAGCTGAACTGTCTTGTAAGGGGTGTCTCCCCTGGTTCAGAGGCCTTTGCCCTCCTGCTCCCCACTGCTCATCTTGGTAGATGCTTTCATTTGGGCCAGCACAGTCCCAAACCATAGTTTCAATAATGCACAAAATCATCCCTTCAAGCTAGAATTCAAGGCTGCGCCTTCCAAATTCCATCTCCATTCTGTGAGGAGGAGGAAGAGCTGGCCTCCTTCCTCCCCAGAGTCCCCTTTCACTTTTACAGGAATATGACTAGGTGGCTGCCTTTGGGGTGTGGGGCTGGAGGGGGTTGTAGAAAAACTCATCTCAGATACACCAGCTGATGCTTAGGATGGAGACTACATTCCACTTGCTCCGGGCGTGCCATCCTCTGCCTCCCAGGCCCGCCTTGACAGTCTGTGACCCCTTGCTATGGAATTCTCCACCAGCAAAGTGACTCAAGGAGCTCCCCAGCATGCTCTATGTGTTCTACCCAGGGCCTGGAGTGCCACTTGGCAGAGTTCCCCAAAAAAATATATGGGCCGTGTTTCTATCAGGGCACTCACTGGAAATGAAGGGGCTTAGAGCCAGGTGGTGGGATGCCCCTTTAAACAAGTTCTATAATGCCACAACACAGGGAGGAGTAACGAGATGGTTTGGTACTGCACCAGAGTTGCATTCTGCTGCCCTGGCTCTAGCCATGCTGATCATGTTCATGGTGAATGGCACAGTGCCTCTGTACACTGTGTCCCTGTCTGGAAGGCCCTGCTCTCCCTGACCCCCTCCCCACCCCATCATCCATCAGTGCCCTGTTCAAATATCGATCCCTTCCCTGCTCTGTCGGTCCTCCCCAGCAGGTTCCTGGGGTAATCTCATCACATTATCGTAACAAACGAAGTTTATATGTCAGTCTTACCACATAGATTGTACATTTTTCCAAGGTAAAGTTAAGATTCCTCCTGACTTCTGAAACAATATTCTGTCCTTGGCAGTAGTTGGTACCTGGTAACAGGGATGGTAAGTTAAACCCAGGTGGGTTGGTTCTCAGCTCTTACGGTTGAGAGCGACAGTAGTGAGGAAGCTGAGATGGGAACAGGAAGGACATCTGGAAGCTGCTTGGGCAGTCAGGAGCCAGGCCCCAGCACCATGTGAAGTCAGTTCACCAGCAAGCAGCATTCAGATGCTCACGCTCAAAAGGGGGAAAGTTTAGGACTTTCCTTGGTCCTCTTTTTATCAGAGCAGGGACAGGAAAACCCAGCAGGAATGGCAGGAGACCCCAGCGTTTGATGACACTGATGTCCAGGAACAGGGTAAGTTTTGGCAAATTGCTACTCATTTTCTGTAATATTCGTCTGGAGAATAGAGCAGCACAGAAGTGAGTCTGGGCCTGCCCAGCGCGTGATGTTACTCACTCCCACAGAGGTGCCTGCTGGCCATCATCAGGGCTGGGGGCTGTCTTGAGTAACAGAATCCCCCCGCCCGCCCGCCGCCTGCCCACCAGCAGCAGTGTGTGTCCTTCCTGTGCTGCTGATGGGAAACTGATGTTCCCACTCTTTGAAAACATTTCCAGGGGGCGTGATACATTTTGCAGAGAGTTGGGAGGGATGTGTTTCACTTTTCTGTCTTGTTGGGGTGATCCCTGGGAAGCTATCTTCTCTCCTCCGGGGCACCCAGCAAGGATGGGACCACCCAGGCTGATCTTTTACCAGCACGAGAGCTCAGTGTGGACTGCAGTTATCACGGACACAGGGACGTGAGCGAGTGCGTGCTTCAAGTTGTTCCATGGGAAGAAACACCAGCTGTGGCAAGTGGCTAGGACTGGAGCAGTGTAAAAATCTCAAGGGCCTGACTTTGAAATATTCAAAGGTCAAATAGCATCTTTTTTTTTTTTTAAAGATTTATTTTTTTTTAATTTTTATTTATTTATTTAATTTATTTATACAAGCACTGGGTACAGTCAGAAGTGTGGGAGGGTGAGGGAATTCACCAGAGCCAGAGCAGGGAGCAGAGCAGGCAGAAGGAGCGAAGTACACTGCTGAGGGGAGCAGCGGGCGGCAGGAGAGGTCTGCGCACCATGTGGGACCCTCCTCCGGTGGCCGGGGAGCAGCTGGGGATCAAACCGGCGCCGCAGAGGCTGCGGGCAGCTTCGCAACCCAGTGCTCAACCGCTGCGCCACCGGGGAGGCCCTCAAATAGCATCTTACTAAGTGGAGATGAAATCGGGAAGGGCAGGGCCAACATTCACCTCCAAACCTGGGCTCATGCTGCGTGTCCCGCCTTCTGCTCACATGAAAGTGGCCTACAGAATGACGCCATTTCCTTCCTGTTTTCCTGACAGATTCAAAGTGGGGGCACAGCCTTGCAGGGCAGATCACCCCACCACTGCAGCAGAACAACGCACCTCCGCCTAGAGGACCCACAGAGCAGGGAACCCGTGGCTTCTTCGGGTTTCTAAGGTAGGACAGACTCCTCTCCTGCCATCAAGCGGACTCAGGGGACCTAGGTCAGAGCCTACCTCGTGGAGCACCTCCAGGAAGTTAGATGAGAGAGGAGAGCACCTCCTTGCATCACATCTGTTTTGTCCAGGTAGATGAAGGACATGAGTTGGGTACCAGGGCAGGCCTTGAGTGTGCACTTAACAAAGATTGTGTCTTGTTCATTTTCACACAGCACACTCCACCCCACTGTGCCCAGCAGCGGGCTGGGTAAGTGCTGCTTGGACAGAGACTGTTTGTAATGGTCTTGGTCATTTAGATGGTTGCTTACCAAAATGTCCCCATTCCGCACTCTGAATCTGGGCTGTGTCTTCACAGTCCTTTTTGTAGAGGTCAGTTAGTAAAGCCCTTATTTATCTAGAGGCTCAGCCTTCCTTGCAGTTCTCCTTCGTTTCCCCCACCTGAGTATACTCTGATTCCATGCCTTTCCTGATGCTCTTCCAGACCTGAATTTCCATCCAGTGGTTCCCCAGAGCAGAAATGCCCCAACTAATGGGGCACTGATGGGGCCTGGAGAAGGCAGGGGCCTCTGGAGTCTCAACCCGCTCTGCTCTTCTTCCTGCAGCTCTTTATTCCCGTTCTGGGATTTCTTCAGGAAGAGCAGCCAGCGGGCCTCCCAGCCGCAGCCGTCTGCTGCAGGGGGTCCTCCCTGCTCACGGCGTTCCGGTCTCGGGAAATGAGGGCCCCAAAGTCCCTGAGTCTTCCTGTGACTTCGTCCCGTCTTTTGCCCCTTTACAATGAAATGGGATTTAACCCATTTAAAACTTGAGAAAAGAATGGAACTTTCTAAAATACTCTAAGAATGTAGTCTCCTTGAAGGTCCATTTAGGGCCATCATCTCCAGCACTTAGGATGCTAAAGACAATAAACTGTTTATGAAGCGTGTGGCTGCATTTAGTGCACTGGAGAGAACGAAAGAGCAGATTCCTTCCTCGAGGTTCAGAAAAGCAATGCCTGAAACCTCCCTGGGCCCGCCTGGTTAGTGTTTGCGTGGCTGGGGTCTGTACCTGACCTCAAGCCTTCAGCTCCCCTGCTGGGGTCCTGCAGGTTTCGCTCTCCTGAGCCCTGCTGCCCATCAAAACAGCATCTCCCCTAGTTTGCCCGCTGGCCCCTACAGTGCCGCTTCTCTGTCATAAGCACTTCCTGCCTATCTGGCCCTCTGGCCCGAGAGTAATGCAGATCAGTTTGGTGCATTACTTGGAAGCCCATCCAGGTTAGGGCCCTAGAGAAGACCAGAGCACCCGAGTTCTGTCTTCATGTAACTCAAAGGCTGACGGCGGAGACAGATTACACTTGGCTGAGCAACCCAGGGAGACTTGTTTTAGCTCAGACCAAAGGCTTAAGTGCTGTGATGTCCAGTATTAGATGGGTCACTGAGGGGAGCGACCGTGTCACCCCCAATCTTTAAACAGCTGATTATCTCTCAGAGGCCGGAGGCTTCATGAGGAGTGGAGAGTCGGGGCTGGACCACTGAGGTCCCTTGGAGTCCCCTTGTTTCACCGCATTGACCTTGGTGGGGAGAGGAAGAGGTGGGCCGTGCAGGGGCCGGGAGCTGTGGGAGGAAGGACTGGAGACAAGTGTCACATACAGCCTCACCTGCTGTCCCACGTGCAGCCCGCTTTACAAAGCTGCCGAAAGGCACAGCTCCGAGATCTGGGGATCTGGGTCTCACTGACTCTGACCAGCTTATGGGGACGCCTTGGCAAAGTCACTTTCCTCTCTGGTTCTTGTTTTCTCATCTGGAAAACGAGGGGTAGGATTATGATGAGCTCTCAAGTGCCTCCCAGCACTGGCAGTGTCAGCAGTTGGCTGGCCTTTCTGAGGTCTGGGAGGCTGCGACCCTAGGGGAGTGGGTGCTTGGGGATGGGGGCAGGGCACCACAGGCTCTGGAGCTCCACCTGCCCGCCCCAGTGGCTGCGGCTGCCCAGGAGTGTTTCCGCGTCCTTGCCCCCAGCGCAGCACTGTGAGTGGCAGCAGGTGTGGTTCCAAGTCGGCCCAGCTGTCAGTCTGTGGTGTGGGCTGTAGCAGCCTCCCTGCTCTGAGCCTTAATTGCCTCATCTGTAAAACTGGAGCCAGAGCTGGACTAAAGGTTCAGATGTCTTGGGGTTGGCAGCTGCAGGCTCTTTGCAGGAGTCGCTGGGAGAACCCTCCACTCTGGCCCCTGAGGAGAAGTCATCCACTGACAGCAAGTGAAGCTCTGACGCGGACTTGGACCCTCCCCCATCTCCCCTGGCTCTGCCACTGGCACATGTCAGAGACCCCACCGGTGTCCTTCCCCTTGTCGGTAGAATCTGTTCCCCCATCCCTGTCTGCTGCTGCGGTTGACAGAGGCAGGCAGGGCTGAGTTTGGGAGTTGTAAGGCAGAGGTGGTGAGGCCCTGAGCCTGCTTAAGGTCACACAGCAAGAGCCCAGGCGGCCACAGCTCAGCCGAGTCTCCAGCCCCTCCCCCACAGCACACAGGCCTCAGCCTCCAGCAGCTTGGGGCTTCCTCCACTCCACATCCTCAGCTGTGGGCAGAAGGGAAGCAGAAAGCAGCAGAAGCCTCTCCGAGGAACACACCTCAGAAGAGCAGATGTCCCAGGTGGGATTGCTTGGAGGCCCGGGCTGGGAGGCAGGCCTGAAAGCTGATCTCCGAGAGGGCGTGGCCCCAGCATGCGGGCAAATAAAAACCCGGAGCGTCGGCACAGCTGGAGACCAGCAGGAGGCACAGGAGACTGGAAAGCCACTTAGTTCCTGGGTCTTGGAAGTGGTGAGCTGGCTGAGGCTGGAGGGGCTCAGGGAGGGCCTGGGACTCAGGTGAGGGTTCTGCAGGCCAAGACGGGGCAGCGGAGGGCAGAGGGCGGCAGATGTGTGTGCTCCAGGCGGTGGGGAACATCCAGGGAACAGTCACCTGGGGGGGGCTGACACCAGTCACAGCGAGACAGCCGCCCCCTCAACACCAGCCAGAGACCCTCAGCACACACACAGCACCCAAGGCAGATACAGGGCAAAGAGCCCCATTCACAGGCAGGCTCGCCCCAGTCCAAAAGACCACCCAGCCCTGCCTTTCACCTGGAGGCGTGTGCCCATCCAGAGACATCCATCTGCCCACTGTTGCAGATGCCCATGGCGTCCTCCCACACCCTGCTCCTCTGTCTGCTGGTCCTGGTGCTCACGGGAGGCTGGGGTCGACGGGTGGCCTTCCCCGGCTGCCACCTGCGCCGTGAGTAACCCCGGGAGCAGAGAGCCGGGTGGGAGCGAGCACTGGTGCCCCGACGAGGAGCAGGCAGCACCCCCAGGGGCCCACACTCAGGTGCCGGGAGCTGGGGGAGCCCCATCTAGCCCCGCCTGTCTCCTTCCAGCCTTCAACGTGACGGTGCGAAGTGACCGCCAGGGCACCTGCCAGGGCTCCCACATGGCACAGGCCTGTGTGGGCCACTGCGAGTCCAGCGCCTTCCCGTCCCGCTACTCTGTGCTGGTGGCCAGTGGCTATCGGCACAACGTCACCTCCGCCTCTCAGTGCTGTACCATCAGCGGCTTGAAGAAGGTGAGGAGGCCCCGCTCAGGGCGGCTGGGCTCAGGTTGGGGAGACGGAGGAGACTGCTGGATCACAGACCCCCCTCTCCCACAGGTGAAGGTGCGGCTGCAGTGCGGGGGGGACCGGAAGGAGGAGCTGGAAATCTTCACAGCCAGGGCCTGCCAGTGTGACATGTGTCGCCTCGCGCGCTACTAACCCCTCTCCCCCAACATCAGTGCGGTCTGGGGGTCCAACCCTGAGTTCCAGCCCTGCAGGGGACTCGCTGCAGGGCTCCTTAAGTGAGGGATCCGGATCCGCCAGGTCTGACCCGCTGAGATTTGAGGGTCACCTGGGAAGAGAGGAGTCCCTGCCTCTGCCCGACCGCCTAGCCAGCCTCCTCGGTCACGTCCCCCTGTCCCCCCCCTAAATAAAGCAAGCGGTTCTGGAGTTTCTCAGTTTATTAAGTCTGCCCCCAGCCAGGGGAAGGGGGCTAGACCATGGGTACTGCGACCCCCCCTTGCCCGGGACACGGGGAATCTCTTCTGCCTGTGCCCTCACCCCTCCCCCTGCCCAATAAATAAAAAGGGGACAAGGAAGGCCAGAGAGGAGGGAAGGAGGGTGCCCCAGGCCCAGGCCAGCATCTGTGTTGGGGTGAGCTGGGGAGAATAAATAGACCATGGATCCCATGGTGGGGTGAGGAAGGACCTCGCGCTGGCACGAGGTGGGGCGGGCAAGGGGCAGAGTCCCCTCACCCTAAGGCCGGGAGCAGGGGTGGGAACCGCCTGCAGTCTGGAGCCCAGCCCTGCAGGACGGGACAGACCCCCGCTGGCAGCTTCCTGGCCCGGCTGGCCCTGTTCAAGTCCTGCCGCGAGGGCCTGCGAGTTCGGTTGCCAGGACCTCCAGCTCCTCTCCTCTCCCCCCGCGCAAGCCGCCCGCGCTGGCCAGGCAGGGAGCCCTGCGACCCACCCTGGCAAGGCCCCTGGGCGGGAGAGGGGAGGGAGGGACTGACAGTTCCGGGTTAGCGCCTCCCTTTTGGGGGGTCCCTAGCTCTGACCCCCACTGGCAGCCACCTGGGGTGTAAGCCGTTGGACGGGGGCCTCCTTGGGCCCCTGGGTCCCCTGTAACCGGCGCAGCCGCAGCTCCTCCAGGCCCTGCCACAGCTCCTGTCTCTCCTGGGCCTTCTGCTGCTCCCTGGAGAGAGGGGGTGGGGCAGCTCCCGACTGGCCTGCCCTCGGACCCACCCACAGTCCAGCCCCCCCCCCCTACCCCCCACCTGCAGCGGGGCAGCCAGAGAACGGAGTTAAGGAACCTCGGGCCTAGGGAGAGGCAGGAGAGCCCTCCTGGCACGCGGGCATGGCACGAGACCAGCCTGCACCGGGGCCCACCGAAGGGCTGGAAGCCCCTGGAAAGGAAGCTCCAGAGAGGAGAATAGAATAGCCCTCGGGACAGGGCGGAGGAGGGAGCGGTGGCCGCAGGGGCAGCACCCAAGGGCAGACTTCCTCCTCCGCCTGGGCGCTTCAGGCTGTGGGCTCAGGCTGGTTGCTCCCCTCCCTGCACGCCCGGCCGCAGCACTCACTGCTGCTTTTCCAGCTTATAGGAGGCCGTGAGCTCGTCGAACAGCTTCCCGTTCATCTCCATGAAGGTCTTGAGCACGTTGTAGATCAGAGACACGATGGTTCTTGGCGGCGAGGGAGGGGTGGGGGTAAGAGCAACTTGAGCCTCTCCACCCTCAGCCTCCCCCGGCCCCGGGGGCTTGCTGCAGCCCTTTCACCGCCCTCAGGTCTGAGTAACCCCAGGTCTAGACCAGGGCTGGGGTAAGGCCGGGGCACTCACTGATTCCAGTGCTCCTTGGAGACCTGGTAGAGGGTCCCAAACACAGCAGGCAGCACAGTGTGGCAGTTGTCCTCAATGAGGCTCAGGATATACTCGTTGTTCCAGAAATACAGAGCCCGCTCTGCAACCTGGGGCGGTGAAGGGGCAGTGAGCGGCGCGAGGCTTCCCTGACGTCCCCTGGCGCCGTCCCCAAGCCCGCCACATTCCCCGCCTCAGGCTGGTCTGACCCCAGCGAAGCCACGGGAGGAGAAAAGCACTGGATTTGGAGCCGGGTGCTCAGGGGTGAATCCCGGCTCCCCCTCACACTGGCCGCACCACCTGGAGGGAGGCCGTGGGCCTCCAGCCGGTTTTCTCATCTGTCCACTGGGAGTAATACCATCTGCCTCCATGGACAGTATTAGGCAGACTCACGGGGTGAGGGCCGCTGGGGGAGGCTCTGACACCCCAACAGAAAGGCTGCACAGGCTCGCAGAACAGGCTGCCGGGCTGCGGGCTGGCCCTGAGGTGGCATTGAGTGGAGGCTAAAGCCCAAAGGGGAATCACAACGACGACCGTGCCCCTGGCGTTTGGCAGATGCCCACTGTGGTCTGTGCTACCAGCTCCTCGGCCCTGGTCACCGCCCTGAGCTCGCTGTGGCCCATGTCACAGACGAGGAAGCTAACCAGACCTGAGTGGTGACACAGCTGCCCAGGGCCCCTGGGCCAGTGGGAAGCAGGGCCGAGGCTTGACCGCAGGCCCCCTGACCTAAGGCCAGGGTCTCCCCCTTTCAGACCCGCTAGGGTCTGGAGGAGAAACTACAGGATGCTTTAGGTCAGCCAGCACAGTCTCCCTGTCCACAGTGGCCCCCACCCAAACCCCCATACCTGGAAGTGGGGGCTGGACACACATCGAGCCACCTGCTTGAACAGGGGCTCCTGGATCTTCACGAATTGGGAGGGCTCGATGACATCAAGAATCTCTTCCATCTCCCCCAGAAACATCACCTGGGGGTAGGAACACGGGCAGCAACTCCCATCTCCCCCAGCACACCTCCCAGCCTGGCAGCTGTGCCCTCCTGCCTCCCCGGGGAGGCAAAGCCCGTCCCCATACCTCCTTCTGGGTGCAGGTTTTGGGCCAGTATTTGAGCAGCCCCCGGATCACCTGTGGGAGGCAAGGCAGAAAGCAGTCAGACCCGTAGGGGAGGGGGCGGCCTCCCCCCAGCGGGACTCACGTGCTCCGTCAGGGTGGCGTCCTTCTCAAGGAACTGCACCACGCAGTACGCCAGCTGCAGGGGCGGCAGGGAAAGCGGACAGGTCAGACGGGACGGGCTGCCAGCAAGCTAGACCCTAGACCCGTGTGTCTTACAAAAGGCTCCATAGGGAGCTTTGTATCACCAGCCTCGGGCGGCAGGAGAGTTTAAGCCTGGGCAGGGGCAGAGCGGATGTCTGAGCTCAGCTCTCAAGGGGCAGTGGGATTTTCTAAAGCAGACGGGATGGGGTTAGTGTGACTTTGTGGCTGGAGCCCAGGGGGGCAGGCTGACCCTGCAGGCGCAGGCGATGTCCTGACTGCCGGGGCTGGGCCTCACCTGGGCGTGAAAGACTGAGAGAGACTTGACGGAGTGCAGGGGGATCAGCACCCGCACCAGGAACTGCTTGTGCTCTGTCTTCAGGGGCAGCGCAAAGCCGTTGATGATGCTGAGCAGGGGGCAGGAGAGAGGGGGGTGGTGCTCAGATGAGCCGGCCAGGGTCCCTCCCCCAATGCCCCCCCACCCCCCCAAGCCCCCCCTCCCCTGCCGTGCTGCCCTGCCGCTGCAGACCGAGGCCCAGCATCACCTTCCCAAGATCTCCAGCAGCTCCGCCACGCCGTTGAAGTGCTCCAGCTCATAGATGAAGCTGCGAGAGGCAGAGAAGGGGGGACGCGGGGGCCTCAGAGACCCCTCCTGGCCATCCTGCCCACCTCCCCACCCTGCACCCTAATCCAACTCTCTGCCAACCCCGGGGCCGCAGGGGCCGCTTCGCAGTAGCTCAAACCAGGCCCCTGTGGATCCTCGGACACACCCTGAGCCCCAGCTCAAGCCTCTTCCACGAGATACTCCCCGCTCCTCTCCTCCCCCAGATCCTCACCCTCCTGTCCTTCACGCTCCGTGCCAGTCATGCCAGCCAACACTAGGGCATCTACTCCGTGCCAGGTAGTTCTCAAAGCTGCCCTGCCCAGTGGGTCTTTGCTCCATTATACAGAGGAAGAAATCAATCGAGCCTCTGTGGTTCAATGAAACTTGCCCAAAGCTCCTAAGCGGGGTGCTCAGGGGCCCCCGCTCCAGAGGGGAGGGATCGCGCACCTATTTTGCAGTTGATGGCAGTAACAGCTGATGTTTCCCATGGTCTCTAGGTCCGCACGACTCCCACTCCCAGTTTTGAGAAACTGAGGAGCACTTAAGTGATTTGCCCAAGTTTCACCCAAACATTTGAACCACTCAGACACAGCCCATCAACCTCCAGAGCCAGTCTCCGGCCCCTGGTGCCCAGGGGTGAGAGCACACTTGCAAAAAAGAGAAAGGTGAGGCCTTAGAGCCCAGGCACCCCGCTGCCTGACCTCGTCCCTGAAAGACACTTGTCCCTCAGCCTCTATTTCCTCATCTGTGAAATGAAGACAAGTACTTCGTCCTGCTGACCTCACGCGCTTTGTGTAGTCACCCCTATGGAATATATTCCCCAGAAAGAACTCAGTGAGCCAGACTTCGCAGGGCCCCCCAGCCTGGCCTCTGCCCGTCTCTTCCTGTCTCCCCAGGTCCCGGCAGGAGATGGGGCACCCACCGGAGGAAGATGTGGCTGCACTGCTTGCGGATGTAGGCCCGGAGCCCCAGGAACTTGCCGTAGACCCGGTGCAGGATGGTCTTGAGGTATTCCCGTTCCCGGGGGTCCTCGCTATCGAAGAGCTCCAGGAGCTGTGGACAGGGACAGAGGTCAGGGATCAAGTAAGAGGCCGAGCCCAGGTTGCTTGGGTCCCAACCCTTCTCCCCTCAGAGAGCTCCTGCCCCTGCCTCCGCCCTGGCCTGGGCTCCCCCACTTCACCATCAGGACAAACTTTTGATCCACATATCTCTTGGCCACAGAGGGCTGGAAGTCAGGGCTCTCCAGGAAACGCAGGAAAAACTCATAGACCAGCTGAGACAGGGACAGACAAGAAGGTGAGTTCAGTCACGGCCTCCCCCTGCCCCCTGCCCGATGGCCCTGGAAGACTCCCCCCAACACACACCCCTGCTCACAGCCCTTGCACCTGCAGGTGTGGCCAGGAAGGCTCGAGGTTGGGCTCATCCTCTTCTGGGTCAAATTCAGGGCTGTCGCTGGGCGGGAGGGTCCGGAAGATATTCACTGAGATCTGAGGGGCGGTGCCAGGGGCTTGAATCAAGAAGCGCCTCAAAGGCAGAAGCAGGGGGTCCCTGAGCCAAAGTTCTAACAGGCCTCAGGCCTGTGCCCCAGCAGAGCTCTCCTGGGCAACTGTCACAGAGGCCCTGGAGCAGGGACTGGGGACCCAGCGTGGGCCACACCACCCTGTCCTCTGTCGGGTTCAGTCCCATGGGGAAAACAAGACGGGAAGCCGTGGGTCTAGGGGCCATGCCCACTTGGGCACTGAGACAGGCATCCTAGAAGAGGCAGCGCCTGAGCCAGGCCTGAGGTAAGGGGTGTGGAGGTGCACCCCAGTCCCAGGGAACACAAGGACAGTGCGGGGTGAGCAGGCCCAGAAGGCACTGAGTGGCCCGTGCTGCCCGGGCGGCCTGGGCAGCGGGCTTGCCAGAGAGGGAAGATGTGGACCTCGGGGCCCAGCCAAGGAACACGGAGCTGACTCTGTGCTGGGACCTGCAGGCCGGTCAGCAGGGCTCCCAGGCTCCCCAAGTCCTCCCCCAGAAGCTGGGAGGCAGGTGCTCACCATGCGGATGATGTCAGGATAGACAGGCTCGATGAGCACCCCCCGGGTGCTCCCCACACACTCCACCAGCTCGTTGAGCGCTGCCCGCTTCACCTCTTTCCCCTTCAGGTCCGCCACACAGTCCAGGAAGTCAAACATAACCCCGCACTGGGCCAGCTTCCGGCTCAGCAGCTCGTGCAGCTCCGAAGCTGGCACATCTGGGGGAAGCAGGGGATGAGCCCTGGCAGAGTGGACCCTCCCGACTCTTGCACCGCCCCTCTCGCCTTGCAGGGAGCAGCCCCCTCCCGTCCCTCCTCCTGCCCTGCGCAGGAAAGGAGCCTCTTCCTCCTGACCAGAGGCCAGCACCACGCCTGGCTGCAGAGCGTGGCAGACCCCACCGGCGGGGCTCTCCGCAGGTGCCCGGACAGCCACCCTCACAGGTGGCACTCTGTTCTAAGTGCCATGGGGAGGGGGTTGAGGGGACAGCATCTCTTGGGTACCCTCAGGTTCCACCAGAGGTGGGGTGTGAGGCTACGTGATGACCACGGGGAGCCACGCTGAGCACCTGCTCCAGGACCCCGGCTGCAGCTAGGCTGCCAGTGGCCTCCTGGAACTCAGGCTTGGGCCCCACCCTTGGCCCCCGTCTGCCCCCCAGGATGGCGCCAGCTCCAGATGCCCCACCTCCAAGGATGACAAGCCAGTCAGGCCATGCGTCAGCAGAGAGGGCTGGAGGGTGGGGGTCAGTTCCCGGCCATCTGAACTCCCTGTGAGGGCAGCTGCCAGCTGCCTCTCACTGCCTCCCCGGCTGCCCACTAGGACCCAAGTGCCCTGGCAGCCGCAGGCTCACCTTTCAGCAGGGGCAGCGGAGTGAGCTCTTGCTGGTTGCTCTGATAGCGAAACTGAGAGGAGCTGTGGGACCGCCGGGGCCGCGCCCTGCGGAGGGAGCGGCGGGAGAAGCCGTCCACCTTGTCAGGTGGGGGCACAGGCGACAGCCCCGGGGATGAGGGGCTGGTGGGGGTGCTCGCAGGGGGCAGCTTCGTCTCCATGGTGGCCAGGTGGCAGGTCAAGCCTTCAGAGCCCCTGGGGCCCCCTCTGGGCCTGGAGGACACTGAGTGAGGATGGGTTAACTAACTTGGGCCCATCCTGAGAGGTGGGGGGGGCACAACCACAGTCCTGAGCCCCCCCAGGGCCTCTGGCAACTGCCCAGTCCTGGGGGGGCAGGCAGAGCAGAGAGGAGGTAGCTCAGGTCTCAGGTCGTTCCGGGGTTCCGAAAGAGTCCAGTAGGGTTCCTGCCCTGGTTCTTTTGAAAACCAGTCAGAGCAGAGAGATCAGCAAGAAAGAGAGGGGAGAGAGCGCCTGTCACTTCTTCCAGGAAAGGCAGGGGCGGGCTTCTTTCCTCCTGCCTTGCCCAGGCCCCCAAGAGCGGTGCAGCCCCCTCCCACAACAGACACGACCCTCCCTGCTGCCAGGCTCCCAAACCACCTCTCTGAACAGGCCTATGCCCCTCACAACAGCACCCACCTAGAATGGGGGTCCCCACTCTCATCCCGGCCTCTGACAGAATAGAGTCCCTTTCTGCTCCACTGACCGGAGAGTCTTCCCGCTATATGGGGCCCTATCCCCAGGCTCCCCCTTCAGAGGACCCTGCACCCTCCCCCAACTCAGCTCCTCCACTCGCCCCCCCCAACCTTTTCTGTCCCCAGGAGCAGAGGACACTCACTTCTCAGATGCCCAGACTTTGGACCCCGACCCCCAGAGGCTGCCCGCGGGGAGGGGGGCAGCTGCTCAGGGCTCCCGCGCAGCCGGTTCGCCGGGGGCGCTGGCGCTGGGCGGCGGCGCTCCTGGGTTCTCGCTCGGGCTCCGGGTGGGGGGGCCGGGCATGCCCCCCGCTCGGCCCCGGGTCAGGCGCGGGGTCCCGGCGGGCTCTCGGCCGGCCCCGGCGGCGCGCGGACCTCTGCCCAAGTCGTGGCCCCGACCCGACGCGGCGCGGCGCCCCGGGCGCCCCGGCTCCGCGCGCACCGGCACCCGCCGCCCAGCTGCTCAGGATGACATCAAGTCACCTCCCCCCGCCCGCCCGCACCTCCCCGCGGGCTGGGGGGCGGGGGCTGCGTCAGGCGCTCCCGGGGCGGCTGGGAGATGTAGTTCCCGCGGCGCTTAAAGGGGGCCGCCCGCCGGAGGGGCCACCTGCGGGCGCCCGGGCCGGAAGCTGCCCCGGGGGGGCCGGGGCCGGGGCCGGGGCCGGCGGCGGGGGCGGGGGGCGGGGAGCGGGGGCCGCGGGGCGGGGGGCGCCAGGGTCGGGAGGGAGGCCGCGCCGGGAGAGGGGGCACCGCGGGCGGCCCCAGGGAGCTGCGGGGATGCCAGGGCACGGGCGGGAAAGAGGACCAGCCCTACGCCAAGCCCCCACACTTGGCCTGCTCCATCCGTGCCCCTGGCACCGACCCCCAGGAGGCCCCGCCCTCCCTCACCCCAGAACGGCCAGACGTTCAGAACCCGGTGGAAACCGGCTCCCCACTGGTTAATAGTCTGCGGTGACCCAGGGCCTGCTGGGAGGGGTGTGGCGCCCCAAAGGCCACTGGGAAATGTAGTCCGTTCTCAGGCCTGCAGTCCCCCTCCCGTCCTTTGCTGTCTATGGTGACATCATGGTCTGGGCTTTAAAGGGCCAGCCTTGGAGTGGCAGAGCGTGAGTGCAGGAGGTGCTCCCTGGCATTGCCACCCCACCCCGGGCAAGCTGGCCTCCCAGCCCCTTGGCCCTAAGATGTGCTAGTGGGGTCTCTTGTTCAAAACTGTGCTGTTGCAGGGAATCCAAGGCACCAGAGGGATGCCAAGAGTTTGGTAAAAGTTCCCTCCCACATTCCTGGGTCCCCTTCCTAAGACCCTCCCTGGGCCTCCATCCTAGGACCCTAGACCCCAGCACTCTTTATCCCCCTAAGCCCTATATTCCTCCACCCAGAAGTTTCGGCTGGATGAACAACCGGCCCATGTGAGCAGCAGCAGTGAGTACTGAGACCAGACAATGAGGTCAGGGAGGGAGTTGAGGCTGGGGCCTACTTTGGGCTTTGAAATCAGTGCTTCAGTGGGCCCACCTGGCCATCTTCCCCGCTGCAGAGGGAGTACAGCCCACCTGCTGGAGCAACACAAAGCAAAAGCCCTGGTGTAGCCAGGCTGGGACCCCAGAATCTATACCACTGAGAGCTGGCCAGCAGCCCTCTTGCTCAGAAATCTTCATCAGGCTTTGTCCATCTGGCCCTTGACACCTTCCTCTGTCCAAGGAACATCCATATTCTCGTTGCTCACCTCCCAGGCTCAGAAAGTGAAATCTCTCCCACATCCCTGAAAAGAGCAAGCTCGGGAGGGCTGGCCCAGAGAGCTTTATACAGCCAGGTGAGGCCCCCGAGGCACAGAGAGAACTGCTTTGCCCAACATCACAGCACCTATCCCAAAAAGCTGGGACCAGGGGGCAGTCCCCCATCTCCCACTTAGGAGGGTCCCCATCCCAGGCTTCCAGGATAGCGCCCTGGGTTCCATGGGCCCCAAGGCCAAGCTGGCTGTGGAGTCGGTGCTTTGTACAAAGATAGTGCTCAGTTGAGAACTGAAGGGCGGAGGACAAGCATGACAAGTTCTGTACCAAGTGGCATTTGAACTCGGTCTCAAAACAGACTGTCACCTGCTGTTGCAGTCTTGAAAATTCTTTTCTTTTTAAAATCATGTTTGTTGAGATATTTTCACATACTATGGAAATTCACCCACGTAGGTATGGCTGGTTAATGACCATAGAGTTTTGGTTTTGCAAGATTAAACATTTCTGGACATGGGGGCATAAGAATGTTAACATACTTAATGCTACTGAATTTGCCCTTTAAGAATAGTCTAGATGGCAAATTTCATGGAACAAAATGCAAAATCTAGACCCTCAGGACCAAGTCAAATGCCATTGCCCCAGGCTGCCTTCCATGATTCCTCCACATCACCCTGATTCCACTGAAGAGATCCCCAGAAGGGTTTTGGGATGGGACACTCCAGAAGGAGAATCTCCGCTACAAACCCACCCCAGACCTGCTGCACATTGGCTGAGTTCCCATCTAATCTTGCGGGAAGGTTCCAAGGAGCCCACCCCTAGGAAAAGCCTGTCCCTTCCCTTTTTCTCTCTGGGGAGGAACCCTGGTCCCAGTCTTCCCTAGGTCCCCACAGTTTTCCAAGACCCAGATGTTCAGTAAAAGCTTGCCACTGCAGTGACCATGGATGTAGGTTGCCGGACCTAAAATAGGGCCTAGAATTCCACCCCAGAAATACATCTAAGAGGTCCTCAATACCACCTTCCCCGCCAAAAGAAGACCACCGCTTTACCCTGCCAATATTTGTTATTCTCTTGCCTGGTGGCCACCTAGGATGTGTATGTCTTTGAATTTAGCTTGCCTTTTTTTTTTTTTTTAAAGATTATTTATTTATTTATTTACTTTAAATTTATTTATACAAGCACTGGGTAAGGTCAGAAGCGTGGGAGGGTAAGAGAATTCACCAGAGCCAGAGCGGGGAGCAGAGCAGGTGGAAGGACCGAAGTACACTGCTGAGGAGAGCAGCGGGCGGAGAGGTCTGCACGCCATGCGGTACCCTCCTCTGGTGGCCGGGGAGCAGCCGGGGATTGAACCGGCGCTGCAGAGGCTGCGGGCATCTTCGCAACCCAGCGTTCAACTGCTGTGCCACCAGGGAGGCCCGCTTTTTTTTTTTTTTTTTTTAAGATTTATTTATTTATACAAGAACCAGGGGACAGGCCAGATGCGCGGGAGCGTGAGAGGATTCACCAGAGACAGAGTGGGGAACAGAACAGGCAGACTGACGAAATACACTGCTGAGGGGAGCAGCGGGCAAGACAGGAGAGGTGTGCTGCGCCATGTGGGTTGCTCCCTGCCCAGCCGGGGATTGAACTTGTGCTGCAGAAGCTGCATATTACTTCATAGTGTGGCGCTTAACCCCTTGCACCACCAGGGAGCCCCTGAATTTAGCTTTCTGTGGAGGTCAAGGTACATTGTCTGGGGACAGCAGTGGGAAGGGCAGTGGGAAGGGCCTTTGTGCCCCTCTGAATCCTCTGTTCTTTTGCTGTGGTGCAGACACAGGGGACGGGCTCAGGAATGACTCAGAGATGCCAACTCTTAACACACAGTGTTAACATACAGTGGCTCCCAGTCATGTTACAGTGAGAGACAGAGAACAGCCTCCCTGGGGGGAAGCAATAACCCCAGAGGGGGGACCTGAGTATTGGAATGGTCCTGTGTTCCCAACCTTTGTGCTTGTGTTCCCACTGCAGGGGAATGACCTCCTCCTAGACTGGGCAAAGGGACACCTTTCTCAAGAGTTTAGAACATGCTTTTCTCTGCCCACTGCCTTTGGGAGAAGGAATGCTTGTTCATCTACTTGCTCTGCAGGCACCTAGCCACAGGCTCAGTCTTCCTCTCCCATAAATACGGATATTAATAGTGCCTTCCTTACGAGCACATGGCAAAGAGCAGATAAACACTTGATGCATATACAGTGACAAACCAGAGCCCAGGACTCAATTCATAGCATCTGTTACTTTTATTATCATTAATTTAATAATGACTTGGTGAACACAAAGCTGCCGGTGGCCTGTCGTGGGGCACAAGCAGATAGATCTCTTGATTCACTCTGTAAGCATTTTCTTTTTCTTTTTTTAGGATTTATTTATTTATGCATACAAGAACTGGGGTACAGGCCAGAGATGTGGGGGGGGTGTGTGTGAGAGGATTCACAAGAGACAGAGTGGGGAGCAGAACAGGCAGACTGACTGAAATCCACTGCTGAGGGGAGCATTGGGCAAGATAGGAGAGGTCTGCTGCACCATGTGGGTAGCTCCCTGTCCAGCCAGGGAATTGAACTCGTGCTGCAGAGGCTGTGGACAGCTTCATAGTGTTGTGCTAAACCCCTTTCACCACCAGGGAGACCCTCCATAAGCGTTTTCTGAGGGGTGTACAGATTAGCTTGCCTCCTGGAATGGGGGCTGTCCAAAAGTTTCCCATATTCTCTTGGGGGATGTTCCTGTATTCCAGTAAAGAGCTCTGCCACCTACAGACCCAACCCCAGGATCCAGAGTTAAAACAGGCTCAGAGGAGTAGACACAGCTGCTTGGACGCCAGAGCCTTGCCCCTCGGGCCAGGGAAGTTGCCTTTGTTTCAGGCTGACTTTCTGCTTTCCTTTGCAATCCAGCGGATCTCCCCTAGTATGGCTAAAATAGGGTTATCCCTAGCTGTGGTTATCCCTTGATGAAGCTTATTAGGCGGGGCTTGACAACTTTTTCTGCAAGGGCCTGTTAGGGGGAAAGGATGTCCTGAGCTAATCCCATACAGGCTTTGTGGACCCCACCCCCACTCCAGACTAAAGCCATCAGGACATTGGGAAAGACAAATCCCATCACCACCAAAGGGAGGGTGGATGGGACCTGAGGGTGGAGTTAAGCAGCCAGGTTGGGTATAAAAACCAAACACGTGGGCCTTGGGGGGCTCGCGATCACTGCTCGCCTCCCTGCCTCACGTCTCCTGGCTTGAGGCCACCTCTCAGGGTGCCATTTTGGGATTCCTGATTGGCGGATCAGGTAGGACTCATTTAAAACTTTGTCTCCCACTTTTCTCCCTGAGCTGTACATTTCCTCCTTTCCCCTTCCCTTGTAAATAAACCTTTATTAACCTTTCGCGCGTGCCTGCAGTAGAGCATTGATAAGTCCTTTTAAGCGCGCGGGTGAGGACCCACAGTCAGGCACCCCGTTTTGTATCGGGGTTGCTCTACAACGGGCTGACTGTTTTAAGCCTTGCAGCCCTCTCTCAAGGGCAGCTCTGCTGCTGTGGCCAAAGCAGCCCTAAAGCTCCAAGCAGAGAACTTCATTGGTGCGCACTGAAATGTGATTTCCTAGGATTTTCATGGGTCGTGAAATCTTACTCTTCTTTTTATTTTCTTCCCAACTATTAAAAAAATGAGAGCCATTCTTACTATACAAATACAAGAGATCCTGGACTGAGGATGTTATAATTCATTATTGATTTCAGAATTAGTGATACGAGGGCCTCCCCGGTGGCGCAGCGGTTGAGCGCTGGGTTGAGAAGCTGCCCACAGCCTCTGCAGCGCCGGTTCGATCCCCGGCTGCTCCCCGGCCACCGGAGGAGGGTCCCACATGGCGCGCAGACCTCTCCTGCCGCCCGCTGCTCCCCTCAGCAGTGTACTTTGGTTCTTCTGCCTGCTCTGCTCCCCGCTCTGGCTCTGGTGGATTCTCTCAGCCTCCCGTGCTTGACTGTACCCAGTGCTTGTATAAATAAATAAATAAATCTTTAAAAAAAAATAATTAGTGATATGAAAAATCATTATTATTCCAGTGATGTAACCAAGTGAGGAGCCCAGGGAGTCCTTTCCCTGCCTGTTGAGCCTTCCAGGGGAGGATGGGAAAAAAGGCCTCCTAGGAGATGGACTCACAGCGACCTTTGTACTCTGTTTTCTTTTATTATTATTTTTAAAGATTTACTTATTTATTTATTTATACAAGCACTGGGTACAGTCAGAAGCGTAGGAGGATGAGAGAATTCACCAGAGCCAGAGCGGGGAGCAGAGCAGGCAGACTGACCAAATACACTGCTGAGGGGAGCAGCGGGCGCAGCAGGAGAGGTCTGCACGCCATGTGGGCCCCTCCCGGGCGGCCGGGATCGAACCGGCGCTGCAGAGGCTGCGCACAGCTTCGCAGCCCAGCGCTCAACCGCTGCGCCACCAGGGGAGGCCCTCTTTTATTATTTTTAATCTAAATCTGTTTTCTTATCTGTCGTTGGTGGCAGTAATCTCCAGCTTAGAGCGTTAAGAGTGTGGCATGAGATCAAAGAAGCAAGGCGGTTAGTAACTGCAAATGCTGATCCATTCACTTGCTTTCTGCAGAGGCTCCCGCGTGGGCAGCTTGCCAAGAAGTTTGATGGGACGCTGTTTCTTTAAATCCTCCCCAGCTCCTTCAAGTAGTAGGACGAGTCGGCACATGCGCACTCCTTTGCCGGGTTGACACCGCCTGCTGCAGCCGCGCTAGAGCCAGTAGCAGGGAGGTGAAAGGTCCTCCCACACAGAATTTATACGCAGGCGTAAATCAACACGGGGCGCACTATGTGATGCAGAGCGCCCAGACCCTTTTTCGCGCCTGAAGGCTCCGCCCCCTGCGGCCAATCAGCAGGCCTCGCCCTTCGCAGCGGCCAATGGCAGGGCGCGTGGGGGCGTGGCTGGGCGTCCGGGGGCGCGGCCTGGCGCTGTGAGAAGCGGCGGGGCAAGCCGGGGGCTCTAGTGAACAGCGCAGCCGGACGGGATCGCCGGCGGGCGGCGAGCGGAGGCGGCCCGGGCCCGGCGGTCTCCGAGATGTCACGATGGCTGTGGCCATGGTCGAACTGTGTGAAAGAGCGGGTCTGCCGGTACTTGCTGCACCACTACTTGGGTCACTTCTTCCAGGAGCACCTCAGCCTGGAGCAGCTCAGTCTCGATCTGTACAAGGGCAGCGTTGCCCTGCGCGACATCCACCTGGAGATATGGGTGAGCAGCCAGGCCTGGGACGGGACGGGACGGGACGGGACGGGACGGGACGGGCGGGACGGGGCGGGGCGGAGGCGAGCCCCGGAGAAGGGGTCCGGCTGGGGGACCTGGCACCCGGCGTGGAGAGGCCGGGGGCGCCGAGGCGCTCCCGGCGTCGGCGCGACCCGGACTGCCCGCCTCCGGAGCCAGAAGCTGCGCGGGAAGGGGCCCTGCCTCCGCGGGAGGAGAACCCGATGTCTGGTCGGGAGAGCGCCGGAGTAAGCGCATTAGTTTGGGGCCTGCGTTGAGGTCCTGCTCGGTGCCAGAGGGGCCGGGAAGAGGGTGAGGAGGGCACCGAGCAACTGGGAGGCTGGGGTCGGGACCGGGTCGGACCCAGCCCGCGCGGTGCCAGTGCAGGGCGTGCAGCAGCTCCGGGAAGACTGGCGGGGCTCGAGCCCGGCCAGGGGCCCCGGCGGGAATGCTGCCCTGACCTGCTGACCCCGGGATCCCCAGCGGCGGGTGGGGTTCGCCTCCGGATGTGGATGTCAACAACCGCGTCAGCGCCGTGTTGATCAACACCTCGTGCGGCTGCAGCCTCTGCCTACTTCCTGCTTTGGGGAGAGTGGGACGGGCCCAGCGGGTGTCTGGGGAGGGGCTTGGGGGTCAACACTCAGCTTGGAGGGAGGCCTCCTCGCACTAAGGTGGAGAGGTTTGGCCCCCAGCAGGGAGGAGGCCGGGCGCTTGCTGGGGAGGCTCTGGAGTGAGGTCTGGGTCAGGGCCTGAGGCTGGGGGCTGGTAAGGGGCGGTGACTCACGGCTCAGCTGACCTGGGAAGGTCCAAAGGAGCCACCAATTAGAGGCCCCAGCCCAGAACTGGCCCAGGGACCCGCCTCCAGCCTGGAACAGCTGGGGTGGGCAAGGGCCTGGGGCTTGGGGTTTTCTGCCTGGCCTCTGTGAGTCCCGCTTGGAAAGGCTGGCTTTCGGGGGCAGGCCAGGCTTTCCTGAGCACTTTTGGGCCCAAAGTTGGGACACCTCTCTGTACCTCTGGCCTGCGAAGCCCAGTGTAGGAGGCCGTCTGTGATCCCTGACCTGAGCCTTTTGGGCCGGCCTGAAAGAAGGGACCCGGGCTTGCAGCTGCAGTCTTCTCCTTCCAGCTCCAGACAAGCTCCCATCCTACCCTGCCCTCCCCTCCCCTCCCTTTGGGGGTTGAATTGGCTCCTGGTGAGGTTCCTGGTGAAATCTGGTGCTTGCTCAATAGCCAGTCCCCCTCCCAACTGCTAGGTCTGAAGCCCCTACTTTGAAAACTCCAGAAGAAGCCGAGTGCCCGGGATCTGGGATAGGATGAGGCAGGCCTGGTCCAGTCTCAGTCCCCACAGGACCCTAGGTGACTAGATCTCTAGTCTCTAGGCCTCAGTTTCCCCCTCCATGCATCTCTGGGTGAGAGATTTGGACTTGTTCTCTGTGGGCCTTCTAGTTCTGCCCTGTGTTTGTTCAGTGTTTCTGAGGTCCTTGGGCACCTGGAGTCTTATGGAGACGGTATAGGTGGGTGGGCTCTTGCCCTCAGGGAACTCCCAGGCTGTCAGCAGAGCAACACCCACTTGGTGACTAGGGGCTCAGCCTTGAGCCTCTGAGAGGTACAGCTATATCAAATGGCTAGAGTCGGGGAACCCTCCAACTCAGGTTGGACCCTGCCTGCCTCTCATTTACACTCTCCTGAGACTCCTTGCTTACCCCATATAAATGTGGGGTGCGACTGCTGTCTGCCAGGCCTTTGCTCGTGCCTGGAGCGCACCACTTCCTCCCCTTCCTTCCACTCCCCTTCCCTATGGCTTGAAAGATTGGGCAGGTGGATGGTGTGGTGATAGGGTGGCCGGTGTGGGAGTTGGCAGGAGCAAAGGTAGAGCCTTGTAAGCAGCAGGTAGAGGCAGTGGGAGCGTGAGAGTGCTCCCTTAAGGGGAGCCACCAGGTGAGACTGCTCATGGGGTGCAACAGGCAGGAAGCCAGCTGGATGGGGGCTTTCCCTGAGCCGCTCTGTCCACTCTCTGCCTCTAGTCTGTGAACGAGTTGCTGGAGGCCATGGAGTCACCACTGGAGCTGGTAGAAGGCTTTGTGGGGTCCATCGAGGTGGCCGTGCCCTGGGCCGCTCTGCTCACCGACCACTGCACCGTGATGGTGTCCGGCCTCCAACTCACCCTGCAGCCCCGCCGAGGCCCAGGTGAGGACAGGCACGGCTGCCGTGGGCTTGGGGGTAAGGGGACAAGTGGCGTGCATGGGCACCCGGGAACTTCCCTGAGACCCTCTTCCTACCCACAGGGCCCGGGACTGCTGACTCGCAGACCTGGGCATCATGCATGACCACCAGCCTGCAGCTGGCGCAGGAATGCCTGCGAGATGGGCTGCCAGAACCCTCTGAGCCACCGCAGCCCCTGGAGGGCCTGGAGATGTTCGCTCAGACCATCGAGACTGGTGAGCAGGCCCTCCTGGCTATCCTGCCCCCTGTTCCTCCATGGCCCACTGACTGGGGCCCAGATAGCTGCCTGGCCACCCCACTGCCCCAACTCTGGGGAAACTTAGCTTGCCCGTGGCTGCTCCACCTGGCCTGAGACACTTCCCCCACTCAGTGCTGCGAAGAATCAAGGTGACCTTCCTGGATACTGTCGTGAGGGTGGAACACTCGCCGGGGGATGGAGAGCGAGGTGTGGCCATGGAAGTCCACGTGCAGAGGTAGGGGCAGGCCCAAGGGGTGGGCTGGTGTGAGGAAGAGGAGCGAGGGGGGCCGACTGGCCCTCATGCTGCCTTCTCACCCCAGCCTGGGGAGTAGTCCCGCACATTTGGGTGGGCCAGAGGTAGATATGGAGGAAGGTGGGCTGTTTTGTGGGCCTGGAGTGGGCTTCAGGGGCTGGGTGGTCCAGGCCTTCAGTGGCAGGGACCCCAAGGATTGTGGAGTCTGGGGAGCAAGGCCTGGGCCGAGCCAAGGTGGCTAAGGAGGGCCAAGGTGGCCTGGCTACAAGGGGGCAGCGGGCAGACCAGCCTCCCTACCGCCTGAGAACCCTTGCTGGAGAGAGAGCAGGGCTCCAGGCCGTGGGAGAGGCAGGTCCAGAGCTGACCCTCCACCGCCCCCAGATTGGAGTACTGTGACGAGGCAGTGCGGGACCCAAGCCAGGCGCCCCCAGTGGATGTGCACCAGCCCCCCGCCTTCCTGCACAAGCTGCTACAGCTGGCGGGCGTCCGCCTGCACTTCGAGGAGCTCTCCCCACAGGTGGGCCTGCCTGACTCCCACAGTCTCTTTCTCTTTCTGATCCCTGTTCTCTCTGAACTCTCCGTCTAGCCTTTTGACTGTCTCTGATCTCATTTTCCCAACCCCCTCCCTGCTCAGGATGCCCAGAAAGAACACCCAGAGCCCCCCTTGCAGATTGGCAGCTGTTCGGGGTATATGGAACTGACCGTAAAACTGAAACAAAACGAGGCCTTCCCAGGCCCTAAGGTGGGTCCCTAGTCCCTTGGGGAAGAGAAGCAACATCCCATCTCAGAAACTGAGACTCAGAGAGGTTTAGATGCGACCAGGGTCACCCAGCTAGTTGTTGACAGAGCTGGTGGCGCAGCAGCTAGTGGGCAGGTGTCCTCCATGGCTGCTCCCTCCTTCCCTAGCTGGAGGTGGCTGGGCAGCTGGGCTCCCTGCACCTGCTCCTGACCCCGCGGCAACTCCAGCAGCTTCAGGAACTGCTCAGTGCCATGAGCCTTGCAGGTGAGGCCTCTGGTCAACCCCTGGGTGTGGGGGGGTTGGGGGGTTGGGACAGGTCCGGGCAGAAGGGACTAACATAAAAGAGTGCCCTTCCCTGTAGATCCCGAGGGCCTGGCCGACAAGCTGAACAAGAGCCGCCCACTAGGTGCTGAAGACCTGTGGCTGATAGAGCAGGACCTGAACCAGCAGCTGCAGGCGGGGGCCGTGGCCGAGCCCCTCAGCCCAGACCCCCTTCTCAACCCCTCTGTCAACCTGGACAGCACTGGTGGGTGCAGGGCAGCGAGTGGGTGCAGGAGTCAATGCCCAGCCGGCAGTCCCTGATGTCCTCCCGTGGCCCACAGACCTCTTCTTCTCCATGGCGGGCCTCACGAGCAGCGTGACTTCAGCTGTCTCCGAGCTCTCCCTGTGCGACGTGGACCTGGGGTCCTCCCTGCACAGCGACACGGCCACCCGCCGGCTCTCTGCCCAGGGCCACCCCATTGGTGAGTGCTCCGGGCGGGGGAGGCCTTAGGGCTGCTGTGAGCTCACAAGCACTAAGGAGGCCTGGAGGTCCTCGGTTGGAGACCTGGTTCTCCAGGGACACTCGGGAGGCTGGGGTCCTGAGGGGACTGTCATTGGTGGGGGCCAAGCATGCCATCTCGGTGAGTATCTCCCCTGCCATCAAAGGGGTGCAAGGAGATCTGACCTAGCTGAGCTGCATGTTTTTCCCAGGGTTTCTTGAGAGCTCTGGGGAGCCCCTGGTGAAGCCTCTGTCCCCTCAGGCAAGACGGCCCCCACGCCCCTCCCGGACACCCTGCGCCCTGATTCGCTGCTGAAGATGACCTTGGGGGGCGTGACACTGACCTTGATTCAGACATCTGCCCCGTCTTCTGGACCACCCGACCTCACCACTCACTTTTTTGCTGAGTTTGATGCCACCAAGGATGGGCCCTTCGGCTCCCGTGACTTCTGCCATCTCCGACCGCGCTTCCAGAGGGCCTGTCCCTGTAGCCACGTCCGGTACAAGCCCAAGGCCGGGGCCCGAGGAGAGACTCGCAGCACCCCCAGCCCTGCTCTGATGCCTAGCTTCTTCCTTGCAGGCTCACGGGTGCAGCTGTGCAGCTGTCGTGGGAGCTGCGGACAGGCCGGGGCCGGCGCACCACCAGCACAGACGTGCACTGTGGGCAGCTGGAGGTGCTGGAATGTCTGTGGCCCCGGGGCGCTTCGGAGCCTGAGTACACGGAGGTGATGGCGGTGGGGCTGTGTGGGAGGGCTGTGGGTGGGCACAGGGGCCGGTCCTGACCCTTTCATCTCCTGCGTCTCATCCAGATCCTGAACTTCCCCAGTGGCATGGGCTCCCAGGCCTCAGCTCGGCCCTGCGCCCACCTGCGCCACACACAGACACTGCGCCGTGTGCCCAAGGTGATGCAAAGCGGCGGGGCCCTGCGTGTAGGGCTTGGCTGGTGCTCCTGCTTCCTCCACCCACTCCCATGTGCTCCAGCAGCGAGCACCTCCCCATCTGGGCTTCTTGAACACCTCTGGGCCCTGGACATGCCCCTCCCCTGCTGTTCCCTCGGCCTGGCTCATTGGCACAATCGCTGGCTAGCCTCCAGAGTTGAGAGTGGCAAATTTGGGGTGGGTTTTATTAAACAAGCATGGTCATCTGTCTCGGCAGGGTGGTGAGTCTCCCCGCCCTCTCTCGGATCCCCTGCCCCAGCTCTGCTGCCTCCCAACCACCCCCACACACTGGGTGGGGCCCTGTGTTCTCTTTTGCTCAAGGCAGTTCCTTCCCATCCTGCCCTCGCCCACCCCACAGCCCTCCCTGACCTGAACGTCCTCACCCTCAGAGCCGGCCCCGGCGCACAGCTACCTGCCATTGCCACTCAGAGCTGGCCCTGGACCTGGCCGACTTCCAGGCGGACGTGGAGCTGGGGGCCCTGGACCGGCTCGCCGCCCTGCTGCGCCAGGCCACCATCCCCCCTCCCGAGCCGCCTGCTGGCCTGATGGTGAGATGCCCCGTCAGGGCTGTTTGCTGCTGGGAGGGGGCCTGGGTCCTCTGGGTCTTGACCACAGTGGTGGGGGCCCTGGAGACAATTCTGACTGCCCCCACTCCTGCAGACAGAGCCCCCACCAGCTGCTGAGCAGCAGACAGTGGTGCGGCTCTCGGCACCCAGGGCCACACTGCGGCTGCACTTCCCCATTGCTGACCTACGACCTGAGCGGGACCCCTGGGGGGGCCGGGCTGTACGGGCTGAGCAGCTGCGGCTGGAGCTGAGTGAGCCCCAGTTCCGGTCTGAGCTGAGCAGCGGGCCTGGTCCCCCGACCCCCACCCGCCTGGAACTTACCTGCTCCGACCTACATGGTAAGAGCCTCTGGGGACCTACACCTGGTGCGGGGCCTTCGGCCTCTGGGAGAGGTACACCTGGGGCTCTGGAAGGAGCTGGGTCACTGTGGGGGCCTCCAGTTGTGTGGGACTCCAGCTGTCCTGCCCTGGGCTCCCGTGGGTACCAGGCAGTGGACTCTGTCCCAGGACGTGGGTGTGAGGGGGAGGGTGCAGGTCTCTTGACTGACCACCGGGGTCACCACGGCGGGGGGAGGCTCCAGGCCTTCACCCTGATCCCACCTGACACTGGGGAAGAAGCGGGGAGAGGTGGCAGTGACAATGCCTCCCACCATGTGCTGCAGGTACCTATGAGGATGGAGAGAAGCCTCCTGTGCCCTGCCTGCGTGTCTCCAAAGCCCTGGATCCCAGGAGCCCCGGGCGGAAATACTTCCTGCCTCAGTCAGTCAGGGTTGCAGTAGGGACTGGCAGGAGTAGAGGGCTTTGCTGCCAAGGGCGGTGGCCAGCATGGGGAGTGGGACCCGGGACCCGAGCAGTCCAGTGACGGGCCCGTGCCCTGACAGGGTAGTGGTGACCCTGAACCCCCAGCTCAGCAGCGCACAGTGGGAGGTGAGCTCCGAGAAGAGGGAGGAGCTGGAGCTGTCAGCCGAGAGTCCGTGCGAACTACGGGAGCCTGAGCCCTCACCCTTCTCCTCCAAGAGGACCATGTACGAGACTGAGGAGGTGAGACTGAGGCCCTGGGGTTGCTCATGGAGGCCCCTCGTGGCTGTGGGCCAGGGGGCCAGGACCACCTGGGGCGCCCGCTGGTGCGTCCCTTCCTTCATCTCAGGTCAGTGGGGTGTTAGAAGTACCCTGGCTTGTGAAGCTTGGGGGCGAGGGCACTGATGAGGGCAGCCCTGGGGAGTGTGGATCCCCAGTTAAGAAGATCAAGACCCCAACCCATTCAGGCCTGGCTTGGCAGTGTATGTGTGGGCCCTGGAGCCTCTTCTCTGAAGGTGATGAGGGTTGAGTGAGGCAGTTCAGAGCGTCAGCCTGGGCTCGAATCCAGGCTCTGCCCATTGGTGGCATCTTGGGGAGTCACCTCTCCTTGGAGCACTACCTATGGATGAATTTCGTCACCTAGAGAGTGAAGGTGACCTGTAGCCTCCACAGTGCTTGCTGTGGCATCATTCACAATAGCCAGGACATGGGACCACCCAAGCGCCTGCTGATCGAGGCTCAAATCGAGATGCGGTCTGTCCATGCGACGAGTTATGTCCACACCTGCTGTGCAGCCTGGAAGAAAGATGAAAGGCTGCGTGTGCAGCAGATGGAAGCAGAGACTGGTGTGCAGTAAAGCAAGTCGGAACGACAGACACACGTTGGATGTTTACCTAGTGGACTGTTGAACAAAACATTATCAAAACTAACGCTGGAAGTGGAGCTTCGTGAGGCTGAGAGAAAGGGTTACAGCATGTGTAAGGGAAAGTAGGAAAAATTAGAGTTTAAAAAGTTTTGAAGATTCTCAAATAAAAAGCAAATAAAGTTAGGGTTGAATGATTGGAAAAAAGTTTAGAAGCAACGCTCAAGACGCCCAAGGTGAGATCGCGCATCAGAACAGAACAGGCCCGGGTGGCCGGCAGGGAGTCGCTGGAGCGCCCTCCGTGCTTTCTCCCCTGGAAAGTGGAGATATGGAATGAATGATTTTTATGGCCTTTTTGTAGCATTAAAAAAGTTTAGTTTTGAGGGGAATTCCCATGCCTCACCTATCAGATTGCTGACGACATTTGGAGAGTTCAAGAAGTAGGGCTCACGTGCAGCTTATGAAAAAAACATGAACACTTGAATAAACATTGCTCCCCCCACCCAAAAAACACAGGTTAACCTCCAAGACGCCCTGAGTGGGGTGGGCATCCGGTCGGCATGGGGTGTGAGGCACCATCCCACATCCCAACCAAGACGAGGGAACGAGAGACTGATGGGAGGTCAGGGTGCAGACCAGGCCCCTGCCAGGGACAGACAGGCCCCCACGTCACAGATGCCGCCCCCGCCTGTCTAGATGGTGATTCCTGGGGACCCTGAGGAGATGAGGAGCTTCCAGAGCCGGGCCCTGGCGCTGTCCCGCTGCAGCCTGGAGGTGGTCCTGCCCAGCGCCCACATCTTCCTGCCCAGCAAGGAGGTCTACGAAAGCATCTACAACAGGTGGCGATGCGGGTGGGCAGGGCAGGCAGGCAGGCTGGCCGGGCCCCCCCCTAACACCGCGTTCACCCGCCTTTCTCAGGATCAACAACGATCTGCTCATGTGGGAGCCCGCGGACCTGCTCCCCCCCGCCGCCCCCGCCCCCGGCCCCCCTGGCTTCCAGGGCCCCTCGGGCTTCTGGCATGACCACTTCAAGATGTGCAAGTCAGCCTTCAAGCTGGGTGCGAGGGGGCCCGGGCTGGGCCGGGCTGGGCAGGGCCAGCCCTCCCGGTCCCTTCTCACTCCACTCCTCATCTCACCCTAGACTCGGACTCCGACGAAGAGGATGCCCATTTCTTCTCAGTGGGGGCCTCAGGCGCCCCCCAGCCCCCTTCCCCGGAGTCCCCCAGCCCTCACTGCCAGAGCACCTTCTCTACACTGGTAACAGTGGTGAAGGGTCGCATCACCGCCCTCTGTGAGACCAAGGTGAGGCAGCCCCAGGGAGGTGAGCCCCTGACTCCAGCGCCCCCTTGGGAGTGTGGAGCAGGCTCTGGGGGGCACTGAGCCTGGCCTGTCCAGCGAGGAGCACCCACTTGCCACCCACTGACTCGCACACGCCACCCCACCTACACCCTCACCATGTTAGCCATTGGCACCATGCTAGGGAGGCCAGGGCTCCGAATGGGTGCAGCAGATGCTGGGGGCAGGGCAGGGGCTTCTTCCCTTCAGGCAAAAGAGGCAGGTTTGTCCAGGGCCTGCAGTAGAGTCCAGGTAGAGGCTAGAGCTAACCCTCGTCAGGCCAGGGCCCCGGGAGACCTATTCACTCAAGGACAAGAGGGCTGCTGAGTGCAGCTGGCGAGGCCCAGCCACATGCCCTGCCTGCAGGATGAGGCTCAGAAGCCGCTGGAGGCCGAGCACGGGGAGCTGGTGCTGGACGTGGAGCAGGGCACCGTCTTCAGCGTCTCCCAGTACCGTGGCCAGCCGGGACTCGGCTACTTCTGCCTAGAAGCAGAGAAGGCGACACTTTACCACCGAGGTGTGAGGGCTGGGGGCCAGTTGCCTCAGGGTCCTGGGGATCTGGTCAAGTGTGGGGCTTTCACCTTCTGGAACCCTGGTTCCCCAACCCCTGGGTGAGGTGGGGGGTCAGCCGGCTTGGCAGGGCGCTCACCAGGTCCCTCCCCAGCGGCCGTGGATGACTACCTGCTGCCCAGCCGCCTGGAGCTGCCCAGCTTCGCTCCTCCAGCCCGGCTAGCCCCGACCATCTACCCGTCAGAGGAAGGGGTGATTGAGCGGGGAGCCTCGGGCCGCAAGGGCCAGGGTCGGGCCTCCAACATGCTGTCCACCGCTGTGCGCATCCACCTGGACCCCCATAAGAATGTCAAGGTACAGCCATGCCTGCTGTGGCCCACCTCGCGGTCTGGGGAGACTACCTCCCTGGTCTCAGTGGCCTGGGCTCCTGGTGCTGACTGTGCCCCTCCCCCCCAGGAGTTCCTGGTGACACTGCGGCTGCACAGAGCCACCCTGCGCCACTGCATGGCCCTGCCGGGGCAGAGCTGGCACGCCCAGGTGAACGGGCAGTGTGGGCTGGCAGGTCTGGGCAGGGCGCTAGGGACAGAGTGAGGGGCAAGGGCTGGGCCAGAGCTCACCTCCTGGCAGAGCCCCCTGGACGAGGGGTGTGGTGGCAGCAGATGGTGTGCGGTGCAGGGGCATGGAAGAGGCCCCTTTATCCTCACCCACCCTCCCACCTGGTCCCCGAAGCTCTTGGAGTTTTTAGATGTGCTGGATGACCCTGTGCTGGGCTACCTGCCCCCCACGGTCATCACCGTCCTCCACACGCACCTGTTTTCCTGCGCCGTGGACTACAGGTATCTGGGCGGGCAGGGGCCCGGGGTGGGGGCCAGGCCCAGGGGTCAGGAGCCCACCCCAACTCACGTGTGCCCCCAGGCCACTCTACCTCCCCGTGCGTGTCCTCATCACTGCCGAGACCTTCACCCTCTCCAGCAACATCATCATGGACACCTCCACCTTCCTGCTCAGGTATGAAGATGCCTGCCCCACCCTCGCCCCCTGTCTGTCCCACCCCCAGCTGGGCTGCAGCTGCTGCTCCCCCAGGGCCACTTCAAACCTATGTGCTAATGGGGTGATGAGCCCTCCCTGGGGAGGGGATTCGCTCCTCCTGCCTGGAGGGCTACGGGGTTCTCCCTGGGAGCCAGAAACGGCTCCCTGGCCTGACGCTCTCATGCTGGCGGTCGTCCTGAGGGTACAGGAGGGGCCAAGACATAGTGAAACTTAGAGCAGCAGGAAACACGCATAAGCTAGACGCCCCCAAAATATAACATGAGTCGGTAAATGCGGCCACTGAGCACCAGGTTGCAGAATCCCAGGAGGAGAGGCGGACTTGGGACCCCGGCCCCCGCAGCAGGATGGGCTCAACCGCCCCATGCCAGAGGGGAGGGGCCGCGTCCGTCTCGGTGTGTCATCACAGGAGAGACAGGAGATGCGTGTGGTGCTTAGCTGGGAACTTGGGATTCGAGATGACATGTGACATCTGTTTCTTTTTTATTGCTATATTTGAAGATACCTTTGTATTATGTTGCCAGGAAAATAGGCAATTATTGTAAAAGAATAAGTGCTGTGGGGGAACAGGACACCGGCCTCCCAGGCTGCTGTGAGCCCCAGAGCGGGTGGTGGAGCTGGAAGTTCTTAAATGCGCTGCCCCCTCTGAGTGGGTGCCTAGGCCAGGCCCCTGTCCCCGCTGCACAGAACCCAAAGCTGGGGAACCGGGGCTGCAGTTCTTTGTGGGGTTGAGGCCCCCGTGGGTGCCACCTCTGCCTATGCCTGGGAGCGTCCCCCTTGCTGGCTCCGGGGCCTTCTCAGCCCTGTCCCCCACCAGGTTCATCCTAGACGACTCGGCCTTGTACCTGTCGGACAAGTGTGAGGCGGAGACACTGGATCTGCGGCGAGGTGGGCAGGGCAAGGCTGGGCAGCCTCCTTCTGAGGAATCGCGGCCCCTGGCCACATCCAGGGCAGCCAGATGTCCTCTCCCAGTCCTTGCACCCCACATGTGTGCATGCACACGCAGGCTGCCCTCCGATAAGCCCCAGCTTCCTCCCCTAGTGGTGGGCCCCGCTCTGGGCCGAGGAGGCTGTAGGAACTTCTCTTCTGCCTTCTGCCTCAGATTACGTCTGCGTCCTGGATGTTGACCTCCTGGAGCTGGTGATCAAAACCTGGAAGGGGAGCACTGAGGGCAAACTGGTGAGCGTGCCTGTTGCCCGAGTCCCCCGGAGCCCAGGAGGTGCAGGGGTAGAGGGGACCTTCCCCACGCGTGGTCTCTGCCAGGGCCAAGTCATTACCTGCTGGGCCTTCTGGACTTTGGTTATTGGGCCTCCCTCCCTGGAGGAGCCGGACCCCCATGGCTGCCTCTCGACACACGCCCCACCACAAGAGGGCAGCTGCCCCAGGGAAAAGCTGGGCCCTGGGAGTCAGACAAGTTTGGCCCCAGGTCCCCCCACCTCCCTCCCCATCTGTAAAATGGAGATGGTAGGTCTACCTCTGCTGTGGGGAGGGGAGAAGACCCACATGCATCCCTTTGGGCAGAGGCGCAGTTCTGCTTTGGGGTATGGGCTGGCTGGGCACCTCAGGGAAGTGCCTGCTCTGGTGCTATCTGTGCCTGCAGGGGTGGAGCTGGGCTGATGCCTGGTGCACCCCGCCCTGCAGAGCCAGCCACTGTTCGAGCTGCGCTGCTCCAACAACGTGGTGCACGTGCACAGCTGTGCCGACTCCTGCGCCCTGCTGGTCAACTTGCTGCAGTACGTACTGAGTGCGGGCGACCTGCACCCCCCACCCCGGCCCCCCAGCCCCACGGAGATCGCTGGCCAGAAGGTACAGGTGAGGCCTGGCTGCACTAGCTGCTGGAGCTCACGCCCTGCCCTGGCCCCAGGGAGCCCTGGGGGCTGCCCCCTCCTGTCACTCATTGCTGCTCCCCTGCCTGGCCCAGCTCTCCGAGAGCCCTGCCTCCCTGCCCTCCTGCCCGCCCGTGGAGACGGCCCTCATCAACCAGCGGGACCTGGCCGATGCCCTCCTGGACACAGAGCGGAGCCTGCGGGAGCTGGCCCAGCCCTCAGGTGGGGCGGGGTGCAGGGCCAGTGGGCACCATCAGCGTCCATCTTGGCATCCCCCAACCCAGCCTCTCTCCCGCAGGTGGCTCCCTCCCTCAGGCCTCGCCCGTGTCCGTCTACCTGTTCCCAGATGAACGGAGTGGGGCCCAGCCTCCCTCATCCTCCGATGGGGCCCCCACTGGCAACTTGGGGTCCTGCTTAGAGACCAAGGAAGATGAAAAGGAAGAGGAGGGGGACGGAGACACCCTAGACAGTGACGAGTTCTGCATCTTGGATGCGCCTGGCCTGGGCATCCCAGTGTGTGGAGGGCGCGCTGGGGGGCTGGGGGCGGGGGGCTGGGCTGTGGGCCCTTCTTAGAACTGCCTCTGGGAGCGGGGCCTGCGGCTGCTGTCACCTGGAGACAGGGCCGCGGTGGGGCCAGGAGTGTCCCCCTGAGGGATGCAGGAGGAAGAGGGAGGTGTGTGTCCTGGGAGGGGGTGAAGGGCGCAGGGAGCAGGAGTGGGGTGGCTTGTGGGAGGGTTGTGAGGGTGCCAACCTCCTGGTCCCCACGTGCCAGAGGTTGTCATGTGCCAGCAAGACCCTGCCCCAGGGTGCAGGGCTGGCAGGAGCAAAGGGCACTCAGGCCCCTCTGGATGGAGCACTCGCCTCTGGGGGGCGGTGGCCCATGAGGGTCGTCTTTGTTGAAAATGGGGGGGAGGTGTGGACAGGGGAGACCGGGAAAGGCACCTGGACTGGGGGGACGCGGTGCCCGTGTGCTCAGTCGGTCTCCTCCCCACAGCCCCGGGACGGGGAGCCTGTGGTGACGCAGCTGCACCCTGGCCCCATCATCGTGCAGGACGGGCACTTCTCCAGGCCGCTGGGCAGCACGGACCTGCTGCGGGCGCCCACCCACTTCCCAGTGCCCAGCACTCGGGTGGTGCTGCGGGAGGTTTCCCTGGTCTGGCACCTCTATGGGGGCCGGGACTTTGGCCCCCACCCCGGGCACAGGTGAGGAGGGTGCGGTGGCCCCACAGTAGATGGCCCGGCCTGCGCCCGTGACAGCACTCATGGCCGTGGCGGCTCCTCCCGCCTCAGCTCTTCCTCTTTCGTCCCCGCCCGTCGCACAAGAGGGGATCTCCTGGCCTGGGCCGTCAGGCCGCTCTGAGGGTGGGGCAAGGGAGCGGGCCCCCCAAGTCAGCCTGCACGCCGTCCCTCTTCCCAGGGCCAGAGTGGGCCTCACGGGCCACAAGGGCTCTCCTTCCCGCTCCTCCGGAGCCAACCGGCCCCAGAACTCCTGGCGAACGCAAGGGGGCAGCGGGCGGCAGCACCATGTCCTCATGGAGATCCAGCTGAGCAAGGTGAGTTGGGGGCGCAGCTGCAGCGGCTGGCTGGGGTGGGGGGCGGGACCGGCCACCCCGTCCTGCAGCACTGCCAGCCATGGCGGGGCCTGCTCAGATGCCGGATCATAAGAAAGCCCGTGGGGGCCGGAGATTGTGCACCTGACGCCCGGGCAGCCACGGCAGGGGGTGGGGGCGGGGGCTGCAGCGGCACAGTCTTCTGCAAGGTCCTGTTTGCCCAGAACCTGGGAAGGAGCGGGAAGCTTTCCAGCTGAAGGCACAGAGAAAAACCTGCAAGCTGGGTCCGGGTGTGCTGGAAAGCGGGGAGACCAGCGCTGGGTGGGGAGAGCAGACGGGGTCAGGCCACCGGAGGGCTGGGTTCTCACTAGGGCAGGCACTGAGGGGGCAGGGGCCCCAGTTCTGGAGTTTTCCCTCTGGGAAGAGCATGGGTTTGGCAGCTACACTGGACGTGCGTGAGATCCAGAGAGCAGCCAGGGTTGCCGAGACGCATGGCGCACCCCTGCTCCCACGCCCGGCGGTGTGGTGCTGGGGGAGTCCAAGACCCCCGGGCGTGGGCATGGGTGCCGAGTGAGTGGGAAAGGCCGTGACCTGTTGAGGGGCCGGCGCGACAGGCACCGTGGTGTGGGTGCGCGGGGGGCTGTGGAGGACCGGGCCTGGCTAGGCCCTGCTGTGGCCACGGGCTGGGAGTGTGGGGAGGGGCTGGGGGGGACGACAGGGTCATGGGGTGGAAGTGGCAGCCGGGAGGTGACAAGTGCGGAGGGACTGGAGTGCTGTTTTGAGGAGGAAAAGCCACTGGCTTTGGTGAGAGGTGGAGGCCAGGGCAGGCCAGGGCTGGTGCTCAGGGTGACGGGGGCGCGAGGCGGTGCTGGAGCCTGTGGGATGGGGCAGGCCCTGCAGGTAAGAAGGTCTCGGCCCTGTGGCCACCTGGCGGTGGGACTGGGATGGGGCTGGCAGAGGGGGTTTCGCCCACTGACCTCCTGCCTCCGGTCACCCCACAGGTCAGCTTCCAGCACGAGGTGTACCCCGCAGAGCCGGCCACAGGCGCCTCGGCCCCCGGCCAGGAGCTGGAGGAGCGGCCGCTGTCCCGCCAGGTGTTCATCGTGCAGGAGCTCGAGGTGCGGGACCGGCTGGCCTCCTCCCAAATCAACAAGTTCCTGTACCTGCACACAAGCGAGCGCATGCCGCGGCGCGCCCACTCCAATATGGTAGGCCCGCAGCGCGGGGCCAGCGGGGAACAGGGTGCAGGCCAGGCACCATCGGGTGAGCGTTGGGGACGGGAGCCCTGGAGCCCGGTCGGCGCCCAGAGCTCGCCCTCTGCCCCCAGCTCACCATCAAAGCTCTGCACGTGGCCCCCACCACCAACCTGGGCGGCCCCGAGTGCTGCCTCCGCGTCTCGCTCATGCCCCTGCGGCTCAACGTGGACCAGGTGAGTGGATGGGGCGGGGGCAGACCCCTGAGGGGAGCCCTCCTGCCTCCAGGCCCCTCAACCTGACCTGCTCCCCTCACCTCCCGGCAGGACGCCCTGCTCTTCCTCAGGGACTTCTTCTCCAGCCTGGCGGCCGGCATCAACCCCATAGTCCCCGTGGAAACCATGGAGGGTAAGAGCCGGGCTGGAGAGGCGAGGAGAGTCCAGGCCGCCCCTCCCCCCTCTCACCCTTGATCCCCTGATCTGTGCCCCCCATCCCCAACCCCCAGCTCGGCCTGAGACCCAGGTCCAGCCTGGCAGCTCCCAAGAAGGGGAGCCCGAGGGTGCAGAGATGACCGGCTCCCAGGAGGCCGCGGGTGGAGGACACAGCTCCTCCACGGAGCAGCAGCCCATCTACTTTAGGTAGGAGCGCGAGTGGGGCCCGGGCTGGGGGCAGGGGCCCGCGCAGAGACCCATGGACCTCCCCCACCTCCCGGCAGGGAGTTCCGCTTCACGTCCGAGGTGCCCATCTGGCTGGACTACCACGGCAAGCACGTCACCATGGACCAGGTGGTGAGTGGGGCCATCGGGCGCAGGGGCCACCTGGGTCGCACCCTCAGAGGTTCTGCCAGGTGTGGTCTTTGGGGGCCAGGGAGCCAGGCTTACAGCCCAGTTCCTGAGGAACCAGAGGCTGCTGAGTCAGTGCCCGAGCCCCGTCTCGTGATCCTGAACCCCTCCTCCCTCCTCCCCCCCAGGGCACATTCGCGGGCCTCCTCATTGGCCTGGCCCAGCTCAACTGCTCCGAGCTGAAGCTGAAGCGGCTGTGCTGCCGGCATGGGTGAGCACCCCTGTGGCCCGCATCCCCCCGCCCTGTTCCTGCCTGGCTCTGGCCTTGGCCGAGACGTCGCCCCATTTGTCTCTGGAAAGTGACCACAACTGCTCCTCTGCGTGGGCCGGGCAGGTCCACAGGGAGATTTGGGGCCCCTCCAGGTGTGACCTCCCACCCGCCCTCTCCTCTTCCCAGGCTCCTGGGGGTGGACAAGGTGTTGGGCTATGCCCTCAACGAGTGGCTGCAGGACATCCGCAAGAACCAGCTGCCCGGGCTGCTGGGGGGCGTGGGCCCCATGCACTCTGTGGTCCAGCTCTGTGAGTGTCCGGGGCCGTGGGGGTCCGCACTGCTCTTCCCCCTGGGCAGCCAGAGCTGCCAGTGGGAGTGGGTGGAGGAGGTCCTGCAGCGGGGAGTGGGGCAGCACCCCAGGGCGTCTCTGACACACCGACGCCCCAGTCCAAGGGTTCCGGGACCTGCTGTGGCTGCCCATTGAGCAGTATCGGAAGGACGGGCGCCTCATGCGGGGGCTGCAGCGGGGAGCCGCCTCCTTTGGCTCGTCCACTGCCTCCGCCGCCCTGGAGCTCAGCAACCGGCTGGTGCAGGCCATCCAGGTGAGGGGCCGGTGTCTGCCCTCGGTGGGGGGCGTTCCCCCACTGCTCTTGGTTCTGTCTGAGTGTGGCCTGGGTCATGGAGAGGAGAGGCCAAGCCACTCGCTGGGTCCATAGCCAGGGCCCCAAACCCGAGTCCCAGGGGCTCCCATGGGAGAGGGTACGTGCCCCCCAGGTTGACAGTCTGCCTGTTGCCGTGTCTCATTGGGGGTGCAGAAGGGGGTGGTCCTGTGTGTAGGCACGGCCCTGGTTCACTCAGCCCTGTGTGGTGTGGGGTGATGAATTCTGTGGCCGGGCAGGGGGCTACGAAGGCAGTCAGGGGGAGGGGCACAGTGCTTTCTGGGACCGGAAAGCCCAGCCCTGTGGGCGTGGGGCAGGTCTCTAGAGGGGAGTTTGAAGGGGCACGCGGGCGCTGGAGAGTCCCCCAAAAGCACAGCCTGGTGAGGTTAGGTGGGAAGGACTGTGCGGGGGGGCAGAGAGAACAGCAGGGGACTCGGCCGCTGACTTGCTGATGACTGGCGTGAGGGGGGCCCTGGTCTCTGCTGGGCGACAGGTAGGGGGAGGTTGGTGCTCTCAGCCTCTGGCAAACTGCCCCATAGTCCCCACATGCGGGGCGGGCACAGGGCCTGCTGGTTGGCAGGCAGAGGGTCCCTGTGGGAGGCAGCCCCCACCTGGCGCTCTGGCCCTGAGGTGGGGCCCTGGCGAGACCCCAGGCAGCAGGGCAGAGCTGAGCTGTGGGAGGCCGACCTTGGGCCGAGGAGCTGAGTCAGGCCCCCGGGCCAGCCTGACAGCTCTCCTCACGGTGCCCCCTGCTCCCAGGCCACGGCCGAGACCGTCTACGACATCCTGTCCCCGGCGGCACCCGTCTCCCGCTCCCTGCAGGACAGGCGCACGGGGCAGAAGCTGCGGAAGGGCCAGCAGCCCGCCGACCTCCGGGAGGGCGTGGCCAAGGCCTACGACACGGTTCGAGAGGTAAGGAGGCCCTGCCCGTGTCTGCGCCCAGCACCGCCCGCGGCTGCCCACACCTGCCCACACCACCCACCTTCCTCGCAGGGCATCCTGGACACGGCTCAGACCATCTGCGATGTGGCGTCTCGGGGCCACGAGCAGAAGGGACTGACGGGCGCTGTGGGAGGCGTGATCCGCCAGCTGCCCCCGACGGTGGTGAAGCCCCTCATCCTCGCCACGGAGGCCACGTCCAGCCTGCTCGGCGGGATGCGAAACCAGATCCTGCCCGACGCACACAAGGAGCACGCTCTCAAGTGGCGTTCGGACGAGACACAGGACTGAGCATAGGTGCCCAGGACCCGAGGGGGCCGCCTGCCTGCCGGCCACCCCCAAGCCTCAGTGGCTCCCACGCGCCTCCGAGAACTGCTGCCCATAGCTGGGGGCCGAGCCCTCGGAAGACCCTGCCTGGTCAGCCCGTTGCCAATTGGCCGTGGAACTGGGGCCTCCCTGCCTCAGTGCCGACTCTGCACTTTTCCTCTGGGGGAGAAAGGACACTGTCCCCCTGCATCCCCGGGCCCGTACTGCTGCCTTGTCCCAGGACAGGGGCTCTCGGACCCTCGGGCCACAACCCCACTCAGCCAAGTGTCTTTCTGTGTCTCGGGGAGGGGTGGGGACAGGCACTGTGTGGCTCAATGTATTATTTTTAAGCTCCTTGCGCGTGTGGATCAGTGTCTGCATGACGTGGAATAAACTGCCCACCGCCAGCCCGCCCGTGTGCCCGCTCTGCGTGGCCTCCGCCTGGGGGCTGCCAGATCCCCACCTCAGCACCACGCCCCCTGCCCCCACCTCGGCGCCACACCCTCCCACCTGCCCAGCAGGCCGGGTCCCCCAACTCTGCCGCCAGCACCTGTGGGCTCCGTGCGTCACCCTGTGCACCTCTGACATGGCAGGAGCTGAGTGAAGGTGGGCAGGGGACAGGCACCTAGGATCCTCCTCACCCAGACCACATAACTCCTCTCTCGCCCTGCGAGAGCCCTGGGACCATCCTTGCCTGCGCCAGGTGTGAGGGCCCGGCTGGGAGGGCGCGGGACCAGAGCAAAGGGCAGGGCTGTGGGGCGCCCCCAGGAAGCCCGGACACTGGCTGTGAGACCTGAGACCCACCCGTGGTCTCTGGGTCTCGGTTCCTCCTGGTGGCCCCCGCCCAGCTGACCAGGGACCAGGCGAGGCAGGCCCTCCGGAGGCCACTCCCACCATCTCTAGCAAAAGGCTTTTGGGGTACCTGGAGCTTCAGCCCTGGGGGCCCAGCTTCAGGACACTGGAGAAGAGGGGCATCCTAACAGACTCACCTGGGATGATCGGGAAAATGCCATCGTGTGCCCCTGTCCCCATACACACTCCTTGTTTCTTGTGAACACCGAAACTTGGTAGTACCTCACTGAGGCGGGCGGGCTCTAGGGACACTGAGGCCTGGGCTAGGAGACACAGCCCTAACGAACCCTCACCCTGCTGGGGTCATCTGCAGACCTCTCGGGTTGGCAAGGGCCCCCCAGCTGCCTTTTGTGGCCCTGGTACCCACTCAAGTCTGGGCACAGGTAAGCAGGACAGTCTTGTTCCGGCTGCCCGTGGTCACGGGGGCCCAGAGGGTGCAGGCTGGGGTCTGATGGCCCCAGGAGGGGTGGGGGCCCAGCTTCCTGGAACCTCCCCACCCCACCCGGGCACAGTCCAGGGTTCCCTGCCCTTCGAACCGCACTTGCGATCCATATTGACAGGCAGCGGGTAATGATTAACCCCTGCCAGGGGCTGGGCCAACGGCTCAAAAGGGCCAGGGCCGAGGGTGTCTCCATTTCCTCCTCGTGCCCAAGGGCCAGCCAGGCACCCAGGTAAGCTCCTACCAGCGGCCAGATCCCTGCCACCCTCGACCCCGGTGCTTCCAAGCCACCTCTCCGCAGGCCAAGCCTGTCTGAAGGGAGAAGGAGGGACCTAGGCTGTGGCGAACGAGTCCCTGCCGCCTGGGCCTCGGTCTCCTCTGGTGGAACGAGGGGCCAGGGGCGCCTGATTGGGCAGTGGCCTTCCTGTCCCCGCTGCGGCCTGGCGGGGTCCTTGGTATTGCCAAGTGTCTTCTGGGAGGCCCACTAGGCTTGCTTTTGGGGAGGCGGTGTCTATGGCAGCTTCACTCGCAGGCGCATCCTCCCAGGCTGCAGACTCCTGCCAGGAGAACCCCCTCTCCTACCCTGACTAGCCCAGCAGGGAGGGCGGGTGCCACTGCAGGCCTAGCCAGGGCGCGGGGACCCCACGGCCCTGCTCTGTGACCTTGGGCCGCTTCCGGGGCTTCTCTGGCCATCTCCACTGCCTGGAAGGGGGGCCATGGCCTAGTCCCCTCTGAAAGCTCAGTCGCAGCTCCCCTTCCTTTCTAGCAGCTTTGGGGTCTGCAAAGTGTTGCCGGGACCTTGCGGGCCCCACACTGACACTTGTCACTTGAAGCCTCTCGGCCAGAGCCTGTCCTGAGAGCAGAGCCGCATTGCAGGAAAAAGTTCAGCTTCCGGGGCCTTGCTGGCTCCGGCCAACGGCCTGCAGCGATTTCCTTCCCCAGAGGAGACAGGCCCAAAGGCTGAAGGGAGGGGGCTCCCACCGGGCCAGGCCAGGGTGCCGGTGGCCTCACAATCCTGGTTTGTATATGAGGAACATGGCTCAGAGAGGTTAGGCCACTTGCTCAAGGTCACCCAGCCCCCAGGGCCTGCCGGCTCTCGGTGCCCGCGCCATGTGAGATTGAGGAGAGGCTGCGCATCACGCTGCAGGTTTGCACACAGCAGCTTCTTTTTTAAAAAAAAAGATTTATTGTATTTATACAAGAGCTGGGGTACAGGCCAGATGCGCGGGAGGGGGAGAGGATTCACCAGAGACAGAGTGGGGAGCAGAACAGGCAGATTGACTGAAACACACTGCTGAGGGGAGCAGCGGGCGAGACAGGGGAGGTCTGCTGCGCCATGTGGGTTGCTCCGAGGCCAGCCGGGATCGAACCGGAGCTGCAGAGGCCACAGACAGCTTCACAGACCTGCGCTCAACCGCCTGCGCCACCAGGGAGGCCCTCACAGAGCATCATCCTGAGGTCCCTGCCTCCTTCCCCAACCCTGGCCCTCCCTGCCCACTTTCTCTGTTCTTTCCCAGTTCTCTGCATGCTCCGCTCATCTGTCTTGTGGCCTCTGCCTCGCTCCCCCACTTTCTCTCCCCCACGCCCCTTCTCTCTTGGTCTTATTTGCAGCTTCTCACAGGGAGCCACCCAGAGGCATCCGAGCATTTGGGGGTCCCGGAGAGGGAAGGATGCCCAGCTGCCCCTCACTGTCCCTCTCTGCCCTGTGGCTGTGGCAGGGAGGGTGGGCAAAGGGCAGAGGGCGGAGGCCACGGTGGCCAAACCTGGAACTGGGGCCCAGCTCTGGTTGGGAAAGAAATGAGGAAACAAGGAACTTGGGGCAGAGTGCGTGGGGGTGCCAGTGCGGGCAAAGGCTGCCCGGGAGCTGTAAATGGGGGCCACTCCCGGCTTTATGAGCAGATCTGGGGTTGAGACTGGACTTCGCCCAGAGGAGGAGTGCAGGCGTTAGATCCAGGTGTGGGCCCCGATGATAAGGATCCCCAATAAAAAGGCCAGGGCCCTGGGGCCCCGAGAACTTGGGCAGCCCAGACAGAGGTGCAGGACAGACACTCACCCCACCTCTGACCCAGGGACAGGGCTCGGGGGACAGCTCTGCCTCTGCTTGGCTTCTACCCCCTGTAACAGCAACTCCATGTGGAAGTGCCCACTGGTTCCAGTGGGGCTGCTGTTATCTGGGGTGGTGGCTGGTGTCCACAGAGGAGGAGAGGCGCTGCGGCCCCCAAGCCCATGGGGACCTCCAGGCCACGCTCCCAGCCCGGGGTGGCGGAGACGGTCGGCAGGCTGCTGAGACCGAGCGCACAGGGCTCTGACCTATGAATTGACAGCCAGTGCTCGTGCCTCCCTCTGGCTGCCAATTCCATAGGTCACAGGTATGTTCGCCTCAATGCCAGCCGCCAGGACCCGTGGGGAGCGGAGGGGCTGGGCTGGGTTCCGGCGGGCTGTGGGGACTTGCTTCCCAGGGCCGCTCTCGAGACTCCACTCCCTCCTGCCACATTCCCACCTGGTTCCATTTCCCCTCTGGTCAGCCTGCGCCTCTTCACTTCCCCACCTGTACTCCGTGTGCGCTGCTGTGCCTCTGTGTTTTGCTCATGCTGTTCCCTTTGCCTGGAGCACCCTTCCCAGCATTTTCCCAGATTCATTCTTGACCACTTTTCCAAGCGCCAACCAAGCACTGGCTGCCTCCAGATGCCTCCTTGAAGCCCGTTCTATCCTGAGCACCCCTGGGCACCCCCACCACCTGCGTTTCCCCAGCGCTCTGCTCACCCAGCCTCTGTGCTGTCCTGTCCCCTTCCCCCACCTTTGGTGAGCTGAGCCCCAGCCCAGGCTCAATAAATCTGAGCAGATCCTGAGCCTCCATCTTCTCCCCGGAAGAAGTACTACTCAGGTCCGGTGAGGTTAAGGGTTCTGGGCCCACCCCGGACAGGGACCTGAGCCAGGCTCTCCTCCCTCTGGCCCGTCTCACCTCCCTGCAGCCCAGCCCCGACCCCCAGGCTCCCCACCCCCTGTGCGGGAGGTTGAGGGGAGAGCAGCAGAGTGGACAGGACCACAGACCCCACCCTGCCCCAGGCTCGCTCCCGCCTCTTCTTTATGCCACGGTGTTCTGGAGGGATTTTCACTTGAAGAAGAAGGTGTTCTGCTGCTAATAATAAATTTTAAAACAACGGAAACACAGACCTAGGAATAAAATCCAAATTGCTTAATTGGTTTTTGAGTTCTTCCTCCGAACCGGGCATGGGCACACGTCCCCTGCAGCCATCTTGTAACCTTGCTCCGCACCTCTCTGGCCTGTCCGAGCGACGAGGACACAACTCAGAGAGGCTGGGCTTCTGCTGAAGTCACAGCGCGAGTGGGACCTCCCCCCTCCGAGGCCCTCTGCAGCTGACAAGCCTCCGGGCTCCGTGACAGCTGCTCACCCCTTCCCACGGTGGCGTCGCCCACCCTGCGCCGTCTGGCCCGGGCCCGGGAGCGGATGCCCATCTCAGATGCCCCCCCCAACCCCGTGACTGCAGGACGGGTCCCTCCCCGGCTGCCCGGGCTCTGCGGCCTCTCCCACCCTACCCCTTATCTCCCGCTGGCAGAGTTGAGAGCTGTGTGCTTATCTCCCCCTGGCTAGCCCCAGACGCCTGGAGGGCGAAGTCCAAGCCTCAGGCATCCTCACTGGGGGGGGCGGGGGAGCCCTTCAGGGTGGGGGCTTCAAGACACAATGGCTGAATGGTGGGGTGCCACACTCCGGCCCTGCGGGGCTCAGTGCGCTGGCTCAGGGTGGCACGGATGGCGGCCCCTGCCCTGCCGGGCTCTCCTTTTCCCTCCGCCTCTCCAGAGCCTAGCGGCTCCCAGGGACCTCGTCCCCGGTGGCTCCTGGATCTCCGCTGACCTGGGCCTCTGCCTCCACTGACCTGGGCTGGCTCAGGCTGCACCCCGCTCCCACCCCTCCCCAAGACCTCCAGGACACCCCCAGCGGCTCCCATGACACCCTGGAGCCTCTCAGAGCCCCCCTCGCACCCGGCCGCTGACTTCCGTTGCTTGAAGCTTCAGAAACTGGCGCAGAGTAGGTGCTTAATAAATGCCTGCTGAAGGACCGTGTGAACGGAGATGCTTGGGGCGGGGGTCGGCTACCCAGGGTGGCAGGCTGGCACCTCAGGTAGGGGCCCTCGGCAACCGCCCCCGCCCCCACCGTGGTCCTCCCCACCATGGCCACACCCTTGGACACGAGGATGCAGGCCGGGTGTGTTCCAGACCCAAGGACGGCCGGGGAAGGAGTGGGGGCTGGGCCGCCCTGACCCGGAGGAACTTTCTGAGAGAGGTGAAGTCCAGGCGCCCTGTCAGGACCTGGCGAGGAAGGAGGGACCCCCAACGACGGTCTGGAAAGCAGAACCAGGCCTGGGCCGAGCGCTGCAAGCCGGCTCTTCTGCAGGCCACCACCAGGGGGCGCGCGGAGCCGCAGCCTGCAGGAGCTCGCAGGCCGCCTGCCCCACGCTCCCCACGCCTCTCCAAGCTCCCCACCTCTCCATGCTCCCCACCTCTCCATGCTCCCCACATCTCTCCATCCTCCCCACCGCTCCGTCCTCCCAGCTCTTTCCATGGCCCCCCGCAGCCAGCCAGCAGCGATGGGCTTAGCTGCCCCTACAGGTGGCAGGTCCCAGGGCTCAGCACGCTGCACCAAGTGGGGCTCCTGGCGGGACGTCTGTGGCTGCTGCTGTGTGTAAGACAAATGCAAATTTGTGGAGAAAGACAAAAAGCCTGTGGTGCTGAGGCCCCCAGGTGTGTCCTTCCCCGTGAGCCCTCCCCAGGGAAGCCTAGAGCAGCCCGGAGGGCGACCACTTCCCTGACTTTGTCTGCAGTTCATGCCCAAACAGCGTGTCGTTGTGTCGTTGTTTGTTAGAGAACAGGCCCTCGCTGAGGCCGGGCTGTGTCCCGAGGCCTGCAGCCTGAGCCGCTGCTGCGGGCCGGCCCCTGGCCTCCACAGAACTCAGCTGATTGACCAATTTTACTACAAATGGACTTTGGTTTGGTGCTGCTGGGTCATGGGGCAACAAATCTAATCTTGCACAGGCTACAAGGTGCCGGGTGGAGAAGGGGACCTTGTCACCTCCCTTTTCTTTTTGCTTTTGACAATTAGGAGATTTTGCAAGAGCTGCAATAACAGTACAATGAATGCCCATATGCCCTCCCTTTGGATTCACCAGTGGTTAAAGTTTGCCAGATTTACTTCCGCCCTCTCTCTCTATCACACACACACATTTTTTTCTGAGCCACTTGAGAGTGACACTGGTCACGACCCTTCACCCTCAGCTGTTTTGACACAGGTCTCCTGAGCAACCAACTTCTTACACAAGCACAGCACAGCTGCCACATGGAGACCCGGGGACAGTGATGCAACACTCGCCCCAAGGCAAGGGCGCGGCCGCCTTCCGGGCCCTGGCTGACCGCGAACCCGAACTCGACATGCTCCTTCTGGCTTGTCAGGTCTTTTCTGCCTTCTTTTATCTGGAACCATCCTCGGCCTTTCTTTGTTGTTCAAGACCTGGACTTTTGCTACTGGCCAGGCGTTTTGTAGAATGTCCTTCACCCACCTCCCACTATCTCCTCCCCAACCCATGAAAATGTCAAATATGTCCACGACAAAAAAATTGGACAATATGAAAATGAGTGTAACGTTTGCCTCAGCTCCTAGGATGCCGGGAGAGCCCTGTGGACTTGTCTGCAATCAAAGGCAGCTGACTTTGCTGTTCTGGCGCCCAGTCCAACCACCCACGGAATCCCGAGGTGGGTGTGTCTTGCCCCCCCCCCACCCTTGGCAGCTGGGCCACTGACCTTGGGTCTTACTAGACAGCACAGTCACTTGCCTCTGAACCTGACCGGCATGTGCTGGCTGCTGCAAGGGCCCTGCATGGGGCTGAGAGCGCGTGTGTCACCGTGTCACCCTCTGCCCTGTTGATAGGTGGGGCTGGAAGATCTCTGGTGAGTGGGGGGTGATGAGCAGCATCCCTGACTCTACCCACTAAATGCCAACAGCACCCCAAGTTGCACCCACAACCTTGTCTTCAGATATGGTTGATGTCCCCAGGGGAGCAAATCGCCTCCCATTGAGAACCCGTGTGCGTGGTGTGTGCGTGGTGTGGCGTGTGTGATGTGTGTGTTGTAGTATATGGGGTGTGTGTGTGTGCATGTGTGTGTGTGCAGCCAGGTCACGTTGTCTTCAGTGCTGCCAACTGCACTCACATCCAGGGCCCCTGACTCCACGCCCACTTTGTTTCCCTCTGTCTCCTCTGCGCCGGAGGAAGGGCTGCCAGGTGTTGGCCCCTGAATATCTCAGAAGACAAACCTGTCACGCTCGGCGTCCTCCGTAGCCACAAGTGGCCACAACCTCAGTGGCTTAGCTCACCAGACAGAGGCTCAGGGGTCCGGCTGGGATGCTGAAATCAGGTGCTGGGGTGGGGCTCTGGGCAGGGGGTGCCGGCCTGGTCCCTCTCACTGGTAGGCAGGGTTGGTGGAATCCAGGTCCTCGAGGCCGTGGGGCTGCAGTCCTGTTTCCACACTGGCAGTCAGCAGGGGTCCTCTGCTCCCAGAGGCCACCATGTTCCCTCCCACTCAGCCCCTTCACCTTCAAGCCATCAAGGGCCCATGGATCCTTCTCGTGCTTTGAGTCTCCACCTTCCTTCCTCCGCACTCAGCTGGAGAGAACTCTCTGCTTTTTTTTTTTTTTTTTAAAGATTTATTTTATTTATATAAGAGCCGGGGTACAGGCCAGAGGTGTGGGGGGTGAGAGGATTCACCAGAGACAGAGTGGGGAACAGAACAGGCAGACTGACTGAAACACACTGCTGAGGGGAGCAGCAGGCAAGACAGGAGAGGGCTGCTCACCATGTAGGTTGCTCCGAGGCCAGCAGGGATCGAACCGGCACTGCAGAGGCTGTGGACAGCTTCACAGCGCTGCGCTCAACTGCCTGTGCCACCAGGGAGGCCCCCCAGAACTCTCTGGTTTTAAAGAGCTTGTGTCATCTCAGACCACTCAGATTACCAATGTGAAGCCAAGACACCCCGAACTCCACCTGCCCCAGGGGTGAGCCACCTACTCCTGCCCTGCACTTGCCTGTGTGCACCCCAGGGGGGGTCTGGGACATCTGCCTGCAAGGATTACAGAAGGGGGCAGGGCTTAGAGCCTCAGGCGGGGTGAGCGGGACACAGGCTGGGCCACTGCCTCTGAGCATCCGTAGCACTCCCAACACCAGAGAGGCCCCAGTGCATCCTTCCGGGAGGGAGCCTGGGTGGGGGTGGGCCTCTCATCTTTCCGGCTTCCAGTCCCTTTTCCGATGATCCATGCTCTGGCCTGAGCTTCAGGTCAGCAATGTTCCAGCAAAAGGGAAGTGAGAGACTGAGGGTAGGCAGAGGAGGTGAGCAGGGCAGCTGTGCAATCAGCCAGCTCAAAGCCACCTGTGTGGAGACTGATGGTGGGGGGGGGGAGAGAAGGGAGGTGTTAGGTCAGTAGAGGGGGCTGGGGGAGCCCTCAGGCATAAGGTCTGACCCCTGCTGGGGGATGGGAGTGAGGGGCTGGGCTCTGTGCCCTGGTGGTTGAGGGTGGCAGGCCCGGGAACAGAAGCCCGTTCCAGGCCCCAGCCTGCGAGGCCCATGGTGAGGCTGAGGGCAGGCCCCAGCCATGGGCACCAGGGAGGAGGCTGAGCCAAGGGAGAGGCGGCTGGAGTAGAAGAACATGTGTAGAGGGACGAGAGGAGGGATCAGCTGGGACTGTGGTCACTTGGGCAGCCACCTCCCCATCCCCATGTGTGCTCTTGGGCTGCTGAGACAGCAGGGACATCAGGGTTATACCCACACGAGACAAGGCAGAAGTCTCGCGTGCCAAGTGATAAACCACCTTCCCCAGGCCCCGGGGGCCCTGGGGCCACAGTCAGGCCTGGTAGGGAGGGGCAGGAAGAGCCTGCACTCCCGGGGAAGTTGGGGCGTACACACCACACCCTGGACTCAGCCGCCCCGAGAGATGGGGCCTGCGGCCACAGGGACAGATGTGGGGACACAGAGCCTAGCCTAGCGCCGGGTCCACGCTGGGCCTCTAAAAGAGAGCCCCCTTGGCCTCCCTGGTGGCCTAGGGGTTGTCTCCGCGCTATCACCACTGTGACCGGAGTTCAGTCCCCAGCCAGGGAGCTGACTTGCATGGCGCAGCAGGCCTCTCCTGTCTCCCCACTGCTCCCCTCAGCCGTTTATTTCAGTGGATCTGCCTGCTCTGCTCCCCACTCTGTCTCTGGTGAATCCTCTCATCCCCCTAACCTCTGGCCTGTACCCCAGTTCCATGCATAAATAAACAAATCTTTTTTAAAAAAATAGAGTCCTCCCTCTTCTTGAGTGGTTTTGGCAAAACTGACCCGTTGGCCAGATCTACTCTCCGAGAGGGCGAGATCAGCCAAGTGTGCTCCTATGCAAACTCTCTCTGGAGAAAGGCGCCGTGGTCACCCCAGGGACAAACCTATGTGTTTTTGCATTTTCCCAGCCTGTTTCTTCTGCCATATTTGGAGAAAAAACCCTCCATTTTTCTTTCCATTTATTTAAATTGACTTTTACTTGAGAAGTAGACACTTCTCAGGACCATGACGGGACCGAGCAGATGGCTTTGAGGGACAGCAGCTGACCCCTCTGTCCTGGCTGACAGCAGCCTCCAAGAAGAAATCACTGGGCATCGCTTTGGAAATAGAAGCGTTGAACCCGTCCTCAGCCATTCGCCAGGGGCCCAGCAAAGACAGAAAGTGAAAGAGGAGAAACCAAAAGTGAAAGGATCTGCTCCCATTTCACGCTACTTTCCCACCCAGCAGAAAACTCCCCAACCCCAAAAACAAAAACATAAGGCCGTTTTCGCAATCTGGGGCATTACTAGATAAGGAAGCTGCCCAGGCCCTGGGTGCCAATTCCGTGAAACTGGGGAAATGAATTCCTGCCGCTTGAGCCTCAGGAAGGCGCGCTCCCGTCTCCCCATCCTTGGAGCTCCTCACAGAAAGCGGCGGCCCTCCACAACAACCCGGCTGCTCAGCTTATAAATAACCCAGGAACATTTTGTTCTTTTCAACTTTATAGGGCTGGGTTTCCCAGCACCCGGGGCTCCAGGGAGACATGAAACCACTGCGGGTCAGTGTTGGGGAGCTGAGCATGGCCCAGCTTTATTCAGGCCACGGAACAAACACCTCTTTCAGGATCTCCAGCCCCCGGCCCTTCCCGGCAACAGTCTAGAAATTACATGTCCGGGGTGGACCCCTCGAAGCACAGTAGAGCAGGGAGTCCTTTAGCCTCTAAGGTTGGCCCAGGAAGTCTGCACTGGGCCCGCCCGAGGCTCGGGGTCACCAGCTGGCACGCAGTTGCTGGGGGCTGCCCTGCCCAGGACTCTCAATATCCTCTTTTGAGGAAAATGCCAGAAAGTCTCATGGCTTGATGAAAAGGATGCTGATGACATCATGTACAAGCAGTAAGTCTCGGACCTAAGACTGCAGGGCTGGGTGCGTTGTCTGCTCTCCCACAGAGGAAGGCAATGTAATGTGATTTATTCCCCCAGAAGGCACCGAGGTTTGGTCCTACAGGGGTGGGCGATCAAACCTCCCCTCTGGCCCTCTCCACTGGACTCAACTCCTTAGTCCGCTGGTTCAGACTGGTGCTCTCCCCTGTCCCCTGGGCCGTCAGCCTGCTTCCTGCCCTCAGAGGGCCCCCGCCCTCCAGGTTCCCACTTCACCCAGAATCAGAAAGTTGAGTGTGGGCCCCCCAAGTTCCCAGGTGTGTATTGGATCTGGCCAGGAGCCCCCACCCCAGGGGACCAGCCTCCCACATTTTGGTGTCCTGCACCTGGTTACATAACAATCACATTTCCCCCAGCTCTGACATCACCCCCTGAAGATTCTCATCAGCCTGGACAGCCCAGGGGGCCTGTGTGTGGCCAGAGATGATGGCGGGGGAAGGCGCTTAATGAACAGCCGGGAACTGGTAAGGGAAGGGGCACAGCGGTCAGAGTAAGAGGGGGTGCCTGAGAGGAAAGCGGAAGCATTTGGGTTTTTAATTCCCTCTAGCTTCCCACAAGACTTCTCTGTTGCCCCACATTTTCCGTCCACCCCACGGAGGGAATTTCCGATTTCACTTCCCTTTCTCGAGACGTAAGTGGCCAGAGGCCGCCACTGCCTCTGCACCCCTTCCTTCTCGAGGAAGGTGCCCCCTCTTCGCGCGCCCCAGTTCCCCGCTGCTCCGGCCGGAGGGGAGCGCGCCCTCGTCTCCCTCCACGGTCACCGCCGGCCTCGACGTCTGCTTCCTCAGCTTCCCGCCACCCCTTCCCCAGCGCAGAGCGAGGATGAGGGGTGAGAGGCAGCGCCGGGGAGGGCGCGCGACAGGGGGCGGCAAGTTAGGGCCAGAGGCGCCCCCCGTTCCCCCCGCTTCCGGGGGCCCGCGTCGCGGGACGGGGAGGCCCGATCATGGCGCGGGGGGGGGGGCGCCGGGAGGGCTAACCGGGCCCCTCGCGGGCGCAGGAGGCGCGGGCCCGGCGGCTCCTCGCACCCGGCGCCCGCTCCCGCCCTCCAACCGCAGCACTTCCGCGAGCCGCCCCGGGGGCGGGGCCAGCAGGTGCGGTTGCCCCGGCGCCGGGCCAGGGCCCGAGCAGCGGAGCTCGCGAGATTTGGAGACGGCCAATGGGAGGCGGGGGAGGGGGGGACGTGGCACGGGGCTCGCGGGCGGGGCCCCGCCCCCCTCCAGGGCCCCGCCCCCCGCGCGGCGGCGGCGCGCGCCCCCCACGCGGCCCGGCTATAAAGGGCGCCGCGCCGCCCGCGCGCCACTCCGCCGAGGGCCTCCGCCGGCCGCGCCGTGCGCCTGCGCAGTGCGGGCCGCTCCCGCCCCCCGCCCGCCGCCGCCGCCCGCCGCGCGCGCCCCTCGCCGGCCGGCCGGGCCCCCTCGGCTCGCGCGCCGCCTCAGCCGCCGCTCCCCGCAGCGGCCAGCCCGGGCCCCGGCAGCATGTTCAGCTGGGTCAGCAAGGATGCGCGGCGCAAGAAGGAGCCGGAGCTCTTCCAGACGGTGGCCGACGGGCTGCGGCAGCTGTACGCGCAGAAGCTGCTGCCGCTCGAGGAGCACTACCGCTTCCACGACTTCCACTCGCCCGCGCTGGAGGACGCCGACTTCGACAACAAGCCCATGGTGCTGCTCGTCGGCCAGTACAGCACGGGCAAGACCACCTTCATCCGCCACCTGATCGAGCAGGACTTCCCGGGCATGCGCATCGGGCCCGAGCCCACCACCGACTCCTTCATCGCGGTCATGCACGGCCCGGCCGAGGGCGTGGTGCCCGGCAACGCGCTCGTCGTGGACCCGCGGCGCCCCTTCCGCAAGCTCAACGCCTTCGGCAACGCCTTCCTCAACAGGTACGCGCCCCCGGCCCCCCCCCCCCGCCCGGCCCCCCCGGCCCCCGCCCCCGGCCGCCGCCCTTTGTCTCCGCGCCCCGGCGAGACCCCGCGGACGGGGAGGGGGCGTCGCGGGCTCCGCCGGCTTCTGTCGCCCCCAGAGTCTTCCAGCTTATCACTTTAACGCCCACACGCACCCTCGGATCCCGGGGCCCGCGCCGGGAGGATGAGGGGCCCGCCCACCCCTTCCCGGCCACCCCCCCACGTCGGCCTTTGCCCCTGGACGGGACACGCTCGGTTCATCCAGAGCAGCCCCCGCCCCTCCTTTCCCGCCGGGAACTGTTGCCTGAGTGTCCTGGACAACACGGGGAAACTTCTCGCCGCCCCCTGCCCCGGTGGAGGCTGTGCCTCCCTCGGGGCCCAGTGGTTCTCGTGGGCGGGGTGGGCGGGGAGGGGTGGCCTGCAGGGTGGGGTGATGAACACTTGCCCCCCCCTCCAGCTCCGCAGGGTCTGGATGCATCAGGGGTGCCAGGAAGCCGCGCAGGCAGCGGCAGGGGCGCCCCCAGTGAGATTCAGACCCCAGGTCCCTTTGTAGACTAATGAGGTTCCTTAACCTACTCGGGTCTTGGTTTCCCCAGTTAAATGGTGACTCCTGCTGCATCCTGATGAGGGTAACCCTCCAGATTGGCATTCCCGGGATGCTGTGAATGAAACCAGTGCCTCCTCCCTAAAGAATGCAACTCGCTTTTCCCTTAAGGAACTCAGAGGGCTGGTCTCTGCTTCTGAAGTCCCCACCCCAGTCAAGGAGACTCGCGGAGCACCTCCACATCTGTTCTCTGTGCACCCCATTCCCTGAGTAGCTCCCTGTGCCTTTTGAAGTCTGGGTCTGGGGGAGGGCCCAGGGCAAGTCCTTGCCTCTTGCTGTCTAGGTCTCCACCCTGTGTGGTCACATTCCTCCCAGACACTGTCCAGCCAACCCCACAGGGCAGACCAGCCTGCCCTGATCCAGGCGTGTGGCCAGGCCCACCTCCAGGCGCAGAGCTGACCTTTAACACAGAAGACCGGCAGTGGCACTCTCTTTGCCCCCCGGGCAGCATTTGAGCCTGCTGTCCTGTTTTACTACAGTCGGCTGACAGTGCTGCAAAGTCCTTGGGCTCAGCCTCCAGAAGGGGCGTAGCCCTCTGCCTGGAGCCTTCCTGGGAGTTACTTGTGTTTTAGAAATTTTGTGTATGTAGATGGGCCCTTGGCCCAGACCGTGCGCTGGTGGGAACCATCCCATCTCTGGAAAGTTAGCCTGCTGTGCTGGGAATTCCAAGCATTAGAGGCCCCTCCTTCCGCGCGGAGCTCCGGGAAACTAGAAGGAAGGGCAGCGGTCCCCACCTCGGCTGTCCTTAGGGCTCCGCTTTTGGTGGTGAGAGCGGTACTTTCGTGGAAAGGAGAAACAGGCGTGTGACCTGCTTTCTGACGGGGGAGCCGGCCAGTCTCAGAGCTGGAAAGGATCTTAGCCTCTGGAAGGGCAGCCTCCACCTAGTTGGCTCAGGAACGCACGGCTCGGAGCGCCCAGTGTGTCACGTTGACATGGCGCTGACAGGCCTTTGCACAGCTGGTGAGCTGCAGTGCTTCTGGGACCGCCTTGAAAGGGCACTATGGAAAAGCGGGCTCCAAGACAGCCCCGTGTCAGTGCCTTGGACCCCAAGACACACGCTTTCCTTTCCTTGGCAGCGCCTAGTCTCCAGAGGGTCCCCAGATGCTTATGGCCTTGTCTAAAGGGGCCTTATCACTGAGGGTGGGGGGCGTGGGTTTGTGCGTTCCCGCCTGCTGTGTCAGCCCGTGTGATACAGGGGTCAGTGCCACCGGTGAGGGCGCACAAAGGGGGCCCTTCTCTGGCTGACACGGCCTCTCCCGGAGCCTGGGGTACACTTAAAGAGACCCTTTGAGTCATGCATGAACTTGACTTTCCGGCCTCTCTCCTAAGTGGCTGCTCTAAGGCTAAAATCAGATGGAGAAGATCAAGATTGGGGCTCGGTCAGGGCGTCCTCAGCGAGTCCTGCAGAGCTCCTGCTGGGTGGGCCCCTCAGCGAGATGAAATCTGCCTCCTTGCTGGTGAGGGGATGAGCTGCCTGCTGGCTTTCTCTGTCCCACTGAGCAGGCTGTGCAGAGTGGACAGATGTTATCTGCCTGCGAGAGGCCTCCTACAAGGCACTTGTCGATGTGTTACTTCTCAGAGTCAGTTCTGCTTCAGATCCTGTCCCAGGTCCCCTCTCCAGTGACTCCCGTCCCTGGCAGGAACCCCGGGTGTGACACGCCCACTCTGCCACCGGCGCTGGTGAGCTGAGGTCCAGGGTCAGTTACCCTGCCGGTCGGTGGATTTTGCTCCATTGCACTTACAGGCAGCACCTTTCACCCTGGCCAGCTGCCCACTGCCTCTGGACCACTGGTCACTTGGGGCGGGTGGGGGCACAAGGGAGGCCAACGGCGCCGACCCTCCCCCTGTGGGAAAGGCAGCCTGTGTCCTACAGACAATGGGTCAGTATTTTCTTTGCTCACAATACCTTTTTCAGAGTTTTTAAAGAATTCCTTTTTCTTTCAAATAAAGAAGCTCTGCTCTCAGCTGGGACAGCCCCCTTGCTGTTCTGGGCTGTTCTCAGCTCAGCAGGGACTTGGGCCCACAGCTAGGCCCTCACCCATGGGCTGCCAGTCCCTCCAAGGCTTTGTGCTTCTCTGGCCTGCTTGGACTGCCAGAAAATGGTGTCTGTCCCCTGGGGTTTTCACCGCCACCCAGTCCAGTCCTGGGCCCACAGCAGCAGGGGGAAGGACCAGGCCCAGAAGGACCACCTCCTGGGTGTGTGGAAATTGACCCATGTGGTTGACTGAATGTGAAATTCAAGGTCCCAGTGTCGCCCTCCCGTTTCCCTCCTGGAGGTGAAATGGTGACCTGGATACGTGCAGCTTTTACACCAAGTCAGCAACTTGAAAGTTGACCTCTTAAAGTTGACCTCTGGAGGAAAAGCTAGGCGAAGGAAGTGCTGATGTGGGTCAGTTTGCTCTGCTGGTTGGATTCCGGGTTAAGAAAATAGGCGCAGGGGCCTCCCTGGTGGCACAGGGGCTAAAGACAGTGCTGTCAAGAGATCAGCAGCCACTGCAGCACGAGTTCAATCCCCGGCCAGGGAGCTACCCACATGGCGCAGCAGACCTCTCCTGTCTCGCCCGCTGCTCCCCTCAGCGGTGTATTTCAGTCAGTCTGCCTGTTCTGTTTCCCACTCTGTCTCCTGTGGATCTTCTCACTCCCCCTCCCCCCGCACCCTGGCTCACACCCCAGTTCTTGTATGCACAAATAAATAAATCTTAAAAAAAAAAAAAAGAAGAAGAAAACAGGGCCTCCCCGGTGGCGTAGCGGTTGAGCGCTGGGTTGTGAAGCTGCCCGCGGCCTCTGTGGCGCCGGTTCGATCCCCGGCTGTTCCCCGGCCACCGGAGGAGGGTCCCCCATGGCGCGCAGACCTCTCCTGCCGCCCGCTGCTCCCCTCAGCAGTGTACTTCGGTCCTTCTGCCTGCTCTGCTCCCCGCTATGGCTCTGGTGAATTCTCTCACCCTCCCGCGCTTCTGACTGTACCCAGTGCTTGTATAAACAAACAAACAAACAAATAAATAAATAAATAAAAACATGCCTCTATAAATAAAAAAAAAAAAAAAGAAGAAGAAAACAGTTGGCTGGACTGTGCCACCCTGGAAACAGACGGCAGCAAACCTCCCGTGGGTTCCCGGGAAGCCAGAGGCAGTGAGGGTGACAACGGCACCCCTGTCACGTGGAGGGCAGCTGTAACTGAGTCTCAACCTCTGCCCTGGCCCTCATCTCGTGCAGGTTCATGTGTGCCCAGCTGCCCAACCCGGTCCTGGATAGCATCAGCATCATCGACACTCCCGGCATCCTGTCTGGGGAGAAACAGCGCATCAGCCGAGGTAAACAGGCCAGGGCGTGGCTGGGCCCCCGGGTGGAGGACCTTGTCCCCTGATGACCAGTGCCATCACTTTGCTGGGGCCCGCAGGCGCACTCGGGTCTCCCCCAGGCCAAGGGAGAACCCTTCTTGCACCAGCCCTGCCTCCACGGTGCGCCAAGCCCTGGAGGCTTCCCTAGCTGAGGTTCCCAGTGGCGGGTGGATCTTGGCCAATCTCAGGCGGATCTTGGCCAATCTTGGCCAATCTCACGTGGCTTGCGTGCTTCCCAGCCCCTGGGGCATGCTGGAAAGGAGGCCGGGCCGGGGTGGGGCCTTGGGCAGCTGCGAGGTCACCTGCAGGGCATCTGGGCTCCAGTTTCTTCAGTCCTGAAGACCGGGCTGACTCCTTGGGCCTGGGTGCCCCTGGGACTCACTCACCTGAGCTGGTGTTTAGAAGTTGCCTCCCAAAGCCCGTGCCTCCTGGTGCGTCCCCACAGCAGGGCTGGAGAGAACCATTTTGACTTGAACCGATCAGGCAAAAAGGAGAGGCCCGCAGACACTTGCCAGACGCTTCGCGCCTGGTGGAAACGGGGTTGAAGTTGCCCAATTGTTAGTCCTCGGCAGCATCCGGGCGCGTGCCTGGCGCCACCTGTCAGTGCCCAGCCAGGCCCAGTGGCACAAACGGCCGTGTCTCTCTGACGACTGGCTCAGGATGAGCCCGAACTGGGTTATTTTTCTGTTTTTTGCAGAAGGGAGTGGAGCCTTGGGGCACAAATGCTTTCTGGGAGGGGTGGGGCTACGCTGGCCGGCAGGCATCCGCCCTTGGCTGCGTTTCCAGGTGAAGTGGAGTGAGGTCACGCTCGGGGCCTGAGGAGTGATGGGGCCTGTGACCTTTCGCTACACGTCTTCCCTGTGCCCGCCCCTCTGGGCCGCGCTCTGGCCTTGAAGCCAGCAGCCTGAGGTTTGGGAGCTCTGTGTCCGGCCCTGGCCATGGTGGGGGCCTGTTCTTGGTGCTGAGGAGCCTTGCATCTCCCTTCCCGGCTACAACCCCTCCCCCCCCCCAAAGTGGTGGCACAGCCCTTCGCCCTTTGCTCCCTGTCAAGTTTAAGCCCTTAGGTTCTCCAGGAGACGCCTTCTGCCGAGGTCAGGGCCAGTTTTTTCTTCATTGTTGCTCTTATTATTCCAATTTGGTTTTAAGAAAGTGCCTGATAAACACAAAGCCTTGTCTTTTGCCAAAGCAAGATCCAAAAATCCAAATAAATTACGCTTAGACACATGAGGGACTTTTTTTTATCAGTCACCCTCCAGGGCTGAGCTGTTCTGAAGGGACTTTCTTTGAAGCTCTCTGGAATTATCTTCCCAAATGCCTGAGCTGCAGGCGTGGGCCCAGGACCTTGTGACTGGGGGTCCTCAGAGACAGAGACCTGAGCCCCCTGCTCCCAGCCAGAGGTCACCTGTGAACACACTTCCCCATAAGGGACAATAGTCACCAGAAGAGGCTTATCTTCCCAGAGGGCTGCATTCATCATGGCCTTCAGAGTTGGGCGTGAAGGTGTTTGAGGAAGGGCGCTTCTGCTCTGGGGGCCATCCTTGTCTCCCAGAGGAGGCTCACAGGCAGCTCTTCTCCACCAGGCAGTGGATGAACTTCCCTGCTGTGCTGTCTCGGCCCTTGGCCTGTGTGCTCAAGGCTTAGCAGGCTGAGGAGTTGGGCATGAGGGGGGCCTCCTGCTAGGAGGCCCCACCCACCACCACACCCAGGTCTCCTGTCCAGCAGAGGAAGGGGAGTCGGGGCAGTGTGTTCCAGGCTTGCCAGTCACTTCCCTGCTCCCTTTGTGAGGGCGTGGAAAGCAGGTGTTTCCCTCCCAGAGAGATAGGGCCAACCACGGCCATGGGTCCCGGCAGGCGGCCGTGCTCTAAGGTCGGCGGAGCTCTGTCCTGGGGGCTGCGTGTCCAGTCCAGTCGCTAATTGCACTTGCTCCATCCCCCCCCGTCTACCCACCTCCGTGCTCCTTTCCCTGCCCCCGTGGTCCCTGTGTGCGCGGGGAGGACTGCAGAGATGAGAGGAGACTGTGCAGGCCGCAGCACTTGCAGACCCAGCCCTGGCTTGGTGAGGAACCCCTGACCACGGTCCCAGAGAAGCCAAGGGGACTCGGGGGGTCTCAGGCTGCGCTGCCCCTCTGTGCTAATCTCCTGAGTGACAGAAAATAACGTTCTCTGTGTCAGCAGAGAAGGGGGGGCCTGTGGGGACAGCGTTCACTCCCGAGCCCGCCCATGTGACTGATAAGGGGCATTCCAAAGGGCACCGGGGCCAGCAGGGCTGCCCTTGCCTCCCAGCGGCCAGTCTCCTGCATAGTCGCGGTGGGGCCTTGGTGGGAGTGGCGGGTGGCACGCTCTGGCAGACACCCCAGTCCAGAGGCCAGGCCTGACTAGGGCAGGGCTACCCTGTCACGACGTGACTGTGAGCTGAGCTGCACCTTTTGTGCCTTGGTTTTCCCCATGGGAGTTGCAGCAGCAGGAAGGTGTTTGAGCTTGGGGAGCAGAGCCCAGCCCTGGCCGGCGGCTGACCACTGCTGAGGAGGGAGCTGATGCTTCCAGGGGAGAGAATGGAGACTAGAGAGTGGGGTAACTTGCCCAGGGGAGCGAGCTGGCATGTGCTGGCTCGAGAGCTCGGAGTTGGCGGGCCGGGCCCCCCTGTGGGGTGCTGAGAGGTGTGCTCGGTCTCGGGTCCCGCGGGTCTCTGTCAGGTCTGCACTAGACTCCCAGCTCTCCTGAAGTCCACAGGGGCCACCTGCTTCTCTCCCTGCCCAAGGTCCTGCAGGGCGGGCTGGTCCCCTGAGTTCTCATTGCCAGGGTGCCATCCTGCTCCTTAGGACTTGAATGGGCCCTTCTGGTCCAGACCTGCAGCTCCTGGCCCAGAAATGCCCCCTCCTGCAGCCCCTCGCATTAGCTGCCTCCTGAGATGCCCTCTGGGCCGGGTTCCCACTGGCTCTCAGCAGCTCTGGCTACCCACGAGGCTGCCCAGCAGCCTGGGTGCAGTACCCAAGGCACAGACGGCACAGGAGGCTGCGCCAGGGAGCCCAGCACCAGCGCGGTGGCGCCCGGCCGTGTGCACATTGGCCAGGCTCGGGCTGGTGCACCAAGTTCAACCAGTGTCAGCTGGTTACCAACACAGACCCTGAAAAGTCCAGGGATTCCCAGACCCGGACGAGGAAGGCCTTTTTCTGAGAAACATCCCCAGGAGGCTGCAGACTGGGAAGCTCTGACTCAGCCGGGCTTTCCCTTCAGGTTCCAAGACCTCCCTGGGCGCCCCCGCCCAGTGCAGCGGCCCCTCAGCCTTCCCGCCTTCCCCCCGACTCTCCCAGCCTGACGGGCTTGGGCTGGAGCCCTTGACCCGGAATGCCGCAGGCTGTGCCAGGGCCGTGGGCGGCCGTGCCGCGGGAGGAGCGGTACCAGCCCGCGCTGCACTCGCCTCTGTTCCCAGGCTGCGCGCCTGGCGGCCGGCTGGGGAGCAGCTGGCCCGAGTGCCGGCAAATGTTCCGTTTCTATTTGGGGGTATGAGGCATTGTTCACGCCTCAGGAGCGATAGATGCCCACACACCCATCAGAAGTGGGGCCTCTTGAGCTCGCAAGACAATCTTAGTAAATATTAGCAAACATTTATGAGGTGCTTGTGGTTGCCCGCCGGCGCCCACTGCCTGCTCGCGGCAGGGCAAGGTGGGGCCCCGTCTCCGCGTCCTTGCTGGAGGAGCACCCTGCGGGGAAGCCGCCTGCTAGGGCCCCACTGCTTGCTGGGAAGAGTTCAGGATGCAAACGTGGGCCTGATGCCAGAGCCTTCTGTCTGTCCCTCCCTCCACCGTCCCTTGCTGCTTGCTTTTAGGTTGGATTTACTGAGGTCTTGATACGTTACAGATTTACCCACTTCAGGGTCCCCACAGCCAAGACAGTTTTTCCACGACCCCAGGAGTGCCCTGTGCCCCTTTGTGGCCTCTTCCAGCCCAGACAACACACTGGCCTGGCATTTGCTCCTCAAGTGTTGCCTTTTCCAGAACGTTGCCGCTGCAGCCCACCCGCGTGAGCCGGCGCGCCTGCCCCCAGTGCTCTCCGGGCAAGGTGATGGGAGCGCGTCAGCCCCGCCGTTCTGCTGCCCGGGCCCTTCCTGGGGCGTGCTCTCGTCTGTGCTCCCTTCTCCCCCCGGGCACTGGGTTTCCAGTTTGAAGCAGTTTTGAGTAAAACCGCCATTGGCCTTGGTGCAGATTTTAATTTCTCAGTTTCCGTTGGTGAATATGCAGGTGCAAGGACGCCGGTTCCGACGGTGGAGCCGCCCCAGGCGGGCACGCCATCTCGGGGTCCAGCCCGAGGAGGGCAGGGGAGGCTCTGGTGGGGACTCCCAGCTCCACAGTTTTGCTCCCCGCCCAGCCCCTCGCTCCTGGCCCAGCACGATTTGGAAATGTGTGTGATGGAGAGCTGGGGCCCACGCAGCTTGAATAGCAGGAAGCAAAAGTTGATTGGAGACAAACCCTCTATTGTTCGTGTTCTAGAAGCATTTGGAATGTATGAGTAGCTTTTCCCCCATCTGCTGGAACTACCTGTGTCTGGAGGGCCGAGGGCAGGGCACGGAGGCATCACCCCGCGGCCGTCTCTGTCAGCACTGGGGGCGGAAGCAGGACCCACGATAGGCCCCTGGCCACACAGCCCGAAACTGGCTGTCCCCAGGCGACCCAGCGTGGCACCCACAGCCGCTCCTCTCTCGCCCCGTGCCCCCCCAGGACTGACTCCATGGGGAAAGCACAGCATAGGATGCACCGTCTTACCCGCTAAGCTTACAGCTCAGTGGCGCTAAGTCCACGCTGTGCAGCCCTCGCTGCCACCGTCCATCTCAGCGGAAGCTTCCCGAGTGTTGGTCCTCCTTGAACAACCGCTACCTCCCCGGGCCACCCCCCTTCTCTGTGAACTTGACGCTGGCTGTCTTGTAGACATGGCACCATGTCCTCCTGTGACGACTTATTTATTAGTTGGGGGTCCCAGAGCCGGCACTGGCTGGCTTAGCCCTGCAGGGCCGGCCTTTCCTATCCCACCCACCCCCTCGGGCCCTATGTCTGTGTCTTCGTGGGGATGCTGGGTATCAACCCCCCACCCCTCCCCTCCGGGCTTGGGGCCCATGAAGCCCCATTCTGTGTCCCCACCTCCATGTTTGTCCCTTGCCCGGCGCCCCCCCTTGGCAGCTGTGACCCTGTCGCTGAGCCGGGCCTCCGAGTATCCCGGAGCCTGGGGCTCACACCCTGGGGCCTGTGCACTGGCCAGCCCACCCCACACTCTCACTTGCCTTCAGGCCCCAGGGCCGGCAGCAGCGGTGGGGACTGCCTTGCCCGTTGTGAGGATTTAGTGGGTGCCCTGGCACTGAGGTGCGGCCGGGGTGCTGTTGCTGGCTGAGGGGTGCTGGTGGCCAGGTGGCAGCAGTGGCCGGGGCCCAGGGGCTGCGTGGTCACGCACCTGCCATGACGCCACACAAGTCTAGGTGCTGTGACCTTGTGCATGACCTGCGGGTGTACTTGGCTGACCACAGTGTCTCCCTCGCCCAAGCGCAAGCACTTTCCACAATAAACAGGAAATTTCATTCACCTGCAAAAATCTGGACTTAGCTGTTGGCTCCAGTGTGAGGTGCTGGCAAGAAACTGGGTTTGCGGGCGTGGTGGCGGGAGTGCCCTACTCGGTCGGGGCTCCGGGGGCCCCCTCCATCAGTGGCAGGGAGCAGTGAGGCCACATCGGGTGGAGTCTGGGGGTGACCTCAGCTTCCCCGTGTCCTGTCCCGGCTAACATGGCCAAAGCTAACATGGGCTCACGCCCGCCTGTCAGGGCGCCCCTGTTCCCGGTCACTTGGCTTTGGCATCACCGCCTCCCAGCTGTGTGAATCTGCGGCCAGGTCAGCTCGGGGTGGTCTGAGGACACAGAGACAAGGGGGAAGCTGGGCCTCGTGTTGCTGCCCTCCCGGGTTAGTCCTGAGTCGGGGCATTGCCACAGCTGTCCTGTGTCCCCAGAGCTGGTCATAAAAGGCTGGGGTAGCCCCGTGCAGCCCTGTACCTCGGCCTCCCCTGGCCAGTTTTCTGCTGACGGCTTGGCTCTCGGGGTGACCCTCTGCCCGTAGATCACGGCGCCAGCTGCTCATTGTCCAGGGGCGCCTTGCACTTTGGAGTAGAAGCCTAAGGTGGTGGCTGCCTGGCAGGCGCAGCCTGCACTCCCCATGCCTCCTGTTCTGCGAGCATGTGGACTGTGGGTGCCCAGCCTCTCCCGACCCTGTGGGTGATTGCTGCCCTGCCCAGGCTGAGGTCACATTCAGAGGGACTTTGCCACTGCCACCCCCTTGGAACCTCTGGCCAGTTGAGGGGCTATTTCTGTGTGCTGCACCCCGTTTCCCAGCATGCTGGGCAAGGAAGGGCTACTGCCCTAGCCGGGCAACCCTGCTCAGTCGGCAGAAGCAGTGGACTTGGGGTTTTCCTCACGTCTCTGTGTCTTGCCACAGGGAAGAGAGGTGGCCTGGGGCCTCAGAGCCGGGCCAGAGTTTGTGGTGTCTGGTTCCTGGCCAGTGATGAGGCCAGTCCTTGGCCCTCACCAGGGCCTGCGCTGTGCACATCCACCCTGGTCAGGGGCCGGGGTGTGGGACAGGCTCTGTGAGCGGGGAGGTGGGCTTGGCTGGGTTTCTAGGCAGCGTTCCAGGTGCTTCTCTGTAGGAGTGGCTTCTCTGGCGGCTTCTCAGGATTTTTGCTCTGTGGAGTACTTGGTAGTTTTTAGAAACCGGCCTACGTTTGGGGGGTCCTGTGGGCAGTGGGTGAAGAACAAGGACACTGAGCCCTGGGACAAGGACACTTGCCCATAATGACCCAGAGAGGACACGGCAGCTCGGGCTGGGGACCCAGGCTTCTCAGGGACTCAAGAGCCATTATTTCCACGGGGCCTTTCTCCTTAGTATTCCTGAAGGGGAGGAGCAGGATTTTCTAGCAGCAGAAGAAGTGGAAGGACTGTAAAGTAGAATACCAAGTAAGCTCCTGTTACAGACACCCACAAGTGCATAGACTTGAATCAGGTAGATCAGATAGTTCACGGGAAAAATAAAAGCTCCAGGCCATCCAGAAGGTGCATCTTTTATCTCTGAGCCCAAGGTGCTTGCTCCAGCTCCTCCCATCACATCTGCATTCCCGGTTCTTGTTCATTTCTGCTGTCAGAGAGGCCAGGAAATGCAGTCTTACCCGGGGGTGTGAACCAGACAACGGAGTTGTAAAGGGAGAGTTGCAGTTAGCTGTCTCGCCGCCCCCCTCCCCATTGCTAGAGGACCGCTGGGAAACCACGCAGAGCAGAGGTGGCAGAGCAGAGGTGGCTGCTGAGGACCATCTGGTCCCACCACTGCCCCTTTACAACCTGGAGTGGGGAAGCGGTTTGTAGCACGTCACGGGCTGCAGAGCCAGGGTCAGCAGACGCTTTCTGTGAGGGACAGAGCGCTCACATTTTTGGATTTGCAGCCTCATGGTCTCTGTCGCAACAACTGTACTGTGTGCCCGTAGACAAAAGCAGCCATGGACCCTAAAGACCGGAGTGTGGAAAGCGGGGGCGGGGGGCCAGGTCCGGCCCGAGCTGTCCTGCCTGTCCCAGTTGTAGAGAATATATGAGACTGGGCCTCCCCGGTGGCACAACAGTTGAGCGCCGGGCTGCAAAGCTGCCCGCAGCCTCTGCAGCGTGGGTTCGATCCCCAGCCGTTGGCGAGGGTCCCACATGGCGTGACATACCTCTCCTGCCATGCCCGCTGCTCCCCTCAGCAGTGTATTTCATCACTCTGCCTGTTCTGTTCTCCTCTCTGGCTCTGGTGAATTCTCTCACCCCTTTCCCCCCCCCCCCCCCGTGCTTCTGACTGTACCCAGTGCTGGTATAAATGAATAAATAAATCTTTAAAAAAAAGAGAGAGAATAGACGAGATTCCTGCAGAGTCCTGGCCTGCAGCTCAGCACGCGGAGGGGCTGCGGGGCTGGGGTGTCCTCTCAGGTGGCCGCTGCCTGCGCTCCCAGGCGGCAGTCTCCTCGATGCTGTGTGGCTTGCTGGCCCCTGACACCCCTGTGCTTTGGCTCGCCCACTTAGAGCTTGGACTTTGTGACGTCCTCTGTGTTGCTTTGTTGGTTCACTGCCTCTGCCTGCCAGGTACTGGATGGCGAGGGTGCTCCCACGGGAACACGGAAATAGCAATCGGCCCTTGGAGTGTCCTGCTGCCACCTGAGTATACATTCTGGAACTCAGGGTGCCCCCGGCTGAGAAGCACCCGCACCCTCACTGGCCTCCTCTGCCCACAGGCTATGACTTCGCCGCCGTCCTGGAGTGGTTTGCTGAGCGCGTGGACCGCATCATCCTGCTGTTCGACGCCCACAAGCTGGACATCTCGGACGAGTTCTCGGAGGTCATCAAGGGCCTCAAGAACCACGAGGATAAGATCCGCGTGGTCCTCAACAAGGCTGACCAGATCGAGACGCAGCAGCTGATGCGGGTCTACGGGGCCCTCATGTGGTCCCTGGGGAAGATCATCAACACCCCTGAGGTGGTGCGGGTGTATATCGGCTCCTTTTGGTCGCACCCGCTGCTCATTCCCGACAACCGCAAGCTCTTTGAGGCGGAGGAGCAGGACCTCTTCAAAGACATCCAGTCCCTGCCGCGGAATGCCGCCCTCAGGAAGCTCAACGACCTGATCAAGCGGGCGCGGCTGGCCAAGGTACAGCGGGCGCCCGGGGCTCCGGGCCAGCACCTGCCTCCTGAGGCAACCCGCTGGCCCTCAGCCACACGCAAGTTGTGCTGTCGGGTCTGGGCGCAGCCTTTTCTTATCAGATTCTTCGCAGGGGAAAGACCTCAAATAGGAAGGAGCCCTGCACCCAGGACAGCCCGGAGGCGGGGGAGGGGCAGCCGGGGCCTCACCGCTTCCCCTTCCGGGGAGACTCAAGTGCCTTTGGCACGTGCTGGGGGCCTTGCCTGGGTGTGGCCAGGTCCCTGCCCTGTAGCTTGTCTTCCGCTCAGTCCCGGGGAAAGCAGATCACAGGTCATGTAGAGAAAAATAAGTTGTGATTTACGTGTATTGTCGCAGGGTAAGCACAGGGCCCAGGGCTGCAGAAACAGATGACTGGCGGCTGGGCTGGGCTGGGCTGGGAGGCCTCAGGGGAGCTGGGGCCTGAGTCGGGTCAGGAGAGAGTAGTGGGGAGCTGGGGCCCGCTGGCGGCAGCTGAATTACTCAAGAGTTTGGAATCTCAGTCTCTGGCCAAGCACATCATGGAGACCCCAGGGCGAGTGGGGCGGGGAAACAAAGGTCAGTGTCACCAGCAGACCCTCCAAACAGAACGCATCTTCCTGGGACGCCCAGTTCTGAGTAGTGCAGCTTCACGAGCCTGCCCAAGAAGCCCAAGTCCAGGTCAGACCCTCAGGCCCAAGCCCCGCTGTCAGCCAGGCTGGTCAGTGGCTGCTGCAGCAGCGCGCGTCTCAGAGCTGCAGAGGCCTGCCTGGGGCGTGTGGCAGGGCAGGGAGGCCTTCTGTGGGTACTTGGGCCCCCAGGCTCCTGAGTGTAACAGGACCGGGATGTAGTCCCTTCCTGTCCTGGGCGAGCCCAGCCCTCCAGCCAGACTCCTGCCTCCTGGACACCCAGTGCCTGTAGGACCAGCCCTGGACCCAACAGCCACGTCGCTGGGGGCCCAGAGTCAGGGAACCTTTAGGTTCCCCTGTCCTGAGGAATGAGAACCGACCCTTCATCCTCCACGCTTGCCGAGGCTCCTTCCTAGTCACCCCGTGTTCTTGGGCCTCACCTTCCCACCCTACCTGCCTAGAGCCAGAATCTGCATCTGAACCCACCCCTCACCCCCACCCCCGGTGGCCTGTATGCACAGTGAAGGTGAGGAAACCTGCTCCAGAGGTTCAGGGCTGCACATCCTTCCTCAAGGGCCCAAGGGCCGTCCCAAGCTGAGTGGAAAGGAGACCCAGCTCCCATGCTCTGGCTCAGCCTCTGTCCAGTGAGAATGCAGGCGGGCTTCCTCCGGCCCTGCCTGCTCACCCGCAGACGCTGAGTCACCCGGCAGCCCTGAGGCCCAAACCTGTCCCACACCTGCTGCTGCCAGGCTGCTTCCTTTTCCTGGAGCGCTCTTGGCACTGACTTGTGATGGACAGTGGAGACAGTGGCCCTTGGTGACACACCTTAGCCAGCCGGCTGTCAGGGAAGTGGGCGAGCCTGGCTGCAGCACACTGACGGCTGGATGGCAGGCCCAGGCAGAGGGATTTGAGGGCTGGAGCCCTCAAGTGTTGCAGGCATTTGGACCCCTCTGTGGGGAATCAAAGGGTGTGCCACCTTATTTGGCCATGTCCTGGCCAGGTAGGAAAGCCTGGATAAAGCTTGAAACATCTGGGAGAAGCCTTCAGGCTGCCCTGAGCCTTAGTCATCCTGAGGCTGCGAGGGCCAGCTCAACCTCAGCCCCCTCTGGCGAGGGGCTCGGAGCCTGCTCCGCCTGCCAACCCGCCAGGCTCAGCCGCCAAGTGTCCCGGAGGCAACTGACGCAGCCCCCACCCTGCCTTCCCAGGTCCACGCCTACATCATCAGCTCTCTCAAGAAGGAGATGCCCAATGTCTTCGGGAAAGAGAGCAAAAAGAAAGAGCTGGTGAACAACCTGGGAGAGATCTACCAGAAGATCGAGCGGGAGCACCAGATCTCCCCTGGTGACTTCCCCAGCCTGCGCAAGATGCAGGTACCGCCGGCCGCATGCCCTGGGCAAACTGGGGTGGGCAGCGGGTAGCGAGGCCGGGGTGGTGCTCTAGATGCTCCCTGGGATGGGGCCTCCCAAAATGGAAGCAGCTGGGTTAATCCCTAGCACCCCACCCGCGTCGGAGGGGTTGACCAAGCAGTGACTTCCAGAAGGGGAATGCGTGACTCACCCTCACGGTGGAGCAGGGTGGGGCCGGGCCAGGCACTCGCCTTCACCCCAGCCAGTCCCCGCAAGGAAGCTGCCTGTGTCACCCCCGCTTCCACACCGGGAGCCCAGGCCCTGGGCCCTTAGGGGTTGGGGCCATGGTGGGGCCAGGCCCTTCTGTCCTCACCCAGACCCTTGCCCTTTGACCCTTCCAGGAACTCCTACAGACCCAGGACTTCAGCAAATTCCAGGCCTTGAAGCCCAAACTGCTGGACACGGTGGACGACATGCTGGCCAACGACATCGCCCGCCTGATGGTGATGGTGCGCCAGGAGGAGTCCCAGATGCCCTCCCAGGCCGTGAAGGGCGGCGCCTTCGAGGGCACCATGAACGGGCCCTTTGGCCACGGCTATGGCGAGGGGGCCGGTGAGGGTATCGACGACGTCGAGTGGGTGGTGGGCAAGGACAAGCCCACGTACGACGAGATCTTCTACACGCTGTCCCCCGTCAACGGCAAGATCACGGGCGCCAACGCCAAGAAGGAGATGGTGAAGTCCAAGCTGCCCAACACGGTGCTGGGCAAGATCTGGAAGCTGGCCGACGTGGACAAGGACGGGCTGCTGGACGACGAGGAGTTCGCCCTGGCCAACCACCTCATCAAGGTCAAGCTGGAGGGCCACGAGCTGCCCGCTGACCTGCCCCCTCACCTGGTCCCACCCTCCAAGCGGCGGCACGAGTAACCTGGCGCGGGGGGGTGGGGGGCTGGGGGGCAGCGGTTCTCGAGGTCCATAAAGACTGAGCGGATGTTTCCTCGGCTCTTGCAACGGAAAACCACCATCTTTCTTTCCGGGCCGCTCGGGGCCCAGCGGGGGAGGTGGGGGTGATGCTCGTATGTGAATGATGGAATTTTGTGCACAAGAACTAAGGATATTTTTAATATATAACGTTAGAGGCAGCATTCTTTCTTGCCTCCTCTGTCTGACAGCCCCCCACACACGGTCCAGCTGCCCCCCAGCCTCACCCTCTGACTGCAGGGAGATGCCCCGCCCACCCCCAGCCAGCCCCTGCCTACTGGCAGCCTGGCAGCTCTGGGCCATGTGGACCGAAGGTCCCTGTTGCTGAGCTCGCTCGCCCTGCAGGCCTGTGGCTCCCTCGCACTGCAGGCCTGTGGCTCCCTCGCACTGCAGGCCTGTGGCTCCCTCGCAGGGGCCCTGCCTCCTCCCTGCACTCCCGATGAAGTTGGTTCTTGTGCCTTCCCCTTCCCAGCTGCCCCCACGGGCGGGCCCAGCTCTCCTCCAGAGCTCCTGTTCCACTGGCTTCGTGCCCCAGCTCAGCAGTCACAGAAGCAAGGCTCAGCTACCTTTTTGGGGGGTGACCCCGGGGGACAGGTGGGTATGAGAGAATGTCTTCCAGAAAACATATAAGCTAGTTTTTGTTCTGTAAAGTAACACCTTTCATACTTGACCGAATTTTCCAGTAATTTACCAACCACTTGTTTAGAAGCTGTGATTTGTCTCCTTCCTCACACTCTGACCAAGAGTAGCACCCTCGGGGAGCCATTAGGTGCGGGGTCTGTGTGGAGCACACCTTCCCCTCTCTCGGGGACCCAGCGTTTGCTTCTTGTCTCGCCCTCACATTCTGGAACATTCTGGTGCACCTCCGCCCCAACTCAGGTGGGTGGTGGGTCCTCATGAACCTGGTGTAGTTGGTGCTCCAGCCTGGGCCAGGTGTCCAGTCCACAGACCAGGGACAACCCAGTCCTTCCCCCCTTCATCTTGACAAGCCCTTCGACCTTGCTGACCTTCCTGCCGTTGAGCGCAGGTGGCCAGCGCCTGACCTTACGCTTAGGACGACCCTGAGCTGTGAGGGGCCAGTCTAGGCCACTGCTCTGGCACAGCCTTGGGGCCTGGGGGCACTCACTAGCCCCGTGTTGGCCCAGCTGCCAAGGCTGGAGGAGTGTCCCGGCAGACACTCCCCAGGGGTCTCAGGGACGTCTCTCTGGCCCTCCAATGCCCCCCTCAGTGTTGCGCAGCCTCTCCCGGGTCCCAGTCCCAGGCTGGCCTGGTTGCCTCCCGCCAGCCTTGGCCACATTCCATATGTATTAGGTGATGATGGAGGCACATGCTCCTGAGGAGTCCACTGTTGGGGTGCGGTGGCTCCTCCACACTGGCCTTTGGGAGGAGAAAGCAACTGAAGACAAGACTTTTCTTGCATTAAAAGTTTTATTGTGCTGAAGCTGGCTTTTTGGTGCTTGGTTCTTCCCAGGGCCTGCTCCCCACAGTGTGCTGGGGTGTGGGCAGAGCAGCAGAGTGGGGTGGGGTGCCAGCAGCCACAGATGGGAAGGCCGCCCAGTCACCTCCGCTCGCGCAGTGCCGCCTTTTGCCGCAGGGTGAGGCCTGTCCTTACGCCCGCAGGGAGCTGGGCAGCAGTGGTTTATTGGGGGGTGGAGGGGTGTGGAGTGAAATAGTTGGAACCTCTGACACTTGAGGACTAGGCCGCCCCCTCACTGTGCGGGGAGAGGGGGCCGCCTTCTCCGCCATCGCAGCACCTCAACCTGGCTCCACCCTGCCGGGACAGAGAGGCAGGCGCCTGGGGCCTGGCCCGGGGAGGGGGAGGGGTCCGGCAGATAATGGTCCAGGCTCCGTGCTGGCTCCGTGCTGGCCCCAGGTGGTCTAGACAGCGCAGCTGTCCTCTGAAGACAGGCCGAGCAGATACACCAGTGACAAAAATACAATTAGAAAGGGTGGGGCCAGCTCATGTGTCAGACAGGGGGCTGGGTGCCAGCACAGGGCAGGGCACACCGGGTGCTGCCGCCATGGGAAGGAGTCGGCCAGATGCAGTTGGGGGCAGATGCGCTGGGGGCGGGGCGGGGGGGCAGGGGCTGGCCAGCTCTCCCACGCCACTCATGAGCTCCTGACCCTGGAAGCTGGTGTTTCCCCCACTTTACAACTGAGGGCCCCAGTCTTCTCAGGAGAGGGCAGAGATTCACACCAGCCACAGAGCACCTGCCCCTTAAAGCAAAAACAAAATAGCCGCCACCCTCCCGAGCCCCAGTGTAGATCGGAGAGAACGGGGTCCTGAAGACCTGGGCAGCCCCTCGGTTCACTGGGGCTGCCAAGAGTGGTTGAGGGCTGGGGCCCGCTGTCTGAGCACAAAGGAACCCAGGCGCTTGTGGACCCCGTGTGAAACCTGCCCGGCCTGCCGTGGCCCCTCTGGGCCTCCCAGGGGTCCCCAGCAGGTCCCGCATGCTCAGCAGCCCCGGGCACTGGATGGCGGGGGTGGGGGGGTCCTTGAGACTGCCCCAGTATGTGACCCCTGATCTGAAACTTGAAAAAATATCTGCCCCAGAGCTTGCACCCCAGGCTTGGGTTTTATAAGTAGGTTGGGGGGTCTTACCTCAGTTGTGTGGGTCCAGGGAAGACAGTTGGGATGGACCAGGCATGGCCATCTGGGGCCCAGGCCTCACCCCTCCCCAACTTGACAGCTGAAAGGATCTACCTTCTGAGGGCGGTCTGGGGTGTGGAAGGGGTTCCCCCCACCCCTGCCCCCGGCTCCACCCCGAGTCCCAGACCTCTGGGAGCCACCTGCCGGGAGCCACCTGCCGACATGGCATCAAAGAGCTCAGGACCTAGAGGGCCCCCCCACTGCCTTCAACCCCCTCCCCAGCACCTCTTTGTACATTTTGCCAACCCGTGAGAGCTCACAGAACAGTCATTTCTGTGGCTCCTTAGGAAACAGGAATTGACCAGGGGCGTGTTCTTATCTCCAAAGCACTGGTCCGAAGACCTGCCTGAGGCCACCAGGCTGGTGACAACCCTGCCCCAGGCTGCCCAGCCCAACTCAGAGGCGCCAGGCAGGCAGGCGGAGACAGACGCAGGCTCAAATCCCAGCTCTGCCACTTGCTGGGATCCGAGAGGCAGGCCCTGGGGGTGTCCCTCGAATGGCCCCCCTTGCTGAGTCCCTAGGGTGGCTGGTCAGGGTGAGGGTCAGGGTCCGTTGCTGGGAGACAGGGCCCCACCCAACTCCCAGAACAAAGCAGGCTGGACCCACCCTTCCCTGCAGCAACCCCAGACTCGGAGGCGCCCCTGGGCCAGCGGGGTGGTGGCCGAGGGGCTGGGGCCTGGCTTCCTGTGGCCCAGAGGGATTGATAATTACAAAATCAGGTGGGGCGGCAGCCGCTGGGGAGTGAAGCGTGGGAGCCCAGTGGGCTGCACGGAGAGGTTTTTGGAAGAAACCCCGGATGATGAAATCACCATCTGTCCACCCATCTGGAGTTTTGGATTTTTTAAAGGCCATGCCCCTGGCGTGCTGGGGAGGGCGGGGCAGCGGGGGCAGGACCGCCCAGGGCTAGCTGGGGGCCTGGGTCCATCAGCACCCCCTCTTCTTCAGCCCCTCCCCCAAAGCTGCCCTAATAAACAATCATTTAAATAAAACCTGGTGCCTGATCCCCCACACAGTTTATACCCTCTGACCTCACACCTCCTGGGGTGACAGGTTCCAGCGGGCTTCGCTCCGGATGCCCTGCACACCTGAGCAGGCATTTTTCTCCAAAGTGCAAAGACAGGGGCTCCTGGAGAGGGGACCTCGCCGAGGCCACTCGCCTGGTCGGTGACGGGCGAGGCTGTGTGGCCCCCCAGCCGCTGTTATTCCCTGGCCTTGCGCTGCTCAGCCCGTGAGGCCAAGGGGGTCACCTGCCTATGCACTCAGGACCTTTTTGGGAGGTGCCGCCGCGGCAGAGCCGGAGAGCCTCCTCCTGGACCACGGACACTGAGTTCCGCTTAGTACAAGGGAGCCGCAAATGGGGCTCCGGAGGCCTGAGAGGTGCCTGTGGAGGCCTACGCTGGGGCCCCCCAAACCCAGGGGGCTGTGCTCTAGGGGCCAGGAAATCCAGTTTCCCCACCATTCAACGACCTTCCCCCTCTGTTTAGTTCCCCCTTATCTATGAGGCCTGAATTAACTGAGTTTCCTTTTTTCGCCACCCAAGGCCCCTTGCAGAAATCTGCACCCCTCCTGCCCGCACTCTGACCTCTCCTATTCTTGGCACCTGGGCACCACAAACTGCCCTCTGCAGCCAGGCACTGCCTGAGGCCTGGAAGCTGGGGAAGGGCTGGGCTGGCGCCACCCAGCACCCCAGCCTCAAGGTATTAATCTGTTAAGGGAGGGTAATGATTCCCTCTCTGGAAGGATCCTTGTGAAGATAACAGATCTGAAGTCACTTTGAAATGCTAAGAAGCACCCTAAGAATGCAAGGTGTTTCTTACCATGACTTGCTCCCTCCAGGGCTGGGTGAGAGCTAGTGCCAGCACCCCAATATCAAAGAGGCTTGGGATGGGGAGAGGTTGTGGGGGAGCAGGTGCCCCTGCACCAGGGTGGGCCTCCAGAAAGCAGTGACTGAGGAGTGTGAGAAGCTGGGAGGTTAAGGAAGTAGTGGGTTTCCTGCTCACACCCACTTATCCTCTGAGCACCCATGGTGGGGAGGGGAGCAGCCTTGCCAACTGCAGGGCTCCCTGGGGCGAGGCCTGGGGTGGTGGATGGAGCCAGCCAGGCGGGGACACAGGTTCAGTCTTGAGGCGCTGTCTGACCTGAACCACTGAGGAGGGGCAGGGAGCTCGGCCCCTTACACATTTGGAGAAGGATGTGACCCAAACTATTACAGCGTCCGCCTTGAACCGTGGTTTTGCGTTCCCGAAGGCAGTTACCCACAGCGAACCACACTCCGAACAAGCAGGCACAGGAAGGTGTTTGGAGGGAGAGACCATATTCACATAACTTGATTAGTTCTTGCCACTGTCCTTAATCTCTGTGCCTACTTTGTAAATTGAGCTGTATCAGAAGTGTGAGGAGCAGGAAGACACGCAGCATGGAGAGGGGGGTCCGCCGCGCAGGCCTCCACTGGGGGGCGAGGGACGACATCACCTCCAAGGGGCCACCCAGATAGAACCAATCGGGGTGAGGTAGGCGGTGGCTGGGGGAGGTAGTTCTGCCAGGTGCAGACCTGGGCAGGTGCCGCTGCGGCCTGGGAGCTGGTTGCTGCTGCTGCTGCACCAAGTGAGGATGGAGTCTGGGGGGCGGGGGGTGGGGGGTGCACTTGGGAGAATTCCGCAGGAGAGTGGCTGAGGCACCTGCCCCGCTCACACGGGGCCTGAGTCGGCTGCCAGCTGGCCCTTGACTGGCAAGCCCTGGAGACGGCGGTCGGGCGGCGGCAGGGGTAGGAAGGCCATTGCCCCCCAGGATCCTTTTCCTGCCTCCTTGTTCCCGGGAGGTGGGAAGCGGGACCGGCCCTGCGCGCCCGGCCCGCCTCTGGTCTCTGGCGCCCCCCTGTGGCCTCGGGGAGCAGGAACCGCCGTGTGGGTCCCGTCCCGCCCCGCCCACTTAGGGAGGACCCAGAGGGCCTCAGGTGAGGGCCGGTCTCACCTGTGCCAACCCTGCCCCCACCCCTCCCTGAGACACAGTGACCAGATCACCGGATTTAGATTTGAATCCGACTCCCCTTCCCGCGCCCACCACTTGGGGGGCACATCTCGTCTCTGTCCCCATTTTGCAGATCGCGGGCCCGGGAAGCCGCCGGGCCGGTGTCTGGGATCAAACCCGGGCGCGGCCAGCTCAGCTCCACAGACGTTCCCGACGCCTCCAGCACGCCGGGGCTCACTGCGGCCCCCTCGGGGAGGAAGGAAACCCCTAAGCGGATCTTTTGATGGAAAGCGTGTTGTCTACACCCGCTAAAATGCCCCTCCCTTTGATCTTGCGCCCGGAGCAGGCCACCCCACAGCCCCGGGGGGCGGCTCCCGCCCGGCGGCTCGGACGCCAGAAGCCCCGCCGGGCAGAGCCCCCCTCCGGCCCCGCCGGCCCCGCCCGCGCGGACCCCGCCTGGCCCTCGCGCTCCGGGCGCGCCCGCGCGGGGGGACCGGCCCGGCCGCCGCCCCGGCCCGCCCCGGTCCCCCCCGGCCCGCCCCGCCCCGGTCCCCCCGCCCCGCCCCGGCCCGGCCTCAGTTTGTCCACCTGCCGAATGGGCGGGGCCGCCCCCGCCCCCCGCCCCGGCCGGCGGGACCGACGAGTACGAGGACCTCGGGAACCGGCGAGTTTGGGGGCCCGCGGCGGGTCCCGGGGAGAGCGCGGACTACAACTCCCATCCGGCCGCGGGGCCCGGGGCGCCCCGGCCCCTCGCCCCGACCCGCGGCGGAGCGGCCGCCCCGGAGCCCCGGGGGCGGTGCCGGCGGCTCGCCTCGGCCAGGGCCCGCGGGGGCCGCAGGGCCGGGTCCGGGGCGCGGGGTCGAGAGGGACCCCCAGCCCCGGGGTCGCCCCCCGCCCCGCCCCGCCCGGGCGTTACTCTCTGGGGCCCGCCCCCCCACTTCCTGGCCGGAGTGACCCCGCCCCGCGCGCCTCCGCCCGCCCCCTCCCCCGCGTCCCCCATTGGCCGGCGCGCACCTGCCCGTCCGTTGGGGGCGGGGCGAGGGCGGGGCGCGCGCCCAGGTGAGGGCGCGCGGCGGCCGCCGAGGAAGGTGACAGCGGGGCGGGCGGAGGGCGGAGGCGGGGGGAGGACGCGCGGACGGACAGGCGGACCGACCGACGGGCGGGCATGCGGGCCGCCCGGCTCTAGCCCGGGCGCGGGGCCCCGGCCGCGGCCATGGAGCGGCGGCTGCGGGAGCTGGAGCGGCTGGCGCGGGGCGAGGCCGGCGGCGGCCCGGGGCTCGACGGCCTCCTGGACCTGCTGCTGGGGCTGCACCACGAGCTCAGCAGCGCCCCCTGCGGCGGGAGCGCAACGTGGCGCAGTTCCTGAACTGGGGTGAGTGCCCGGGCAGGGCGGGGCGGCCGGAGGGGGGACACCGCGCCGGACCCTCGCCCCCTCCCCCACGGGGAACCGCAGGCTCCCCCCACCCACACCCCGCAGACACCCCGCAGTCGCCTGACACATGCCACCGGACCCCAGGGCCTCAGTCGAGTCACCCCTTACCCTCACTCGGATTCACACTCGCAGCACCTGGCACGTGCCCCCCCCACACACCCCACAAACTTGGTCCAGGGTGTAGATCCCAGATGTGCGTGCACAAAATGGGCTCCACAGGACTTCTCACTGACACGTCACCCCTCACTGCAGCCTGTCACCCCCAGACACACACAGGCCTCCTGGTCTCCCACACGTCACAGGGACGTGCTCAGACTCACAGTTCACGCACTCGCCTGCAGACCCTCCAGCCACGCCGGCTGTCACACGCGCTCCGGCTTCCACTCACAGGTTGCAGGTACTGCACACTTTCAGGCGTCCGCCAACACACGCTCTCCCACCTTCCTGCACACAAAACCCCAGAACCCACCTCAGTCCCTTTGTGCAAGCTGCTGGCCAGGCTGTTCCCCAGAGCCTGGGGCAGGGGGCCCAGCGGGAGGTGGGTCTGCACCCCTCCCTGGTTGATTGAGTCACTGGGAGTGGCTGGCCCAGGGTGACCCTGCACCCGGTGTGGGCACCGGCGCCAGCCCCAGGGCTCCCTGGTCACGCCCGGCCGGCCAAGGAGGGAGGGCACCGGGCCCGGCCTGCAGGCGGGGTGAGGCCGGTGTTTGCCCAGTGGGCAGCCAGCGTTCTTGGCACTCCTGAGCTCCGGGCAGCGCAAGGACCAGCCTGGCACGGCCGGGGGCCTGCGAGCTGGGCCACAAGTTGGCCCCCAGCCCCAGCCGTTTCCTCCTGGTGAGGCCAGCCAGGGGCCCTCCCCTGCTGCCTGCCAGCCTCCCTGGACTCAGGCAGCCCCTGGGTGTGTGTCCGACCATGTTGTCATCCCCCCTGTGATGCCCACACACGTGTGTGTGTTTGCACACATTCGTGCTCCTCCCTGCCTGCCTCTGGCGTCTCTGCTGGGACCCCAGCATGGGGGCCTGTCTGTTGACATCCCCAAGGTAACTCTCAGGGCAGTGACTCACTCCTCTCCTGCCCCAGCTTGTCCCTGCTCCCGCCCGGAGCCCCCGTCCCCGAGGCAAGGCCAGGGGACCCAGCAGCCAGTTCTGGGGGCTTGGACCCTCCTGGCTGTGGGCCCCAGGCCGTGCCCACTGCCTGGCTGATGGGGAGCCACCCCAGCCTCCGCTGCCCCTTGGAGGCCCGTGGCTGGGCCTCCCCCGCTACACACACAGACCTGGGAAAGAGACAATTAATTTCTGTAATGAGGTTTCCACACCACCCCTGCTGCGGGGGTTCTGCCTGATAAACCTGTGGAGCAGCTCTCCGTCCCACCCACAGGCCCGCCCAGCTGGCAGGGAGTTTCCCTCCTGGCAGGGGGAAACTGAGGCAGGGGCCTGCACTGCAGCTGCCCCCAGCCCCTACCGGTCATCCTTGCATCTCCCCGAGTGTACAGCCCCAGTTCCGAGCCGTGGCCCCTCCAGGCCTGGGAAGGGCCTGAAGCGGTTGGAGATGCCCCTCGCGGAGCAGGGACTATGAGGCAGGGGGAGGTTCTTGGCCAGGTGAAGGCTGCGTCCAGAGAGGGAAGCAGGGCTCGGAGTTGTAGGGCTGGGCAGGCCTGGAATCCCGAGAGCTCACACCCTCAGGTGCCAGCGTCAGGCGCCAGGGAAAGGTTTTCTGGCCTTGTTTTTTGAGTCTTGTGAGAACCTGGGCCAACCGTTCTCTGCCTCCAGACCGAGGAGCCCTGCAGGGGCCTGGCCTCCGAGAACCCTGCAGAGCCCCTGTCCTCTGTCCCCCAGGGCTGCCCAGGCCTCTGTGCCCACAGGGTCCCAGGACTGGGGCCCTCAGCTCCTCAGTGGCAGAGAAGCCTCTTGGAGGACAAGGAATGTTGCCCGTCCAGTTTTCCAAGACAGGTCCCGGCCTGGTCCTAGCAGGGGCCCAGAACTGAGCTGGGGGTGAGAATGGTGTCCCCATCACCCCCAGGGTGACCTGGCCAGTCAGGGTCAGGCCCCAGCCTGAGAAGGACCACAGGTTCCATCCATCTGAGGGATGGAGGCATCTGGTGTCTGGGGACAAGGGATCCGGGAGCCGTGGATTCAGGGAGGCTTGGGGGCCGAGTGGCCAGGACACCCCCTTCCACACTTCCTGATCATGGACAGGCCTGTGGCTTCTCAGTGCCGTGGCTAGAGGCTGTCCTGGGAAGGTTGTCTGTCTTGGGCCTGGCCCTCTGGGAGTGGCAGCTCCTGGCTTTCGCCCTCGAGGGGGAGCTGGGGCCTCCCTGCAGGTGCCCTGAGCCCCGTGCCCTGTCCCCTCAGCCAGCCCCTTCGTGAAGAAGGTGAAAGAGTTGCGGCTGCAAAGAGATGACTTTGAGATCCTGAAGGTCATCGGCCGAGGGGCCTTCGGGGAGGTGAGCACGGGCCGAGGGCGGGAGGAGCGGCCGCACGGGCCGGGCTGATCCCAGCGCTCTGTGGCCTCAGGTCGCCGTGGTGAGGCAGAGGGACAGCGGGCAGATTTTTGCCATGAAAATGCTGCACAAATGGGAGATGCTGAAGAGAGCAGAGGTCAGTGGGGTCTGCGGGACGTGGGCACCTGCAGCAGGGCGGGGGGCGGTGTGTGCTGCCCTCAAGGCCTGCAGGCATGGCCGCACCCCCGCCCCCGCCGCGTCCTCCCAGGGAGCCTCTCTTAGAAGCCCGCCGAGTCTCCCTTCCATAATGACCCGGGCGCGGAGCCTGGCAGCGCGGGCTGCTGGGGCTCCCACGGGCCACTCCATTTGAGCTTCCAGACTTAGGAATCTTCTCCTACCCCTGAGCTGGCAAGAGGGATTTCCTGGGTTCTGATCCCCCCCTTGCTCCCCAAACCTGCGGCAGACGGCCTGTTTCCGGGAGGAGCGGGACGTTCTGGTGAAGGGGGACAGCCGCTGGGTGACGGCTCTGCATTACGCCTTCCAAGACGAGGAGTACCTGGTGAGGACCCGGCGCGGCTGGATGGGCTGGCCTGGGGACCAAGGAGAGTGCCCCGAGGGGCCAGGGGTGCTCGGTCCCAGGAGAGAGACCCCCTCCTATGGGGATTCCAGGGTCCAGAGCCTCCTGCTTGAGAGCGGACTGGGAGGCACAGCCCTGCCTTCCCAGGGCCAGAAGGGACCCCCAGGGCCGGCGGGGGGTGGCCCCATCTGACTCTGCCCCCTGCCGCTCTCTGCCCTCTAGTACCTGGTGATGGACTACTATGCTGGGGGGGACCTCCTCACCCTGCTGAGTCGCTTCGAGGACCGCCTCCCGCCTGAGCTGGCCCAGTTCTACCTGGCCGAGATGGTGCTGGCCATCCACTCACTGCACCAGCTGGGCTATGTCCACAGGTGGGGACCCCAAAGCCCGTGGCTCCGTCCAGCCCCGACTGAGAGCTCTAGGGACATTGGCTCAGCCCTCACCGCCTGCCGGGCCCTGGGGTGGCTTCTGCGCAGGCGCTTCCTTTGAAGCCTCACACCCAAAACTTACATGATGGGGGCCACTGCCGTCCCCGTTTAACAGGTGAGCAAGTCAGAGCTGAGTGCGGGTGAGCACCCGGCCCCAGGTGACTCAGCTAGTGCACCGGGGGAGCTGGCCCCGCGTCCCTCACAGCCCGCTCTGCTGCCTCCACGGGTCATCGCCGGCCCTCTCTTCCTTGAGGGGCCCAGCGTACCCCACTCTCTTCCTTGTGTGGGCCAGGATGCCTGGCTGCCCGCCTCCCCTACTGTGTGCGTGCACACACTGTGCTCCCATGGGTGGGCAGGAGCACGCGAGTGCCTGCGCGCTCCGGAGTCTGCACGCGCCCATGGACACTCAGCGGGCATGTGGCGAGTGCGTCCACACGCAGGTCAAGCCCGCACCCTCCCGCCCTTCCCTAGGGACGTGAAGCCAGACAACGTCCTGCTCGACATGAACGGGCACGTCCGCCTGGCCGACTTCGGCTCCTGCCTGCGTCTCAACAACAGTGGCATGGTGAGGACCCGCCCGGGGCTGCCCAAGGCAGCGAGAGGCGCCGGGCCTTGCCAGGGGCGCCAGCTCCCGGAGGAAAAGGGCCAGGCCCAGGCGGGGAGCCAGGGCCCGGGAGCGGCAGGCCCACGAGCCTGGTGTCCACCCAACACTCCCAGGTGGACTCGTCGGTGGCAGTGGGGACGCCGGACTACATCTCCCCTGAGATCCTGCAGGCCATGGAGGAAGGCAAGGGCCACTACGGGCCGCAGTGCGACTGGTGGTCGCTGGGAGTCTGCGCCTACGAGCTGCTCTTCGGGGAGACGCCCTTCTACGCCGAGTCCCTGGTGGAAACCTACGGCAAGATCATGAACCACGAGGTCTGGCCGCAGGTCCCGGGGGCCTGGGAGGGCGGCGGGGCTCCCGGGCCCCTGGCGTTGGAGATGCCCGAGTGCGGGAAGGGGCTCCCAGTCACCACCTGCACCCCTTCCCTGCACGCGCAGGACCACCTGCAGTTCCCCCCCGACGTGCCAGAAGTGCCGGCCAGTGCCCAGGACCTGATCCGCCAGCTGCTGTGCCGCCAGGAGGACCGTCTGGGCCGCGGGGGGCTGGACGACTTCCGGAAGCACCCCTTCTTTGAAGGCGTGGACTGGGAGCGGCTGGCAACCAGCACTGCCCCCTACATCCCTGAGCTCCGTGGGCCCGTGGACACGTCCAACTTCGATGTGGACGAGGACACGCTCAACCATCCAGTGAGTGGCAGGTCCCGCCTTGCCCTCGCAGGCCACGGGAACTTCCCCCTCTGGCAGGTCCTCCCAGCTGTTGCTGGGCTGGGGGTGAGGCCTCTGGAGCCCAGAGGCTCATGGGATTTGTGGCTCACCTGGGTTGGTTCACCTGCCCTGAGGTGGGTGGTGACAAGGGAAGGCCTTTGACCTCTGGTGTCATTCTATTAACCTGAGGTCAGACAAGGAAAAAAAACTCCCAGAAGCACCTGGGAGACCATACCTCAAGGGGCCTGGGAGCCATCCTTTGAGGTGGAGGCCACGCTGCTCCCCGCAGTTCCCATCTGAGCAGGACGAGGGCGGCACACAGGTCCCAGGGACCTCCTGGGTCTCAGGCCTTAGCCTAGAGCGGTGCCCGGAGACTGACCTGCTCGCCCTCCTCCTGCAGGGGACCCTGCCTCCGCCATCCCATGGGCCCTTCTCAGGCCACCAACTGCCATTTGTGGGCTTCACCTACACATCAGGCAGGTGAGTCTAGGCCCTCCACCAGGAAGCTGGGCACTGCCTGACCCGAAGTGTCCCCTGTCAGGCCCCTAGGGAGGGAACTCAGGGTCCTCCTGGAATCTGCGAGGGACAGGAAGTAAAGGCTGAGCCCTTCGGGATGACCCTGTGCCCCAGGGTCCTACTGAAGCCATGCCCATGCCCCCTCATCCTGCTGCAGCACCTGGCCCTCACCTGTCTGGTCTGATCAGCTTTTCTTCCCAGCACAGAGCCCAGGGCTGGTACCAAGCCAGCCCCAGGGGCTGTTACTTGAAAGAATGAATAATTGGATGGAGGAGAGGGAAGCTTGGGGGGACATTTCTGCCAACTTCTGTGGCCATGTTCTCCCCAGTCCAGGCTCTGAGAGCAGCTCCAAGCAGGTAGCTGCCCTGGAGCAGAAGCTCCATCGTCTGGAGCAAGAGAAGGCAGAGCTGAGCAGGAGGCTACAAGGTAGGGGAGCCAGCTGGGCCCGGGCAGGTAGGTCTGACCCGGGAGGGGGCCACTGCTGCAGAATGAGCTGCTCACCTTTGGGTTGGGTACTCCCTCTGCAGACGCCCAGCAGACCCCCTCAGATCCTCGGGAGCTGGAACGGCTACGGAAGGAAGTGCAGACTCTACAGGACAAGCTGTCAGGTAGCCCCCCTCACACCCCCAGGCTGAACTGCCTCCCTAGCACACCCGAGTCCAGCCCCAGTTCCAGTCCTGCCCCTGCTCTGTCACATGCTATATGACCTCAGGGAAGTATCTTTTTTGCGTTTGTAGAAGAACTGGGGTGCAGGCCAGAGGTGGGGGGGCGGGTGAGCGGATTCACCAGAGACAGAGTAAAGAGCAGAACAGGTGGATCCACTGAGATCACTGCTGAGGGGAGCAGCGGGGAGACAGGAGGGGTCTGCTGCGCCCCGTGGGCCAGCTCCCTGGCCGGGGATGAACTCAGACCGCAGCGGTGATATCACTGAGACATAACCCCTGGGCCACCAAGAGGCCCCTCAGGGAAGTGTCTTAATCTCTCTGAGCCTGCGCCTGCGTGTAGAAAATGAGCCAAGGAAATCTACCTCCCAGGCTGTGCGAGGGTCCCCTGCTGGAGAGTGCGGGCTGACGCCGGGGCAGTCAGTGAGTGCGGGTCTCTGACAATTCCTGGCAGGGGCGCTGAGGGACGGCATCGCACCCTCGTCCCAGTCGGAGGGGACCCCTGCTGGCAGCCCAGGCCAGGACACTGACCTGCGGCAGGACAGAGACCGACTCTTCCAGGTGAGGGCCTGGTGAGTTGGGCCAGGGGCCAGGGTACCCTGCTAAGAAAGGCCACGCCTGACCTTGACCCTGACCCCCAGGAGCTGGCCGAGGCTCGGGCCGGGCTGCAGGCGCAGGAACAGGAGCTCTGCAAAGCCCGGGCGCACCAGAAGGAGCTGCTGCACAGGCTGCAGGAGGCCCAGGAGAGGGAGGCGGCCACAGTCGGCCAGACGCAGGCCCTGAGCTCCCAGTTGGAGGAAGCACAAGGTGCCCGGAGGGAGGTGAGTGACAGTGCGGGGCACAGCAGCAGGACCCGGCCCCCATGCCCCTCAGCTTGGTTGGAGGGAGCCCTGGCAGCTCTGTGCAAGGTGCTGGGAGCACCCCGTGCCTGGGCACCCCCACGTGACTGGCAGAGTTTGAGTGAGGGGAGGATGGTTAGGGCGGGGCAAGCTGGGATTCACCTCCTCCCGCACGCTGTGGCTGGCACAGGTCCAGAGCCTGTAGCGAGGTGGGCAGAGAGTTGGGGTGGGCAGGTCAGCACTGACCACCTCTGCACCCCATCACAGCTGCAAGCCCAGGTGGCCACCCTGAACCGGGAGTTGATGCGGCTCCAGAAACAGCGGGATCGAAACCTTCAGAGGGAGTCGGCCCCGGTCAAGGTAGGAAGGCCAGGCCTCTGCTGGGGGTAGGACAGCCTGGCTCCTCAGGCCCCTGCCTGACCCTTCTCCATGTCTCAAGACCGTCCATACCACCTCCGAGACGAATGGCGTGGGGTCGCCAGAGGCCGGGCCTCAGGAGGCGCAACTGAGGAAGGAGGTGGCCGCCCTGCGGGTGCAGCTGGAGCAGGCCCGCAGTCACGGGTGAGCCAGGCGTGAAGTGGGGGCAGGGGGTGGGCCTGAGCTGGGGGTCACCGAGTCACCCCCTCTTTCCTAGGTCCAGCGGGAAAGAGGAGGCTCTGAGCCGGCTACAGGAGGAGAACCGGAGGCTGAGCCAGGAGCAGGAGCGGGTGAGTGGGGAAGAGAGGGGCCGGGCTACACAGACGGACAGACAGTGGGTGCAGGTGGGGAGCCCGCAGGGCGGAGGTCAGCGTTGCTCGAATCCCGGGGAGCAGGCTGTCTCTAGCTCCACGGTGCCCGCGGCCCCCTGCGGGTGAGCGAGGGTGGACGCGGGAGGGGCGTCCGGGGAGGTGGGCCCCTGGGGACTGACCCTGCCTTCCCGCCACGCCTCAGCTGGTGGAGGAGCTGGAGCGGGAACAGCAGAGCAAGCAGCGGCTGGAGGGCGAGCGGCGGGAGACAGAGAGCAACTGGGAGGCCCAGATTGCTGACATCCTCAACTGGTGGGTGCTGGGGGCTGGGGCTGGGCCCAGGTGGGGCCGAGGGTCGCAGCCCCTAACCTTGGGGCCCCTTGCCATCAGGGTGAATGATGAGAAGGTCTCCAGAGGCTACCTGCAGGCCCTGGCCACCAAGATGGCTGAGGAGTTGGAGTCCCTGCGGAACGTAGGCACCCAGACGCTCCCTGCCCGGCCACTGGTGAGCCCCAGCGACCCCCTGGGGGAGGGTGCCGGCAGCCCCGCACCTCAGATGATGGGTCGCTGAGCTCACAGATCAGTGACTTGCCTGAGCTCACAGCGCATTGCTGGCAAAGCTGGAGTTGGGCCTGGTGTGGGCAGCAGTGTGCTCTGATGGGAGAGTCCTTGGAGGGTGCCAGGCCCGGGAGGCATCTCATGTGGGCACTCTGGCCATCAGGACCACCAGTGGAAGGCCCGGCGGCTGCAGAAGATGGAGGCCTCGGCCAGGCTGGAGCTGCAGTCGGCCCTGGAGGCCGAGATCCGGGCCAAGCAGGGCCTGCAGGAGAGGCTGACGCAGGTGCAGGAGGCCCAGCTGCAGGCCGAGAGGTGAGACTGGGGGTCAGCGCTGCCCAGGGGCCCTGGCCTCATGCAGAGGGCTGCAGGCGGGCATGGTCACCCGCCTCACCCTGTCTCCCCCAGCCGTCTTCAAGAGGCGGAGAAGCAGAACCAGGGCCTGAGGCAGGAGCTCGCGACACTGAAGGAGGAACTGCACGCGAGGGCGTCCGGGGGTGAGTGGCCATCTGCACTCTAGCCTCAGGGCTACCAAAGGGATCCCACAAGAGCGTTGCAGGACTATGGAGACAAGATTTGGCCCCAGACTCTACTATTTCCCCATTGCCTGTTCCTCAGCCCTTACTAAGGGCCTGCTGTACACTAGGGCCCCCCACAGCCTGTGATCATTTCCCCATTTTACTGAGGTAGAAACTGAGGCCCCTGGTTCCTCAGGGTTAGGCCGGAGCTGGGGAAGCCCCCCCAGTGCCCATACCCTCTGTTTGCAGACACCAAGCCCTCCAACTCCCTGATTACCTTCCTGTCCTTCCGGAGCTCAGAGGTAAGAGCCAGGTGCGGGGGACTAGCATCCTGGAGAGAGGTGCGGGGCCTTGACTTTGCCCCATCCCGATCCCCAGAAGGATTCCACCAAGGACCCTGGCGTCTCAGGAGAGGCCCTGAGGCCCGGGATGGAGCCAGAGCTGAGGCCGGAGGGCCGCCGTAGCCTGCGCCTGGGGGTGAGGACAGGTGGGAGGTGGGCAGGAAGTGGGGGGGCTGGGTCGTCCTTGCCCTTGCATTCTCACCTGTTGGCTGGCCCTCCCCTTCAGGCTGTGTTCCCCAGAGCACCTGCTGCTACCACAGCCCCGGCCGACGGGCCTCCTGCCAAGGTCAGCACCTCAGGGCAGAGCGGGGTGGGTGCCCAAACCTTTCTGCCAGGTTCCCATGGACCATGGGGACCCGCCACAGACCTCAGGGCTGGAGACCATGTTGGGGGAGGTGGCAGTAGTGACGAGCTACAGTGATACCAGGGACTCTTGGGGCACAGAGTGCCCCCTGCCACCTGGTTCAACCCCTGCTTCTGCCTGACTCCTCAGGGTGGCTTGGGGGGGTGAATCATGGGGCCCTTGGAGGCCGTGGTCAAGCACGGGTAATGGGCACATCCCCTTTCCCCAGCCTGGCTCACACATGCTGCGCCCCCGAAGCTTCCCATCCCCCACCAAGTGTCTCCGCTGTACCTCGATGATGCTGGGCCTGAGCCGCCAGGGCCTGGGCTGCGACGGTGAGACCCCGCCCCGCTCACACCTGCCTCCCTGTGCGGCCGCAGCCCTGGTGGGAACAGAGGTGGCCCCGCTGCCACTCGCGCCTCCTGGCCGACACCGCCCGCTGCTCCCTGCTCCCTGCTGTCCTCCCACGGCGGGGCAGTGGGTGACAGGGTGGCTCTGGGCGCCAGGAAGCTGGGCTGGGCATGGCCAGGGTCCTGCTTCCAGGCTGTCCCCGCCCAGCCTCACACTGTCCGCTTTCTCCCGCTTTCCCCACAGCCTGCGGCTACTTCTGTCACTCAACTTGTGCCCCCCAGGCCCCACCCTGCCCCGTACCCCCTGACCTCCTCCGCACAGGCCTGGGAGTGCACCCTGAAACGGGCACGGGCACAGCCTACGAGGGCTTCTTGTCGGTGAGCTGGGGCCGGGGGCGGTGCAGGCTGGGCGTGGTGAGGCTGAGGGCCCGGCCAGCCCTGCCACACCTGCCTCCCCACAGGTGCCACGGCCCTCGGGCGTCCGGCGGGGCTGGCAGCGAGTGTTCGCCGCTCTCAGCGACTCGCGCCTGCTGCTGTTCGATGCCCCCGAGCCTCGGCTCAGCCCAACCAGCGGGGCCCTCCTGCAGGCACTGGATCTGAGGTGGGTGCCGGGCAGCGGCAGGGGGCAAGGGTTGAGGGGTCAGGCACGGCCAAGGGTAGTATGATGTCTGACCTGCTCCATGGACCTCACAGGGACCCCCAGTTCTCAGCCACCCCGGTCCTGGCCTCTGATGTCATCCACGCCCAATCCAAGGACCTGCCCTGCATCTTCAGGGTGAGTGCCTGGTGGGGAGGCCCCTCCGGGTGACGCTTCTGTCCATCTCCATGGTGACCCCTTTCATCTACCCCCTCGCCCGCACAGCCCCCGCTGGCCCACGCACCTGTCCTCACCCCTCAGCCCAGTGAGCTTCCCGTACTCGATCGGGCTCTGTTCTGCCAAATGTTTAGGGCCCTTCTAAGGCTCCAGCGTCCTGATCGTGACCTTGAGGCCCCGCCTTCCTGGCCCTGCAGGTCTCCTCAGCCTCCTCCTCCTCAAGCCTCTCTCTGCTCTGACCCCACCTGTTTTCTCGGTTCCCTGGGCACCTTCGCATCCTGCCCAGAGCCGCCAGCCACTCTGCCCGCGCTGCTCCTGGCTGCCCCACTCCCCGCTGAGGCTCCTGGGGGCTCACCTTCGTGTTCTCAAAATGCCCGGGCCTCCCTGCTGCAACTCTGGTCCCAGGGCTCCAGACCTGCCTGTGTGCGTGGCCGCCAGGTCTGGCTTCTTAGCCGCGGGGCACCCGCACTGCTCCTGAGAGCCCCGGGGTGCTACCAGGCATCAGCTGATGGCGAGGGGAGGGAGGAAGGCCCCGTCTCCCCGCCCGTCGCCCCCAGCTTGGGTCCTGCCCCCAGGTGACAGCCTCCCAGCTGACGGTGCCCCCCACCACATGCACCGTGCTGCTGCTGGCGGAGAGCGAGGCGGCCCGGGACCGCTGGCTGCGGGTGCTGAGCGAGCTCCAGCAGCTGCTGCAGGACGCGCGGCCGAGGCCCCGGCCAGTGTACGCGCTCAAGGAGGCCTACGACAACGGGCTGCCGCTGCTGTCCAACACGCTCTGCGCGGCCATCATTGGTGAGCTGCTGGGGGCATGGCCCCGGCGGGCAGGGCGGGGGAGGAGTCCAGGGCCCAGGATGGCGCTGCCCCGGCCACAGTCCGAAGGGTCACTGTCACCGCCCCGTGCCTGCATCCCCACGCCGTGGACTCTGCCAGCACACCCCCTCCCCAAACCTCCCGGGCCCGGGGCGCGTCGTGAGCAGCGGCTGGGGGCGGGGTCCTGGCGCTGCCCCTTCATTTCCTTGAGCCTCACTTTCCGCGTTTTTCTAAAAGAATCTCAAGCAAGAGAACAGGGCAAAGACTAGTTGGAGACGGTGGGTGTTTTGGTTCCGGCTTACCAGCAACGGGGTGACCGAGGGGAGGCTCACACCGGCTCCCGTGGGAGCCCAGTGCTGGACGTCTCCCCGGAACCACCAGGGTGGGAGCCACAGCCAGGACGGCGGGTCCCCCAGGTCGGGAGCAGGGATTGCCGTGAACAGGGGGCTCTGCTTAACACTCGCCCGATTCACATGGTCTCTTCCCAGGGCCACAGCTGCTCTGTGGCAAAGGTGCCCTCATCATCCCCGCTTCACATGTGGGGAAACTGAGGCTCTGAGAAGTGACGTGACTTACCCCAAATCTTACAGCTCAGGCCGGCGGGTCTCACCCGGTGGGCCTTCCCCATTCTAGTTAGTTCAGACTCTGGGGGACAAGGGTCCAGTGACGCAGGCACAGTGGTTTGCTGTCAGGAGATGCTGATGCCCACACGGCCAGGGGGCTGCCCTCCCGCGGCCAGGTGGCCCCTCTGACCCTGACCCTTCCCTCTCCAGACCAGGAACGGCTTGCTCTGGGCACCGACGAGGGTCTGTTTGTGATCCACCTGCACAGCAACGGTACGTGCCTGCTGGGCCGGGGATCAGCCAAGGCGAGGGAGGACGGGCCGGGGGCTGCACTTCACCCACCTGCTGGTGACCCTCTTCCTCCCCAACCCCGCAGACATCTTCCAGGTGGGTGAGTGCCGGAAGGTGCAGCGGCTGGCGGTGAGCCCCACTGCGGGCCTCCTGGTTGTGCTGTGTGGCCGTGGCCCCAGTGTGCGCCTCTTCGCCCTGAGTGAGCTGGAGAGCGTGGAGGCAGCTGGCACCAAGATCCCCGAGTCTCGAGGCTGCCAGGCGCTGGCAGCCGGGCGCATCCTGCAGGCCCGCACCCCCGTGCTCTGCGTAGCCGTCAAGCGCCAGGTGCTCTGCTACCAGCTGGGCCCCAGGCCCGGGCCCTGGCAGCGCCGCATCCGCGAGCTGCAGGCCCCCGCACCTGTGCAGAGCCTGGGGCTGCTGGGCGACCGGCTGTGCGTGGGTGCGGCCGGTGCCTTCTCGCTGTACCCGCTGCTCAACGAGGCTGCGCCCGTGGCCCTGGGCGCTGGCCTGGTGCCCGAGGACCTGCCACCATCCCGTGGGGGCCTGGGGGAGGCGCTGGGAGCCGTAGAGCTCAGCCTGAGTGAGTTCCTGCTGCTCTTCACCACTGCCGGCGTCTACGTGGACAGCGCTGGACGCAAGTCTCGCATTCAAGAGCTGCTGTGGCCGACGGTGCCCACAGGCTGGGGTAAGGCCTGGGAAGGGAGCAGCGCGGGTGGAACCGGCACCTCCAGTGTGGCCCACACATGTGACAACAGGGTCCCGCCCAAGCTCCTGAGCTTGGCCTCGGAGGCCGGTGTGTTCCCTCCAGGCCGACCACATCCCGCTCTGCGCTCCAGGGTCCTTCTCTCCCGTGTCCTAGTCGTGTCCCCCGGCTGCACTGCTCCTCTTGTTGTATCCGGGCCCACTCTTACCCGAGCCCAGACAGCTACGTGTCCCCAGCCTAGAGTGGGCGGGCCCCCCTTAAATGGCACAGGAATTGCTGTCACTGTCCCTGGGTTATGTGTCGCTTAACAACATTGCCGTCAACCCTCAACCCCTTGCGGGCGGGTGGCCTGACAGGCTGTGGCAGGGAGGCCAGGCGTGCGGCCGGCCCCGCCACCTGGACTGGGGCAATTGCACAGCGTGGCCTTTACACAACATTGACTATAACGTGTCTCAGAATCCCTGCGTTAGGCGACGTGACTTTATTGCTCTCGTGCTCCCTGCCCGGCCCTCCCCCATCACTGGTCCTTTGCTTCCCCCTCCCCCTGCTTCAGACCTCTGCCCTGGCTCTTAGCACCTGCCTGTAATGACTGGTGTGCACTGGAGCGTGCACCCGGCACAGGCAAACACACCCAGGGGCTATGACTGTGGGAAGGAAGGAGGGAAAGCTTGATTGACTGAATAAATTCATGCACTAACTGGGCAGTGAGGGCCTCTGGCACGTCCACAGGGAGCCGATGTGGTGGGGTGGGCTGGGAGGGAGGGACAGAGCTCCTTGGGTGAGCAGTGGCTCTTTTGGGGTGGGGCCTGCGGCTTGGGTACAGCACAGATAAGCTTGGGCCCAGGTTGCCTGGGGCTGATTCCTGCCTCCCTGCCACTGGGCGACCTTGGCCACCACCTAGCCTGGGCTTCTCGGCCTCCGCCTGTAAGTTAGAGCTGAGAATGCTACTTGCCCAGAGCTGTTTGAGAAGTAAGAGAGAAAAAATATGCGAAGTGGCTGGAACTATGGCTGGCACGGCACCCAGGGAGGCTCCTGATGCTTATCGCTGGCTTGTTGCGGAGGCGGGTGGGGCAGCTGGGAGAGCCTTGGGCAGCAGCCGGGTGGGGTGTGGAAGCCGCTGTGTTGCATTGGGGCACAGGGTGTTCCGTGCTATAGGGTGTTCGGAGAGGTGCCTGGCTGGCCGGGGTGGCACAGCAAAGCCGGTTTTGCTCCGTGCAGGGTACACAGCCCCCTACCTGACAGTGTTCAGCGAGAACGCCATGGATGTGTTTGATGTGAGGAGAGCAGAATGGGTCCAGACGGTGCCCCTCAAGAAGGTGAGGGCCTGCGCAGACCATGGGGCCCGTGGGGTGGGGTGCCCGGGGTGACCTCTGTGCTTGCTGCCTCAGGTGCGACCCCTGAACCCAGAGGGCTCCCTGTTCCTCCATGGCACCGAGAAGGTCCGCCTGACCTACCTCAGGAACCGGCTGTCAGGTGAGGGGCCGTGTGCGCGCCTGGGTGTTCACCTGACCGTTCACCTGAGCACATGTGCGGGCGGGCGCCCCTGCGCCCCTGGCTGGGACCTCGGGGGCCGTGGGCACCGCCCAGCTCTCTGCTTCTCCCACAGAGAAGGACGAGTTCGACATCCCCGACCTCACGGACAACAGCCGGCGCCAGCTGTTTCGCAGCAAGAGCAAGCGCCGCTTCTTCTTCCGCGTGTCAGAGGAGCAGCGGCAGCAGCAGCGCAGGTGAGCGGCGGGGCCTCCCATTCTTGGGGTGGGTGAGCCACCAGGGCAGAGGTGGGGGGGGCGGTGGCTGGAGTCCTGGGGAGGAGCGTGGCAGAGGGGGCACCTCAGCTCCGCCCCACCCTTACACCCCCTCCGCCCGCAGGGAGATGCTGAAGGACCCTTTTGTTCGCTCCAAGCTCATCTCATCGCCCACCAACTTCAACCACCTGGTGCACATGGGCCCTGCTGACGGGAGGCCCAGCATCAGGGCCCTGTCCCCGGTGAGTAGCCCATGGCAAGCCTCCCTGGAGAGGCTGAGCCAATCACTGGCCCCTCACCGGCCTCTGCTTCCTTACCCACGGCCCAGAGCCCCAGCCCTTGGACCTCAGCGGTTCTTCAGGCCTGGCCCGGGGGCCGCGCTCCCTACCCTTCCGCACTGTGCCCCAACAGGCTCGCGAAGAGAATGGCCGAGGTGCCCGCGGCTCTGGCCCGCAGCGACCCCACAGCTTCTCCGAGGCCCCGCGGCGCCCAGCCTCCATGGGCAGCGAAGGGCTGGCTGCAGCCGCGGACCCCAGTAAGGATAACGCAACAGCCTCCAGTACCTCCATGTTCCCTCTCCCCTCCCCCAGACGCCACCCTCTTTGGAGACCTCACATCTGACCTTAGATTTTTGTCTCCCCAACCTGCTCCTGGAGCAGTGAAGCGGAAACCGTGGACATCTCTCTCCAGCGAGTCTGTGTCGAGTCCCCAGGGATCGCTGAGCCCTGCCGCCTCCCTGACACAGGTGAGCAGTGGGGACGTCCCCTGGCCCCCCATTCAACGGACTGGCGCTTCTGTGCTAAGCTCTGCCCTGGGACCCAAGCTGAACCTATCCCTGCCCTGGACCCTAAGAGATGCGGCTTTTTCTCCCCGACAGTGGCCCCCAGCAGGCGGGCCTAGGTAGAAGTCTGGCTCCAGCTGGCCCAGTCTGCTCAGGAGGTGCCCAGCCTCCCTGGGTTTGTCTTGACTGCAAATTAAAGTGATTATGGGGAGACCCGTCCTGAGGGGGTGTGACACCCCAGCAGTGCCTGGCCCATGGGGAGAAGGGCTGTACCAGAAGGGGAGCTCTTGGGACTCTTAACAGATGCCCTACCCTGGGGGTGGGGAGGGCCAGAGAAGAGCAGTCTGTTCTCCTGGGGACTGGGAAGACCCAGGAGCTGCTGGGAAGGCTCCCACTCTCCTGCAGCCACATCCCAACTGCTGCACCCTGCAGGCACAGCAGGCCACTCAGAGCCCTGGGGCTGGCCTTGCTCTTTTGCCCCTTCAGGCTCTTGCCCTGCTGGCCTCCAGACCCTCAGCTTTGAAGGCCTTTTCGTGTCCTCAAATCTGATTAAAAATCAGCCTACCCTCAGGCCCTGCACCTTTATGACCTTCACCCAAAACCGCGGGTGGTCATTGCCCCCTGGGACTGGAGCCACCTTTGGTCCCCTCCCTCCCCCCACTGCTTGTCCATCCTGCTGCCCTTGTTGCTCGGGGTCAAGTTTGTCCTTGGCCCCTGAGTAAAGCATGTTTGTTGATTGAATGAAGAATGGAATGAACAAACACAGGGACTTCGATTTGGGTTTCAAAGTAAAGTAGGAGTTCCCAGATTCTTTTCCTGTACTGTCCCCGTCTGGCCTCTTCCACGGGCCCTGCTGCAGCAGCCGAGGGGCTCTGCGGGGCCTCTGGGAGTCCTAACTTACTTGCTTCTCCTTCCCTCCAGGTCTCAGAACGGCCCCGGAGTCTCCCTCCAGCCCCTGAATCAGAGAGCTCCCCTTGACACGCTCCGGCAGGGCCCACCCTGATCCCAGGACAGAGAGACGTGAAGGAGCAAAGAGCCTGAGGAATGCTACGCTCCGGCTGGTCCGGGACATGTGAAAATTTGGACTCAGGGGGGCAGTGGCTGGGAGGTTTCCCTGGGCTCTTAGGGTTCTGGGGTTCTGACTTCCAGCCCTCATCCCACCTTTCCAGTCTGCCCTTAGCCCCAACCTGGGAAAGCCTCTGAAAGTAGAATGGCCCCCCTTTTGCCCGGGGCGCCCCTCTGTCCTGGGGTGATTGTGCCAAAGTTCTTATTTCCAGTGCCAAGTCCCAGGAGGCTTAAGAGTCAAGATGAGGGATGAAGAAGGGCTGGGTCCCTGGGGGACCATCTGGGTCTTGGCTCTGGACTGTTCAGCCCTAGGTGAGGCCACGTCTCTGCTCAGGGGCAGGTGGGAATGCAGGTGCTGATCCAGAGGAAGGGAGACTAGAGAAGCAGGGGGAGGGATGTCGGTGAAGGAGATGGGGAAGAGGCTGAGAGAGGAGAGGAAGTGGAGAAGCAGGTGAGACTGGTGGGAAGCAAGTGGAAGCAGCCAAAGGAGGAGAGGGAGGAGGGAGAGGGCAGAGGAAGAGCAGGAGAGGGGGCTGGGAAGAGAACTCTGGCAGGGTCCTCTCTGGGGAGGAGCTGGTGGGCTGGGCACGGAGGAATCCTTGAAGCAGCTGACTGTCATCGAGCTGCCCCGCCCTGCCCCGGGGAGGTGATTCCTAGACAGGGAGGGGATGGGAGGGTATTTATAAGGGCTACTTGGTGGGAGACAGGCACCGGTGGGGACCACTGGGGGGTCTCCAGGCACACTCTGGCCCTTCCCCCAAAAGGGGAAGGTCCTTTTTCTCAAAGCTTCAACCAGCTATGTATTAGGGGATGATAGGGGGGCATTTTATTATTGATCACAGTCATTATTGTTATTATATTACTATTTTTATTAAACTTCCCCCTACCGATGAGTAGAGGGCAAAATAAGTATTTATCTCCTCAAATGCCACATTCCCAGGAGGGAACTTGATGCTCTGTGAGGCAGAAAGAAACCAATAAAGATCACTTTGTAAACTGCCGACCTCTTTGCCTAATCTGTACTGGGGTTCAGAAATTGGGGATGATCTGTTGTTTAAGTCACCAGCTTTGTGGTACAATTGTGTCGTAAACGTTCTTCTTGGCATTCTGAAATAAGAGTATCCAATTTTTTTTTTTTTTTTTTTAATAGAGGCATGCTTTATTTATTTATTTTATTTGTTTGTTTGTTTTGTTTATACATGCACTGGGTACAGTCAGAAGCGCGGGAGGGTGAGAGAATTCACCAGAGCCAGAGCGGGGAGCAGAGCAGGCAGAAGGACGGAAGTACACTGCTGAGGGGAGCAGCGGGCGGCAGGAGAGGTCTGCGCGCCATGTGGGACCCTCCTCCGGTGGCCAGGAAGCAGCCGGGGATCGAACCGGCGCCACAGAGGCCGCGGGCAGCTTCGCAACCCAGCGCTCAACCGCTGCGCCACCGGGGAGGCCCAAGAGTATCCAATTTTGGATCACATGCTGCATTTGGTTATCTCTTTAGTCACCTTGAATCTGGGGTTTCCTGTCCCCCTTTTTTGGGTTGTCCTTCATGATATTAACATTTAGGAAGGGTCCAAGGCTGCACTTGGAACACCACCTGCCGTCTGCAAGTGTCTTGACTGTCTCCTCATTCAATTCAGATTTAATGGTTTTTGTCAATATTACATAGCTCATGGTATTGGAAATTAATTTTAATTACAATCATGCACAATTTTAGGGCCTCCCTGGTGGCTCAGGGGTTAAAGTCTCTGCACTATCAAGCTATCACCAGCCACTGCAGCATGAGTTCAATCCCTGGCCAGGGAACTGACCCACATGGTGCTGCAGACTTCTCCTGTCTCCCTGCTGCTCCCCTCAGCAGTGTACTTGTAGAGCCACCTGTTTTTTTTTTTTTTCTTAAAGATTCATTTTATTTATTTATGCATACAAGAGCTGGGGTGTAGGCCAGAGGTACAGGGCAGGTGAGAGAATTCACCAGAGACAGCGTGGGGCGCAGAACAGGCAAATCTACTGAAATACACTGCTGAGAGGAGCAGTGGGGAGACAGGAGAGGTCTGCTGTGCCATGTGGGTGAGCTCCCTGGCCAGGGAGCAAACTCACACCACAGTGGCTGGTGATAGTTTGATGATGCTGAGACTTTAACCCTTGTGCCACCAGGGAGGCCCCTGAGAGTCATGTATGATCGCTGTCTTCAATTTCTTCCCATTTTTCTTGAGCCCAATCCCTTGGGGCTTTTGCTCCCAAACTGCTCTTAATATGGTCACCAGGGGGCTTCCCCGGTGGTGCAGCGGGTTGAGCACTGCACTGTGAAGCTGCCTGTAGCCTCTGCAGAGTGGGTTTGATTCCCGACCAGCCAGGGAGAAACCCACATGGCGTGGCAGACCTCTCCTGCCTCGTCCGCTGCTCCCCTCAGCAGTGTCTTCAGCCTGTCTGCCTGTTCTGTTCCCTGCTCTGTCTCTGGTGAATTCTCTCACCGTCCCACACCTCTGGTCTGTACCCCACTTCTTGTATAAATAAATAAATCTTTAAAAAATATATAAGGTCACCAGGGATTCCCACTGAGCTAAATCTGGTCAGTCCTCGTTCCTCAGTTGCTGATCCATGAGTGGCACCTGACACCATCACTCAAACATCTGCCTGGGCTCCCAGTCCATTCTGCTTTAGGACACCCGGTGCTCCTCTGGCTCACTCCCAACTTCTGGCTGATCCCTCTCAGATTCTTTTGCTGGTTTCTTCTGGAAACTGGAACCCACCTCTCCAGAAATGGGAACCCACCCCAGGACCAGTCTATGTTGACCTCATTCAACTGCCTGCTTGCAATCCTCTCTGTATACTCATGAGCCCCAAATTTCTATCTCTTGCCCACATCCTTGTATCTAGCTGCTGATTCAGCATTACCACTCAAATGTCTAGAAGGCAATTCAAAGTGGACATGTCCAAACCCTCCCCTCCACCACGCTGGGCCCTTGAACTTCTATCTACCTGCCTCCTATTGAGCTGCACTCCCTGTCGAGGCTTTGCACTTGTTCCTGTATCTGTTTGGAATGTCCTTCCTCCGATAGCCACATTGCTTATTCCGCTTCCTTCCTCAGAGTTCGGCTCAAACTCCCTCTGCTCAGTGCAGCCTTTCCCAGCTCCCCCACTGAAAGTGCAGCCTCCTAAGGACTCCCAGCTCCCTTCTCTGATGGATCGATAGTTAACAAATCATTTTCTAACGTTTACACCCCACACTTATGATGTGCCTACATCCCCCTCCTGAGGGTCGAGTGTATGACTCTGTAGTTATTAGTATTGATTTGAAGTTTTAGAATATTAGCATAAATACTACCCTATCGTGCATGTCGTCCTGCAGCTTTTCTTCATCAGTACGCCCTGAAGATCCATCTCAAGATGCATAGGGCTACGTTTCCAACTTTTACCCTATTATAAATAACTACAGTGGTTCTTTAGTGGTGGCTTTTTTTCTCGTGTTAGATTTTCTCGTGGACAGAACTGGAGAACAGCTAGATATACAGTAAGCGCATTCCCACGCTAATGGATGCTCACAACTATCCACCTAAGGCGGCTGAATTCAAGGGCCGTCCGGCGGTGCTCGCCGCGCGGTTTCCCCAACACCTCGCTGACTCCGCACGGACAGCCTGGGCGCCGGACTACAGCTCCCAGAATGCACCACGGCGTATCGGCCTACCTGGTTGCGTAAAATGGAACGGCCAATCCTTGAGGCCCTCAGGGAGGCGGCGCTGCCTCGACTCCTCACCTACCTCTGGGCGCTCTCCCATCAGCCACCGCGGGCGCGCGGCGCAGGCCACCCTTTCCACTCGGCGGGGCAGGAGCGCGCCGGGACTCCACTTCCCGGCGGGCAGTGCGGCCCGAGGGGCGGGACTCCATTTCCCAGCAGGCTCGGGCGGCGGGCGCCGCGGTGCCTTGTGTGGGATGTAAGCGCGGAGGTGGGCGCGGGGGACGGAGGCCAGGACTCTCCTTGGGATTTGGGGGGCTTGGCCTGGGGGCGATTTCCGGACGGACTCCAGGGGGCCGGGGTTCCGGGCGAAGAGAGGGAGCGGGGCGGCCGCAGAGGGTCCTCAGCGGCGTCCTAGGGCCGCGCCCCCCATCGGGGCCGGAGCTCCTGGGGTTTGGGGGCCAAGAAGGCCCTGCAGCCTCGGCGGCGGGTCGCACCCGAGGAAGAGGGGGAGCAGATGGGGGGAGGCTGAGGGGGGCGGGGAAGCGAGGGATTGTGGGGGGGAACCCTAGCAGAGCCTGGGAGGGGGCTCCTCGGCTGCGCCCGCCCGACCCTCCCTCCCCCGGCTCGCCGCAGGCCGAGGCCCGCCGCCATGGGGCTGAAGGCCGCCCAGAAGACGCTGTTCCCGCTGCGCTCCATCGACGACGTGGTGCGCCTGTTCGCCGCCGAGCTGGGCCGGGAGGAGCCGGACCTGGTGCTCCTCTCCTTGGTCCTGGGCTTCGTGGAGCACTTCCTAGCTGTCAACCGCGTCATTCCCACCAACGTGCCCGAGCTCACCTTCCAGCCCAGCCCCGCGCCCGACCCTCCTGGCGGCCTCACCTACTTCCCCGTGGCCGACCTGTCCATCATCGCCGCGCTCTATGCCCGCTTCACCGCCCAGATTCGCGGCGCCGTCGACCTGTCTCTCTACCCGCGAGAGGGGGGCGTCTCCAGCCGCGAACTGGTAAAGAAGGTCTCCGATGTGATCTGGAACAGCCTCAGCCGCTCTTACTTCAAGGACCGAGCCCACATCCAGTCGCTCTTCAGCTTTATCACAGGTTGGAGCCCAACAGATGGCAAGGGGCGCGGTCCCATCCCACCCGAGAACCTTGACTCCCCTTCTTCACTGAACTGTATGGTGTCCTGACCTCTTTGGGAAACCTGGTAGCCTTGTTAGGTGGGGCCGGTGTTAGCCCCCCTTTTGTAGTTAGGGAAGTTGGAGCCCAGATAAGATAAACAATGGGTCAAAGTCAGAAGACAGCAGGCCTGGGACTGTATCCCGATCATTGGCAGCACCTCCGTCCCCACCGTTGAGCAGCTACAGAGATCCTGCAGCCCAGCAAGAGGCACAGAGAGCAGCAGCAGATTTAGGGGACAAGGAGCCCAAATTGGGGTGCTTTAGAAGTAATTAAATAATATTCTTTGAAAATGAAGAGGTTTGGCGCTGGACCTCAAAATGCTGAAGGCTCAGGGCTTACAAAGAGCTTTTTTCTTTGTACCAGGCCCCGCTGAGTGGCAGTCAGGCCACGGAGGCCATGTTGAGATAGAATCTGAGGCCGCTTCTGAACTTAGCAGGAAAAGCAAGCAGAGATAAATTCCAAGTATCTGCCAGTGGGCGTGTGAAAAGAGTTGGCCCGCATGCCCTGTTTTTGCCATCCCTGTCTAATGTGATAGGCGCAGTAGAATGGGGAGGTCCTCGAATGAACCGAAATCTGTAACTCAGTGGCAGAGAAGGAGAAAGGGCGACCAGGTGGAGCTCTGGAAGATCCCAGGTCTCTTGTTGAGGGACGATGGAAGGGAGAGACTTTCCTCCACACAGGAGGAAAGAGAGTGTGATGAACGGGAGGGTCTGAGTTTTTGGTCATGGGGAGGGGGCTGAGAGGGAGCATGGCCCATCACTCTGTGGCCCCTTTCCCCGAGACCAGACCCAGAGGGACCCTCCTTCTATTCTCCCTTCCACAGGCACCAAACTTGACAGCTCTGGTGTGGCCTTTGCTGTGGTGGGGGCCTGCCAGGCCCTGGGGCTCCGGGATGTCCACTTGGCCCTGTCTGAAGATCACGCCTGGGTAGTGTTTGGACCCAACGGGGAGCAGACAGCCGAGGTCACCTGGCATGGCAAGGGCAACGAGGACCGCAGGGGCCAGACTGTCAACGCGGGTGTAGCCGAGCGGGTATGGCCCTCCAGATTCTCCTGGCCCGAGCCGCCCAAGGGAACTTCTTTCTTGGACCATTCCCCCCTCTTCCCTTCACCATTAACATGCCAGGAAGGGAAAGCAAGAGGGCCCCTTTCCTGGCTGTCGTTTCCTGGAGCGGTCACAGGGAAGGCCATCCTGAGACAGCCTGGTCTTGTCCTCTCCCCAGAGCTGGCTGTACCTGAAAGGATCGTACATGCGCTGTGACCGCAAGATGGAGGTGGCATTTATGGTGTGTGCCATCAACCCTTCCATTGATCTGCACACCGATTCCCTGGAGCTGTTGCAGCTGCAGCAGGTGAGGGGTGCCCAGGGGGCCCTGGGAGGCGCTGTCACTCCCTGAGCTTCAGCCTCCCCTCTGTGTCATGGGTGTTGATTCCTGGCTGGTCTTTGCCAGGACTCAGGACAGTGCAGTGGAAACTTGGCAGGCTTGGACTCCAGTAAAGGGCTGCTTCCTGCCCACCTGGTGGGAGGCCCCTGCTGGGCTGGACCCCACCTCTGCCTGGTAGACTGAGCACCCCCACTTCCCTTCCCCCAGCTCATACTCCTCTCCTTTGGCCCGTAGAAGCTGCTCTGGCTGCTCTATGACCTGGGACATCTGGAAAGGTAAGTGGGGGGAGCTGCTGGACTGGGCTTTGGGGGCTAGGGAGCTGGGTGCAGCCTGGACTCATGACCCTTTCCCAGGTACCCCATGGCTCTGGGGAACCTGGCCGATCTGGAGGAGCTGGAGCCCACCCCTGGCCGACCAGACCCACTCACCCTCTACCACAAGGTGGGGATGTCTCTGGAGGGCCCAGAGGGAGGCCCCAGCAGTCACTGGGGTTCCCTTCTACCTGGGAACTGGGTGGGGTCAAGTAAGGAGAGAATTTGGTATGTTTTGGTGGGTAGTGCCTGTCCAGTCCCCACTTTATCCAGGTTTCCCTTGCTGTCCAAGGGTAAAACCTCCTATTTGGCATGATTTGTTCTTTTGGAGTCTGCGAATGCTCAGAACTTTTTTCATATAAATTAATGTTAATAATGGTCCCAGACCCTCAAAGTTATCTACCAGACCATGCCAACTAGGAAGGCTCTGATTTTGGGTGGCAGGCTGACTTTGTATTTACCAGGTATGTAAATCAGTGCAGTCAGGGTGTCTGAGGGTTGTTCTGGATTCCCCATCCTGGGAGGGGTAGGGCCTGGATTTTCCCTCTCTACCCTGCTTCTTCTGCAACCTCTCATTGTCCTTCTGGAGTTCAACAGGCCCAGGGTGGTGGGGGCATTGGTGGAGGTGGAGGGGCATTGGACTGGACGTGAGGGCTTTCATGTTGGTTCCATGCCCCTGTCATCTGGCCCAGACCTCAGAGAGTCTTGCAGACCTCGAGAGGAGCTCCTGGTGGAGAGGCCCGCAGCAGGTGGAGATGGAGGTGCCCCTCTGGATGTGACTCATGGGGTGGCCTCCCTGAAGCCCCTCTGCTCCCTCCCTAGGGCATTGCCTCAGCCAAGACCTACTACCGGGATGAGCACATCTACCCCTACATGTACCTGGCCGGCTACCACTGTCGCAACCGCAATGTGCGGGAAGCCCTGCAGGCCTGGGCGGACACTGCCACCGTCATCCAGGAGTGAGGACCCTCCACCCGGGCCTCCGCCCATCCTCCCCCACTCCCCGATTTCTAACCACTCTCACCCACGACTGAAACCTGGGTCCGGTCCTTTCCTCTTTGCAGCAAGGCCACCATCCCTCAGAGGCAGGAAGCCCTGATTAGGGCCTGATGCCTCTCTGCGCTGCCCCTTGCCTCCCAGTTTCCTGCATCCAGCAGTGCCCCCCCCCCACAAATCCCACGCCCCCCTCTTACTCTGTGCTGACACAGACACTGTTGTTTAGGAGTGAGCGCCCTAGCCAGGTGTGAGGTCCCTGGGGTAACCCAGGAAAAGAAACCTAGACTCCTTTCCCCCTCTGGGTCTGTGGGGGTACCCGCCATGGGCGAGACCCCATGTGGCCCTGCTGCTCTCACAGTTACAACTACTGCCGCGAAGACGAGGAGATCTACAAGGAGTTCTTTGAAGTAGCCAATGACGTCATCCCCAACCTGCTGAAGGAGGCAGCCAGCCTGCTGGAGGCCAGCGAGGAGAGGCCAGGAGAGCAGACCCAGGTGAATGGCTGAGGCGCCCGCCAGGGTGCACCCTCCTGCCAGAGCAGGGCTGCTGGCCATGGCATGTGGGGACTGCTGCACAGGCAGGGGTCAGGGGCCACAACGCAGACAGCTCCCTTCCCTTCTGGGGTAGCTAAGGTCCTGTGCCCAGGTTTGTTGGTGCTCAGGGTATTTTAGAGGTTTCTGTCTCGTGCTTTCAGGTAAATGGGGTGGAAACCCGTCTTTTTTGTAGCCAGGGCCCCTCATTCAGTTGAGGGGGCGGGATGGAGTGAGTGATGGCCTCTCCTACCCACCCGTCCTCGCCAGAGACTAGCTTTCTGCAGCGAGGGAGGTTCTAAGGCTCGGCTCAGCCTATGCTTACCTCTCCCAGGGCCAAGGAGGGTGGGAGGGCCAGGCCTGCACCTGCTGAGGAGCGAGTAAGGGGATCTGACTGTGCCTCTGTCCTCCTCTCCCAGGGCACCCAGAGCCAGGGCTCCGCCCTGCAGGACCCAGAGTGCTTTGCCCATTTGCTGCGCTTCTACGATGGCATCTGCAAATGGGAGGAGGGCAGCCCCACGCCCGTGCTGCACGTGGGCTGGGCCACCTTCCTTGTGCAGTCCCTAGGCCGCTTTGAGGGACAGGTGAGGGGCAGCGGCACTGGGGGGTGGGGGGACCGGGAACTGCTGCTACTGGAGACCCCTGAAGTCTGTTCATCCCCTTTGGGTGCGACTGTGCTGAAGCCACAGACAGGATGGCTGAGGCTGGGTCCTGCAGTTCTGGCCCCTGGCTGCCACCTTCCTCTCAGCTTGCCCTCCCCACCCGCCCAGGTGCGGCAGAAGGTCCGCATAGTGAGCCGCGAGGCGGAAGCTACGGAGGCTGAGGAGCCTTGGGGTGAGGAAGCCCGGGAAGGCCGGCGGCGAGGCCCAAGGCGCGAGTCCAAGCCTGAGGAGCCGCCACCACCCAAGAAGCCAGCGCTGGATAAGGTCCCCGTTGCCGGCCAGGGTGCCGTGCCAGGACCCCCGAGGAAGCCCCCTGGGACAGTCCCTGGCACTGCCCGGGGCCCTGAAGGCGGCAGTGTGGCTTCGGTGCCAGCGCCTGCCGCATCACCGCCACCAGAGGGTCCGGTGCTCACTTTCCAGAGCGAGAAGATGAAGGGCATGAAGGAACTGCTGGTGGCCACGAAGATCAACTCGAGCGCCATCAAGCTACAGCTCACAGCACAGTCACAGGTGCAGATGAAGAAGCAGAAGGTGTCCACACCCAGCGACTACACGCTTTCCTTTCTCAAGCGGCAGCGCAAGGGCCTCTGAACTACACTGGGTCTGGCTGATAGGACTACAGCTCGGCCGCCACCCCCCCCCACCCCCCAGGGAGCCTAGCCCAGCCTCCATGCCCCAGCTCTACCTGGACCAGGCTCTGGGTCCCTGCAGTATGAACAGACTTCAGCCCAGGGACTGGGACCCTGCCTGGCATTGGAGTTTGAAACCCACCCCCCAGAATCCTATCTGGCCAACGGAAACCTCACCCTAGGCCCCCATCTTCAGTCTGTGAAGGCCCAACCTCGGGAGAGTCAGGCTCCACCTCCGTGCGGGGTGCTAACCTAGGCCTGACCGGGGTTGCTCCCGGCCCCCCTGGCCAAGGTCCCATCCTTTACCCCAGCGTTACAGGGCCCACCGCCAGCCCGGGAACCCAGGGCCGGCTGAGCCCCGGGAGTTCTTTCCTGCACTTCAGAATTCCATCCCTTGGAAATCCAAGCTCCCTGCCCCAGAGGACGTAACGCCCCCTGAATTTGGAAATCCTGTCTTGGTCGCATCCTTACCCCAAAAGTCCTGGACCGACCCGGCCAGTGTGAGCCCTGAGCCCCGCCCCCTTCCTGACCAAACTGGCCCCAGGTCAGAGCCGACCTCTCTTCCCACCCCGCGGGAGCGCCCCCGAGGTCCAGCCCGTCTCGGGGGACCCCGAGGAAATCTGCAGGGGCTTGCGAGTGGAGAGGGAAGCCCGATCGCTTCCTGTTTTGTACATAGATTTATTTTTCAGTTCCAAGGAAGATAAATACATTTTGTAAAAAAGAAACGTCGTGTTTCATTCGGGAGGCCGCGGGGCGGGGGGGGGCCTCTCCCCCGCCTGCGGTCCCGGCCTCGGGCTCCACCCGCGGGCGCGGCTGACGGGTGGTTGGCGGAAGGGCCGCGCGCGGGGGCGCCGCCCGGCCCGGGGCTTCCCCGGCGGCCTCGGGCCCGTCCCGCGGGCGCCGCCTCCCGGCCGGGCGCCGGGGCATCCCCGGGCTCGCCCCGCCCCGCCCCGCCCCGCGGCCTCGCGCGCCCCGCCCCGGCCCGCCCCGCGCCGGCTCCGCAGCTGCGCCCGCCCGCCCGCCGGCCGCCCGGCCCGGGCCATGGCGCTGCTGCGGGACGTGTCGCTGCAGGACCCGCGGGACCGCTTCGAGCTGCTGCAGCGCGTGGGCGCCGGGACCTACGGCGACGTCTACAAGGTGCGGGGCGGCCGGGGGGCGCGGGGGCGCGGGCCGCGGGGCCGCCCCCGCGCCCCCCTCACCGCGCCCTGCCCGCCGCCCGCAGGCCCGCGACGCCGTCACGTCGGAGCTGGCCGCCGTCAAGATCGTCAAGCTGGACCCGGGTGAGGCCCGGCGGGCCTGCGCGCGGGCGGGAGGGCGGGCGCCGGGGCGGCGGGGCGGCGGGAGCGGGCGCCTCCCGGGCCCGGGCGGCGGCGGGAGGCCCCGTGCGGCGCCCGCCGGCCCGCGGGGCGGGCGCGCCCTGTGCCCATTCTGCAGATGGGGGCGCTGAGTCAGGGCGACCCCGGTGCGGCGCCTCATGATGCCCTGTGCGCCCCAGGGGACGACATCAGCTCCCTCCAGCAGGAAATCACCATTCTGCGCGAGTGCCGGCACCCCAATGTGGTGGCCTACATTGGCAGCTACCTCAGGTGAGGCTGCTGTGCCCCCTGCCCCTCTGGGCAGCCCCCGCGGCCCTGCCCTGCGCCCACCCGGCTCTGTGTCCCGCCCCCTCCCCCAGGAATGACCGCTTGTGGATCTGCATGGAGTTCTGTGGAGGGGGGTCTCTGCAGGAGATTTACCACGGTGAGGGCCCCCAGAGGGCCGCAGCCTGCTCCCCACCCTCACCCCCACCCCAGGGCCAGAGGGGAGCGCTGGGGCCCTGGACTGCTTCACTCCCTCTCCGCTCCTAATGGGCTGTGTGACCTTGAGAGAAACGCTGTCGTCTCTGGGCTCTGTGCTCCAGGGTGTGCCCCAGACGTGGCCAACACTCCTTCCACCTCGCAGTGCCTGCTCTCCCCCTCCCAGGGGGGTTTGGGAGGGTCAGCATATCCCCCAGACCCTGTGTCAATCCTCACCCCTTCCCTACAGCCACCGGGCCCCTGGAGGAACGGCAGATTGCCTATGTCTGCCGGGAGGCACTGAAGGTAGCTGGGCCCCTAAGGATGCTGACGCCCCGAGTCCCCAGAAGCTGGGGGCAGGAGTCCAGCCAGCTGGGGGGGGGGGGTGCGGGTGGAGTGCCTTGGGCAGGGCTGGTCTGAGGGGCTGTGGGTCCTGGGGGCAGGGGCCCCTGCTCTGCTGCCGGAAGCAGCCCATTTCCCTCTTGGCTCAGTCACTTCCTGTTTGGGGAGAGGGGAGGAGGAAGCGGCTTGGGTGGGGGGCCCCGGTCCTGGGAGGGGGTTCAGGAGAGGTAGGATAGTGCTGGGCTGCAGCCCTCAGGGCCTCCTTTTTGTCCCCAGGGGCTACATCACTTGCATTCTCAGGGGAAGATGCACCGAGACATCAAGGTAGGGGTTTGACCCGGGCACGGCGGGAGGGAGGAGGAGGCTCTGGGGCACCAGACGGGATTCTCTCTCCATTCCCACAGGGAGCCAACCTTCTCCTCACCCTCCAGGGAGATGTCAAGCTGGGTCAGTACCCGGGGTCACAATCAGGGCGAGGGTTTGTGGGCGCTCCTGAGGTCTTAGAGTCTGCTTCCAGGTGCCAGGTGGCCCTGGGCAAGTCACTTTGCTACTCGAGCCTTAGTTTTCCCTTGGGGGGAAGCAAGCTCTTTGCTGGTAGAAGCTGGCTGTGGTGGGGAATCCAACAGGCACTTGGTGAGGGATCAAAGGGGGTTGACCACTTCCAGGAGGGGGGCCTGGCCTTGTTTTGGGCCAGTGACAAATGAGGCTGAACCTGGGCCACCTGCTGTCAGCCCCGCCAAGTACATCCTGAGCCTGAGGCCTGGAGGTGGGCAGGGAGCCTTGGCCAGCGGCAGGTAAGAGTAGCTCTTTCTCCCTGCAGCTGACTTTGGGGTGTCGGGAGAACTGACGGCATCCGTGGCTAAGAGAAAGTCTTTCATTGGGACTCCGTACTGGTGAGGCTACACCTCAGCCTGAGGGGGCGAGGGCCACATGGGGCACCTGGCCATCCGACTGTGCCCCCACCTCTAGGATGGCCCCGGAGGTGGCTGCTGTGGAGCGCAAAGGTGGCTATAATGAGCTGTGTGACGTCTGGGCACTGGGCATCACCGCCATCGAGCTGGGCGAGCTGCAGCCCCCTCTCTTCCACCTGCACCCCATGAGGTCAGCTTAACAGGAGCCCCTGGCCTGACCCCAGGTCCCTGCTGACCCTTGACCCTTCATCTTGTCCTCTCCACAGGGCTTTGATGCTCATGTCAAAGAGCAGCTTCCAACCACCCAAGCTGAGGGACAAGACACGCTGGTGAGGGCCCAGGTCCCCCTGTTGAGGCCCCAAGGCGGGGAGGAGGCTTCTGCCACATCCAGGGCCAGCCTCTAGAGCCCTGCTCTCTCTGGGCTCCACAGACCATCCATGGGAGGAGCCTAGGCTCCACCTGGACTGACTGAGGACCAGTGGGGACAGGGAGGAGGGTGTGATGGAGTTGCTGTTATGCTGCAGTAGAGATGGCTCGGGCCTAGGTGGCTCCTCTGGCGGCAGGTGGTAGCTGACAGGATGCCCTGAACCGAGCGCTCACCTGGGTCTGGGGGTGGGGGACTCTTGTGCCCACTAGGACCCAGAATTTCCACCACTTCCTCAAGCTGGCCTTGACCAAGAACCCCAAGAAGAGACCAACAGCAGAGAAGCTTCTGCAGGTGGGAGGCAGAGGGGTGGGGCAGGGGTATCAATGCTGGAAAGCAGGGGCCGGCAAGCCAGGGGCCAACGTGTCCCCCTCCATCCTCTAGCACCCATTCACCACCCAGCAGCTCCCTCGGGCTCTGCTCACACAGCTGTTGGACAAAGTCAATGACCCCCACCTGGGAACCCCCTCCCCAGAAGACTGTGAACTGGAGGTAAGTGTGGGGAACTGGGGAGACACGGCTGGGCCTGGCCTGGCTATATGAAATGTGAAGGTGATTTGGTCAAGTTCTCTTTGTCTTGGACATTTCCACTCTGGGAGCTTCTCTGCAATTGTGTTCCCCGTCGGGGCTCTCCCCTGAGCTAGCATTCACTTCCCTGCCCCCCTCACAGCAGCTGCTCTTGGCCCAGGCTGGCCGTGGCCCTGGCTAGGCCGTCTTCTGCTGTCTGTGGGGCCTGTCACTTGCCTCCCTGGGCCGGCTCTCTCATCTGGGAAATGAGGGTGCCGTTTCCTCCCTTGTGGTCTCAGAGGGTTGTCGTGAAAATGAACATGTTGGTGTGTGTAGAGCGCCTGGGAGGGTAGCCGGGGTGAGGCCTGCTCTTGTTCTCCCTTAGACTTACGACATGTTTCCAGACACCATTCACTCCCGGGGGCAGCATGGCCCGGCCGAGAGGACCCCCTCGGAGATCCAGTGTGAGTCTCCTGGGCAGCTGTGTGTGGACTTGGGGGAAACTGTTTATGTGGATTTGGGGGGACTGTGCAGATTTGATGGGGTACTCTGTGTGGTGAGGACTTGGTAGGAAGGACTCTATTGGATGGGAGGGGGGGTGTGTATCAGGATTTGGTGTGAGCATGGGGGTCAGTCCCGACACTCCACCCCCTAACCTCTGTATGCTGCACCCCCCACCCCCAGTTCACCAGGTGAAATTTGGTGCCCCACGCAGGAAGGAAACAGACCCGCTAAATGAACCGGTGAGGGCTGGCTGCAGAGGGGCGGTCGCAGGTGGGGAGGGCAGCCTTGCTGGAGGTTGAGCAGGACGGGCCGGCCCATGGGCCTGGGCCGCTTTTCGAGTGAGGGTGACAGTGCCTTTCTGGCAGCGCCCCGCTCTGCAGTGCCTCGCTTGCCCTGCGCCGGCCTGGAGGATGACTCACTGCTCCCGCTTGCTCCCTGTCAGATCTCCTTCGCTCCCACCACCTCGGTCTCTCCGCCTGGCTCTCGCTGTCTGTCTCGTTCTCTCCTGCCGTTTGTCCATCTGTCTCTCTTTCACAATCTCTTCGCCTCATTGTCTCTGTCTTTCGTCACCGCCTGCCTGCTACCACTCACTTCCTTTCTGCCTGTCTGGTGTGTCTCCCACAACCTCCCGGCCCCCCTCACGTTGCCTCTCTGCCTCTCTCCCCGTTTTTCTGACTTGGTTCCCCCCAGTGGGAGGAGGAGTGGACGCTGCTGGGAAAGGAGGAGCTGAGCGGGTGAGTAGAGAGAGGGAGGCTTCGCGGGAGGGGGCACCAGAGGAGCCGACCTCTGACCCCCCTCCCCTGCACCGGCCAGGAGCCTGCTGCAGTCAGTCCAGGAGGCCCTAGAGGAAAGGTGAGGGGCCGGGGCAGAGGGTGCAGGCCGGAGGGTTTGGGCGGGCCCAGTCTCTTCTCATGCTTCACTTCCCTCTGCTATGTCCCCAGGAGCCTGACCATCCGGCCAGCCTTGCCGCTGCAGGTAGGGAGTGGTGGCATGCTGGCGAGGGCAGCGGGGAGTTTATAGCTCAGGGGACCTGCTGACAGCGGGGCGTGGCCTCCATTCTCCTGCCAGGAGCTGGACTCCCCAGATGACACCATAGGAACCATCAAGCGAGCCCCATTCGTGGGGCTGTCCCCTGCTGAACCTCCCACCGAGGACCCTCGAGCCAGCCCCCCACGTGAGCCCCCGGCCCTGGGGATATAGGCCCTGGGGGGGGCTTGGAGTAGGAGAGCTGGGGCTGGAATTCATAGGTCTGTGCCTGCAGGGACCCCACCTCCACCTCTCCCAGGGCCTGAAAGCCCCCCCCAGCTCCCCACCGCCTGGACCACCATGAAACACCGGGAGGATCCTGAGGTGAGGAGGTGCCACAGAGGGGCTGGGAAGTTGGGGGCCAGGGAATCCCTCGGCCCTGACTCCTTTTTTCCCCCAGAGATCATCCTGCCATGGGCTTCCCCCAACGCCCAAGGTGCACGTAAGTATTTTTGTTTCTTCAGCCCCACAGTTCTGTGGGGTCCCCCCTCCCTGCCCTCCTTGCCCCTCCAGTCTTGTGCCCCTCAGCCGCCTCTGCCTCTCCCCCGCAGATGGGCGCCTGCTTCTCCAAGGTCTTCAATGGCTGTCCCCTGCGGATCCACGCTGCGGTCACCTGGGTCCACCCTGTCACCCGTGGTAGGCCTGGGGCAGGGAGGGTGCCACGGCGTGGCAGTCCCCAGCGTGGCCCAGGGGGTGGGGATGACCCCTGACCCTATGTCCGAACCTGCAGACCAGTTCCTGGTGGTGGGGGCCGAGGAAGGCGTCTACACCCTCAACCTGCACGAGCTGCACGAGGACACCCTGGAGAAGGTGAGCCCGCAGAGTGGGGGGCCGGGCCAGGCCGGGTTACTGACCCTCCACCTCTGCTCTGGCCTCCAGCTCATCTCCCACCGCTGCATCTGGCTCTACTGTGTGAACAACGTGCTGCTCTCGCTCTCAGGTACAGGTGGGGGCAGATGGGCCCCGATTAGCCCCCCCATCCCCCCGCACCCTGACCCCCTCTCTCCCTGGCAGGGAAATCCACGCATATCTGGGCCCACGACCTCCCAGGCCTGTTTGAGCAGCGGCGACTCCAGCAACAGGTTCCCCTCTCCATCCCCACCAACCGCCTCACCCAGCGCATCATCCCCAGGTGGGGCAGGGAGGAGGCAGGGGAGGGGGCTGGGAGGAGGCAGTGGGGAGCAGAGGGGCTGGAAGGTGACCTAGCCTGTGACTGCATCTTTGTGACCCCAGCCTGGCGGCTTTGCCTCTGAGCCTGTCTCCTTGCCGGTCATTGCAGCTGATCCTCTGCTACCTACTGGGGACGAGAAAGAGCCAGTGGATGTGGAAGGGCTTGGCACGCTGGGGGCGCAGTGGCTGGTCGGGTGTGGGGCAACGTTTACTGAGCACTTACTATGCGCCGGGTCTTGTGCTGGGCTTAGGGATGCAGAATCAAAGAAGTTCTTGACAGACAGCCCCCTAGTCCTGAGATGAAGGGGGCCTTGGGCAGGGACCCAGCGAACCCTGATGAGCTCGTGGGGTGTGACAGTACCTGGAGATCTTCTGGGCAGATGGAGGGAATAGCCTTCGGGCAGAGGGAACAGCAAGTTAGAAGTGCATCTAGAGCACTGGGAGCTGTGAGGGGTTTGGCCTGAGGCAGGAGGTCAGGACAACCCCCGGGGAGGCTGCACAGGGGGCAGGGCCTCCCCTTTGATGCCAGGCCCAGGATGTGGGCTTTATTCAACTGGCAGCCTTCCCACGAGTGTTTTATTTATTTATTTACTCAAGAACTGGGGTACAGTCAGAGGCACAGGAGGGTGAGAGAATTCACCAGAAACAGGACAGGGAGTAGAACGGGCAGACAGACCAAGGACACTGCTGAGGGGAGCAGCGGGCGAGACAGGAGAGGTCTGCCACGCCATGTGGGTTTCTCTCTGGCCGGCTGGGAATCGAACCTCTGTGCAGAGGCCGTGGGCAGCGTGACAGCACGCGCTCAACCCGCTGCACCACCAGGGAGGCCCCCCACGAGTGTTTCAGAACTCTGTCAGTAAGGGTTTTTCTTGTTGCAGGTGACTCAACTCACTGGCTTAAGCACAAAAGAGAATGTATTGGTTCATTAATTGAAGTCTCGGTTAGCTTCAGGCTTGGCTGGATCTGGGCTTAAACAGCAACCTCAGGGATCTTTCTGCCTCTCTTGGCTCTGTGTTCCTCGTCGCCTTCATTCTCACATAAGCCTTGCTGGCAAGTGATGGCTGCCGCAGTTGTGGGCTGACTATCCCCTGGCGCAGCACCTGTGCAGCTAGACCTTGTTCCCAGATAACTTCCACAAACATCCCGGCCCGTGCTCAGCGGGCTAGCTTGGGTCTCTGCCTCCCCCAAGACAGCCACCTAGGCCAGGCAACGGGGAGCTGGGGGGCCAGGTCGGGGCACATGTCCTCTCCTGGGGCTGGCTGTGAGGAAAGGGAGAAGGGCTCATCTGGACAGATGACTAGAGGCATCAGCTGGCTGGCTGTGGGGGCAGTGAGGAGACTGACAAGAGGCCCCCGGAAAGGACGGGATTCGGCTACCGCATGGTGAGAACTGGGCCGACTCAGGAGATACTGAGGAGGTGGGAGTGAGGTAAGGGAGTGGGAGGGGTCGGGAGGCCTCCAGAGGTGCAGATTGTATCTGGTCTTAATTGAGGTGCCGAGGCAGCGTCCACGACAGAGTCCCTCACTCAGTCTTTGAATGCATACCTTCTCAGCGCCATGAATGTGCCAGCTGGGTGGGGGCTCGAGATACCGCTGTGCACCGAGAGACCCTTCCGTTCTCTAGAGGTTGTTGAGAGGGACAGGCCCACAGGAAGGGGAGTGTGTTCTGTGGCGATGCATGAAGTGCTACGTGAAGAAGAGCAGGGAGAAGAGGGTAGGGCGTGAATTGAAACGGGGTGGTCAGGACGGATCTTGTGGAGAGGGTGCTGTCTGAGCAAAGACTTGGAGGCGGTGAAGGAGCAAGTCTGCCACCATCCAGGGAAGGCCCCCCAAGGTGGGTGGGGACAGCCAGTGCAAAGACCCTGAGGCAGAGTGGCCCGACCTGACTGAGGAGCAGCAGGGAGGCTAGCATGGCCAGATGGATGGAGTGGAAGGGAGGTGACGGGGGGTAGGAAGTGTGGGGGGCCCATAGCCACAGCCAGGCCTTTGACTTTGTGCCAAGCAGCCTGAAGGCCGCTTCTGAAGAGTGACGGGGGTGGAAGTGTTGAGGTCACTGCAGCCTCTGTGCGGGGAATGGACTCGTGGGCAAGGGTGGAAGCGGGGGTGAGTCAGGAGGCCATTGCACTGTCAGGTGGGGCCCCTTTGGCTTGGGCCGGGGCAGCGGGGAAGTGGAAGTGGTGGGTTCTGGTTTGATTTTCAAAGTCAAATAACAGGATTTCCTGACGGTCGGTGGATGGAGAGAAATGGAGTAGGGATGCCTCCGAGGGCTTTGGCCCAGGCAACGGAAGGATGGAGCTGTCATCAGCTCTGGGCGGGGCGGAGGTCAGCGTCGTATTGACATGTGCAAGGGGGACCTCCATCAGTCCCGGGCGGGCGAGGCTGAGCTCCGAGGAAGGCGTGGGCTGGGGGCTAGACCTCGCCCTGACCAGGTGGGTGGTGGCAGCCGGTGGGCTGGGAGGGGAGGGCAGAGGAGGCCAGGCCAGTGCTACACCCACTGGGGAGATCGGGGTGGGGGGGGAATGGGGGTTTGGCCCGGCCCTTCCTGCCTGTTCTCTGGAGGGCGCACCTGGAGCCCGTGGCCTCGGGCTTTCTGAGCTCAGTCGCCAGCCGCTTCTCTGCTTCAGCCCAGGACCTGCAGGAAGCAGGCCTGTTAGAGCCCCTGCAGGTCACAGGCACTTGGGGCATGTGTGGGAAACAGCAGGCTCTTGGTGTCCACGTCAAATGTAAATTCAGGGCATCAGAATTGCTCAGAGAGAAAGACAAATGCAGAAATCTCTGCCTCTGTCTCATGCAAAGGCCTGCTGGGGAGGAAGTGGAAGGAACCAGGGAGAGAAGAGAGCACAGCTGGAGAGCGAGAGGGCAGGTGCAGCGCCTCAGCAGGCCGGCTCTGCTGACCTGTGGCCCTGATCCTGAGGAAGGAACAGGCTCAGGAAGTGCCTTAGGGGCTGGGGGGACGCCGGGCAGCCAAGGCGAGGACCCTGCTTCTCCCAGGCTCCAGGGTGAGCCACCTGTGTGGCAGCGTCAGCTGAGGCAGCGGCTGCTCATTTCCCTGCAGGCCCTGCTGGCCTGGGGCTGACGGCTCACCGGTGACATGCAGCCTGCGGATGGGGCTGTTCCCGTGTTCGCGCCGCCAGGCCCCCGCTGATGAGCTGCGGACCCTCCATGTTCTTACTTCTTCATTCATTTCCTCACTGACGCCCTGTCTTTTGCCTAAGAAGGACTTTGAGTGACTGGAAATAGGGTGTGGGGGCGTCGGCACGCAGGACATTGACCTGGGGGTGAGGTGCCCTACCGGCTGGCAGCCTCCCCAGTTCCAGCTCCGTTGCCCCTCGCTGCTAGCCCTGTCCTGCAGGTGGCGGCGTTGAGGTGCAGAGACCTTAGTGGCTGGTCCAGGGCTGCGCACTCAGCTGTGACCCTGAAGCAGAGCGGTTCTGGGCTTTGCTGGGGGGGCTGCACCTCGAGATGGCCTCAGTTCCTGCACCCTTCCCAGCTGGCTCACCCGGGTGCAGCCTCCCCAAGCCTCAGTCTCGCCCCTAGAAGGTTGGGGAGGTGATGAACTCCACTTCTTAGGGCTCTGCTGGGCGGCGCCCACCATGGCCCCCATGACATGGCCTGGTTTTCCCCCTGCAGGCGCTTTGCCCTGTCCACCAAGATTCCTGACACCAAAGGCTGCCTGCAGTGCCGCGTGGGTAAGAGCTGGCTGAATGGGCCGCGGTGGGGGGAGTGGAGAGGGTGGGCTCACGGGCCGGTGCCCACCACCTGCCTCTCCTGCAGTGCGGAACCCCTACACAGGCAGCACCTTCCTGCTCGCCGCCCTGCCTGCCAGCCTGCTCCTGCTGCAGTGGTACGAGCCGCTGCAGAAGTTCCTGCTGCTGAAGGTGCGGGGCGGGCGGGCAGGGCGCTGGGACCCTGGGCGGCGGGTGGCTGGGCCATGCTGGGAAAGGAGATCTGACCCCCCTGCTCCCCCCAGAACTTCTCCAGCCCCTTGCCTAGCCCAGCAGGGATGCTGGAGCCACTGGTGCTGGATGGGAAGGAGCTACCGCAGGTGTGCGTGGGGGCCGAGGGCCCTGAGGGCCCTGGCTGCCGTGTCCTGTTCCACATCCTGCCCCTGGAGGCTGGCCTGACGCCTGATGTCCTCATCCCACCTGGTGAGCTGGGTGCGCGTGTGTGCGCGTGCGCAATACAGCCAGGGCGCCACACACACCTTGGGGCGGGAGCCCTCGGCCTCCCTCCAGCTGGGCTCCCATAAAAGATTTCACTCTTAGACCAGAGGGCACAGCAAATAAGAAAAACCTGCACCATAGGGGCTGCTGGGACAAAGCCAAACGAGGCAAGGCTGTGCTGAGGCCTCCATGCTGAGCCAGGAGGGGGGCCCTGGGGGTGGGGCAGTGCCGGGGAGCAGAGTGAGTGCCAACAGGCAGAGGAGAAGGCATGGCACGCTGGACCAAGGCCCTGCTGCGTGCCAGCCCTTGCCAGGGTCCTACACACCATATTTCGTTCTTGAACACGGACGGGCCTACACGGAGGCACGGTCGAGCCTGTGTGACAGTCAGGAAACGGGCCCAGAAAACTGAGGTTGCACAGGTACTGAGCCGCCCGGTGTGGCTCACCTGGCTTCTCTGAGCTTCTGTTTCCAGCTGTTCGGCGAGAATGGCTTTCTTGGCCCCACCAGGCGGTGGTGAGGCTGAGGTGTGTTTGGCCGGCGGGAGCCTAACCCCCATGTCCATGTGGGGCCAGAGCGGGGCTGGTGGCTCAGCTGTTCTCCCTTCTCTGTCTGCAGAGGGGCTTCCAGGCTCAGCCCAGCAGGTGATCCAGGTGGACAGGGACACAGTCCTAGTCTGCTTTGACCGTGAGTGCCCCGGGTCAGGGCTGGGCATGGTGGAGGGTGGGGGTGAGGGAAGCCGGGGCGGGTCTCCCTTCCCGCCCACCTGCCCTTTCCCTGTGCAGGCTGCGTGAGGATCGTGGACCTGCTGGGCGAGCCCACGGCCACACTGGCACCCGAGCTGACCTTCGACTTCCCCATTGAGACTGTGGGTGAGTGAGCGACCGCAGCCGGGTGGGGGAGCAGTCTCCGGGGCCCCTCTCAAGAGCCATCCTGGCCCCCTGTGGTCCGGGAGGGCCTCAGCGGCCCCAACCTGGACTTGGAGCGTGGCTGGGGGAGCCAGCGTCCCCGAGGCAGACACAGGGCTGATGGCCACCTGGCCCCTCCTAGTGTGTCTGCAGGACAGTGTGCTGGCTTTCTGGAGCCACGGGATGCAGGGTCGCAGCCTGGACACCAATGAGGTAAAAGGGGCTTAGGAAGCGGGCTGCCCCCTACTGGGCTGTCCCCACCTTTTAGGAGAAGACTCACAGGGGTGGCCTCATGCCCCTCTCCTTCCCAGGTGACCCAGGAGATCACAGATGAGACCAGGATCTTTCGAGTGCTTGGGGCCCACAGGTAGGACGTGGCAGGGAGACATCCGTCAGACATCCTGGAGGCCAGAGGGACATGCCCGGGGCCTTCCCCACCTCACTCACCTCCGGCCCTCCCCCCCACAGGGACATCATCCTGGAGAGCACCCCCACCGACAACCCAGGGGCTCACAGCAACCTGTACATTCTCACGGGCCACCAGAGCAGCTACTAGCAGGCGCTGGCCAGCGGCACCCCGCTCCAGCCCGGCCTGAGTCTGAGTCCTCTTGGGGCAAGGGGCGGCTCCCAGACCAGAGGAGCTCAGGCCCTGCCCTGTCCTCAAAGAAGGGCAGAAATAATCCTGAGAACTGAGGGCTGGGAAGGGAAGGGATCCCACCCCACGCCTCTGCAATAACTGGACCAGAGGAAGCTGCTGTCCCCTCCCTCTCCCCTCACAGGCAGCCCAACCCTGGGGCCCCAAGGCAGGCAGACGCCCCGAGTAGGGCAGGGCCCCCAGGCCATCCATTCCATTTTGTGTCCATTTCCTCGCCTCTTTCTGCCAGGCCTGCCCCCGTGCCCTGTCCTGGGGAATCTAGTATTTAAGAGAGAGAACTATATTCCTATTAAAGCCGGTTTAATTTTAATCCACTGGTCCCTCTGCATGGGGGGATGGAGCCACTGCCCCCCTTCCCTGCTCCCTCCCTGCAGTTCCTGCACCAGGGAAGGGGCCACCTGCGCTCAGGTGACTCCCTCACAGGGGAGCAGGCAGAGGCGATGGAGGCCCATGGCCCCCCACAGGCAGCTCAGGTGCTGGGCCTCCCTGGGCTCCCTGCCGCTCTGCTTGGCAGCCTTAGGCCCCTTTTGCACTGAGCCCTCCATGGAATCATGCAGATGGGGGGACTCTCATCCATGGGGGCCTCCCCCAGATAGGATCTCACCAGGCACCCTGTGGAAGGACGCAGGAGAGGCCAAGAGCTACTGCGCAGACCCTGACTGCAGCCCCGCCCTGGCGCCTCCCTGCTGTCAGGTGCGGAACAGCTGAAATCAGGCTGATCGTCAGCCTGCACCCTGCTGAGATGAACCTGGGCCTGGCCCGCAGGTGTTCCCTGACGCACAGAGGGTCACCAGCACTGCCCACAGCCCTGCCTCTCTGCGTGTCCATCCACCCAGCTGACCTTGCGCTTTGCTCCTTTGTCCCTCTCACAGGCTCTGTGCTCCCAGCCAGGGCACAGAGCAGGCCACTGTCGACCTTTGGGCAGGTGAGGCCGAGGAAGCAGGGGCAGCAGCTGGAGCCGGCGGTGGGGAGTGGGAGGGCCCTGGTCTGGGGGAGCTTGGGCAAAGGCCTGTGGGTCGTCAGACCTTGTTCCGCCGGCTGCCCTCCCTCCTGACATCCAGGCGAGGGCTGGAGTAAGAGCTTCTCTACACCTGGCGGCCGTGGGTGGATGTTTAAGAAGCGAATGAAAAGATGAGTGGGAGGTGGTGGGCAGATGGCAGCTGATGAGAAGCCTGCAAGAGCCCTGGACGGGGTTGGGGGCGGCCAGCACCCCTGCTGCCCACTCCACAGAGCCTGACTGCTGTGACCCTACTGTCCTGGGGCTGAAATGGGGAGGGAGCCAGTCCGGGGACGTGGGTGCCGTGCCCGGTTTCCCCCCCCACACACACCCAGGAGGAGAGGCACCTTCCAGGTTCTGGAGGTTTGCCTGAGCCCAACTGAAAGGCATTTGATGGGCCAAATGTGGGGTGCAAGGAGTGCCTTCCGGAACTTGACCTGGCCAGGCTCCTAGAGGATTATGTCGAGGAGTGCAGGGGTGGAGGGAAGGTCCCCTTGGCGCAGGCCCTGACCCCCGGAGTACTGACTTGCCTCCTGCAGAGCCGGCAGCAAACAGCGCCACCTTGTGGCAGGCCGCCTCTGGGCTCGGAAAATGGAGGTCCCCCTGTAATGTGCCAAAGCGCAGGGGAGGGGAGGTGGAGGCCTCTGAAATATTTGCTGCTGGCAGAGGCTGGCTACAAGCCAAAGCAAGGCCAAAGCTGGGGAGTATGTGCTGAAAGATGAGAATTGTTATTTTTTTAATGTATTTTTAAATAGGCAGCCCTTGCCCCTGGCGTGGGAAATACCAAATGGATACAATGAAAAGGGCCACCCACCCTGTCATTTTCGAACCTCCTGGAAGTATTTATGCATAGTTTGGCAGCTCGGCTTCCTTAATGCATTATCCTTCCTCCCTTGTCTATGTTCCTGGTCACGGATTCCACTCAGCCTGCTCTGGGCCCCCCCTTGGTTCCTTTCCAGCTAAGTGGTTTTCCATTGTGTGGTCCCCCTTTCATGAATTGCCTGTATTGATGGGCGTTGGATTGTTTCTACTACTTTATATTACAAAGACGCTGCAATAAATATTCTCACGTGGATGCCACACTACCCTCAAGTGTCCGCGAGGATGACTCCCTGGAGGGGCACTGCCCAGCCGGGGTGGCCGTGTTTGCCTTTGTCGTGGCTGCTGTCCAGTTGCCCTCCTGGGTGGAGTCTCGGGGGGGTCAACATTTCTCATGAGCGAGTGGGAGAGGTGTGGGTGTCCCAGGAGGGTGGAGATGGTCAAAGGGAGGAGCCCACAGGGAAACAAACTTCTGGACCTGGGTGTTGGCTGGGATCCCTGGGGCGTACCCAACACCCGGTGCACTGTAAACCCTCACTCCCGCTTTCCCAGTGAAGGGATGGTGTCCTGTGGTAGCCTGTGGGCGGGGCCAGGGCCCTGGGAGCCCCCAGTATCCCCCACCCCCCCCACACACTAAGTCTGCCTTAAGGGCTGCTGGGAGGATTGGAAATACAGCATGCACATAATACCAGGGTACAGATGAATCTTACTGGAGATGTACTACAGAACTGAAACAGCAAACTGAGTAACACCTGCACACAGTATGACAGCAGAAGCAAGCAAATAGAACCATCTACTGATGGTTAGATGCGCACATGACAAAGCTAGATTGGTGGGGGGCGGGCAGCGAAAGGTTCAAGGTGCTGGGTGGGTGCGGGAGGAGGGCTCAGGGTTAGGAATTTGTAGAGGTATTGGGTTACTAGCCTCGTCCTTGGGTTGGGTGGGAGGTTTGGGGTGTCCAACTGGTGACTGGTTCCTCCTCGCCCACTGGTCCTTTCCGTGTTGTATGAAATACCAGGTGACGCGGTGCAAGTGTTTCAAGGTGGTCACTCAAAAACTGAAACCCAGTTAGGAAAATCCAAAACCTAAACTAAAAGCTAAGAGAATCCTTTCCTAGGTGAGGAAACCCAGAAGAGGTAACGCAAGGGACTGGGCTTCCCTTGCAGACCTATTGGCAGCCCCCCTCCCTTCACTTCCTTCTATTGTTTCTTTTCACAAGCAGCTTGCAGGGCAGGTAACTGGCACACGGTAAAGTGGGTATGTTGCATTTGAAGGCTTCCACAGGCGTATATACACACCCGCAATACCCCAAGTGAGATAGTGAGCGTCTCCCTCACCCCGGTTTCCTCTGCCCTTTTGTGACCTGCTCCTGCTGCTCCTCGGAGAAACCACTGATCTGCCTCCTGCCTCCGTCATGACAGATGAAATTTGCATTTTTCAGAATTCATGTAAGTCAAGTCACATGGTCTGGACTTCCTTTTTCCTCTGCTGCTTGCACTAAGCACCGCTGCTTTGCAGTCCGGCGCGTGGCTGCACGCAGGAGCGGCCTTCTCACTGCCGGGAGCATTTGTGGTCTGGGCCGGCCAGGGTTTGTTTAGCTGGTCACCCGTGGAGGTCGTGCCGGCTGGTTACAGCGTTGGCCGCTACATATAAAGCTGCTGTCGGCTTTCATGTACGTCTCTGTGGATACAGTACTTCCATTTCCCTGGGGTAAATGCTGGGAATGGAAAGTCGGGGTCACCTAGGAGGGGGGGAACGTTTTTAGGGAGCTGCCAGGCTTACACTCCCGGCAACAGTGCAGGGAGCTGGGGTCACTAACACTGGTTGGGGTTCAGCCGCTCACACAGGCGTGCGGTGTTAGCTCGCGGTGGCTCTCATTCACTCTCCTAGTGAGGGTCAGCATCTTTTTTGCTTATTTATCCTTTACACAGCTGCTTTGACAAAGCGTCTGTTCAAATCTTTCCTTTTGTTTGAAAAATAGCATTTGCTTGCTTCTCGCCGAGTCCTGAGTGCATGCAAGTCTTTTACCAGATGTGACTTGCGCCTGTTATGCTGTTGTTTCCAATTTGAACTTAAGTCACAAATTCCCCTACCCTTCTCCCCCAGTTCAAATTGCCTTTAATAGGAGGTTGTGGATAAACTGGTTTCCCAGGAACAACAAAATCATGTTAAGTACTTGGTGCATCTGGGGGCTCCTTCTGTGGCCTAGAAGTGATTATCCCTAATTTGGGCAGTGGAGTCACTGGCTCCCTGCAGGCTGGACGCCTCAGTCTCCGCTAGCTACACAATCTGATCCTCCCTCTCCAGCTCGCCAGGGCTTGGGCAGAGTCAAAAAATCCAAGGTGTTGGGGGCAGTCAGCAGGGAAAGGGCTGGAAATATCTCATCCTTCAGGTTCCAACCCCAATTCTTCCACAGTAACTGAATGTTCCACAGTGATTTTTTTTTTTTTTTTTTAAGATTTATGTGTGCCTCCCCTGGTGGTGCAGGCAGTTGAGCGCCGCGCTGCAAAGCTGTCTGCAGCCTCTGCAGCACCAGTTCGATCCCGGCCGGCGGGCGAGGGTCCCACATGGCGCAACAGACCTCTCCTGTCTCGCCCGCTGCTCCCTTCAGCAGTGGATTTCGTCAGTCTGCCTGTTCTGTTCCCCGCTCTGTCTCTGGTGAATCCTCTCACCCTCCCGCACATCTGGCCTGTACCCCAGCTCTTGTATAAATAAATAAAACTTTAAAAAAAAGATTTATTATGTATACAAGAACTAGGATGTAGTCCAGAGGTGCGGGGGGCAGGAGGGGAGAGGATTCACCCGAGAGAGTGGGGAGCAGAACAGGCAGATTTGCTGAAAATACACTGCTAAGGGGAGCAGTGGGCGAGACAGGAGAGGTCTGCTGTGCCATGTGGGTCAGCTCCCTGGCCAGGGGATCAAACTTATGCCACAGAGGCGATAGCTTGATAGTGCTGAGACTTTAACCCCTGTGCCACCGGGGAGGCTCCCACAGTGCAATTCTGACCTGAGCCACCTGATTTTGCAGACCCCAGTCGAAGAATTCAGTCACAAGCCCTTCAGGCTACCCACACCTCTGTCCAACCTGGCTACAAATTTGAGGGTTCCCACCACTCCTCTTCAGAGTCCACAACTTGCCAGAATGACATGTAGGACTCAGGAAAAGGGCTACATTTATTTTATTTTTTTTAAAGATTGATTTATTTATACAAGCACTGGGTACAGTCAGAAGCGCGGGAGGGTGAGAGAATTCACCAGAGCCAGAGCGGGGAGCAGAGCAGGCAGAAGGACTGAAGTACACTGCTGAGGGGAGCAGCGGGCGGCAGGAGAGGTCTGCGCGCCATGTGGGACCCTCCTCCGGTGGCCGGGGAGCAGCCGGGGATCGAACCGGCGCTGCAGAGGCTGCGGGCAGCTTCGCAACCCAGCGCTTAACCGCTGCGCCACCGGGGAGGCCCAAAAGGGCTACATTTATAATTACTGCTTTACTATAATGATGGAAAGTGAGATACAGAGAGAACAGCGATAATCAGGGTCACAGGGTACAAGAGTGGGGGGGGGGGGTTGAACCTCCTGCCACATCAATATGCTCGCCAACCCGGAAGCTTCCCAGTTTTTATTGGGGTTTTATTACACAGGCAAGGCTGATTACACAAGGCTGATTCCATGTGACAGAAGAGCCTCTCCAGCCCCAGAGGTGGGGGTTGGCGCTGAAGTTGGTTGGTGTTTCTAGAGACCTGTGACTGTCCTGAGGTATCTCAGGGTCCTCAGTGCTGGCAATAAGTCACCCCGTTTGCTTAAACTCAGCTTCTTAGGAACAATGAGACACTTCTACAACCCGGCAAGTCCTCCGTGCCAGGATCTGGGGGCAAAAGCCAAACAGATATTTACGAATTATACCACACCCCTGTGTGAACCAGGAGGCATCTGAATCGTATAGTTCTTGACCCTGCACCTCAAGAAATACCCCATTAAAACCAATTGTGCCTTATGATCTTATGGAATCAGCACAGTCCCCTGTAGGGTAGCTTCAATGTCCAAATTCTACAAAGAAACTCAAGGCTCAGAGAAGTCATGTGGCTTCTCTAGCTGCACTGGCGGATGGCTGGCCTGGATCTGGAGGTCCCATGTGGCCTCCTGGGAAAGGTTTCTCGGTCCTCAGCTAGAAAGCCATTCCTGATCTAGCCAAACAGGAGCTTTGGTCCAGCAAGCTATACAGGTGGTCTGTGTAGCCTGGACTTAGTTACTTAACCTGTGCGTGTCTTGTTTTTCTCATATCAGAGATAATACCTATCTCTAAAGATTGTTATGAGGAGCTAATACATGTGAAAGGACTCAGAACAGAGCCGGGAATAGCCAACATCCAAACTCTTTGTCTTTGGAACACTTAGAAAAATTGATTTTTTTGACCACAGAAAAAGAAATGGCATGTTTGGAAGGAGTAGAGATTTTTAAGGCTATGTTCTGCAGAATCTAACAAAAATAGAAATAACAAAAAAGACCAAAATATTTTAACTTGGCAGTTTAAAAATACTCATAAAAATCCTGGTTAAAAGAGGAAATTAAACTAGAACCACTAGAAAGCAGTGAGAAGGTCTGCCCCACAAGTCAGTGGCAGTCTTTAATCAAGGTTAGTGTTATGAGAACACTTATCTCTCTCCTTCGCTAGACTATGGTTTTCCGGAAGGCAGGATCCAAGTTTCATTCACTGGGCAACCTGTCACCCTGTTTTGTACCCAGAGTCTCCATAGCACTGAAGAACTCCTCTCCCTCTTCACGGAACTTGTCATTACTGCATAAAGGAATTACCCAACAGACGATTTTAAACCTTTTATATATTTTTTGGTCACAATACTGGTTTTATTTTTACTATCTAAATAAGTCACTCATTATAAAAAATTAAAAAATATAGGAGGGCCTCCCTGGTGGCACAGGGGTTAAAGTCTCAGCACTATCAAGCTATCACCAGCCACTGCAGAATGAGTTCAATCCCTGGCCAGGGACCTGAACCACATGGCACAGCAGACCTGCTGTCTCGCCCACGGCTCCCCTCTGCAGTGCATGTCAGTAGATCCGCCTGTTCTCTTTCCCACTCTATCTCTGGTGAATCCTCACCCTTTACACTTCTGGCCTGTACCCCAGTTCTGTATGCATAAATAAATCTTTAAAAAAAGTATTGGATAACTTCCGGGTACCTGTTTTCTCCTACAATATGGTACCTAATGACTGCCGTGTATCTGTCCATAGCTTTCTCTGTACTCACAGAATCATCATGCATACGGGTACATGTGAGGGTTGGTTAGTTTTATGAAAACAAGAGCCTGTAATATATATTTCTCTGCTGCTTTTTTCATTTAATAATAGAGCACAAAATATAGTACCTCAATAAACATAATTTTTTTTTAAAAAAGATTTATTTATTTATTTATTTATACAAGCACTGGGTATAGTCAGAAGTGCGGGAGGGTGAGAGAATTCACCAGAGTCAGAGCAGGATGCAGAACAGGCAGAAGGACAGAAGTACACTGCTGAGGGGAGCAGCGGGCGGCAGGAGAGGTCTAGCGCACCATGCAGGACCCTCCTCCGGTGGCCGGGGAGCAGCTGGGGATCGAACCGGCACTGCAGAGGCTGTGGGCAGCATCGCAACCCAGCGCTCAACTGCTGCACCACCGGGGAGGCCCAATAAACATAATTTTAGAAAAGAAAAAAAAATGACACTGCACAGAAGTCCCCCTAGGTCAGTTGATATGGGCTGCTTTTCAAAACTGCCTAATGATCCAGGTTATGACAATTTCAGTGATTCAACCATTCACATATTCACATATTGATGGGATTCAGTTTCCAGGCTTTGCCATCACAAACAATGCTACAGGAAATGCCGTAGAGGACTTTGAACATGTTATTTTATACGATCATGTGCCTTGCTGTAGGGCAGATTTCCTGGAGTGGGATTGCTGCATTGAAATGGTCTATTTTTCCTGAAAGGGGTACAATTTTAATAGACAACAGAATTCTTTCCAAAAAAGAAATTTACAGCAGTAGATGTTTGCACAATTTTTTTTTTTTTTTTTTTTGCTATTGTGATGGTTATATAGAGAGATTCCTCAGCACTTTAATGTGCATTTCTCAGCGGGGGTGGGGTGGATTTATTTCATCTTTTGGCTATTTGGATTAGCTCTTCCGAGACACATCTATGTATAGCTATTGCTCCTTTTCTATTGTTTTTGTCTTTTTTTCCATATTCACTAAGATTTCTTTGCGTATTAATTATTAGCTCTTTATCATATGTGGCAAGTATATTTTTCTATTATTGTCAATTGATTTTTATCATGCAGTATTAAGTTCTGCAATAGTCAAATATTTATTGATGACTTTCCTGGCTTCAAAAAGTTCATAAAACTGGGCCTCCCCTGGTGACGCAGCGGTTTCGCGCTGGGTTGAGAGGCTGCCCGCAGCCTCTGCATCGCCAGTTCGATCCCCGGCCACCGGCGAGGGTCCCACACACACACACAAAAATAATAATAATAAATAAAAAATAAAAATAAAAAAACCCAAAAAGTTCATAAAACTAGATTCCCCGGCCGGCCAGGGAGATACCCACATGGCACAGCAGACCTCTCCTGTCTCCCCGCTGCTCCCCTCAGCAGTGTGTTTCAGTGGATCTGCCTGTCCTGTTCCCCACTCTGTCTCTGGTGAATCCTCTCACCCTCCTGCACCTCTGGCCTGCACCCCAGGTCTTGTATGCATAAATAAACCTTTAAAAAACCACCGACTAGATTCCCTGGTATATCCCCCAAATTGTACTGTTTCCTTTCCGTTTTCTTTAGATTGAGGACTCTCTACCGTCGGCTCAGTCGCGGCCTCACCGCATTCCACCTGAACAGGGGGCTCCCTCCTGCTCCACGAATCTCCCCTACAACACCACGCCGTTCATCTGACTCCGTGACGTCACCGGGAGAGGCAGGCTCTTCCTCGCCTCGCTTCAAGCCTCATCACCAGCGTATTATACGCTACGCGATTTCGTCAAGCCCCTTCCTAGAGATTCAAATAGAAGCAGACGCCACGAGGGCCACTGCAGGGCGATGCCCGCGCGCTCCGCCCGAGCCGCTGGGCCCCCCGCCGGCCCCGTCCCCGCGTCGCCCTCCCAGCGAGAGCCCGCTCGCAGCCGTCCCGCCCACTTTCCATTCCCAAAGAAAACAGGAAGTCCCGTTCCACCTGCGGCGTCAACGGATCCGGGCCGCGAACGCGCGCCGGCCCCGCCCCCGCCTCCCGTTACCATAGGAACGGAGAATTGACGTCACTTAGGGCTTCCGCGCCCGACACTCGGGGCCGCGAGCGGCTAGGCCAGGTCTGCGCATGCGCGCCCCGGCCCCGCCCCGCCCCGCAATCTCGTTCCGAGAGGCATTTCCGTCGCGATCTCTCGCTCAGCCCCGGCGAAACGGCTGGGGGGGGCGCGTAAAAGAGTCGACCAAGCGACAGCCAATCAGACCACAGGACGACGCCACCGAGCCGGCCTGACTCAATCGGCCCCGGCCAATGGGAGGGCGCCGGGCCCCGGCGTCACAGAGTTCGCCCCGCCCCTCCCCCTTTCTGGACTGCGCTCGCCGTCCGCGCAGTAACAAATGAAGTGCGCGCTGCGACACCGCCCGGCTCCCCAGGCCCCGCCGCCATTTCCTCGCCCGGCCTAACGGTCCGGCCAATCCCAGCGCGCCTCAACCAGGGCCGCGGCTCCGCCAATCGGCGGCCGCCGCCGCCGACCCCGCGCCTCGGCCCGGCCCAATCCCGGGCCCGGCCCCGCCGCCCCCGGCCCGCCCCCGCGGCGCCCGCTCTCCTCCCTCTTTGTGCGTCTCGCGCCGCCGCCGCCCGCCCGCCGCGCGAGGACAGGCTCCGCGGCAGCGCCGTCGGGCCCCCCGGGAGGTTCGCGGAGGAGAAGGAGCCGCCGCCGACCAGGAGCAGCCGGCGCCGGCCCCGGAGCGCCATGGCGACCGGAGCGAACGCCACGCCGCTGGGTAAGCTGGGCCCCCCCGGCCTCCCCCCGCCGCCCGGGCCCAAGGGGGGCTTCGAGCCGGGCCCGCCGCCGGCGCCCGGGCCGCCGCCCCCGCCCGCGGGCGCGGTGGGGGCCCTGGCCGCGGCCTTCCCCTTCGCGGCGCTGCCGCCGCCGCCCCCGCCTCCCCAGCAGCCGCCGCCGCCGCCGCCGCCCTCCCCGGGCGCCTCGTTCCCGCCGCCGCCGCCCCCCCCGCCGCCGCTCTACCAGCGCGTGTCGCCGCCGCAGCCGCCGCCGCCACCCCAGCCGCCGCGTCAGGACCAGCAGCCGGGCCCGGCCGGCGGCGGAGGAGGTGAGTCGGGCCGGGAGAGCGCGAGAGGCGTCGCGCGGACCGGCCCGGCCGGCGGAGGGGCGCGCGGCGGCGGCGACGGCGGCTGCACGCGGCAGGGGCGCGCGCCCGGGGAGGCCCGGGCGGAGGCGCCACGGGGCGCGCGGCCTGGTGCTCGGGGCCTCGGTGCGCACGCGCGGTGGGCGGTGGGGGAAGGGCGGGAGGGGGGTGGCTGTGCGCAGGCGCAGTGTGGCGGCCGGGCTGGCCGCCCAGACCTACCGTGGGGGTGTCCCGGTTGCTTCTCCAGACCCCGGGTGTTGGGGAGCGGGCGGGAGGGTGTCGAGTGGGTGGAAGGGGTGCTGGGGACATGTCAGGAGGGCGTGATAGGGTCTGCAGATGACGTAGAGCGCTCCTTTGCCTTTAGAGCTCGGAGCAGGGAAGGGTGTCAGGATCCGTCTGTTCTACCGTACGCAGGGTCTTCACCCCCGAAAAATCTTCGGGGGCTGAACATTGCGGCTAGCTCTTTGGGAGGGAATTCTGGTGGTTCCTGCAATTACCGTAGAGACGTCTGATCGCTTCTACCTGGCTGACTTACAAGGCTTTCCCGCTGGGGCCGTGCCCTCTGGGAAGTGGAACGACTATTGCATACCCACTGTCTCGGGAGTTGTTGCCTGTGTGTTGGGAAAGGAGGAATTGACTCCTTTTGTATAGCTTGTTTTGTTTTGTTTTGTTTTTTTTTTAGAGCTTTTGACATCCATTGAAGAGTTCAGACTCTTAAGTGTCTAACTGACCGGCCATATTGAGTGATACACTTGGCCAAGCTTACGAAGAAAAAAGTGATCTTGTTGAAGAATGGGGTTTTTCACTTAGTAACATGTAACCGTGGGTTTGTGTTCTTGCCCGTTTAGAAGGGTGGGAATGAGAGGAGCCAGCAGCCCCTCAGTATTTACAGATCTACCTGAGATCACTAAGTTTACTCATCTGCCTTAGAATTTTTAATGGTTGACTTGTAGGAACTATCCTAATACTTTATTTCATTATCTGAAGCTTTATTCACCGAGAAGTTACCTTGTTTATATTACATACTTCACAGAGTTGCCCTGGCTAGCATTTGAAACAGGAAATGTTTAACTTTTCAGTCCCAAGTCCATGTGCCTTTGCAGTAGCCATGTGTTTTAATTTTAATCTCTGCCTTCTGAGGTTGGTTTTCCATTCTTGGCCATGTAAGTTTTACGTCAAGTTCAGTTTCACCATCTGCTGAGGTGGTGTGTATCATAAATATCCTGAACTGTCAATAATCATCACGCTGGCTTTATTTGCGTCTGATGGGTTTTGTCTGTTTTAGACTTCCCCAGTAAGAAGCGGAAGAGAAGCCGCTGGAACCAAGATACAATGGAACAGAAGACAGTGATTCCAGGGATGCCTACAGTTATTCCCCCCGGACTCACTCGGGAACAAGAGAGAGCATATATAGGTAAATACACGTTCTGCATCCAAATTATTTTCAGATTATTCTTATTTTGAGCAATGTCTGTATTTGTTGAAAACTTGAGGTTTTAAATTTTCTTCTTTGAGATAAGCTATGGTCAGGATTATTTTCATGACTTTGATGTAATTATCAATGTTTGCTCAGTGAGAGTCTTGCACCTGCAGCTCCTTATATTGGTCTGTTCTTAATAAGTGTTCTCCATGAGTGCCAGGAAGATAGAGGGACCCACTTTAAGAGTGAGAGTAGTCCCATGTCCCCCACTGCTCCCCCCTTTTCAGCTGCTGTTCATTGCCAGTTGATGAGGTGAGTGTCTCCTGGTTCTCTGGTCATGGCCCCAGTGGAGAACACGGCAGGTATTGTAAACCAAGTACCTTTTTCACAGCATGGCCTTTCACCATAATTTCATATTCTTCCCTCCCCCTAAAACGTGGTCTTTTACTTTTTATAGGTGCTTTCTGAAAGGGGGGAAGTTTAATCAAAAAGTGGTTCTAAAATTGTGTATACAGTTCACCCCTCTTTATTATTTTGTTGAATTTAACCTTCCCTTCAGCATCTTTTCTAGTCTGGTCTTTGGAGAGCTATCTTAAAGTGAGGGCTCTTGTATTCACTGCTTCACAGTTCTGCTGGGAAAGGGATACTGCTTGAATATGGAACAAGGGGATAGGAAAAACATCTTAACTGTTGGAAATTTCAAGAATTAAGAATGATTGTCCACGTGGGATTGACATTAACTCAAAAACAACCCCCCTTTTTAAGCATAAGGTATTTAATGCAAGTTTTACCTTTATGTATGTATATGTGCAACTTTCCCAGAAAGTCACTTGATAAACATTTCCTGTTAAATAATCCCCTTGGGACCAAATCAGAACAGGGGCCTCCTATGTCTGAGGCTATGGCCTTCACAAATAAAAAGCTTCAAGGCCAGCATGTTAATTTGTAAGGATCTTAATTTCCTGTTTTTTTAGACTGCTGAGAATTTTAAGGTGTTGGACTTATCTATCTCCTTTCAAGTTACTAATATTTCTTCTTTTACCCATTGCTCCTATCCTCACCATACCCTTACGTCTCATGTGGGACTGACAACTTTATGAAAATGTCCCTAGAGGAGTGAGACCCCAAGAACACAGGCAAATGTAGAAAATGGGGCTGGGAGGGGATCTCATTCTTTACTTCTCCAGTCTTCCTGTGGAGAGGGTTAACGTCCTGAGCCCTAAAGGGTTGTTTTTATAGATACAGTCAAAGCAGAGACTGGTGTAGACCTCTACTCCAAGGGAGAGACCAACCTTTGATCTAAAGTGCCAGGTATTTCCTCAGCTCAGACCCCACACGCCCATTTGAGGGAACTATCTGTGCCCCATGAAAGTGACTCTCACCTTGAGTCCATGAGCTTGATATTAATATTTGATAGGCAAGTCAGGGCTTTCCTGTCATCCTGAGGCTCAGGGAACCCATGTCTTCATTATCTGTCTTACAATACGCTGCCTGGTACAAAGTGCCCCAGTATCTTTTGACGTGGACATGGATTTTCATTTCTTTGGAGTTTGGGTGTGTGGAGTGTGTTTAAAAATAAAGTGTATCTCGGGTTATATGTACGTTAATCTACCTTGGGGCCAAGTCAGTTTTAACCCAGCCCAGTAAGATTTGCCCTATTAGAAGCCTGCACAAAACTCATTCTACAAAGGTAAGAAACAGGTGGTTCTTTAGCACCCTGAAGAAAGTGCTTTGGCTCTGCAGTCCCCGTTAACTTGAAAACCAGCTGTGTGACATTCCTCTGGAGTCACTGAACTTTTTTGAAACCTTCATTGTCTCTCTCTCATGTACAGCCTCATTTGTCAAGGTCTGAGGGTCACACACATTCTCCCTGACTCACACTTTCCATCTTTTACCACCCTTACTTTCACTCCCACATAAGGAGCAAGTCTGAAAACAGACTTCTTGCATCTTGTGTTTATTGACTATTAAGGTATATGGATTGTCATCTGAAATTCAAATAAAAGGTACAGGTACTGGGACAGCCTCACTAGTGGGTCTGGTTGTACAGAAAGTATGCACAAACTTGTGAGGTGTTGAATGGGTTATGAAATGTTTTGTTGAAGGAATTTTAAGCCTGGTATCAATGTAAAATCTTCATTCAACTGGTATTTTTCCTTGTCCCATGTTAATTGGGTCTCATTTTGGGCTATGCTTAATATTTAATGAAAAATAAACCTTGAAGAGTCTTGCCCTCAAGAAAGTAATTGGTGGGAATGGGGTGTTGGTGATACTATGTGGTTTTGGTTCTGGGTACCAATTGTATAGCAAACCTTGCTGGGGAGGGAGAGGTGAAACACCTCCTGATAATTGCTTTGATGTTAGCCTAGTGGACAGTCTTACTGCTAACTCCTTCCAACAAGTTGTTTGCTTCCTTAATGATGACCACTTTGAAGTGAAAGATACCTATAGATGTAAGTGGACTCCTGCCGCTAGCTGGTTGGGAGTCTTGCCTCAATGTGTTCACTGATCAGTCGTCCCTTTCAAAGTCTCCGAGTTCTTCATGCTTGTTGTTGAGATTTGAGATGTTTTTTGGTAACATTGTCTTTTTTCCATCCTTTTTTTTCTTTCCTAACCTGGTTTCTTCCAGTGCAACTGCAGATAGAAGACCTGACTCGTAAACTGCGCACAGGAGACCTGGGCATCCCCCCTAACCCTGAGGACAGGTTGGGAAACAGTTTTAACCAGCTGACAGTAACGCTTTTACCTTTTTCTCAATATGTTTTACTGGTGGCAACATATTGTGTCAGTTCAATAAAATCCTAGTAAGACGACTGGTGCTCTGACCATTCTGGGGACTAGGATAATTAGCAGTGTGTCTGGTCAGTCATCAGTTAGAATATTGGAATGAAACAATTAGCAGGATAAAAAGTTACAGGAAAATGGACAACTGGTTTCCAATTGGTAAGCATGTAAATTTTAACTTGATTTACCTGCTTATAGGGACAGTGAGATAGCCTGTTAACCAGCCTTTACAGTATCTGCTTTGGCTGAAAGCCCAGGATATAGAGTTTTTCTCACAGGTACACGGTACAGGGATTAAGAATATTTTTGAGCATCACTGAATTTGAGCAGGCCAGAAACTCATTCCGGTCAGCTCATGCCTGCAGTCTTCCTGCTCATGGTTTTGAGATGGTTTTAAAATAGACGAGATTTCTAACCAACTTCCTTCACTGCCAGTTAATTTTCAGCCTTGGCCATTGCCTGTGGGTGTTGGGAGGGGCCAGAATATTCTCACCTGTTTGGGAAGGCAAGCAACCCACCCTAAATTCCTTTTTCTTTTTTAAAGGGGAGTGTGGTGGTCCTCAAACAGCTGTGGTCATTTCATTAGCATTACAGTTTCTCTCATTTCTCACCGGTAAATTGCTCTGAGGGAAATGAGCTCTCAAACAGGAATTTTATTGATTGATTGATTGATCTTGGAACAGCTAAAATTTGGTCCTTTCACACAAGGACAATAAACCTCCCTCTCAGCGACATTTGTCTTAGTGCATGCAGCATGATTGAAAACACTTTGCTTTAAAAAAAAAGTAGTGTTTTTGGCTTTTATTTACCCACTTAATAGCTGGTTAAATCAGGAAGATGATGTAATGGTTTTAGAAGCCACTCACTTAAGCATCTTTCTGTTGTCCTTTGCCAGGAAACTAATGTATTTCTCCATACTGACTTTAAATTTACTTACTTAAATTTTTTTTCACCTGTAAATTTTGGTTGGAGGGTTGTGTTGTGCTTTATATTTCTTTTTGACATTGAAAAGTACACATTTTTTTGCATTGTAGGTTGTAGACCACAACTGTTTCATGCCTTTCTGGCCTTTTTCCCGTTAATAATATGTCTACAGGTTACCAGGCAATTCCTCAAAAGGTTAAATTTTTAACAAACCTTGCTTCCTAGAGAATTGGGATTAGAATTTATTTGAAGTATACAATGCCTATCCAAAGTGAAGAAGTTGGGCCAATCTAACCTAGAATATTAGCTTTTGCTTTTCCCATCCACAATTTGGAAAAGGGGTTAAACTGTTGTGAGGCCATTAAATGACCAATTTGGTACTGGTAAAACTTGTTTTGGTGACTAGCCAAAAATGCTTATTCTAGACAGCTGTGGGGTGGGAATTAGAAATGTTGAGCATGTTAGAAATAAAACCAGAGCAGAGTTTTTTCCTTCCTTGTATTCAGTTTGAAAGAGGCCCTAGTGCCTAATTGGTTTTTGCTTTTGAGCCCAGGTTGGAGGGAAATGCATGAGTTTCTTACCTTGATAAGATTATTTCTTAAGGTGTATTCTCAATATTAAGCCACTTTATGCCATTTTAATGTTGCTTAAGTTGCACAGTTAAAAATGTTTTAAACTTTTTTGTAGACTTAAATGTATAAGATAATAGACTAATGAGCTGGGGTATGTTTGCTTTTGTTCACTATTACTGGATTGTGCTAACAGTTGATAAAAATGCTAGAAACGGAGGTGTCACTAGCCGTCATTAGCCATGAACAAACCTGACCTTTTATTCCATCGTGTGTGTAACGTGGTGTGACATGGTTCCCTTTAGGCTGAAGACAGTGGGAGCAGCCGAGCTCAGTCCTTGCTCACCAACTAGGCAAGGTTCTCAACCAAGCCAAGGGTATAGGAGTCTTGACTACTTTCAGGATGTTTTTTTTAATAACCTGATCCACATGGTCTCTTCCCTTCTTGCAGCTGCTACTAAATTTTCATTCAGAATATCAAGCTATGGTCCTTTTTGTAATCTTAACTCAGAATTCTAGGAATGTAACTTCTCTTTTTTTATTACCGCAAAAATCCAGCTGTGGTAAACTGATCATTTTATCATTACTATTTTTTACTTATAGCAACAGCATTTTACTACTTAAAAAATTGAGAGAGAAAATCTGCTTTCTGGACTTGTAAACTCTGGTGGAGAATCATAGGTTTTCCCCTTGCCGTTTGCAGGTTCAGACCCTAGACAAGTACTTGACCAAATCTACATTTGCAGCCTCTCGAAGAAGCTGCTTTATTAGCACTTTAACGTTTTTCTCTACCCAGACTCCCCAACCTCGCACAGCCAGAAAACAGGTTGCCTCCTGGGCCTTGGACACAGCCAGCCAGGCCATTGAAGGAAAAGCAGAGACGGAAGCCTTGAACCATCTCTCTCCATTGTGGGGGCCAAGTAGCTGCAGTAGCCTTGAGTCCCAGTCGCATTGGGTTAGAGCTCAGACTTCCTACGTGGTAGGGTGCAGCCTCTTCCTGATAGGCTTGAGCTCTGCAAGCGTGAACCTTTTACCTAAATGTGGGGTTTCCATGATTCATGAGGTGGTGATACTGTAAACTTTTTTCAAATGAAGGAAAATCCACATTTGGCAAGAACGCTCCAGAAGACGATACTGTCCTTGCCACGTATAGTCCAAAGAATTTCCCCCAGGACGACAGACTTTTTCCCCCCCCCTCATCACTTTTAGAAGCAACACCATTTTTTTCCCCCTTTCTCACACACCCCAGTCCCCCTAACACAAAGCCAGCTTCCACATCCCCATTCCACACGATCTTGAGTAGCACACGTTACGGTCGGTTCCTCCGAAGAGTGTTGTGTTAGGGTCTGAGAGGCAGAGGGCTGGGGAAGACTTGTAGCCCATGTGGGGATGAGAGAGGGTGAAGGCAAAGCAGTAACAGTGATCTGTTTCCCACAGGTCCCCTTCCCCTGAGCCCATCTACAATAGTGAGGGGAAGCGGCTTAACACGCGCGAGTTCCGCACCCGCAAAAAGCTCGAGGAGGAGCGGCACAACCTCATCACGGAGATGGTTGCGCTCAACCCTGACTTCAAGCCACCCGCAGATTACAAGTAAGTGGGCGGCGGCAGGGGAGCAAGTTGGGGGGCCTGGGCCGCCCACGGCCGGCGCAGGCAGGTCTCTAGAGGCCTGGTGGTAGGACCGTGTCAGCGTGCTAACATCTCACCTCTGCCCCGGAGCACTGGCTCATGACTAGCACGCGGCACTCGGGTCAGGTCTGGAAGAGCTGTTGGCTCTGGTGTCTCATAAATGGGCCGTGTCTGAGTCTCTTCTCCCTTAGACCTCCAGCAACACGTGTGAGTGATAAAGTCATGATTCCGCAAGACGAGTATCCAGAGATCAACTTCGTGGGGCTGCTGATTGGGCCTAGGTGAGCAGCTGCCAGCTAGCCTATGGGACAGGAGTCCTCAGAACTGGGGAGGAGGGCTAGTGGGGGGGCCATCGGCTTTACTTCCCATTTGGTGGTAGGGCATTTACTTTGATTTTCTGAGTAGGTCTCTAAAACCATCCTCATTTTACTGCAGAGAAGTCCGTTCTTGAGGATTGCTGTGCCTGACCTTAACTTAGAGGTCACGGCACTTGTGGTGGGCAAATCTCATTCCCTGCACCCATGATGTCCTACCAGTGCCTGATCAGTGTGCCTCCTGTCCCTCTTGGTTGGTTTGAAGTGGCCTGTCAGGATAACAAGCCTGTCCTTTCTACCCGATAGAGGGAACACCTTGAAGAACATTGAGAAGGAGTGCAACGCCAAGATTATGATCCGGGGGAAGGGGTCTGTGAAAGAAGGGAAAGTTGGGCGCAAAGATGGCCAGATGTTGCCAGGGGAAGACGAGCCACTTCATGCCCTGGTCACCGCCAACACTATGGAGAATGTGAAGAAAGCAGTCGAGCAGGTGAGGGGGCCAGAAAGGAAACTTCTTGCAAGCAATCTCGGTGGTGATCCCAGCACTCGCTGAACCTCGTCCGTTCTGTCTCTGCTAGATAAGAAACATCCTGAAGCAGGGTATCGAGACCCCTGAGGACCAGAATGATCTACGAAAGATGCAGCTTCGAGAGTTGGCTCGTTTGAACGGAACCCTCCGGGAAGATGATAACAGGTAGGCCGTCGGCTCAGAGTGGAGCGAGTGGAGACCTGAGGGCCTGTGGAAGTAGGGAGACTATCTTAGCACCTGAATTGACTTTTTTCCTTTCCAACAGGATCTTAAGACCCTGGCAGAGCTCAGAGACCCGCAGCATTACCAATACCACAGTGTGTACCAAATGTGGAGGGGCTGGCCACATTGCTTCCGATTGCAAATTCCAAAGGTGAGGAGTTGGGATGTCCTGGCAGTCCTGGGGGTGCAGTTAACCTTCGCACCCGCCCGTTTGGGGTGGCAAGTACAAGAGGAAGGACATACCTGTTAAGGACGGCCTGGAAGTTAGTTGCTCCAGTCCTTCCATCAAACTGGAAATCTAGGATTTGATGGAACTTTCTTTGTGGGGAAACTCCATGTTTCTGACTGGTGTGGCTGGCAGGGCCTGGGGCTCGCTGTGTCCTCTTTTCATGCCCCAAGGGGCTCTGCTGTGGCAGAGTAGATGCGGTAATCCCAAGTGCAGAGCTGGCCACAGAACTGAAGTTCTGCTGAGGCCGTTCCTAAGGATGTTTGCATTCCTCAAACATTGTCTGTGGTAATTTCTCAGGGTGGAGGGTTTTGTAATGAGTTTTTTTGTTTGTTTGTTTTTCCGTCCCCGCCCCACTCAGGCCTGGTGACCCCCAATCAGCTCAGGATAAAGCACGGATGGATAAAGAATATTTGTCCCTTATGGCTGAACTGGGTGAAGCGCCCGTCCCAGCATCTGTGGGCTCTACCTCTGGGCCTGCTACCACACCCCTGGCCAGTGCACCTCGGCCTGCTGCTCCCGCCAATAACCCACCTCCACCGGTGAGCTTCAGGGACTGGTTCTTGTGGTCTGGCCTCACTGTCCCCGTTCTCTTTGAGACTGGGGGCTATGGCCAGGTGTTTTGGAATAGCAGGTTGATGGACGTGGCTGGCAACATTGTTCTTCCGGGATGATGTCAGGATGTTTGGGGGGGCCTCCCGTTTTAGGAGGAGCCTGTCCTTGAGTTCTGATCCTGCTGCATAACCGAAAGAACAGTGTTGCCACCAGGGGGAGCAGCCAGGGACGGTGGCAGGAAATGCTCTCATGTAGTCTCTCATGTCTACCACCCAGAGCCGTCCACCCTGGATGAATTCCGGTCCTTCAGAGAGTCGGCCCTACCACGGCATGCATGGAGGTGGTCCTGGGGGGCCTGGAGGTGGCCCCCACAGCTTCCCACATCCGTTACCTAGCCTGACAGGTGGGCATGGTGGACATCCCATGCAGCATAACCCTAATGGACCCCCACCCCCTTGGATGCAACCTCCGCCGCCACCGATGAACCAGGGGCCCCATCCACCTGGGCACCATGGCCCGCCTCCAATGGGTAAGTAAGTGTCAGACCAGAAACCTTTGGGCTTTGGGATAAGTAGGGTTGCACCAGGTGACGGCACGCAGAGCGGCTCTCAGAGCGGCTGGGTGTATTGTGCTGGGTCTCCTGCTCAGTCTCTGGAGGGAGCGTGACGCCACACGGGTTCAAGGTGTGATGTGTGGCGGGTGGGCACAGGCCTGCCTCCATGGGCCAGGTTCCAGAACGGCTCTCGTATGCGCAGGGACCAATAAGCTGTTGGGGGTGGGGGGGGGGGCGATCGTCTTCTCTGACCAGTTCACATGTCCTGCTAAGTCCCTGCTCTCTCCTTCCATCAAGATCAGTACCTGGGAAGTACGCCTGTGGGCTCTGGGGTCTATCGCCTGCATCAAGGAAAAGGTAAATGGGGTCTTTCACTCGTACTCACTTTGGGGTGTCCCGGTCATGTCGGCCTGGGAGTGAAGGGGGGCGGGTACAATTTCAAGTCCTCTCCTCCGCAGAGGCCTCACCCTTGTTTCCATGTACCTGCAGGTATGATGCCGCCGCCGCCTATGGGCATGATGCCGCCGCCGCCGCCGCCTCCCAGTGGGCAGCCCCCGCCCCCTCCCTCTGGTCCTCTTCCCCCATGGCAACAGCAGCAGCAGCAGCCTCCACCACCCCCTCCGCCCAGCAGCAGTATGGCTTCCAGTACCCCCTTGCCATGGCAGCAAAGTGAGTGGAGTATTTTGGGCTTGTGGGGGTGGGTGGGATGGGGGGGTTGGGGCTGAGAGGAACAGGAGAACCTCACAGCCCACACAGGCAGGCACCTTGGGAAGAGACTCTGATCTCCGCCGGGGGTGGAAACACAGGGCCTGGCGGCCCCTGGGGGTCTGGGAAGGGAGAGCTGATGTTCGGTGTGGTTGTGTCTGGGACGAGGTGGGAGGGGCCTGGAGGGGAGCCTGCCATCGTAGGTAGGGGGCCAGAGGGCTCGCGAGGACTGAGTGAGCTGCTGGCTGGCCCGAGCGTTGGGCGCATGGCCAGGGCGGGTGGTGCATGCATGTTCTGGAGAGGGACGTGACTGGGCTTCTGAGAGACTGCAGGGATGGGACCTGGATGTGGGAAGAGAGTAGCTGTAACCTTGAGGTTGAATGTGCCGTTCGGTGGTGGCGGCGGATGGGCGGAGGGACGTCAGAGCCGGTGCTTGTGTCTGGTACCTTGCCTTCAGCCCTTCCAGGGGCATTGGTGACAAAGGGCTTACTCTGCTAAGCCCAGAGACCTCGAGGCTGACCCCAGGGTAGTCCTGCCCACCCCTCCACTCCCATCGCCAGGACAGCCCCGCCCGCCCGCCCCCCACCACCGTACCGCATGCCAAGCAAGGAGCAGGCGCCCCTCGCCCCCCCATCCCAAGGCAGCAGCCGCAGAGAGCCGCGGTGTGCCCCCCGCGCGTGTGACCTTGGGCTTCTTTACCACCCCAGATACGACGACTACCACCACGAGCGCTGGCACAGGGTCCATCCCGCCATGGCAACAGCAGCAGGCGGCTGCAGCAGCTTCTCCAGGAGCCCCTCAGATGCAAGGCAACCCCACTATGGTGCCCCTGCCCCCCGGGGTCCAGCCGCCTCTGCCGCCCGGGGCCCCTCCCCCTCCGCCGCCTCCACCGCCTGGTTCCGCCGGCATGATGTATGCCCCGCCCCCTCCTCCTCCGCCTCCCATGGACCCTTCTAACTTTGTCACCATGATGGGCATGGGGGTGGCGGGCATGCCGCCCTTCGGGATGCCTCCAGCTCCCCCACCGCCTCCACCACAGAACTAGACTCGGTTTTTTTTAAGAAAATATATATTATAGAGAGAGAGAATTGGTCTCGTTTAAACACACGCCGAACCTCACCATATGGAGCCAGACAATGGGACGCACGCGTGTGATAGTGTGCACGCGTGTGTGAGTGTGCACGCACCGGGCTGGGCCGAGCGACTGAGGACTCGCTTGGGAACGGGCAGGCGGTAGTAGGGGCGCCAGCTTGTGCTCTCCTGGCGCCCCGTAGCATCGAGTGTCTTCTTTGTCTTTCTCTCCTCACCCGACTCCCTTTGCCTCTCCCAAACCGGGCCGCCAGGATCCCTCCCCGCGGCGGCGATGGCCCGAGCCATGAGAGTGAGGACTTTCCGCGCCCACTGGTGACCCTCGCGGGCAGACAGCCTCCGCAGCGCCCCTGGTGGACGGGATGGTTCGGCAAAGCGGCCTGAGTTATTTTTGTGGACGGAATCGGAACACGCTGGCTCCATATCGTGACATTTTTATTAATTTTTTCTTTTTCCTTTGTTATTTCCTTATCTCTCTTCCTTCCTTCAGACTCCGTCCCAGGAGGCGCTCTCCCCGGTCTTCTGCTGCAGTTAGATTCCTCTTCCCTTTCTCCAGTCCTCGTGCTTTCCAAGGAGAGGGGAACAAATGGCTTGGCCTTTCTTGTCCGGCTCCTGGGGGGAGGGGGGTCTTCCTCTAGAGGGTTCTCGGATTTTCAAGGTGCCACGGCCGCTTCCTGGGGCTTCGCTGGCCTTTCAGCTGCGGTGTTGTCTTTGCCATCCTCCTAGAGTCGTGGCTTGACAGCTCCGGGCCTGGGGTTCCACATCCATCCTGGCGCCTGCCGGCAGCAGGTGGGGCCGCCCCAGACACCGGGCGTGGCTTGTCCGCCAGCCTGAGAGTCCCCGCCACACTCCCTGGGCGCTGAGCGGCCTCACGTCCCGTTTGTTCCTCTCCTTCCTGGAAGACCGCCTTCTCCATTTTATTTTCATCCCAAACGTCTGAACGTTTTGCGGTGTCTAAGGGTTTGCGCCCCTTGTTTTTCATTCTGCTCCTTCCTCCCTCCCCTTCATGGAGTGATTATGTTGACAATGATGTGTAACGCGCGTTCTCTTCACTGGTTTATCTGCAGAAATTTCTCTGGGCTTTTTTTTTTCCCCGTGTATGATTCAGCTGCGTGGACAGGGGGGTGTTCCATTGAATAAAAGAGCAGTGTGGTTTTCTGGGTCTGTTCCTTCTTTGCCCTCCCACCAGCAACACCAAAGTTACTTCACGTTCAGCACCTGGGCCCCGTCGTCCCTTTGTCCCCGGGGAGCCCGTGGGCCCTTCATTAAGGCGGCCTCCCGCGTGCTCGCCGCCCCGAGTGCCTCTGCGGTGGACGCGGAGTGGGCGTCCCTGCCGGCTCCCCCCTTGTTTACTGCTTGGTGGTTGAGAACCGGCTTCCCTCCCTGTCACCCCTCATCCCTGGTCCCTATGCTTTTGAAGGCCTGTGTCCAGGGCTTGGACCCCCACATCTGATGACTTGTGCCTGGAAGCTGCCACCTGGAGAAGGCTCTGGCCTAGGGGAGGCCTCAGCACTAAAGGTCAAGCCCACTAATCCTGCCTGTCGGGCACAGAGCAGCTAAAATTAAAACCGCCAAGTGGCTTTTTCTCTCTGCTGGTGACTCGGAACCTGCCAGCGCTGCAGGCTTTGGGGAGAGGTGAGAGCAAGAGAAGGCCCCCCCACCTGGTGCTGCGTAAGCAGTTCTTTCCCGGGGGTCCCGTCTGGGGCGGTGCACAGCACCCACTGTGGTGGCAGGAAAGCGAATGCCGGGTCCCTGGGACAAGGGCGGTCCTGGTGCCGCTGCTGCCGGACTGTGCCGCGCCCGGGAGAGTCTGTTCTGCCTGTAGGGACCCTGCAAGCTGTAGCTGCCCCCGGCACCTGCCGGTGGGGACAACATGGGCCTGGGCTGCCTTTCAGCTTCAAGCCGGGGCTGGCCGCTGCTATTATTTGGAGCAGAGCCTGTGTCTGGGCCCCCCGTCCAGCGTGCCTGTCCTCTGCTGTCGGCCCGCAGAGGGTAATGAAGCCTCAGAGGCAAGGCAGCCCTGTGGGTTTCCCTACCCTTCCGTTCCCTGCGGGGAGAGGTCCTTTCTCTTCGTCCTTGACTGATGAGTGGGGCCTGGGCCCGGGGCCTGGCTACCCACTCTGACCTTGGTTTCACCTCGTTGCTTCCCCCACAAGCTTGGTTTCCCTGGTGGGCTCATTGGGCGGTTAATTAGCTCTTTGAAGCTCCGGAAGAGGCAAAGTGGCGCTATGTGGGTTTTAGAAATAAAATCAATAAATGACTTAACCACAGCCCAGCTATCTCCTCCGTCTCTCCCCTGGGGCCAGCTCCATTCCTGTGCTCCCTCCTCTCTGCTCCCTGCCGTCAGCCTTTGTGAAGGGTGTGGAGGAGAGAAAGTGGCTAAGGAAGGCAGGGCCTGCCGTTCTCCAGGCACCTGGAGGCCCTGAAGTGAGAGGCGGCGGGAAGGTGTGCCCGAGCCGCAGCCCGCACCTGCCGCGCCGCCCACCTTGCCGCTGCTTCTGCCTGGCCGTCCTGACGGGCCTGGGCACCCTTGTAGCTGTTTGTGCTGCGGCAGCAGGTCTCCACCCCCTCGAGGCTCGCCGGGGGAAGGAATGCCAGTGGGAAAGGTCAGCATTAGGGCTTTGTTACTGAAACCCAGCCAAGTGCTCTGGAGAAACCCAAGATGGGTCCGGGGAGAAGGCAGGATTTCTGGTTAGACCTGGTCTGACGGTTCAGGCTGCAAAAGCGAGCTTTCAGGGGCCTCCCTGGTGGCCTAGGGGTTGAGCCCCAGCACTATCATCGCTGCAGCTTGAGTTCCATCCCTGGCCTGGGAGCTGACCCACATGGCACAGCAGACCCCTGTCTCGCCTGCGGCGCCCCTCAGCAGTGTATCTCGGTAGATTCGCCTGTTCTCCCCACTCTGGTGAATCCTCTTACCCCGGCACCTCTGGCCTACACCCCAGTTCCACGCAAAAAAAAAAAAAAAAAAGCTTTCAGTTCCTCACTGTTAGCTGGAGGGGCTGGAGCAGAAGACTCACAGGAAGAGAAGGTGGTCAGATGGCGCCTGTAGGGTTGCATCATGCTGGGCTGGGGCCTGCAGAATGAAGGGGGCCGCTGGATGGCCCACCCTGGAAACAGGTGAGCGGGGCTGGCACAACCCAAGTGGAAAAGTCGCCAGAAAGGTGGTTGGAGAAGCAAGTCCTGAGGGCACGTCTCCCAGCAGGTGCCTGCATGCGGTGCCTGCGTGTGGTGGGAGGGCCAGCGCTGGACGGATAAGCAGGGGCCGGGCGCTGGGAAAGGAGCGGGGTGAGAAGATGACGGAGGCCTGTCAGGGAGGCCCACAGCCGCAGGAAAACCACCGCGCAGGCAATTAGGCGTCAGTACAAAGGCCTGTGGGGCCAGAGCCCATGGCCACCTTGGGGTGTGAGCAGACGGCAGATGCTGCTTCCTCATCCAGGAGCCTCGTGCTGCTCGGCGCCGTCCTCCAGGACAAGCGTCCAGGCAGGTTAGGAGCTGGGAAACGAGACCAGAGAGCAGCAGAGCGGCTTTTAAATGAGGTGTATATATATATAAAAAAAAAAGCACCAAAAGAAGTTAGAAAATACAGGAAAGTTTAAGGCAGTGTCTGGTCCCACTGCATCTGTGGATGTGGCGCCCTTTCCGATCTTTCAAACGTGAGCCTTGGGGCGGGGCCGGAGCAGAGCTTGGGACTCCTGGCTCTAGGTTGGTTTGCCCCCCACCCCCACCACCCCCCACACCGAGCTGGAAATTCCAGAATGGGGCTCAGAAAGTCCTGGGAAAAAGCTTCCCTTTCCCAAACCCTGCTGAATAGCACCCTGCAGCTGTCCAGGCCTCTGACCTGCTTCCCTGGCCCTTAGACCAGAACACCCAGTTCTTCCCCCTCAGCTGGCCCACAGCCCCGAAGCCCAGGCAGGCTTTGAAACAGCACAAGGTCCTGGACTCCTTTTGCTCAAAGAACAAAGCAGGAACCAAAGAATGTCTCCACAGATTGGGAGGAAGCGGCTACATGAGGCAGGGATTTATACTCTCACTGGAGAATATAAATTTGATGACGGAATTCAAAGCTCAGAAGAGGAAAGCAAGCAGTGAACGGTCACACAGCCAATCAGCACTGGCGCCAGGACACGTGCAGCAAACTCGGGGGGGGGGGGGGGCAAGCAAAGCCCAAAAGGAAGGTACTGAAGCTGTCTGCCCATGCAAACAGTAAAGTCCCGGAGTTTGGGTGCGACAACTCCCATTTTGCAGGGGAGGTCACAGCTGTGAACCCCGGCTCACTGAGCCCCGGTGGGAGGAGGGAAGAGGCCATCAGTCACTCACCTGGCAGCAGCTGCACAGGAAACCTAATACCATTGGCTGACGTTAGGCACCCGTGGGGGCTGTGGGCCCCATAAGACTACAATTCCCAGGGGCCCCTGCTCCAGGCTGGCAGGCCCCTGGCCAAAGGTGGCCTGTAATCTGACCTTCCCTCTCAAAAGGTCATTTTGGAGCTGCTTGAGGGACAGCAACAGGGGCAGCTCAGCGTGGCTGAGTTTGGTGGGGGTGGGGTGTCTTTAGGCCACCTGCCCCATACCACCCCCTATAAAACAGGGTCCCGGTCCCCCTAAATCTCAGCCACCCAGAGTCCTCTGCTAGCGGCACCTCTTCTGTTCAGGGATCCTGGCCCCTGGTGCCACAACATGAGGCTGCTCCACCCAAGTGCAGCTAATGACCGCTCCCCCATCCCGCTGCCCCCCGGGGAACAGGGCTATCACAGAAGCCTGCCCAGAGCTCACACATCTCGGGGGTTGCAGTCTCTGGGCAAACATTTAAGACAGAGGCTCAGCTACTCTGACAGGCTGGCCTCCAGCTCTGCCCCTTGCCAGCCCCCCTGGCCTCTCCAAGACCTGATTGAGCGCAGGATCTGGCCCCACCCTTCTTCCTTCATCTAGAACCTAGGAGAAGGGCCTAGATCATGGCAACCTCAGCCAGCCACAGCCCATCGACTCCCCCAAGCCTCAGGCCTGTCAATCCAGCACTCTGCCCGCTGCGTCTGCAAAAGGCTGGGACGGGGCAGACACCCTGCGCGCCAGCCTGGAGGAAGTGGGTCAGCACGGGGTTGTGAACGAGCTGGGTTGGGCCTGGCCAGGCCCCGCTCTCCCAGCCCTTCTCTCCTCCCCTAGCCCCCAAAATAGCTCTCTTGAGCTGCCAAGACCTTCCCATGTGGGGAGGTGGGGCGTGCTGCCCAGAGCCTGGCTTTAAATCCCCAGGCGGCTGGGGTTCTCCACTCCCAGGCTGGAGGCACCTCCGAGGCCGCCTGTCCACCGCTGTCAGTCCGGCCCGCCCTCCGCAGCCATGTCCCAGCCCCTGTCAGACCAGGACAAGAGGAAGCAAATCAGCGTGCGTGGCCTGGCCGGCGTGGAGAATGTTTCCGAGCTGAAGAAGAACTTCAACCGGCACCTCCACTTCACACTCGTGAAAGACCGCAATGTGGCCACCCCGCGGGACTACTACTTCGCGCTGGCCCACACCGTGCGCGACCACCTCGTGGGCCGCTGGATCCGCACCCAGCAGTACTACTACGAGAAGGACCCCAAGGTGCCGCAAGGGGCACCCTGGGTGGGGAATGGGCTGGGGGCCCCACCAGGGGCTGGAATTTCTGCACCATATGGCAGCCCCTTCCAAAGTAATATGGGCTTTTCCAGGGTTTTCTGCAACAAGATAAAGGGTCATCCTAGATTCTTGGTGCTGGAGGGTTCAGGGATGCCAGGGGCAATGGCGGCTGGGGCAAGGGGTGGGAAGGGAATGGGACAGGGGTAGGTCAGGGGGCTCTGGCGGGCGGGCAGTAAGGTCCCAGTGCCAGTCAGAGTGGAGGGCTGCTGGTGGGCAGGAAGACCCCTGTGGCCAGGGGAGGCCCCTAAGTGGAAGGACTTGTTATTGACCGTGTGTTGTGGTGCATCTGTGCTGTGGGTGGGGTGTGGCTGGGGCAGCTGGGACTTGGAGATCAAGTGTCTGCTGGGGTCACTGGTAAATGTCAGCAACCTGACACCCCAGGGTGAGATGGGGGAGGGCTGGGGAGGGGATTTGGGAGACCGGGCACCATTCACATCTCAGGGCCTCTCCGTCCCCTTCTTGGGACTGAGACTTGAGGGTCCAGGCCGCACCCCGAGGGTGGGGGTGGCCGTCTCTAGCTGTGCTCATTATGTGACCTTGAGCAGATGACTTTTCTCTCTGGCCCTTGGCCTTCTCCACTTGGGGAGCACTTGAAAGAGCTGCTCCGTGTCCTGACTCGCTGAGGGGCTATGGGGAGGCTTGTGGGGTGTTCTCCCTAGTACTTCCGTCGCTGAGGTACAATGGCGAGATATTTCCAGGTGAGGAAACTCAGGTTCAGAGATGAAAAGTGATATGTGGGCCTCCCTGGTGGCGCAGGCGGTTGGGCGCCGTGCTGTGAAGCTGTCTGCAGCCTCTGCAGCGCAGGTTCGATCCCAGCCATCCAGGGAGATTCCCACATGGCGCAGCAGACCTCTCCTGTCTCGCCCGCTGCTCCCCGCAGCAGTGTATTTCATCAGTCTGCCTGTTCTGTTCCCTGCTCTGTCTCTGGTGAATCCTCTCACCCTCCTGCACATCTGGCTTGTACCCCGGTTCTTGTATAAATAAATAAATTTTAAAAAAAAGAAAAGAAAAGTGATTTGTCCAAAGTCAGAGGCAACAGAACCTGACCTGTTGGGTCCCAAAGCCTGAGAAGGGCATGGACCAGGGGAGACAGGGCTGGCATGCGGGGGCTGAGAGCAGGGCAGGAGGCCGGTGAATGCCGGCGCGCAGCCCTGACCCCGCCCTGCCCACCTGTCTCCGGGCAGAGGATCTACTACCTGTCCCTGGAGTTCTACATGGGCCGGACGCTCCAAAACACCATGGTGAACCTGGCCTTGGAGAACGCCTGCGACGAGGCCATCTACCAGGTGCGGGCATGGGAGTGTGCCTCAGGGATGGGGGCTTGCCTGCTGGCCCTGGCCTGAGCGCTGCCACCTGCTCCCCCCTCTAGCTGGGCCTGGACATGGAGGAGCTCGAGGAGATCGAGGAGGACGCAGGGCTTGGCAACGGGGGTCTGGGCCGGCTGGCCGGTGAGTGGGCAGGGGCGGCGGGGGGGGGTGGTGAGCAGACGGCCCCTGTGTGCGGGTCCCTGACACCCATCTCCCCGCGCACCCTAGCCTGCTTTCTGGACTCCATGGCAACCCTGGGCCTGGCTGCCTATGGCTATGGGATCCGTTATGAGTTTGGCATTTTTAACCAGAAGATCTGCGGGGGCTGGCAGGTAAGCGGCCTGGACCCTGGCCTTGGGGTCATGATGGAGGGACCCCCGCCGGGCCGGCCATCCCCGGAGAGATCCAAACCAGCCTCTGTTTTGGTAGAAGCACTTTGCCCCTCCTCCTGGGCTCCAAGCCACCTGACCACTCCTGGGAGAAGTGTCGACCTGGGGCGCCCCTCAGGCTCCCACACACACCCGCGTCGCATTGGATATCTACTAGGCCGGGGCCTGCCCCAGAGTCCTTCATTTACACCCTGTCTGGGGCGGGGCCCCTGCTCCCGCCTTCCCCGCAGCCGCTGGCGGGGAGCCTGGCTCTGACGTGGTCTTCCTTTCTCCCCTGACCTGTCTGGGGCTCAGATGGAGGAGGCCGATGACTGGCTTCGCTATGGCAACCCCTGGGAGAAGGCCCGCCCCGAGTTCACGCTGCCTGTGCACTTCTACGGCCGAGTGGAGCACACCAGCCAGGGGGCCAAGTGGGTGGACACACAGGTGAGGGACAGTGAGGGTGGGGGGGTGGATCCACTGAGGGGAAGGGGCGAGGTGCTTCTAGAGGAAACAGAGGACCTTCCCTGGTGGCCCAAGGGGTTAAGACGCAACCTATGAAGCTGTCCGCAGCCTCTGCAGCACGAGGTCCGTCCCCGGCCAGGCATGGCGCAGCAGACCTCTCCTGTGTCCGCGCTGCTCCCCTCAGCAGTGGATTTCAGCCAGTCGGCCTGTTCTGCTCCCCGCTCTGTCTCTGGTGGATCCTCTTGCCTCCCCACTGCCCCCGCCAGCCCCACACCTCTGGCCTGTACCCAGTTCTGGTATGCATAAAATAAATAAATCTTAAAAAAAAAAAAAAGGAAGCGGAGATCCAGGGAAATAACCTGGAGGCTGCGGGCCCAGTGCTGCCTTCACAGGACGTGGAGGCTCAGAGAGGTTAAGTGGCTTCCTTGAGGCCACACAGCTGGAGTCAGGGGAGACTGGAGCCCCAGTCGCGGGGAGCCAGGCTGAGCGCTCCAGCCGTGCCCCTTCCCTGGCCTGGCTCCTCGCCACCCTACAAGACTCAGCCAAGAATAACCATGTTCAAGACTTGATTTCCTCCCCCCAATCTGATGTAGGGTTGTTTTTTTTCTTTTTAAAGATTGATTTATTTATGCATACAAGACCCTGGCCTTGGGGGCCCGGTCATGATGGAGGGACCCCCGCCGGGCCGGCCATCCCCGGAGAGATCCAAACCAGCCTCAGTTTGGGTGGACGCACTTTTGCCCCTCCTGGGCTCCAAGCCACCTGAGCTCCTGGGAGAAGTGCCAGGGTCCTGCACCTCTGGGTACAGGCCAGAGGTGTTGGGGGTGAGAGGAGTCACCAGAGACAGAGTGGGGAGCAGAGCAGGCGGACTGACTGAAACACACTGCTGAGGGAGCTTCTAGCCTTTCAGAATGGGGCAGCTGTCCTGGAGAAGGTCCGGCAGGGCCTGGCTCTGCCTGCTTAGCCGTGCGCACTGGGGCCAGTGCCTCCAGCACAGGCTGCAGCTTTCCCTCCACTCCAGTTGGGTCCCTTGGTGGGGGGAGATGGGAGCCCCACAGCAGCAGGCAACTATTTGTGATGTCTGCTAATTGGGGGGCGGGGTGGGACCAGCATTAGTCACCTCGAATTAGCTCCAGCTCGCTGGCTGGGCCGGGGCCGGGCATGCCAGGCATAAGCCCTTTGGGTGGCCTTGACCTCTGTGACCCCTTTAGCCTGGCCTGGGGCGCGATTCCTTTCACGAGCTCAGAGTGTCTCCAGTTGTGTTTGGCAGAATGGCCACCACCAGAGCCCACCGTGTGCCCTGGGCTGGGGACCCCGCCTGGAGTTGGGCAAAGCAGCGCAGGCGGGGGGTCCTCTCTCGTGGATGAGGTGTGGAGAGGGCGAGCGGCTTGCTCGAGGTTCCCCGGAGCTGGGCTTGGTTGGGCTGGGAAGCTGGCAGAGCGCAGCGTTCCGGCCCCGAGGGCCCTGGGAGTCAGACTGGGGAGAGCCCAGCCCTGCTGCCACGCCCGCTGCCCCGCAGGTGGTGCTGGCCCTGCCCTACGACACCCCGGTGCCCGGCTACCGCAACAACATCGTCAACACCATGCGCCTGTGGTCGGCCAAGGCCCCCAACGACTTCAACCTCAAGGACTGTGAGTCTAGGCGTGTGGTCACAGCCCCGCCCATCCCCCCAACAGCCGCCCGAGCCTAATCCGGCCCCCACTTCCGTCCCTCAGTCAACGTGGGTGGCTACATCCAGGCTGTACTGGACCGAAACCTGGCAGAGAACATCTCCCGGGTCCTGTACCCCAACGACAACGTATGGCACCCGGGCCTGAGTGGCTGAGAGGGCAGGAGGGAGGGGGACACTCACTGGCACCCTAGTCACGCTCAGGCCATATTGTCAGCCCCTGTGTGTCCTCTTCCGTCCCCCAGTTCTTTAAGTGGGGGCCCCGGGGCAGCAGGGTCGGGGCTTTGGAAGAACCAGTTTTCCTGGTCCTGGCATGTCCCTTGCACACACACCATCCCCATCACAGCTTCCTGGGGGAGAGACCCCTGGGTCGAGGTGGGCAGCTCAGGGCTCCGCGTGGGGTGCGGGTGGCCACCCCTCCACTCCGGCCCGCGCGTGACCTGCCCTGTCCCCAGTTCTTCGAGGGGAAGGAGCTGCGTCTGAAGCAGGAGTACTTCGTCGTGGCGGCCACGCTCCAGGACATCATCCGCCGCTTCAAGTCCTCCAAGTTCGGCTGCCGGGACCCCGTGCGCACGAGCTTTGACACCTTCCCAGATAAGGTGTCCGCCCCGGGGGGCGCACCCCGCACCCCTGCACCGCGTGCCTTTGCTTCTCCCCTCCAGCCTCAGCCTGCTGCCCCTTGGCGCCTTTCCTAGAGGGGGAGAAAGTGAGGGGGCGGGCGGTGTGTGAGAGCACGAAGGGCTCAGGGGCCTCTGGCAGGGGTCACGGAACCTGGTTCCTCCTGCCCCACAGCTGCCCTCCAGGGCCTCAGCCGTGGAGCCACACCAAGCCGTCGGGGCCTCTGTGGGGCAAAGAGCCGAGCCCATAGCCTTGGTCTGGGGCCGACTGACCCTTCCCGCCTCCCCACAGGTGGCCATCCAGCTCAACGACACCCACCCCTCCATGGCCATCCCCGAGCTCATGAGGATCCTGGTGGACCTGGAGCGGCTGGACTGGGACAAGGTGGGCTCCAGCGCCGGTGCTCCCTGCCTGAGCCGCTCTGCTGGGGGCTCCCTTCCCAGTTTGGGGAGGGGAAAGATGTGAGCAGAGCCCCCTCCGACCAGGAGGCAACATGAGGCTGGGGGGGCGGGTGTCTGAGCCCCTGGCTGGGCTGTGGCCCCTGGATGCCCACCAGGTGAGGAGAGTCCCCGAGAGAGGCCCGGGGTGCTGACCGGGGGCGCGTCTGCCAGGCCTGGGACGTGACGGTGAGGACCTGCGCCTACACCAACCACACGGTGCTGCCCGAGGCCCTGGAGCGCTGGCCCGTGCACCTCATGGAGACGCTGCTGCCCCGGCACCTGCAGATCATCTATGAGATCAACCAGCGCTTCCTGAACGTGAGGCCGGGCAGGAAGGGGGCGCGCGGGGGTGTGCGGGGAGCCCGAGCTCCAGTGGGGATGGCAGTGGGCAGAGCTCTGCGGGTGCGGGCCGGGCACCCGGGTTCTGGGCCCCCGTCCTAGCTCTGGGCTCTCCGCACAGCGGGTGGCGGCCGCGTTCCCGGGGGACGTAGACCGCCTGCGGCGCATGTCGCTCGTGGAGGAGGGCGCGGTGAAGCGCATCAACATGGCGCACCTGTGCATCGCCGGCTCGCACGCGGTCAACGGCGTGGCTCGCATCCACTCGGAGATCCTCAAGAAGACCATGTGGGCCCCCCCTCCCCAGGCCCGCCCGCTCCAAACGCGCTGACAGGCTCGCCCCTCGCGCCCCTGGCCAGTCCCGGCCTCTCCCAGCTGCCCCCTCCCTAGTCCACATGGGTTCAGCTCATCCAAGTGGCTGGCCCTGTCCCCAGATGACCCGCCCTTACGCACAGCACCACCAGCCCCCGTGCCACCCCCACCCCTGGCCCCTTGATCAAGAAACCAGGGTAGCAGCCACTGAGGTAAGCAGAGACCCTCCCACCCACTTCCTACAGTTTCAAGGACTTCTACGAGCTGGAGCCTCATAAGTTCCAGAATAAGACCAACGGCATCACCCCTAGGCGCTGGCTGGTCCTCTGTAACCCTGGGCTGGCAGAGGTCATTGCAGAGGTGAGAGGTCCCTGCAGGGATCCACTGGGTGTGGTCATTAGGTGGCCCCCTGTGGCGGAGGAAGTCAGCCTCGCTCTGTCTGCAAGTCTTGCATGGCCTGGAGGAGGGAGCCTCTCTCTTTGCACGTGGGTGCCCTGTGGCTGTGGGAGGCTTGTCTGTGGAGGTCCTCTGGGGGAGTTCACAGCCTCATGGAGGGGCTCACCCCCAGGTGGAATGTGAAGGGAGACTGGAAGGGAAGGGTCTGGAGATCACTGCCCGTCTGAGGAAAGACCAGAAGGAGGGCCTGCTGGGAGGGAAAGAAGCCAGATACCCACATACCGTGCCCTTCTCTGGAGTGGGGCTGGGCTGCAAGGAGGGGCGGGGAGGGGCTGGGCCCGACTGACTATGTTCCTGCAGCGCATTGGGGAGGACTACATCTCAGACCTGGACCAGCTGCGCAAACTGCTCTCCTATGTGGATGATGAAGCCTTTATTCGGGATGTGGCCAAAGTGAAACAGGTGGGGAGGGGCTGCGACCTGGAATGCCTGTGCCAGGTCTGTAATGGAGAGTTCTGGGGGGGCAGGTGTCTGAGTCAGGAATGGCCACTCGAGCTCATCTCTCCTGCAACCTGGGGCTTTGGTCCGAGTTGTGTGAGGGGAAGGCATCCTCTGACCTCTCTGGAAGAGCACTGCCATCGATTAGTAATGTCTGTCCTTGTGCAGGTGTGGATGAAGGTGGCAAGTGAGCCTTCTGTCCTCTACCTTCCTAGGAATAAAATGAGACCTATTGGTGGGCTCTCCCTCATTTCTCTGCCTCCAGGAAAACAAGTTGAAGTTCTCTGCATACCTGGAGAGGGAATACAAAGTCCATATCAACCCCAACTCGCTCTTCGACATCCAAGTGAAACGAATTCACGAATATAAACGCCAGCTCCTCAACTGCCTCCATGTGATCACCCTGTACAACCGTGAGTGGGTGGCAGGGCTGAGCTGTGTCTCTTGGTTCTCTCTGAACCTACCAGCAGACCATATGCTTCCTAGTCAATGTCGCCTTTGGCCTTGGGACAAGGACTGGTCCCCATTCACAGATGGGCAAACAGGCTCTGAGTGGGGGAGGTGACAGATTGGTGGTCCCATAGCAAGTGAACCATCCAGGTCAGTCCACTTGGGCAGGCTGGCCCTGGAATTGGCAGGAGCTGCAGCCTGGGGTGGGGCAAACCTGGCCCACTCACTCCTGCTCTTTGTCTACAGGCATCAAGAAGGAGCCCAATAAGTTCATTGTACCTCGAACTGTGATGATTGGAGGGAAGGTGAGAAGCAGGGCCATAGACTGTGGCTCTGCTCCTTGGGTGTCCAGGCTGAGGTCTGCCGGGCTGGGTAGCAGGAGAGGGGCAGAGGCCAGACTGTGGCGCTGACCCGACTGTGTCCCCACAGGCTGCCCCTGGGTACCACATGGCCAAGATGATCATCAAACTTATCACGGCCATCGGGGACGTGGTCAACCACGACCCGGTGGTGGGAGACCGGCTCCGTGTGGTCTTCCTGGAGAACTACCGGGTCTCCCTGGCCGAGAAAGGTGGGTCGCTGCGGCTTGGATTGGTTCAGGCCCAGGCGGGCATTAGTCACCTCTCTTGGCTATTTGAGCTTTAAAGGAGATTCTGGAAAGGGCGATGCTTAAACCCCCAAGGATAGCTCCCTAAGGGTGGAGTTCCAGGCAGTACGGGGTGAAGGGGGAGCTGGGCCTTGTTGGTGCCCTTGAAGTCACCCACAGGCGTGGGAAGAGGGTGGGGGGGGTCCAGCTGAGAGCCCAGATGGTCAAGAATCACTAAGAGGAGGGCGGGTGGGGAGGAGACTCCGCTGGCGAAGCCTGAAGCGCGGGGGTCCAGGCCAGCCTACCTTGCTGGGGTCTGCCTCTTGCGGGCACCGACCCTGGCCCTGCTGCTACCCGCAGTGATCCCCGCCGCCGACCTCTCGGAGCAGATCTCCACCGCTGGCACCGAGGCCTCTGGCACCGGCAACATGAAGTTCATGCTCAACGGGGCTCTGACCATTGGCACCATGGACGGGGCCAACGTGGAAATGGCAGAGGAGGCGGGAGAAGAGAACTTCTTCATCTTCGGCATGCGAGTGGAGGACGTGGACAAGCTTGACCAGAGAGGGTAGGGTCCAGGGCTCCCAAGGTCACGGTGCCTGGGCAGGAGGCCCTGAGGTGTGGCTGCTGGCGGGGAGCACAGGAGGGAAGCTCGAGGCCTTAGCGCCATCCGGATCCTGGAAACCTTTTTTTAAAAGATTTATTTTTATTTATGCATAGAAGAACCAGGGCGTAGGCCAGAGGTGTGGGGGGTGAGAGGATTCACTGGAGACAGAGTGGGGAGCAGAACAGGCGGATCTACTGAAATCCACTGCTGAGGGGATCAGCCGGCGAGATGGGGGGGAGAGGTCTGCTGCGCCATGTGGGTAGCTCCCTGGCCAGGGCTCGAACTTGTGCTGCAGTGGCTGCTGAAAGCACTCTGGTGCTGAGACTTAATCTCTTGTGCCACTAGGAAGGCCCAGAATCTTGGAAGCCTTTTGAGCTAATTCAAAACAAATGAGGTTAATGAAATGGGAACAGAAAGAAGTAACACAGGAGGAGAAAAGGTAGAGAAAAATGATAACAATCTAAGAAATACTGTTATTTCTAAATTGGTCACAAAACCCTGGGTTCCCTAGCAGCCATGGCGAAAAGAGGAGGAGTCTCGTAGTTAACTAAGCTTGCAGTTCAGAAAGGCAGTTTTTCAGAGGAGACATGTTCTTGGCATTATGTTTCAACTCTTTATCTTAAGATACGATTTTTTCTTATCGTAGACACAGTACATGCTCATTAATTGGAAAAATACAGGCCACAAATGATAACTCTCACCCGTAATTTCCTCTACCCAGATTCGGTGTCACAGTTCTGTGTTTCTATATGTTTTTATTTGTGTGTGTGAGGAGTTTAAACAGTTGGGAATAACATATGTACATTTTGAATCCTGACATCTTATTGAACACTGAAGAAGCATTTTCTATGTCATTAGTTTTCAAAATATTTTAAATATTTGTATAGCGTCCCATCCTATGCCAGAACTTAGTTAACCAATTTCAAATGATTAGACAGTAAGGACGATTTCCTTTTTGTTAGTATAAATAACACCCCACCGTGATGACCAACTTTTTACATTTCTGTCCATGTCTGTTTCCTTAAGATACTTACTAGAGGGCCTCCCTGTGGCGCAAGGGGTTAAGCTCAGCACTATGAAGCTATCCACAGCCTCTGTAGCACAAGTTCGGTCCCCGGCCAGGGAGCTGACCCACATGGTGCGGCAGACCTCTCCTGTCTCCCTGCTGCTCCCCTCAGCAGTGGATTTCAGTCAGTCAGCGTGTTCTGTTCCCCACTCTGTCTCTGGTGAATCCTCTCACCCCCCACTCCTCTGGCCTGTACCCCAGTTCTTGCATAAATAAATACATCTTTTTTTTTTTTTTTAAGATACTTACTAGAAAGGGATATTTCTGAGTTAAGGCTCTTGATTCATGTTGCCAAGTTGCTTTCCAGAAAGTTGGTACCAGTTTACACTCCCACCAACAGCTTACGAGAGTGGGCATTAAATGTTGAATGGAATTTCTCCTGTGAGGCTCTACTAAAAAGTGCAGACTTGGTCCTTTGGACAGGAGAGAGATGGGAAGTGCTTTGAGCAAGGTCTGGCCTGTTCAGAACTAGGCTCCAGAAGGACCTTTTTTTTATTTAAAGATTTATTTAAGTATGCATACAAGAACTGGGGTGTAGGCCAGAGATATGGGGTTGAGAGGATTCCCCAGAGACAGAGTGGGGAGCAGAATAGGCAGATCCACTGAAATCCACTGCTGAGGGGAGCAGCAGGGAGACAGGAGGGGTCTGCTGTGCCACGTGGGTCAGCTCCTTGGCTGGGGATTAAACTCAGGCCACAGTGGTGACAGCGCTGAGACTCAATCCCTAGGCCACCAGGGAGGCCCCAGAAGGACCATTTGGGCTGCAGAAGGAGCCCAAATGATTGGAGGGGGTGGGACTTTGGGGGCTGATGCTACAATGTAGGGGGGTTACCAGCAGCAGCTGCGCTGGGAATAGGGAGCAGGACCGTTGGTGAGGAGGAGGCCTGGGTCTCTGGGCTGGGAGAGGGGAGGAAAGAGATGAGCTTGGCCTTGGCGAGGGTGGCTGGGGGATGGGCTGTGGCAGGGACCACGGTGAGCTCGTCGCTTGGTGTGAGTTTAAGGTTGCTTCCAATACTGGACAGTTGGCTCTTCCTGGATGCCGAAGGTGAGGCTAGGGGTGGACTGGGGATCATGGGGAGAGAAGAGCCACTCATGCAGGAGACAGTGGTGATGTGGGAGCAGGTCTGGCTTCGGGCTGTGCCCTGGCATCTACCTACTTACTCTCCACTCTCGGTCTCCTCAACCACAGTGGGGATGGAAAGCTGAGCAGAGAAAGGGGACGACGTCCTGGGAAGGACCTTTGCGGGGTGGGTCTGGGTTTTGACCCTGGAGCTTGGGACTCCCCATATTTTCTCTGGAGGAGGAGCTGGGAGCCCCTGACCACGCTCTTCCCGCAGGTACAACGCCCAGGAGTACTACGACCGGATTCCCGAGCTCCGGCAGATCATGGAGCAGCTGAGCAGCGGCTTCTTCTCCCCGAAGCAGCCTGACCTGTTCAAGGACATCGTTAACATGCTCATGCACCATGACCGGTGAGCTGACCTGTGGGGGAGCCTGGCGAGGTGGGGCTGCTGGGCTGGAAGGGCGCCATGGGGGGCTGGGCAGGGGTCCTGCACAGTTGGGACCAAGCTCCTTTGGAAGCAGCATCATTCTCCAGGTCCCCAGAAGCCCCCTGGGACAGGGTAGGCTTGGCTCTTGCCTTCATGCAGCTCCCTGTCTCCCCATTCCCCGCCAGGTTTAAAGTCTTTGCAGATTATGAAGACTATATTAAATGCCAGGAGAAAGTCAGTGACCTGTACAAGGTGAGGGTTCCTGGGCCAGGGCTTGGCACGGCTTTGGTGGTCTTGACTGGGATGAGGAGGGGGGTGGGGATACCCTGCCTCCCCCAGAGTGAATCCAGAGCTCCCTTTTGGCTGGCAGAACCCAAGAGAGTGGACGCGGATGGTGATCAGGAACATAGCCACCTCGGGAAAGTTCTCCAGTGACCGCACCATTGCCCAGTACGCCAGGGAGATCTGGGGTGTAGAGCCTTCCCGCCAGCGCCTGCCGGCTCCTGATGAGATCTGAGCCTCATACCAGAACCCCGGCCCTTGGCAACCCCTTGGGCCAGCCCCAGCTCCTCATGGTGGGGGGCACTGGAGTTGGATCTCTTCTGAACCTCTTCCTGGAACCCCCAATATCCCAGCCTGAACTTTCTTGTGTCCCGAGTGACTAGCACATGGTCCCGTTCGGCCCTGGGGCTCCCCGGCCCCCCCTATTTATGGGTCTCACCAGCTGCACCCACTCCTCAATAAACCGAGTTTCCTTGGGAGCCTCCTCAGTATTCTCTTGCCGGGAAATATTTTTAGCTCTTGACAGGCCTGACGGCAGCTGCGCAGTCACCGCGCAGCGCGCACCGCACCGGGCAGGTGCGTCCCCTCGGAGGGGCGGCGGGGGGCGGAGCCCGGAGCTCCCGGCGCCGCCCCGGCCGGCCTCCGCCTCCGTCCCGGCGCGTGTCCATACTAGGCCAGCGGCCGCCGGGCGGGCCGGGCGGGGCGGCCGCCGGGGTGGGGCCCCCTGGGGCCGCCGAGGACCCACGCGCCGGGGCGGGGCCTGCAGATGCGGGGCGCCCTGGGCCCCGCCCGCGCCCCGCCCCACTGCGGCGTTTGGGGGTCGCCGCGCAGGTGGCGGCGCCGCGGGGGCGGGAGGCGGGAGGCGCGGGCGGGCGGGGCGCTCCCGAGCGGCCGGCGCCGCTCGCCTCACGCCGGGGAGACTGAGGCCCGGAAGGGCCCGTTTCTGGCCTCTCGTCGCGAGGACCGGGGTGTGGGGCGCCCGCGCCTCCCGGGCCGGGGGCAGGGCGGGGCGCGTCTCAGGCGCGGGCTTGGGGGCGGCGGTTTCACAGTGAGTGTGTCTGGAGCAAACGGCCGGAAATCGCTACTGGGCCCCCCAGGCCTGACGCGGGGGGACCCCAACCGCCCGCGGCGGCCGCTCCCAGGCTCCCCCCGCCGGCCGGGCCCGCGTCCCTGCGCGGAGCCGCTCGCCGCCGCCCCCGCCGGCTCGGGGGAGCCCGGCCCCGGGCCCAGCCCCTGCGGGGGGAGCCGGGCTCGCCCCGCACCCCGGCCTCGGGCGGCGTCTCTGGGGAGCCGCGTCCCCGTCCCCCGCAGGCCCCTGTCCCCGAGACGCTCCCGTTTTTCGCCGCCCCCGCCCCCCCGCCCGGGCCCGCAGCCCCCCCCGGGCCCGCCCGGCGGAGCCGCGAGGGGCGCCGGCCCCCCGCCGCGGCAGCCCCGTGGGAACCGCCTGCCTCGAAAACAGGAACCCGGCGTGGGGGCCGGGCGGGGCGCCCCCTCCCCCCGCAGCCCGCTTCCTGCCCCTCCCGGCTTCCTCGGCCCGGCGGGCGGGGGGCGCGCGGGCCGGGCGGGGGCGGCCCTCGGCTTGGCCCCCCGCCCCGCGGGGCCGCCCCGCGCACCCCAGGGCGCCGCCCGCCGCGGCCGGCTCGGCGGGGGGGGCTGAGCCGCCGCGGGGGCCGCGCGGGGCGAGGAGCCGGGAGGCGCGGCCGGCGGCGCGGCGGGGCGGGGCGGGGCGGGCGGGCGGGCGGGCGGGGAGGGGGCGCGGGGCGGGGCGGGGCGGGGCGGGGGCTGCGGCGCGGAGCGCGCCGGGGAGCGGGAGCCGCAGCCGCAGCGAGGCCGGCGGGCGGGAGCGCGAGGTGGCGCCGGCAGAGCGGGCGCGGGCTCCGGCCGCGTGGGTCCCGAGAGTGAGTGCGGGAGGCGGGCCCGGCCCTCGGGGCGCCCAGCGCCGCGCGGGGGGTCGGAGCGGCGGGGGGCGGGCGGGGAGCTGCGGCCGGGGCCGGGGCCGGGTGGGGTGAGCTGCCGAGGTCGCGGGCCCTGCGCCCGGACAGCCCGCGGAGGGGGCGGCATCGCGGCTGAGCTGGCTCTCCCGGCCGCGTCTCCGTCGAGCCCTCCTCCTCTGGCACCCCCATTTGACAGATGAGAAAATTGAGGCTCTCAGAGGCCAAGTGGCTCTCAAGGTCACAGAGAGGCAGCCACTGAGCCAGGTGGGGGCGGCTCGGGACGGCTCCACGGGAAAGTCCGCCAGAGAACTCGGTGGAGGCGCCCCCGCCCCACCCCACCTTTCAGCGGGGGGGGTCTGTAGGGGCGGGGGCCTCTCGGCGGGACCCGGCCCTGAAGGCCCTGCGGGCGGGGGGCGACGGCGCTGGGGCCGCAGAGCCGCCCTGCCCCTGCCCCTCTGATGAAGTTGTCTGCGGCGGGGCTGCGGCAGGGGCGTGTGCGCACCCACGGGGGCGTGTGCATGTGTGGGGGTGTGCATGCGTGTAGGTGCACTGTCTTGCGTGTGTGCACACGTGTTCGGATGTCAGCGAGCTGCAGCGGGGAGCTCGGGGCTGGGCTGGCGGGGGGTGAGCGGGGGGGGGGGCCGGCGGCCCGCCCCCTGGCGGGTCTCGCTCGGGGGTGGAGAGCCGGGGGGGCGCGCCAGAGGCTCCTCGCTGCAGGTGCGAGGGGCGCGCGGTGCCGCGGCATCCGTGGAGAGGGTGAGAGGCGATTGTCCGCGCCGTGTGCGCGGGCTGCGGCATCATGCAGCACAGCGTGGGCCCCTGGTCTGGGGTGCAGTGAGCGTCCCCGCCTGGAGCTGCGGGCGCCACCCGGGACGGGACCGGCTGTGGGGTCACGCCGGCATTCCCCACCCCCCTCGCCACTAGCGCCCCCTTCTGAGCCCTGCTGTGTGTGCCGAGGGGGCGGGCCGGCGGGGCGCGCGGCTGGACGGCGCAGAGTGCGCGGCCGAGGGAGGCCCGCGCGGGGGGCCTGGGCCGGGCCGGGAGGGAGACGGGCCCGCGGAGGCCGAGACCTTCCTGGGCCTTCGCGGAGGAGGCGGCGTGGGGGCGGCTCCCAGGCTCAGGCTCCCCGCTGACGCCCCAGGGCCCCCGCGGGCCGCCCCCCCGGGAATGTTCCGCACCACGGCCCGCCTACCCGAGGGCAGGCCCCTGGGGCCCCCCCCGCAGCCCCGCGGCTCCGCCTCCCTCCCCGGGAGCCCTGGAGGGGGTGCTGCGGGCGGGACGCCTGGGTTCCCCCCTCCCATCCCAGGGAGAAATTCCTCCGAGGTCCCCTCAGGCTCTGGGTTCCCAAAATAACCCTGCGGGGGAAGGGAGGCTGTGCAGGGAGGGGGCGGGGGGGCGCGGCGCCGCGCTGCGGGGCGCTGCAGGTGTCTGGGGGGGCGCGAGAAGCGGGCCCGCGGGCTTGGGGCACCGGCCAGGCCTGCGGCTCCGGCTCGCCTCCATCCGGGGGAGCCGCCGGGCCCCCCGCGCCCCCGAGGGCGGGCCGGAAGCCTCCGGGCCGCCGGTTTCCCAACTGCGGTTGCACCACCCGGGCCGGGCCGGACCGTTATCCCCGGAGCGGCCCCGCGGCGACTCCGCCCCTGCCCAGCAGGGGGCGTGCCCGCCCCGCCCCGCCCGGTCCTGCCCCGGCGGCTCCGCCGCCCGCGCCCGCGCCCCAGCGCTGCCTCTCGCGCCCAGGGGTCCGGCTCGAGCCCCGGGAGGCGCTCGCGGCGCTGCCTGCCCAGCCTGCCCGCGCGCCATGGCGGGCACCCTGGACCTGGACAAGGGCTGCACGGTGGAGGAGCTGCTTCGCGGCTGCATCGAGGCTTTCGGTGAGTGGCGGGGGGCACGCGCGTCTGCCCCCGCGCCCCCTCCCGGGACGGGCCCGGCCGGGCCCCCGAGGCCCCCCTCCCGCAGCCCCCGGGGAGAGCTGCTCTTCCACGGGGCGGCAGCGCCCGCGCGCTTCGGAAAAGCGGCGCGTTCCCCTCCCCCAGCGCGCGGGGCGGCCGGAGGGGTCCCCAGGCCCGGGGGCGCGAGGGGCGCTATCTCCCTCCGGGGGATCCGGAGGAACTCCCTGTCTCCGGCCTGGGAGCTGTTTCCGGCTGATGGGGGGCAGCTTATCTGGTGGCGGGGTGCCCCCTCCCCCAAGCACTCAGGAAATGACCTCTGGATTCTTGACCCCGGGGAACCCAGGCTCCTTCCGCCCAGCTGGTTCCCCTCCGGGCGCGGAGCCGCTCTCCTCCCGCAGCTCCTTGCCCCCCCCCCCCCCCCCCGCCTTCCCTCGCGCACCCCACCTTTCCTCTCCACCCGCCTCCTGGTCCTGCGAAGGCAGGAGGGTTGGGGAGCAGACGCCCCGCGCGTGGCCGGGGAGGTTTAGGGGCCGCGGCTGCAGGACCTGCGGTCACCCGGCTTCTCCTCGGCCCTCCGGAGCTAGATGACTCCGGGAAGGTGCGGGACCCGCAGCTGGTGCGCATGTTCCTCATGATGCACCCCTGGTACATCCCCTCCTCTCAGCTGGCCGCGAAGCTGCTCCACATATATCCTTCGCGGGCCTCGCCCGGGCCGGCACCCGAGTCCGGGAGCGACTCCCGCCGCCCAGGCCCAGGCGGAGAAGGGGCTTCGCGCCCCGGCCGTGGGCCCCTCCCGCGCCGCAGGCGTCAGCTCGGGAGCCGCCCGACTCCCACCCGGGCCTGGGCCCCGCCCGACGGCTCGGCTGAGGCCTCGCTCGCCGCCCCCCGGCCGGGACCTGCCCCTGCTCGGGCTCTGGCCCGACCTCTGGCCTCTCTCCCAGGACACAGGCCCTGCCCGCGGCCTCCCCTCGAACCCAGCCCCTTCCCGCCCAAGCCCTCGCCCCAAGCTGCCCGGACCCCAGCCTTGGGCCCCGCCCCAGCAGCTCCCCCAGAAACAGGCCCCGCCCTCAGCCTCCCACCTGAACTGGGGCCCCACCCGCGCCTCCCTTTGGAAAATGAGACCCTGCCCGGGTTCTCCTTAACTCTCCTTCACCTACCAACAATCCCGCAAGGACCACTCCAGTTCGCTGCAGGTGAAAACATGCCACCTGGTCAGGTGAGTCTCCTGGGGGCTCTGTCCCCCCCTGACTTCCCTGTTCTCGGGCTTCAGAGTCCCTGAGAGTGGAAAGAGCGGGTTGCGGAGTGGATGGCTCCGGGGTGCTGCCGCAGGCTGACTCCTGCCTGGGATCTTGATCCCCCCAGTGTGGGTGGGGAAGGAAAGCGCCCCGGGGAGGAGGAACCTAGGTTTGAGACTCTTTCCCACCCACCCTTTTCCCCAAAATGGGGGGACCGCAGTCCCAGGGGATGGTGCGCGAGGGCCCCTCGGGTGACTGCCCTCCGCCCCCCAGGTACTGGATCTCAGCATTCCCAGCGGAGTTTGACTTGAACCCGGAGCTGGCGGAGCAGATCAAGGAGCTGAAGGCGCTGCTGGACCAAGAAGGGAACCGGCGGCACAGCAGCCTCATCGACATCGAGAGCGTGTGCGTGGGGGGCCTCGCGGGGCTGGGGGGCACTCAGCGTCCTCTACCACCTGCGCTTAATAAATGTTTATGGAATTGACTGAGTGAGGGTCATGTCACTCTCTCGCTTAAACACCTCCTGGGACTCCCTGTCGCCTTCAGAATGCCTCAGTTGGGGACAGATGCCTCTCAGCGTCTCCGGCTCTTCCGCCTGCCTGTGCCATCCTCCCCGGCCCACGCCATCCCACTCCCTGGCGCTGCGGCCCAGGCCCTCGTGCCATCCCCAGGCCCCTGCCTCTTCCCACCACCTCGCTCTGCTCATGTTGTCCGGCTTCCTCCTCCTCGTGTTGTCTAAACAGCTCAGTGTGGGGTGTCCATGGGCTCAGGACTTTCGTGGGCAGTTCCCTGTCCCGTTTGTTCCCTCACTTTGTGCGGAGCCCTGGGCCAAGCGCTCTGCTCAGCAGCCCTGTCCTGTGATGGTTCGCATGTGTGTCTGTCTCCCTCAGTAGGCTGTGAGCCCCTCGAGGGCAGGAACTGTGTCTTGCTCATCTCTGTCCCCCCCGCCCCCCCACAGTGCCTGGCCCAGGGTCCCTCTTCCGCTGTGTGTGTTGAGGCCTGATGAGGGGCGGCTACAGGGGCGGCAGCGGGGACGTCAGGGCCTCGTTGCTCAGGTCCTCAGGTGGAGTGGGACGTGTGCTGGTGTGGGGCCTGAGGGATGGGGCCTCTCCCACCAGGGGCTCACTACCCCTGCCCCCCCCAGCCCCACCTACAAGTGGAAGCGGCAGGTGACCCAGCGGAACCCCGTGGAACAGAAGAAGCGCAAGATGTCCCTGTTGTTTGACCACCTGGAGCCCCTGGAGCTGGCGGAGCATCTCACCTTCTTGGAGTACCGCTCCTTCTGCAAGATCCTGGTGCGGGCGGAGGGCCTGGGCTCCGGTGCAGGGCAGTGGGGGCGGGGGGCCAGGAGGGACAGGGTCCCTGGGGAGACACAGGGTCCCAGGGTGGGTCAGGGGTCCTGGCCTGAGGCCGAGGGGAGGGGCCGTGGGGCCTGAGGCCACTCCTCCCCCAGTTCCAGGACTATCACAGTTTCGTCACCCATGGCTGCACCGTGGACAACCCGGTCCTGGAGCGCTTCATTGCCCTCTTCAACAGCGTCTCCCAGTGGGTGCAGCTCATGATCCTCAGCAAGCCCACCGCCCCGCAGCGGGCCCTGGTCATCACACACTTCGTCCACGTGGCAGAGGTGCCCCCCACCTCCCCCCGGCCCCACCCCGCCTGTCCTCCCTTTCCACTCACCTGCTGCCTGCTCTCCGGAAAGGCCGGGCCAGATCCTGGGCCCACGTGGTGACTCGCTGCTTCCCTCCTCCCCGTGTCCCTAGAAGCTGCTGCAGCTCCAGAACTTCAACACGCTCATGGCGGTGGTCGGGGGCCTGAGCCACAGCTCTATCTCCCGCCTCAAGGAGACCCACAGCCACGTCAGCCCTGAGACCGTCAAGGTGCCGAGGGCTGGGGGGCTGCCCTGTTTGGCCTCGCCTGGGCATTCCTGTCCTCGTTTGACAGATGAAGAAACTGAGGCTCTCGGGGTGAAAGGCTTGTGCTGGGCTGCGCAGTGGAAGTGACAGTGGGGCTCTGCCCAGCTCCAAAGCTTGTGCTTTCTTCCTCTTCTTATGTTTTAACATATCGACTCACAAACAGAGAGAGAGGAAAATGTAGAAAACGTGTACATGTTTAAATTGTTAAGAAAACACCTGTGTAACCGGCACCAGGTCAAGCAATGGAATATTGCCAGCGCCCCCCGCGCACCCCCCCCAGCTTAGGGCGGCGGGCTCCCTCCCTGTCAAAGGTCAGAGGGAGTGACGCCTTGATTTCTGTGACGACAACCTTGCTCCTCTGTAGAGCAGCACCCCAGAACCTTTGGAGGGGGTTGTTGCGCATTTTTGAACCTTGTACATATGGAACCCGTCGACGTGATTCAGAGTCTGGCTTCTTTCGTTTTGTAGTGTGGGGCCGTTGCTTGCTTGTGTTTTTTTTTTTTTTTTTTTTTTTTTTTTTTTTTAAACTTCTACCTAGAAGGAATTTTATTTTATATTATATTTTTAAAGATTTATTTTTATTTATTTATACAAGCACTGGGTACAGTCAGAAGCGCAGAGGGTGAGACAATTCACCAGAGCCAGAGCGGGGAGCAGAGCAGGCAGAAGGACCAAAGTACACTGCTGAGGGGAGTAGCGGGCAGCAGGAGAGGTCTGCGTGCCATGTGGGACCCTCCTCCGGTGGCCGGGGAGCAGCCGGGGATTGAACCGGCGCTGCAGAGGCTGTGGGCAGCTTCGCAACCCAGCGCTCAACCGCTGCGCCACCGGGGAGGCCCATTGCTTGCTTGTGTTTTGCTGCCACTGAGTATTTTATTACAAATCTGCCCCCAGCTGCGTGTCTGCCCTCCTAATGGGCATTTGAGTTTTCCCTGTTTGGGTTGTTACAAATGGTGCAGCTGAGAACTTCCTTCTAGACTGTCGTCCTGTGCTGCTTTGCTGCCGAGCCTCAGTTTCTCCTGTTAAATGATGGTGAAATCTGTGCCCAGGCCTGGTGCCGAGGTGCGGTATTTGGCCGTGGGTGTTCCCCGGAGCTCAAGACTTAGGAACTCTGACCCTCAGGCTGGGGGAGCCATGGGCAGTGGGGGTGGTGGTGGGGGAGGATGTTAACCCCTCACCCTGCCCTGTCTGACTCTCCCTCAGGGCTGAGGGGCTGGGGAGTTGAGCTGAGGATGTGCGTGTGACTCTCTGCCCTTTGCCCGCAGCTCTGGGAGGGGTTGACAGAACTAGTGACGGCCACGGGTAACTATGGCAACTACCGACGCAGGCTGGCAGCCTGTGTGGGCTTTCGCTTCCCCATCCTGGGCGTGCACCTCAAGGACCTGGTGGCCCTGCAGCTGGCCCTGCCTGACTGGCTGGACCCGGCTCGGACTCGACTTAATGGGGCCAAGATGAAGCAGCTCTTCTGCATCCTGGAGGAGCTGGCCATGGTTACCAGCCTCCGGCCGCCCGTGCAGGCCAACCCCGACCTGCTGAGCCTGCTCACGGTGAGGGACTGGGGCAGGCATGCTAGAGGGCTGGCTACCAGGTGACCCCCCACACCTGGTCCTGGGTTTATCAGGTGTTCTAATCGAGGAACTGAGATCCAGCTTTGCCTCTAGGGTTAGGAATGAACTGAGCTGGGTTCAGGCTCTGGATGGAGCCTGCCTGTGGGCTTGAGGCAAGGCCTGGGGCCTGGGCTGAGGACCTGGTAATGAGTTGTGTTCAAGGTTTGGGGTCGGGCTCTGGACACTGGTTATAGGTGTGGTTCCTAGGCTCTGAGGTTCTGGGCTTGGCCTTGGATAGGAATTGGGTTCTAGTCCATATTTGGACAAGGACTGGGCTGAGGTTTGGGTTTGGTGTGAATTCTTAGCTGCTTCTAGGGCCTGGGCTGGGGCCAGGCAGCATTGAAGTCTGAGGTGGAGCCTGGACACTGGGTCAGATTCCAGGTTAGGGGTGAATCTCAGAGTTCTTGGCTTGGTTCTGACTTGGACTCTTGGCTGGGATCTTGATAGAGTGTCGGGTGAGGGTTTGGGGCCAAGCTGTGGGTTCTGGTCTATGCGCCAGCTGCTGTGTGGTTGTTGGGCATGTTTGAGGCTTTGTCCCGAGTCTAGCGTCCGGTCTGGGCTTGGAGCGGAGCTATGGCCTTGGTGGATCCTTGACCTTGGGCTCTGGGCTGTGGGCTCCTGAAGCAGCCGGGCCAGGGGGGTGAGGTCATACCCGTGTGTCCCAGGTGTCTCTGGACCAGTATCAGACGGAGGATGAGCTCTACCAGCTGTCCCTGCAGCGGGAGCCGCGCTCCAAGTCCTCGGTGAGGCCAGGGGCCCCAGCTCGCCCCTCTGCATCCTCTTCTGCCCAGCCTGAGAATCCCAGATGTGAGGGAATGTGGGAGGCTTCCTCAGCTGTCCTGCTTGTTGGGCAGCCTCCCTTCTCCCTGGGCCTCCCCTCACTGCTTTGCTAGACTCTGGGCTTCCTCTCCTCTGGCCCTCACTCAGGCCTGCCTGTTTCCACAGCCCACCAGCCCCACAAGCTGCACCCCACCTCCTCGTCCCCCAGTGCTCGAGGAGTGGACCTCAGCGGCCAAACCCAAATTGGACCAAGCAGTCATGGTGGAGCACATCGAGAAGATGGTGGAGGTGAGACACTGGCCCGTAGTGGCCTGTGAAGGTGGGTTTGGCCAGGCTCTGCCCTGGGGCCTCCAGCAGGGCCACGGTCAAGGGTCAGCACCCAGTCTTTGGGTGCATGGGCACAGCCATGGGGTGGGCCTGGGGGGTGAGGTGGTGGGAATGTGGGCAGGACAGGCGATGAGCCCTTTTTCTCCCCGGCCTCTCTGTAGTCTGTGTTCCGGAACTTTGACGTCGACGGGGACGGCCACATCTCTCAGGAAGAGTTCCAGATCATCCGAGGGAACTTCCCTTACCTCAGCGCCTTTGGGGACCTCGACCAGAACCAGTGAGGAGGGCTGGGGGCTGGGGAGAGGGAAGGCAGTCTCACTTCCCTTTCAGCGTTGGTTCCCTCAAGTGCAAGGCTGAGATGAGGCCTCTGAACCAGGCACCACGGCTGAGGGGGCTGCCGATGGGGGGTGGGCGCCTGGGGTGGGGGTGACCACCTGCCTGGAGGCTCAGGGTTAGCTCACTCATTCAGGCAGAGGCGGGTGGGGGGTTCCACCTGAATCTTGCAAAGCAGTGGGCGGGGGTGGGGGGCCGCGGCGGCCACATCAGGGCTGTTTTATTTGTGGTGTGCACAGCTGGCCGAGTGTAGGCAAGTGGAGCTCCTGGGCAGCCCGCTTTAATGACTAGATAAGAAAGGCCCGTAATGAGCAACACCCACTTGCTTATCAACAGTTCACATGCTGACGACTGGGACAAACAGCTGGCTCTGGAAAGTAGGTTAAATGAGCCCCCTGCCACCCCATCAGACCCCTGTTTTGCTGAGCGGACAAATTCCAGTCAACATTGTCCTTCCATCCCAGGTTGATGTGTTTTTTAAATGTTGGCTAGATTTCAAAATTCTGGCTTTTTTCCATGTGACAAAGATCTGTGGTTCAAAAAAAAATCCAGGTAATAAACTGGGTTTACAGTGAACAAAGTGTATCAGGTTGTGAAAAGCCCCTTCCTTCCTTGCCGCCCAGAGAGGTTTCGTCAGTGGCACTTAGCAGCGCTGCTGGCGGGGCACGCGAGCATCCCTCCTCCTCCTTTTCCACGCATGTGCAAATTGAGAAGGATTTTGCTCGTCTGTGTCTGTCTCATGGACAAACAGGATTAGAGTATAAATCTTGCTGTGCCAGGGGCATGAGTTGTAGTAGCTTTGTCCCTCCCTCTGCCCCCCAGTCGAGCCACAGCTCCTGGTTGGCTCTCCAGTGGGTGGGTGGTTTTTTTCTCCAGGCCCCACTTATGGGGTTCAGCCTTTGGAAACCTCTGAACCCTCAGCTTCATGCTGCGGGCCCAGCCTTAACTCCCCACCTCTCATACACCTCAGACCTTGACCCAGCACCTAACTCCCAACTAAGAAGAGGGAGACCAGCACCCCCTCCCCTGTAACTGCTGTGTCCAACCCCCACCTTACTGTCTCAGCTTTAAACTCCCTCTTTGTTGCTGAAAGTTGGGGGTTTCCATCTCTTTCTTGCAAACTCACCAATGCATTTAAAGCCACTTTGGATATACTTTAACCAGGCAGTAGGTATTTCTAGCAGTTTGGTTTCTGGTGTTTAATTTACAACATTTTGGCACTGCCTCCATGGGTCTGCACGCCCGGCCTTGCTTTTGTTTTTCACTTAACCCTTTATTAAGGGCCTCTCCCCCGGCCGCTGCCTGTGGTCTACCAGCGGTCTACCTCGTTCCTCGTTCGTTAGAAGCGAGTAGCCTGCCCTGTGGCTCGGCTGTCATTTACCCCGTCATCCTCCTGTTTTCCGCTATTAATATCTGCCAGGCCGCTGGGAACAGCTTTGTGCCGATGCGCTCAGGCCACTATTTCTGTAGGAGAAATTCCTAGAAGTGGGATAATTGGATCAAAAGATATGCACATTCTAAATTAGGAGAGAGACTGCCAAAGTGACCTCAGGCAAGGTTGTGCCAGCCTGCACCCCCATCAGCAGTGTGTACCAGGGCCCATTTCCTGGCTTCCTTGCCAACGCTGGATGCTATAATAAGCTTTACAATTTTGCCAGGCTAATTGGCAAAGGGTGTCTTGGTTAAATCCGCATTTCTTTAATACTAGCAGGGGCAGATCTTTTCATATGTTTGTTGGCCACTGATAGGTCTTCTGTTAATTGCCTGTTCACATTCTTTGTCCATTATCCCACTGGGTTTGTTGGTCTTTTTCTCATTGATTTTTTAGAATCGCTGTTAATGGATATTAACCCTTTGCTGTTGAATGTGTTTGCAAATATTTTCTCCCAGTCTGTCATTTATGTTGTCTTTTTCCATATAAAATTTGAAAAAAAATGTTGTGTGCTCAATATGTCAGTCTTTTCCTTTGTGTTATGTGTAGAAAGACTCTCCTTCCTCAAGATGACAAAATTATTCTCTTTCAGATACTTTGATACGTTTATTATTCACATTAGTGGGAATCTGGATTTCCTGCCCAGCATGGGAAGGGACTCTAAGTTTATTATTTTTTTCCTAAATGACTGGTTGTCTCATTGATTGGAAAGCCCATTTGCATTGTTATGGGTCCCCAAATTCAATGATGGGGGTTCCAACAAGGGCCCACCCTATGGAGATAACTCCCTGCAGGTTGTCCATTAACCCATAGACGCTATGCCTCATCGTCACTCTCTCAATCCCACAAAATCCCTTCTCTTTATCTCCATCTCTGGAAGAGGAAACTGAGGCACAGGGAGATTAGCCAGCTGAGGTCACATGGCCAGAAAGTAGGAGAGGTGGGATTTGAGCTGAATCTGTCTCCGCAGCACATACTCACTCTTTCTCCAAAATGTATTGATAGGAGAGAAAGAGGTTCCCGGGAAGCCCCCCAAGCCAGGTGTCTTTTGGGTAGGATAATGCAGAGGGAGACCTGCTGCTTCCCCCGAGCTCACCTGGGGGTGGGGGGATGCATCAGAGATCTAATCCCCAGGCCTCCCGACTGGGGTTCCACAGAGCTCACTTTGGGAAAGGGAGGCTGATGATCATCCCATGGGAAAGTGCACAGTTTACACCCTAACTCGGTGGAAGTGAGCGCCCAGGAAGTATGACCCCATTTTTCAGGAGAGGAAACCCAGGGAAAGTGACTTGCCCAAGATCAACCATAGCTGGTAGCAGTTGCCACATCCGCCTGACTCCAAGCCTAGTGCTCTTTCTCTTCCTTGCATCTGGGCTCCGGACACAATTCAGCTGGGAGTTGGGGTGGCCTTTTATTTGGGAGGGGGTTTGCCCAGTAGAATGGTTGTGGAAGGCCCCCTCCCCGCTGAGACGGCCCTGCCCCGCAGGGATGGTTGCATCAGCAGGGAGGAGATGGTCTCCTACTTCCTGCGCTCCAGCTCCGTGCTGGGCGGTCGCATGGGCTTCGTACACAACTTCCACGAGAGCAACTCCTTGCGCCCCGTTGCCTGCCGCCACTGCAAGGCCCTGGTGAGCTCCCCAAGCCACACCCCAGCCCTGGCCCCGCCCACCGGCCCTATAGACCCCGCCCACCACACCCGCCCACCTGCCGGCCCCACCCCAGCCAGAGCCCTCGCTGGCCAGCCTTTGTTGCACCTGCCTCCTCTGCTGTTCTGCTCTAACCTGGAGGGACCTTGAGGCCACAGAGAGGGTCACTCACAGTCCCTGCCCTTGAGACGGAAGAAGTTGAGTCTCTGCCTCTAAGTCCCTCCCCCTAGTACGGACCCTCCTTTATTTCAGATCCTGGGCATCTACAAGCAGGGCCTCAAATGCCGAGGTGAGATGGAGAGATGGAATGGTAGGACCACTGAGGTTTCATGCCCCTCCCCAGGCCTTCCCTCCCCACCCAGGCCCCGAGATACTGTCTGGGTGGGACCCTTATCTTGGTGGGACATTTGTGAAAGAGTGAAGTACCTTGCAGACAGGCATGATGAGGAGCCTTTAACAGGACTTTTGTTTGGGTGACACAGCTGGTCAGGCACAGAGAGCTTTGGAGAGGGCATATATAGGCAAGTAGGATGGAAAGAGCACATCAGCAGGATACTCTTATTTTGGTGGGGCAACTGCTCAGGAGCTAAGGAACCTGGGGAGAGGTGTAGACCTGGAGAAGGGCATGTGGTGTTCTGACCGATGACCTTGGCTGGCTTCCCCTCTGACCCCACCAGCCTGTGGTGTGAATTGCCACAAGCAGTGCAAGGACCGCCTGTCAGTCGAGTGCCGCCGCCGAGCCCAGAGTGTGAGCCTGGAGGGTTCTGCACCCTCACCCTCACCCACACACTCCCACCATCATCGAGCCTTCAGTTTCTCCCTGCCCCGTCCAGGCAGGCGAGGCTCCCGACCTCCAGGTAAGAGGGAGGAGTTCTCATTCTATACTGGACTGTGGAAGGATGGGGAAGGGCCTTTGTGGCAAAGTATTAACTTATTCAGAATAGAAGTCATTTCACAGTTTGAAATTCTTTTATTTTGGTGGAGTGACAAAGAAGGGATGGTCAGGTAAGGGGCCAGAATGTGGCCAGAGACCTTGACCTTTTGAAGTTGAGGAAGAAAGAGACTGATATATAAAAAAGAATAAAATGAAGAAAGGTTCACGATTTCAGTAGACTCTTATTTTGTTAGGGGGATTGACAGTGGATTGGAGAGGGAGTTATGTGAGCCACTTGTCTGCATTATCCTATTTGACTGCTTTGGAGGCTGCTCTAAGAAAAATTCCTTGGCCCCCAAGTCTCCCGTGGCTCTCTTGGGTTCTGCAGTGGTTTTAGGTCAGTTTGCTGAATGACAATTTGCCAAGTGATTGTTTTGCTGAGAACAGACTGAATGACTATGTTAAACCGGGGTCCAACGCAGTGACCACAAAGGTTTGGATTGGCATAAATCCTCAAAAACAGACAGGCACACATGTAAGTCCTCAAATACAGAAAAGATAAAACCATTTGCATCAAGCCTCCCAGAAGTGCTGGGGTCTAAACTGTGAAATACACACAAAATTGACATCTAAGCAAACTGCACTGACAAATCTGTGGCTGCAAAAAAGCTGCGGCAAAATAAAAACGAAGAATGAGCCTCAAAAGCTGGGCCGTTTGGTCATTCAGTGGATTGATTTTTGGTGGATGGCTCTGCTTCCGGGATGGGGTGGGGTGCCTCCTGGGGGGGGGTCTGTCAAGAACACATGGACCCAGGAGTTGGTCTGGTGACCCCCCCCATAGAGATCCGAGAGGAGGAGGTACAGACGGTGGAGGATGGAGTGTTCGACATCCACTTGTAATTGATGGTGAGTCCTTGTTCAGCTTGAGCTAGGCATCCCCCACACACACAGAGGGCTGGTGATCTGGGGTCTGGGAAGTGGGTCCTCTGACCAGATGGCCCTGGGCAGGTGGACTCCGACTTGGGGGGGTGGGCCTTCCTCACAATCTCTGTTTTTCTCTTCCCAGCTGTGACTGGATCAAGCACTCATGCCTGCCTTGGAGAAAAGTCTCAGACCAGACCAGGGAGCTGGGGTGCTGGGGCAGCAGGCTGGGGCCAGGTGTGGGGTGTGAGGGTGGCATGCGGCTGAGGGCAGGGCAGGGCTGGTCTCCCTAAGGTTGTACAGATTCTTGTGAATATTTGTATTTTCCAGATGGAAATAAAAGGCCGGTGTCGTGAACCCTGGACCATAGAGCCTCGAGTCCTCGGGAGAGGGGAGCTGGTGCAGGGCCTAGAATCTTGGAGTCTAGAACTTTGTAGTCACAATCTTGGGGGGTCTGGGATCTCATGTGTTGGAATCACGGGGGGATTGCAATCTTGGGAGAAACAGCCTTAGAACCAGAAAGCCTTGGAACATGACTCTAGGGATGTGTCCAGAATCTTGGGGGTCTGAAGTTGACACTAGCATGTCTTTGCACCCAGAATCGCTGGGCTCTTCGCCTTCAGGCCTCAGTGGAAAAGCCTTGCGTGACAGGTGGCCTCTCAGTCCCTGCTTGAACACAGCCAGCGATGAGGAACTCTCTGCTGAGAATGGGGGGAGGGGGGCAGACAGGAAAGTGCTGGCAGTGGGGGAAGGGGGCAGGGGCCAGGACAGCCTGAGCTCCCGCTGGTCTTGGGTACCTCTGGGAGGGGGCCACACTCTTAGGGCGTTCTGCCAGCTGGAAGGACAGTGACTTCCAGAGGAAATGTATATTGATCCTGCTCTCAGCCTCCGGCTGGCCTCTCCCAACCCGGCTCTTCCCTCCTGTGTTTGCAACACAAAGGTTTTGGGGGTCACAGCTCTCTAATGGAGGCTAAGGCCACTTCTAAGGTTTGAAAGGGTGGGGTGGGGGTCTTCTAAAGGTTTTGAAGTTGGATCAAGCCCCTCCTGGGGTTTGAAGACTCCTTAGAGCAGCCCTGAGTGTGGGAGCTACCTCCAGCATTCCCCCCACAGCTGGGTTGTGCCCCAAAGCAATTGTAGGACTGTCCCAGCGTGAAACCTGAGCATCCCAGCACCTACCTGCAAAGCAAAATAATCTGTGGATCTGGCAGTGGCCTCAGCCCCCTCCCTCAGGGTTCCCAGACCCTAAGCCCATCTCTCCCAGGGGGACCCGGCTCCCCCTGGCCTACTCAATGTGGGGTCACCTGTCCTTTCACCCTGTGACTTCTCAGCAGCAGCCCTGCTTCCTGCTAGGCTCCCCGACCTAATGGGCCCCCAGCTCTGGCCCTTCTCCCATCCTCAGCCCCCTCCTGCCCTTCCCCCTCTGGAGGCTGTAATATCCGTTTCACGATTTGGGGGCTGAGTTGCTATAACAACAGACGGCGATTGTGTTGTGAAGAGCAGCTAGCTCCCCGCGCCACCCGCCTGCCTCCCGCGCTGCCTCCATCCCTGCAGCCTGGTCGGCCCTCCTCCCAGCCCCCCAGCTCCCCCTCCCCCAATTCCAGCCTGGACGCTACCCAGTGTGTGTGCGCACGCGTGCGTGTGTGCGTGTGTGCGTGTGTGTGCCGGGGTCCGCCCGGCCCCGAGTGACGTGTGTCAGTCTTTCATGGTTGCATGTGTGAATTTGTTGTTTGTGTGTATTTGCCGCGTGTCCTCCGCACAGTGTGGCCCTGCTGGGCTGCGCGGGAGAAGGGCCACTTTGGGTGGGGGCCTGGGGAGGGGGCCATGAAAAGATGAACCTGGACCTGGGGGGAGACAGCCCTGAGGCTTGAGGGAGGGGCGGGGAAGTGCAATAGCTGCCAGGTGACCTTTCCTGCCCTTGATGGGCAAAGGTGGCCCAGGGAGTGGGGCGGGCACAGGAGAGAAGCGTTCACTCGCACTCCTCTCTTCCCTCCCCTGCCTCTACCTCACCCCTGCCCATCTATAAGGGTCTGAGAGGGTCTCTGTGAGTCACTGCACCTGTCTGTCTGTCCATCTGCTCCCTGGGTACCTGGATGGACAAGTCTATGTGTGTGTGCGTGTGCCCGCAGGGAGAGGAGCAGTGGGGGATGGGGGGGCAGTGGGCTGTGGGCTCCGAGAGGCGATTTCACACCCACAGGCCCTGACTCAGCAGTTCCCATATCTGGCTCCTCTGTGGCCATGGCAGGGCCAGTCTGAGGGTCTCTCCAAGGTCAAAGTGGGCCCCAAACCTGGGACCTGTCTCAGGACCTCTCTTCTAGAACCTGAGGAAACACCCCCTGCAGCCTGGGCCACCCGCTCACCCCTTCCCAGGCCGGGGAGGGAGACCTCTGGTGAGGGGGTGTCCTCTCGTGTGTCTCTAGTTGCCCACCCTGTGCGAGGTTTCTCAAAGGGCCGGGTGGGGGCAGGTCCTCTGCACCTGTTCGCCTGGGCACGCCTTTGTCTCCACGTGTGAAGGTAGCGTGGACACAAGTGTGTGTGTGTTCTTGAGCAAGCATGTGCTTCCTGTGGGTGTCTCCATGTGGCGAGTCATTTCTACAAGTGTCCCCGTGTGCCCCTCTGGGAACGCCTGTGTGCACAGGACAGGTGTCTGTGGCTGTGCGTGTGCCCCCTTGGGCCACGCATGCGTTCAAGGCTGAGTGTGTGTTCTTCCATGTGGGTTCTTGTGTGTTTTACTCTGGCTAAGGAAGCACCAAGTCCCGGGGCTGGTGCTGATCGCAGACCCTGCAATGGAAACCGGGGGTCCTGGAGTGAGCAAGGGGGCGGGATGGGGTGTGTGTGTGTGTGTGTGTGTGTGTGTGTGTGTGCAGGCGCGCGCACGCGCACGCACCGTCCCATTCAGAAACCCCTGCCCAACTCTGGGCTACACATTAGGGGCCAGGCCCACCTTTCATTGGCTGAGAGCGTGGAGGGGTGTCCCAGTCTCCCCCACTGGTGCACATGCACAGCGATGCCCACGCACTCGCAGGAAAGGCCTTCACCCCGGCACCGCACTGCTCAGAAGCTCGGCTGCGGGGAGGAGAACAGGAGGGGGTGCTGCCGCGCCCCCCCACTGTGCAGCAGTCCCCCCCTAAACCTACTCCTAATCCAGGCCAGGGTTCAAACTCTTGTGTCCCCAGGAGGCAGGACTGGGAAACCCCAAGCCCAGGTCCGCCCCGCCCCTCGCGGTCTCTCCCGCCCCGCCGCCTCCGCCGGATCCCAGCGAAGACCCCCCGCTCGGGTCTAAGGGCGACCGGGGCCTCGGGCGGGGGGAGACCGCGGCCGGCCCCGCGCTGGAGGGGCCCCGGCAGCCCCGCCCGCGACGCCTCGGAGCCGGGCCCGGCCCTGGGCGCAGCCGGCAGGGGGCGCTGCGGCCCGGCCCCGCCGCGGCCCGGCCCCGGGGTCCCGAGCGGGCGCCCACGGCCTCCCCCGGCTCGCCCGGCCCCGGGCGCGGCCACCGGGCTGGCCGAGGGGGTGCGGGGCCCGAGGGCCCGAGGGCCCGGCCCGGTCGGCGAGAGGCCAGGGCGCCGGGGCCCCGGGACAGGCGCCGGACCGCCGGGGTCGGCCGGGCGGGGGCCCGCGGGCAGGGCCGCGGGGCGCGGGCGAGCGGACGCGGGTCGGGGCGCCTGGGTCCGGGCCGGGCGCGCGGGGCGGGCGGAGGGCCCGGGCCGGGGCTGCCGCGCCCCCGCATTGGCTGCGCGGCCCGCCCGTCACCGCAGCGCGGCCCAATGCGCGCGCCCGGGGGGCGGGCCCGGTGCTGATGCTGCCGTCAGCCGGTGTTGCAGGGATGCGGCGGCGGGAGCAGCCGCCCTGACGAGCGCGCATCCTCCGCGAGCGGCGCCGCGGCGGGCGGCGGGCGGGCGGGGACGCGGCGGGAGCCGAGCGGCGCGGGGCGACCGACACCGCTGGCCGGGCTCTGCCGCCCGCCGGAGACGGGGCGGCCTTGGGGCGCGGGTCCCCACCCCCAGCTCCTGGACCCCCAGAACCAGGTACTGGGGGGCGCTGCGGCGGAGACGGGCGGGGGGCGGGAGTGGATAGGGGGAGGGGAGCGCCCGGAGGGCGGGGGAGGCGGGGAGGATGGATGGGGGCGGGGGCGCCGCCGCGCTGAGGGGGCTGGCTGGGTGACAGCGAGGAGGCTGAGCGGCTTGGGGGGTGGGGGTCGGAGGTTCCCCGTGGAAGAGGCACTGGCTCTGAGTTGGGGTGCCTCGAAGGGGTGGGAGGGAGAGTCACTGGGGGAAGGGCTGGGGGAAGGAGGGGCATCCGGAGGGCCGTGAGTGAGGCTGTGAAGAGGGGGTCCCCGGTGTGTGCCAGCCCCGGGGCTGGAACCCGCTCTGGCTCTGCCCGAGGGACCGGCGGTCAGTGTGGCAGGGAGGGTCTGCCCGGGAGAAGCCAGGGAGGACCTGGGCTTCGTGGGAGGAGAGGCGAGGAGGCTGCAGGGGAATGAGGGACCTGGAAAGGCAAAGGGCAGGGGCCAGGCCGAGGGCTTCCTACTGGGGGGCACCCCTGAGGACCCGGCTCTGCTGGGGGATGGGACCCAAGGGGAGAGGAGGTGATCGGGAGGGAGCAGAGGGGAAGGGAAGGAGGTGCCCCAGGCAGACATGGGTGTCCGCTGCTGGAGAGCTGGGAAGATGGGGGGCCTGAGGGAGAGTCGCGGAAGCTTGCGGGGGAAGCTTGGGGTGATGAGAGAGGGAGACTGGGAAATCGGCAGGAGGGGGCTGTGCTGGGGAGGGAAGGCGCGGGGGGCGGCGTCGGGGTTATGGCCAGAGAGTGCTGCAGGGAGAGGAAGCTGCAGGGCCCTGGGCTGGCTCCCCCACCCCCGAAGAGGAAGGGACCATTTCTCATGTCCCAGCCTCCTCCCCGGCTGAAGGAGCCGTCTGCCCTGGGTGCCGGGGGCTGAGCATGAGCCCGGGAACCCCTGATGGGCCCTTGGAGGCAAAATTGGCTTTGGGGGACTGTTGTCTCCGTCCAGCTCAGCCCCCTCCTGAGTCCTGGGCAGAGGCAGGCAGTGTCTCGTGAAGCAGCCGGGGCTGGGGCAGGCTGCTTCGTGGTGCCGGGGGTGCCGGGGGAGGCTGTCCAGGCCTGAAGTGATGACATGGATTTAGGGGGTGGGTCTTGGGCCTCCAATCCTCTGGACTGCCTTGGGGGTACTGGCTGTGTGTGTGCTGGAGAGGTGGGGTGGCTGAGGATCTCCCACTCATTCCTGCCCTGCCTCTTGTCCACCTGCCCTGTGTCTGGCTATTCCTTTGGGGGGGGCAGGGAGGACCTCAGGGCTTTGCGTTCTCTCGCTTCTGCCGGAGAAGTAGACAGAGGCCGGGGAGACGGAAGGAAGGGGGCGGGAGGCGGTGGGCAGGTCTAGGTCTGTCCACCGGGAGGTCTTCTGTTTTGTGAGCGCTCCAGCCGCCCTGGTCCCTCGGTCCTTGTCTCCAGGGAGGCTGGCGGCAGCTCCTGGGCTGGGTCTTCCCCAGGGCCGGGGAGAAGGTCTGACCGGGTGTCCCTTCAGCCTGCGCGGCAGGGAGGGGTGCCGAGCCCCAACCTGCCCGCGACCCCACAGGGAGTGAGTGGGACTGACCAACAGGCAGGGCTGGCAGCCACGGGGTGGCCGGGGAGCTCTGTCCAGAGCCCAGGGCTCTCCTGCTCCCAGGGTGCCTCCATACCCGGGGCTCCTGACAGAGGGGCGCGGGTCTGGAGGGGCTGCTGGGGCCGCTCTTCCTCTAGGCTCTCCGTCTCCACCCAGGTCCACGGCTCCCTCCTGCCTGCCCTTGCCCGTGACACAGACAACCTGACACAGCCATAGGCTCCGTGGCACCCGCCCAGACACACACCTCCACAGGCACACACACCTGCATACACAATCCTCCCCCCCCCCCCCCCCCCCCCCCGCGCGCCGCCCACACGCCCCGCCCAGAGGTGCCGCCTCATTGCCTGCCTCAGAGATGCCGCCCCCCACCCTGCCCGGCACATGACACACACAGGCTGCTAGGCGCCCCCAGGCCCCCCACACCGCACCCTCAGACGTCCACAGCCCCCATCCGGCCGCCCGCCGCCGCAGGCTGACACGGCCGTCTCGGCGCGTGGAGACTCAGCGCCAGCGCGTGCCCTCCGCTGCCTGGACACGCTGCCCCCAGTACACCTCGCCAGGTCCGCCTTCCGGTCCTGGCCCTAGGCACTCCGTCCTGGGTGTTGTGTGTGCACACGTGCACTCATAGCACACGCACATGCGTGCTTACGCCCCCTCTCTACCCTGGCTCACCCCTCAGCACCTCTCTTCCCTTTCATTCACTCGCTTCTCCGCTTGCTCTCCTGTCTCAGGAAGCCCCTCCCCAAACCTCAGGCACACCCGCCCCAGCATCTACCCTGCCCAACACCCTGCTGGGTCTAGCCTGGCTGGCAGTCACTCCTGGCCTTCCTTGGGCCCTCTGGCTCCGGGTGCCGCACCCCCACGGGCCTCATCCTCGCACGTGGGGGCCCTCCCTGGCCTGGCCCTGGGGCCACGCTGTCCATTCATGCCCAGTTCCTGGGCCCAGCCCCCTTGGGGACACCCTGGCCGTGTCTCACATGCCACCCACCCTGCTGCTCCATCTGCTCACGGCGCCTGCAGGTGCGCAGACTCAACACCTCGCCGGGCACCCCGGGTTAGGTGGAGGGCTAGAGCTGACTTTCCCCTCCAGCCCCACCCACCACCCCGGCCACTGGGGCCACTCTGCTTGGATCTGCTCCTCAGTGAGCCTCAGTTACCTCATCTGTGAAATGGGGTCCTTACACCTAGCACTTGGGGTCCTGGCCGGGACTGGCTGAGCTGAGCGTGAGGACACCCTTTGTGCCGGCTCTGTGCTGAGCACCATGTGGGCTTTCTTGCATGAATGTGTCAGGCCCCTGGAGAGCCGGGGCTGCGGCAGCCACTTCCAGCATGGTAACGCCCTTCCCCAGCACACACACACCTGTCACGGATGCTCCAGGCACCTCATGCTTACGCACGGGCTGCCCCGGAAACCATCTGTCCCTCCGCATCCCTGGGGTGCGCCCACCCGGCTTAGTGTCCCCAGATGTGCACGGCACGCGGGTAGGCATAGGGTGAGCTCACCCCTCCCACCGCTTCCCTACAAGCTCCCAGGCACCTGTGCTCGGCCCCCACTCTGCCAACTCATTCCATCGCACCTCAGTCCCCAGCCCACCCATTTCCTGAGCCCCCCACACCTGGCAACAGCCTCGTCATGCACCCCTTGAGCCACGCCTCTTGCGCTCTGGCCTGCTGCTGCCCCTGCACACATGGGGACCTGCTTGGGGCCCTCAGCCTGCCTCACATCCAGTGGGTGCTTCAGGGGATCCCCCACCCCCAGCTTTCATACCCCTCCTCCCTCTCCACCTTCCCAGGCAGGAGAAGTTTCCAGCAGAGGGGAGGAGGGCCCAGGAGGTTGAACTTGAGTCCCAGCTCTGCCACTTTTTTTGGTTAAAGATTTACTTATTTATGCACACAAGAACTGGGATGTAAGCCAGAGGTGTGGGGGGTGAGAAGATTCACCAGGGAGAGTGGGGAGCAGAACAGGCAGATGTACTGAAGTACACTGCTGAGGGGAGCAGCGGGCGAGACAGGAGAGGTCTGCTGCGCCATGTGGGTAGCTCCCTGGCCGGCCGGGGATCGAACTCTTGCTGCAGTGGCTGGCAGTAGCTTGATAGCGCTACTTCAACCCCTGCACCACCAGGGAGGCCCAGCTCTGCCACTTTTAAGCACTGTGACCTTGGGGGTGGGCTTTCCTCCCAAGGGTTAGTTTCCCCATCTGCAAAACGGGACAGTGATAAGACTGCCTGGCTGGCTTCTGTCACCAGGCCCGGGCGGGAATCAAAAGTAACACGAGACAGGTGGTCTGCACACTGCAAGGTGCTGAGAGGAGCTTCTCAAGTTATTATTAACACAACAGCCACTCCGGTCTCCGTGGGGTGCCGGGGCGTTGCCTATATTAACACTAATTGTGACAACACCTATTTTACACAAGGGAAACTGTGGCCCAGAGAAGCCAAGTCACTTGCCTGAGGCCACGCAGCTAGAAAGGGGGCGAGCTGGCATTGGAACCCAGGCCCCCGTGTCAGTGTCTCTCATCATCGCTGAGGTGCTGATGAATGTGGACAAGCCTGAGGTCCCATGTTTTTTTCTGGGTCATCAGCCTGGAAGGAGGGAGCAGGAAGGGGCTTAGGGGTGGGAACTGTTCAAAGCCCACCAGTCCTGCTGAGATTTCGGGAAGTAGAGGGGAGCCTCCAAGGAACACGCATCCTGTGACCGGAAGGCACCTTGGGGCTCAAGGAGCCTGATGTCCCCCACCCATGTGATGCCAGCCCCGCTCCCAGCGCCCCTGAGCAGTCATCATCCGCTTCAGCTCACACACCTCCACTGACGGGGAACTCGCCACCCCCCCGGAGGCAGCCTACTCCACTGTTGGATGCCAGCAAGTTTTTCTTTAGCTCGAGCCAGAATCTCCCCCCATAGCACACACTTCTCCCACCTGTCCACGGGCTGCCTTCTGGGGCCACCAGAATGTGTGTAAACCCAGCTCTTCCTCTCTGGCGCCTGGGGGAGGCCCCTGCTGTCACACTCCCAGCTGGCATGAGAGGGAGCTGGTGTAAGGAGAGGAGAGCCAGAGGGAGCTGGCATTCCCGGGCTGGAGGTGTGTGCGTGTGTGTAGCTGTGGTCAGGGAGGGGGCTGAGTCATGCTTGGAGAAGCCCCCTGGCAGGGGCTCTGCCAGCATGGGCGGGGCCTGGCTCGCCCTGGAATTTGCTCTATCGGTTGGCACTGTGGTGTGGGGGCTGAGGCCTTTGGCTGGGTGGGAAGGCCCAGGTCTGGAATAGTGGGTATGGAGGGAAACATCTAGAATGGAAGGTCCGTGACCTTGGTTCCAGCCTCATTGCGCTGGGGGGCCTAGTCAGAGCTGCATGAGCTCCACGTCTCCGTCTCTCAGACCCAGGGCAGGCTCCGAGTCGGGGTCCTCTGCAGAGGGCAGCGCCCCTGTGAGGCCCAATCAGAGGAGGGTGGCATGAGCCTGACACCACCTGCCGGCCCGGGGTCAGAGAGGGTAGAAGAAAGGCCACAGACATTGGAGCCAGCTCACCTTTGCTCCCACCTGGGCAGGTGGGCTCCCTGTGCTCAGCCTGTCTCCAAGCCGAGGCTGACAAAACCACCTCCAGCTACTGGAAGATTCGATAAAACAGCGCACACGGCGTTCTGGCCGGGAGCCCGATGCACAGCAGCAGCCCAGAGGCCAGGGGTGCTGGCCTGGAGCCTGGCAGCGGGAGAGGAGGAGGGGGTGGAGACCCGAGTGAGTCTGTGGGGGGGGGGGGAGGGAGTAGGAGTGGTCCTGAGAGCTGCCTGGCCACCCCAGGCCCCTCCAGTGCCCATCACCCTGGCTTGGAGTCTACCTGTCAACAGGGGGGCAGTAGGGGGTCGACTGGCTTCAGAGTCGCCATCCAGGTGAGAGGCCAGTTCCCCAGAGGGGCAGGCCCAGGCCCACAGTGGCGGCCATGGGCAGTGCACGATGTCAGCCCGCAGTCTGGACATCCGGAGGCTGCTTGGCCAGTGTTCCTGTACCGGTGTGAGAAAAGGGGGTCTTGGGGAGCAGTGCCTGGACTCTGTGGGTGCAGGGGCTTCCACCACACCGCATGAGCTTGGGGAGGGGCCACCATCAGGTACAACTCCAAGGCACACCGCTGACTTGGGGTAGTTGTGCCAGAGCCAGGGATGGGGAGATCTGAGGCCAGGTGTTGCCTACCAGAGCTGCCCTCAGCAGCTGAGGCGGGAGAGGGCATTCTGAGGCTAGCAGGACCCCCCTGTGTCCTGGGAGCAAGGGTGGGTTGGGAAAGCTGGTTCCTGGATGGAGGGGGTTAGGGGGCAGAGGCTGAAGGGGGGAAACAGCCATGAAGAGCAGAAGGTCCTCTGGCACATGTAGGGAGGGGTGGGGGGCAGGGACCCAGGTGTCCACTTAGTTCACACTCCCCTTGGGGCTCTCTCTGCCTCAAAAGCCTGAAGCTGCCCCAAGAGTCCTCGGAGTCCCTGGAGAGGACCCAGGGAGGGCTGGGCTTCCTCCTGGCCAACCCTGCAGCCTCTGTGCGGGGGATGGGGGGGTGAGGGGGGTGAGGAAGTGGGGGGGGCTTGCTAGGGGTCACCAGCCCCTCTGGCCTGCGCAACTGCAGCGGGATTGGGGAGAATGAGTAATGATCCTTGAGGGGTTGCAGGCCCAGACCATGCCCCACCCCTCCTGGAAGCCCAGCCTTTGCCCCACCATTGCCCGCTCCAGGGCTGGGGTCATTCCCCTCCTGGACCTCCACCCATATGCCCCCTCCCTGCCCCCCAACCTAGTATCACACCTCCAGGCTCTCAGGAGCCAGGGGTCTCGCTCCCAGCATCCGGAGGTCTCCCCACCACCCTCCAGTCTGCTCCCCCCCCCATTCCTGCCGCAGGAGACGCTGCCTCCAGACTTTCTCAGCAAGAGCCCCCTGCTCTCTCCCCAGAGGGTCCCCGCCCCCAAGTGTGACCGAGACACGGGGTGGGGGTGGGGCGGGGGACCAGATCCTTTCCTGCTCCCAAGCCGGTGGGGGTGAGTAGTGGACAGAAGCACGAAATCCCATTCCCTCTGCCAGTGGAAATCGATAGCTAATTAATTCCCTCCCCAAAATAGTGTCCGCAGGTGGGGGTGGGGCCCGGGATGGAGGCAGAGAGAGGCCCGGCTGGCAGAGAGGAGACCCCAGCAGGGGAGGTCGGTGCTGTCCTTTCCGGAGGAGAGGGGGATTGGCCTTTCCTTCCCCCAAGACAGAGGGTCCCCTCCCCTGCCCTGGGGTGGGGCGGGGGTGCATGTGTGTGGGGCAAGGGCGTCATCAGGCTGGGAGCAGGTGCTGCATTTAATTTGATTGGCTAATTAGCCCGCGCATGTTAATTATCTCCATTACCCAATGAGGAGAGGCAGTGGCAAAGCTATATATAACCCCACCAGTGTTGGGGGGGCTGCTGGATAGCCTCCTCTGACTGGGAAGGGGTAGCTCTTGGAGGGACGCTGGGGCTGGACACTTAGGTCCCTGCTGCAGCCCATAGGACTGGGGGGGCAGGTGTCAGAGGAACCAGATGGAGGACCTGCAGGCTGGGCTCTGAGGTGGTTCCCCAGCACCACTGCCCGTCCCTGGAGGCCTGCTCTGCCCGTTTCCCTTCTGCACACATGTTCCTCCGACCATTCCTGCTTAACCCCCATCCTGCTCTGGCTTTTCTAGGGGGTTTCTTTCTCTCCCTCCCTTCACACCCCAGCGTCCCTCCATGTGACCATTTGGTGGCTCCCCACACCCTTCCAACCTTCTCTGCGGGTCACCCGCTCCTCTCAGCTTCCACCTCTGAGCGCCACCTGTGGCTGCCCCCCCTCCCTGGATGGGCCGGAGGTGGACAGTGTCTCAGTCCCGGTGACTGACTGTGCGACCTTGGGCGAGTCCCCAGACTTTCTCTACACGGGCTTCCCCGGTGGTTACTGGGAATAATGTGACTTTTCAGAGTGAATCAGAAAAATGACATTTGTGAAACTGCCCAGCACGCAGGGCCTTGGCAAATGCTGTTTGAATTTGGAATTTCATTTTCTCTGTCTCCTCTTCCCCTTCCTCTCGGCCAGGCCACCTTTCTCCTTGTCTCTCACTTTCTGGGTAATCCCTTTCCTTTTTCTGCCCCACCCCCTTCATCTTCCTTGCCTCTCCCTAAACTCTGGCCCCTCACTGTTTCTTTCCCAGGCTTCTCCCCACCCCCTTCCCTACCTCCCTCCCCAAAATAAAATCAATGCAATATTCAGGAGGGTTGTTGGATATAAATAATTACGACTCGGAGTTTAACGAGATGCAAATTCCCCTCCCCGGCGTGGGGTATAAATTGCTCTCTGACAGCCCGTTACAAGGGTAATCATTTCAGAAAGGCAATTTTATGCAAATGAGCCTGCCTGCCTCCTGGTGGCTCCCCCAGCCGTGGATGGGGCTGGCGGTGGGACTGAGGGGTGAAGAGAACCCAGGTATGTGGGGCCAGCCCCGAGGCTTAGGGCTGGGACCTGGAGGGGAGGGCGACCGACCCTGAGGTTCTGGAGGGAGGCATCTGCTGAGCTGTGTGGGTGGGGCCAGGCAGGGGTGACTGGTTTGTGGGGACGGGAGAGAGGGACTTCCCGCCGGGTCCTTGCAGGGCTGGGGAAGGCCTGGGCCTGGACGTCTGGGTCCCACGGGCGCCTCTTTCTTGCCCCTTCCCAGCCAGGTTACCCAGTGATACCATCGACGAATTGGCATTTAATTAATCCCAATGAATTATTTAGCAACTTCATTATCCAGCATCAGGAGCTGATGAGAGAGGGAGCGCGGGAGAGCGGGAGAGGGCTGCGGGCGCTGGTGGGGGCCGGTGGGGGCCAGCGGGCCCCGGGTCGGGTGGGTCGCCAGGTGGAGGAGTCTCTGCGTCTCCTGCCGAGGGGGCTGGCCCTGGTCCTGACCAGAGTCTGGGGGGAGGCCTCTGGTGTGGGCTCCTCCTACTGGACACCAGGGTGTTACCTGTCCACCTGTCCACATCTCAAGCAGTCATGCCCCCAGTGAGTGCGTCTCGCCCCTAGTGTGCGGCCCCAGCACCCCCGCCCCTGCCGGTGTCTCCCCTCCCGGGGGTCGTGGCGGCTGCTGTCCAGCTGTGGGCGCCCCAGGGGCGTGGGGAGCCGGTCGGGGAGGGCTGCACTCCCCCCACCGCCTCACTGACCCTTCCTTTCTTTCCCGCCCGCAGCCGCCCCTCCCCCTTCGTCCGTCGGAGCCCGCAGCGGGGGAGGGGCGCCGCCGCCGCCGGGGGAAGCCCGCGCCTGGGCCTCCGAGCGCCTCGCCCCGCGGCCGGGCCCATGGCACAGTGAGGCGGCGAGACAGCCCCGCTCGGCGCGGGGGGCGCCCCGCCCCGTGCCCGCCCCATGAGCCCGCGGCTCTGAGGCCTGCGCGGGGCCGGGGGCCGGGCGGGGCCGGGGCCGCCGACGGCATGGCGCCCGGGAGCCGCCGGGGGCCGCCCGCGCCGCTGCCGCTGCTGCTGCTGCTGCTGGCCCTGGCGGCGGGCGCGGCGGGCCTGGAGTTCGGCGGCGGCCCCGGGCAGTGGGCCCGCTACGCGCGCTGGGCGGGCGCGGCGGGCAGCGGCGAGCTCAGCTTCAGCCTGCGCACCAACGCCTCGCGCGCGCTGCTGCTCTACCTGGACGACGGCGGGGACTGCGACTTCCTGGAGCTGCTGCTGGTGGACGGGCGCCTGCGGCTGCGCTTCACGCTCTCGTGCGCGGAGCCCGCCACGCTGCAGCTGGACACGCCGGTGGCCGACGACCGCTGGCACATGGTGCTGCTGACCCGCGACGCGCGCCGCACGGCGCTGGCGGTGGACGGCGAGGCCCGCGCCGCCGAGGTGCGCTCCAAGCGGCGCGAGATGCAGGTGGCCAGCGACCTGTTCGTGGGCGGCGTGCCCCCGACGTGCGGCTCTCGGCGCTCACGCTCAGCACGGTCAAGTACGAGCCGCCCTTCCGCGGCCTCCTGGCCAACCTGAAGCTGGGCGAGCGGCCCCCCGCGCTGCTGGGCAGCCAGGGCCTGCGCGGCGTGGCCGCCGACCCGCTGTGCGCGCCCGCGCGCAACCCCTGCGCCAACGGCGGGCTCTGCACCGTGCTGGCCCCCGGCGAGGTGGGCTGCGACTGCAGCCACACGGGCTTCGGCGGCAAGTTCTGCAGCGAAGGTGAGCTCGGGCACCGGCCGGCGGGGGGGGGGGGGGGGGGGGGGGGGGGGCCGGGGCTGGGAGGGCCGGTTCCGGGGCGGCGCGCCCGGCTCGCGAGTGCACCGGCCCGCGGGCTCGCGACTCACTCGGGCCGGGAGGGGCGCGGGAGGGGCGGGCCCTGGAGCCCGTCGGCGCGCGGGTCCTGTGTGCTTCCCCGGCGGGGGGGGGGGGGGTCCCCTGAGCTGAGGTCGGGGCGCAGGAGGCTGGGGTGAGGTGCGCCCTGGAGGGAGGGGCGGCCGCCGCCGCGCTGTGTGGGCGGGGCTCTGGGGAGTGGGTGGGGCCTTGTGGGTGGGGCTGGGGGAATGTTAAGTCTGGGGGTCCTGGGAGCGAGTCCCGACGACAGCGGGTCGGGTATGGCGCGGGCTGTTCGGGGGGTGATGAGTCTGGGAGGTGGGTCCCGAAAGGGCTCGCCAAGGGCCAGGCTCTGGGCCTGCAGGGGCGGGACCTGTGAGGAAACGAGCAGGGCAGTGGGCGGGGCCTGCGGGGGATGGGCGGGGCCTGCGGGGGATGGGCGGGCCTGCGGGGGTATGGGCGGGGCCTGTGGGCCTATGGGCGGGGCCTGTGGGCCTATGGGCAGGGCCTTCGGTCGCATGGGCGGGGCCTTCGGTCGCATGGGCGGGGCCTGCGGGCGCGTGGGTCCTGGAGGCCAAGGCCTTGGCCGCTGCAGCCGGGGGTACCGCGGGCGAGACCCAGTCGGGCGCAGGGCTGGGCGCGAGGGCGGCGGGCATGAGGAGAAGGCCACGCGGTGTGGGGAGGGGAGTGGGGCCCGCCAGGCCATGACAGCGCGCCAGGGGGGCGGGAACCGGGGTTTCTCTCTCACCTTGGGCTGGCAGAGCCCCCGGAGAATGCAGGGCGCAGCAGGGAGAGGGTGGCAGAAGCTTCCAGGCGCGTGATGAGGAGGAAAAGGTTGGGTGACAGGCCAAAAAACGGCTGGGGGTCTCCCTCCGGTGAGAGACGGGGTGGAGGACTCTTAAAATCGGAGCCCAGGGCAGCCCGGCGTTTGGAAGGGAGCCGGGCGGGCGGGGCGGGGCTCGCTCGGATCTGGAATATGGACTTGCGTGTGGAGCGGGATTTGAGAGGCAGATTTAAGGGCACGAGAGGATCCACCAGCCGCCCCCTCCCCCCCCTGCAAGAGGCAATGGGGGGTGAAGCCAGGGACAAGGTCGTGGGCTGTGCCAGTTCTGGGGCAGCTGTGGTTTTGGTGGGGATGGGGAAGAGAGAGACCTGCAAGACACCTGTTGTTCTTGGTCTGCCTGGGGAGTGGGGAGGCGCCCCGTCATCTGGGGGGCGGGGCATGTGCAGCTCCTTCATCCCTGCCCTGGAGAGGCAGTTTTGGGGACAGGTGTGTGCAGACTTGCTTTCCTCTTCCCAGTACCTCTAGCAGCTGTGGGCCACTTAGGGGTGTGTGTGCATGTGTGTGTGCACGTGTGCACGCGCCCCTCCAAGAGGGCGACCCTGGGACTGCTTTGGGGGTGGGTGCCCTTGTGGCCGGGAGTGTGTGGCAGCCACCAGAGCAGCCAAGTCTGCAGGTGTGTCCCTGGCTTTGGGAAGTCCCTACTGTGCTGGTGTTTTGCTTGCGTATCTGCCGTTGTGGTGGGGAGTACACAAGGCAGGATTAGGGGTTGCTTCTGTGGGGGTGTCTGTAGGAGGCTGTGGATGCTAGCTTCAGCAATTGTGTGCATTAAGTGAATCTCACGCCTTCTCGCCTCTTCCCCAAGGAGTTCAGGTGCTCCCTAAACTGTGAAATGGTGTGTCTGGCTGCGTGTGGAGGCCCGTGAGTCTGGCAGTGGGTTTGTGATGTGTGAATGGGCTTGTTTGAATAGTTGTGTTTACAGAGCGACGTCCAGTGCCTACTAGAATGGGGAGAGCCAGTGTGAGCCGTGTGCCGGCGCCGCGTGCCGAGGCCAGGCCTGGCGAGACACCTCTACTCTGAGGAGCCTTTCCCCCCATGACCTTTAACTCCATTCTCTGTGTCCCCGGGCCCCTTCCCTGCAGGCCGACCTAGGGAAACAGGACAAAGCACTCTTCTAACTTAGCGGAGGGGACATGTCAGCCGCTGAGAGGCTACCGTACCGGCTCCTGGCTGGCGGGGTCTTAGGTGTGTGTGAGGATGGTTGTGTGTATCTTCGGGGAGGGCTGGAGGCGTCTCAGATGAATGTTTGCGTCAGCTGTGTTGGGGCTGCGGAAGGCAGCTGCAGATCTGACCCAGCGTGTGTGTGATTCATGAAGCAGAGGGAACGGGAGCTCGGAGGTGGGTGCCGGGAGCTGCTCGGGCAGGTTGCCTGTGTGCCGTGTCTGCTGAGGGCGTGGCGCTTCGTCTGCGATAAAGGGCAGGGACGTGCATCTCCATATTCCCTGCACCTAATATAGCACCTAGCAGGCACTTGGTGGGTGTTTGATAAAGATCGGTGGGGTGAATGAGAGATATTAATAAGTGTTTGAGAGAACAGAGGCTTGGGGGTGAGGCGTATGTGTATATGAACATGTGTGTGTTCTCAGGTTTCGGCGGGAGGCACGGGAGCTGTGGGTGTCTGGAGGTGACAGGCACAGCGAAGGTCCTGCTGATTCCCCTCCCCACCCGTGACCTCAGTCCCTCTCTGCCCCCTTATTTCACCGGCAGTTTTTGTAATAGCTGGTGCTCATTACGCTTCTAGTGCATTCTCCTCCAGCCCGGGAGGACAGGGACCCGGGAGGAGAGGGACGAGCTCCGATCCCTTGGGTACTGGGGCTGGGGGAAGCCTGGCTCCTGGTCTCTGAGGCGGAGCCTGGGGTTGGAGACCTCAAGTGTCCTTGGAAGTTGCAGTCACTTCATTACCATCTGCTTTGAGTGCTGCTCAACATTTTCCGAAATTGAGGACTTAGTAGAAAGTCAGTAATTCACAGCACCCCTTCTAAATAGTAGTTCTTTTCATGTCTGTTTATTGTGAAAATAGATGACTCAAAGCTACTACGAATTCAGGAAGCTTTTAGATGACTTTGATGTTCTACTTGCCGTGGTGGTGAATCAGACGCACATTAGAACAAACAGCTTCACTCTCTACACACGACATACCAATCTGCCTTCAGGTATCAGGGTGACTGGGCTCCTGGGCCCTTTGGAAGCCTCGCTGCCTCCCGGGGCTGTGGGCTCCCCCACCCCAGTGACAGAGAATTTCCATGTTAGGAAAGTGCCTTTTTCACTTGGGGAGGGGGCGTCGGCACAGGTAATTGAAGACAGAGCTAAGTGGGATTAAGGGGCCTGTGTACCCACTGCCGATCATCTGCCAGAGCTGGGACAGAGGAGACCGGATTTTGTAGCAGAGTGCCTGGGAGCTCCACCCCATGCTGCTCACCTGTGAGCTAGGACTGAAAAGTGGTCAAGGCAGGAGGGTGTGCAGGTGTGCGAGGGCCACTTTGATTAAGGGGGAGAGATCTGTGAAGCTGGCGGGCATGGGTGTGCTCGTGGGGCAATGGCTCAGGCGTTGTAGGTGTGTGGTTTTTTTTTTAAACTTTTTTTTTTTTTTAAGATTTATTTATTTATTTATACAAGCACTGGGTACAGTCAGAAGCGTGGGAGGGTGAGAGAATTCACCAGAGCCAGAACAGGGAGCAGAACAGGCAGACCGATGAAATACACTGCTGAGGGGAGCAGCGGGTGGCAGGAGAGGTCTGCGCGCCATGTGGGACCCTAGCCGGCGGCCGGGGATCGAACCGGCGCTGCAGAGGCTGTGGGCAGCTTCGCAGCCCAGCGCTCAACCGCTGCGCCACCGGGGAGGCCCTGTAGGTGTGTGTTTTGTGACGTTGTGGGTAATTTATTCAACGGGTAGTTACCAGCGCCTTCACTGTGCCGGGCCTTGTGCTGGGGGCTGAAGGGTATCAGAGATGAAGGAACAGTTCTGGGATTTGACCGTTTCATTGGGGAAGCATCTCGAAACGCCAGCCGGTGTGGGGCTGAGGGGAAATTCTGCCGCCAGACTGCAGTGACCTTGGGTTTAGCATTTCTGCCTTGATTTCCTAATCTGTAAAATGGAGATAATAGTGGTACTTGCCTTATAGAGTTGTTATGAGAATTAAAGTCACATCAAGTGCCTGGAACAGCACCTGGTGTGTAGAAAATGCTCAATAAATTTAGCAAAAGAGCAACATGAAAGGGAGGTGGCAGGGCAGTGTAGCTTAGTGGTTAAACCACAGGCTCCCGAGGCTCAGATCCGGGCTACCTCTGACTCCTCTGTGCCCCGAGCCTGTGACCTCAGCAGGACCTGACTTGCGGGCTGATGTTTCCTTCCCTGTAAAATGGGGCTAAGCCCTCCTGTTCCCCTCGCTTATTTTGGGAAGTAAACAAGTCTGGTGCTTAGTAAGTGGGAATGGTAGTTACTTTACAAGCCAAGTGCTCTTGGGTTTTGAGCAAGGGGAGAGTTTATAAGCGGGGGAGTTGGGTAGCAAGGGGCGTGCTGTTTAAGACTGACCTTGAAGGTTGATTTGTAAGCTTGGATAGGGGACGTCCCCTCAAGCAAAGGAAAAAATCGGAAGGGAGAGGGGGTGGGGTGGGGGTGGGGGAACGTGTGTCATGTTCGAGGGGACCCTGGGGATGACGGGGAAAATAGTGGGATCTGAAGCGGGAGCAGCCGTGGAAGCCAGGGCTCAGCTTTTTGACTTGACTCTGCTGGAGGCTGTGGAGAGAGCCTCGGCCCGTGGGCCACAGAAGAATTTTGGGCAGGTGTGTGGGTGCGAAGAGCTGTGCTTTGGAAGCTGGGGTGAAATGTGCTGTGGATGCTCGGGGAGGATAGCTCAGGAGAGGGCTGGAGGCCGGGGACTGGGGTTGTCTCTGGCGGTGGTGAGGAGGGGTGGGGGTGATGGTGGGGAGAGCCGGCACCCAGGCCCAGGCTGCGGCCTCGGCCTCTTGGGGCCCGTGGGGGACAGCTCAGGGAGGAAGAGGTGGAAGGATGGAGGGCCGGAAGGATGGAGTCGGGCAGGAGAGCAGGCGTGGCCGCTGCTCAGCACACGTCGCGAGTGGCGTTCGCGTGCCCCTGCCTGTGTCGTCCCAGCCGAGCTGCCCGGGTTTTTAAAAAGGTGAGACCAGGGCCTCCCCGGTGGCGCAGCGGTTGAGCGCTGGGTTGCGAAGCTGCCCGCGGCCTCTGCGGCGCCGGTTCGATCCCCGGCTGCTCCCCGGCCACCAGAGGAGGGTCCCACATGGCGCGCAGACCTCTCCTGCCGCCCGCTGCTCCCCTCAGCAGTGTACTTCGGTCCTTCTGCCTGCTCTGCTCCCCGCTCTGGCTCTGGTGAATTCTCTCACCCTCCCGTGCTTCTGACTGTACCCAGTGCTTGTATAAACAAAACAAACAAACAAATAAAGAAAGAAAGAAATAAAACATGCCTCTATTAAAAAAAAAATCTTTAAAAAAAAAAAAAAAAAAAAAAAAAGGTGAGACCAGACTTTGAGCTGAAGGCGCAGCTGTGCTGGAGGCCTGGGTGCCACGTGCGTGGAGAGGTAGTACCCGAAGCCCTGGGATCCGATGAGATGGCTGAGGAGAAGGGGGCAGACTCCAGAGAGGAGCGTGCAGTTGGGAGGAGGAGGGCGAGGTCTGGCCGCAGACTCAGAGAAGGAGCAGTTGGAACAAAAGGAGAATTGACGGCTCGGTCAGGGGAGAGCGCGGGCTCACCGCCAGGGCTCTTTTATCCCTTTTAGGCCTCATGGCCCCCGCCCCGAGTCGGAGTAGCTGGTGTCTGAGCCCTGAGCTGACCCCCGGCCCGATGCCCCCCACCTTTCCCCATGCTGCCTCCAGAAAGGAGAGCAGTCAGCTGTGTCCATTGATTACCTGTGTCTGTCCATTACCTGAAAACGTCAATTACCTGCATTTGGTTTACGGGGGGGGGGGGGGGGATGTAGGGACCCCTTTCATCAGAAACCAGTAGCCAGCACTTCCCTCAGCCACAGCGTCTCGCGTCAGCCAGTATGGCATGGGCGTGCTCCTACCTGCCGGTCAGTTGTCCCCGCGCCGAGAGCGCGCCGTGGAAATCCACCAGCCGAGTCTCGTCTTCGGGAGCCCCAGGGAGGAGCTCACCCTGGAAAGCGGGGGACTTGCCCATAAGTGAAAACACATAAGTCACCGACACTGGAAACATTTTGGGTGGAAATTTTTCTCAAGTATGTTGCCTCCGTCTCTGCCTCCCTGAGCATAATATTTGGAAAGTGACTTAACCTTTTCCGGATGACTCAGGGTGTCGTGATTCCCCTCAGGTATTGCCCGGGACTGTCACGCAGTGGTTGCTTCCTTGAGGTTCCTCCCCGCCTGAAACGGAGCCGAGCGTGGTGCGTTGGGTGTTCGATCGGCTTTTCTTAGTTTCTCCACCCCCACCCCAAGGAGGAGTTGTCAGGTAGCGACCGCATCCATCTGCCGCCTTCCCTCCCTCTCCCTGCTCGTGGACTTGGAAACCAGCCTCCCCGCTAGTTGGATTCGAGGCTCCCTATGAGAAAACAGCAGCTTTTAGCGTGTAACTGTTAAAAGTTGGTTTCGACTGCTCAGAACTTGTTCTTTCGCTCTGGTCTTCGCCACCGTCCCTGGGTGGCGTCCCTGGTCACGCGGGCAAAGCTACACCATCGATGCCTCTGCCAGGTGGGTCAGACCTGCGTGTGACGAAGCTGAGAAATGAGAGCCATATAAGCCGCAAAAACTCTGTCAGCTCCAGCATCCCGCATGTGGGGGCCTTGCTGTTTCCGGGGTTGGAAATGGCTCCCAGCAGAGCAATATGGGTCACTCAAGAGAGAGCACCCAGGGCCTCCCCTGGTGGTGCAGCGGTTGAGCGCTGGGCTGCGAAGCTGCCTGCAGCCTCTGCAGCGCCGGTTCGATCCCCAGCCACCGACGAGGGTCCCACATGGCGCGCAGACCTCTCCTGCCGTGCCCGCTGCTCCCCTCAGCAGTGTATTTCATCAGTCTGCCTGTTCTGCTCCCCGCTCTGACTCTGGTGAATTCTCTCACCCTCCCGCGCTTCTGACTGTACCCAGTGCTTGTATAAATAAATAAATAAATAAATCACTAAAAAAAAAAAAAAAAAGAGAGCGCGCACCCAGGTCAGTGCTCCCGAGGTGAACTCACCTGGCAGAATGGCTGTGAGAAGGGCTGCCTGGCTTTGAGCCGCGGCTCTTCTACGCACTGGCTGTGTGAACGTAGGCGTGTTACCCAATCCCGTTGTTCTTCAGTGTCCTACCCCATAAAATGGAGAATCTAATGTAGTGGTAAGGATGTATGGAAATCCTTGACAATGTGCCAGGCACTATTCTAGCTGATCAATAAACATGGTTACAATTATTAATCCTAGTGATCAGGGAAGGCTTCAAGGAGGAAGTGAGACTTGGCTGGATCTTGAAGGATGGCTGAGTGAGATTTGTGGAGGCCAAAAGGAAAGGGCAGGACTCCCCCTTCAGGAAAACCTCCTGCACGAGGAGTCTCGGGGTGAGTTGAGTTTATCGGGGCGGGGGTTACTGGGGAGACCAAGATGGTCGTGCTTTGTGGGAATCACCTCAGAACCCTGAAGTCAGCTTCTAGAATTCTTGACTTCAGGGCCCAGAGTGCAGCTCATTGGAAGTTTTAAAACCAGACAGATGTGGGTGCAGGTTTTGGCAGCCCCTCACCAGCTGCCTGCCCTTACTCCGTTCTTTCACTTTCGGAGCCTTGGTTGCCCCTTCTCTACCGGGGACAAACAGTAGTATCCACTGATGAGGTGGTGGCGATGTGATAAAACAATGGGCGAAGTGAGCCAGGCACACTCGAAGGACTCAGTGTGAGAGGCGTTGTCTGTCACTCATTCAGCAAACACAGGCAAGCCTTTCTCGAGCCAGGACCTGTGCAAACAACTGCAGAGATGAATACGATATTGTCCTGGCTCTGGGGTGTCTCGCCATCCAGCCAGGAAGCAGGCATGGGAACATGACTTGAAAGGGAGATCCGATCAGTGAAGTGATCACACTATGTGCACACGGACACGGGCACCAGGGTGGAACGGCCGCTGTCTGGGAGGGCCGCTCAGCACACGGACCTGGCTTCCAGGAAGGGCCAACTCTCCCGGGCAGCTGGGGGTGAGAGGAATGGGGATGCCGAAGAGCCCTTCAAGTCGAGGGGACAGTAGGGGCAGAAATGTGGCCCACTGGGAACCTGGAAGAAGTCGGGGGTGGCTGGAGCCTGGATTGTCCAGGAAAGGAGGGTGCAAGGAGGCACGTTCCAACCTGGGGCAGGCTTTCCGGAGCTCGCCCTGGAGCTGTGGGGTGGTGACGGGTGGACCATGTTGGCGGTTGGTGGACTAAGAATAGCAGGATGACAGACTCGACTGTAGAGGGAGGACACGAGGTTTATTCATGCTCTGAGGAGCGGATCTGAGGAGGGGCTGGCCTAGGGGCTGTGCTGGTGGGGATGGAGGCATGGAAGGGTTTCTAGAAGTTTCATTTAGTTTTTAGGGTCCGAGAAGGTGAAATTGATAGGACTTGGTGATGGGTGTGGAAAAAGTACAGGGCCGGTTTCAGGCGCCCACCCTGACGGGAGAATGCAGGCAGGAGAGGGAAATTAGGTCCATTTGGGTGTGTTTAGGGGAGAAGCCCCCAAGGACCCAGATGCACATCTCAGAAGCCAGGTGGGTGTACAGCTCAAGAGCACAGAAGAGAGGTGTGTAGTGGAGCTACTGGAAAGTTCGGATCATGTGCATATGCGTGTGCATGTGAGTGTTGAGGTGCAGCTGACACCGGTGCTGAGCCAGCACGGGTATGGGCAGGGAGACCAGCTGGAGGAGGCTGTTGCTGCACTGGGGTGAGGGGTGAGGATGTGGCTCTGATGATGCAGGAGTGCAGTGGACAAGGCAGAGAAATTGTGTGTCCCCGGGCAAGTTTCCTTTCCTATGCAAAGGAAACAGATAACACCTCCAGTCTGGTAGTTGGCTTTGAGGCCGGCCCCGCCCCGGCACAGGGCAGGCTGGTGGGGGAGCTCTCCCGAGTCTGGCAGAGTGGGAGGTAGGGGTAGGGGTGCGCAAGCAGTGTTGGTGGGAGCAGTGCCTTCGCTAAATGCAGGGAAACGGGCACCTTGTGGTGGGGGGTGGAGGAGAGGCTGAGGCCCTAGTGGTGGAATTTGGATGTCAGAAGCTGTCTGAGTAGTTGCTGGGTGAGCAGGTGAGGGTGGGGAGGACTCAGGACTGGCACCTGGGGAAGAGCCCAGGGCTGCAAACATAGGTTTGGGAGTCCCTGAGCCACAAAAGTGAGCTATTGCCGAGGGAGGCGGGAGGAGAGTGGAGGGTGTAGGACTGAGCCTGCAGGGGCACCGATAGCCTGATAGCCTGAGGGGGGCACAGGTGCTGAGGCAAGAGCAGCAGTGGGGGAGCCAGCCAGTCTCCAGGTGCATCTCGGAAGCCGGGAGAGGCTGCCGGCAGCTTGGCTGTGGCCTCTTGAGCACAGCCGGGCCTCGTGGGCGGCAGGCGGGTGCATTTTGAAATGGCCGCCATGTCTGCTTCTCTGGAAACCACCCGGCCTCCTTGTTTGTAAAGGTGCCGGGGAGAGGCTGGTGCTGACCCATCAAAACCCTCGTCCTGGGGCCAAAGAGACCCCACCCGAGACCCCAAGGGTTTTTGAGGCCCCGCTGCCCTCAATGCAGTGTTTCTGTTTACTTAAGACAGTCATTGTGCACACAGCTTTTAGGGGTGCAGCTGGCAGCTCTGTGTTGTAGAGAAGTATGTTTGTAACACATGGGGCTGTGTCAAGGCCTGTGTGTGTGTTTCAGTTTAGAAATAGGGGGGATCAATGGGTTGATTGAGGGGTAGGTGAGAGGCCGGCAGGAACCTGGAACTGTGTTCCTGGCCGGTGCGAGTCCCAGCTGCCGAGGGGGTGCAGGGACGTGGTGGCGTGTGCACCCCATATTATGTAGCAGATTGCTGTGCAGCTATCGATTTCGAGTGAGCCGTGGACGCGCATCGTGGGGGTGGTACAGGTGTGATAAATGAGTGTGTTTCTGGAGTAGCGCTAACCTCCCGAGCACCGAGGCGCAAAGAACAAAATGAGGCAGGAGGTAGGAGCAGCCGTGCGGTGTGTGCTGAGTGGCTGCGTGTGGTGTGAGTCCCGGGCACCTGTGTGTGTGTGCGCCCCCACTAGTCCAGGAGGCCGGGAGGTTGTGCTGCTGGGGCTTCATCCAGAGGCCCCCAGTAGGTAGGTGGGCCTGTCGGACGTTTGGAGAAGGGGCGGACTTGAGCCTGGCCTGCGTGAGGGCTGGTCGCCAGTTGAAGGAAGTGCCTGCGCCCTCTCTTCCTTCCCTCTTCTCTCTCGACACTCAGGGCAGGCCTGCAGGACAACAGTGGAGGGCTGACTGCCCTCAGGCTGGGGTGTAACCGAGGGGGGCCAGCAGGCACGTGGCCCCCCAGCCTGGGTGCATGGCCTCACCCACCAGCTAAGGCGCCTTTATCCTAGACTCAGACCCGGAGCCCAAGGGGGCCTCGAGCCAGCTCGTCCACTGCTCCCATTTTCGCAGGGGAGCGGTTGGGTGACTGGGGTGGGAGTCACACAGCCCTTGGGGGTGGGTGCTGGGTCCTGGGCAGGTGCTGGTGGCACGTGTCCTGGGTGCCTATGTGTGTCAGTGTGACACTGGGCGCCTGGCCCTGGTAATCTGGGTGCGAGCATCCCCAGCTGTCTCCGAGATACCTGGGGGGGGGCGGGGGGCAGGGAGGAGCGCAGGCACGAGCTGGGGATCTGGGCGCCTGCTGCCTTCTGGCCCTGCCTCCATTTCCCCGTGTGACCTTGAGTTGCACTTCCCTGCCTCAGACTCCTCGATGGAACACGAGGTGGGGGTCCTCTTGGCTGGTGTGACCTCGGAACGGGAGGGACTCCATGTGTCTGTCTCCACCCCAGCTGAGTCTTCCAGGGCAGGAGCCTCAAGCCCCAGCCTGGGTGGGCCTGCCACACCCCTTGGAACCCCGGCTAACGACCCTCCTTTTCTTTCTCTCCTCCTGCCTCGCCCCTTCCTGAACCTGCGGCCTGCAGAGGAGCACCCCATGGAAGGTGAGTCCCCCGTCTGGCCGCTGGGGTGGCGGGCCTGTCGCCGTGGGGCTCTGTGCGGGGGGTGTGGTTGGCCACCTCAGGGCTCCCTCCTGCCCACGCGCGGGCCCCCTGGGTGGATGTCTGGTGTCCTCTTGGCCGCCTCGCCCCACCTCTGGCCCGGCTCCTCTTTAGTGCTTTGCGGGAGAGCTGCCAGGCCCCTGCCGGCGTGGTCTGCCTCCCTCCATCCTCAGCGAGGAGCTGGGGCGGGCAGGAGGATGGGCCGGAGGCTTCTGAAGTGCTGGCGTGCGTGAGCTCACCCTGCTTTGCCCGGCCTGCCTGGGAAGCTTAGGCCAGGCTGCTGGGTGGGCCTGGGGCCGAGGATGGGACTCGGGTCTGCAGCGCAGCAGGGTCCTGGGGCCAGGCGTGTGGGTGCGGCTGAGCGCCCCGCCCCAGGGGCTGCTGGGCAGGGTGGTCGTGTCTCCCTCAGCCCGACCCAGGCCCCAGGGAGCCGGCCTCGCTGGGGGCTTCCCCGCGTGCTCCCGCCCCCTGTCTGGTTGCCTTCTCTTTCTCTGGGTCTGCCTTTGCCTCTTCTCCTCCAGGGCTCTGTCCCTGCCCTCTCTCTGTCCCTGTCCTTTCCCAGCCTCTCTTCGGGCTTCCCTCTCGTCTTGCTCCTCCCGGTGCCCTTTCTCTCTTCAGGAGGATGGGGTCAGAGAGGGGGCCTGGCGCGGCCGGTCCAGGCCGGAAGGCTGGGAGGGCCGCGAGCTCGCACAGCCGCCTTGGAGGAGGCGGGCAGCCGGCGGGTGGGGGACGGCAGGGTCCACCCCAAACCTGTCCTCTTCCAGAGCAGGGGTGGGCGGGATTGGGCAATGCCCTGGGCCTGCGCAGGCCCCGGATGCAGGTCCTGGGCAAGGGAGCAGGAAGGGCCCGAGAGTGGGGCTGGAACCCCATTTTCCTCGTGGTGCCCACGGTTTGGCTTCTCTGTCTCACTGGCGTGTCCCCCGGCCCGGCAGGCAGGTGCGTGCGTGTGCGCGTGCGCATGGTGTCTGTCTGTCCCCGTGTGCTGTGTCCGTGCACCTGTGTGGCCCTCTGTGGGTCCCTGTGGCCTGGCCCCCGGCCCCACAGCCTGCAGGGCGTCTGCATCTGTGTCTGCATCTCCGTGTGCCATGTTTACCTCTGTGTGAGAGACAGAGGGAGCGTCTGCGCGTCTGGGTGGACTCAGCCTTCTGAGGCCTGGAGATAAGATTTAGTGCTGATGTGACTTTTACTTGCTCTTGATGTCATGTCTCCTCCGGAACAAAGGCCGAGACGGAGGGAGGAAGAGAGAGAGAAAAGGGCGGAGGAGAGAGGCTTGGGGGAGGCAGATGGGCAGGAGGGAGGAGAGGGGCGAGTCCAGGAGGGACGGTGGGTGGGGGGGCAGCCTGGCCGGAGCAGGAAGCAGGAGGGTGGGCTGGGGGGAGAAGTGAGCTGGAGCTTGGAGGGGAGGGAACAGCCCCGCAGGATGGACGGGTGGGAAGGCAGCTGGGCTGTGGGGAGCGTGTGGGATGGGACTGGGGGTGCCAGCTTGTGTTCCTTGGGGCAGCCTGGTGCTCTGCTTGTTGGGATGTGGTGCTCTGATGCCTGCCTGGCAGTGGCGGTGCATGTGTGCCTGTGTGTGTGTGTGTGGTGTGTGTGTGTGAGAGAGAGTGAGAGAGACACACGTGTCTGCTTGTGTGTCTTGAGGTCTCGTCCCCTCTCCCCGGCTTCCTTCTCCTGAGACTGGGCCTTGTGGGTGTGAGTAGGACAGTGGGGGACAAGACTGAAGGTTTGGCAGGTGGTGGTCTTGGGGTGGGTGGGGGCCCTTGGGGGCGTTACATCTGGACTCTTAGGCCCCCGGTGCACCTTCACCCACTTCTTCGTCCCCCCTCCTGTGCCCCCGGCTTCTTCCCTGGAATCCTTCCCTCCCCAGGCCAGTATCTCATTTTGGGGATCCCCGTGGCCCCACCTCCTCTCCTCTTGCAGCTGGGAGAGGAGACCCAGATCCAATGCCTGGGGCCCTTGGTGATGCCGGCTCACTGCCAGCCTCTCCCCTGTGGTGGGGGAGGGCTGGTGCCACAGGTGGGGGAGGGTGCCCCGAGGTGGGGGCTGGTGCCTAAGGAGGGAGCGGAGATTTCAGGCTGCGGGAGGCAGGCTCTGGGGAGAGCCCCTGAGGTGGGGTTGGGTCAAGCCTGGGGACAGGGCAGGGAGCCGGCCTCCCCTTCACCAAGATGGCTGGCGCTGTCACGCCTGAGAGAGCTGAGCAGCTGGTTGCCGTGGTGACAGAGGGAGAGTGTCGCATGCTAATGAGGCCAGCCAGCGCTGGGCAGTGGAGGGTCTGCCAGGGCCCGGCCTGCCAGGGGAGCTGGCCTGCGGGGCCAGTGGGCGGCCTCCAGGGCCCGGCTCCTGGGCCTGGAATCCAGGTGGGAGCCTGCAGCGAGGCGCTTTCTCTCAGGAAGGTGTGGCTGAGGACTTAGGGCTCTGGGCTTAGGGGCCTTGGGAGAGAACTTTGGTAGTTCTTGGGGCAAGGGCTGGGGGCCGTTCAGTGAAAGGAGTAAGACTCAGTTGAACACCTGTGTCGCCCCAAGAGCTGTGCTGGCCCCAGGCAGCTCTGAGCAGCAGTGGCCCCTCCCTCCACTGGTCTCAGGCCCAGAGATAGGGCGAGACCAATGCCGGCGAGAGAAGGGAACCTGCCCACATCCGCCTGGGCCCTGGGTCCTGCCCTTCCCGGCCCCCTAGCTGTCCTTCCAACCAGAACCCAGGTGTCCTGGCCCTCGGCTTCCTCCGAGACACCTGGAACCTCACCCTAGACACCCCATCCTGGTCCCTGCTTTCTACCCTGGGACCACGTCTCACCTCCGGGCCACTGGGTGGTCCCCGGGGAGACCTGGTCCTGGGGGCTGCCCTCTCCCTCCCTCTTGCCCAGACAGGCAGGGCAGGGGTGGGAGGGCTGAAGCTGGAGGCCTGTCTGGTCATCTCAGGAGCCCTGGGGTCTCGGCCCAGCTCTGGGAAGGAGCTTTCCTTGGCCAGGGCCCTCCGGGGGCTGGGAGGCTTGTCCAGTGGGCCAGAGTGTCTCCTCTAAGGCGAAGGAGCCCCGGGTCAGGGCTGGGCAGGCTCTCTCCAGAGGCCAAGGCGACCCTGGATAGAAGTTCAGCTGGTCTTGTTCTCAGACTCAGATGCGGGGCTTCTGTTTTCTATGTTCAAAATTCAGCTTCAGGTCACCTCGGAGAGGGCTGGTCAGAACGGAGGCCCGCAGGATCTCAAGAGGCTGGACCTCTTGCCGTGTGTCTGGGCTGTCCTGACCCTCCCTGGGGCGAGGACAGGTCTCCCTGGGGGGGAGGATCCGGCCCCCGACCTTGCTAGACTCCCTAGATTCTGTCATCTCCCACCCGCTTCTGCTCTGACTTGGTCCCCCCCGAACCCCAGTTTCCTTGTAGAACCCAGGCGTGCAGGATGCTTCCCACCCACACAGGCCTCGTGGGGGAGGCAGGCGGAAGGGCTGGGACTGGACAGACATCCCCACCCCAAACCCCCTCAACTGGGGTTCTCCTTTGAGGCCCACGGGCCCCCTCCTCTGCCAGGGGCCCAGGGGCGCGGGGGCCGGGGCTGGGGCGGTGGAGGCCCCTGGCCCGCTCAGCAAACGCTAACAGGACACGCTCTCTCTCTCCAGGTGGCTTTGATTTTTGTGTCGTGTTTTATTTTCTCCTCCATCCGAATCGTTTTTTCTCGTTGACCGTTTTTTTTTCTCTCCGCCTCCCGGAAGAAAAAAAAAAAGAAAAAAAGAAAAAGGAAAAAGCAGCCCCCCAGCCTCCTGCTTCTCCTCCTTTTCCTTTTTTTTTTCCGGCAAGAAGAAAAAAAAGAAACCAAAATCTCCTCTCCCCTGCGGTGCCCCCCCTCTGGTTCTGCCCCCCCTCGGTGGCCCCCCTCTCTCTCCCTCTCGTGCCTCCACCCTCTGTCCGGCATCGGGCCCCCCTCCTCAGCTTCCGGGCTGGGGGTGTCCCCCGATGTCTGTCACAAGTTAAACAGGGTTTTTAAATTGTGGCAGCAAGAGCTTCTTCTCCCCTCTCTCTGGCTGATTTTGATGACTCGTTGTTTCTTTGTTTCTTTCTTTTTATCTTTTTTTTTTTTCCTTTCTTTCTTTCTCTCCGCCCCCTTTCCAAGGTCCGGCTCACCTGACGTTAAACAGCGAAGGTATGGTTTGAAGCTCTGGTTTGGTTTGGATTGGATTGGATGGCCCCGACCTGCGCCTGGATTTTCTGTCCTCCTCCCTGCCCCTGCCTCCACCTGCCCCGCCCCCTCCCCCGCGCTGCCGCTCCTCCCCTGGGGGTGGGGGGTCCCTCCCTGTCTGTGCTCCCCGCAGCGCCCTCCATCCGCCCTCATCTCTCCTTGGTTTCTGGCATCAAGAGATGTTTGAACTCCTGCCGTTGTCTGGTCTCCTTTTTCCGTTTTCCTGGTAACGTTGCTGGTTTATTTTGCTTTTTCTTTCTCATGCTGGTGTTTTATTTCTTTCCACTCATTCTGATCATTCTCTCTTTTCTGTGAACCCAAATGCAAAGAGAAAAGTGCAGGTCGGGGGAGCAGCCTCATCCCCCTCCCCTGCTGCTGCTGCGGGGGCAAAGTGGGGACCGAGGCTGCAGCCCCCTCAGCCGGCCCACTGCACGCCTCCCTGCGCCAGCCTTCCCAGGGCTCTCGGTCCTGTTTCACAGATGAGGGTGTTTAGGCCCAGAGACGTGCAGTGACTTGCTGCCCATCCACAGCCTTTAACCTCGGCCCTGTTAGGCCTGCTCGGCTCTCTTCAGCTGACCAAGTCACTACCATCTTGAAAAGCCCTGGTCTTAAGCAAACCTAGAGACAGAGCCCAGGAGCCCTGGCTGGTCCCCAGCTCTGACCCCCCAGCCCCTCCGTCCCTGACTCCCAGCTCCAGCACTCGGCCTTCCCGACCCTTCGGCTGGCCCCCCGCCCCGGCCACCCCGCGCTGGCCACCTCGCCCTGGCCTCCACCCTCGGCCAGGCGCCTGTTCCTTGGGGATGGGGTGGCCCTTAGCCTAGAGGCGGCAGGATGAAGATTGGGCTTCAGGGAGAGACTCAGACCTGGATTGGGGCTGAATTTAGGTCTGGAAGGTGGGTTCTTGCAGAGGGGTGTGAACTTATGGCCAGAAATGGGGGAGAGGATGTTCCCCGTGGGGGCTTAGGGCCTGGTCGGTTTCCTCACATCCTTCTTGCCTCTCCATGCCTGGTTCTGGGGGTGCTGACTGGGCTCATTCTTGTCATAGATGAAGGCCTGATGGCTCCCAGGAAGGTGCCCCCATGTTCCCCACCTGACAGTTCCACAGCTCAGGAGTTATTCCAGCTCCAGTTCTGGGGCTTTAGGGTTAGGGTGGGTTTGGAACCCACTAGGGACCTTCCAACTAATTCTCCGGATCCCCCCATCCCGAAGCCATCCCATGGGTGTGGCAAGCGGCACAGGAGTGGGGCAGGTGCTGAGTGTACAAGGTCATGGGCAGGGGATGGACCTAGCCATGGCCACACGGGCCTGTGGGGGCCGCTGGGGAGGAGGCCTGGGCGGGAGGGCTGAGTAGAGGGTGGTGGGCAGTGCGCCCTGAGAAAGGCAGACCCCATATGTGCTGAGCTCCAGCCGGGCGGGCCTCCCTGGATGTGGGCAGCCTTGCCGAGGGCACCATGGAGGGACAGAGAACCAACAGAAACCCAGGCCCTGCCCTTGGGAAGCCCCACAGTCTGGCTGGCAGAGAAGTGGATGCAGGTGACACTTAGGACTCACTGTTGTGGGGGAGCCAGGGGCAGGCAGCAGACTGGGTTGGCCTCGAGGATAGGCAAGGACAGAGTGGGGGTTGGGGTGTGAACGGGGAGCTTTTGGAGGAGGGGTGCTTGTGTCAGGCCTTTGCACAGTGGAAGAACATGAACTCTGCAAAGGTGTGTGGGGGGGGCAGAGTGAGCAGGAAGTGGCGTGGGAGCCCTGGGGCCTCTGTCCTGGCCTGTTGCATGCTGTTGGGCATAAGGGGCTCCCGAGCCAGCAGCCAGGCCTCTGCTCCGCCCCCCAGTCCTCCCGCTTCCGGGGCAGAGGGTGGAGATTGGTAATGGTCTGAGTCTGATGGAGTCCGTGGGGCCTGTAGTCCTGGATTCCTTCCCTAGAGGCCCCCAGGCAAGTGAGAACCCACAGCATCCCGTGACCCCCGACTCTCCAAGCAGGACCCCCATTGCCTCAGGCTCGGGTGGGACTGATTGGGTAGCCCCCTGTGCCTGACCCCCCAATTCTGCTTCTCCAGTAGGGTCCTTACTGTTCTCCGAGGGGGGGGCCGGGAGAGGAGGAGCCGGCGAGGTGCACCAGCCAACAAAAGGTCAGTGACCCCATGCACCCCCCAGAAAGCCCATCCTCACGCCCCACAGGCTACTTGCACTACCTGGGGGGCTGCTGAGTCAACAGAGGTGCATCCCCCTGTACCTCTCCAGGCCAAGGGGACTGGTGGGCCCCCACTCCCAACTGGCCCCTGTGTCGAGGGCCACTAACCTCCATTTCTTTTCCAAAGCCCAGCTGACCCAAGGGCCTCTTTCTAGAACAAGGATGTCTCTGGTAATTGTCCAGGCCCGTGCCTATAAGGTGTCCGTTTTGCTGGTGGTGTGGCCAGGCAGTGGAGGCCCCTCCTCCATCACTAACTGTCAAGTACTGGAGCCAGCTCGGGCCAGCCCAGGGCCGTTCTGGCTGGAGACGTGACATTCATGGAAGGCGTTGCTCACAGGCACCCCCTAAGTGAGCTGCACCCTGTGTGGGGGCCCAAGGCCGGGTTATAGACGAGGCAGCTGACTCGTGCCAGCTCCAGGCTGGTGCGTCAGCCTGTCCTGGGCTTCTTTCCACACTGAGGCTGCCTCTCTTTGGAGACTGTCTTTCCAAAGAAGCTTCCAGGGCAGTTAGCAGCCCCTCAGCCGAGCACCGGGGCGTCGAGTCCCGCCGGCTGCTTCAGGACGCTCTGTTCTGCCGGCCTGGATCCCCGCCATCCCGCCCTCTCCCCAGCTCTCTGCTCTCTCTTTGAGCTGACGCTTGAGAAAGCAGCCACACTGGGTGTCTCCCCTGAGTTCCCCGGCCAGACCGGGCCCTGCGGTGTGTGCCCTGGCCCCACACGTCAGTCACGTTGCCCATCACCCTCACCGTCACCGCCCCCGAGGACGGCGAGGGGCTTTCCTGCGTGTGCCCCGCGTCACGTGGGCTCAGGGAGTGTGTTCGGACTGGGCGAATGGCCTGTGTTCTCCAGGGCTCACTGAAGGTCTAACAAATAACCACCGCAAAGCAGGGCCCCGAGAAGTCTACGGACAGTGCAGGCTTTGTCCAGAGGAGCTGATTTATTCCTTGATCGAGAGAGAGAGGCCCTGCTCACAGAGTCACACACCAAAGGGCCATTTATTCGGGCCGCGGCTTACAGCCTCGGAAGCTGCACCCGTCCCTTCTCCTTCCAGATGCCCGCGGCACCTGTGAGGTGGCGGGTGATTAGCCCCTTCTCTGGAGAGAAAGCTGGGCCTTAGAGATGCTCCGGGGGGCCGAGGTCGGGGAGCAGGTGGAAGAGCCAGCGCGCGTGGCCAGGTCTCCTTTCTCGCATCACACTTCCTCTCCGGGGAGTGGTACAAGATGTTACTAGGCAGTAAGTGCCAAACGAGCAGAACAGACAGCTGGAGAGCAGGAGGGGCTGGCGGGTGCTGGAGGCCTTCCCAGAGGGGACTGTGAGCTGGGGGGCAGCTGCTCTGTCCCTCATGGCACTTGGAGACCCAGAGCCACAGCTACGGGCCTCTCGCCATGTTCAGCTGGACTGGGGACACTGTGGGCCTCCAGCTCCTCCCCGCTGGCCGAGAGAGAGTGTCAGCCCTTATGCCTCTTCCCTGGAGCTGTCACTGCTGCTCAGACGGGCTGGAGATGGAGCTCCAGGGTGGTCTGCGGGAGGTGGGGGACAGCGCCCCCTGGTGCTGCAGGCCCTCCCAGAGCTGGCTGGCCCCTGGCCATGCAGCCCCCATATCCCTGCCCCGAAAGGGCACCCCCAGATCTCTGGTCCCAGGGGGCCCTGCTGCCCCCCTCCCCTCCCAGGGCCTCAGGTGTTCTGGTTCACATTTGTTCATCTCTTTGCTGTCCCTCTCCAGCCCCCTCGGGCCCCGGGGCTGCTCCCTGCCTCTGGGCCCGTCTCCCAGCCCGCCCAGGTCTCGGGGCTGGGGTTGGCTCCAGGGCAGCGGGCTCTGCCTCCTTCCCCGGGGATCGGAGGGGGATCCAAGGCAGAGCCGGGCGCCCGGCCTCCACCCGCTTGCTGGGGTGGCAGCGCTGGCCGGCCAGGCCCGCCTCTCTCCTTTTCACTGCTGCTTTTGTTCTGTCCCAGTCACTTTTTCACGTGGTTGCCTTGTTCTCGCCTTTCTTTCTGCTTGACGCTGCCTTTAATGATATTTTCTGTGACTGCAGTGAAGGTGGGGGAACGGGAGGGGAGGCCTGACTTCGGGGAGGGACTCGGACGTGTGGCAAACCCAAGGTCAAACATGTTCCCTCCGCTGGTCCTCGAGACCCCGGCTCTGCCAGCGCCTGGGCAGCAGGCCTGGTTGCTATGGAAACAGTGGGGCCCCGAGGAAGCCTTTGCTTCCGTTCCCTAGAGGTCCCTGTCCCCCTGTCCTTGCTGGTCCTCGCCCCCTCCCCTCTACCTGTCCCCTCCCGCCGCTCCTGTCTTCCTGTCTTTATCCAGGCGGCCTCACTCCATCCCCCACGGCTCCTAGCAGCTCCGCACCTTCTCCACCTTCCTGGTCCCCACTGGTCTATCTTTTGCCCCCTCCACTCCGCCTTCCCCTCACCTTCTCCTCTGCCCTCTGCTTGACACCCCATTGCTTTCTGACCCCCCACTAGGTGGGTAGGGGGCGGGGTGCCGCTGTCCCGACATAGCCTAGGCCCCCATGACGTTGGCCGCCCCATGGCCTCAGGAAACCGGCCCTTGCCAGCTGCAGCGAGTGCAGTGCCAGGCTCCGGGGCAGCAGCTGGTGCCTTGGCATCCGGAGGCAGTGAGGACGGAGCCTGTGGGCAGCCTGCCCGGAGGGAGAGAAGCAGGGCTGTTGTATGCTGGGGCGGGGCCTTTGCAGAAAACACGCCCAGAGCTGCCGCCCTCCCCTGTGTGGGGCCCCCTGGGGGCCTGGCCCTGGGGTGGACCTTCTGGGTGGGGTGGGTGGGCACCTTGGCATTGCGCCTGGTCCTCCCTGGCCGGGGTCTGTGCTGAGAACTCCCGCGATCCAGGAAGGGCTGGTGCATCCGCCTGTCTCTTGTGAGCTTGTGCCGCCGTGTGCTGCAGCGAGCGGGTCCCGTCAGCCCACATCCTCCACGCCCAGCCACCACCCTCCCACCAGCTACCCCATTACAGAGGCTAAAACTCCCCCCACCAGTTATTTCTGCTTCTGCTTGCAAAGTGCGCGTGGAGGGAGCCCTGTGCCCACACTCACCCGCACAGTGCACGCACATGTGCACACGCAGGCACATACACGTGTGCTCAGGAACCAGGCCTGCCCCAGCCACCTGCCTGCGCCATCACCTTGGCCCATCTGTGTTGTGTTCAGGACAGAGTAGGAAGGCGGGGTGGGGCCGACAGCTGCCCGGTGGCCGCTGGTCCCGTCGCCTGCCCTGCGTCTCCCCTGCCTGCCCCAGCCCACAGCTTCCCAGTGGCCAAGCTGACGCTTGAGAAAGCAGCCACTGTGGGACATGCACTCGGGGCCGCACGACAGGCCAGCTCTTCTGTCCCCTGGGGCGAGGTTGGGAGCTGTCCCCGGGCACCGGGAAAGGCCAGCGCTGGAGAAGAGGCAAAAGTAGATGGGGTGCCCTTGGCACCCCATCTGTGGAGCCTGTGGGCAGCCTCCCCTTGGTTAGGGGAGTGGCAGTGGGGAAGGAGACAGAACTGCTCTGCTGGCCAGGTGGCAGCTTAATTGTCAGCTGTCCGTGTGAGGGCCATTAGCCACCTCTCGCCGGGGAAGTGGACATGGAGGAAGCTGCCTTCTGACGGCGGAGAGGGCAGGGTCCCCAGAGGCGGGCGAACGGGCAGGGGAGGGGCTTGCGGCGGGGTGGTGGGCGCCCACGCCAGGGCCTGCGCAGTGACTGGCGGGCTCGCGGCGGGCCTGGGGCGTGCGACCCCACTCAAACGCTCCCTTTCCCCTCGCCGCCGCCCGTCCAGGCAAGGAGGAGTTTGTGGCGACCTTCAAAGGCAACGAGTTCTTCTGCTACGACCTGTCGCACAACCCGATCCAGAGCAGCACCGACGAGATCACGCTGGCCTTCCGCACACTGCAGCGCAACGGGCTGATGCTGCACACGGGCAAGTCGGCCGACTACGTCAACCTGTCCCTCAAGTCCGGGGCCGTCTGGCTGGTCATCAACCTGGGCTCGGGAGCCTTCGAGGCCCTCGTGGAACCTGTGAATGGCAAGTTCAATGACAACGCCTGGCACGACGTCCGGGTCACCCGAAACCTGCGCCAGGTAGGGGCAGGAGGGCCGGGCCCCACGGGCTGAGCAGCAGGGCCGGCGGGCAGGGCGGCCCAGAGTGCGGGGGCTGCAGAGAGGCTTGGCTGAGCCTAAGGCCCAGAGGGCTGGGCTCCCTTTCGTGGTAGCCACGGGGTCTCCAGATTGGAGGCTGAGCGACCCGGTGATCTGACTGGGGGCGGGGGTGAGGCAGTGCCTGGTCCCGGGGTGCTCTGGGGTGGGGAGACACTGTCTGGTGTGGCATCCCTACAGGAGGGCGGAAGGCACACAGGAAAGCCTGCGGGCGTGGGGTGGATGTGGCTGCCCTCAGCGGCCCTTCCGAGGAGGGGTCAGAGAAGGTGGAGGTGGCACAGGACAGGAGCTGGCGCTTGCTCCCAGAGCCCTCTCTTCTCCCTTTTCTTCTCATCCTTCAAAGGAGCGCAGTCCGCCCTCTCCTGCTCTTCCCCTGGCTCCCCGGTCCCTGCGCGACCTCAGAGGCTCTTGAGTCTGCCCTGCAGGCAGGACAGGCTCCTCTTGGCCGGCCCTGTCCCCACGGCTGGTGTTCCCAGGCTCGCCCCCTGGAGAAGCCCCTGCTCCTGGCATCGGCTCTGGCCTCGGCCTGGTGGTCTCTCCAAGGCCAAGGGTGGCCTTTGCAGGTGGGGCCCCTCCCCAGCCAGGTTCCCTCCTGCGGCAGGGTCCAGGCAGACCCGGCTTTAGAGCAGGACCGGCGCTGGGCCTCCACGCCAGCTCCCCCTCCACCACCCAATGCCGCTCCCTGACTCAGCACCTGGTGCCCAGGTGCCAGGCTGTGGCTCATCCTCTCTCTTGGATCCCTGCTCTCTTGCCGGTGGCAGGAAGCTCCCCCAGCGCCACCTCTTGCAGGCTAAATGCTCCAGGAGCGCGGTGCATCCCTGCCGGCGCAATCTCTTGGTCTGCAGCCCTTCTTGTCCTAGTTACCGTCTCTGCTGCCTGGGTGCCGGCTGATCTTCTGTTGTCTCTCCTTCCCCTTCCTTCCTCTGTGGGGTCAGGATTCCGGCTGATCCCGCACTCCCCACCGGGGAGTGATGATCTGATGGGGATTTCTCCTCACCTGGAGCTTCCCCTTCGCTGGGCGGCCGCGTGACTAACCCTGCACGCCTTCCCCCGCCTGCTCTAGTTGGGCTCCTTCCATAGTGCCTATTCTTAGTGCTCTGTGTACTGGAGGGTGGCGTGCCTGGTGGGGGAGGTCCCCCTCCAGGCGGTGTCCCTCTTCCTGTCACACTGGTTGAAGCGCCCAGAGTGTTGCCACCACTGTCTGAGCAAATCTGAGCGTGTCATGGACATGGGTCATAAGTTTGCAGGACACATGCCTTTTACGGTGGTGGGGGGATTTCCTTTGAGCGCTTCCTGCTGCCTTTCCTTCCCCAGGACTGGCGCTGCCACCCCACACTGCCTTCGGCAAGATGCTGCCAGCACAGAGTCCCTGCCCACAGGCCTTTGGTCAGCGACTCTGTGTGTGTGCTTGCTGGGTGCAGACGGGGGAAAGGTCTGGTTCCTGCTCTCCCCAACCTTCAGCTTTTGGGGAGACAGCGAACAGACCCAAGCCAGGCCAGGGCCAACTGAGAGGCAGAAACAGTAACCGTTTGAGGAGCTCAGAGATGGCCGAGGAGGGAGAGGTCTGTGGCTGGAGGAGACGCCTGGCCTCAGCTGCACTGGGGGTGGATGGCGACCCTGCTGGGCTGGGTTCTAGCCCTTTCCAGCTGTGCGGGCCATTTCTCTCCTCTCCTAGATGGCCAGCGCCCAGGGCTCCGTCGCCAGCAGTGACTGGATGTCTTTAGTGGCCTTCCTGGGTTTTTGGGGCTCTTTCTTGAAGAAGCCAGTGGGCGAGGTTTTGGACATCAGGATGACCAAGCAGATCTCTCATGTGGGCACCAGCCCTCTCTTGTCCTCTGGAAAGAACTGTTCACTTTCCTGGGCGGGCAGGCGCAGGCCTATTCCAGGACTTGTCCCTCTTTGACAGTTTCTCCCTGGCTCTGTCCCTCTCCCCTTTGCCAGCCCCTCAGTTCAAGGGTCTCATTTCTCTTGTCTCATCTGATTTTCCTAAGTCCTGTGAAATGGGTGAGGGGGAGGGTGGGGAGATTCCCATTCTGCCTCTGAGGAAGTTGTCCAGGCAGCGCATGGTGGCACTAGAAGCCCTTCTGACTCGAGTCGCTCCATTTCTCTGCCTCCCAGCAGCTCCAGGTCACGCCAGCCTGTGTGGCTGGTGCAGCTGTGGCCACAGCTGGGCTGGCGATCCCAGGTCCTGAAGTCATCTGAGCGTTGGGCACCCCCCTCTGAAGCGGGGCCTTCGGAGTGGGTGGCTTGCCTCCTCTTGGTTTGAGCTTCTCTTGCTCAAGCGCCACGGGGGTGGCCTTGGTCAGCTTTTGTGATCTATGCGTGTCAGCTCCCTGCGGGCTTTCTTGAGGGGCCAGAGCTACACCTGGAGTTCAAAGTGAAGACGGGGGCTTGTCATGCTGAGGGAGCGCCTGGCCTCTCCCACCTCTGCCTTGCTGCCCCATCGTGCACTGTCATTCTCGGGCTCCAGGTCGCAGGGAGAGGTCTTCAGTGCTTTTAGCGGCCTCAGCCTTCCGGAATGGCCTTTGGGGAGGCTGGGCCGCCAGGGCCACAGCCTGCTGTCAGAGCCGCCAGGAAGGCCGTCTAGCCTTTGTCCCCAGGGCGCGATCATCAGGGTTCTGGATCTGCCCTCCGGGTGGTGGGGCCCATCCCCCCCCCCACCCCCGCTTCAGCCTCGCTGCTTTTCCCAGGAAGACGGGTCCCTTGGCCCAGCGGTGGGAGGGAAGCCCGGGCCGCTCCTCCCTCCAGCTCGTGTTCGGCAATCCACTCTTCTCATTGAAAATGAAAGTTGAAAACTAGTTGCTTGCCTTAGTCTCCCCAGCGAGTTCAAATTAAAAACAAGTAGTTGGGTTCCCCCGTCTTACGCAGCGCGTGAGCCCGAGCAGCCCTGCCTTCCAGCTGTTCCGTCCGGGCTGGCCGGGCCGTCCTTCCCGGCAGCTTCCGCATCGGTAATAATTAATGTCGGCCATTCAGCACGCCTGGCTGCTCAATATCAGTGTCTTTTGCTTTTAATTATATGAGCCCCTAGTTAGCTGTCCTGCTGGGTCCGTCTTGGGTCCTCTGGCTGCCACCCCTCCAGCTCCATGGCAGCCCTGAAATACCCCTCCTTTTCATGTCACCCTCTCGGGGTGCACTTCAGGGACGAGCAGTCTTAAGCGAATGTCCCTCCATCTTGACCCCCGAGGGGAAGCTGCCTCAGTCCTTTTCCGCCTCCTCCCCGGAGACCAGGGTCCTTTTGCAGGTGCTGGTGGCTGCTGTTTTTGGCCACGCGAAGAGAAATTAAACGTAGAGCCATGTGGGGGTGAGGACTCCTGAGGCTGCTGTAGAAAGCTGGTTTTTAGGGAACAGTAAGGGACTGGAGGCAGCTGGGCCTCTGTGTTTCATTTCATGGCAGGGGTGGGGGGTGGATTTCTGGTGCTGGCTGTGGGGAGTGGAGGTCAGGGGGGCGTGGGTGGGGGCTGGCTGGCTGGGAAGCCTCACCAATCCCAGCGACTTGCAGGGGTGGGGGATACTTAATTCTGGGAGCGGAGGCTGACTGGCCAGAGGAGCAAGAGGGAAAAGAGTGTGGTGGTTAAAGAGCCCGGAGAATATTTGGGGGAAATGTGGGCTCTGAAAGGTGAAGTGAGGCAGGAAGGAGGAGTCAGCTCTGGTGGGAGAGGGTACGGAGAGGGAGGAGGGCTGGGGTAATTAGAGATGATTTGAGAGCCAGCCTTTGCGAAGCCCACAGAGGGCAAGGCCTCTTTTTCCCCGTTCTGGTGGCGACTCACCCTCTCCTTTCTCCAGGAACAGAAGCAAATAAAAAGGAGCCCCCCTCCCCCCTCCATGGCCCCTTGAATCCATTTGACTCTTCCCCATCTCCAGGAGAAGCAGACACCCACACCCCCTCCTGTGCTCCTTGGGAAGCCCTCCCCATGGCCACCGAGTGAAGTGACCTCTCAGTCTGGCCAGTTCTGCGATGTCCCAGGGGCCTTGGGCACTCTTCTCCCAGCCTGACAGCCAGCTGGCCCATCCCCAGTCAGTTAACCCATTACCTCGACATGGTCACTGGTCAGCCAGTTGGCCAGCACCAACCCACTCTACAGCCAGTTCTCTGGGAAGCCATCTGGTCGACCAGTTAGCCAGCAAGCCCCGCGGTCCAGCCCCCCAGCCAGTGGCCCACCCCTTTCTCACACCCCTGCCCCCACCCTCCTTCCCCTCAACTCCCTCACATTTCCACCTGTAGGACTTACTAATACCGCATAACTGGGTCTGCTTCTTAACCCCCTGCCTTCCCTCTGTCACCCTCTGTTGGAAAACCCTGTGAGCGACTCTGTGTGTGTTACTAACACGCTTATAACCCAGGGGGCCAGGGGCTGGGCAGGGACAGGTGGGGCAAGGTATGAGTGAAAAACCGAACTAACCTTTCTGTTTCATCTGCGGAATGTCGGCCATCTTTAAGTCTTTGCTTTCTTGGTCCAGTCCTTTATTCTTTTCCTCTCTACTAACCAAGGTCTTTAACTGTTGCCCTTCTCCGCAGCGGGTCCTCCGGGAGGGGGCTGGGCCGAGGAATCCAGAGGGGCAGGGGAGAGACTGGGAGAAGGGATTCGATTTTCCTGTGTGTTTTATTTCTCCCTCCCCGTTCTGATTTCCTTTTCTTTGAACAAAAGCCTTCCGCTGAACCGAGGGGGGGAGGGTGTGAACAAACAACCAAATATATATGGATATATATTTTTCCTCCTTCCTTGAGTTTTACAGTTGGTCATTTTATTTTTCTTTTCTTTTCGTTCTGTTCTTCTGTTGTCTTCGTTTTTGTTTTTTGTTTTTTCCGACCCCCCCCCCCATCTCCGGTGAAGCACGCAGGGATCGGACACGCTATGGTAAACAAACTGCATTATCTGGTAGATATCACTCTAATTGTCTTACCGTTTGGTTTGCCGTGGGTTTTTTTAACTGTTCGATTCTCCCTCTTTTGTTTCCTTTCCCATTTGGTTTTGGTTCTTCTGCTTTTCCAACTGTTTTTTTTGTTTTCGTTCCCCCCCCCCCCCATGTCCTGGACAATCTGCAGACTTTGCTTCTCTCTCCTTCAGTTTTCGTCTTTCCCTTTTCTTCTTGTTTTGGTTCCAAGTCAAATCCAAAAGACAAATGGAAATCGAGGAATTTGGCCTGTCCCTGCCCTAATTCCGGACTCCTGGACTCAGATTCCTGGCGGGACAGGCCTGGGGGCAGGCGCCAAGCTCATCGGCTCTGGTCAGACCAGCCCCGGTGCCAGGCCGCTTGTTTCTATCGCTTTATTTTCTTCCTTTTAACCCCCTGCCTCGTTTTTGTTTTTGTTTTTTTTCCTTTGATTTGGTTTCTTTCTTGGTCTCCTGAAAATCCATGGAAAACGCCATCCCACGACATGCTGCGCTCTGCTCGTGGCCCCAGGCGGGAGGGGTTGGGCCCTCCTGGCAGCCAGCCCAGCAGGGCAGGGGGCACAGCAGGGCCAAGGGGCCAGCGGCCTTGGGAGAGGCCTGGGGGCCTGGGACCAGACCAGACCCCCTTCGGATCAGCTCATACCAGTGCGGGGGGCTGCCCCAGGCTGGCTGCCGGGAGAGAGGTCACATCCCCTCCCTCACCTCTCGGCCTTGAGGGCTCCTGGTTCCATCCCCCCACATTTTGCATGGCATGAATGGTCTCCCCCTACCAGGGACAGCGTCCAGCTCCCCCGCCCTCTGCTGGTCTGACTAACACCGTGTTTCCACGTCTCCCGCTCCCCCTCCCTTGCCCTCCCCTGCCCTCCCCTGCCTGTCCTGCCTGGCCTCTGACTGGGTTGGTTTCCTTCCCCAGGAGGGGGTGAGAGGAGACCTGGCCGGGTGCAGTCGGGGGAGGCGTCCCCAGGCTCCTCTGTTTGGGTCGGCCTCGGTGGCGCTGCGTGACGGTGTGGGTGTCTGTGTCGGTGTCTGTGTCGGTGCAGCTGGTGTGTGTTGGTGTGTGGGTGCGACTGTGTGTAAATGTTGGTGTGACATTTAGGGGGTGTTCCCCGGAGCCTGGGCTGTGTCTGTGAGACACAGACTCTGCTGGTAACTGCGTGGACCCGCTGGCGTGCGCTGGCTGCATACTGGCGAGCCCGGCGAGGCTCTGGGCGAGGTGGGCGGCCACGCCTTTGGGGCCTGGGCGGGCAGGACCACAGGAGCAGGGACAGAGCTGGGGCTGGCCCTGCCCTCCTGGCCTCGCCTTGGCGTGCGTGCCGTCCCCTGGGATTCCCTCCAGCCCGCCTGGTAGTGGCTCTGCAGCAGCAGGCGGTTAGTCATCGCCTATTAATAATGCAGAGTGATTGAGCACCAGGCTGGGGACCCTGCCGATGGACGTGTCTGCTCCCGGGGGGCCAGCGCTGCTCGGGGCAGCTGACTGGCCTTCCTGTGCCCAGGCCTGCGAGGCTGCTGCTGGCGAGGAGGGAAGCATGATCACCGGGCTTCCGACCTGAGGGTCTCCCCCGCCTCCCCAGGAGGCTCTGCCTGTGAGGCCACACCTGTGCTGCTTTCCTGCACCCACAGACCCGTGGCAACCTGTCCCCCATCTGGTGCTCAGGTGTGCAGCCATCACTGCCCCCCCCACCCCATTCAAGGCCTCCCAACACTCCCAGCTGCTGTCCCAGTGTCCGAATGGAGCCCGCTCTCTGCGGGCCCTGGTGTCCAGCCGCTGCTCCCAGGACTTAGCCAGCGCCATCCCCAGGCCAGACTTTGATTTTGGGGAGAGAACGGAGGCAAGATAAATCCATGCTGTGTACCCCAAGCACCCGAGGAATTCCACCCGAGAATCAGGACCCTGCACGCCTCCCTTTTAGTCCTGCTTAGTTAAAAGCTGACAGTGTGAACGGAATGAAAAGTCCCTCGTCTCCCAAGTAGGCCGGGCTGCCCTGCAGGACCAACTTCGCGGGTCAGCGCGAAGACCTAGAGGGAAGGGAGTGAAAGCGCCTGTGCTCTGAAAAGGGAATTATAATTGTATTAAGCTTTGCAAAATGTTACCTGATTACCTCCGTGTGTCCAGGGCAGGGATGTTTTGTAAAGAGGGATTCCCTCTGCATAGCAAGCCCCGGGGATGCCTCATCTGGCCCCACTGGAGACCCTATTCCCTTCTTTCTTAGGAATCAGTCCCAAAAGAACTTCTTGAACACCCACAATGCCTCAGGAACTGGGCCTGGAGTCGGGGGTGGAGGGAGACGGTGGAGCGCCTTGCTAGTTGGTGAAGAAGCCAGGCTCCTGTGTGGCGCAGCCCTGGGGGGAGTTCCCTAAATTCCAGGTCTCCAGTATCTGCGCTTCTCTCGGCTGTTGCTCTGAGCTGGTGGCCCCTGGGGTCCCAGCAACCTCGGAAGCACCCTCTGCCCCAGGGATTGGCTCTTCTGGCTGAGACTGGAGAGAGAACGGAGCCCCAAGTCACAAAAGTCACGGGGCTCAGCCTTTCAGATTCCTGGGTCTCCCTCAGCCGGGTCTGCTGGCTTTGTCTTTATATTACTGACTCGTCTAGGAACTTTGGTCTTGTTATTTGAGCGCTTCTCCTTGGGGGAGAGGGTGGAAACAGACCAGAGAGGCCTGCGGCAGGGAGGTTGCCTTAGGCGTGGTCAGGCTGGAGTTTTCTTGAAGAAATAATCCTAGTTAGTCACGCCCTGGAGTCTGCTCACCTTTGGACGATCACTTATCTGCGCGAATGGCTGTGTTGCAGCGGCAGGCAGATGCCTCCCAGGTGGCAGGTGGTTCAAACGGGCCTGGAGAGCCTGGGCTCACCGGCGGTTCTGGATGTTGGGTGCTTTCCCCTCATCTTCCAGATTTCGTCCTCGCAGAGAGCCTGGGAGAAGTAGGGGTGATGTTATACCCCTTTGACAGACGAGAGTCAGGCTGGTAAAAGGAGATGGTTCTGGAAAATGGCTCAGCCTGAATGGGAATGCAGGATATCCTTCCCCAATGCCACCGAGTCAGGATTCCCTGCAGGACCCCCGCGGCGAGGCTCTGCACCTGGGTCTCCACCTGGTTCTCTCCTCAGTCACTCCCCTCCACCCCCCCTGCCCCGGGCCCCCAGACTTTCCCCTGCTCTGCACGCCCACCCCAACCCTAACTGCCCACCCCGACCCTAACCGGCCTAGGGGGAGGCCAGGCCTTTCCCCTAAATAGTTGTTCTTCAGCCACTGGCTCATGGAGCCCTTTGAGGGTTTGATGACAGCGATGGGCCCTCATGGGGAAAAACAAGTGGCCAGTGATTCAGTTCCGCCTCCAGCGACAAGGGCCTTCAGGAACCCCAAGCCCACGCAGCCTGCCCACAGTGAAGACCCCCGTCCCTCAATCTCATCCCCCCCAAATAAATGCTCCTCCCAGGTCAGTGGCCTGTGATCACAGCAGCGAGCTGGGTACTGCCCCAGTCCCCAGCCTTCCTCCCTGGGCCACCGCGGACCCACAGTGCCCTTGTGGGGATGTTTGCACAGGGCCTGGTTTCACGTCCTACCAGCCTCCCTAAGGGAAGCTGAGCCTGCCAAGGAGAGGCAGGGCCAGGAGGGAGGGCTCCCAGCGCCCCTAGCTCGTGGGCTGTGCTTGCAGCCACCTCCCCCCTCCCCACTGGCAGGAGTGGAGCAGAGCCTGGGCCCTGGGCCCCTGCCTCTGCTGTGCCCCTCCCCTCCGCCCGGGCGGCCTTGGCTCTTCCAGGAAGAGCTGTGCTCCTCCCTCTGGCCCACGCAGTCCCCATGCAGGGCCCAGCCTATCTGTGTTGAGTGGGTCAGTATGGGTGGGGTGCAGGTCTCTGCTGAATCTGGGGGTCCTGATGGTCACAAGGACGCTGCTTGCAGGCGAGCCCTTCAAGACCTTTCCCTCTGCCCACGGCGGGGTGTGGCGAGTGAGCAGGAGTGTCTGGGTCATTGATCCGTGGCGAATGGCCGTGGGCTGAGTGTCTGGGTGCCCCTCTGGTGACAAAGGTCCAAGCCCAGTGCCCCTTCCCAGTCTTTCTCAAGCCATAAGAGTCTGTCCTAGTGGGGGCTCCTCTCCCCTTCTCTGCGGAAGGAAGCTTCTTCCCGCACCCCATGGCGCTCTTGCCTCCATCTCTGCTCGTCTCCCTCGCCCCTGCCCCGCATGCTGGCCCTGCCCTGGCTCCTAACTCGCATGGTCTGGCTGCAGGGCTGCTGTGTGTTGCATGGCCACGGCCCGCCTCCTCGCTGGCTCCCACCCCTTCCAGAAGCTGTGCGGGGGGGTTGGGAGGCAGGGGCCTCACGTACCCTAGGGTGGAGGGGGACGGGGGATGACCCCCGTGTCCTGCTTTTACTAACTAACCTGCCATTTTTGTGTCTGGACTTTGATTTGTCTGAGGGAACAGTCGGGTTTACTAATCTCAGCCATCTCCCTCCCTGCCTTCCCCAGAGACCTTCCCCTGCCCTGCCCCCGGCATCCCCACCCAGTGCCCAACTCCCTCTCCTCCCCACCACCACCCCAGGCTGACCCCTGCCTTTGTGCACCTCCTTATGTCACCTCTGGCCTCCCCCACCCCCCTGGGCCAGGGCTGCTCTAGAATTGGGGGTCCTGACAGGAGGAGGCGCCACGTGGCAGTGGTTGGCCTGGAGCCCGGGGCAGCACGGTCAGGTGTGTGCCCAGGCTGGGGGGGAGTTGAGAAGGGCGCCCCGACCCCAAGTCAGGGCATTCTAACCTGCCAGGGCGAAGGCAGGTGAGCGGGCTGGAGGGCGGGGAAGAGGCTCCAGTGGGTGCCCTGGCTGCCGGGGCTTGGTGGTGGGGCTCAGCAGTGGCCCCTTGGGCTGGAGGCCCAGCTTCCTAGTGGAGCCTGAAAGAGCTTTGGGCCCGGAGGGCCCAGCTCCTGTGCAGAATTCGGGGTGTCCTGGTCAGGGCACCAAGGCTCTGTCACTGAAGGCTCCTGAGGTGCCGGGTTTACAGGTGAGACCCAGGCGGGGAGAGTGAGGTGTGGCTCTGGGCCCCAGGGGACCTGACACTCACCTTCACTGACCGCGTGTCCTCTGGGCTGTGCTGGGGTGAGTGGGCCACAGGGCCATGTTAGCCGGGGCTGCCCGCCAGGAAGTGAGGCCCAGCAGAGGTGGGCCCAGGTCTTGGTCTCTCAGTGCAGCACCAGGAGGTGGAGGGTGGGATGGAGCTGACTTTGCCCAGGGGGGCCCCCTCACCCTGCCCCCCTCTTTGTCCCGTCCCTGTTCCTCTGTCCCAGCCCCGCTCCCCTTTCTCCGGCTCCCTTGTTTGCATGCTCTCGTAACTAATACTGACCCTTCCCGTCCCCCCCAGACCCCACCCCAGCCTCTGGGGGGCGGGGGGAGAGGAAAGGAGACATGAACAGCAGCGGCCAGCCCACCCCCACAAGACTCAAAGACGGTCAAACAGCCCCTTCCACATGACACCCCTTCCCTTCTGTCCTTGAACCCAGTCCCCCAGCACAAGGTTTGATGGTTCCCAGGAGGGGACCCACCAGGCCCCCCGCTTTGCTCGGTCCCATCTGCTCCCTGGGAGGCTCGAGCCCCGCACGAGGGGTCTCGGGGCCTGCACTTGTCCCTTAGGTCCTCCTTACCCTGCCCCGGAGCCCCGCCCCAGGGTGCTGGCTGGCGGCAAGTGCATATGGATAGGTGTCGGTGGGCTGGGAGCCCCCGTCCAGACTTTCCTGAGAAGGGGGTGCTGAAGCTTGTCTGGGGAGAGGAAGGTGGGGGTGAGCTGTGACCTGTGGAAGCGCAGGGCTGGTTTCCCTGTGAGTCAGCTCCCTGCCAGCCCCAGGGATGTCTGGCCCCTCTTCCCTGCTGACCTTCCTGAACCACAGCCTCTTGGGGGGGCTTGTTATGGTCTCCCACCCGTGGCTCTTCCTCCGCTGGGGGGGTGTGGCCCTCGTGGGCTACTCTGTGCTTAGACTTCTCAGGGGCTGGGTGAGCCTTTGCCTGGAGAGGGGGGATCAGAGAGTCAGTCACTCCCCCCACCCCGCCAGGTCATGTCTGCTGTCCCCAGGCCTCAGCTGAGCCCCCTCACCTCCTCAGGACAGTGGGTTACCCCCTCCCCACCGCCACACACACTTTGCTTCTGTCCCTGACTCTTCACCAGGATCAGGGTACAACAAGGTCAGCCCTTCCCTCACCTGCCCTGAGCGGGGAAGGCAGGCTGGTGGAGAGGCAAAGGGTGTGACCCGAATACAGAGGGACCCAGCAGGAGAGGGACAGGCTCGGGAGGGGGCTGTACCAGGGCGCCCCAGGTGAGGATGGTTGTGGTGGGCACGGGCCCGGAGGGGCGTGTGCAGGCCCCAGGAGGTCCCGACTCCCCGGGTGTAAGAGCACCTGTTCTGCCCTTGCTCCCCTTCCCGCCCTACACTGGGGCTGAAAGAGCCTCTCAGCGCCCCGCAGGGAGAGCAGCGGTGAGTCAAGCCCTGGGGTCCCGGAGATATCACACACGTGTCCAGAGAGCACCTGCGGAGGGGCGTTGCGTCCCCCTTTCGGGGGGCCCTGGCCTAGGGTCCTCGCGGTGACTGCTCCACAAGCCCGGGGCCCTTGGCCACTTCCAGGCACCCTGCAACCATCAAATCTTGTGCTGCTCCTCCCCCCCACTGTTCCTCCTCTGAGACAAGCAGACATAAAAATGGGGGCCCCCTCCCCCGCTGCCCCCTGGCCCCTCCCTGGCCAGCCCGGGGCTCTTCCCAGGGAGTTGATGCCCGTTGTCTCCTTGTGTCTCCCCTCCCTCCCCGGGCTGGGCAGGTGACCATCTCGGTGGACGGCATCCTGACCACCACCGGCTACACGCAGGAGGACTACACCATGCTGGGCTCCGACGACTTCTTCTACATCGGGGGCAGCCCCAACACCGCCGACCTGCCGGGCTCACCCGTCAGCAACAACTTCATGGGCTGCCTCAAGGACGTGAGTGGGACCCGCGGGGGGTCTGGGGCGGCCAGGCACCCGTGGGTGCTGCCTTCAGTGCATTCGGTCTGACCTGGCCCGCCGCTGGTCTTCCGTTCCTTCCGAGCCTGCCATGGGACCCCTCCCCTCTCCCCAGCCCAAGGCCTGGCTCTACCTGGTGTCCGCTTCCCTCCCGCGTCCTCAAGCCTCGGGAGTGCCCCCCATCCCGCCACAGGCCCTCGAGGCAGCTGCGCTAAAGGAGGGAGGTTGGCACGCAGACCCGGCGCCTGTGTCTCAGTCCCAGCTCGCTAGCTCTGTGCCCTTGGCCAAGTCCCTTGCCCCGTCTCTGAGTTTCCGCTTCTGTGAAATGAGTGGTCAGTACCTGCTTCCTAGGGGCGGGGAGGAGCAGATGAGAGCGCGACTGAAAACACCCAGTTGTTTGCAGAGCTCAGCCTGCTCGCTGTTCCGATGAACTGCAGTCCAGCGGGTGCCCAGGGTTCGTGCCCGGCTGGACCACGGGACAGAGGAGCTGAGCGGGCACGGGCGGTGCTAGTTCATGGCTCTGTGCCTGAAGTTCCGGAACAGAGGCCTGAGCCCAGGGCCCACGGGTGGGGTGGGTCCCCCAGGGCGGCGGCAGGGCCCCATGTCCCGCTGCTTTGCATCTTCATCCCCTGCCCGCTCATCCCCGCAGGTCGTTTATAAGAACAATGACTTCAAGCTGGAACTCTCCCGTCTGGCCAAGGAAGGGGACCCCAAGATGAAGCTGCAGGGGGACCTGTCCTTCCGCTGCGAGGACGTGGCTGCCCTGGACCCCGTGACCTTCGAGAGCCCCGAGGCCTTCGTGGCGCTGCCCCGCTGGAGCGCCAAGCGCACCGGCTCCATCTCGCTCGACTTCCGCACCACCGAGCCCAACGGGCTGCTGCTGTTCAGCCAGGGCCGGCGGGCGGGGGCCGGCGGCCACAGCTCCATCCAGCGGGCCGACTACTTCGCCATGGAGCTGTTGGACGGCTACCTCTACCTGCTGCTGGACATGGGCTCCGGGGGCATCAAGCTGCGGGCCTCCAGCCGCAAGGTCAATGACGGCGAGTGGTGCCATGTGGACTTCCAGCGGGATGGGCGCAAAGGTCAGCAGCCTCCGACCCCCACCCAGCGGCCACCCCCCTCCGTCTCCACCTCCCGTCTGGTCCCCATTTCTTCAGCTCTGCCTGGCCATTCCTCCCCGCCCCCGGCTCGGCCCCCAGCCCCTTCTTGTCCTGTCGTTGCTGGAAGGAGCACCAGGCTGGGCCGATCAGACTGGCCCCCACTACTGAGTGTGGCCTCAGCCCTGCCACTCAGCCCCGTGAGCCTGTTTCCTTATCTGTACACCGGGCCGCGGCGGGGAGACAACACGGGACACCTCAGAGGAATCAGGCTCTAACGCAGCACGTCCCATTCGCCTTAAAAAAGCAGGAAAGCTTCCCAGGCACACGTCCTCCGCTAGCTGCCTCCGCGCCACCGGCCTTTATTAGCTCACGCGAGCGTGTCCCCAGCACCGCCGCGGTGCTGGGCGCTGTCCAGGGTGCTGGCGGGGGCGCCTGGCGCGGGCCCTCTCTGTGGGGCGCTCAAGCTGTGGTGGGGGACGCCGGGCAATGCCCCCCACCCCCGTGAGGTTTCTGGAACCACAGAGTTCAGGGCGGAGTGCGGGGTCTGGCAGCTCCTATTTCTTGAACACCCTCCCCTGCTTCCCTTTCCGTCCTCCCTCTTGCCTCTTGCCTCCCGCCTCCTTCTCTCCTCTGGCCCCTTCTCCATCTTGCTGAACATGAACGAATTCTCCGGGAAAGAGAGAACTGATATAAATGAGAACTGACACGTCATCCGATTTCAGCCCTTACCGACGTCAGCGACATCCTCAGGCTCCCCCAGGGCCTCCGAGGCTACGTGGGGTGACCGTCCCCACACCCGCGGCAGGCGGGCAGGCGGTCGCTGGCTCCCGGAAGGCCTGCTCCAGGGGCCTTGCCTTCCTCCCAGAAGCCTTGGCTTCTCTGGGCTTTGGGTAAATGGCTTCACCCCCTGGTTTTGTCTCACCTGGGGTCCTCCCAGAGGGCTCGTCGGCCCCCGGGTTCCCACCCAGGTGGTCGGTGAAGCCAGGCCAGGGCTCGTCTCTGCCGTCAGGGGTCAGGAGGGGCCCTCAGCCTCGCAGGGGCCTCCAGGGCCTGCACACCAGGGCTGCTGGGTCTGGCCATCGTCAGCTCCAACCACCCCGCTGGCAGAGTTGTTTCAACAAAGCGCCCTTTGACCTCCTCCTGGTCAAAATGGCGGCGAATCATACAGAACGTGAAGCCTAGCATTTTAGCCATTACCAGGTGTCCAGCTCAGTGGCAGCAAGTGCCTCTTTCACATCTGCACCACCCCTCCCAGAACGTGTCCCTCCTCCCCGGGCAGCTCTCAACACTGACCCCGCCCCTCCAGCCCTGGTCCACCACCCTACTCTGGCCTCCCTTAAGTGGAACCCTGTAGCTTTGTCTGATTTCCCTGCTCTCAAGGCTTATCCACGTTGGGACGTGTCCTTTCTCTGGTTGAGTGACCTTCCACATTTTGTTTATCCCACACCCACGGAAGGACGTTTGGAGGGCTCTGTCTCCGTGTTTCAGTGGAATGAGGCCTATGCTCACCTTAATTTCCTCTTGCTCACTCTCTGTTAGGTGCCCCCCATCCCCCGTCACCAGCGTTGGGCTCATCTGTTGAGTCCAGGGGGGCAGGTCTTGGTCCAGGGTGGAGCAGACATCTGGGGAGAATGTGAGTGGCCAGGGCCACGCGGGCATCCGGGATGGGGTCAGGGAGGACGCGCTCGGCCTGGTGTCAGGCTGGGGCATGGGGAGCGGCCTCTCTGGTACTGGGGAAGCTGCTGTGAGTACAGGGCAGCCCCTGGGAGTCCCAGTTCTGCACCCCAGTTTCATGCTCATTGCTCATGTCCCACTGAACCCCAAGTCTCTGACTAGCCAGACTCAATGTGGACCAAGCCCTCCTCTCCTCTCTTTGACCCACTGAGATAGGCCGGCTCTGCATTCTTTTTTTTTTTTTTGTAATTTATTTGTTTATGCATACAAGAGCTGGGGTGCAGGCCAGAGATGCAGGGGGTGAGAGGACTCATCAGAGACAGAGTGGGGAACAGAACAGGCAGACTGACTGAAATACACTGCTGAGGGGAGCAGAGGGGAGACAGGAGAGGTCTGCGGCACCATGTGGGTAGCTCCCTGGCTGGCCGGGGATCGAACTCGTGCTGCAGAGGCTGCAGATTGCTTCATAGTGCAGTGCTTCATCCCTTATGCCACCAGGGAGGCCTCGGCTCTGCATTCTTTTATTTATTTATTTGTTTCTTCATACAAGCACTGGGTACAGTCAGAAGCGTGGGAGGGTGAGAGAATTCACCAGAGCCAGAGCGGGGAGCAGAGCAGGCAGAAGGACCGAAGGACACTGCTGAGGGGAGCAGCGGGCGGCAGGAGAGGTCTGCGCGCCATGCGGGACCCTCCTCCTGTGGCTGGGGAGCAGCCAGGGATCGGACCGGCGCTGCAGAGGCTGCAGGCAGCTTCGCAACCCAGCGCTCAACCGCTGCGCCACCGGGGAGGCCCCGGCTCTGCGTTCTTAAGAGAGTTCTTCCACACTTAAGAAAGGAGGAAGGAAAACGCATGAAATAAAAACTACGGGCAGAGGGCCCCCGGTGGCGCAGCGGTTGAGCGCTGGGTTGCGAAGCTGCCCGCGGCCTCTGCGACACAGGTTCGATCCCCGGCTGCTCCCCGGCCACCGGAGGAGGGTCCCACATGGCGCGCAGACCTCTCCTGCCGCCCGCTGCTCCCCTCAGCCGTGTACTTCGGTCCTTCTGCCTGCTCTGCTCCCCGCTCTGGCTCTGGTGAATTCTCTCACCCTCCCGCGCTTCTGACTGTACCCAGTGCATGTATAAACAAAACAAACAAACAAATAAATAAATAAAGCATGCCTCTATAAAAAAAAAAGTTTAAAAAACAAACAAACAAACAAAAAACAAAAAAACTACGGGCAGAATAAAGCTCGCCCCACCTGAAGCAAATATCTTTTTGAAGACCACCTGCTTCCCCTTCAACTCTCTCCCTGCTCCTCGCTCGCGGGCAAGGAGCTGACCTGCCCACCTTCCCTGCCAGCCACGCGCTGGGCCAGGGGCTCCAGGCTGGGGGGAAGCCAGGCTCTGGGGTCCCGCTGCTGGGGTGCTTGGCACTTGACTCTGCTCCTCACTCGGGCAGGACCCTCCGCCCCCATCTCTCTAAGCTTCATTTGCCATTTCAAAATGGGTCATAAACACCAGTTCCATAGGACTCCTGTAACCTCACACACGGGGCGGCTCAGTGCCCAGCAGACTGGGCACTGTAAAAAAACTAAGTAAATGTTATTGGGGGGCCCTTTGGATTCAAACTTTCCGGCCCCCTTAGGATTCTCAGCTTTTGGCTTCTGGTCTGAGGGACTGGGGGGAAATGACCCCGGGAGGACCCAGCCCTTTTGGGGGGGGTCCACCTCCTGCCTTCTCTGAGGACTGGCTCAGTGGGGTGGAGGAATCTGGGCTGGGACTCCGCCCCCAGAAGGCCCTGCTTTGGGGGCCTTTGTCACCTGTTTTCTGCAGCTGGAGAGAGACCCTGCTGGAGCCGCGGCCCAGATGCTGACTTCAAGGGCCCGTGCCCCTTTCTGGCCCAGGGTGTCTCTCCCTCCGACTGCCCCCCTGAGCCACTCCCGTTGCTCCTCAGGCTCCATCTCGGTCAACAGCCGCAGCACGCCGTTCCTGGCCACCGGGGAGAGTGAGATCCTGGACCTGGAGAGCGAGCTGTACCTGGGCGGGCTCCCCGAGAGCGGGCGGGTGGACCTGCCCCTGCCCCCGGAGGTGTGGACGGCGGCGCTCCGGGCCGGCTACGTGGGCTGCGTGCGGGACCTCTTCATCGACGGGCGGAGCCGCGACCTGCGGGGCCTGGCCGAGGCGCAGGGGGCCGCGGGCGTGGCCCCCTTCTGCTCCCGGGAGACTCTGAAGCAGTGCGCGTCCGCCCCTGCCGCAACGGGGGCGTCTGTCGCGAGGGCTGGAACCGCTTCGTCTGCGACTGCATCGGGACCGGCTTCCTGGGGCGGGTCTGCGAGAGAGGTGAGAGGGGCCCCAGGGCGCCCCTTCCCCCAGGGTGGGCCTCGCGTCCCTGTCGTGCCCTTCCCTGACTCTCTCTCCCTCCCGGCGTCCGCCCGCCCGCCCTCCGCCTGTCCTTCCTCCGTGCCCGGGCAGAGGCCACGGTCCTGAGCTACGACGGCTCCATGTACATGAAGATCATGCTGCCCAGCGCCATGCACACCGAAGCGGAGGACGTGTCTCTGCGCTTCATGTCCCAGCGGGCCTACGGGCTCATGATGGCCACCACCTCCAGGGAGTCCGCCGACACCCTGCGCCTCGAGCTGGACGGGGGCCAGATGAAGCTCACCGTCAACCTCGGTAACCACCGGCCCTGCCCCGGCCTGCCCCGCCCCTGCCTCTGCCCCATGCCCCTCTGTCTGGAGAAGCTGGTGCTGCCGCCAGAGTGAGCCGGGTGGGGAGGACCGGGGCCAGCTGGGTCCCGCCCCCAAGAGCCTGGACCACTGTGTCAGGGTGCTCCCAGCTCCGCGGCACTGAGGGCAGGCGGGCCCCAAGGATGGCTAGCGGCCTGCCGAGTGCGTCTGGGGGTGACGAGCACCCACCCAGGGCTCTTCTGGGGGTCTTGGCAGCGAGTGTCCAGCACGCACGTGACCACATGGCTCGTCCTCGGCCGCGGGCGCCTCTGCTCAGTCCCTCACAGCTGGCTCCTTCGTGTGGGGAGCCTTGCGGATGCCTCTGGCCTCTGAGCCAGAGCTTGGCCAGGAGGAGAGCTGGAGGCAGGGCGCCGGCCCCACACAGCCGCCCCGCCGCCCCCTCCGTGTGCGCAGGTGCGCGACGCACACAGGGCCACGCTGCGCTCCCCTGCTGTGTCTCCTGAGACCCGGCCGCCGGTTCACAGCTGGGGGAGCCCCGTTCTCACCCCAGGAGCAGCAAAGCTAGCGGGGCTGTGGTCCCGAGTGTGGGCTTCCTTTCCCCCTAACGGCACGGCGGGGGGGGGGGGGGCGGGCGGCAGTGACCCCGCCCCATCCCAGCTCTGTGCCTCGCCGGTGCCCGGAGCCTCAGAGGCGCCACCTGCCCTGGCAGCCCCTGGTGGGGTCTCGAGCCCAGCGGACCCTCCGAGTGGATGTCTCACGGTCAGGGGCAAAAAGAGAACAGCAGCTCCACGCGTTCAGCTGGTCCTCACGGCGCCACGTGAGCATGCAGCGTGCCTGCCCCCGGGCGGCAGTCGCAGACTCCATGTCCACGCCACGGAGCTTTCCGGAACACCAGGGGCGGGAGGCCCTGAGCTGCCCGGGCTGGGCCGCATCTGTCCATCTCGGACCAGCCTCGCCCGTGCTCGGCGAGGGCCTGCTGTGGCGGAAGATCAGGCCCCCAGGGTGTCTTGTCTGGGCCTCGAGGAGGAATCGGCTCCGAGCAGATTAGAAGCCTCCACACGAGCGAACTCAGAGCTCACAAGTTAACCATCTACCCAGAGTCTCTTGCTAACGTGGGCCTCCAGGGTGTCTGTGGCCCTTTGGGAGCCCAGTTACCTTGTCATAAAAGTGCACCACGACCTCTCAGGGGGGCTGGAGCGGGGAGGTGGGCAGGCGCCAGGGCCCCACAGTGGGTTGGGGTTCCTCGAGGCGCTGCTTCTCATGCCACCCCAATCTGCAGAGCTGCAGGCCACAGCAGCTCTGGCAAGCTCCCCAGTCTGCATGATGCCCCTGACCCCCTGAAACTGCCACAGGAGGCAGGGAGCCAGCCCAGACCCTGTGCTTCCAGCTGCTGGGGTCTCTGTGGCTGGGAGACACCTCGGCCTGCACCCTGGGAGGTGTGCTGGGTGGGGTCCCAGCGGGCACACCTTCTGTGCAGGGGAGGCTGACGCTTCTTCCTTCTCGGATGTCTCAGATCCCCTGAGTTCAGCTCCTTTGCTTGGACAGGAGGCGCCAGTGTCCTTGGCCAGGGGATGCCTCTGGTGGGCCCTGGGCCTTCCACCCCCACCGCCCTCTGCTTCCCAGACACCCGTGTTTCTTTCCGAGCCACATAACTACTTGACATTAGAGAATGAGGGGGCCCTGGGCTGAGGTGCTCCTGCTGCCTGCCCCCCATCAGCCCTGGCTGGGCCTGCCCGGTCCACAGAGATGCCGTCTCTTTCACGCTCATGGCCGAACCCGGTGACAAAGGGCAGGGAGGCTGCAGCCACTGGGTGACCTGCCTCCAGCTGCAATGGGAGGAGCACTGGGCCTGGGGCCGGAGACCTGGGGCCGGAGACCTGGGGCCTGCCCTGGTCTTCGGCTGGTAAGTCTGTCCCTCTCTGAGCCTCTGTGTGAAAGGAGAGCCCTAGCCCCGCTCTGCCTGCTCCGGGGGGGGGGGGGGTCGGGGACTGTGGGGTCACAGGAACAAGCAGCAGTGCAGGGCCCAGACAGGGGTCTCCGGGCCAGCCAGAGCCAGGCCCGGGGCTGTGTCCATTCCCACCCCTGCCCGCGGGGCCTCACAGACGGTGGACACCAAGGCCCTGGGCCTGGGCTCAATGCTGGCAAGCCCGGTGGCCTGTCCCGTGGGGAGGGAAGACCGACTCCCACAGGCTGGCTCCCGACCAGGGAGCTGACGCCGCCTCTGGGCAGGCAGGGAGGCCCTGGGTGCCAGGCCGGGGAGACGCCGGACAGGAGCTGCTGCCTCCTCGCAGGCAGAGAACCCGGGGCCTGGGCCGCCCCGCCCCACCCCTGCCTCCACCTCGTCACAGCCTGAGCAAGTTCCCAGAGCCACGCTGCACAGCGCCAGCGGCGGCTGATGTGTCCCGGGGCTCTTCACCCTGTTCCTGGGTCTCTTCTGCCCCGAGTCTGGCCTCTGGGACCAGCGCCCAGCCTGGCCTGGGCCTCCTCGTCCTCCCAGTTGGCTGCCATCGAGGCTGATGTGAAGCCCCCTTGCTGCAACCCCACTCATAGCCCGAGTTCTGCCTCCTGAGCCCACGGAGCAGGTGGGGTACCCAGGCTGACTGAGGCTTGCGCCAGAGCCCTTCAGGCGGGGCCTGGAGGGTGGTCCCAGCTCCTCCATTTCTTTCTTACCCGTCCCACCATGGTCCGGCCCTCACCTGGGCTCTGTCTGGCTGGGGCCTTGGTGTGCCTGTGCACACCCGCAGGCCTCGGGGGCCACCATGGCCTCCTGCCCAGGCTGTGTCCTGGGCCCGTGTGGATGGCCCTCCCCGACGACACTGCCCCCCGCCAGTGCTCATCATCAAGAGGAGTTCGCTCTCCTCAAACCCACTGGAGTGGGGTCTTCAGGGGTGGGGTGATGGGGGTGGGCCTGGAGCGGACACCTCTTCTCTGGACAGATGGGCCCCCCCCATTCCTTGTTCTCCTACTGGGGAGGGGACATTAGCTCCTTCCCTGCGCCTTTTCCCCAACAGGGCATCAGCTGCCCTTCCAGCCCCCTTTTTTCTTTTTTGGACCCTTCATTGGTGAAGATTCTGCTGGCCCCGAGAGCCCCCGTGACCTGACTCCAGGGCCTGGCACCCACCCCCAGCTTCTCCTTCCCTCTGCTCCCCTTTCTTCCTCTCTCCCCTCTGCACCCTCTCGACCTTCCCCCCGCTGACTGCTGACTTCCCCCATCTGCCCCTTGTCCTTCCTCTGCCCTCTGCCCCTCCCTTGGTGCCAGGCTATGGCTCAGGGTCCCGGCTGCTCCCCCCACTCTTCTGCTGTGGTTGACGACGCGTGTGGAGCTCAGCTGTACTGCCCGATGGGCCCATGCCCCCCCGAGCCACAGGGGGTCGGTTTACAGTCCCTGCAGGAACCTTCAGGCGCCCAGGGATGCCAGGTGCCCCCCTCCTTTGCTGCCCTGGCCAAGGTGCACGTGGGCAGAACCTGTCTGGGGAGGAGCCATGGGATCAGGGAAATTGCTTACAGAGCCCCCACCCCCTTCTAGAAGGCAGGGCCAACCCAGGGGATGCCTGTTTCTTGCTCCCAGCTCAGGGTCCTCCTGTTCAGGCTCACTGGGAGGGAAGCAGGGCTCAGGGAGAGATTGGTCTGAGGTCACGCACTGAGATGAGGACCCAGTTTCTCAGGCCCTTGGGGCTGAGGGGGTGGCATAGGCCTCCCAGGGCCCTAAGCCCAACCTCATAGCGCCCTCAGCTCTGTCCCTTTGGCCAGGTTGGCCTGGGGCAGGGGGTGGGGGGCTGGGGCCTGGGCTGCAGCAGCTCTGCAGACAGAGGCCTCTGAGCCAGAGCTGGCCAGGGCAGGAGGCTGTGCTCGTGGTGCCTGCTTGTTCCTGGCGGTGTGTCCTCAGAAGTCATACTTGGGGTCTCATGGCGCCTCATCTGTGAGGTCTTGGCCCCGCCCTAGAAGACAGATTGACACCTGCTCCTCTTCAGGTTAAGGCCCCGGCCCCATGGTAGCAGCCTCCTCCAGTTATGGGGGGAAGGTTCCTGCAGAGGTGGTGCCGGCCCCCAGGACTCTGGCGGTGTATGGCCACGGGAGGGGGCTCTGGGGCGGACCCCGCAATTTAGCTCAGACACCCGTAGGGCATGGGGAGCCATGTGCCCCAGCCTGGGCTCTGAGAGGGAGTCGTCCCAGAGCGGGGGTGGCGGGGACTCTGGCCCTCCCCACACAGCTCCCCCCGAGACGGGGAGAGGTGGGGCCGGCCGGACCCTGGACCCCCAGTGTCCCCTGTACAGCTGGGGTTCTCAAGGTGCCATCTCCCTCAGACGCGAGCGGCCTGACTCTCTTCCCGCTGCCTGCCTGCCGGCCGCCCAGCTCTGGGGTGGGTTGGAGCCCTCCTGGGGCGGAGGGACGGGGTCCCACGGAGGAAGGGGAGAGGGCACCTGGGCACGCGTGGTCCCCGGAAAGTGGCCCCGGGGGGAACCCTGCCTGCAGACACCCCTCCCTGTGAAGGATGTAAAAAAAAAAAAAAACTTGTTCTGCCTTTTTGTCTCCCCCCACCCCCGCCCGCCCCATGGCCCCCCCAGACTGCCTGCGCGTCGGCTGCGCACCCAGTAAGTGGCTTCCCTCTTCTGCAGAACCCCCAAGGGCCTGGGACGTTGGACGCTGGGATCTGGGGAGGAGAAGCCCTCACGGTTGGCTTGTGGGGGGCTTGGGCAGAGCGGGTGGAGGTGGGTGGTCGAGGAGGACATGGGCAGAGTGAAGGTGCCCCGGGGGGGCTAGCAGAGGCCGGGCCAGCATGCTCTCCGGGCTTGCTGGGGAACCCGGGGAACCTTGTCGTGACGAGTCCTCAGGTGGGGCCGAGACCCCGCAGCCGCTCAGCGCCCCCGCGAGGGCCGGGGGAGCCGGGGGAGCCGGGCGAGCGGGGCTCTCCCGCGGCGTCGCCAGACGTGGCCACCAGGGGGCGCGCGAGGCCCGCGGAAAAGACGCTAAGGACGGGGCGGACGGGGCGGACGGAGCGGGCGGGCGGACGGAGCGGGCGGGCGGGGGTCGGGGGGCGCGGGCGCGGCCAGGGCCGGAGTCAAGCCTGCACAGCCCTGTGTGGGGTGGGGGTCAAGTTTCTGCCAAAGGGGGTGCTTTTAGAGGTGACAGGCTCCCAGCGGGACCGAGATGGGAGTGGTGTGTCCTCACAGCGAGAGTGAGCAGGAGCAGGACAGAGGCTGGGTGCTCCCCGCGCTCCCCTGGGTGCTCCCCACGCTGTGTGCGCACAGTGGGGCCTGGCCAAGTCCAGCCCATCCTGAAGATAAATGTTTCATTCTAGACTTGGAAAGAGAAGTGCTGGCCTTGAGTAGTGGCCCCCACTCCTAGGACACATTCCCGCTGACCACACCGGCTGGTCTGGCCTGCGTGGGATGCGTGCCCGGGTGGGGGACAGAAAGGCCTTTGGGCCCCTGTAGACGGGGGACCTGCGTCTGTGGGGTCGGGGCTCCCGGCCAGCCACAGGCTGCGGGTGCAGATGCACGTTTGGGTGCATGACAGCGCTGTCCTCTGCTGAGTCCTTGGCCGTGCCCCTGAGCTGAGGACTTGGCAGCTGCCCCCACATGGACACAGACGGGCCCCGGGGCCCGGGGAGTGCATGCTGGGAGTAGGCCTGAGTGTCCGCTGCAGGATCCACTGCCTTGGGCGCGGGTGCAGCCAGGTGGGGTCTGGGCGCCGGCGGGTGCGGGGGCCCTGGGAGTGGCATCGTGGGGGGGCCTGCGGTGCCGTGCTCACGCCCCCCTTGGTGCTGCAGGTAAAGGCCCCGAGACGCTGTTTGCGGGGCAGAAGCTCAATGACAACGAGTGGCACACGGTGAGGGTTGTGCGGCGAGGCCGGAGCCTGCAGCTGTCCGTGGACAATGTGACAGTGGAGGGTAGGTGGCGCGTGCCCTCGAGCGGCCCGCGCGGGCCCGACTCTTTGTGGTGACCATGGCCCGGGCTTGCGGTCCGAGGGCGGTGTCCCCAGACCCGCCGCGGCCATTTCTCCCCCCAGGGTGTTGGACCCCGGGGCCCTCTCAACCTCCGCCGAGTCCCACGGCTCCTCCTGGACCAGGGCCTCTGCCTGTGGCCCGCACTGTGGGCGTCTCCCCCACGGGCGCGTGTGGGCGGGGGGTTCTGGGGCCGGCCCCGGAGTGACCCTAGCTCCACGCCCCCGGCCCCTGTCCCCTCCGAGCAGGCCAGATGGCGGGCGCCCACACGCGGCTGGAGTTCCACAACATCGAGACGGGCATCATGACCGAGCGGCGCTTCATCTCCGTGGTGCCCTCCAACTTCATCGGGCACCTGAGCGGGCTGGCGTTCAACGGCCAGCACTACATGGACCAGTGCAAGGACGGCGACATCACCTACTGCGAGCTCAACGCCCGCTTCGGGCTGCGCGCCATCGTGGCTGACCCCGTCACCTTCAAGAGCCGCAGCAGCTACCTGGCGCTCGCCACGCTGCAGGCCTACGCCTCCATGCACCTCTTCTTCCAGTTCAAGACCACGGCCCCCGACGGGCTGCTGCTCTTCAACTCGGGCAACGGCAACGACTTCATCGTCATCGAGCTGGTCAAGGGGTGAGGGGCAGGCGCGGCCAGACGTCCGGTCCCCCCCGGCCACAGGCCAAGAGTTGGGGGCCCGGACACCAGCCAAGAGGGAGAAGCAACACCCCCTCCCTCCCGCCCCCCGACTCCCTGTTATTCTTGGCCAGGCGCCTCCCGCGGAGCCCGCTCTCCGGGTTCTGCCCTGCACCCTGTCTGCAGCGGGTGACGGGACTCGTCCCTGGGCCTCACTGGCCTCAGGGGGACCCCCTGTCCGGAGCAGCTCTGTCTCTGTTTCCAGAGGCCCCTGCAGCCCCACAAACCTCTTCCCCACCAGCTCTTCTTCGGGGGGTCCCAGGACCTGCTCTGGGGCCCCCCCAGCCCCCCCCAGCAGCCTCACGCCCTGGCCTCTGGTGCTGGTTTGGGTCCATCCACGTGGGTCCTCCCGCCCCTCTCCCGTGTTACGAGGGCCCTGCCCGCGCCGGTGCCGCTCCCCTCCGCCGCCCCCCGGGACCCAGCATCTCTCCCTCCCGCCGCAGGTACATCCACTACGTGTTCGACCTGGGCAACGGCCCGTCCCTGATGAAGGGCAACTCGGACAAGCCGGTCAATGACAACCAGTGGCACAATGTGGTGGTGTCCCGGGACCCGGGCAACGTGCACACCCTCAAGATCGACTCCCGCACCGTCACGCAGCACTCCAACGGCGCCCGCAACCTGGACCTCAAAGGTGGGGCCCTGGGATGCCTCCCTCAGGGGCCCCTCTGCCCGGCAGCTCTGCCCGTGCTCTTTCCGCAGGCCCCTCCCTGCCCAGGCTTCCCCACCCTGGCTGACGCCTCCCTGTCTAAGTCCCATGGGGGGGCCTGGTGGTGGGAGGCCTCTCTCGGGGGGCTGGGGGCCTCCCTCTTGGCCGGAGGCAGGGAGAGACAGGGAGCCGGCGTCCTGGCAGGTGCAGCCCTGGGCGTGTGGAGGAGGCACAGTGGGGGGGGGCTGTCTCTGGGCACCGCCTGGCCACCTCGGGGGACTGCTTTGGGCCTGGGCTTCCCTGTGGGCTCAGTTTCACCCCAGGGCCAGGCAGGCCTCAGGCCTCTTCAGCAGCTGCTGAGAAGCCCAGGCCTGCTCCGTGGCCAGTGGCTGAGCCGGGACGAGGAGGATGAGCCCCTCGGAGATTGGGTGTTAGAGCAGGAGTGCAGACGGGCCCGCAGTCCCCCCACCCCCAGCCCCAGGGGTGTCACAAATGGCTGTCACGTGCCCAAAGCAGCCAGAGTCCCAGAGGGACCCCTGGGTGTCAGCGTGACGCAGGCTGCCCAAGCTGGGGGACGGTCCTTGGGGGCCTTGGAATCCGCCCCCCTCAGGGAAGGGCTGGGCTGCTCTCCTGAAGTCTCAGCGCCGAGCTGGACCCAGATCCTTGGCAAAGAGCCGCCGATCCTCCCTGACGCCAGGAGGGGGCGATGTGTCCCCGATTATCCAAAGAGGCCGCAGCCCCGGGCTGGTCTGGGCTGGTCTGGAAGGGCCTGAGCCCTAGGCCTGGGTGGCGGCATTTATGGGTCTTTCTGAAGCTCTGCGGGACTGGCCTGGCCTTCCAGGGTGTGGGGGCCCGTGTGGTCAGGCAGTGAAAGGGGATCAGGGGTCCCCAAGGAGAATGCCCGCTTCATGTCCCCTAGCGTCCTGGGTCAAGCCCTGTTGTGGGGGAGGCTGGGCTGAGAACCCCTGGAGCGCTCTGGGAGCTGGGCGAGGTCTGAAGCAGAGTGGGCTGGAGCGAGCGGGGGTGGAGGGTGCGGGGTGCAGGGCTGTGAAAGGCCCTGATTACGGCTGGAACTGGAATCAGAAGTGTGGGAGAGAGCACGGAGCTGGAGCCTCCAGCTGCTTCCCCGCACCCCCAGGCATCTGGGCTTCTGGGGCCGGGGGGGGGGGGTAGAAGGCAGATGGCAAAGTGGAGAAGGAAGGAGGGGTGGGACCCGCAGGTTGCAGGCCGTGGGGGTCCTGGCTGGGGACAGGGTGCGAGGGTCTGACCGCACCCCCTTTGCAGGGGAGTTGTACATTGGCGGTCTGAGCAAGAACATGTTCAGCAACCTGCCCAAGCTGGTGGCCTCCCGGGACGGCTTTCAGGGCTGCCTGGCCTCCGTGGACCTCAACGGGCGCCTCCCAGACCTCATCGCGGACGCCCTGCACCGCATCGGGCAGGTGGAGAGGGGCTGTGACGGTGAGTGGGGCGGGAGGAGCAGAGGCCGCAGGTGTCCGGGGCAGCAATGGCCTTCCTTGTCAGGCCTCCCAGGGCCCGCCCAGGGGGTGAAGGGCCACTCCCCAGCCTGCTGCCTCCCGCCCTGGGCCCTGATCACAGTCTTAGGCCGGGCCCAGCGTCCTTGAGCCCACCCTTCTCAGGCCCGGCCCCCCGCCGGTCCTCGGCCTTCTCAGCCTGGCAGAACGGAGGGTAGGACTCCGCTCTGGCCCCGCACATCCTGGGAGGGAGGGCCTGACTGAGCGGGGTGTTCCTCCCTCCCGCCTCCCCCAGGCCCCAGCACCACCTGCACCGAAGAGTCCTGTGCCAACCAGGGCGTCTGCTTGCAGCAGTGGGACGGCTTCACCTGCGACTGCACCATGACGTCCTACGGAGGCCCTGTCTGCAACGACCGTGAGTGCCGGGGCTGGGCCTGGCTTGCTGGCCCTGGGCGTGCGGGGGGAGGGCAGGCCTCTACAGCCTTGCTGCTGCTGCTTTCTCGGCCTTTCTTGTCCTGGGGAGCCCCAGGGGAGCTGCTGGCTATGGCCCTTTCCCCAGGATTGCTGCAGCTTGAACCCTGGGGCCATCTCTGACCCCCATCTGGCCCCTCAACTTGCTCTGAGCTGGGGGGGACCCTGTTCCCTTCACCCGAAACCAAAGGCGTCTGCCTCTGTGTGCCCTGTGTGATTTTGGCAGTGACCTTCCATGTTGTACTCATAACTGACACACAGCTTGGCGCAGGCTGGGGGGCTGGGGTCACCCTGCACCCCTCTCCTCTGGGGCCCTCAGTTGAGTGCAGTGCCAACCTGTTATTTTCTGCCTTGAGTGGACGTGCCCCAGGCAGAGGTGGCCTCGGGGAGATGGGGGGCAGGCCACTGGACACCCTGCGGGCCCTGGTTGTCTCTCTGGGATTCCAGCTGCAGGCTGCCCTGGGCCCACAAGGGCACTGCCCAGGAGGCTCCCTGGCTCTCCTCCCTGCCTGGGCCATCTGCTGCCATTTCCTCTCTTGTTTGGGGCCCAAGACGGCAGCTTTGGTGGCAGTGTCCGGTCCCTGCTGCTCGGTGGCCAGAGCAAGGGCAGCTGGGGCAGGAAGGGGGAGAGGTGAGCTCCTGCTGAGGGCAGCTTGGACTGGCTGGGGCAGTGGCTGCGAGAGCGTGGCCTCCTCGGGCCTCGGTGGGGTAGCCCTGCCAAGAGGCCATGGCCTGGGGAGGGACACATACTCACACAGATGCAGCTGCTTCCTTTTGCAAATATGGCAGCCGAGGCCTGGAGGGTCAGTGCGTTTCTGGAGGCAACGGTCACTTAGCTCAGGCTAACCGGAGACCTCAGAGCCGGGGTCAGTGTCTTCGCTTCTTCGCCACACGGCGGAGCCTGGTCCCTGCAAGTCCTGAGTGGCTTCGGGGATTCCAGGCACTGGGCCCCTGGGCCTGCAGCTTCCCCTCACCTCTGGAGGGCCGGTCGGCCCGTGTCCCCAGCGCCCACCTGGTGCTGTCCAGCGTCACTGGCCCTGGGGAGCCGCCATATCCCTGTCCTGCCCCCTGGATCTTCCTCCTCGGACCTGGCACGCTCTGTACCTTCCAGAGGAACCCGAGCACAGACAGCTTAGGGCGCCGGGAAGGGAGACCAGGCTGGGGCTGGGCTTGGGCCTCTCCGGCTCACTCGTAAGGGGAGCCGTGGCAACTTGGTCGTAGCAACTGCTGACTGACCACTTGCGTAGCAGGAGCAGCCCCCTCTGGTTAGGGTGGTGCCACTTGCAAAGCCCTTTCAGGCTGCTCCTAAGAGAAGGCGAACCATTCTGTGGAGCCGATGAGGACACGGAGGCCCAGGAAGAGGCAGGCCCTCGCCCTGTCTCTGGGGCTGCAGGCAGAGGTGCTTCCTCTGCTGCTCCTGCCTGGGGGCGGGGCTGGCGGCCCCATGCCCAGGGCATCAGGGTAAAAAGCTGCTCACGGTCACCACACATCACACCTGTGGAGCCTTCTGGAAGGGGCTTAGGGAACCCCACCACCTCTCAGGGGTGCTGGACTAGAGGCCGGAGCCATTTCTCTGGTTCCGGGCAGGTGGGGGGCAGGGAAGTGGGGTTGGGAGCAGGTATTTCACGGGACCGTTGCCATCCCTGAGCTATGGTGACACAGCCGGGGTCCAAGCAGAGCCATGGAGCTAAAGGTGGGTGCAACCTAGAGTCTCGGGGCTCAACATGCTTCTCCTGGAACACCAGCAGGGGCCCCCTGGGAACTCTGCCTCTGAAGGGCAGGGTGGGAATCTGGGGGGGCAGGGGCTCTGCCAGAGCTTCTAAAGCTGTGACCCCTTCCTCCCTCTGGTTGTGCCTCCTTCCACTTGACCCTCCATTCTGGACTGTTTCCCTTCTTGCTGTCTCTCTGGCTGATTTTGGGGGGACAATCTGCCGGGGGAACAGCCCAGGGCCTGCGCTCAGAGGGTGGAAGCTGGCGTAAGAGGGTGAGCTGAGCCCCACCTGCAGGTGGCAGCAGCGCCTCCGTCTGTGCTGTGCGGGTGGGACCGCTGTCCCCCCAAGCCCAGGGATCTCCGGGAAGGCAGGGGAGAGGTCAGAGGGCAGAGCCCACCCTGGCGGGGAGGGAGGGAGAGAGGGAATTTGAAAGGAGAGGAAGGGATGCCAAAAGGAGGGGCACTTGGTGACACGGGCCGAAACCCCGGGCTGAGGGTGGGGACCGGCGCCCCCACCCCCAAGGCCTGCTCCGCTCTGTCTTCTGGAGCCCGTGGGGCCGGGCCGCCCGCGGGTCTCTGCGCCCGTCTCTCACCTCACCCTGCGGGGCTGTCCCTGCAGCCTGTGCAGATCTCCGCACACCCCTGGCCCTTCCTCCCTCGTACCCGCGGTCTCCCCTCCCCCCAACTCTCTCCACTTCCCACTCACGGGTATTGATTGGCCTCTAGGCGGTTTCCCTTCCTCTCCTCTCGCCGCCGGCTCCTCCCTCCCTCCCGCCCTCCCGCGCTCCCTCCCTCGGGGGCCGTAAATTTTCTGCCAGCTCAGAGCCTTGTCAGTCGACATTCCGGAGCTGGGGCACAGCAATGGGGTGGAGAGGGCGGGAGGACGAGGCTTCGGGGCCCGCCCTGCCTCCGGCCTGCCAGCTCCTCTCTGGCGGGACCCGGTTCCACCTTGGAGCCTTCCCGCGGGGGCCTCCGGGACCCCTTTCTGTGCTTCTCAAGGGCGGGCGCTCCAGCGGCCCCGGCGGCCTTGGGGGGGGGGGGGGAGCTGTCCCGGGTCCTGACCGCGCGCGGGCGGCCGCCGCACACGCGGGCTCTGGTGACCGTCGCTGCTCCAGAAAGGAGCTCGGCTCAAGGAAGCGGGAGCCAGAGGGCTCTCCCTGCACCTCCCGCCCTCCTCTCTCCCGGCCCCCCATCTCTGCACCCCCTTCCCTTGCGCTTCCTTCCCACAGCTCCTCACTCTGCTACGCTATTTCTCTGGCACCTGCAGACCCTGTCTCGCCGGCCTCCTTCTGTCCCTCCTCTTCCACCTCCGCCCGCTCCCCCAGGCCTAGCGGAGCAGGCCCTAGGGCGCGGGGTGGCATCCACATAGGAGGGGGGGACTCCTTGCATTTACCTCTTGGGCTGTGACACCTACTTTCCAGAGATCCCTCCGAAGTCTGGGGTGACGACTCCAGTGGGGGACAGGGGGGGCAGAGCCGCAGAAGTGGCTATCTCAGCTCCACCGGAGTGCCCAGGAGGGGTGCTGTTCTAAGTGGGGTTCTCGGTGACCTGATGTCCGGGAACCCCCAGTGGAGAGCGAAGTTGAGGCTGGGGAGGGGCCGGGGGAGGGGAGAGGAAGGATTAGAGGCGGGGGCTGTAGGTCTGTGCAGGGAGGTCAGGGGGCACCCTTTGGGGTGGTGGCAACACCCTGTGTGCGTGCGTGTGTGCGCGTGTGTGCGCGTGGTGTGTCTTGCTCTTGAGTACTGAGGCGCTGGGCGCATTGTCTGTGCGCCTCTGGGTGACTGTTTTTGGAGGGTGAGCGCAGGGGGCCGCGCGCTCTGGACGGCGCCCATCCTTTGCGTGCGACCCGGCTGTGCGCGCGCAGGCCACTAGGAGCGAGGGTGCGCGCTGGGCGTGAGTTCGGGGCCGGGGTCCCGGCCGCGCGCTGCATGTGTGTGTGAGCCGTGCGTGCGTGCGTGCGTGCGCGCGCCCTGGCGCCTGTATGGGCGCGTGGGCGGCCCCGTCCCCAGGCCGTCCACGTCCTGGCGCGCACGTGCGTTCCGGGGGGCGCGTGCAGGGGTGGCCGGTGGCCGCAGCTCTGCGCCCCGGACCGACCCGTTGGCACTACTGGGGCCCGTCCGGGTGCGGGGGAGGAGGTGGAGGAGGGCGGCCTCCGTCCCCAGCCTCCGTCCCGCTCCGTTCTCCGGCAGGGCCCTCCTCGGAGGGGGCGGGCGCGCGCGGGGCGGGGGAGGGGCGGGCGCGCGCAGGGGCGGCGAGCGCCGGGCGGGCGGGCCAGGTGCGCGCGGCGGAGCTGCCCAGCGCCGCCCGCAGCTCGGGAGCCGCTCGGAGCCCTCCGCCCTGCCCCTCCTCCCCCCGCGCTCCCCTCCCCCCTCCCCTCCCCGCCCGCCCGCCCGCCCTCTCCCTCCCAGCCTCGCAGCCTCTGCAGCAACACTCCGCTGCCTCCAGCTCTCCGCCGGAACCTGCGGGCTCGCGCCTTCCCTGCGCTCGGCCCCGCGCCCCCCGCTCCCCCGCTCCCCCCGCTCCCTCGTCCCCTCACCCGGATTTGCTTCCCTCCCCCGCCCCCTCCCCGGCCGCTCCCTCCTCTCCCGGCTCCGTCGGGCGGCGGCGGCAGCGCGGCCCGCCCGGTCCCCGCGGCGCTCCCGCTTCCCGCCGGCCCCTCCCCGGCTCGGTTTTTCCGCAGGATTCCCCGCGCCCCCGCCGCCCGCGCCGCCCCTGCCCGCCGCCCGGCGCCATGCCCCCCCCGCCCGGCGCCCCCCCGGGCCTCTGACGGCCCGCGCGGCCCCGCCGGCCGCGGGCGCCCCGCTCCGCGCGATGGACCCGGGCGTCCTGGACCTCGGCGCCGCCGCCCCGCCGACCCCCGGCTCCCCGGCCGGCTCCAGCTGATTCCGCGCGCTCCGGACCCAGGCCCGGGCTCGGGCTCCCTGCGCTGCACCCCTGCGCCCCTCCCGCGGCTCGGAGCCGGAGGGGGGCTTCGCGGGGCCGCGCCGCCCCGCGCCCCGCCCCCGGCCATGGGGCTGTGAGGCGGCGCCCCGGGCCGAGATGCCCCCGGGGGGAGCGGGCCGGGGGGGTGCCCGCGCCGCCCCCCGCCCTGGCCGGGCCGCCGCCGCCGCTGCTGCTGCTGCTGCTGCTGCTGGGGGCGGCCGAGGGGGCCCGGGTCTCCTCCAGCCTCAGCACCACCCACCACGTCCACCACTTCCACAGCAAGCACGGCACCGTGCCCATCGCCATCAACCGCATGCCCTTCCTCACCCGCGGCGGGCACGGTAAGTGGCGCCCCGGCCCGGCCCGCCCGGCCTCCCGGGAGCGCGCCCCGGGCCTCCGGGCCGCACCCCACCCGCGCGCGCCGGCCCCCGGCCCCGGCCCCCCGGCCCCGGCCCCCGCCCCACCCGCGCCCCCACCCGCCCGGCGCCGCGGCCGCCCTCCCGGCCTCTCCCGCCGCCGCCCGCGGCTCCTCCCGCCCGGGCCTCTCCTCCCGCCGCCCCCGTCCTGCCCGCGCCTCCCGCTCCCCCCGCCGCCCCGGCTCTGCCTCGGTTCCCCGTCCGCCTGCGCCCGCCGGCCCCGCTCACCTCCGGCGTCGCCCCCCCCGTCCCATCTCTGCCCGCTGCACCCCACCTTCGCCGCGGGCCCCGCGCCCCTTCCTCCCCTCGCGTTCCTCCCCGGCCCCCTCCCACCCCCCCCCCCTCCGGGCCCCTTCCCCAGCTCGGGGTCCTCCACACCCGCGCCGCGGCCCTGCCCCCCCTCCGAGCAGCTCCCGCGTCCGGAGCCCCCCCACTGCGTCCAGTGTCTCTCCCCTCCCCGCACCTGCCCCCCAGCTCCACGCACCCGCCCCCCAGCTCCCCGCACCTGCCCCCCAGCTCCCCCACCTGCCCTCCAGCTCCCCGCACCTGCCCCCTAGCTCCCCACACCTGCCAGCTCCTGCCTGCCCCCCAGCTCCCCGCACCTGCCCCAGCTGCCCCCCCAGCTCCCGCACCTGCCCTCAGCTCCCGCACCTGCCCCCAGCTCCCCGCACCTGCCCCTCCAGCTCCCTGCACCTGCCCCCCAGCTCCCCGCACCTGCCCCTCCAGCTCCCCCACCTGCCCTCCAGCTCCCCGCACCTGCCCCCTAGCTCCCCGCACCTACCCCTCCAGCTCCCCGCACCTGCCCAGCTCCCCGCACCTGCCCCCCAGCTCCCGCACCTGCCCCCCAGCTCCCCGCACCTGCCCCCCAGCTCCCCGCACCTGCCCCCCCAGCTCCCCGCACCTGCCCCCCCAGCTCCCCGCACCTGCCCCTCCAGCTCCCCGCACCTGCCCCTCCAGCTCCCCGCACTCCCAAACCAGGCTCTGGCCACCCCCCAGGCCCCGCCGCCCCTTCCCGCATCCCCACTCTCTGTCTCCTGCCCCCCAGCCCCTGACAACTTTCCACCTCAAAACCGAGCTCCCTTCCCCCTCCGCCCTGCAGCCGGTCCTTTCTGACCCTCTCGCTTCTCTCCGCCCTTCTCACCTCCCACCCCATCCTCTCCTCTCTTCACAGTGCTCCCTGCTCCCCTCTCTGTTCCTGCCTCCTCGTCCTGTCCTCCACGTTCCGTGCCCCCAGCACCGCACCCCGTGGCTTCGGGGCTTCCAGTCTCTGTCCCCCCGCCGCCTCCCTTTGCTCTCCTGACCCCTCACCTGCTAGTTCACCTCCGGCCTGGCAGGCCCCTCAGCCTGTCCCGCCCTCACATGCCAGGGCCAAGTTCCGCCCCTCCCCCCAGAGCCCCCCCAGCCCCTGGCCTTCCACTGAGCCCCCTTCTCACTTCCCTTCCGCGCCTCGGCCACCTCCCGCTCTGACCTGGCCGCCCCCACCCCCACCCCCCATCCCTGGATCCTGTCCCGCAGCCGCAGCTCCACTGGCTGCCCCAGCGCCTGCATCACCTCCCATCTGTCCCTCCGCAGGCCTGTCCTGCCCTCCCGCGCCACAGTTCCGCCATCACCCCCACTGGGCCCTCTGCCCTCCCCAAGCTCCCTTCCCCTTTGATGTGGACCCCCACCTCCTCTCCCCGCTGGGCCTTCACCGCTCTCCACTCAGCGCCCCGGTGCCTCCAGTCTCTGCCCTTCCCCGAGTCCTGTCTGTCTGCCCATCACCTCCTTTGTTGACTCCCTGGTCTCCCGTGTCTGCTTCACTCCCCCTCCGTGCCCCCACGGCCTCCCCTTTCTGCGCTCACCTTGGCCTCCAGCTGTCTGTTGTCTGTCTGTCCATCCTTGCCTCCCCCCTTTGCGCCCCCATATCACTTCCAACTTTCCAGCCCTTTCTGTCCTTTTCTCCCGCTGCTGCTCTGTCTCCTCTCCATGCCTCTACTTTCTCTTCGCCCAGTTCCCAGCAGCGGCCCTTCCACCCCGTCTTTCTTGTCTTCAGTCCTTGCTCTGTCTTCCCAGCACGGTGCCCCTGTCTGGCCGCTGCCTAGCTGGGATCCTCCCTGCACCCCAACTTGCTCCCAGTCCTCACTTGCTTCTCCCCATGAGCTCTGGCCCATGGAGGCCCTTGCTGCTCCCAAAGGGTCTCCGATAGGACATGGTCTTCTTGGGCCATGAGGAGAGGCGCAACGCAGTGACAGAGGGAAGGGGACCGGGGGTACAGGGGAGACTGTTAGGGGGTGAAGAGGAGAGCAGGTGAAAGGGGAAGGGGCTGGAGGGAGCTGCCCTTGTAGCTGAGCAGACAAGCAGGAGCTGAAGGCAGGATGCAAAGGGCTGGCGGAGGAGGAGAGAATGTGGGGACATAGCCTTGGGGCACAGGGACTTCCGGAACAGTAGCATTGGGGTGGCCTCAGACATGGCCGTCCCCTTGCAGTGCAGAGGAGAAAAACAGCCACAGAGGGACACGGTGGCTGCCCAGTGCCAGTGGGAGGCAGAGGAGGGGCTGGAAGGTGCTGCAGGACGGTTTGGGGAGGTGGTGGCCCCTGAGCCGGCAGCCCCAGGGGGTCGGGGAGGTGAGAGGAAGGAGGCGGGTCACGCGGGCTGGACTTCTCTTGGCCCTCTTGCTTGACTAGAGGGAGAGGCAGCTTGGGGGGCCTTTGTGGGCCAGGGGAGACCTTCCCTCTCCACGCCAGCATCTCCCCAGTGTCCTCAGAGTGGGGGGGCCTCTCCTGCATCTGCTTCCCTACCTGCCTGCTCATAGCTCTCTCCTTCCTGTCCATCCGCTCCTCCCTTGGCCCCCCACCCCGCCCCCTGTTACATCAAAGCCCTACGGACCTGCCAGACACCCACTGACACTCCTGCCCCTGATGTCGGCCTGGGCCTGGGAGCACCAGTCTACCTGGGTCTCCTAAAAAGGGCCCAAGGGGTGACACTTTCCAGTCCTTGACCTCAATTCTGGTTGCAGAGTGCTCGGGGGAGGCCGTTTCAGCCCCTGGCCTTCACTCTGGTACCCCCTGAAGCCAGGAATGGTGGGGTCCGTCCCAGCTCCCTTCTGAGTCAGTGGCTCCCAGGGCTTCTGGCAGTCCTAGAGGAGGCTGGCGTGGACGGTGATTCTGGATATGGGCGTGTGAGCTGGGATGGTTTATGGCCAAGAATGGGCCGAGAGGAGAGGAGGGGCATTGTTCTGGGATTCTGGACGGAGAGTGAACTGAGGCCAGTGGCCTGGGTCCGAGGGGTCCTCCTGGCGGCTGGGGAGGGCCCAGGTACGAAGGGCTCCTGTGGGCTGTGGGCACCGGGGGCTGCGCGGTCTGGACTGTGCTGGGCGTCTGGTCCTCTCTTGACTGTCGCTCTCCCGGGAGATCTCGGTCCTGGCATGTGACGCTGCAGCAGGCCGCCGGGGCTGCCCGCCCATGTCACCTGGGGTCATGGCTGCATGTGTGGCTTTTTACATGGGTTCCCGGTGCTGTTTGGGTCTGGGTCAGCAAGTCATGATGTGTTCTGGGAGGCAGAGGTGTGGGCGCTGCGCGGATCATTCTGAGTGTTGACTGGATCAGTGAATTCCTGGGTCCGGGCGGCATGGAGGGGCCTTGTGTGTGGGCACAAGGCCGGCCTTCCGGTGGCGGGCACCGGGGCCCGGGCGCCGCGTGTGGACTGGGCTCTCGGCCGCCGCCCCCTGGGGTGCTGGAGCTGGACGTGGCTCACCATGTCTTCTGGGGAGGTCAAAGCAGTGGACCCGGCCCCCCTCGGACAGCCTTCTGGGCCTTGGCTGGAGCCTTTCCCGGACGTTTCTGAGGTTCTAGCTGCGGCGTCCGGGCCGGGAGTCCTGCGGCCGGTGGCGAGGGCAGCTGGCGGGGTGAGGGCGCCCCCGGAGCCCGCGGCCGTGGGGCGGCACCTGGCCTCGCCCCGCCCCGCCAGGCCTCCCCGCGGTGCCCCGGGCGGCAGCCCCGCGCCGGGGGAGCCGGGCCTCCCCGGGTGAATCACCCTGGCCAATAAACCGTCCATCCTGCGTCTCTCCTGCCCAAGGGGTGTCTGTCCGCGCGGTGCCCCCCCCCCCCTAGCAAACGCCCTTGGGCCTGACGCGCCCGCCCGGGGTAATGAGCGGCTGCAGCGCGCGAGCGGCGGGGGGTACATCCCGGGGGGAGGCCCCGCCGCGCAGGGCCCCGCCGGGGGCTGGGGGGGCGGAGCGCAGGGGCGCCCGGGGCTCCCCGGGCCGGCGGGCGAGGCCGGTGCCGTCTGCTCCTCCCGTCCGGTCCCCCGTCCTCCCGCTGCCCCGGCGCGCCGCCGAGCTGCCGGCCTCGGGGCCCCCCCCGCGCCCGGGGCCGCCTCTCCGGCCGCGTCTTTGTGCGCAGGGGTGGGGCGGGCAGGGGGCGGCACCGCCTGGGGGTGGGCTCTGCGGGGCGGCGCCCCGGGACGTGTCGGCTCTGAGCCCCGCGGTCGGCCTGCCCCGCCGCCCCGCCGTGCATCCCGGGCTCCCTCCAGGAGAGGGGCTGTCCGCACCCCCGGGTGCGACAGTGAGGAGAAGGCGCCCCCTCTCTCCTGGACCCCGAGACTGGGGAGCAGGCGCCTGGGAGATGGGGCTTGGTCCTGCTCCGAGGCAGGAGGGACGAGAAACGCAATAGGCCCCTGTCCTCCCAGGGGGTGCAGAGGCGGGACAGGGGTGTGTGGAGGAAGGTCAGCCTCTCTGCTCCCCGGCCCCCCCCCCCCAATTTGGACGTGCAGCTTGTGAGTGGAGGGGGAAGGGAGGACCCTGGGTATTGCAGTTGCCATGGAAACAGCCGATTTTCCAGCGTGCTGCAGTCTTGGGAGAGACTGTGCGGCGAGGCCTAGCCAGCTCCTCCTTCCGGCCCCTGCCCCTTCCAGCCAGGTGACCCGCCGTGGTGGGGGTGCCACTCGCTGTGTACCCCAGTCCTGCCCAACTCTCCACCCCAATCTTGGGGCCCCATCCCGAGGGCTGAATCTTCACCCTGGGACCTGAGGAGACCCACAGGTGAAGGCACACCTGGCTCTGGCGGGGCAGAGCCGAGCTCCTCTTAGGGGGTGCTCCCCGGGCCTGGGCGGAAATGCCAGTTATTAGACATCCAGGCGGTTCTTTCTGGTAGGCCCCGCCCCGGGCTGGGGACGGGACAAGGAGGGCCTTGATGACAAGTGTGCCCCCTCTGGGCCACTGCCTCTCACCGGCCCCCCAGGCCACAGGCCTCCCCTCTCCCCTTGCTCCCCGGCCCGCAGAGGGTAGCTCCCTCCAAGGCTCTCAGGAGTCCCCACTTCTTTGGGGCCTAAGAGCTTCCTGGGATAGAGCCCCTCTCCCTGACTGCCTGAACGATCATGGGGTTCCCAGCCCCACAGTGTGGAGGGCCGTCTTGCTGAGCAGGGTGCCTCCCGCCCTGAACCCTCCCACCACCAGGGCCCCCCTTTTCTCCCAGCCTGCTCCAGGCCTTGCCCTCAGGCCCCAACTGCTCCTCTCTCTGGATGAGTCCTCCCTGCAGCCCCTCTTCCCCCACCCCCAGAAGTGCTCTGAGAGGAGTAGTTAGTGGGTAATTATTTAATTAAACATTTTATGAATCTCATCTGCTCCATTTATGTTCTAAAGAATGCAAGATTGTTCTCTTCCCTTCTGCGAGGGCCCCAGAGTACTACTCGTCCTCCCCGGCCTCCCAGACAAGCTCCCTTCCCGGAAACTGGGTGACCAGCCCCCCACCCCCACCCCCAGGGAGCCCAGTCAGCCGCAGGAGGGAACATGGCGACTAATGGGGTTTATTTTGGGGCTGAGATCGTTAGGGACCTCACACCCGCCCCCGGCAGCCGGATGGCGATGAGGAGACCAGGGGGAGAGGGTGGGGTGGGGGAGGCGGGGAGAGGCAGCCTTCGCTTCTGGCTCCTACTCTTCTGCTTTCTCTCACCTGCACCTCTCCCTCTGTCCCTCTGTCCCTCTGCCCATCTGTCTCTGCCTCCTTCCTCCCGCTCAGTCTCTCTGCCCCCCCCCCCCCCCGCCCGTCTTTCAGGCCGGGCTCCAGGACCCCCTGCTTTGGGACCCAGGCCCCAGGCCGCCCCCTCGTTGGGGGTGGGAGCGGGGCGGCCTGGCGGGGCCCAGGAGGGGGCGGGGCAGGTGCTGGAGGGGCGCCAGCCTGCGGCGGTGAGTCAGACCTGCTGCCTCCCGCACCGCCAGGGGTCCCCTTCGCCTCGGTGAGCGCGCTCGCCAGGCCCTCCTGAAGCGCCCCCAATCTCTCACCTTCACCAGCCCTGGGCAAGCGCTCTGGGCAGGCCGGCTCCCCGTGCCCGCTTCCTTCCTGCCCCCAAACTCTTCCCTCTTCTCGCTCCCTTGCCGCTCTCCCTGGGCGCTCTCTGCCGCCCTCCATTCCCTCCCTGTGTTGCTGTAATTAAGGCTGGAATTCTCCACGAGGCAGCTGCATCTGTCTGTGCGCGCTCGGCCCGCACCCGGCCCCCGCCTGCCAACTGTTCCCGGGGCTGCGGGCGCGGGGCGCTGCGGTCGCCCCGCTGAACCTGGGCCCCCGAGTTCTGGTGGTGGCCCCCGGAGACCTGCTGACCTGGCCTCCTCATGTCTTCTGTCCCTCTCTCCCTCTCCTCTCTGCAGCTGGGACCACATATATCTTCGGCAAGGGGGGGGCGCTCATCACCTACACGTGGCCTCCCAATGACCGGCCCAGCACGAGGATGGACCGCCTGGCCGTGGGCTTCAGCACGCACCAGCGGAGCGCCGTGCTGGTGCGGGTGGACAGCGCCTCCGGCCTCGGGGACTACCTGCAGCTGCACATCGTAAGCACCCAGGGCCCGCCCGGCCCCCAGCCTCCTGGCCCCAAGGCCATCCAGTGCCCGCAGTTGCCCTGGGATCAGCACCTCGTCTTTCCCTCTGGGGTTCCTGCTCCCCGATGGAGGAGTCTCCTGAGCAGCTTAGCCTCTCAGGCCCCCTCCCCGGCTGGTCACTCACGGAGCGACACCATCAGTGTCCTCTGCCCCCCCAGCGCTGCCGCCAGGGGCCCTTTGAAGGGCCGTTCTCTTGCAGCCGGGGGAGGATCCCCACACTGACCCCCAGGTTGTGCCCTTTCACTCCGGGACACTGTCCCGCGCCTGTTCCTGCCCTTCCTCCTGGAGCCTCCCCCGCCCCCTCAGGCAGCTTCTAGACTGAGCCGTCCATCCCGTTCCTGCCCCTGCTCTGCCCTTGACCTCTTCCTGTGACCGCGGTCCTTCCGGCCGCCTCCTTCCCCTGCCTCCTCTACACCCCCACCTCTGACCCAGCCCCACGCCCCCACCCTGACTGCCACCCCGCAGCTGTCTGCGCCCAGTCCCGCTCCTGCCCCAGGCCCTTTCCCCCACCGGGACTTCTGCCCCTTCCCTGCCCCGCCCGGCTCTTCTCCTGCACACGTTTCACCCAACGCCTTTGTCCCCTACCCGTCCTAGTCCTGCCCCACGCCCTTGACCCTGGCCTGCTCCATTTCAGGTCTGCTCTCAGCCCCCGTCTCGCATTCCTGACCCCTGGGCCCCGATCTCAAGCTCCATTTCCCATGGAGCACCCCACACGCTGACCCCCGGCTGGGGCCCCTGAGCGGGGAGGGCCGAGCGGGCTGGCCAGGCTGTGCGCTGGAAGGTCTTCATGGGACCCTGGACGGGGAGCCCCACGGGAAGCCTGGCTTGTTTGGCTCCTGCCGTCTGTTGGGACGCAGGCTGCTGGCCCCGAAGAGACAGCTCGTTGGGGCTCGCACTGCACACCCCTCCCCCGTGCCCGGCGCTCAGGAGGCCGAGGGAGATGGCCAGGGAGCAGAAGGGAGCCGGAGTGCACGTGGCCTCTGAGGGGCGGATGGGCAGGCCAGGCAGGGACGCAGATAGGACAGGGGCGCAGGGCAAAGCGCACGAGCGCTGGACGGCGTCGGGGCGGGGCGACCGCGAGGGGCTGGGTGCGTGGGAGTGTTGGGAGTGGCTGTGGGGCTGTGGGGACCCCGAGTGAGGGCCCTCCGGCTGCGCGTGCCTCTGTGTGTTTCCCGGCTGAGCGGTGGCTGCTGCGGTTTCCGCCTCCTGACCCCGTGTGGCAGGCGTGGCTGGCGTTCTGGGGCTCCCGGCCCTCTGGGTGGGGGTCAGGGCTGCGCTCCCTCGCCCCTTTGCCACGAGAGGCTACGTGTGACTTTGGAGCCCATGGTTTTGGCCCCGACTCCCAGCTGCTTCCTTGCTGCCTCTGTGCCGCCACCCCCCTCTCTGAGCCTCGGTCTGCTCCTCTGGGCGCAAGGGGCCGGGAGGTTTCTGAGAGCATATCCCGGGGAAATGCTCAGCACATGGCCCGGCCTGTAGCGCGCGCTGCGCCAGGGAGCGTCCCGTCAGCAGTGTGGCGGCGGTCTGGGTCTGTGCGCCTGTTGTTCAGGGGACAGGGCTCCCCTGGTGCTGAGGAGACAGGGTAGGAGGATCAGGGCGCAGAGAGTCTCCTCCTTTGCCCCCAGAGGCCGCTCCCAGCCCTACGCGGTGCAGGGTTGTGGAGGTGTCGGGGCCTACAGAAGGCAAGGCGAGGAGGTGGAGCCTGGCGAGGCTGGGGGGCTCCGGAGGAAGTGTGGGAGCCCCGAGAAAGGCCCCCCGTGAGGGGGGAGAGGGCCCCAGACAGGCTGAAGCCCCCTGGGGCGGCCCCCCAGCCCCTCCTCCCCAGGTGACACATCAGCTCCCACCACAGCGTCATTAGCAGCTCTCAGAGAGCGGGGAGGCGGCAGCAAAATAAGAGAAAAGCAATTTGACGTTTCTAATAAAGCGTCGCTCCACTTTGCCAAATTAATTTTGACTCCCATAATTATTTGCTGTAGGAGCGGCCGCGTTCTCCCCACCGCCGCCTAATGAGGTAATTGGGGAATTAGGAATTAATGACTTTAACAGAAGTGACAACTGACTTCAGTCGGGAGCAGCTCTGGGAGCTGCTGCTCCCCCGGAGTGCAGGGCGGCGCCTCCTAGGAAACCCAGGCGTCCTGCGCCGGCTGCCCCTGCTGGCCCACCGCTGCGGCTGCACCTCCCCTTGACCACGCGCTGAGCCCCGGGGAGGGGGACCCCTCAGAGGCGGCCAGGGGCTGATGCTATTCTGGGTGGTGTTATTACTAACAATAGTATGGAGGAGCCTCAACTGTTCCCCTTCACGTGCGTGGGGAGCTGATCACCCTGTCTCCCCGGGATGTTGTCAGTCTGTGGGTGGTGGGTAGGTGGGGTTTGCTAGTACGCCGCAGGCAGCCCAGCCTCAGTTTCCCAGCTCCAGCTGAAGGGAGATGCTGCCTGCATGTGTGACTCTGTGTGGCTTCCCCAGGTGCCGGAGGCGGGGAGAACGGGAACCACAAGTGGGGAATGGCCGGGGTGCAGGCCTCCAGGGCCCTCCCCCTGTGCCACCCAGCTTCTCGGCCTTAGAAGCAGGAGGTGGCCCCTGGGTCTGCACGTCCAGGCCAGGCTGGGCCATCTTGCAGGAAACCCCCTGGGGTGTAACACTTTCTGTGATGATCTGGATCCCAGTGACTGTGGGGACCCAGGAGGCTGTGTGCAGGTGCTGCTGGGAGAGGAATAGTGGGACGAGTGCTGGCTTCTCTGGACCCTTTGGGTCAGGAAGACAGGTTGACCTCACTAGTCTGTTACATCACTCCCCACCCACGGTGGCTGGAGTCAGTGTCTCCCCAGACTAGCAGGCCAGCGGGAGAGAGCATGGTTTTGGAGTTAGGGTATAGGGGTTGAATTCTGGGGTTCCTTTCTCACAAGCTGTGTGGCTTGGGGGGTGTTACTAAACCTCCCTAAATCTAAATTTCCTCCTCAATGATACGGGGGTGCTTTTAGCTTCCTTAGAGGGGTGCTGGGGCAGGCAGTGTCTAGAGAGCACACATACAAAGCACCCACAGAGGGTCTGTCCGCCATGTTTCAGGGGTTTGGGCACCCATGATGGGGCTCTTCCTGGCTGGCTTCTACAGGGCTCCCCACATAGGCCCTGTCCAGAGCCTGGTCCTTGAGGTTGCTCAGAACTTTGCTTCCCTTTGCCAGGCCTCAGCTCCCTGCCAGTCCTCCCCAGCCCCACCCTCGAGTCCCACAGCCCCATGCTCCCCTTCTCCTAGTAAATCCAGGGTAGTCTGTCTTTCTCTTCCCATGCCCGCACCCCTCAAACAGGCTCCCTGCCCCCACCTCCACGCCGCCCCTTGACTGCAGAGCGGCTGCCCCCACACTCACGCCTGACCTTTGTGAGGCCTGACAGACCCCCAGGAAGCAGCTATGCCCTGGGGGGGAGCCACCCCCACACCCCGGGGCTGAGGCGGGACTGCGCTGCTCTGGTGGGGACGCAGGCGTGGAGCCAGGCCCCGTGGCGGTCACTCAGGCAGGTCTGGCCCTCTGGGTCGCCCAGACGGGGGCCCTGGGGATGTTTGTCACCGTTCCGGCCAGACCAAGAGAAAGGCAGGCGCGGCTCCCGGGGCTCCGGGTCAGGCTCTCACCACCGAGGCTGCCCCGGCCTCGAGCGCCTCGGCTGCGGCCATGGGGTCTGCTCCTGGGGCGGGGGGGGGGGGGGGCAGTTCCGCGCCCCCGCCGCCTCCCCAGGCGCCTGCACAGGCCGCGGGGGGGGGCGGGGGGGCGGGAGGTGCAGCGGCAGCGCCGGCCGGGGGTGGGGGTGGGGGTGGGGGGCCCCAGAAGGGTGCGCGGTGGCCCTGCCGGCGGCTGACGCCCGCGCGCTGTCCCCAGGACCAGGGCACCGTGGGCGTGATCTTTAACGTGGGCACGGACGACATCACCATCGACGAGCCCAACGCCATCGTGAGCGACGGCAAGTACCACGTGGTGCGCTTCACTCGAAGCGGCGGCAACGCCACGCTGCAGGTGGACAGCTGGCCGGTCAACGAGCGCTACCCGGCAGGTAGGCGGCGCGCGCGCGGAGGCGGGGCGGGGCGGGGCCGGGAGGCGGGGCGGCCGCTGATAGGAACGCGGCCGGGGGCGGGGCGGTCGCTGATAGGTGCGCGGCCGGGGAGGCGGGGCCGGGAGGCGGGGCGGCCTCTGATAGGAGCGCGGCCTGGGAGGCGGGGTCACGCAGAGAGGCTTCCGGTTGGGGGCGGGGCGCACCGCAGGAAAGGCGTGGCCTGTGGGGGGCGTGGTCAGGGGCGTGGCCAAAGGGTGACGCCGGGGCGGGGCGAAGCGGTGGTCTGGGTTGGGGGGTTGGTCGGCTGGGGGGCGGGGCCGGAGCTGAGCAGGGGAGGCTGCAAGGCCAAGGTCCAGTTTGGGGGGGTGGGGAGGGGAGGAGGGAGAGTGGAGGTAGGGAGTCTTACCTGGCTGGGGAAGGGATGGATTTAGAAATGAGGAACAGGCAGAAGCCAGGAGGCAGAGGCAGAACCCAGTGGGGAGGATCAAGAAGGAACCGGGCGGCAAGGGCAGAGCCAAGGGCTGTACCAAGCGCAAGTTGAAGACACATCTTAGGAGATCTCGAAGGGAAGTCACCACGAAGGTCCAGAGGAAAGGCCCCCCGTGGCTCATGGGGTCGGGACATGAGAGGGAGACAAATAGGGTCTCTGTTTTCAGAGTGGAAAACAGGGTCAGTGCGTTTAACAAACCTGCGCGAGAACCCACTAGGCGTCCGGCCTGAGGACACAGAGCAGGGCATGGCCCTCCCTTGCCGGGAACTCCCAGCACAGGACTGCAGATGGGCCCAGTGCCGCTGTGGTTGGCCGGCTGAGGACAAACCAAGGCCTGGGAGCACAGGGAAGGATGGGGATGAGGACATGAAAGACAGGAGGAGATGGAGACCCTGCAAGATGCCGAGGGAGGCAGAGAGCAGCCTCTGAGCAAGAGGAAACCGGAGGAGTGATGGAGAGATAGGGAAATAGTTACTGACACATCAGCCAAGACGGGCGGCTCTCAGAGTGATGTGGAGAGATATACGGAGCCGCTGTCGTGTGGATGAGCCAGAGCCTGCGAGACGAGAGGTGGACCCAGCTCTGGGAGGGAGAGGGCCCAGTGTGGGAGATAAAGAGGGAAAGGTGGAGAATCTGTGGGGGAGAACTGCAGAGACGTGGAGACACGGGCCAGGGACACTGCAGAGGCACATCCCTGGGGCTGCCTGAGGCAGCCGGAGCATCTGCAGCCTCTGCCCTCAGTTTTCAGTCTACCGGTCCCGCCAGAAGGGACAGTTAAGGTGGGGACAGGGAGCCTGCCTCAGGCTGGCTGAAGAGGGGTGTGGGCGGGACAGTGCAGGTGTGCACACCCCCGTGGGCCCCTGGGATAAAGATGCCCGTGGACACTCATAGCTCTCAGTCCTGGAGTTCTGTACCCAAACATTCTCTAGCAGCCCCTGGAGATAAAGAGAACCACATACACCCCTAATAAATATAGCAGCTGATGGACACACAGGCCAATCCCAGACACAGGACCACTGCACAGACTCATGGTCGTCCATCCTATGCAGGGAAGGCAGGCACTGGGGTCGCTCAAGTCCACAACGGTGCCAATGCCTACTCCCTTCCCCCACTGTCCCCTAGGGTGGGATGGCCTGTGCCACCTCTAATGGAACACAGAACACTGTTGGTCCCAGCCCTGGTGGGGGCCAGGTCCAGCCTTTATCTTTGGGTCCCCAGGACCAGGCACAGGGCAGGTACTCAAGAAGTGTTCGTTGAGTGACTAAATGAATACCAATCCATTTCTGACCTAAATAAACACAAGTGTCCTCAATCTGTAGGGAAGGCAGGTTTCGTCATCTAAGAAACACCGGCGCCTTCTTTGCACACGTGACACTGGGTGCTTGTTCATGGGAGGTGGACACAGGCAGGTGGGAGGGGGCACTGGTGCCCTGGGAGGTGGGAGGGGAAACCTCCTGCCCCACCCCTGCCCCCGTGAACACATTATTAAACAGCATGTAAGTGCTTTCAGTAGGATGGGAGACCATATTCCAAAGGAAATGGTTTCCATTTCTACTGCTACAGACTCGGATCGCCCACAGCCCATGAGAGCAGGGAGGAGCACCCAGAACCCCCAGGCCCAGGACAGACCCCTCCCTACCAGACACACACAGACAGATGCATGCAGACACAGACATAGGTGGGTGCCCAGATGGGCGGGGAGGAGCATGAGGAGATAGGCTGTGGGGATGAGAGGGTGAACGAGATGAGTGAGGGGGTTCAGAAGCTGCGCTGTCCCCCAGGGCAGCCGGGAGAGTCTGGGGGTCTTGTCAGGGAGCTGGGATGGGGAAGAGTGTGAGGTACACCAGGCAGTGGCGGCTGGGGGTGCCTGCAGGGAAGAGAAGGGGTGGAAGAGGCGGTGAGGGGTGATGGTCTTAGTGTGCCTGTGAGACCGGGCGGGGCCAGGCTGGGAAGGCAGAAGTGACCTGAGCGCAGGGGGTGCTGGGGTGCCTGGGGGGGTATGGTGGAAGCCTGGTGGGGTCGGTGTGGGGAAGCTGGCGCTGAGCATGGAAGGTAAGGGGAGCTCAAAGGCGTGGAGAAGTGGCTTAAATCTCACTGTTAAACCTGTGCCGGGTCACCCCCTAAATGCCACATAAACCCCCCGCTTAACCGGTCCCTCCCTTCTAAACCACCTTCTAAACCAGTCACCAGCCTGGCCGCTGAGGCCTCCCACCCCCTAACTTAAACCTGCTAAACGCCCCTCCTGGCCCCACCGCCCCCTTTGGGAGGGGGAAGGAAGCAGGGCTCCAGCTTGAGCGCAGATAAACCCAGCTAACCTCTGACCTCTGCCCTTCGGCTGCCTTTTCTTTCCCCCCTTTCCTTTCTCTGGTCCTCTTTTCTCTGGGGGGCACCTGCCGGGGCGGGGCTGGCTCTGGCTGGGAGCCTGGGGGGCGGCCTCGGGGCCCGGCTTCTCCTGCCTGGGTGGACGTTCCCTTTCCGGTGGATGTTGCTGCTTTTGCTCTGAGTCTCCGGAGAAACGCGTACTTGCTTTTCTGACTCCTTTGGACTTCGCCGCCTGAGAAACCTGTCTTTCTAAACTTTTCCAAGGAAACTTTGATAACGAGCGCCTGGCGATTGCTAGACAGAGAATCCCCTACCGGCTTGGTCGAGTAGTAGATGAGTGGCTGCTCGACAAAGGTAATTAACCAGAATTAATTAATTAATTAATTAATTAACTTTAAAAACACTATCTTAAAGGTGCAGAGCTCTCTCTTTCCCCATGGCCCACCCCTAGTAAAGGGACGATTGTCCGCCCAGGGCCCTCCTTCCCCTGGGGTTGTGTGTTTTAGAGGGAGGGGGTGCTTCGGGGGCATGGGTGGGGGCTTTCCTAGGAGAGGGAGAGTCCTGGGTCTCCCTAAACCTGGGCCCCACAGGCTGGGGCCGGGGGGCAGGGAGCAGCAGAGGCCCAGGGCCAGCTCAGAGGTCTCCTGAAGGCCAGCTGGGGGCTGCAGAGCATTGGGACGGGAAGGCTTTGGGAAGCCAGAAATGCTGGTCGGAGGACCCCAAGAAGGCATCAGTGGCTTCCCCAGGGTCAGCTGAAGAGAAGAGGGAGTCTGGGGGCCTCAGATCCTACCGGAAAGACTCCCCCAAGAGAGTCATCAGGACCACGTTTCTGCATTGGGCCCCTTCTGGTCCAGAAGACCTTTTAGGAGCAGTGGAGACAGGGGGAGCCTATAGGGGATGGGGAAGAGCTGGTCATCCCATTGGGGTGTCTGTGCCCGCAGGCTGGAGACAGGACAGGAGGCATGGAGGCTGAATGAAGTGGGTGCTGCTGGGCGTGAGGGAGGCTGCTTGTCACCCCGGGAAGCTGGGGCCAAGGGCAAAGCCATCCCATTCCCTTTGGAGAAGGGGCGAGCTCTGTACCTCTAAGGCTAAACTCTAAGGGGGCAGTAGAACTGTTAAACCTCCACTAACCAGCTGATAACTGCTTTTAAATGTCCACTGGGGCCTTCCCCAATTAAAACCCCCAAATGTAATTTCCAGCCCCCCACACAGCCAGTGGGGACTAAACATGTTGCTAACCAGATGTGATAAATCCGTAACAGGACAAAAAGTTAAAGGGACTGTAATAGACATCGCTAAAACCTACAGCCCCAGCCACACTGGGCTGCCCTCTCCAGCGGGGCGAACTTTAACCCTTTGAGGAGTTCATGGCGGGTGGGGCCCCAGCCCGAGTTGGCTCAGGCTAGGCAGCTTCCGCTCCATCACCCAACTTCCTCTCCGGGCATCAGAGAGGCCAAGGGAGCAGCGTGGGCTGAGGCCAGGACAACTTGTGACCCCAAGGGTAGGAAGAGCTGGACAGGCCCTGGTGGGGGGATGGGTCCCTGGAGCAGGCCCGTGCTCCAGGGGGTGATTTGAAACCCCAGCTGTCCTCTAGCTGTGTGGCCCCGTTCTTGTTAGCCTCTGTTTCCTCTCGTAGAAAGTGAAGGGGGGCCTAGCTCAGTGTCCACAGCGTGCAGCAGGAGCACCCACCCAGTGCCTGGCCTGCCTGCGCCCTCCTCGGAAGCCAGGGTGGTGGATCCTCGCTCTGCCTACCTTGCGCACAGTGGTGACAGGAAGACAGATGAGGTGAAGGAAGGAGCAGGAAGGAGAGAATGAGGCCTCCCGTTCCTGAAGGACTGTTCTGTGTCCTCCTGGCTTACGGGGGTGCTCGGCAGCTACTGACAGGCCCCGTGCTCCGCTCCCAAGCCGGCTGGTGAAACACAACTCTGGCCAGATGCTTCCCCATCAAGGCACCTGCAGTCCGATGGGTTTGGGGGTACAGAATCCATCTCTTCCTTGTGGAGGGGTGTGGGGACATCAGTTTGAGAAAGTCTCAGAGAAGGCCCTGCAGAAAGAAATGAGTGAAATGTTTGCCCCCCTGATGTCGCTTACCACCTTGAGCCCCCTCGTGGTCTCCCTCATAATCCTTAGCCTGGGGGTGGCCTCTAGACTCAGTGGTCCCAAGGGTCTCCTGTCTGACCTTCCAGCTGTCACTCATTAGTCCTCAGCCCTGTGGGCTCCTCCAGAAGGTTTGGGTTTCACAAGTTGGACTGTCCTCAACCCAGGCTTTGGGGGTAGAACTATGGGCACCTAACTCTAACCAGATCTCTAACGAGGCACTAACCAGAAGCTAACAAGGGCTAAGCCAGGTCTTAAACCCCCCAAGCGCCAGCAGCTAAAGGTCTGGGGGAGCAGGGGACGACGTAGCAGTCCCTCTGCCCCTCTCCCCCCCAAAATAAGCAACGCCCAAACCAAAGTTAAATCTAAACTTAAACATAATAAATCTCTTCTAAAAAACCAAAAAAAGCAACAAACTCAGAGGGTTAAACCGACCCCCAGATCCACTAAAACGAACAGAACGCCAAACCCCACCCAGGTGGGATTCTGAGGTGTAACTGCCGAGCGAGGAGCGAGATTGGAGCTGGAGTGGCTTTTTTTGGCTGTCAGCGAGCGAAGCAAGGTCCCTTTAACATTCCCCATCTCCGCTTGCACGTCCTGGCTGGGAGGAGGGCTGGGGCTGGGGCTGGGGCCCGAGGGAGGCCGCGAGGGAGGCCGAGACAGGGAGAGGGCGGAGGGCTGAGGGCCTGGAGGTGCTGGGAGGGCCGACCAGGTGCGCCCGCCCCCCCCACCGCCCCCCTCCCCACGCCCGCGCGCCCGCCTCTGTTGGCCTCCCCTGCCCCGCACGCACTGACCGCTGGGCCTGGCAGTGGCCCATCCGGCCTCTGCCTCCTTGTCTCTCTGTTTGCTGCTTCCAGGGGCTCCATGGCTCGGGGCTGGGCACGGGGTGTGGGGTGTTTGGAGGAACAGAGGGAGAAGATGGGGATTAAACCGAGGGACAGAAAGAAGGGGGTCGCTGCCCCTGGAGCAGGAGCGGAGAGGGGTCGGGAAGGTCCCAGGCGTGAGTGGTGGGAGAGGGGGCAGCCCGGCTCCCTTTCCCACCCCAAGTATGTCCTGGGGACCGTCCCCCGCGGCCCCCGCCTGGCTGGCTGAGGGGCTGTGGCTGATGGGCCTCTCCCTCTGGTGTCTGTCCTGTCCTTGCCCCCCCCCCCCACTTGCTGGCTTCCGCCTCGACTCCTCTTCCCTCCCCTTGGCTCCTCTCCATCCTGCCTCTCCCTGTCTGGCCCCCCTCCATCTGCCCTTCTCTGCCTGTCACCCCGCCCCCCGCCCTCCCCAGGCCGCCAGCTGACCATCTTCAACAGCCAGGCTGCCATCAAGATCGGGGGCCGGGATCAGGGCCGCCCCTTCCAGGGCCAGGTGTCCGGCCTCTACTACAACGGGCTCAAGGTGCTGGCGCTGGCCGCCGAGAGCGACCCCAACGTGCGGACCGAGGGCCACCTGCGCCTGGTGGGGGAGGGGCCGTCCGTGCTGCTCAGCGCGGAGACCACGGCCACCACCCTGCTGGCCGACATGGCCACCACCATCATGGAGACGACCACTACCATGGCGACCACCACCACGCGCCGGGGCCGCTCGCCCACGCTGAGGGACAGCACCACCCAGGTGAGGGCCCTCCCGCGGCAGGGGGCAGGACGGATGTCTGCACAGGACATGCCTGGTGGGAGCTGGGAGGCTGCTGGCCCGTGCTGCGGTCACCGGAGGGAGGGGCCAGGGTCTCCCCTCACAAAGCCACCCTTACCTAGTGACCAGGGCGCCATAGAGGTGGAGAGGCCATTCCCAGAGCTGAGGGGCAGAGTGGTACCCCAGCTGGACTAGGGAAGGCCACCCCGCCTGGTTGGGGGGCTGCTGGGCAGTGAGGGGGTGGGCAATACCAGGACAGCATTGCGGGCAGGGCCCGAGGGGCAGTAGGCCCAGGCAGCCCCTCTGCAGAGGCGGTTGGCGGCTACAAGCAGCTGCTCCTTGATGGCTGGTGTCCCCATAGTGGAGCGGCCTCTGGGGCGGGGGTGCTTGAGCAGGCACCACAGCCTCGCAGGCCTCAGCGTCCCCCTCTTGTGCTTCCCAAAGGATGTCGGTGCTGATGGTTCCTGTGAGCACCCCCTACTGCTCAGATGTACCCCCTGGGTCAGCACAGGCCCCATGATTTGAATTTCTCTTCTTTTGCACCCAAGGGAGCCAAAGGGGAGGGTCCGAGAGCCTACAGCTGGGGATGAGGCGTCCCTGGGGCAGGACAGGCCTGACTTTGCTGGAGGCTGAGTTACGTGTTGTCACCCAAGGTGGCTGGCCTAAGAGGGTCCCTCACTCGCAGGCTGATCTCGCTGGAGGTCATCCTGCCCCCCCAAGCCACTTCTGGCCCCCTAGCCCAGAGCTGTTGGGCCTCTGGACCTGGAGGAACCTCTGTCCTCGCAGGATGGGAGAGGGGTCTGGGGGTGCCATGGGGATGTGGCCTACCCTCCTCCTACCAGCCTGCCATAAGCCTCTATGATGGCAGGTGGGCTCTGAGGCTCCCATCTCTGCCAGCCTATGCTGCAGGGAGCCTGGATGGCAAGAGGGACAAGTCTGAACCTCCTCCTCAGCCTTCGCTGCCAAGACAGTTGAGGGGTCCTGAATACCAGGCCTTGCCCCAGAGAGCAGAGGCCTGGCTCTACCCAAGGATGGGCACCTGCCATGCCAGTGCCCCCCAGCATCGGCCCCCCAGTCTCAGGGGCAGGTGACAGACACACCACGGTGGCGAGAGGGTGGTGCACCAGGGGCTAGCTGTGCTGGAAAAGCCCCCCGGCAGAGTGTGGTGCAGAGAGGGGGCTCCCAGCCCTGCCTTGCTCCTGGGTGAGGGCTGCAGTGTCTGACGATGAAGGGGTGGGGATGGGCAGGACAGGACCAATTCGCCCCTCCCCACCCAACTCCTTCCATCCTCGGGGCTCTCTAGTTGGATCCCCTCCTCCCCCCACCCCACCCCCGCCCTCAGATTCTCAGGCCTTTCCTGCCTGAATTTTGGGCTTCCCTCCCTGGTCTCTTCCCTAACGCTCCCTGAGCACACTGCCCCCTTACACGCACTCGTCTTGGGGATTCTCTTTCTCTGCAATTTGGAGGAGAGAAAATGCTGACAGAGTCGACTCCCGTTGTCATGGCAACCGCAGCCCTAATTATTGTGTGCAGCCCGGTTCTGGGCTCCAGGAAGGGGGCTGGGAGTGAGAAGAGGGTGATGGGGTAGTGAGGCGGGGCCAAGAGCTGCCCCTTCCCCCAGGTCCTGCTCCCCTTCCTTGCCCATGCTCCTCTCCACAGTCCTGCATCTCGCCTGATGCCCCAGATCATGGGCCTGGTGGCCAGACTCCCCAGAATAAAAGCACAGCATGTGCTGTCTCACTGGTCCCCAGGAGCCAGGGATCCCCTGCAGCGTAGGCGCTGTTCAGCCCCCTTGGCACGGGGAGATGGAGACCCACGGCGGGTCACCCAGCCAGCCACGAGAGCTGGACGTGGGCCAGGGCCTGTCTCAGCCGGGTCCACCCCAGAGCCATGCGGCATCTGCTGACCACCCGGGAACCTCGTGTCCCCCCCTTCCTCTCGCCCCCAGAACACAGATGACCTCCTGGTGGCCTCGGCTGAGTGTCCGAGTGATGACGAGGACCTGGAGGAGTGTGAGCCCAGTACTGGTGAGTGCCTTTCCCCCCTCCCCTGCCCCGGGGCCCAAGTGACGCCGAGGGAGGGGGGCGACTGTCCCTCACCCGCCCAGACCCAAGGGGCCTGCTGCCAGGCCGTAGCCTTCCTTGCTAGCCCCCCTCCCTCCCGCCCAGGCCCCTCCAGCGCCCACTGCGGAGGCAGATTCCGGCCCCACCCTTCAGAGGTAGTAAGGTCCTTAGCTTGGGGTCTTGGGGTTGAGAGCCAAGGGATGCTGGGAGGGGAAGAGAAAGGCTTTTCCCTAGAAAGATGAGTTAACTGCAGCTCCCATGAGTTCTTAGGTCAGGTCGGAATGGGGAAAGCAGGCCTGGGAACTACAGCTCCCATCAGCACTGGGGTCCAGAACTACAACTCCCATCAGCCCCTGTGGGTCACTGGTAGAGGACATCCCCAGCCTTGGGAAGGCGTTCTGGCCTGGAGGCTCCCCAGGCCAGACACTGCCAGGGCTGCCAGGCCTCCAGACAGCGGCTACCCAGCAGCTCTGTGCCCGCAGCGTGCTTGCTGGGCAGGAGGCGCCCGGTGGCCAGACAGGTGGGCCCCTGGGGAGGTGGAGCCCTGAGGTTTCGCCCAGAATTCTAGTCGGGGAGCCGCCGTAGGAGAGCAGGGCCGGGAGGGAGGGCTCCCTGGGGGTAGCATTCCAGGCCTCTGCTGATACTTCCAGCTGGAGCAAGGGTGCAACCCCAGGGAGAGGGCAGATGGGAAGGCAGGGGCGGGCTTGTGTGCTGGCCGAGAAGTGCGGGGTGTGGAGTGGCGCGGGGTGAGGGCTGCTCCTTTGAGCAGGTGGGCTGGCTGAGGGGAGCTAGCTTGGTGCTTGAGAGTGGAGTGGAGGGGGCCAGGCTTCCCAGTGGGGGAGACGGGCCTTAGCGGGGGCCTGGATGGGCTGTGGGCATCTACCTCCTTTGCTTGGGTTCTCAGGCTTCTCCGCCACCTGCCATGTGCGGCACCTGGGCTGCTGGCACCAGAAAGCTGGAGGCTGGTGCCTCTAGGGCCAGGGGAGTGATGTGGTCAGCTGAGATGGGCCATGTGACCTGGGATGGTCTGGGGGGTCTGCCAGCTGCTGAAGAGATGCTCAAGCCAAGGGTGGACTGCAGGCCTGGGAGGAGCCAGGAGGACCAGGATCCTTGGGCCGGAAGCTCAGGTCCCCAAGACCAAGGACAGGGATTTCTGTGGTGCAGCTCCCAGACCCAGAGAGGGAAACCTGACTGTCCTCTGTCTCCCCCCGGCAGGCCAGAGTTGTGGGGACCCGCTCCACCTATCCTGGTTGCAGGGGTACCTGGGGGAGCTGCCAGGCTGGAAGGCCTTCGGGTGCACAGCCAAGGGCCCGCACTTTCTGGCTCAGATGCCTTCCACTGTGGGGGGCTCCTCTGCTGGGAGCTGTGCCACCATCTTGCCATCTCGGCTCAGGGAGGCATCCTCACACCATTGCTCTGGGAAGCTCTGCACCCCCCTTACTCCTGGGGCTAGCCACAGCCCTGTGGGGGCCCTGGGATTGGGCTCTGAGGACAGAGGGTGGCATGGCCATCACAGATGAGTGCTGCTTTCTCCGTCACTCATGTGCCCATGGGCTCACACTCTGGGACAGGAACTGCGGGGAGAGCAGAGTCTCCCCAGCCCCTGGGGAGAGCGGTGTTGGGCTAGATGGTCACTGTGCTGGGACATGCAGTGTGCACAGGGCCACTCACTGCCCTTCCAGGGCCTGGCCTCCCAGCCCGAGTCTTAAGTGAGGCCTGGGGGCGACACTCAGCGGCCCAGCTCTTTTGGGCTGTGCTGGGACGAGAAGTGAGAAGGAGCAGGGGGTACACCCGACCCCATACCCCCCGCCTTCCCTAGGCCCCCGGAGGCCTCTCATCCCTGGGCAGAGGTCCCAAACTGTGACAGAGGACGCAGGCGGGGGGGGCAATGGAAGTTGGGGAATAGGGAGAGGCTGGTGGGGCATTCAGCACCCAGCTTTAAAAATAAGACGGGAGAGGGTGTGGAGTGCTTGGCTGATTCCCCAGAGGCAAGGGGCGACTCCCAGGCCCCCTGCGGGTGTCTGTCACACATATTCACATGTACCCCTCTGGCCGCTGAAGGTTGGATTCTTGTCATCCTGCTGGGAGGCCAGACAAGGGCCAGGATGACTTAGGGTCTCTCAGCCTGAACCTGAACCACCCAAAGGGGAGGGGACCCCTGTCGCAGTCCCTTCTGTGCCACCAGCTCCCACAGGCTTTGCTCTAGCAGAGGCCAGGCCTCCTTGAGCTCCTGGGTCAGCATTTGAGGTGGAGGCAGCCCAGCTGGAGACAGCTGCTGCCCAGGCGCTGACCCCAGGACATTTGCATCCCCTCACCTACCAGATCCTCCTCCCTGGTTTCAGGTGTGAGACCTGGGATCGTACTGGTTCACCTTTCCTCCCTGTCCCTTGACCTGGGCTGCTCCGCAGACCGCAGGCCCCACGCCCCTGCCCCCAGCTTGGTGAAAACATCTAGCAAGGTTGTTGACCTGAGGTTGGCAACTCAGCCAAAGAAGGCTGTTGTGTGAGGGACGCAGAGTTTCAGTTATTTTGAATGGAAGCGCCTTTGGGGAATATGCGCTTGCACCTCCTGTCTTAGCCAGCCGATCTACCCGTTGTGTGTTGGGCCTGACCTGGGTGGGTCCCCGGAGACTCACAGGAAGTGCAGACACCCCACAGGCTCAGGCTACAGAGGCACATGTCTGCATGCACCACATGTGCATGCCTGTGCGCACGTATCGGGCTGCCGTGCACACGTGTGTTAGGCTAGAGGCGCACATGCCCTCATGCCCAGGCCAGCAGAGGCACTGGGACGTGGTGGCAGAGACAGCACCCTAGATGTGGGGACACGGGCATGGCTGTGGAGACGCACAGAGCACCCTCTGTAAGGGCAGCCCAAGGACATGCGTGTTCTCAGGCCCTCGTCCTGCAGCTGCGTGCTTGGAGCTCCCAGAGCAAGACTCCAGCATATCACAGCTCGGGCCCTCGAGTCTCCCACATCGCTGGGTTCAGCTGTGCAACGAGCACACATCTGAAGCCCAACCAGGCTGCTTGCCGCACACACATCCACTGAGGCACATGCCACGTCCTGAATTGTGCTGTGGGAGCCCTGGTATAGTTCAGGTGCTCATGATGCACATGCGTGCCCACCCTGAGCAGGTGCGCACACATGTCCAGACCCACGCAGCCATGTGCACATGCCCGTCCTTAGTCTCATGGAATTGTGTGTCCATGCTTAGCTCAGCACACACATGCCCAGGTCCACCTAGTAACCCACACTCGTGTGTACTCAGACCACAGAATCTGCCGTGCACGTGCAGGCCGAAAGCTGGCCCCGCTGTTGCAGAATTGCAGTAGCTGTTTCAGGCTCAGAGCAGCGGCACAGGCGCCAGGTGCTTGGAGCATGGGCGAGGGTTGCCACGCTGCCCAGAGGCACAGCTGTCCTCGAGGGGGGTCTCCCGTCCCAGCACCTACTTCACCCCACGAGACACTGCAGATGCTCACAACGTGCAGCCGTGACCATGTCCCACACGGGCGTGTGCATACTGCACCCAGAGGTGGACTGTGTACGCCCAGGCCCCCACTCTGCCCCAGAGCATGCCCTCAGGCCCAGCGTTACTCAGACTCACAGATGCTCATTTTTGCACGCACACCTGTGTGCTCACACACATGCTGACACACATGCTCAGAGGCACATGTGCTCAGATCATAAACAGCCCCATGTGTGCCCAGGCACAGTCACACGTGTGCTTGGACACACACAGCCACCCACATGCTTGGGCACACACAGCCACACGTGCTCAGGCACACATGATCCCACACATGGTCACACATGTGCTCAGGCGCTCACACTCAGGCCTCCACTGGCTTCACTGGTGTGCCCGGCTGCTGGCCTGCTGACTCCTAGGCACGTGACACAGAAGGACCACACGTCCTCAGACGCTCTGGCCACACACGCACATCCAGGTCGGGTAAGACGCCTTTCAGTTCACCCACAGGTGAGCACACAAGGCTGTTGGAAACCAGCAGGGCAGACACACAGCCTCATGCGCTTTCCCCAAGTGGGTGATACATGTGCAGCCCTTTCAAGCCCCTGACATCTGGGGAAACGAGACCCTCAGGCACACACAGTCTTCCTTCCTGCACTTGCCCTGCAGCACAGAGGCAGGACTGCAGCGGGAATCAGGGACTCTGGCTGCTGCAAGGGAAGCCTCTACGGCATTGCCTTCTGCACGCGGACGCGTGTTTCTCACGTGACCTTGTCACAGGTGCCCTATTTGGTGGGCACTGCTGCAGGCATCTGTCAGTCCACCTCCTTCCACCTCGAGGGTGCTGGCCCCCACTGCGTGACACCCCAGTTGTGGGAGGGCGGCTTAAGGGAGGGGCTTCTTCCTTCCTTACCTCTCGCTGATTCCGCCATGGCGCAGCCCCAGCCTGGCTGCCGGGGAAGGTCCGGCCTGTCTGGGCCCAGGAGGAAGCGGCCAGCTAGCGATTTATTTGCCACAGTCTGGCTTCAGGTTGCCAGGGAGCCAGTTCATCCCCCCGGCCCCTCCGGAGCACAGCCGTCCTCTCAGGGAGCACCCCAGAACTCCACCCCGTTAGGGCAGGCACCCCAGAGGTGAGGCTGTCTGGGAGGAGGCAGCCAGATCTGGCTCCTGCTTGGCATGTTCATTAATTAAAGGACAGTTGATCTACCTGGCCACACAGCCCAACACCCCCTGGAATCCCAGGGTGGGTCAGACACACCCCCACAGCACAACCTCCCACTCAGGAAAGGGAAAGAAGGATTAGGGACTGCCCCCCCGCCCCCCCCCACCTTGTGCCAGGCTCCGCCCTGGGGGTGTGTATTTCCTTAGCCCCTACCCTGCTGCAAGGACGTGCCCCTCCCTTGTGGGGCCCTGGCTCCCCTCTGGGAGGTCCTTTGTCCTCCTCTGGGAAGAGGTGTTGGGAAAATGCCCCTACAGCATCCACAGCCTACTTCCTCCTCATGCACATTCGGGGGTCCAGAATCCTTTATGTCCTTCATTTCCTGCTCCTCGGACGGACTATGTCTTCGTTGAGGAGGGACTATCTTGAGGGCACTGAGACAGTAAGTGGGGAGCCCACGCCCTCCCTCTGACCCTTGCAGCAAGGCTGAGCCCCCTCATTCAGGTGAAAGTGTCCTGGGCTGCCATCCCCCAAAGCCCTTCTCAGCTTTCTCTTAAGATCCGGGATGGGGGCCTCCCCTGGTGGCGCAGCGGTTGAGCGCTGGGCTGTGAGGCTGCCCGCAGCCTCTGCAGCGCCGGTTTGTTCCCTGGCCGCCAGCGAGGGTCCCACAAAAAAAAAAAAAATCTGGGATGAGACCCAGTGGCCTCCCTGCCATCTGGGGCCCCACTTCCAGGCTCTCCCTGTTCCCTTCGCGTCAGCTTGCAAACGCTCGGGGTCCGCCCCAGCCTGTTCTCCTGTAACACGCCTGCCTGGCTTTGGGGTCTGCACGGGCAGCGCTGGCTCCAGGTGTCCTGCGCTGGGCCTGTGGCTCTTCACCTCGCGGCCCCCTGATCCTCTGCCTTGGGTAGTATGTGGGTGCCAGGAGCTTTTTCCACTCCCTTTCTGGTTCAGGGTCTGTTACGGTAACCCCAGTGGGGGAGCCCAGCCGGTGCCTTGCGGGAGGTTTCTCACCACCTGCTCAGCAGGTACCTCTGCCCCAAGGGGTGCTGTGGCAGCCCAGTGCCCTTCCATCTCGGGCCTCTTCATTGTCAACACCTGGTTTACAAGTTCGCTGGCTGGAGGAGACAGTGGAGGATCACACTCGGGAGGTTTGTGTGCGCCTGGCCTGGCCTGGCCACGCCCACTGCTCACATGGCCATGCCTTGTTGCAAGGGATGCTGGGAAATGTAGTCTCCCTGCTGTCCAGGAGGAGAAAGTGTTCTGGGGCAGGAGGCGCTGGCAGAGGCACACTGTGTGCTCAGTCACCCAGGGGTGCACTCGCATGCCTCATGCATTCCCAGGTGCACACACCAGTTCACACCCGGGCTCAGAGGTAGGCGGACACACCACAGGCCAGAGGTTCACACCTGTGCACACACACCTGCTCAGATTCGCTGGCACATGTGCTCCCTGGTCCTGGTCCGGTAAGAGTTGTCTACACACGTGTGCACACGTGCTTACAGACATATGCCCAGCTGCACAGAAGCATGCCTTAGGGGCATGTGTTCGGGTGTGAGCACACTGCACGTTTGTCTCTGACCTTGGATGCCCCTGGGCCTTTGCCCTCGCGCGGTTCTGGGTGGGTGGGGGTGAGCGTCGTCCTTCAGGTCGCTTCGCGTGGTGGACAGGTTGCTCTCTCCTGGACCAGGTGAGTAAGGGCTGAGCTCCAGCCAGCACCCTGCTCGCCAGGTCGAGAGCAGGGCTGTGCCCCCAGGAGGACCATGCCCCTCCCCAGTCTTGCACAGAGACGCCTGCCATGTTGTGCACTTGTGGGGCTGTGGCCACGCCAAGGAGCTGCCCTTTTCCTAACCCACAGAGATGGCCTGTAGGCTGGTAGCCTTCCTGCCCTCACGGCCTGGGCAGGGCCCCCAGCGCTGGCAGGTGGGGTCTCATCCAGCTGACTGCTTAGTCTCTGACCCACAGCCTCCGTTTGGGACTTCCTGTGAGGGTGGGCACATCTGGCTTGGATGGGAATGGAGCCTTGAGCAGATTACCAGTTGGGCCTTCCGTGCAGCCGCAGGAGTGCGGGAGTTGCTGGAGGAGGAGGCTCAGGAAAGGCTAGTGGCCTCCTTGGCCAGAATGGCATTTTCTCTAGTGAAATGGACATACCAGTTCTCTTGGGGCACGGGGGCGTCTGCATGGTGGGTGGCATCTGTGATAAGTGCACCTGTGAGTATTTCTGTGCTGTGTCTGAAGGCAGGGAGGCAGGGAGGCTTCCTTGGGCCTGGGAGCCTCAGCATGGCTCCCAGGGGGTGGCACCCATTCCAGCAAAGAGCTGGATCCAGGGTCCCAGGTACCACAAGTCTCCCAAATGGCAATGGGAGGGGCTGCCTGGGGAACTCCAGCTGGACTTCTGCAGTGAGGAGTCCCCAAGGGATCTCCTCCTCTAGATCCTAACTCCTCCCTGGGGCTGTTCTGCAGACCCAGGACCATTGAGTGACCCCAGCAGTGCCCAGCACCCTGTGGTGCTGCCACAGAGCCAGGGCACCCAGTGAGCATCGAGGGGAGGCAAGCAGCATGGGTCTCACAGCATGACCTCTTGTGGTCCAGCGAGGGGTGTGGGGCACCGGGAGCAAGCCATAGAGGAGGTGGAAGTGATGTGCTGGACCATGAGAAGGGGGCCTTGTGGGGTATGGGGGATGTGTCAAAGCCTCAGGCAGAGAAGGGTCCAGGGAGAGCCTGCAGAGGATCTGGGCTCAGGGACAGGGCTGAGACCAGATACGGCAGCCAGGCAGCAGCTGGGGTTGAGGGAAAGGGGATGAGGTCAAAGTGACCAGGCATACGGGGCTGTGGAGCATGGGGAGACCTCAGGGGGACCCTGGGACCCTGTGTGTCCAAAGGACCTAAAGAACCAATGAATTGGGGCAAATGTTTGGGGGTTCTGACTGGCAGACATGCCCTTCGTCCCAGCATGAAGCAACTCCCCACCATCCTAGGCGGGCTCGGGGTGGGCCAGAGGGTAGAGAACCCTGAGGGGCCCTTCTCATGTGGGGTGTGCCCTGCTTGTGTGGCCCCTGGTCTTGAGGCCCACAGCTGGCCTAGGACAAGCCTTGACGGGGACATTCCCAGGAGCAGCTGGAAGGTGGTAGGAGAGCTGGGCCTGTGGAGCAAGGCGTCTGCTGGGCTAGACTCAGTGGTGCGCACCAGCTGGGGAGGGCTGGGGGATGTGGGCGGGCTGGTGCCCGGAACCAGCTGCTCCAGCCCATGAGAGAGCTTACCCCCCGCCCCCACCCCGGTCCCTGTGACACCGAGCCTGGCCTGACGCCTCTCATCCCAGTCAAAACTGAGTGAGTCCCCACTCATGCTTCCAAGATGGGACAGGGGCCTGCTGTCAGGGGCTCCTCAGGCAGAGATGACCCCTGGAAGTCTGTCTGGAAGTGCAGATATTGACTGGATTTGAAGGATAGGGGAGGTTTCAGTGCGGGAGGTGTTCAGAACAGAAGGTGAAGGTCAGAAGAGGGCAGGTGGTGTGGACCAGCAGTCAGCACCCCAGGGACCTGGGATGGGCCTGAGGGGATGACTTGTTGACCTGTAGGCTGGAGGCCCGGCTCTGGCCTCACCCTAGGCTGCAGTCCAACACCAGCATTTATCGATGAGGAAACTGAGGTCCTGCGAAACCAAAGACACTTGTCCATGGTCACACAGGGATTCATGACCTAATAGGTCTGTGGCTTCCCGGGTTAACATCCAAGGCAAGAGTCAGGTGACCTGCATCTTCCTGCAACAGGGGAAGATGCGCCATAGAATGCCACAGGAGAGGCTGGGCAGCCTGCCGCCGGCGCCTTTGACTTTAGAAGTCCTGCCCGCCCCAGGCCTCCGCCTCCGTGTGGCCCAAAGGCAGGCTTCTCTGTTCTCGGCTCAGTGTGAACGAGCCCCTGGGTGCCAGGCACCCCGGCACTTCACAGTCTGGTGGCAGGTGAGCCCCTGCCCGGGGGTGACTGGAGCCTGTTGGAAGGGCAGCCCGGCACTTCCACCAGGCCGTGTGTTCAGCGGCGCGGTCTCTGCTGCGGCCCTGCCGGGTGCTGGCGCTCGTGACCTGGAGGATCAGCAGAGGGAGAAACCAGGGCTTTGGTGGGGCACCAGGAGGAGACCTAATAGGATGTGGTGTCAGGATGTGGTGGTGGAAGGGCTGGGCGGGGCTGGCTGCAGCGGGATGCCTACCGTGGGGGTCCGGGGGCTTGTGCAGTGACCTGTGGAGACCACGCCCTGCAGAGGTGCCCCTTCAAGAGGCAGGAGCCCTCCCACCAGCCACCTAGAGTGGGGGCCCAGCCCCCTCCTACCCCAGACCCTTAGGTTGCCCTGCTTCTGTTTGAGAGGGGGCCAGGGAGGCTGATGGGAGTTGTCGTTGCTCATCCAGGGGCCGGCTGGGAACTGTTGTCCACACCTTCCAAGGGCTAATGGGAGTTGTAGTTCTCACCCTTTGGGGCTGAAGGGAAGTTTCCGCCCCTCCCCCAGCCCCCCAGTTATCAGACCTAGCAAGGCGGGAGTCCTAACAATTTGCCAGGCCCTCCCCACCGGGACCCCGTGTTAGCAAGGGGCTCCTTCCCAGATGGCTGTGTATGTATTTTCTTTTCTTTTTTTGCTTTCTTCTTCTTTCCGTTGTTTCATTATTGTTTTAACAATAACAAGAAGGTCAGAGGCGGTCAAGCCCTGGCCAGGTCCTGGCGGCCCATGGGGGTTCGGGGCGGGGGAGGGGGGAAGCCAGTGGGGGTCAGAGGTGGAGGGTGAAAAGGAGAAAGGCGGGAGTTAGGGTTAGCTCAGGAAGCGTGTCCCTGCCCGCCACCCGCACTCAATCCCGGCCCCGCTCCCTAGCGCCCAGCGCTTCCCCCCTCAAGTCCTGTGGGTCGGAACCTCCTTCGGGGCCACCCCCTCCTGGGCCACCTCACCTCCTGGGCCACCTCACCTCCTGCCGACAACGCCTCCTCCCTCCATGAACAACCTACAATTCAAACCCCATGGGGTGACCAGCTCCTCCCCAGCCCTCTCACCCCGCAGCAGTTCCTGCGTGCGGCCCCCCAACACCTCCCTCCCAAGCCCTCCCCACCTCCACCCCCCCTGCCTCCCACACTACACCAAGTGGGGTAACAGGCCCCCCCAGCCTGCACCTGCAGTTTCAGCCTTGTGTGTAGCGAGGGGGAGAGGGCCCAGGTGAGGGCGGAGAGAGTGTTGAGGAGCAGGCGAGACACCCAGGGAGGCCAGAGCGAGGGAGGGAGCGCCCCGAGAGCTAGACAGAAAACGTTGTGCGGAAAAGTTGTTTTTTCTTCTTTTTCCCGGGAGAACCCGCTTACACAGCTCTGTTTGTAATTTTTTTCTTCATGCTAAAATCACACGGCCTATTTGTTGATGTAAGTTGCCTGAATTCCGTGGTATGCTATCTTCTTTTTTAAAAAAAAAAAAAAAGCAAAAAAAGAGAAAAATCTAGAAAAAGCCCGAAAAGCTATCGTTGTTAGGCTTGTTTAAATGCTGCTCTTGTATCTGTTTTTAAAACCTTAAACCAGTAGCTTTCTTTTCCGTTTCTTTTCGATTTCCTTTCCTTTCTGTTCCTTTTGGTTCCTTAAGACAAACGAGATGCGCCCCGAGAGCCGCAGAGCCCGCGGGGGCCCAGGGCGCCCGGGAGCCGCCGCCGCGTAGCGCGCAGGGCGGGCCGGGCCTGCGGGCGGGCGGGCGCGGCCCGCGCTGGGGTCCGCCGGGCCGGTGGGACTTTCGGGGGTGTCAGGCTGTTGTTCTCTCTCTGTGCCGGCCGCCCGCGCCCCGGCCCGCGCTGACGCCCCGTCTTCTCTCTTCTCTCTCTTGTTCTAGGAGGAGAGTTAATTTTGCCCATTATCACGGAGGACTCCCTAGACCCCCCTCCCGTGGCCACCCGCTCCCCCTTCGTGCCCCCGCCCCCACCTTCTACCCCTTCCTCACGGGCGTGGGCGCCACCCAGGACACCCCGCCCCCGCCCGCGGCGCGCCGCCCGCCCGCCGGGGCGCCCTGCCAGGCCGAGCGCGACGACAGCGACTGCGAGGAGCCCATCGAGGCCTCGGGCTTCGCCTCCGGGGAGGTCTTTGACTCCAGCCTCCCCCCGACGGACGACGAGGACTTTTACACCACCTTCCCCCTGGTCACGGACCGCACCACCCTCCTCTCGCCCCGCAAACCCGGCCCCCGGCCCAACCTCAGGACAGACGGGGCCACGGGCGCCCCCGGGGTGCTGCTCGCGCCCTCCGCCCCGGCCCCCAACCTGCCGGCGGGCAAAATGAACCACCGAGACCCGCTGCAGCCCCTGCTGGAGAACCCCCCCCTGGGGCCCGGGGCCCCCACGTCTTTCGAGCCGCGGAGGCCCCCCCCTTGCGCCCCGGCGTGACCGCGGCGCCCGGCTTCCCCCGTCTGCCCACAGCCAACCCCACGGGGCCCGGGGAGCGGGGCCCGCCGGGCGCCGTGGAGGTGATCCGGGAGTCCAGCAGCACCACGGGCATGGTGGTGGGCATCGTGGCGGCCGCGGCGCTCTGCATCCTCATCCTGCTCTACGCCATGTACAAGTACCGCAACCGCGACGAGGGCTCCTACCAGGTGGACCAGAGCCGCAACTACATCAGCAACTCGGCGCAGAGCAACGGCGCGGTGGTCAAGGAGAAGGCCCCGGCCGCGCCCAAGACGCCCAGCAAGGCCAAGAAGAACAAGGACAAGGAGTACTACGTGTGAGCCCCGACGGCGCGGCCCGCGCTCGGCGCCCCCCGCCGGCCCCGCGGCCCGCGCGGCCGCCCCGGACTCCTCTCGCCAAGAGGAAATGCAAAAAAATTAGAGATAATAAAGGAGAAGAAGAGCAGGAGAGGAAGGAAGGAAAGGAAAACCCCGCGCTCGCCCGCCCCTCCTCCCGCCGCCCCGCCGGCGCGTCCCGGGCTGCGGCGCCGCGGCCCCGGCCGATTTATTTTTTTAAGGGGGGTAGTTTTAATTTGCTGGGGCCGGGCGGGGAGGAAGGCTGGGGGTTTTGTAAAGTGTCCCCTACTCGTCCTGTTGATTTTCCTTCATTTCCACCCCCAACCCCCGCCTTCCCTCCCTCCCCGGGGGCTCCAGCCCCCCCCACCCCAGGCTCGCCGTGTCTCTCGGTCCCCACCCTGCGCCCCCACTTTTTATGTGTCGATTCCTCCTTCCTTTCCTCCCTTCGGGGTTCGGAGGCGCGGGCGGGCCCGGCGGGGCGGGGCGGGGCGGGGCGGGGCGTGGCCCGAGCGCCCCGACTCCGCCCGGGGCCGCCTGGGCCGCCGCGAGGGGCCGGGCGTGCACGGGGCGCTGCGGGCGGAGCGGGGGGCGGGGGGCGGGGGGCGGCGAACGCGGGTATATATCACAGGCCACGCGCCGGGCCGGCGGCACAGGGGGGAGGCGAGCGGGCGCCGCTCGCGGACTGCTGGGGTCACGTCTCTGCCCGCGGGCTCCCCGCTCCCCCAGTTTTTTTCTCTCTTTGTTAACAAATGTGTCTGAGTCTTGGAAAACACCCCAACCCCGGAAATGTGTGGGAAAAGAAAACAAAAACTTTCCAAATCCCGACGGTCCTGTGCAATTTGTTGTGGGGGGAACCGCCGGGACAGCGGCCCTGGCCCTGGGACGGGGTCTGGGCCCAAACGGGGCCAGGACGGCGGTAAGTCACCCCCTGAAGTCTGGGCCGGTCGCGGGTTTGGGCTCCTCTGGGCCACTTGCCTCCGGCCCCGGGTGGCCCAGGGGTGAGGACCGGCGGGTCGCAGCCCGTGGACGGTGGGCCCTGCTGGTCTCTGGCCTTGGCGCCGTGGAGTGGAGCCTCAGGCTGGAGAACGACCCTGTGGCTCTGGGGGCCCTGGGTACGGGGTACCGGCCCTGCTGGACCCCGGGCAGGTAGGTTACTCCTACGGGAGCTTCGGTCGCTGCTCCAAATTCAGAAGCTGGTCCAGTTCTGTCTAATTCCCGAGTCTGCTCCTTCTGTCCCTCTAGGAGGCCGGACCTTGGCCTGTCACCCCACTTCACCCTGCTGACCGCGGCAGTCCAGGGGGTGGCAGGTGGAAGTGGAGCCGACACACCTCAAGCCTCGGGTTGGTGTTGGTCCTGGGGGGGACACTGGCCCCAGACACCCCAGAGCCTCAGTTGCAGGAGCAGAGACCCCCCAGGTGGGGGCTGTATGTAAGCAACCAAGTGTGCATCGGGGGAAGAGCAGAGAGGGGGCCTGCACCTCCCAGGGGCCGGGTGGATGCCCTGGCCCCAGACGTTCGGCCACCTCTGTCCCTCCTCTGCCTTCTGCTTCTCAGGCATCATGCGTGTCCGCGTGCAGTGGCTCTGCTGCTGGTTCATTCCACCAGTTCATGAGCCTGGTCCAGTCGAGGCCTCCCGGGGCTCCTGCTTGCTGGGGCCCCACAGTCCCTTCCTTCTCTGCATCCTGAGAAGCCTTTGTCCGGGGCCCTTGAGTCCCATCAGGGATGACAGAGGGTCAGCTCCTTCCCAGCTGTGTGCATTTCTGTGGCCTCTCCTCTCCCTCCTGGGCTAGATCCTGGAAGGAGGTGCTGCTGCCCCCCACTTAGCCCCCTGCTGCTCACATTCTTGGAACCTGAGGTTGGCATCTCCAAGGTGAGCCCTAAGCGCCTGTGGAAGCCTGGAGTCGTCCAGCCAGGATGTGGGCCTGTGGTGTGATGCCCCCCCCCACACCCCAGGTCTGCTGCTGCTGCCTCCGCCCAAGGGGTCAGACTTATCTTGGGCTCTGCTACCCCTCACCAAGAACACCGAAGAAAACAGACAGGAATTCCTTGATGTGCAGAAGGCAAGGGACACTATTATTCCAGAAATTTCTAGAATGGCCCTGAAAAGCCTGCCAGAGAAGGGGCAGAGAGAGGGACAGTGCAGACTGCGCCGTCGCTGGCGTTTTCCTATCTGCATCCTCAGGCGGCTTAGAGCTCCTGTCACCCAAGAGTGTGTCCCTAAGAGAAGGCCTGCCACCTGGGCTGCAGTACCAGCTGCCCTGCAGGCCTGTGGTCACTGCCAAGGATGCCCTTTCTCCCCGCACAGGGCACCCCCTTGCCTTGGGGAAGCCCAGAGGCCTAGGCCCCAGGCCTCTCAGCTTCCAGGTCCTGTTAAAAGACCCATTGGCAGCAGGTGACCTGTGTCCTGGAAACTGCGGCCACCTGGAGGGGCCAAGAGCATGGTCACTCTGAATGCGGCCAGAGAGATGACACTGATCATTGGGGGCCACCCAGGGGGAGAGTTAGAGCCCTAGATTCTATCTTCTGGAAGCTTCTGGACACCCTGAGGCCCTAAGAATGTTGAGCAAGGACAGGAAAAGCACCTAGGGGTCAGCTTGGCATCAGGCCAACCACTGACAGTCCAGGGCAGGTGGGGACAGTCTCACTCCTGGGCATCTTACAAACATGATTGCCACCCTGCTTTGTCCAGGGGTCTTCGCAGAGGGGTGGCACAGCAGAGGCCTGAAGGACGCGATCCCCAAGAAGCCCAGGAGTACATCTCCCAGGCCGGGGAGCGAGCCGTCTTCCAGGCATGAAGAGTTGCTTTCTGTTCCCCACTTACCTCTGTATGAGCGCCTGTGGACACATGACTCCGTGTGTGTGTGTGTGTGTGTAGGGGTGCAGCCCTCTGCCCAGCCTCCAGGCCCAGAGGGGCCCAGAGACACCCGAGCACAGCTCTGGGCGGCTCAGCAGATGGAGTGGAGGGCGGGGGCCCCACTGGGCAGCAAGTGGCTCCTGCCTGCTCCTGTATGTGTGGTGGCCAGGCTAGGGGCGCTCGGGACCCCCCTTTCTGTCTGAGCCCTATTCTCTGTTTCCCTAGTGGGGTCCTGGCTGGGACGAGGGGTCCCTGCCCCTGGAAGGTGGCACTGGACACCCAGCTTATGAGGCCTGAGGGTGGGCTACGGGTGTTGTGGCAGAGCGGGGCTCGAACCCCGGTCTTGCCCCTCCCAGCCATGTGCCACAGGCGGCCTGCTGCTCGGAGCTTAGATCCCCGTCTGTAAAATGGGGTGTTGCTCACTTCAGAGGGCTCAGGAAAGATGGGGTGAGATGATGCCTTGGGGTGTCCACCCCAGGGCACTCACTTCTGCTTGGCACATGGGGCAGGGAAGCGGGCCTGGGCCAGGGCCGATTGGTGAGGACCCTGCCAGTGCCCCCCTCCACTGCCCACACCCCCATCCGGGGGCACGTCCCTGGGTTGGTGAGGGCAGTCATGGGTTTGTAGTTTCGTCCTTTATTCACTCTGGTTTCCCACTTGTGTCCCTGTGACCTGGCTCTGTGAGGGAGCCGGGGCCACTGGGCCCAGGACCACCCCAACCCCTGGGCACCCCAACCCCTGGCAGGTGGGGGGACTGCGGCAGGAGCGTCCCTGCAGCCCCAGGCTGGACCCAGAACTGGCCACTGGGTGTGGGAGGCTGGTGGGGTTGCCGGGAAGAGAAGCTGGTGGGGGGGGGGGCTCCGGGTGGAAGCCTGGCCGCAGGACCCGTCACTTGGCTGGAGGGTGGTGTGGGGCGTGGGAGGGGTCGGAGCCACTTCTGGGTGAAGCTGGAGCATCACCCTCCCGTGTGGGCCCCTCAGGGCGGAGTGAGAGGCTGGGGAGGTTTTCGCCGCCTGCTGAAGTCTGGCCAGCGGCTGAGCCAGGGCCGTGGGCAGCGAGGAGGGCCCCCTGGCAGGCCCCTCTCCTGACCTCGTCCCTGATCCTCTTCGCAATCCTGAGGGAGGTCGGGCGACGCTGGGCCAGCAGCCTCCTGCCAGTCAAGTCATCCTTGCCCCTTCCGTGCTGAGGCCGCCATCGGCGGGGCTGGGTGCGCTGGAGGAGCGGCCCTGGGGCCCCTGGAGATCCAATCTTTTGCTCTCCTGCCTTTTGCATAGTGGAGCAGCCTCCGCCCCTCGTTCCGGGCAGCGCCCCGGGAGGCTAAAAGCGTGTGGATTTCAGGACAGGGCCCTCCTGGGTGCTGTGTGCTGCCTTCTTTACCCCCCTGTTCAGGAAAGATAGGAAAGGGTCATGTCTGAGGGGGCACAGAGTGACCCTGGACCTGACCGTGGCCATCCTGAGGACTCGGGAGCCCTTGCGGCCTGCTCTCGGAGCCTGGGACTCAGCTCCCTGACCGCGTGCCAGGATGGCGGGCACTGGCAGTCCTGACAGTCACCCAGTCACCGGCAGCCCCGTGACAGCGCCTGTGAGCACCCCCAGCAGTGGCCATCCGCCTCCCCCGACCTAGAGGTGGAGCTGGGGCTGGGTGGGCCACTTGGGCTTCACGTGGGGGGACGAGGCGCAGAGGGTACAGTGTCGCTTGGGGGACTCAGCCCTGGGTGCCCACTCTCCCAAATAAGTGCTTGTGGCTCTGGGCTGGCCCTGTCCCGCTCTGGGCCTCTGTTTCTCTCCACCCCTGTAGCGGGGCGGGCAGCAGCCCGCCTGTGTCCAGAGGCCCTTGGAGGGGTGCCCCCAGGCCGGGCCCACTCACTGGCTCTGCATTTCCTGCATGGTGTCCGGCAGCGGCAGGCCGCGGGTCTCGGGCAGCAGCAGCGCGGCCAGGCCACTCAGGACCGGCACCGCCCCGTACACCAGCAGGGGCACAGAGGCGCCGTAAACACCCGTCAGCCGGACCAGAGGCCCCAGGATGGCTCCCACGCGGGCCCCCATCTGGCACATGCCCGCTGCGGTCGTCCTGTCCGACAGATGCGCCTGTCAGTTGTTCCGCCCACTCACAGCCTTGACCGCCCGCAATGGCTGCCAGCCCCACTCAGAAGGGCCAGGGTGTGCCTGGGCAGCGCTGGGTCCACGTGGAAAAGAGATGCCCGAGGTTCTGGGCCACGCCTAGCCCCCCCAGCCCCAGGGTGCCCCCTGCTGGGCCCAGGAACAGCCTCACCTGAGCACGGTGGGGAAGAGCTCACCACTGTAGACGGAGCTGCAGGTGAAGGTGGCCCCCAGCGCCCCGAGTCCCAGCATGGCCAGGGCTGAACGAAGACCCCCCATCTCTGTGGACAGAGGAGGCCTTAGCAGGGCTGTGGTGGGGCCCCAGGGGCAGACGAGGGCTCTGTGTGGCCCAGACCAAATGCCTGCGTATCCACATGGGTGTCCCCAGAGCCCACATTTGCCCTCTTTCCTGAGTGACCGCAGGGCCACATTCCTTACCTGCCTCCCAGGACACCCCGTGCCTGACCCTGGGAGCCCTGCTCACCCCCTCCGCTGCCTTGCCCTCCCCCCACAGTTTTCCTTGCTCTGCTGCTCCCACCATCCTGGCTCCTGCTGCCCCCTGCTGGCATCTCTCCCTGGCTCACCCCGGGGCACCAGTGTGTTGGCCAGGATGCAGAGCCCGGCCAGCACCAGTGCGGCCACCTGCGTGGGCCGCCGTCCCACGCGGCTCAGCAGCAGCAGAGTGGCCATCTTGGCCGGGATGTCCACCCCTCCCACGAGGGCCTGGAGCAGGAAGATGTTGCTGCCCAGGGCCTGCAAGTCCATGGCCAGGCCGTAAAAGGTGAAGCCGAAGGCGAACCTGGGGGCGGAGCAGGGGCATCAGATAGGGAGTGGGGGCAGGGCGCCTCTGGAGAAAGTGTCCCAGGTGCCTTTGCCAACGCTTCTCATGGGGCTTGCCCGATGGGAGGTCCTGGAGGAGGTCGGGCGTGGGGCAGGGAGCAGCGGCTTCTCTCCCTTGCTTGCTGACTGACCCATCTCTGGCTCCAGCTTCCACCGAGCAGGACCCCAACCCCCGCCCTGTAACCTCGGGGTCCCTCCAAACAAGGGTGAATTGCCTCTACCCTTGCTGTTCTCTTGAGCGCCCCTCAGCCTGCTGGGCAGGGCCTGGCAGGGCTCCTCCCTGCTAATCTCTCTCCCACGCCCCCACCTGAGACCCTGGCTCGTTTCCTGACTGATGTGGGGGGCTGCAGGTCCTAGAGACGCCCAGGCCAGGCCCTGACTCTAGGTTACCTGAGGGTGGGCCAGAGTTGGGGGGGAGGGGCGGGGCACCTACCAGCACAGACCGGAGATGCAGATCCGCAGGCCCAGCCCAGGCAAGCGCAGCAGGGTGCCCAGGCCAGCGGGGGCCCTGCCCACACTAAGCTCCGCCTGCATGGTGGAGAGCAGGACCTGCGGGGCGGGGAGGGGGTTGTCCCAGTGCTGGGGGCTCCAGGCAGGCTTCCACCCCAAGGCCCTCCTCCTGGGAGGCTGGGCCCTGCGTGGGGCAGGTTGAGGGTGTGGGGACAGGCCAGCCCGCCTCACCTCAGTGGTCATGGCATCCCCCACGGCTCTCTTCCTGTTGATGGCGGCCACCCTCTGCAGCTCCCGCAGGCCCTGGTCCAGCCTGCCCTTGATGAGGAGCCACCGAGCCGACTCTGCCAGCCACCTGGGAGGGCGGGAGCAGGTGGGTGCTCAGCCCCCGGAGCTCACTGCCCCTCTGTGCTTCTTGCCCAACAGGTCAGTGGGTGGGCAGTGAAAGCCACAGAAGTGGGTAGCCGCCATGCCATCTCTGTCACCCCCGCAACCAGCTGGCCACTCTTTCTGCCCTCTTCCTCCCTCCTCCTGCCTCTCCAGTTGGTGAAGAGGGAGCACAGGGTCCCATTCTCCCCTTCCTGCAACCCGATGGCCCATGCGGTGCCCGCATAGAGTGACCCCAGCAGCTCTGGGCCCACTGTCCTGCAGGCCCAGCACAGCCTGCAAGCCCCTGGGCACCCTGCTGCGGAACCCCCAGTGCCACAGAACCTTCTGTTCACCCACACCTGCTCCTCCCTACCTGAGCTGCCCCTCAGTGCCCCTCCCTGCAAACAGCCTCACACCTGACCAGGGAATCAGGCAACGCACAATGCGAGGGGGTGCGCCCTGGCGGTCTCCAATTCCCATCCCCTCTAGTGCCCCCAGCATCAGACCAGCCTCCCCACCCCGGCCTCAATTTTGGCCTTTTGTGCATGGCAGAGAAGACCTGTCCCCCTTGGGTGCAGGCGCCCCCCACCCCCTGGACAGGCTCCCCACACAGCAAGCCCAGCCCCCCGTACCTCCTTCCCAGCCTGCTGAACCCCGCAGTACCCACTCCTCTCCTTGGGCTCCTGCCTCCAGGCCCTAGCTCATGCAGTTCCCCCAGACACGCTCCCCAGAGGGGTCACCTGTCCGCTGGGGCCCTGAGGTTCTTGTGGTTTGCAGCACAGGGGAGAGAAGGGACGGAAGGTAGAGGTTGTGTTGATGAGGCCCGGACCTACTGGGCTGGGGGTGCAGGGACAGTGAGGAGGTCTCGGTGACTCTGAGCTTAGGACCTGCGGCTGAGGGGCTGCTGTCAATTCTGGGGAAGTCTTGGGGGGAGCCGGTGTCAGGAGAGTCACATTTGTGACCCCCTTCATGGAGGTTGGAGCATGAGGCCAAAGGCGGGGCAGAGGCAGATGAGGGGGCCTGCAGCAGCACAGGGGAGGCGCCTGGAAAGGTCCGGGGCCTGGAAGGGGGGCCACCATATGCACACACCTCTGTGAAGGGCCATGGTTTGAAGAGGAGCAAGGAAGCTAGGAGCTGAAGGGGCCGGGGTAACCCTCCTCTGCACCCCCACCCCTCCCTACTCCTCAAGGCTACGCGTAGCTTGTGAGTCGTGGCGGCCAGGAGTTCCCACGACTGCTGTGATCCTGTCTGTGCTGCTCTTTGCTGTCACCACTGGCTCAGCGGCTGGGCCAGGAAGTAGTGCGTGGTATGGGCACTGTGTGCCTGTGCGGAAGGCTACGTGCAGCCCCGGGGCCAGAATCCAGGGGCGCCTGGAATCTGCACCATGGAGCTAGGGCCCCTCTCTGTGTGCAGGTCACCCTGCCAGCCCAGGAGGCCACCTGTGGGCGGAATCGTCTCTCAGAGCCATGGTGGGAGACCTAATTGTCCCCTGCTTTGGAGGGTGACTGCAAATTCATTGCTGGGCGCCCAATGGTAAGAACATCTCTGCTCCAAGCTGCTGTGTTGGGCGACACCCGTGGAGGCGCCTCCCCTAGGGCAGGTGCGGCTGCCCCTTCTTCACGGGCCTCCTCCTGCAGTGGCTGCGAGGACCAGGCCACTACTGAGTGCTGGACCTGAGCATGAACAGGCCATACTCAGCCCTGCATGCGGGCGCCCAACTGTCCATGCATCCATCCACCTACCCTCTGCCTCTCCATCCATCCATCCCGCCATCTGTCCATCCATCCACCATCCGTCCACCTACCTATTCATCTATCTCTACCCATCCCGCCACCCTCCCACCTACCATCTATCTATCTACTTATCTATCTACCTACCTATCTACCTATCTATCTATCTATCTATCTATCTATCTATCTATCTATCTATCTATCTATCTATCTATCTATCTACCTACCTATCTATCTATCTATCTATCTATCTATCTATCTATCTATCTATCTATCTATCTATCTATCTATCTATCTATCTATCTATCTATCTATCTATCTATCTATCTATCTATCTATCTATCTATCTATCTACCTACCTACCTATCTATCTACCTATCTATCTATCTATCTATCTATCTATCTACCTACCTACCTATCTATCTACCTATCTATCTATCTAACTAACTGTGTACCTACTATGTGCTTGGCAAGGACCACACCTGATTTATTTCAGGGTGTGCAGACATTCCTTCACCTCCCAGGACGCCAGCCTTAGGGTGGGATGGCCCCAGGCGTCCTCTGTTCACTGGTCACAGTCCCTGTTCTTGAACAGCGCGAGTGTGCCCGGCTGACCGCAGCTGTGTCCTGGGAGTGTGTGTGTGTATTTGCGTCCAGCCCCCCTGCTGCTGTGCCTCCGAGGAGGGGCTCAGATGACGTGCTCGGAGGCCCCCGTGGCCTGAGAGCAGGGGCAGGAGCGGGGCAGGAAGGACGGGGAGAAGGGTGGGCGTGGGAGGCTCAAGGGAGGAAGAGGGCCTTGAGCCCCGGGGTGAGCGGGTGAGTGTGAGGGCCTGGCGCTCCGTGCCAAGCCCCCCGGCTTTCCTCCTGTTGTGCTCCCCAGCCTCCTTCGCCCGCAGTGTCTGCCCGGTGGAGGAGAGCACCCCGTCACCTCCCTAGGCCTTCCTGCAGGGGGAGGCGCACCCACCAGGAGTACACAAAGCAGAGGAAGAAGGGGGCGGAGACCACCAACTGCAGCAGGGCCCAGTCTCGCACGCCATAGGCCACAGTGGCCATCAGGATGTGTCCGAAGCTGAACCCCAGGGCGTTCAGAGTCATTGCCAGGACTCGGGCCGACGTCCACTCCATCACTGTAAGGAGACTGGGTGTGGGTGGCTGCCTGGGCCCTCTGGAGTTGTAGGGGAGACCCTGTGGGGCTGCAAGGCGGTCACCCCTTGCAAGGAGACCACCAGGGTCAGCCTGGGAGCCCGCACGAGCCTCCCACCAGGATCCCAGTAGATGGGCTGGGCCCTGGGCTTCAGGGCCGGAGAGTCACACGCCAGGTCCCACTGGTGGTCACCTACGGAGCGTGCTGGTGCTCATCATGACGCCCGCCACGGCAAAGGCCACCAGGAAGCGGAGCAGGCAGTACGCAGGGAAGGTGGGGGCGAAGGCGACTGCTGTGCCCGAGGCGGCGATCTGAAGGTAGCTCCAGCTCAGCACCAGCCTGCGCCCCAACCTGCGCCAGACAGACAGACACACCCAGGGAGGGGCGGGTCTGCAGCAAGCCATGCTGGCCGGGGCCCGAGCACTGCCAGCCCGCCCAGGGCTGCCCCTGAAGGAGGCTGGTGCTGAACGCACAGGGGGGACCGGGCCCCTCTATCCACCCCCGGAGGACTTGTGAGCACAGGCTGAGACCCCGAGGTCCAGGGGTGCTTGTAGGAGCTCTTGACAGGCAGTGAGCGCCCCGTGAGCAGGAGCACTCAAGCAGCAGCTGGAGGCAAGAGTGCGGCCCAGCAGGTGTGAGCAGTGCATGGTCCAAGGAAGCAACGGCCCCGCACGCCCCAGAGGAGAGCTGGTGACACCCTGCCCGAGGGGCTCCAGCCGAGCTCAGAGGCACAGCTGAACTCCACTCCCAGCAGAGGGCCTCCTCCCGGGACCAGAGGCAATGAGAGGCCAGTCAGGGGCGGGGGTCTAGGAGCACAGGGTCAGCAAGGGCAGGGGGCCGCGGTTCCAGGGCCGGGGTACGCACCTGTCCGAGGCATAGCCACACACGGCAGCTCCCACCAGGATCCCAGACAGGTAGATGGACTGGGCCATGGGCTTCAGGGCCTGAGAGTCACATACCAGGTCCCACTGGTGGTAGCAGGGGGAGGCTGAGGTCAGGAGGCAGGAGAGCCCGCGTGGGTGGGCACAGAGGAACCAGGCAGGAAGACCCAAGGCAGCTGGGTGTGGGTGGCTGGCCTGGCACCTCTAGAGTTGCAGGGAAGACCTTGCGGGGCTGCAAGGGCGGTCACCCCTTGCCGAAGCCCCCATGGGTCTCTTGCCCCACAATCAGAGGGGGGCGCCCTGTTTGCTTCATTTTTCCCCTTCGCTGCCGCTGCCCAGCCCCCTCCCCAGGGTGCTTCCCTCCTGCTCGACAGAGTTTTCCCCACTTCCCAAATCTGTCGACACTGCCTTGAGGTACCCTGCAAATCCAGTGCAGGGGACTTTCCTCCCAGCCCCCCGGGTCAGGAGCTGGAGAAGGTTGTCCGAATCGGCCAAGTGACGGGGCTGGTTAGGCTCTGGGGCACCCCCCCTTCGTGAGCTGGGGCCAGCGCTGGCTTCCACCACGCCCCACCCCCCGCCCCCCGCCCCGAGCGCGATGTGGCCGAGGGTAAGGAAGCCTTCAGAGGCGGCCCCCTGGAAGGGGCCATCTGGAGTCCTGTCGACCACGAGCAGTGACTTGGACCTCAAAGGGAAAGCTGCGGGGGGCCTTACCTCGGCCACGATGGTGGAGGTGAAGGTGCTGCGGTCGTACACCCAGCCGTCCAGACACGGCTCCGTGGCCGCCGCGCTCCAGTTGGCCGTGGCGTTGGGCTCCAGGAGCTGCCACTGCGGTTGGCGGAAGCGGAGACACTGGTGGGGCCCCTGGTTGGGCCCGGGCGGGATGGAGACGGTCAGGAGGGCCTCGGGGCCCACGGTGCTGGGGGCGCCTGCTTGGGCAGAGCCGTTGTCCAGGAGGGGCACCCAGCAGCGGTGGGCCAGCACCGCGCCCCCGAAGTTCTCCAGCATGTTCTGTGTGGTGACCCATGTGATGGGGACCACCAGGGCCACCATCTGGAGAACCTGGAACCTGCCCAGGCCCCCCACTTGGTCCAGGAGTTCAGAAAACGCCATGGTCCTGTCCCGGAGGCCCCTTGCAGGGTCACTTCGCAGAGGCCGGCCGGGGCCGAGGGGCTGAGGCGGGTGCTGCTCTCCCTGAGGCAGCTTCCCTGGCGGGGCAGCCGCACAGACCCCACCTGAAGCGTCACTCAGGGTGTGAGGTGTGACCTTGAGGCCCTCGCATCTTCACCCCCCGGGAGAAGCTCAACTTAGGAAGCAAGGAAAGTGGCCTGAAGTCACCAGACTGGATTTAAACTGTGACCAGGTGACATTTATGGAACAGGTTTACTAATGATTTCCTAGGGAAAAGTTTAACCCTGCTCGGAGGGAGGCACCAGGCAGAATATGCTGCTCCCCGTGCTGGGAGGCCCCCGCCTGGCTGTGCCCTGCACGCCTGCCTCCCCGCTGGGTGGTAGTGAGGAGCCTCCCCGAGTCCCCAGCCCAGGGGCTGGCGTGAGCCTGGAGCGGCCTCTGCATGTGGCCGAGCGTCCAGCTGCCACGGAAGCCCCTGCGGCAGCTCAGCCCTCTGAGGGGCACTTGTGGCGCCAAGACTTAGCTGACGAAACGGGCGCCTCGAGCTTCCAGAAATCAAGGGCCCGCATCCCAGCGCGTCCGCGCCTTCTGCAGTGGAGAGCCGCGTACCAGCATTGCAGGCCACACGCGGCAGAGCCCACTAAGGCGGCCTGCTGTAGTTTAATCATTGATGGACACGTGGTCACCCTGGGTGCCCCCAGCACGTGCCTGGTGTGTGTAATGCCGAGCAAGGGAAGAGGGGGTGGAGGGTTGGCCTGTGCTTGATAATGTCAGCCCAGAGCGGGGAAAACCAGTCCCAGGCCCCACAGGACGGCGGTGAGGGTGGGAGGCAGCGCCTGGCTCTGCCCTGTGGATGAGCTATCTTGGCCACCTGGGGTCACGCGGTTGTGGGTTTCAGCTTCATCTCACGGTGGGGGCCCCCGCAGCCTGCGTGTGGGCTCATGGAAACCCCTTGCTGAGGGAGCCTTGGTGACCGTGCAGGGGAGAGGATGCGGGTGGGAGAAGGGGCAGGTCCTGTGCCCACGAGTTCCCTCTCGGCAGTGGGAGGCCAGGGTCAGATGTAGGCGTGGACCAGACCATCTTGGTAGACATGAGGGTAGGGGACAGTTCTGTGCAATCGGCAGCAAAACTGGCAGTTGAGAGTGGGAGGTGTGGATGGTTCTGGAAGAAGGAATGGACTGGGGAAACTGCAGGCTGCCGGGGTGCCCCTGGAGCATGGGGGTGGAGTATGTGGGCCCACGGGCACGTGGCCTGTTCCCCCAGCCACATCCCACTGCAGGCACAGAGTGAACCAGGGACTGGCTTGGTGAGGAGGAGACTTGGCCGGGTAAGGGGGTGGGGCAGGGAGCAGCTGGGTTTTGTGCAGATGCCTAGGAATGGCTAGAGTGGGGTGGGGGACCCACAAAGGAGGCCACGTGTCCTGGGGATGGCATCACGAGCTGTCCTGCCCAGGGAGGAGGGGTGGGGCATGTGCTTGTTGGCCCAGGGGCGCCTGGGTGCGAGTGTGACTGGCGAAGGCCAGGGAACAGGGAGGAGAGGTGACAGCAGGAGAGATGCGGCGAGGCTCGTGGTGGAAGGCGCCTGCTGGCCTCAAGGAGCAGCCGGGCTCACTGCTCGGGAGGTGGCCTAGGTCCGGAAAGTGGGCACAGGTGAGGTGTTTGCCAATGGGGTTTGTGTTTTTGGGCTTGGGAATGCATCTGGCCATCTTTCTGGCCAGATCGTGCGGCAGGTTTTTCGTGGTTCCTCCCAGCCCCCGAGGTCCTGTGGAGACAGCAGCTGCCTCTGGTCCCAGGCCAGGCGGGAGAAAGGGCAGGCTGGCGAGCTCACCCGCCGTGACTCAGCAAAGGCCCTGCTGGAGGGTGGGGGTGGGGCAGCCAGGTGGCTGAATCCAGGCAGGCGGCTGGAGGAGGTGGCAGCCTCAACCAACCAGGTCTGCTCAGGCCTCCAGAGCTTCCAGAACTTGGGACACAGTGTCAGGGAGCTACAGGCCTCCACCCTCCGCCCTCCTTCATTCCTGTAGAGTTCTCTGAGGCCCTCACGCTCCTGGAGGATACTCTGGGTTGGCCCCTTTGAAGGCATCTGCCAGCCTCCAGCTCCTGCCCTTCCTGCAATCCTTCAAAGACTCCTCAGTGCTCCATAGACAAGACAGAGGCCCCAGGCCTCCTCTCTGCAGCTCAGCTTCAGAGCCTTCGCTTGGCTGCCTCCTCCTTTGCATGTCCCAGCCCAGCCCACACGAGCGGCTCTTGCTGAGATGCCCTGAGTCCTTCTCACCAGGTCTGCTCTTCTTTCTGCCCGAGTGCCCGTGCACCAGCCCCTGGCCCAAACCCACCCTCCTCCACGCTTCTCTGTCTCCTGTACCCCAACACTTCCATGCAGCCCTGCCTGCTGGAGGAGCCCCAGGGGCTGGCTGGTGGCCAGTTCCAAGCCAGTGTGTTCCCAGCAATGCCCGGGCAGGCCGGTGCCCAGGCAGGGCCCCTGGGCCCATGGTGTTCATGGCCTCTGAATCTGGGCTAGCTGTCTCGATTTGTTCATCCGTGAAAAGGGCACCACAGCTGTAGGGTAAGGTAAAAGGTATCAGGCTTTTCTGCCCTCCTGCCATCAGGATAGATGAGGGAACTCTGTGATCCTGAATGCATGCCTGATGGCGGGCACCTGAAGTGGGTACACCTGCGCTAAGACTGTGCTTTTTAAGGGTGGCGTCATGGGGACGCCAATAGAAGCCAAGAAGCCAAAGAGAAGGCCGGAGAGCCCAGATAGTGAGGATCTGCTGGGGGCTGGGAGGGCTGCCAGCCTCCTGGCCCCCCAGCGCCCCTGCCTGCCATATGCCTGGTGAACCCCAATAAAAAACCTGCAAAACCACTGAGGACTCTGACTCCTCCTTTACCCGGTCTGCATGGGATCAGAAAACCTGCACTGTGGCTAGTCCTGACCTTATAACAGCCCTCCCCCCGCCACTGCAAGGTTGTCTAGGCCAAGATGGCACAGTTCTCTGAGGGGCAATCTCTGGTCAGCAAGTATCCAGGTGTGGACAATGGAAGCCCCAACACACGTGGCACCTGGAACGCCAACTCCTCCAGAACCTCTGAAGAAATGGTCTCCTGGCTGCTGCTTGTTCCAAATGGCTGTTCCTAGCAGTTCTGAAAGTCGGAGCTACTGTCCAGTGGGCAACACAGTAACCCCCACTCATTTCTTCTAAATGTGCCCCAAATGTGGCCACAGCTCAACTCAGGACTCCCCCTCCCCACCAGCTGAGGGTGCTTAACCACGATGGTGGTGGTGAGACCGGTGGTGATGACGACGATAATGACAATGGTGGGGACTGTGCAGGTGATGATGATGGTGTTGGATTTGGCGGAGGTGGTGGTGGTGATGTGCGGTGTTGATTGTGGTGATGATGATGCCAAATGGTCATTGAGTTTTTATCATGTTTTGGTCACTGTCCTAAGCTCTGTCCTGTATTAGCTCATCTACTCCTTCCAACAGCTCTTGCAACGAGGCATGCCATTTTACCCATTTTTATAGTTGTGGAAACTGAGGCACAGAGGGATGAATCTAGGTCACACAGCCACACTGTAGCAGAATCAGGACTCCAACTCCCACCTGACTTCAGGGTGGGCCAAAGCCTTGTGGGAGCAAAGGATCCCAGGAAGTCACTGGAAGCCTCCCTGCCTCATCCGTCCCTGTCTCGGCACCGGCCCCTCTGCCGGCTCTGCTCCCCCGAGGTCAGCAGCCGCTTTCCTCACATCCTGTCCTTCTTGAGCTGCAGCACCACCCCTCTCCTAGCTCAGCGTGTCCCTAGGGGGACCCCAAGTCAGAGCCCAATTTCCTGATGTGGCCAGCTCAGCCGCCGCTCCCTCTGGACCCAACTCAGCATCAACTCTGTGTAGCCAGAAGGTTCTCTGGGACAGGAAGCAGTCTTCGCCCTGGTGAATTTCTGGAGTCCCCGTTCCCACCTCTGTGGCAGGACTTGTGGCCCCTCCCCGGGCCCAGCGGGCCCTCAGCTGCGGAGCCTGCTCTGCTTCCGCCGTGGCACTTCCGGGTTGGCTGAGTTGAGAAGTATTTCCCACTGGCCTTGAGGCTGCTGATCCCTGGGAGCAGGAGGTGCCGGGCTGCCCACTGCGGCCACCACCCACATGGAGGTGACAGGGGGAGGTGGGGGAGGGGGTCTGCTGGCTGGGCGCCGTCTCGGGCAGGGGGCGAGCAAGCGTATGACTGTAACTGGTGTGAGCTGTCGGGGCCCAGAGCACAGGCCCCTCCTGCCCGGCTACCCTGGAGCCCTGGCCTGGGCTCCTCCAGCTGGGAGCAGATCCCTCTATCTAAGTAGGTCAAGGAGCGCGCCGGGCAGCCCGCCCGGCTCCGGCTCTGCTTCCCTTTCATGTGCCTGGAGGCTCCTACAAGTCTGGCCTGCCTTCACCAAAGGGACTTCGCTCTCCTTGCTGTGTCAAAAAGATATTTCATGTTAAAATTCAACGGAGACATGTTAACCAGCCATCAGAACCAGAGTCGTCAGCACACGAGCTGCTCAGACAGGCTCAACTTTGCCCTGCTCTGAGGAGGGTCTTGCCCGCAGTGAGAAACGGGCACATTTTATAAGGCGGTGTGAGGACTGCGCCCGGCCCTGCAGCCAGTGCCTGCGGCTCCTCCTTGGGCTCCTGGCTGCTGCCCCCGGGGTTCTCAGCTTTATTCCAGGATACCAGCCTCTCGCTGAAGCGTTGTGCTGGTTTAGCTGCATCCTTAATCCTCCAGCAGAGCTGTCTCTTTGATTTTGTGAGGTGCAGACTGTTGTTAAGAGGAGGCTGAGGAGGTCCACCTGAAGGCCGGCCCCGAGCACTGCAGCACCTGCACCTTGACTAGGGCTCCCAGGTCGACCCGCAGGCCCAGTCAGCACCAGACCAGGGCTCGTTCAGTGGCCAGCGCCCAACACACTAGCCATCGGCGCCTGAGGCCTAGGCCTAGCAGCAGGCATCTCCCAGACTGAGGTCCACGTCAGCCAGTGAGCACCACCAAAGCAGCCTCAGGCTACAGTTGATAACAAAGCCTTGGGCGTGGCAGCACTGGACTTCCAGACACCCCAGCCTCTGCAGAGCAGGGAGCCCTGGGCTCCCAGGTCGACCAGCAGGCCCCACAAGCCACAGCCTGGGGGTCAATGGGAAACTGGTAGCCTCATCCGAACCAGGCTTCCACAGCCCAGCTCTGTTTGCCAGGATGACCAGACCCCGCCTGGGACACTTCTGAAAACCAGCGATTCCCACTCGAATTGTTAGGGGAAAATGATGCCCTGAGCTAATCCCATACAGGCTTTGTGGACCCCACCCCCACTCCAGACGAAAGCCATCAGGACATTGGGAAAGACAAATCCCATCACCACCAAGGGAGGGTGGCTGGGACCTGAGGGTGGAGTTGGGTAGCCAGGTTGGATATAAAAACCAACACGTGGGCCTTGGGCTGGCTCGCTGTCGCTCGCCTCCTGGCTTCACAGCTCCTGGCTCGCGGCCAGCTCTGAGAGAGCCATTTTGGGATTCCTGATGGGCGGATCAGGTAGGACTCATTTAAAACTTTGTCTCCCACTTTTCTCCCTGAGCTGTACATTTCCTCATTTCCCCTTCCCTTGTCAATAAACCTTTTATTAACCTTTCGCGTGTGCCTGCAGTAGAGCATTGATAAATCCTTTTAAGCACGCGGGTGAGGACCCACAGTCAGACACCCCATTTTGTATAGGGGTTGCTCTACAACAGAATGACCCTGGTGCTCCATTTCACCTGACAGCCCCACTCGAACCGACGTGGGACTCCCGAGGCCTGGCAGCTGGCAGTGCCTCTAATGAGCTTCTGTTGGGGGGCAGTGGCCAAGCAGCCTAGAAGCTGCCAGCCTCATCTTGTGAGCCCCAAGATGCCAATTACCACCTTTTGTTGAAGTCACAAGTTTTATGTGATATCTCCAAAATGCTCAGTGCAGCACCGGGGTGGCCCCCAGCGTTTCCTGCCCTTTGTCCAGCATTCCGTAGGGGCACCCTCAGCACAAGCAGCAGGCTCCACCTCAGGCTATTTCCCTTCCCAGTTCCTCCAGGCAAATGTCCCAAGACATGGGCCCCCACACCCAGCTCCGGCCCCACACTTCCTGGTGTCTTGGCGTCAGCAACTCAACCCAGCCTGCACCAATTCCTGACTCCCCCCTGACCTGGGGCCTGCATTGGCAGAGAAGGGGCAGAGTGGAGGCTGCAAGTGAGCCAGGGGCAGAGGGAGGGCAGCAAGTGGCCACCGCTTCCCTGCAGGGGCACAAACTTGCCCTCTGTTCTCTCAAACTGTGAGAACTTGGGCTCTGGTGCTGCTGCACATGTTCCAGATACGTGTGTGTGTATGCACGCGTGCAGGTGTGGGTCTGTGTGAGTAAAGTTGGGTGCTGGCATTCCATGTGCGAGCCCCGAGTCACCCAGAACAGAAACACAGAAAGACACAGCCCTCTCCCCAAGCCTATATGTTTTTCTCAGAGTGTGGATGAGGAGTGAGCCCTCAGGTGCCCTGCGCCTTCTCACACTAGCCCTGGGGGCTGCCACGTGTATCTCACGCGCCTCAGGAATGGTGTTGATGACAGTGATGACTCCATCATTAACAGGCATTCTCTGTTTGCCCAGGACTGGTCTATGTGCTCTACCCAAAGTCGGTGAGTCCTCCTAAAAGCTTATGTGATCAGAACTATGATTGTTCCCCTTGTACACAGGAGGAAACTGAGGCTCGGAGAGGCTGTTTGCAGGACAGTAGCTCGCAGATGAGTGGCAGATGGGGAGGGTTGTGTGGCAGGGAGGAGTCTGCAGCTGTCCGTGGACAACATGACTGGGTGGCCTCGAGCCGCCTGTGTAGGCCCGGCTCATCGTGGTGACCATGGCTGGGCTTGCATTCTGAGGGCAGCGTATCCCGAGGCACCACAGCCATTTCTCCCCCCAGGGTGTTGTATAGCGGTGGTCTGGACCCCAGGGCCATCTCAACATCCACAGAGTCCAACGACTCTTCCTGCACCAGGGTTTCTGCTAAATGCCTACACAGTGGGCGAAACAATCGGGGCCCAAGTGGACGACAAAAAGGTCTACCTCACCAGGAGGCTGAGGAGGTCAACTAACAGACTGGCCCAGGCTCAGCCTGGAGGCTGAGGAGGTCCACCAGAGGCAGGCCCCAGATCATCCTGGAGGCTGAGGCGGTGGGCTGCAGGTCTGACCAAGGTCCAAGCCCTCAGCCTCCAGGCTAAGCAGGGGCTGGGCTGCAGGTTGACTTTCTCAGTCTACAGGGTAGCAGAGGCAGGCCTGCTGGTCGATTTCCTAAGACTCCAGGAAGAGCTGCGGCTGGTCTCCTAGGTCACATCCCCAGGCACCAGGCTGAGCTTGTACCAGCCTGCTGGTAGAGCACCTCAACCTCAAGGCTGATATAGAGTTGACAGGCTAATCGACTTCCTCAGCCTCAAGGATTAGCTTGTGCCAGGCTGCTGGTACATCATACCTTCCAGGCAGAGCTAGGGCTGGCCGGCAGTTTGACCACCTCAGCCTCCAGGCCAAGCTGGGACCAGCCTGCAGGTGGACCCTCTCAGATCCAGGCAGAGCTGGAACCAGCCTGCAGGTAGACCACATCAGCCCCCAGGACGGGCCTGAGGCCGGCAGGCAGGTCGAAGTCCTCAGCCCCTCGGGCTGAAGCAGACAGCATGTCTACCTCCTCAGCCGTCAGGCCCGGTGGGAGCCAGCCAGCAGGTCGACCTCCTCAGCCCCCAGGCAGGGCTGTGGTCGGCCAGCAGGACGAATTCCCCAGCCCCCAGGCTGGGCTGGAGCCTGCCTGCAGGTGAAACTCATCAGCCCCCAGGCTGTGCTGGGGCCAGCCAGTAGGTCAGCCACCTCAGCCCCCAGGCCAGGCTGTGGCGCCAGCAGGTTGATCTCCTCAGCCCTCAGGCCGGCCTCAGGTGGACAGCAGGTAGACCTCCTCAGACCCAGCCTGGGCTGAGGTGGAAAGCAGGTCGACCTCCTCAGCCACCAGGCGGGGCAGGGGCGCCCAGTATGTTGACCTCCTCAGCCCTCAGGCTGGGCTTGGGCCAGCCTGCAGGTTGACTCCTCATCTCCCAGCCCGGGCTGGGGCTGAGAAGTAGGTCGACTCCTCAGCCCCCAGGACAGGCTGGGGCCGGCAGGCAGGTTGACCTCCTCAGCCCCAAAGCCGGGCTGAAGCGGCCAGCAGATCGACCTCCTCAGCCCCCAGGCTGGGCTGCGGTCGGCCAGCAGGACAAATTCCCCAGCCCCCAGGCTGGGCTGGAGCCAACCTGCAGGTGGAAATCATAGCCCCCCGCTGGGCAGAGGCCCGGCCTGAGGTGGAATCCTCAGCTCGCAGACTGTACTGGGGCCGACCAGTAGTTCGACCTCCTCAACCCCCAGGTTGCGATGGGTCTGGACAGCAGGTCAACCTCCTCAGCCCCCAGGACAGGCTAGGGCTGGCCTGCAGGTCAACCTCCCAGGCCTCAGGCTGGGCTGAGACAGGCCAGCAGGTCGACCTTCTCTACCCCCTGGTTGGGCTGGGTCCGGCCAGGAGGTCGACCTCCTCAGCCCCCAGGCCGGGCTGGGACAGCCAGCAGATCAACCTCCTCAGTCCCCAGGCTGGGCTTGGGCCGGCCTACAGGTCAACCTCTTCAGCTCCCAGGTTGGCCTGGGACCAGCCAGCAGGTTGACCTCCTCAGCACCCAGGTTGGGCTGGGGCCGGCCTGCAGGTCGACCTCCATAGACCCCCAGCCTGGGCTAGGACCAGCATGCTGATGCACCTCCTTAGCCCCCAGGCTGGCTGGGGCCCGCCATCAGGTCGACCTCCTCAGCCAGGAGGCCTGGCTGAGGCAGACAGCAGGTCCACCTCCTCAGCCCCGAGGCCGGGCTGGGGCCGGGCAGCAGGTCCAAATCCAGAGGCCCCAGGCCGGGCTGGGGAGGAGATCAGGTCCACCTCCTCAGTATCAGGGCTGGCTGGGGCCGGCCTGCATGTCTACCTCCTCAGGCCCCAGGCGGGGCTGGTACCCACCAGCAGGTCGACCTTCTCTACCCCCTGGTTGGGCTGATTCCAGCCAGAGGTTGACCTCCTCAGCTCCCAGGCTGGGCTGGGTCTGGCCTGCAGGTCGACCTCCTTAGCCCCGAGCCTGGGCTGTGCAGAGAGCAGGTCGAACTCCTCAGCCCCCAGGCTGGGCTGGGTCGGGCCTGTAGGTCGACGTCTCAGCCCCCAAGCCGGGCTGAGGCGGACAGTAGGTCGACCTCCTCAGCCCCTAGGTGGGCCTGGGGTGACCAGCAGGTCGTCCTCCTCAGCCCCCAGGCCGGGCTAGAACCAGCCTGAAGATCTACCTCCTTAGCCCCCAGGCCAGGCTGGGCAGACAGCAGGTAGACCTTCTCAGCCCCCAGGCTGGGCTGGGGCAGGCCTGCAGGTCAACCTCTCTAGCCCCCAGGCTGGGCTGGGACCCACCAGCAGGTCGACCTTCTCTACACCTTGGTTGGGCTGTATCCGGCCAGGAGGTCGAACTCCTCAGTCCCCAGGCCAGGCTGGGCCAGGCAGCAGGTCCAAATCCAGAGCCCCCAGGCAGGGCTGGTGTGGAGAGCAAGTCCACCTCCTCAGTCTCAGGGCAGGCTGGGGCTGGCCTTCAGGTCGACCTCCTCAGCCCCCAGGTTGGGCTGTGTCCGGCCTGCAGGTTGACATCCTCAGCCCCCAGCCCGGTCTGGGCGGACAGCAGGTCGACCTCCTCAGGACCCCGGCGGGACAGGGGCGCCCAGCATGTTGAACATCTCAACCTCAGGTCGTGCTGGGTCCAGCCAGCAGGTCGACCTCCTCAGCCCCCAGGCCGGGCTTGGGCCAGCCTACAGGTCAACCTCTTCAGCTCCCAGGCTGTCCTGGGATCTGCCAGCAGGTCGACCTTCTCTGCCTCCAGGTTGGGCTGGGTCTGGCCAGAACATTGACCTCCTCAGACCCCAGGCTGGGCTGGGGCCGGCCTGCAGGTCGACCTTCTCTACCCCCTGGTTGGGCTGGGGCCAGCCAGCAGGTTGAACTCCTCAGTCCCCAGGCCGGGCTGAGGTGCACTGCAGGTCGACCTCCTTAGCCCCCAGGTGGTGCAGGGGCACCCAGTAGGTCGACCTCCTCAGCCCCCAGGCCGTGCTGGCTTGCAGGTCGACCTCCTCAGCCCTAAGGCCAGGCTGAGGCAGACAGCAGGTCGACCTCCTCAACCCCCCAGGTTGGGTGGGGCTGGACTGCAGGTTGACCTCCTCAGCCCCCAGGCTGGGACTGGGCCGGCCTTCAGGTCGACCTCCTCTTCCCTGCAGGTTCACCCCCTCATCCTCCAGGCCGAGCTGGGACCGAATTACAGGTCGACCCCCTCAGTCAGTCTCCCTGCCGAGCTGGGGCCGAGCTGGGGCCCACCTGTAGGTCGACCCACTCAGCCTCAGGCCGAGCTATAGCGGGTCTGCCGGTCAACCTCCTTAACCTCTTAGCTTAGGCCGGCCTACTGCTCGACCTCTAGACTCCAGGCAGAGCTGAGTCCAATCAGGCTATCTGACGCCAGCTGTGGAGGTCCACCCGCTGGCCGGCCCATGTCAGCTTAGAAGCTGAGTAGATCGACCAGCAGTCTGCCCCAGTTCATCCTGGAGGCTGAGGTGGTCGAATGCAGCAGTCCCCATTGCAGTCTGGCGGCTCTGGAGGTTGACCTCTAGGCTGGCCCCAGTTCAGCCTGGTTGCTGAGGCAGTTGTCTGGCACTCTGGCCCCAACTCATCTGAAGCCAGTTCCCGTGGTTCTGTCGTGTGGACTGGGAGCCCCAGTGTGGTTTGACTAGGGCCCACTGGTTCCTCAGATCTGCATGCTGTGGCTTGTTGGGCCTGTTGGTCAACCTGGGAGCCCAGGGCTTCCTGCTCTGTAGAGACTGGGGTGTCTGGAAGCCCAGTGCTGCCTCAGCCAAGGCCTCAGTATCAATGCAGCCATAGGCTGCTTCGTGAGGCTCACTGTCGACCTTGACCCTGGATCCTGGGACTTTGTCCAGGAGATGATGGCTGCTCGGCCTCAGGCACCGAAGGCTGGTGTGTGGGGAGCCCTAGTCAGGGTGCGGGTGCCCTAGTCAGGTGTGCCCCAGTGTGTTTGGTTTGGGGCTTGAGGTCCAAGTCGGGGCCCCAGGCTGCGTTGGGGAGTAAATGTGGGGTCAGGAGCCCTAGGCTCGTTCCTATGGCTGCTGGCGGTAGGGTCCATGTTTCCCAGGGTGCTTCTACTACGGCTTGAGGTCCATGTTGCGACCCCAGGCCAGTGGGCTTGAGTCAACTGGTCAACCCCAAGGTCCAAGGCTCAGTCCAGCTGTGCCAGATTCGGAGACTCGGGAGCCAAAACTGGTTTGAGTTGGTATAGGGTAAGGTAAAAAATCAGGCTTTTCTGCCCTCCCGCCATCAGGATAGATAAGGGAACCCTGTGATCCTGAATGCATGCCTGATGGCGGGCACCTGGAGTGGGTACACCTGGGCTAAGACTGTACTTTTAAGGGCGGCGTCACGGGGACGCCAGCAGAAGCTGAAGCAGAAGCCGAAAGAGAAGCCGAGAAGCAGCAGAACGAACGCCAGAGAGCCCAGATAGAGTGAAGACTTGCTGGGGGCTGGGAGGCCTGCCAGCCTCCCAGCCCCCCAGCACCCCTGCCTGCCATATGCCTGGTGAACCCCAATAAAAGACCTGCAAAAACCCACTAAGGACTCTGACTTCTCCTTTACCCGGTCTGCATGGGATCAGAAAACCTGCACCATGCCCTGTCCTGCCTTTACAGTTGGGTTGTTGGGTGAACTGGGAAGCCCAGGGTGGTTCGAGTGGGGCCCGTGGGTTTTCAGAAGGGCCCCAGCAGGGGTCTGGGTCATCCTGGCACATGGGGCTGGGCTGCAGAATTCTGCTTCACATAGGCTACAGGTTTCCCTTGGACCTGCAGGCTGCTGCCAGTGGGGCCTGCTGGTCAACCTGGGAGCTCTCGTCAAGGTGCAGGTGCTGTGCCGCTCAGGTCTGGGGCACCCCCCAGTGTGCTTGGTAGGCATCTTCAGGTCCATTGGGGCCTCGGGATGCTTTGGGGAGTGAGTGTCAGACTGGGAGCCCTAAGCTCATTCCTGTGGCTGCTGTTGGTGGGGGTCCGTGATGCCCAGGGTGCTTTGCCCTCGAATCTTGACATTCTATCTGAGAGTTGCTGGATCTTGGGCCTCCGGATCCACAGACTTGTAATAACGGGTTTCTCACTTAAACTTGGAGCTCCAGCTGGTCGATGTGGTTTCTCCTTACTCCATAGCCTCTGACAGGGCCCTTTTTTTTTTTTTTTAAATAATAAATTTTATTTTTATATTCCCCAAACAATTGCAACCCCCCCATTCTGACCCCAATCCCTCCCCTCCCGCCCCTCACCCCCCAAAAAGTGTCTCTGGTTTATAGTTTTTTGTTGATTTTGATTTTCGCTTTCTTATAGTTATTCATTTTCCTGGTCCCTTATTTAAGTTTTCTAGATTCCTGCTATGAGTGAGACCATCCGGTATTTTCCTTTTTCTTTCTGGCTTATTTCACTGAACATGATCCCTTCCAGCGCCATCCATGTTGCTGCAAATTGCATGTGTTTATCTTTTTTGAATGCTGAGTAATATTCCATGGTATATATGGACCACATCTTCTTGATCCAGTCATCTATTTTTGGGCATTTGGGTTGTTTCCAAAGCTTAGCTATTGTAAACAGTGCTGCTATAAACATAGGGGTGCAGGTGTTCTTTGGAATTGATGTTTCTGTGTCCTTTGGGTAAATACCTAGGAGTGGAATTGCTGGATCATATGGAAGCTCTATGTTTAGTAGGTCCAGAAATCTCCACACAGCTCTCCATAGTGGTTGGACCAGTTTGCACTCCCACCAACAGTGCAGAAGAGTTCCTTTTTCTCCACACCCTCGCCAACACTTGTTGTTGCTAGTTTTTTTAATATGTGCCATTCTCACTGGTGTAAGATGGTATCTCATGGTAGTTTTGATTTGCATTTCCCTGACAGGGCCTTTTGAACAATTTTGGGCCACAGTCTTGTGTGGTTGGGTCAAACTGTCAACCTCAGAAATCAAGTTTCTGTACTGCCAATGACAGCTGCCTCGCATCAGAGCAGTCAGTTGGTTCGTGTGGGACTCTTAATTGAACTGGGAGCCCCAAGGTGGTTCACATGGGGCCTGCTTGTTTACTTATGTACCCCGGGCCAGGACCGGATTGATCGTCTGGATAAAGGGCCTCAGCCACGTGAACCTGGTTGCAATTTGCTACAGGTTGATCTCTGACCCCTGGCTGGTCTGATGGGGCCCTCTGATTTATATGGGTGCCTAGTCTCTATGTGGGCGCTCTTGGCTATAGATTCTCAGGTCCCCCAGCCTGCTTTGGATTCGGCTTCAGGGTAATTCAGAGCCCCAGGCTGGTTTGGTGGGGCCAACTGCTCCACTAGGAGCCTGAGTCTTGGTCCAAGGTGAGCCTGCTACTGGGCCTTATGAGCCAAAGGCTGGTTCTAGTAAGATTTTGGTTGAACTCAGAGCCCCAGGGTGGTTTGAGGGGGGACTCTGGTTTGCATATATGCCCCAGACAAGATTCAGTTCATCCTGACTAATAACCCTCAGCAATATAAGCGTGGTTCCGATGAGCGGCAGGTGTAACTCGGACCCAGGCTGGTGCTGATGGAGCCTGCTCGTTGACCTGGTAATCCTAGGCTCGGTACAGCCTGTACCCACTGCTGGCCTCAGGAGCCACAGAATGGTTTGTGTGGGCCTCTCAGTTGAACTCAGAGCCCCAGGGTGGTTTGAGGGTGGCCTGTTGGTCAACCTGGTGGTCCTAGGCTCAGTTCGGGTGCTGCTGGCTTTTGAGACTTGGGAGTCCCAGCCTGCTTAGGATAGAGCCTCAGGGCCAATTCAGAACCCCAAGCTGGTTTGGGGGGGAGGGCAACTGGTCAAATTCGGAGTCCAAGGCTCTGTCCATGCTGTTCTGGTTGCTTTGATTTGGGTCTGCTGGTTTACCTATGTGGCCCAGTCTGGGTCCTGGTCGTACTAGCTAACAGGCTTCGGCAGCCTAAGCCTGCTTCAATTGGGGTTGCAAATTGAATTCAGACCCACAGGCGCACACTGATGGGGCTTTCTGGTTGACCTAGGAGCCCTAGGCTAGGTATGCATGCTGCTGCAGCCCATTATCCCCAGGCTGCTTGCTAGGCCTCTCAGGTCCAAGTCTTAGCCCCAGTCTGGTTTGGTGAGGCCTCATGGACGAACTTGAAGGCCTAGGCTTGCTACATTTGCCTATCTTGTTCCAGGAGCCCCACTGTGCTTCAAATAGGGCTTCAGATCTGAGCCAAAGCCCCAGGCTGGTTTGGTGGGGTCAACTGTTCGACCTCAGAGAACAAGGCCTAGTCTGGGCAGTACGTGGTTCTGGGCCTTGGGAGCCACAAGCTGGATTTAGTTAGGCTATTGGTTGAACTTGGAGGCCCAGGATGGTTCAAGTGTGTCCTGTTGTTTACCTACGTGCCCCAGGTGGGATCGGGGTCATCCTGGCTTGTTTACCTTAGCAGCGTAAACCTGGTTTAGATGGGACTGCAGGTTGAACTCAGATTCCCAGGCTGGTGCTGACAGGGCCTTGTGGTCCACCTGGGAGAGCCACCCCTTCCCACCCTCAGGTCTCAACCTGCCTGGTCTCTGCAGGCTTTTATGTTCACAACCCTCACTGCCCCTTCTGGAAAAGAGCTCACCTGTCTCAAAAACCTCTGTCCACTGTCACACCTGCAGCAGCACCAAGTTCGCCGTGTCTTCCTATCGCTAGATGGGCCCAAAGACTTGCGGCCCAATTCCCGGCCTCCCACCGAATATTCCCCACCCAAGCTGGCCAGTGCGGATGGGCAGCTGTTCAAGAAATTGCCAGCCTGTTTTCCAAAGTGGTTGTACCACTTTACAGTCCCACATTTGTTCCCCACTCTCGCCTACTCTTGGTCTTTTTAATTTTTGCCGTAGTGGTGGGTTGTGGTGGCATTTGTTGTGGTTTTAATTAGCATTTTCCTGGAGATGTGGGTCGTCTTTCCCTGTGCTCATTTGGAACCCACAGATTCTCTGGTGAATCAGATGTTCAAACCTTTTGTCTGTTTTAAAATCAGGTCTCCCTTGTTTATTGCTGAGTTGAAGTGTCTTTATCTCCTCCAGCCACAAGTCCCGGGTCAGGCACAGTGCTCAGAAACGTCTTCTCCAATTTTGCGACCTGCCAGGTCATTTGTGTGATGTGTCTTTTGGAAAGCAAATTTTTTCGTTTTTGTGAAGCCTAAAATATCGGGGCGGGGGGTTCTTTTTTAGTTCATATTTTTGTGTCTCATTTAAGAAATCTTTACCAAAACCAAGGTTCTAAGACTTTCTCCTGGGATGTCAGCTTTTACCTTTAGGTCTATGATACATTTATTTATTTATTTATTTATTTTTATAGAGGCATGTTTTATTTATTTATTTATTTTATTTGTTTGTTTGTTTTAGTTTATACAAGCACTGGGTACAGTCAGAAGCACGGGAGGGTGAGAGAATTCACCAGAGCCAGAGCGGGGAGCAGAGCAGGCAGAAGGACCGAAGGACACTGCTGAGGGGAGCAGCGGGCGGCAGGAGAGGTCTGCGCACCATGTGGGACCCTCCTCCGAGGGCCGGGGAGCAGCCAGGGATCGAACCGGCGCTGCAGAGGCTGCGGGCAGCTTCGCAACCCAGCGCTCAACCGCTGCGCCACTGGGGAGGCCCAGGTCTATGATACATTTAAAGTTAATTTCCTCCATGGTGTGAATTAGGGCTGAGTTTCTTTTCCCTCCCTCCCTTCCTTCCCTACGCCTACCTACTTGTTCCAGCATTGCTTGTTGAAAAAGGTTATCCTTTCCCCATTTAATTTATTCATCACTGAAAATCAATTAATATTACATGCAGGGTCCTATTTCTGAACACTCAGTTCCTTTATATCAAACAAAAACTGTCCCAATTTGTTCTTTGCTTTTTCATATAAACTTTAGGATGAGGTTGTTGATTTATACCAAAAAAAAAAAAAAAAAACAACAAAAAGCAAAAAACCAAACCACTGCATTTGACTGACCTCAAATCTACAGATTAATTTATGAAAATTGATTTTTTTGAAAACAGTGAGTCTTCCAATCCATGAAAATAGTCTATCTCTCCATCTGTTTGGGATTTCTTCAAGTCTGCCAGCATCGTTTGTAGTTTTCAGCTCATAGATCTTGTCTGTCTTTGCTTGAACCCATCCCTAGGTATCACATTTTCCCATGCTGTTGTGAAGTGGCCTGTGTCAGACTCCTCTGTGTCTGCCTGTTCCCGGCGTGCAGAAATGCCACCCACTGACCTTGTGTCCTGCAGCCTTCATAAGCTCAATAGTTTGAGTAACATTTGTTTAGATTTCTTAGGATTCCTACATGATGTCATCTGTGAATAAGTTCAGTTTATGCCTTTTTCTAATCTGTACACATTCTGTTTATTTTTCTTGCCATAGTGCACTGACCAAGGCTCATGCTGGCCGGGTTCCTGACCTTAAGAGGGAAGCATTCACTCTTTCCCCAGGTGTGGTGCTACCCCAGGTCTCCCTAGGTGCCCTTTATTAGGCTGAGAGAGTCCCTAGCCTTCCTGGTTTGCTGAGTTGTTTATCAGGAATGAAGGCTGCGTTTTGTCAGAGGCCCTTCCCATATCTATTGATGTAATCATATGCTTTTCTTCTACAGTTTGTTAACAATTTCATTTGTTGCTCTAGATTTTAAATATTAAACCAACCAGTGTTCCTGGGATAAACTCTCATTTATATATTGAATATATTGTTGGGTTCAATTTTCTAAATATCTGTTAAGAATTTTTGTGTCTATGTTCACAAGAGATATTGGTTTACAGCTGTCTTTCCCTCTTATGTCTGTTTTCTGGTTTTGGCATCAGGTAACACTGGCTTCAAAGTATGAGCTGGGAAGTCTAATTTCTTTTTTAATCTTCTGGGAAGTCTTGTGTAAAACTGATATTATTTCTGGCTTCAATATTTGGCAGAGCCCACCAGTGAGGCCATCTGGGCCTGGAGTTTTTCTCTGTGGGAAGGTTTTAAAGCATAAATTCTGTTTCTTTACTATATATAAGGCTAATGCTGTTATCTGTTTCTTCATGAGTGAGCTTTGGTAGTTTGTGTCCTTGAAGCAATTTTTTATAGTTCATCTAAATTGTCAAATTATCTGATGGTAAAATAGTGCACATAATATCCCATATCATTCCAAGTCTGTGGGACTTGGTGATGCCTCTCCCATTCCTGACGTTGAAATGTGTCTTTTCTCTTGTTTTCTTGATCAATATAGCTAGAGGCTTGTACATTTTGTGATCTTCTCAACGGAACAGCTTCAGGTTTCATTGATTTTCCAACTTTCTATTTTTCCCATTTCTGCTCTTTATTATTTCATCACTTCCACCTATTTTAGGTTTAGTTTTTCTAGTCTCTTAAAGTGGAAGCTGAGGTGTTTGATCTATACCTTTCTTCCTTTCTAAGGGAAACATTTAATGACAGGAATTTTACTTGATCACTGCTTTAGCTTCATCCCACAAAATTTGGTATGTCATTTTAAAATATTATCATTCAGTTCAAAATGTTTCCCTTCTTGGTGATTTCTTCTTTTACCCATGGTTCCCTTAGAAATGTATTGGCATCTTGTAGCTCTCTCTCTGTTACTGTTTTCTAATTTAATTCCATGAGGATCAAAGAGCACACTGTGTGATTTGAATCCCACATATTTATTATAAGTGAGGCGAGGCTGGGAACCTACAGGGGCCTGCCGGTGGGTGTGACTTTTTCACTAGAAGGTTTTAAGCCGACCAGGGATTTGATTGCATTTCTGGATAAGCTTCATGACAGTTAGACCCCTGGGACCAGTCTGTTGGAACCTGGGTCTCTGGGTCTGTCTGGATCCTGCCCTGGCCTGGTCTGCTCAAAAGGCTCAGAGGTGAGAAACCCATGGCCGCAGTTTTTTGGGAAGTGAGTTGCGGTGACTGAGTGAAGGTGTGAAGACCCACGCCTGGCAGGGGAGCCAGAGGACGCCTCCAGTTAAGGAAGTGACCCCGAGGGCAGCGGGGCTGGTAGGCCTGAGAGTCTGACCAGGCAGGGAGAGCAGAGTGAGCAGGGAGGAAACCTTCAGCCTTGCAGATGGCCTGGCCACCTGCTCAGCTGTCTGGGGCACGGCCAGCCTCCAACTGGAGGGGCCACTCTCTGCCTCGTGGTCTTTGGCCGAAGACTCCGAGCAAGCAGGGGCTTCCTAGAGCCAGGTGCTTTCTGTAAGGACCCCCGCTCGCTGGCTCTCCTTGGCTGCTGCCGCCGACCCCCTAGAAAGAGACAGCAGAGGTGGGTGGTGACGATGTCTCATGTTTGAGGTTCGGGGGCAGAACAGGGGTCAGACCTTATAGGAATAAAGGCTCCATGGGATTAGGGTTTTGTTGACTGCTGTGTACCCAAAACCTAGGACAGTGCCTAAAACAACCAGCTTCTTTGCTTCCTTAGCTGGGCACCCTTAGGCAAGTTACAGAATCTCTCTGGTCTCCGTGGCTTTGGCAGTGAAATTGGACAGGGCCTGAGTGGAGATGTTTTGCTGATTAAATAAGCTGCTGTTAAAACAACAGGGCTCATCAGCACAAGACAGGCCATGCTGCTCACCTGAGGCCGCCCACCAGCACCCACCTCACCCCAGGGCTGCCGGCTGGGGCCCTCGGTGAGCACGCCCCCAGGGCTTTAACAGAATCACCTGCTTAGACCCGAAAATTACTCTAGGAGCCAGGCTGGTTTTAAACACCCGTTTTACAAAGCAGGAAGCGGAGCACAGAGTGATTCTGGCTGTGGACTAAGTGCAGGATACTCCTGAGAGCAGCCTGGAGGGCGCCAGCATGCTCCTGGAGGGGTTGGGAGGGCGCACCCGGCTGCCTGGCCAGGCACTCTCTGCGGGGTGATTTCAGAGTGGGGGTGGGGGGTGTCTCTATTGTCTGGTGTCAGTATTGGTGCCAGGTAAGTAAGTTGGCCAGGAGGGAAGCGTCCCAGGAGGGGGCTCTGGACCCGGCACTTTCCTGCCTATGGTTCTCGTCTCCCTGTCGGACCCGGGGGCATCTTCACCTCTCAGAGCCTCCCGCATGTGGTCGTGGTTAGATGGTCTCTGAAATGGCAGACTTGACGCCCTCAAGAGCCCTCGTGCGGTTGCCCCCGTGTGGCATCGGGAAGTGCTCACGACAAGCCCACTGCCGGCCATGGGACAGCGGGCCCAGCCCAGCCAGCCCTCTCCGCCCAGGATGCCTTCTGACCCCGGGCTCTCTGACCCAGGCCTGCCGCCATTCTTGCAGCCCCATCCAGATACACCAGGGGTGAGAGGGCACCCGGCCCCGCTCCCAGGGCGGCCAGGGGTCACTCACTGGCTCTCCAGGTCCTGGATGGTGTCAGGGAGTGGAAGCCCCTGGGTGTCTGGGAGGAAGATCAGGAGGAAGCTGGCCACGATGGGGACTATGCCGTAGAAGAGGGGAGGCAGCAGGGACAGGGTCTGCTGAGTCATCCTGACCAGGGGGGCCAAGGCGGCTCCCAGCCGACTCATTGACATTATCAGGCCATCTGACGTCATCCTGTGGGGGAGGGGACCCAGCCCTTTCATGGCTGCCACTCTGGGGGGCTTTACCGGAGTGGGGAGCCTCTTGACTGGGAGGGAACGCTGGGCTGAAGGAGCTGCCCTCCACAAGGTGTCCTCCAGTGCTGCCCCCTCTGGGGAGCCCACCTAGATTTTTCCATTCAGAGGGGCCTCTGCTTCCTGGGAGCATCTGGAGTCCTTCCTGGGAACTCCCTGGACCCACCCTGCTCTCCCTGGTCTTAAGTCATTTGGGGGCTCCTGGGGGGCCACTGAGCTCCCAGTTTGGGCGTTGCATGTACTATCAACCGCATCTATACGTGTACACGAGAGGAAGGTAGAACAGGAGCAGGCAGGGCAGCGAGCGCCATGAGTGAAGGGAGGGGCTGGACTGGGCCCCTAGGAAGCCGGGTCCCAGCGTAAGCTTCTTTGGAGGAGGTCCTCCTCCACCTTGGGGGCCAGGAGGTGTGTACTCAGTTCTATGGCGGCAGCTGGGGCCCCTCAGTGCCCCCCAACCCCATGCACTGCAGGGTGCCCAGCCCCCCACCCCACAGCCCACCTACCGCAGCGGAGTTGGGAAGAGCGTTGGCCTGTAGAGGCTGAAGAAGCTCAGGCTGATGCCCAAACAGCCCTTCCCCAGCACAGCGAAGCCCACACGCAGCACCTGCAGGTCTGTGGGGGGGCAGGGGAGGGGAGTCTGCTGAGTGGCCAGGCCAGCCTGGGCCAGAGAGGTCCGGCAGTGGGGGGCAGGGCAAGAAGCCAGGCGGGTGGGGGCGGGGAGCATGGAGGCAGTCATGGGGTCGCTGCAGGCCCGCCCCCTGTTGGTGTGGTCAGGCAGGGCTCTTTGGGCCCCTGGGGTGCTGCTTCCTGGGGAGAGAAGGTCATGCCAGCCCAGGCCCCCTGCTGGGCCCTGCCGGCTCACTGCCCCCGTCCCTCAGCCTGCCTGCAGGGACCCCCGACCGGCCGCCCTCCACCTGCGGGCCCCTGTGGCCTGCCCGTGGGGTTCTGAAGAGTCCTCCAGACTGTGAAGGGCTTGTCTCTGAAAGTCTCTGAGGGCTGCGTGGGGTTCACTGGGCTACCTCAGCCCCTCCCGGCTGCTCCTTGTCCTTTGGGGTCCCCCCTGCTTCGGCTGCCACGAGGCTGCATGACCCTGGCTCTGCCCCAGACCCCTGCCTCGAGCAATAAGGGGACCTGGAGAGGGTTCCCAGGGCACCACAGCTTCGTTCCAAAGAAGAGTCAGTCCGGGCCTGGGGCAGCCCCAGCTCTGCTTCTGGAACAAGCTTCTCTGGCCTCTCTGCGGGCAACCAGAGCCTCTCGGCCTCCAGCCCCTTCTGGTCATGGCAGGCTCCCATCCCCACCCACGGGGCAGGTGGTGGGCGCAGGGACTGGCAGGACGCCCACACCCTGTGGTCAGCAGCTGCACCTCACCTGGCGGGACCAGCACATTGGCCAAAATGGACAAGCCGCTCGCAGCCTGGAAGGTGGCCAGGGCCACGCGGCCCCTGAAGAACCTGAGGAAGAAGGCGAGGGTGGCCCAGCCCAGGAAGTCCACGGCCCCGAAGAGGACCTGGAGGAGGAAGGTATTGCCGCCCAGGCTCTGCAGATCCAGGACCAGCCCGTGGTAGGAAAACATCAGCGAGAAGCTGCAGGTGAGACGAGAGGCCCTCACGAGTGCCCCAGCCTGCGCCCCCAGGCTCGCCCCCCAAGTTGGCTGCCCGCAGCACCCCAGCCTGCGGATGTGGGCCAGCCCCCAGGGTCCCAGGAGGGGGTGCAGTGCCTGCACCCACTGTCGCCTCTGGGATTGCAGCTGAAGACCCCGCCCCTACCCTGTGGCCGGGCCTGGGGTCGGGCCCAACTGCCCGGGCTCTGCCATTGTCTCTCCTGGAGGCCCCGCCCCCACGCCAGCGCCTCTGTCTTGACCGGTGGGATTGATAGTAGACAGGGCCGTGCTGCCCCCAGGGCGGGCAGTCACTCCCGGCAGCTCTGCCACAGCTGGGGAGAGCATCCCCCACACATCTGCTTGTACCAGAGGGACCACTCATAGGGGTCCCCCACTTCCAAGGCCCACCAGAGCCTTGCTTGACCACATCTTGCTGCTCCTTCCTCGCCCCTCCCTCCCCTGCCCTTCCTCCCTCTCCTCCCCACCCCTGTGTTCTCCTTCTCTTGGCACCTCCCTACCCACCTCTCCTCCCCTGCGTCTCCACAGGAGGTGATCCCCAGTGCCCGCTCCCAAGACCTACAGCTCTGCTGGGACGCTCATCCCATCCCCCCTCGGTGTCACCTGATTGCTTTGCCCAGTGGGCGCCTGTCACCTGCCGCCCCTGCGGGGGCACCCCCTGGCCACCCGGCGCTGCGCTGCATTTCCGTGGAGCCCACGGTGCTTCCCGGCGTCGTGAGGGTGACCGGGAAGGCAGCACTGCAGCAGCCGCCACGCTGGGACTAGAGCCTCAGCTGCTGCTAGCTGGGGTCACCGCACAGGTGGGGACGGCCAGGAGGCGCTGCGCGTCCCGCCTGTGATCTGAGGACAGGGTCGCCCAGCGCCCGGGAAGGCAGCCTGGAAGGGCTTTGAGGGAAGGGCCCACCTCCTTCTAATTTATCAAGGGGGAAAAAAACACGTTTTCTCCATGCTCTGTTCTAACAGGCGGCACATGTTTGCCTTTGTAACCCACCTGCCGTTAAATATAGCCGAAAATAAAGCATTATTTTGAGACTAAGTCCCCATCAAACCTGACTTTCCCTCTTCAGCGTGCATTTCTGCAAGACTTTTAACTGAATTTGTTTCACAGGCTTTTTCACAGGGGGCCTCCTGGGGTGGGCAGGAGTCCTTGCTGAGTGGCAGGCTTGGGGGACCCCTGGAGAGGAGGTGGCCCTGCCTGGGCTCAGACAGCGGCTCCGTCTCCCGGGGCAATCAGACGCCCCCGGGCACTGTCCATCTGTGAAGTGGGGAGTGAGTGCGCTGATCTCATGAGCGTGTCCAGGGGTGCTGGTAACTGCACGTGCTGTCCTCTCTGAGTGTGGCTGTTGCTGAGTGGGGTGCCCTCTGCTCCCCTGGGCACTGTGCTTTAGGGATGTGGGTCTGCCTTTGCCCTGGGCGCCATCCTGGCCCCGGGCTGCCCCCCCACCCGCTGCCTCCTGCAGGGCCCTCCTGACCACTCCTGCTCACGCTGCCCCTTCTGACCCCGGGGTCTGCCTGGCCTGGCCAGAAATGCACCCGTGAGTCTGCAGGTGCTGGTTTCCCCGGGACAGCCTGGCACCCCTAGCCCTCCGCAGGAAGGGTGATGGAGATCACATACATCACCGCGAACAGGCTGCAGAGTCTCTTGCGGAGCAGGGGTACGCAGAACAGGTCCAGCACTGCCCCCTGGGCCCTCGCAGAGGCCACCTCCTCCTGCATGCTGGACCTCAGCACCTCCAGGGAGAAGGGGACAGGGTGAGCATTGGGGGTCACCCTGCCACACCCCCATGCCAGGGAGTGGGGGTCCAGGTGGGCGGAGTGATGGGGGAATCTGACAGCTCCGAGCTGGGCTCTCCCGCAGACCTGGCCCAACTACCCTGAGAGAGTCCTCCGTCCCAGCCGCGGCCCTCTTAGCTACGGGCTGCCAGCTGCTTGGGGCGGTGACTCCACAAAGCCCCTCTTCTTCAGGGCATGCCCACTCCAGCCCCCCTGGATCCTCACCACACCCCAAGTGCCCCATCAGTCTTCGTGGGCCTGGTCTGCTCTAGTTTGCCTCCACATGGAAGCCTTCCCTGTTCCTACTGCCCCCAGGGAGCTCTGTGTCGTCCCTGGCACAGCTGTCTTCAGAGAAGCGCATCCTGTTCCCCCCCACACACCGAGAAGCCCTGAGAGGTGAGTGTGCAACAGGTGTGGATTAAGGTGATTGATGAGGGAGATGCTGAGGCGAGGAAGGTGCTGATAATGCTTGCACGGTTGTTATTGGTGGCAGTAGTAGTAATGATGGTGATGATGGCAACGATGACAGTAATGGCCATGGTGTTGATGGTGTTTTGCAGGGATGCTAATGATGGTGTTAGTGATGGTACTGGGGACGATGGTGTTGGTACCAGTGGTATTGTTATTATTGTTGGTAGTTATAGTAGTTGTGTTTGTGTAGAAAGTGGTGGTAAAGGCAGGTTTAATGTAAGTGGTGGTGCAACTGCTTATGGAGGTGATGATGGAGGTGATGATGGTGATGGTGGTGATGATGGAGGTGATGATAGAGGTGATGATGGTGGTGATTATGGAAGTGATGATGGTGGTGATGATGGTGGTGATGATGGAGGTGATGATGCTGGTGATGATGGAGGTGATGATGGTGATGAAGGTGATGATGGTGATGATGGAGGTGATGATGATGATGGAGGTGATGATGATGATGGAGGTGATGATGGTGATGGAGGTGATGATGGAGGTGACGATGGAGGTGATGATGATGATGGAGGTGATGATGGAGGTGATGCTGATGATGGAGGTGATGGTGGTGATGGTGATGATGGAGGTGATGATGATGACGGAGGTGATGATGGTGATGGTGGTGATGATGGAGGTGATGATGGAGGTGATGATGATGACGGAGGTGATGATGGTGATGGTGGTGATGATGGAGGTGATGATGGTGATGGTGGTGATGATGGAGGTGATGATGATGACGGAGGTGATGATGGTGATGGTGGTAGTGGTGAGGATGATGGTGGTAGTGGTGGTGGTGATGATGATGATGACAGAGATGTAAAAGTGACAACAGTGGTGTTGACATGGGTGTTCTGTAGCGATCCTGATGGTGTGGAGGTTGTGATGGAGGTGGTAATGGTGAAGCTGGGACAACAGATCAGCAGATGTCCTCCCCCAGGTCAGGGCTGATACAAACGGCCATGTCTCACCTCTATGGTCAGCGTATTTTTGGCTTCCTTTTGGCCATTTATTCTGGCCACCTTTTGGAGTTCCCGAAGTGCTTGTTCTGGTTTATCCATGATAATCAGCCACCGGGCAGATTCTGGCAGCCACCTGTTGAAGAAGCAAGTGTGCTTGGCGGTCCTCTGCTTTCTTCATAGATCCCAGCCTCATCCCCCAGGGCAGGGGGGAAGAGGAGGGTGGCTGGCAGCAGATCCTCGGCTGCAGTGGGAGTGAGTGAAGGCAGCGCCTCTCCCTCTGCACCACTGCTGCACCTGCTGCCCGTGGTACGACTGATGGTTTTCGGGCTCTGATGGTTTTCAGAGCAAGAGGAGGCCCAGGGCCTGGCTGTGCTGTTTTCCCTGTGCCACCCTGGCTTCCTGGCTGCCAGGCAGCTGCCCTGGCATGGTGACTGTGCCCATTTCTATGACAGAAAGCACAAATCATGCTGAATTAAAACAACACACATTTTTTTTAAAATCACATTTAAAACATCCAGAAACAACTAGAAACAAGAGATTTTTATTAAAGTATTTTGCTTCGTCCCAGCCAGGGGGCAGATAAGCCAGGAGAAGTGTCTCCTTGGTGAAGAGAACAATTTTCCTGGCCCACAGGAGCTCGGCCATCACCACCACCACCACCACCACCATGCAGGGAAGCTCAGAATATCACAGGTACCTGGACACAGTGGGGAAAGGAACCAGGCCTGGGCTCAAGCCCTTTGGCACTCACCAGCTGTGTGGCCTTGGGCTAGTCACTGAACCTCTCTGGGCTTTAGTCCCTCATCTGAAAACAGCGATAACATCGTCTTCCTCAGCGTTAATCCACACCTGGCATTACCAACAGCACCTTTGACACAACCAGTGTGACCGGGGAGGCAGAATAAGTGTGACTATGGCATGGTCTTCCTTCTTGCTGTTGAGGTAATGAACTCCGTGCGGCCAGTGTTTTACTGCCGATACAACCCCAGTGTCTAACCCCGTTTGGCGCGGGGCAGGGGTGCAGTGCACATTTGAGAACGAGTGGGTGAGTGCTGATTCTCTGCCGCCCGCAGCTGGCTCACCTGGGCCAGGTGTGTTCGACTCTGACTTCGGTCACAAGAGGAGTTACAGGGACGGAATCTGTGTCTGTTTCATGCTGTCTCTCCCTCCAGTCCCCACCCAAGCTGGCATCTAAGACCTTGGGGATTTTCACAGCACCCAAAGCAAGAGTCACCTCGCCCCATGCCCGTCGCGAGTCCACGGGTCAGGCAGGCGGGCGATGTGGCCGAGGGGGCCCAAGGGGCGCAGGGCAGCTGTCGCTCACCTCTGCCTGAATTTGGTCTGGGCCCCCGGGATCGCCCAGTTTCTCAAGGTAGAAATATTATTTTTATTTCTTTGTAAATATCTCCCAATTTTTCAGTGTTGGTGACTAGTCACGAATATGTTTTTTAATCATCATTTGAGCCACCGCTGAGCTGGCCAGTCAGTGCCCGTCCAGGCTGGGTGGGACATCAGACCTGCCCCTCCCGGGGAGGGCCTCATGTCATCGCCATGGCGACCATCAGCATCTTGGGGCCCATGGCCTGCTGAGGTGGTGGGGGGAGGAGCTCTGGTCCCCTTCTGAACAGTGAGGTTCTCCCCACTGCCCCATACCAACCAGGATAGCAGGAAGACAGCAAACAAGGGCACCGTCACCGCCAGCTGGAGGGCACGCCAGTCCCGCAGGGCGAAGGCCAGGCCGCCCAGGGTCATCTGGCCCAGGCTGAAGGTGCACCCCAGGAGCATCACGGTGCCGTCCCTCCTGCGGGCTGAGATCCACTCCACCACTGCGAGGCCAGGCAGAGGCTGCAGGTGAGCACCGTGGGCAGCGGCCTGGCCTCCCCCCGACCCCTCCGTGGCGGCTGCAGGCTGAGCCGGGACTCACAAAGGGTGTTCATGGTCAGTAAAACGCCCGCCAGCCCAGAAGCGCTCAGAAATCGGAGGCAGCAGTAGGTGAGGAAATTCAGGGCATAGATGGTGCTGATATTGGCCACGGCCATCTGCAGGCAGCTCCAGCTCAGAATCGGCCTCCGCCCGAACCTGTCCAGGAGACAGCATGGTGGGGCCGGGCGCAGAGGCTCATGCTTGCCACGCGGAGTGTGGGCAGCACCCCTCCCCTGCCAGGCCCGGGGGAGGGGGGGAGGCGGGGAGTGGAGGCGGGAGCCTCCGGGCGTGCTGGTGGCTTGGGCGAGGGCACAGGTGCTGTGAGGGGAGGGGCTGAAGGTGTGACTGTGGGGCATGAGGGAAGCAGAGGAAGAAGGGGGGCTCACTTCTGGATGCAGTAGGGGGAAGGGGAGGCTCCCACATTGAAACTACAGGAGGGAGGAGAGGCCTGCCAGCTACAGGGGGCTGTGGAGGGAGGGGCACCGCCAGCACTGCAGGAGGAGAGGAGACTCTGGACTCGGTCCGTGGGGCTGCAGCCCAGGAGAGGTGGGCGGTGGGAAGGCAGAGGGGAGGGGAGGCGGGTGGAGGAGTGAAGAGGGCAGGAAGGGGGGAGAGTAATTCTATTTTCATAGCACATCGCGTCCTCAGAAGGCGTTGCTCCCTGAGGCACACAGTAGGTATTCCAGAAAGGTCTGGGCTGCGGGAGGCAGCACCGGCCACAGCAGGGGTGCAGGGCCACGCTCTCCTATAGCTCCACCTGCCTCCAGGTTCAGGCACTGCCCCTGGGGACCTGGGCTCCCGGCCAGACCCTGACTGAAGAGGGGAAACCCCCCTCCTAAGAACTTGGACGTTCACCCAGTAGTTCCGCCGCCCCCACCATGCTCATTCTGTTTTATGGGAGCAGGAGGGTTCGAGAAACTCACCGGCGGGACAGGAGGCCCCAGGTGATGGACCCTGCCAGGATCCCGGCCATGTAGACAGACTGGCTGACGAACTTCAGGCCCCAGGAGCCGCACACCAGGTCCCACTGGAAGAGCAGGACAGCGTGCCAGCCTGGCTCTGGGGCGGGAACAGCAGCCAGGGGGCAGAGGTGGGCCAGCGTGGGCCTGGCAGAACGAGGGGGGCAGAGGCTGAACCACTGACCGGTGGGCTCAGTGACTTCCCACACTCGGCCGAGCCTGTTCCTCAGCTACAAATGACAAGGTTAGAAACTGAGCCCCCGTCCGTGCCCAGCAGGCAGGTTGGGAGGCTGGACTAGCGCGGGTTGCCTTGGGAACCAGCCACAAGACCCACCACCACGGGCAGAACCCAGCCCGGCTCCAGGAGTGCAGGAGCAGAGACCGGGACACGTTCTGTGCCAGAGGCCAGCACCTGAGACCAGACATCCCAGCAGATGCCTGGCACCAGCTGGCACCCCATGTTAGAAAGCCGGCGAGAATGGCGTGTAAGAGAGCCTCAAAGCCTTCTTGGGGTACGGACCCCTCCCGTCTCGCCCGCCGCTCCTCTTAGCAGTGTGTTTCAATAAATCTGCCTTTTTTGTTCTCTGTCTCTGTTGAATTCTTTCACCCCCACACTTCCGGGGCCACCCGATATTTCTCCCCGCTACACACACGTCACTGCTCTCACGGGGCTCAGCCCGCCCAGGACCCTGGCCACCGCCCAAACAGCAAGTCCCCGTCAGTCCTCCCTGACACCCTCGCTCCCCACTCTCCTTTTGTTTCCTGCTTGTCACCCAGATACTGGGGTCGGAGCCCCCCCAGACAGAGCACTCTCTACCCTGCAAAGTGGCCTCTTGAAAATTCAATTCAGATCACGTCACCTCCCTGCCCCAAAGCCTCTGACGACTTCCCTTTGCACTTAAAGTTCAGGCTTCTCACCACCACCCACATGGTCCCCCCACCTTCCCCACCACCCTCGGGTCTGGACCCTCCCATTCTGTGCTGAGACACCCTGGGCCTGGTTACGACCCTTCAACACCCAGCCCTGCTCCCGCTTGCACCCCTGTCCTGGCTGGGCTCTCCCCACCTCCCAGGACAGATTCCTTCTCTCGACTGAAATGTCGTGGCTTCTGCTATCCCTCCCTTACCTGCAGGAACCCCTTTTTCCCCTGTGCTCACAGGATGCACCAGGAGCTTCGAGCCCAAGCTCCAGGCAGGACAGAAGACGGATGAAGACCCAGAATCCAGCCCCTGGCTGCCTGGGTCGAATGACGTTTCGGTATATTTTAGCTGTGTGTCCTGGGGCAAGTTACTCAACCTCTCTGGGCTTCCATCTGATCACTATCACATGAGGACAACATTCAGACGCACCTCCTAAGACTGTGGGGAGACTGTGACCGTGGGGGACTCCTGGGGCAGCACCTGCCACTTAGAAAGTGCGTGGGGAGCCCTTGCCTTGCCCCGCTGACTGACGGTGAACCCACTGGTGGAGCCTGAGCTCCTTGAAGCCTCCCTGTCCATCCTGATCAGTCGGGACCATTGGGAGTGTCCGTCAACACGTGTGCAGGGAGCGGCAGTCCCAGGAGCAGGGACGGGCAGCTCCTCCTGGCAGCCGTGGGGGCCAGCCATCGCGCCACCAGGAAGGGGCTGCGGGAGGCCTTACCTCGGCCACGATGGTGGAGGTGAAGGTGCTGCGGTCGTACACCCAGCCGTCCAGACACGGCTCCGTGGCCGCCGCGCTCCAGTTGGCCGTGGCGTTGGGCTCCAGGAGCTGCCACTGCGGTTGGCGGAAGCGGAGACACTGGTGGGGCCCCTGGTCGGGCCCGGGCGGGATGGAGACGGTCAGGAGGGCCTTGCGGGTGAGGTTCCCCGAGGCCTCAGAGCCGTTGTCCAGGAGGGGTACCCAGCAGCGGTGGGCGGGGGTGGTGGCTAAGAAGTTCTCCCCCAGCAGGTGGGAAGGCAGCAAGAAGGAGGGGAGGAGCAGGGTGAGGATGTGCAGGGCCTGGAAGAGACCGGTGCCCCCAACTCGCTCCAAGAGGTCCTCGAAGGCCATGGACAGAGCTGCTGTGCCCACGAGTTGGGTTTCTGGGCATCAGGGTCCTGGAGAGCTCGGGCTGCTCCCGGAGCCACGCGGGCCAGTGGGATCTGGGACACCAGACTCTGCTCGCTGCTGGCGGAGCGGGAAAGGCCCCTGCCGGGTAACCGGTCGAGTCAGTTCTGAGATGCCTGGAAACTGCTCCGCACCTGCATGGTAAGTGGTCACCAAGAGCGACAAAGAGTGACCACTCACAGGCACCGCCACTCGGAGCCGGGGCAAAGCTCCCGGACCACAGGTGCTCCAGGACCAGGAGCGAAAGGTCAAGTAGAGTGAGCGAGAACAGCGAGATGAGATGTTGGGATGTTACTGAGTTACAGTGATGAAGGAAATGTCCCCTGGACCTTTGCCTCCGGGCCTCGGTTAAACTGTAATCTCAGCGTGGGTCCCGGCGAGAGGCGCCTCAGCTCCACTGGCAACTCACTGCATTCCTTGAGCTGAACATCCAAAACTTGTGGCCTCTTTGGCCGGGGCCCTGGTGACAAACACCTCCAGCGGGCGGGCAGTCGGGCCTTGAGCTAAAGCACAGACGGGGGCGCCGAGCAGGGTCCTCCAGGGTGGGCTGCTCAGGGCGGCCTTTCTGACCGGGGGCTCCCCAGACTGCACCAGGAGGGACCCCGCAGATGCACTATGGTGGGGAGTCTCCATTTCAAGTGCCAAGTTGCCTTTAAATTAGTGTGAGCCTCCCCCGCCCCCTCAGGGAGAAACCACTATGATGACTTCCCGGCAGCCGCCCTAGTGCCTCACAGGCCTGGAGCTGGGCAAGGAGAGTTGCACCTCCCTGACCCAGTGTCTGATGCTGGCCTGGCTTGGGTAGAAGTGGGGACCGGTCCCACCCCAGCACCTCCCCTGGGTGGTGCCCCTCAGCTGGTCCTGGCGCCGAGGGCCAGGTATGCTGACCTCAGCCACTCGGGGTGTGTCATGGCGGCGCCGGCCCTGCCTGGCTCTTCCCGGGCCAGGCAAGCCGCCCACTTGCTGCTGGAGCGGGAAGGAGCGGCTGGGCCATCTCGGCTTGGGGGCCCGGGCTCACCAGCTGCTGCAGGGTGGGGGGTCCCCGCCTGCCTCCCTCCCACCCACCCACCCCGCCTGCCTCCTTGGGAGTCCTTGGCGGGAGCTGGGCCTGTGTAAAACCGATGGTGGAGGCACCCTCTTGCCGTTCATGAGCACCTGGCGCGGTGGTGGGGGCTGCCTTTCTGTGGTTCCAGGGCTCAGTGCCCATGCCAGCTGTCATTCCTCGTAGCAGCCCAACAGAGAGGTGAGCTGACCCCCAGACAAGGAAACTGAGGCTCAGAGAAGGCAGGCAGCTTGCAGGCCACACAGCAGATTTTAACTGGACTCCACAGCCTGGGCTCTGCCTGGTGCCCCTGGTCAGCCTCAGGGTGGACCCTAGTTTGTCAACAGTGACATCCCAGCTAAAGGCCAGAATTCAGGATTTGGGTCAGAACTGGGGTCAGCCCGAGAGCCCAAGTCCCCTCCCAGGGTGTGAGAGGGCCAGGCCACGCCCCCCCTGGAAGGCAGTCTGAGGCACGGGGGTGTGGGTGAGGCGTGGGCGGCCTCAGGACCCTGCACTTCGAGAACCTCCCTGAGGTTGGAGAGCTCAGTCAAGATGGTGCTGGGCCAGGAGCGGAGAGCCAGGGCTGCGGCCTGGATTTCAAGCCAGGACCTTTGCTTAAAGGTCGCGGGACCTTTCCAGGCAGGAATTCATTATAAATTTTAAGGTAGCTGAATGGGAGGGATGGGAAAAGAAATAACCCAAACTGAACCTCAGGAGGTCTTGAGAATCTGGAGGTAACGGGCTTAGCTCCAGTGCCAGGAGCATAATTCCTGCTTCTGTTTGTGCAAACACTCTCTTTGCAGGGGTGCTCCTACCCAGGACCATCACCTTGACGAGGGACTTCCCCTCTCTGAGCCCCAAAACAGGAGAGTTGCCTTGCTGGTGGTTCAGACCTCAGCATGGACCAGAAGCCACAGGAGGGCTGGATGAAATGCAGATTCCCAGGCCGGCCATATGGTTGAGCTGGGCCCAGGAAGCCTCATGTTAAAATAAGTCCCCAGGAGATTCTGCTGCACTGGGACCTGGGCGGCCTGGGGAACTTCTGGGCTAGAGGCGACGCTGGACAGTCCACGTGTCCTCCAGAGAATTCTTGCCACGTTCTCCTTTTTTTCCATATGCAGGAACAAAAATATTCTCTGCGTCCCCACCCTTTGCCTGTGGTGGTGGCTCCTGGCTTTGCTTACAGCAGAAGGTCAACCCTCCCGGATTTGCCAGAAGGCGCCCGGAATCTCCAGCTGACTTCGCGCTCCCAGGCCAAAGTGGTTCTTAATCTGTATTTTCCGTTTTTCCCTGGGCCCCGGGGGCCGGGCTGGGCGCGGCTGCTCTGCCACCTGGTGGTCGCGCGCGGGACGGCAGCGTGTCCCCCAGCGTGTCCCCCGGGGCCGCTTCCTCGCGGAGGCGCCTGTCCCCCAAGCGTTCCCCGGCGGCTTCAGGGGGAGACGCCTGCCCAGCCCTTCAGAGCCCTTCAGAACGGCCGCGTGTTAACGCGTGTGAAATGAAGCTCAGAGAACCACCGTGGCTGCTGGTGAGTTTCCTGGCGGAGGCCTGGGGGTGACCTCCAGGCTGGAAAAGGCCGCGGGCAGCGCCTGGGCTCGGAGGCCGGGATTGAGGTGGGGAGCGTGAACGAGACAGTGGCCGGGCCCGGCTCGGCCGTCATCACCGCCACCTTTGCCCCGGCCCGTGGCCTTCCTCGGTTTCCTTGGCCAGGTGAAGTCAGCCTTTCAGATCCAGCTGGGCTCCCGGCCCGCCCCTCCCTCCTGGGGGCCGCTGGGGTGAGGAGATGCTGGGGCTCCCTCTGGGTTCCCCGCAGGCTCTACTAGGGTCTCGGGCCCCAGGGTCAACGCTCTTCCTGCTGTGCCTGAGTGAAGGGGACCATTGAAAAGGGATGGAGGGGTGGGCCCAGGCCTCATCTGACTCAGACCCCCCAGGCCAAACACAGCCAGCCCCAGCGTCCTGAGAGGGGTCTCCCCAGCCCAAGCCCCCAAGCTAATGGGTATTGTCCCTTGGGGCAGACCCAGCCCCTAGCACTCTCCCCTGGGGTGGCACGAAGCCTGGGCTGTGAGATGCTGGGCAGTGAGGATCTGCAGATTGGGCTGACCCCAGAGTGAGCCAAGGGCCTGCCAAGGGCTGGGGGTGGGCACAGTGTTTCCTTCATAGGCCAAAGAGGCAGCTCTGTTCCTGGGGGGCTCCCATGGGCCCCTGCATCACCCCGGCATAGCAGCAAGGGTGCAGCAGGCATTGGCAGACACTGGCTTCCTCTCCCCTGCTCTCTGAGTGTGGTCAGTGGGGCAGCCGCAGAGCCAGCCCGCACAAACGCAGACCCTCGGGCCCACCCTGACCTTCAGAGACGGAACCTGCGTTTGCCAAGGAGCCAGCGTGATCTGTGTGCCCATTCAAGCTCCAGGGCTCTGGCCTAGATCTCCCAGGCTCCCACCTCCAAGCTGGGGGTTTCCAAAATAAAAGCTCGTTACAAGGGGGAATTTAAACTCCCAGCGCCCCAGCCCTGTCTGTACCCGGAGGCACCGGCTCAGTGTTTGCTGAGTAAAAGAGGGAACCGAGTGTCAGGCAGGGCCGTCGGGCAGCCCCACGGCATTTTCTTCCTGCCTCATGGGCAGGGGTGCAGGGGGCCAGGTGTCATGGAAGGGGCTGCCCCCCAGCGCCAAGCTGGAAGGTACTCTGCACCCAAAGCCACAGAGACTGATCTTTTCCACCGCCCCTCACAGTCTCCCAAACACGCCTTCTGTGCCTGGTCGCGGCTAAATTCCAAACTCTGCCCTTCACTGGTTTCGAATCAGCTGCTTCCCACAAGGAGCCTGCACCCGTCTCGTGACAAGGCCGAGGGGACACAGCAGCCCGAGGCCCTGCTTTGTCAGGGTCCCCTGGCCCGTTACCTGGTTCTCCAGGCACAAGGGGGGCGTGGGGTTCAAGATGGCCGACAGAACCCACACATGTCTCCTCTCCCCAAATCCAAGTGGACGGAGGAAGCAGAGAAAAGGTGAAACGGGAAGGGGGGTGTGTAAGACTTGATGCAGAGGGACGGGGAACCCCCAGACCAAGGGGTACTAACCCCGCACAGCTGGGAAAGAAGGGGTCCCAAAGCCCAGAGCTTCATGGAGAGAAACGGCCGCAGGCGGGCCTGGGTGCTTGGGTGACGGCAGGAAGGGCATCACCAGGCTCGTGCCAGCCCTCCCCGGCCCGCCCCGGGCACAGACTCCGGTGTTTGTGCAAGGGCCGAGGATGCAAGTTCAGGTAAAGGAAGCTCCAGAAGCAGGTGCTGGGTCGTAGCAGAAGGCGGTACCCTGGCAAGAGCAGGGTCCACGCTGGCGTTTGGGGGCGCCTGGATCACCGTGTGCCTCGGCTGTTCTGTGTCTTTGCCTTGATTATTCTTTGCTTTAACTTCCCTGTGCCTCTCTGTGCAGAAACAGGGAGAGTTTGAGACAAGCAACCTCTCGGGGCGGAAGCCCTGGCGCGGGGATCCGCACCTGCTGAAAGCAGCACGTGCAGAAGCTGCGGTGGCTGCTGTGGTTCGAGCAGCAAACACTGAGGCTCCCTTGACTCTCCCCGATTCCCCAAACTTGGCTGGGGCCAGCTGCTTGCGCATCCCCCGCACTGCATTCCCCGCTTGCCTGCTGGCTTCCTTGATCCTTTTTCTCTCCTGGCGGATTCTAAATAAAAGCGAGACTGCCCTTGAGCGGGCTGCCCCTTCGTGGCGGGGCCCTCCAGGCTTCTTGTCGTTCCGCACACGGCCTACGAGTGACCCTTTTTCATCCCGCCGCCACACGCCGTAACCAGACAGGAGAGGGCCCAGAAGGGCAGATCCACTCGCCCCCACCTGGCCACGGCCCCACCCACGGGCCCCAGGGCCTTGCGGGGACCGTGGACGGGCTTGCCGTTGGGATCCACTCACAGGGAGGCAGGGGCGCCCTCCCTTGGCCCGAGGAAGGACATTCCTGCAACCGGCAAGTCTATCCAGAACCCCGACCTGCCAGTATGAACCACCAAGAAACACACAGTCTCTAAGGAATTGCATGCGCTGGAAGAGACGCCAAGCCAAGCGGCGGAAGAACCACCGCAGACGATGAGGGAAGTAACGCAGGAAGCAGACAAAAAAGTCAAATCCGCTATCGCTTTTATTGTCAGAGCCGCCGGAGAGGCTGTCGTCCGTCAGCCCAGGCTGCTGTGAAGAGGAGGCGCGCTCTTGTGAAGGGAAGCAGCCCCTTGTGAAGCTGCAAACACAACCCAGGAATTCTGAAACTGCCAGCAAATGGCTCCCGGTGGGGGTGCTCACGGACATGGGGACGGCGGGGGGCGCGTCCCAGAGCTCAGGGCTGGAGCAGCAAGACGTGAGAACCACGAACAAGGAGCCACGAGCTGTGGGAGTCACGGTCTTCGAGGTGCAGCTGCGGGCGCTGGAGCAAACGTGCGCATCGCGCTGACATCCTAGAGAAGGCGGAGGGCAAAGCATCGCTGGGCTGCGTTGTCTAGACCGCACGGCCCAGGAACTGCTGCCTCACCTCGGGGTAAAGTCTCCGCTCCAAGAGCAGGGCTGGGCGAGCCCATCAGGCCCCTCGGTGCGTGCGGCCCCGGCGGACCTCCGCCTCCTCCACCAGCTGCCATGCTCGCGCTCCATCGAGGACTCCAGTGCCGGGCCACAGGCTGCAGGTGTAAAAGTGACGAAACCAGACGCAGATCGGGACCTCACGTAGCTAGTGGTCTAGGGAGACACAGACAGGAGGAGGCCAGCACAGGGAAGACCCGGCTCTGGAGCCAGCCCGCTCAGGGCTGAACCCAGCCCCACCTCCCAGCAGCTCTGGGACCTCGGCAAGTGACTCACCCTCTGTGCCTCAGTTTCCTTTTCTGTACAGCGAGAACTATAATGGCAGTCTATAGGCTGAGAGAGGCTCTAAGTGAAGCGTTTAGAACAGTGATTAACACGTCGTAAAAGTCAGTGCATGTGAGTGTTTGGTAAAGACAGCGGCAGTGATAAACGAGGAGTAGGGGAGCAGAGGGGCGGTGCCTAGTCGTCCTTGTGGGGCCCTGGGGGTCCTGAAGGTGAATGGGGGTGAAGGGGAAGGGGACAGCCCTGCCATAGAAGTTTCTAGACCCTGATATATAGCTACATGCATCAGTTTTAGTGAATTCTAGAAACATAATGTTGCAAAATGACTAATTGCAGGATGTATTTCATGTGATGATGTTTTAATAAATTATGGGGCAGAGCCACCGCCCAGACCCTCTCAGCTGCCCGGAGACTTGTCACCATGCCCAGCACCAACATCCTGGTCAGCATCATGACCTGCCCTTCCCGCCCCCCGCTCCCCAAGCAAGACCAACAGACGTGAACCTGCAGCCCGCTGAGAGAGGAGGGACTGAGCGCGGAAAGCATGGGGGGAACTGCAGAGGGGGGACAGGGGTGTGTCACAAACCTGGGGGCCACGCAGAGGGGGAGCAGCTGCCAGCATCTGGAGTCTGCTGCCGTGGGGATAGGCTGCAGCCCTCAGGTGCAGGGAGCCGGGCCCTGTGATGGGGAGAGGCTGATATGGGAGCCAGGGAGGCCGCCACACATAAAAATAGTGCGGGCGCAGCTGCAGCAGGGGTCAGGAAGCCAAACCACAGCCTCTGCCGCCCTTGGATTTTCAGCTTAGGACCAACCAGAGGAAACAAATCTGCTCCCCTAACCAATCACCTCGTTCTCCCGGCTTCCCCTTGCCTCACCTGGGGCTTCCCCACGCCGGGGCCTCCAACCAGCCACACCCCGAGCTCTGTTATGGAGCACCTGTGGGGGGACGCAGGCGGTGGAAGAGCCAGGTTGCACTGCGGGCTCATGAGGGCCCCAGGCCTAGGGCCAGCGTGCGGGATCCTCTAACTCAGAGCTGAGGGCTGGGCAGACATGAGGGTGGAGTTAGGGAAGGCGCCCCTGGGCGCTGGGGTAAGTTCTCGGCACGGAGAGCAGGTGCCAAGGTCCTGCAGCGCGGAGGGGCCTGCAAGGGCTGCTGTGCTTCCCTCCCGCCCCCCCTCAGAACCAAGGCTCCTCCTCCCCGCCTGCCAGCTTGTGGCACCCCCTCCCCAGGACCTCGCCCTCCCCTCAGGGGTATCCTCCATCCAGGACTCCAAAGGGCCCCTGCTCAGAGCCCCCTGGGTGGACCCGGAAGCCACTCTCAGGCCCGCATCTCAGTTCAGCCGACCCTGCCTCGCAGCTCCCGGGTCCTCCGGGCCCTCCCGGCACATGGGCCCCGCCCAGGGCTGGGGACTCCTCAGCGGAGCCCCCAGAACAGCGGGGAAGGTAGAAGGCACAAAGGGCTAAGTTTGCAGACGCTTGTGAAACGGGTGTCTTTCTGACGGATGTGTATCTTCTCACTGCGCGGTCTCAGCTTTTTGACTTACCTGATGACACACACTCGCGCCCCGTCTCGTACGTGACATGTGATATGAAAGCCATTTGGGGAGCAGCCTGCTCTCTCCCCTGCGTGGGGCACAGGCCGGCCCCCTCCCCCGTGAGGGGCAGCTGCAGGCTCTTGGCCCTGGGCCTTGGCAGTGGGGGAGGAGAGGCAGGGCCGGGCGGTCGGGGTGTGGGCCCTGGTTCCTGGGGTGCCGTCACCTTCCAGGGGCCGTTCCCCACTCAGCCATCTCTGGCGTCGGGCCTCAGCTGCGGGGAGGCCAGCAATGGGAGACACTGCCTGTGAGTCTTCCCCGGGCTGCCTCCCCGAACTCCAGCCCCTCCGCGCTCTGCGCTCTTTCTCCCTCCCGAGTGAGCTCTCTGCTTGGAGCCAGCCCCGGCCGAGGACTGGCAGCCCCCCAGCCGCCCACGGGCTCCGTGACCCCCCAATGTCAGCAGTGACTCATGCTGGCATCGAAGCCACCGCGGCTCCTACAGGGAGCAACGAACGGCATTTCTCTGGCTGCTTCCGTGAGCCCGGGGTGGGGGGGGCCCCAGAGTGGACTCGGAGCCAGGAGCCCCGCGGGCCGCGCGCACAGGACGTATGGGAGGTGGCAGCGGCTCGCTGGGGGTGACACGGCCTGAAGTCTCCCCAGACTCCCCACCTGGATCCAAGAGGACAGCAGAGGCCGGGGAGCCCGGACTGAAGCATCACGGTGACCAGAGGGAGGCGCCCTGGGTGTGGGAGGCCCCGCAGCCCCCGCAGCCCCTGCCGCCCAGCATGTGGGGGGCTGAGGCCCGGGCTCCCTCCAGAGGCCCAGGGACAACCCACGTCCGGCTCTGCTCCCGGCCTCTCGCCTTGTCCCCCGCAGCCCCGGCTGCTGCTCCAGGCCTCGCCCCGCCCCTTCTTTCGTCTCTGCTCCCTCGGCCTCGTCTACGATCTCCTGTGATCACATTTTGGGCCTGGCTGGATAATCCCGGATAATCTGCCTTAATCTCGAGAACCTTGACTTAATCCCATTGGCAGCGTCTCTTGCCACAGAAGCAGCACCCGCGGGTTCCAGGGATTAGGACCTGCGTGTCTTTGGGGGCCGCTGTTCCACCGACCACAGAGGACAGGAAGCTCCCAGGGGTGGTCGGGGTGTCTGTGCCCCTTTCTCACGGAGCCGCAGGTGCAGGGGTGACCAAGGAGCCCTGCGAGAGCCGGCGCCTGCTCCAAGGCGGGGCCGGGAGGCCGGCAGGATCCAGACGCGCGCCACTCCCTGGCGGGTGCCACCTGCCACCCCTGTCTGCGCAGGTGGCCGCTGAGTCACCCTTGCTGGAGCTTCCTCTGATCCAGATCCTGGGATTTTTCTGGTGTTTTAAGCGGCAGCTTTGAGCAGAGAAGAGACTCTTCAGAAATACTTCGATTTTTAAAGTTGGTTTTTTAGCCCTAATTCTTCCTCAAACCTTTAAATGCAACTTACGAATCTTTTTCTATGAATAGAGGCAGACAATTTTAATAATCATTTTAAAGGCGAACTTTGATTAATGTTTGTACCATTTACCTACTTAGTTAATTAAAACCCTTTAAACATTTTAAGCTGCAATCAAACTTTATTATATTCAGTTTCTAAGTTTTTCAATTATCCTACTAACAAATCTCCCCCAGTCCTTAAGTGATTCTTATCAATCAGATACATTAAACTTACAATTATGGTGATTTTTAAATATTCAGAAACTGTTTACCAACTTAATAAGATTTCAACTTACAATCACAGGTCGAAATCAGGGACGCGCGAGCACGTTCAACATTAGACTCTCGAGTCTGATGTTAACGCCATGTGCGCCAGGTTCCCTTCCACCTCGCCAGTGCCTGAGACGCCTGAGAGGCAACGCGGGTCTCCGGGCCTGACGCAGAGACACAGACACTGAGGTTCCAATCATCGTGGTCGTGACCGCCCTCAGCTCCCATTTCGCTCCATCAAGACCGTCTCATCACCCTGGACACTGGGACCCCACGCCCTGCGCAGGCCTCCCTTCCCTTCCCGTGGACAGCTGGGCTGCGCTGGCCCCGCCACCTCCCTGCCACCTCCTGCCCAGCCCCTCCAGCCCCAGGGGACCCACGGGGGAGGGCCCTTCTTCTTCCTACTCAGCTTCCCACCCTCCCCGCACCCCTGCCTCGAGCCTCGCCATCACACTCCTTCCAGGGGCGACAGACACGCGGAAGGTTCCAGCTTTGGCCTGACAGAGGGCGGGTGGAGGGAGATGTAGGCGGAGGGTGGGACAGAACGGGCAACACTTTAATATTTCAAAGCATTTTCTTGCCGCATAAGAGACACGCTTCACGGGGAGGAATGTGGATCCACTCTCCCAGTTCTTCCGTTTTTGTTTGTTTTTAAATTTTTTTTAAAGATTTATTTATACACACAAGAGCTGGGGTACAGGCCAGAGGTGCAGGGGGTGAGAGGACCCAGCAGAGACAGAGTGGGGAGCAGAACAGGCAGGTCTACTGAAACACACTGCTGAGGGGAGCAGCGGCGAGTCCGGAGAGGTCTGCAGCGCCATGTGGGTAGCTCCCTGGCCGGGGATGGAACTCATGCTGCAGAGGCTGCAGACAGCTTCACAGGTTGCGTCCCAACCCCTTGCGCCCCCAGGGAGGCCCTTTCTTCGTGTTTGAATGGAGACCTTAAATTCTAAGGGGCCTGTCCATGATCTTTGTGTGTCTCTCCCATGCAGGTCAACAGAGGAGCTTTTACAGCATCCCAAGGGTGTCCCCCAGCCCCTCCCAGGGGGCATCGCCCTCCTCACACAAGGGACCGTCCGCCTCCCCGCAGACCCCTCTCCCCCACGTCGGCTTCTGCCTGGTTCCCACGGCGCGTCCGCGCAATGTGACGTCTGTTGTCACGTCCATGCTGCTGTGCACGTAGTTGTTCTTTCTCTTTCCATCCTGTGAGTCAGCCACGCCAGCTCTCCCGCTCCACGCAGGACAGACATGGGTTCTTTCCAGTTCCGGGTGCTCATGGCGGGACTTTCCCAAGGACCCGTGTGAGCCTGGGTGGGCCAAGGAAAGAGTGACCTCAACCGAAGCCTCTTTGCGCGTCCTCTTGAATGCAGTGCCCATGAGGAGCCGGGCACTGTGGGGCACCCTTGAGGTGCCGGGCACTGCGGGGCGCCCGTGGGGAGCCGGGCATTGCAGAGTGCCCATGAGGAGCCGGGCACTGGGGGGTGCCCACCTTCCTCACCCCATCTTGCTCTTCAGCCAACACAGCTACCTCCTATGTTCTCAGTCCTCGTCCCCAAAACCAACATAACTTCATTTCCTTTCTGATTCAGGAAGGTGGATGCCAGTTCATCTCCTACCTCTTTGCCAGTCAGTTTGCAATAAAAGATCTCTCTTCTCCACGTCGTTATCTGACCTATGCAGAGACTGGAGCTTCTTGCTCCCACACCCTGGGTGCCGGGACTGGAGCAGAGAACCCCCTGCTCTGCAGCCAGCCCCGGGGACTTGGGGCAGTGTCCCTAAGTGCCCAGCACCCTCTCCCCTTGTAGCCTTTTGGGGACCACACTCCCTGTATGTGTGGACCAGCTCGAACCAACTCCCCTTTTATCCACAAGATCTGAAGTCCTCCCAGGGGAAAGGATAGTCAAGCTGGGTCCTGACAGGCGCAGAGGCGTTGGCAGATGAGGGGTGGGTGGAAGGGCATTGGCAGAAGGAACCACACCTGTGAAGACAAAGCCAGGAGAAGCAACCTACAACAATAAGGGGAATGCAATTGTCTCCACACTCTGGGAGATGAGGTGAGGATTGTTCCTGGGTCCCGGAGGGTCAGTCTGCAAAGCCAGGTGTGTGGGGATTCATCCTAACAGGGAGTCCAGAGCTGCTGCAGGGTATTAAGCAAAGCAACTTGACTACCTTAGAAAGCTGTCTCTGGCTGCAATATCTGGGCCAGATGGAGGCTGGTGGTGGTGGACCGAGGCCAAGTGGCAGGAGGGGAGAAACAGGGCATCCGGACTCCCACCTCAGGGCTGATGGGATGGGAGGTGTGAGGAAGGAAGGCAGATGGGTCACAGACTGGGTTGGCATTAAACAGGAACCAAGCTGAAGACCCTCCAGACAGCAATTCCCTGAACCCAGCAAACTGTGGCCTTTCTTGGAGGCTCCAACTCTGCCCCAAGTCCTGTCTTCCCATCCATCCTCACAAGGAGAATCAGCTGCTGCTTTACTGGAGACAACAAGGAGGAGAAATGCTTGGTCCTACTCCCCAGAACTAGTAAATGTTACCTTAGATGCAAAAGAGACTTTGTAGGTGTGACAAAGTTGAGGATGTTGGGGTGGGAGATTAACCTGGATTATCCTGCTGGACCTGGCATCATTACAAAGGTCCTTATGAGAGAGGAGTTATGTTAGACAGAAGCAGAGGGAGATTTGATGATGCCACAGCCCTGAGATTCATATGGAATCTCAAGGGGCACCAAATAGCCAAAACAATCTTGAAAAGAAGATCAAAACTGGGTGACTTTCACTGTCTGATTTCAAAACTTACTGTAAAGTTACAGTTATCAAAACAGTGTGGTACTGGCATAAGACCATTGACGTAGAAGAGGGAGCCCAGAAATAAAGCCTCCAATACATTAGTCAAATGATTCTTGACAAGAGTTCCAAGACCATAGTCTTTTCAACAAACGATGCTGGTAGAACTAGACATCCACATGCAAAGTGATGTTCACACTTATCTAATACCTTATGCAAAGATCAACCCATGTGGACCAAATACCTAAATGTATAGACCTACAATTATAAAAACTCTTAGGAGAAAACAGGGGAAAAGTTTCATGATACCAGATGTGGCAACAATTTCTTGGATGCAAAACTAAAGACACAGGTAACAGGAGGTAAAATAACAGAAGATAAAATACACAAATTGGACTTCATGAAAAGACATTTTCTGCTTGCAAAGACTCTGTCAACAAAGTAAAAAGGGACCCACAGCATGGGAGAAAATGCTTGCAGATCATATATTTGATAAAGGATTAATACCCAGAATATAAAAGGAACAACTAAAACTCAACAACCAAAACAAACTTATTTAAAAATAGGTAAAAGGCTCAAATAGACATTTCTCCAAAGAAGACATAGAGTCAGTAAGCCCACGGGAAGATGCTCAACATCACTAATCACCAAGGAAATGCAAATCAAAAGTACAATGGGACACCATCTCTCATCACTGGACAGCTGCTATTGATAAAATCAGACAATAACATGTGGGTGAGGACGTGCACTGTTGTGGGAATATAAAACGGTAGAGCTGTTGTGTGAACCCTCAGAAAATTAAAAACAGGATTCCCATATGATCCAGCAATTCCACCTCTGGGGATACACCCGGAGGGATTGAAAGCAGCAGCGTCTCAAAGAGCCAGTTGTCATCGTGGTCACAGCACCATGAGTCACGAGAGCTGAGACACGGAGCCCACCCAGGCACCCACCAACAGGGGGGCAGACGAGGTCTGGGATGTCCAGGCAGCCAGATGCTCTTCAGCCTCAAAAGGGGGCTGCTCTGGGAGGTCGCTTGCCCCCACTGCACCACCAGCGCTCACTGTGAAAGGACATTCTGACAACGCTACAGCGTGGATGGAGTCTGAGGATGTTCTATTGAGTAACATGAGCATGAGAAGACAAATACCGCCCGACCCACCAGTGGGAGCCGTTAGTCATAGAGACAGAAAGCAGAGGGAGACGGGAGGACAGGGGCTGGTGTTTCCTGGCCACGCAGTCAGTTTGCAGGTGAAAAGAATCATGTAGATGGAGGTTTTCATGTCCATAGGCCTAGAGCCCGTGGAAGGTGGGGGCTGGACCAAGAATAGGGCCCCTGAGAGGCTGCCACCTCAAACCCCACCATTTAGTATGGTCAGGTCTCCCCCTGGCCAGCTGCCACGGGAGGAGAAAGGTTCTGCCCCAGAGAATTGCAGAGACCGTTAAAAGCACCACAGAAACCGAAGGCCACGCCTGGGGCAGACGGAGCAGAACAGAGGCCTGGCTGGGGGAGCAGGACAGAGGCTGGATGGGGGCAAATTCACCGATGTGGGGTCTCCCCCCCAGGACGCCACAGCAGGGCCAGGACACTTGAGCCGGTCCTGAGGCCAGCTGAGTCGCCATCTTGTGGCCTGTCCCCAGCGGCGGCCGCAGCGAGCGTGGAGGAAATCCTGCGAGGGCACGGCAGGCCGCCGGGCAGCATCAGCCCCTCGGGAGTGCACATGGCAGGAATTTATTCCAGGTGACTGGAGAACCACCCGCGGGCTCAGGGAGCTCCCGGAGGACTCTGCGCACAAAAGTCCAGGCAATGCACGGTGAAGGAAGTGCCGGCGCTGCTGACAAGCTCGGCGGTGGCCGTCATCGGGGGACAGAGCGGATGGAAGGAGATGTTGCTATGGAGCTGGGCTCCTTGGTATCCATGGGGATGAAAGGGGCCCGCGGCGCAGGGGCCAGGCCGCACGCTTCACTGTCACAGGCAGGACAGAGTAATTGCCATAATGGGCAGCAAGGCTGGAGGGCAGCCGGGAGCTGACAGGCAGGGATCTGGGAATAACAGGTCGTTCAAGAGACAGGTGGATGGGCGGCCGGGGGGACCTGACTTATGTGAGCAAAAAAGGGTAACTGTGAGCAGAAGGCAGAGATCAGCCAACCCGGAGGCCTGAACAAGTTCTCAGCCCCAAAGCCCATGAACTAAATGCCCCCCACACATCCACGCAGTGGGGCCCCCCAGACTTTCCACTCGGGGCCCCTTTGGTCATTTACCAGAATAACTGGGCACGCTGGACGAGCCGCAGGAAGATGGGACGTTTGTATCAGCTGCAAAGTGAGCACCTGGGGAGTCTGGCCGGCCTGACCCCACCGTCGCTGCACCACATTGTGAGTTTGTGACTAGAACTGTTAAGACCTGCTCTCTCAGCCACTGTCAGATCGGCGACACGGGAGCAGGGACTACGGTCACCCTGTGGCACCTGGCACCCCATGCCTGGTTTATTTGATAGCCAGAAGTTCGTACCTTTTCACCAGTTTGCCCATCCTGGCGGCTGTGCCTCCAGGCTCGCCCCTATGCTGGGCTCTCTGAGTGTCTGACTCACCACCGGGGGACCTCAAAGAACAAGAGCTTCAAGCCCCAGCAAAGCCCCAGGGGCGTGATGACGGGTGCACAGCCGGGCATCCTCAGCTGATGCATCCTCAGGTTTCCATTCCGGGTCCGCGGACCTGGCAGAAATCGACTCAAGACTCAGAAGCTCCAGTTGGGGCCTGATACCCCAGGGCACTGGGACTGTGAGTTCTAAGTTATGGTTGAAATTGGAACCCATGAGCTGCAGTTAGGCTCCAGGGGTCCAGGAACCCAGCGGGGAGCGGAGCAGAGGACCCACGTGCAGTCACTCCCTCTTGTGAGCCTGGCTCACGTCACTTACCTTATTCTTCCAACCGGTGATGGAAGCGGCAGGCGGAAAACTTCAGCTTCCTGCCCCTGCGCCTGGTGGGCACTGCCCCAGAGCTCTCGGGGCGCCCAGTGCAGCCCCCTCACGGAAACCTACCCAGGAGTGACCCACTTACTGCTTCCTTTCATTCCTCCCTAAACTTCTCCAGCCCTACCCGGGCCTCCTGCCATGATCTCCAAAGAACGGATTCGCATAGTGTCTGGTCAGCTTCGAGAAGCCTCCACCTAAAGCCCAGGTCAGAGGCTTCCACACTGGAATCAACACACACAGAACCTTCCCCAACTACAGTTGCCCTGGGCAGGAAATGAAAGAGAGCATTAAAAAGATGAGCAAGAAATAAGGCTTCAAACATCTCCAGCGAGACTTCAAAGGTTTCCACGTAGATTTGGGGGGAGGGGGGAAACCTGAATAGAATTTCTGAAGCTGAAAGCATGATCGTGGAGGCACACAACTCAGGGTGGGCAGCGCAGCCCCTCTGGCTTCAGCCCATGCTCTCGGAGGACACTCAGCACCGGGGCGGTTTCAGTAAACAGGGCAGAGGGGAGACCCCCCCACTGGGGCGCAGCCCCGCCTTTCCCCTGAGCTCAGATGCAGCTCAGAGCTATGGGGGGCCGAGAGCAAAGTGGAGCTGAGCCCCACAACCAGAGCAGATTTTATTTTATTTTTATTTTATTTAGTGTTCAAAGTGACCCAGATCGCACGCCAAGAGCGATGTTGACTCAGCAAACGATCACCTTGCAGGTCGGATTAACGTCAGGGCTTAGGAGGCAAATACCAGAGAGATTCTTGGAAGAAGGGGTTCAGCCAAAGGAGGAAATTTTTAAAAGGAGACTCCCAGCTTGGAGTCAGGAGGAGGATAAAGATGTCCAGTTGACGCAAGTGTTTTAGACACCGGCATGAAAAATTTTCCCTTTGAGTTTATGACTTTCTCTTGGGAAATGTAAAGGACCTTCAGGGCTCACTCTTGCCGCCACGTCCCCTTTCGAGTCCTCTCAAGGGCCCGTCCCAACCCAGAGACCCGCTAGAAAGGCCGGGGGGCGGGGGTGGAGGGAAGAGTCTTTCTGACCAGGGCCGCTTGAGTCGGCTGAAACGTGAAGGATCCGGAGGCGAGAGGCCTGCTGCCCACGCGGGGGCTCGGGGCCCCGGAGTTGAGGGACGGGAGCCGGAGAAGCAGAAGTCCCGGGAGGTGGGAGAAAGAGGGTAGAAGAGCAGGTGGGCGCGTGGCCCCCGCCAGGGTCACTGCATGTAGTGGTGATAGCGTGGGGTGCCCCTCAGGTGACAGCACAGGGCAAATGCGCCCCAAATTCTGTCACTGAACAGCCCCTTTCTCTGTCCCTTCCAGTGGCGCCAGACTGGTTTTCAATCTTCACCGCAAGCCCAGGAAGGGCTCCTGGAGGCCACAGGGTTGCACGTCGCTGGCTGAGTCCTACCAGGTCTCGCGGCCACACGGACTCCAGCCATCGAGCGCCTAGTGACTCGTGGGCAGCCGAGCCCGCCTTTCTGCGCAGGCATCTCCCCGGCTCGACCCCAGGCGGGCGCAGCAACAGCCTCTCAAGACAGCCCGAGTGCAGAGAGAAGACGAGCGTCTTCACAGACGGGGCCTGGGCAAAGACCTGGGGTGCCTTCTTGTCGGGCACCTGCCGGCCAGCGCGGGCTTCTCTGATCACGAGCAACAGCCCTTGGCCCTTGGGGCGGGGGGTGGACGCTTTCTCGTCGCCAGCCTTCGTCAGCTAATCGTCAAGACCTAGAATCCCCAGCTTCTCGGAGCCTTGTCTTTTCTTCCTTGCGCAGCTTCCACCCAGAGGGCAGGGAACGCTGTGACTTTCACAAGGCCCGAGCTCTGGCGTGCTGCGGGGGGCGTCCTCTCGCCAGAGGACAGGACCCGGTCCCCACACTGGGCTGCGTGAGGGAAGGGCCAGCGGCCGACACTCAGCCGGACAGCACTGGGGAGGCAGGTCGTGTCCCGGGTGAATCTTTGACTTTCGCCGCAAAAGGACATTGTTCCGATGTCAGGGAGGCTCACGCGGGCCGAGAGAGCTGTCCGGGCACCCTGGGGAGCGCCCGGCTCCCTGGTTTCAGCCCGAGCCCCGGGGCAAGTCGGCGATTTCCGTTCTTTTGCCCAAAGGAGGAACCCAAACTCCCTTTCCTCTTTGTCCCATCTTGACAATGCTCTGAGTTTGAGCTGCTGCGGTTTGTGCCGAGAAGTCCACTCACCGGCAGTTTTCTGATTAAGTTGATTTCAAAGAAAAATCTATATTATAGGAAATAGCAAAATGAGCCATCGCTGGAATGATGTTTTGAAAGCTCTGAATTTAACCTTCGAGCATCCAAACAGTGTGGGGATCGGTGGGTGCGGCTGTTGCCACGATCTTGGGGGGCTCTCTGTCCGGCCGGCAGGCTCTCACCCACACCACCATGCAGACCGGCACGTTTCTTCTCGAACGAGATCCAGGGGTTAGGATCTCATCTATTGTCTCTCCCCAAATCAACATCTTCTTTTAATATACTTTGTTGTCTCTCCACTTACATGCTAAGTATCTGACTATAAATTAAGAAGCTTAAATGTTATAATTGTATTTCAAAATACAATTCACTGGAAAGCAGGCACAATTATAATGGTCATTATTCAAGATTTTGTGCAACAGAGACAGGGCATAGCAGGATCCTCTGAGGGGCTTTCAAATTATGCCAGGTACGCAGCTGCGGTTACACAAGAGGAGTCCTCAAGATCTGGGGTACAGCACAGTGCCAGTAAACTACACTGTATTGTAGACTTTATGTACTAGCAAGTATTCTTACCACAGACTAAAAATAACAATAACAATATAATAATAATGAGTGTGAGAGTCAATTTGGAGGGGATGGGTGTGTTTGTGGTACAGATTGTGGTGATGGTTTCGTGGGTGTACACTTATCTCCAAGCCTATTAAGTTGTATCCTCTAAATATACAGTTCCTTGTATGCCAGTTACACCTAACAAAGTGGTTTAAAAAAAAAAATCAGTGGATTGAAGAACATACTGAACACAGTTGAATAAAGAATTGATGACAGGGTCCTCCCCAGTGGTGCAGCGGGCTGAGCACAGCTCTGTGAAGCTGTCCACAGCCTCTGCAGCACGGGTTCAATTCCCGGCCAGCCAGAGAGATTCCCACATGGAGTGGCAGACCTCTCCTGCTTCACCTGCTGCTCCCCTCAGCAGTGCTTTCGGTACGTCTGCCTATTCTACTCCCCACTCTGTCTCTGGTGAATCCTCTCATCCTCCCGCGCTTCTGACCTGTACCCTAGCTATTGTATAAACAAGAAATAAATCTTTAAAAAAAAAAAAAAGAATTGATGACGGGCCTTCCTGGTGGCACAAGGGGTTAAGACACAACCTATGAAGCTATAAGAAGCCACTGCAGCACGAGTTCGTGCCCCAGCCAGGGAGCAACCCACATGGCGCGGCAGACCTCTCCTGACTCGCTTGCTGCTCCCCTCAGCAGTGTATTTCAGTCAATCTGCCTGTTCTGTTCCCTGCTCTGTCTCTGGTGAATCCTCTCACCCCCAACACCTCTGGCCTATAACCCAGCTCTTGTATGCATAAATAAATAAATCTTTTTTAAAAATTGATGGAGTGGAAGGTAGAGAGTGTAGTCACTGTTGCAAGCGAGCTGGAGTCATAAGGCTTAAAGAACAAAGAAGTCCATGCCCTTCTCACAGAACAGTCCAGGTTGAATTGACATGGGCTCAGAAGAATAATAGTAGATGCCAACACTCTCTCCTCCAGAAGGTAAAGTTGCATTCTCCTCCCCTGGAGATCTGGGGTACAGATCTTTGTCTTCCGTGTGGTCCTGCCAGCCCCTCCCTGCCTTGTTTTCATCTGAAAAACTGGGTTACTGCTTTCTCCAGGCTTCTGCTGGGAGAAGGAAGGGCAGGTGGAGGGGAGACCAGGGCCTAGCATGTGCCCAGAACTCCTGTGGCCACAGCTGGCTGCTCAGGGATGGGGTTGGGCAATGAAGGTCTTGCATGGACAGCTGTGGGCCATACAACCTTATCATTTTTGAGGACAAGAAGAACAGATATCAGTGGACAGCTGGCATTTCCCCCATTGCAATAAACAAATTACCCAGAATGCAGTATAGTGGGGGGGGGGGAATCAACCAAAAAGTGATCATGTGTCTGAAAACAACCATCACATGTAACCACATGTGCAAAGCCCTGGGAGATAAAGACATTTGAAGCAAACAGAAATGGGAAGTTGACCAGCAATCCAAAGGAGGGTCTGAGGTTTTTTCATGTCTTTTTTCCTGATTAAACAGGGTGATAAGTTGGGGGTGGGGGCAGGAATACTGCAGAAGTGCCATGCCCTCTCATCACTGGTGTCAGGAGGCAGCTGAGAGCCAGGGGACATCATCAGGATGTTGACCTTGATCACTTGGCTGAGGGGCACAGGTTTCTCCGTGTCTCGCTCCTACTGTCAAGTCTGGTCTGAAGTCCAGGGGAGGGGAATGAAATTTTACCTTCTGGAGGAGAGAGTATTGGCATCTATTATTATTCTTCTACAAGGAATATTTGTTCTTTCTCTGGTATTCATTCATTTATTTACAACAAAGCAGACTTATGTATACTTATTTTCTATTCAAGGCTATAATCCAATGTTACATTGTTTATCTTGCTGCTCAAATTGTTCCCATTTCCGCCATAACAAGCTTTTTCAAAAGGCTCCTTTTGACATAGCCCTTTGGTTGTAGTTTGTATTATTTTGTTTTGTTAGCACTTCCCTCCTTCAAAAACTACAAGATTCTCCAGGCTTATCTTGTCTTTTCCCTGCCCCTAGGGAATCGGTCATTTCTCTAAGGAGTTCTAGTTGCTTGTGCTGGAGAAATGCGTTTAGAAACCAAGATCTTTATGAGTCACTTTAAAATATCTCAAAGATGCTCTACCTTACTCACAATAAGAGATATGCAATTTAAAGCTAAAAGACCACTGTTCACTAATACATCAACAAAGCACCAAGAGTTTGAAAGGACACTGCTGACAAAGCTGAACTTCTGCAATGCTGCTGGGCCTATAATTTGGCACAACTTCAGTGGGAGGGATTCAGCAAGAGTTGTCCAAACCAGACCTTGCACTTGGCCTAACAATTCCCCTCCTAGTGGTATGCTTTTTCACCATAAAATGATGTATAAAAAAGTTTCTTATTGCAACAGGGTTTATAAATTTGAAACACCACAAACAGTACAAACACTCACCAACAGAAAACCAGTTATTTAGATTTGGTATGTCCATTCAGTGGAATACACTGCCGTTGTAAAAACAAGTGAAGAAGCTGTTTACATACTGATGTGGAATGACCTCTGAAATATATTGTGAAGGACAATCTAAAACACACTCAGAACTAAAGGAATAGGACTCGTCTAAGAAGGGGGTGAGGAATGTACACACACCTACATATACACAAAAATATGTCTACATACTCACCTATACACATTTTGCTTTATATGCATAACTATATGTGAACAGTCACTCAGTTAATGACTAATTTTGTTGTCTGACTGGACGATGTGGTAGAAAGATTAGTATTCCATCTAGGCCTTTAGGAATTTGAATTTTTTCAGTACAACACCTATACCCCAACCAAAAAAAAGAATTGTTTTAACCCTGTGCCTCTAAATCATTGCTTGAGAAATTATAGCGGGAATTTTAAAAATGAATAGAACTGAAGTGTTCTGAACTATCTGTCAAAACTTGTAGGATGCAAGTAAAGCAGCACATGGAGCGAGGTCCCAGCCCCGGGGTGGGGGGGGGGGTCTCCATTAGCAGGGAAGAGTGTCTGAAAATGGACAAGCCTTGCAAATGAGGTCGCTGCAGAGTGAGGTGGTAACTTGCCTATTTGTTGAATCTCTCCATTAACCACTGTTTTAAAAAATAATAAACAAACTTATGATTCTACCGACACGCACACACACAATTTTAAAGAGCTTAACATGCCATATAGGTCAATCAGTGGGTCAAACAACCCACTCATTTCCCAGTTGGAAAACTAAGGCCGGAAAAGTTAGGAGCCTATCCATTCTCGTGCCCCTGCCTTCTCCTAACCCATGGTGGGTCTCAGGAAGTTGTCCCCATGGCACAACCTGTGCTCAGCTGCACCTCAAGGGAAGCACCATCAAATGATGCTCCGTGGAAGGGTCTGAGATACTCGACACTTAGAAATGCAGGTACCAGGGCCTCCCCTGGTGGCGCAGGCGATTGAGCACAGTGCTGTGAAGCTGTCCGCGGCCTCTGCAGCGCCGGTTTGATTCTCGGCTGGCCGGTGAGGGTCCAGCATAGCACAGCAGACCTCTCCTGCCTGGCCCGCTGCTCCCCTCAGCAGTGTATTTCATCAATCTGCCTGTTCTGTTCCCCACTCTGTCTCTGGTGAATCCTCTCACGCTCCTGCACATCTGGCCTGTACCCCAGTTCTTGTATAAATAAATAAATAAATCTTAAAAAAAAGAAATGCAGGTACCAGGCAATATGCAGAGCCAGGCTTAAGGAAATTTTGTACAGATGGTCCCTGACTTACAATGGTTCCACTTAAGATATTTCGACTTTACAATGGCGCGAAAACAATATGCATTAGGTAGAAACCATACTTAGAATTCTTAATTAGAACACTCTGTGTTTCACTCTCATTACAGTATTCGCTCCACTACACGAGACCGTCAACTCTTTACTATAAAGCAGGCTGTGTTAGGTGACTTTGTCCAGCTCTAGATGATGGGAGTGTCCGAGTGCATGTGAGGTGGGCTTGGCTAAGCTGTGATGTTCAGTAACTTAGGTGTATTCAAGGCATTTTCGCCTTAGGACGTTTTCAACTTGCAGTAGGTTTATGGGGTCATAAGTTGAGGAAGCTCTGTGTTTCAAGTATGGTAAATTCAAACTGGGATGGTGATGTTTCTGGCAAATGGTAAGGCAGCTCCTCAATTTCTTGAGGAATAGGGGCAGCAGAAGCTGACCTGTTAAGAAGTGGGATGTCTGCAGGGAAGAGGAGTCCAAGATCACAGGCAGGTGTCTACACACCCAGACGTGCCCACCTGGTCACAACAGGGTTCTAGAGGGGAAAACTTAAAAGAGATGTTCTTGGAAACTTCTGGGCACAGAGGGCTTAATGTCATGGCCTCTTCCCTTCCACAGACGGGGAAAGGGGCCTGTCTCCCAGGCCCTGGTGTGCTAACCATTGGTGGTGTTCGTGGCAGTGTCAGGTGGCAGCTAGCTGTGTGTGAACACAGGCAGGATCCCAGGAATTTGGGAAGGGAGAGGACTGAGACAGTTTTGCAGAGAGCTGCAGCCCCAGCCAGGAGCAGGCCAGAACCCACCATGGTCCTACGGGATGTGACATCAGCCAGGTCCAGACCCCCAGGTGCCCCCGGCCCATGAGACTGGGGTGGTGCCGGCCACGCAGGCAAACGCTCCCAGCAAAGACAGCCCAGAGAACAGCTTTCAAGTTCATCACAAGCCACATAACTGGCAATTCCAATCTCATGAAAACACAGAGCAATTGAGACAAAGAATAGAGAATAAAACATTTTGTGATTTATGGTACAAACAAGATCGCGCATAAAAGGTTACTATAGTTTTGAATTTTAAATTTACATTGGTTCTAAAAAGTACGCATTTGCAAGCATTTTCACTTTAGAATATTACAGAAACAATTTTCCAAGGACTTTAAGATTCCGATTTTGAATTACAGAAGGGGAAGTAGAAGAAGCTGCCGTCTGAAAATTGGAATAAATGTCAACTGAATGGCACAAACAGCAGAGCCATGATTTTATGGGCAAAACAGATTTCGTAAAGCACTATCAAAAGGCCTGAGTCGAGTAGTTACCTCAAATATCCTAATTTCGAAGAAATTTGCCTCCTCTTTGCCAAAACACTGCATTGTCGGAGCACACAAAAACACTTCACAACAAGCCCATTATTAAGCAAATATTTTTTGCTTGTTTGACGCCCATAAATCTGCCAGGCCAACTGCCAGCAAATTGACAGAGCAGATCTCCCCGGGATAAGCCCAGGCAGGATTCCTGGTCTCCTCCCAGGGGCAGGGAGGGGCTCAGCACACATGTAGCTCCAGAGCAGTGGGGACAGAAAGCTGGAACAATTTTCTGACCAGCCAGGAACCCCCATGCACCTCCAGGTCCCCACCACAGAAACAAGGGTCTCCCCCAGAAGTATTCTGGACCAAACACACTGCCTCCAGGAAGATACCCCCTCCTGCCACAGCCACGGCAGAGACGTTCGCTGCTGAGGGGACAGCATGGTGGGGAGGGCATCCCTTGTGGGGGTGGGCTTGAAGCTTGGGGCCGGCTCCTCTGATCACAAGAATCTTTACACCTGCAGCTCAGGCACATCGCAGTCTGAAGGACAGTTTGGTCACAGCTGATAAAATAAGGAGAGATATGTGTCTTGTTCCTCAGTAGCCTACCTAGATCTGTCCCTTAGAGATGGCCACACCACACACACACACAGAGTCACAGTCACACTAATATTCACATTTTAGTGACAGGATTGGAAACATCCAGAATGCCTACTGACAGAATGATGTGTAAGTCAGGATATATTCCGTGGAATATTAAATAGCAGGTAAAAAGAAAGAACTAAGCTGCTGCCTCCCCACAAACATATCAGGCTGAGTAAAAAAAGCGCATAGCTGAGTGTGCCCAAGGTTGCTGATTCTACACAATTAAAGTATATACAATACCATGTACTATTTATGAGGGCGTCTACATGGCCAAACAACAGTCACAAAGAAACCAGTCCCCCAGGGAGGGGAGGGGAGCAGGTAGGAGGCACTTGGGGTTTCAGGAGACATTGTAGGTGAGGTGCCAAAATGTGGAATTTAATTATATTATTCTTGCTATTCCTTTACCTGCTTGAAATATGTCATCACAAAATGGTGCCAAGGGGTAGAACGCCCATCAGCAAATGCATGAATAAATAAAATGCGGTTGTGAATGTGAGATGAACCCAGGACTTGTGATAGTACGGTCAGACGTGGAATGAAAGGAGACATTTATACTTGCAGATCCCTGCTGCAGGAGGCACGTCATGGAGGGGAAGCACCAGGCCGGTCAGGAGGCAGAGACAAGAGCACGGTGCAGGGTCTTATCCAGGCTTTTGTGGGAGGCAAGGGAGAGGAGACAGACACCCGGAGTGGGATGGGGGTTGGGCAGCAGGAGTCTCCTCAGTAGGCTCTGAGTGACAGCGCTGGGGGCTCCAGGTGTCTGACACCAGTACCTGGGGTTATTTAGGACAGGAGAGTATTAGCTGGCAGGGGAGAGTTTGACAAAAGAGGTGATTTGAGGTGCAGGCTCTAACTTGGTGGTTTGTGGGTGAGTGGCACTCACCAGGGAGTTGTTTGCTGTCGCTAAGGAATAGCTAGTCCTGGGAGAGGCAGACTCTCCAGGCTCAAGGCCCAAGCTGTCAGGGCATCAAGAATACAGAAAATATGAAAAGAAAGTCAATACCATGGTATAGACATACAGCGGAATATTATTCAGCCTTCAAAAAGACCATTCATAGAGAGAGAGTGGAATGGTGGGTGCCGGGACTGTGGGAAAGAATTGGGGGTTAGTGTTTAATGGGGACAGAGTTTTTGCTGAGGGAGATGGAACGTTCTGGAGATGGGTGATGGTGATGGTTGCAAAAGAATGTGACTCTACTTAATGCCACGTAATGGTTAAAAAGGGAAATTTAGGGCCTCCCTGGTGGTGCAGCGGGTTGAACGCCACACTGTGAAGCTGTCTGCAGCCTCTGCAGCGCAGGTTCGATTCCCAGCCGGCCAGGGAGGTTCACACATGGTGCGGCAGACCTGTCTCGCCCGCTGCTCCCCTCAGCAGTGTCTTCAGTCCACCTGCCTGTTCTTCTCCCCACTCTGTCTCTGGTGAATTCTTTCACCCTCCCACACCTCTGACTATACCCCAGTTCTTGTATAAATAAATCTTTTTTTAAAAAAGGGACATTTAATGTTATGTGTATTTTACCACAATGAAAAAAAATGCTTTCACCTGCATAAATGTATGTGATTCTTTTCTGTTGTTCCCAGCTGTTTCTCCTACATGTACTGGGTTGTTTTCTGAGATGCCACTTCTCGGACTGGCTTGCATAATCCCACTGATAAGTCTAAGACAAAACAGAACCGTGATCCACAGAATGTGCTTCTGAGGCTGGGGTCCGAGCAACAGAGCCTGCTGTTTTACGTCCTTCTCTGGATCGGGAGGACTCTGCACCAGGAGAGCGCCGTCACGCGCTGAGCTCTGGGGGGCATGCACAGGGAGGCCTCAGCTCCGGTCCATCCACCCACACTGACCAACGGCTGGCACCGGGCTCAGCTCCAGAGGACAGGGAGCAGGACAAAGGCAGGTTTGCCAGGAGCTGTTCAAGATGGGCCGGATGTGGTAAGTGCTCTCGGAGGGAACGCAGGAGCCACTCAGGGCTTCCGGGCAGTAGGAGCGGGGGAAACAGGGGAGGGGAGGCATTTAGAAGCCTCGTGAGACTCGGAGGTTGTGCCAACACAGGCAGCAGAGCCGGGGAGGCCCACTAACTGGGTCACACAGCATCCGGGCAGAGAGGCTCTCAGCCTGCCCACGGACACACTGCTAGATCCATGCACAGCAGAGATCACCCCAGTGAGAGAGAAAGCTGGACAAACAGGCAGGACCCAGGTGGCTGGGCTGGGGAATGACGAGAACCAGAGCACGCCCCAAAACAGGAAGGGCACGGTCAGAGCAGGGAAGGAGGCCGAGGGGTCAAGGTGGACAAAAACCCCAAATCACATAAATAGATGTCAACGGACCACCTCGCTGTTGCTCCTCCCAGCCTTCCTCGGGCTCACCACCCCCTCTGGCGAGCGGGGGAGAGCTCAGGACCATGGACAGGGCAAGGTTCCCACGCTGAGAGCTGCAAACCTGTCCCTGGGGTCCCTTTGAAGAAAAACCTAAAGACTCTTCTTTCCAAGGTTATGACCCACTTTGCTCCGCTACACAGAGCCACGGCTTTATAAAAGCCCCATAAAGGGGGTGAGGCCAGCAGGCAGGCAGAGATGCTGGTGCCACTCCCAGTGCCAGCCCAGCTTGTCAATGCAAGATTTCAATCAGCCCAAGCTGGGCAGATGGACGGGTGGGTGGGTGGAGAGAGAGGTAGATCTCAGATGTATAGATATATATGTACATACATCACACATACATGTACATATGTATAGAGACGTATGTATCGATCAATATATGTGTGTACATGTATACAAGACCAGTGCAAAAATGCAAGATATTCAACAAAATACAAAAAAAACTTCATTAATTATAAATATATCTAGAGCTTTATATCATCTGAATAGAGAAATTCCTCTTTTCCTGACCACGGAGCATGTTCCTGGTCTTGGCTTTAAAGAAAACCTTGAGCACATGTCAAAAGCAAAAGCTTCACAGCAACATCCGCTAAATACCGTCCAAAGCAGCTAAGAGTAACTCACGCGGAGCCCACCTGGGAAGTGACCTCTTTGAAGAGACACATCCCCAACTTACACTTTGCTCAAGAAGGAAATAAAAAATCGATGACATGAGGTCTTGAAAATTAAAAAAAGGAGAACATTTCATCCCTAAATCTATGAAATCCCCCAAAAAAATGGTACTCAGGGGAAAATTTTATTAGTCTAAGTGCTTTTATGATTAAAGTGGAAAGATGAAGCATAAAAGAATTAATGCCTTATATTCATCATAACAAAATCAGAAAGAGAAACAAAATTACTCAAAACAAACCCAGAAAAGAAAGTCAATAGGGCCGCAAGCGACCGTGAGGGGAGGGAGGAGCGGGCAGGCTGGCGGCCTCCTTTCCCGGGGAGACGGGCGTGCCCCGGGGAGCCCTGAGCACCAGGGTTAGCCGGGGCAGCGCCGGCGGGCAGCGGAGGGACGGTCTCCAGGACGGCACCCAGTGTCAGCAGGACGCAGATGGGGCCCCACATTTGTATTTTTATCAAGATCCTACAGACGATTCCCTCGGAGACCCGGAGCTGCCCCGCAGCAGCTGGTCGGAATAGAGCCGGTCAGAGAGCGTGGAACAGACCTGGCGGGAACAGCAGGACGGAGGCCTGCAGCTTGTCTGAGCAATGTGAGTGCACGTGCGTGAGAAAGAGACAGACAGACAGACAGACAGACAGAGACAGAGACGCAGAGAGGCAGCGAGGCAGGGAGGACACTGATTTCCTGAAGACGGTCACACGGCAGTGCCGGGCAGGACCTTGAGAGTGAACCAGGTCCTGCCTTTTGGGGGCTGGGATTGGGGCTGCAGATGGGGGGGACTTGACCGCGTCAGATAAAGTTCAGGCGGGAGCTGTTGGCGGGGAGGCCCGTGTTAGTGAATCAACTTTGTATGTGAGACAGTGGAGCACGTCGTAGAGGATTGTGCAGACGCACACACCCAACAAGGTCATGGGTTCATGAAATGCTGTGAGGGGGCTGGCAGGACCTTGAGAGTGAGCCAGGTGGCACCATCATCTGCGCAGAAGTGCTTCTCTGCACGCCCTCACCAGGCGGCCACGATGTCCTGCTCTGGTCAGGGTGGGGACCAGGGAGGACCCCAGCCTGGAAGCCAAGGTGAGCTGACAGGGAAGAACCAGAAAAAAATGAGGCTCCTCTGGGCCTCTAAAGCCCGCAGGACCACAAGCTCCTCCTGCTTGAGGGGAACCCTCAGGTGCCCCGGGAGCCCCCCAAGCTGGCGAACCGAGTGGGCACCGGAGGCGGGCGCCTGGGCCCGCTGCCCGCAGGGCTCCCCGGGCGGGTGTCTCCTCGCGGCCGTCCACGCAGGGCAGCTTCTCGAGGCCGGAAGCTGAACGGATGACCCAAAACCGCCAAAGTGCCCCAAAGCTGACCCCTGCTTTGGCGAGTAACCACCAGTCTCCATGGCGACCGCAGCTGCCCACCGAGGCGGAAACCGCCCGCCCTGGAAACCAGCCGGAGCGGGAGGTGCGTCCAGCTTGCGCGGGGCGCCCCCAAGTGGCCAGTCTTGGCAGCGGCGCAGGCGCCGCCCGGGGAGCCAGGCTCGGGCCTTGGGGTGCGGCTGCGGGTCCTGCTCTCCCGCCCGGGCCACCCCCGCCCCGACCCCCACCCACTGCGCCCTGGTGTGCGGCTCATCCTCCCTCCGCTGGGCCCCGCGGGCAGCAGCCCGGCCGCGCCCGGGTGTGTGCCCCCAGCTCGCTGGGGTGGGACCATTCCCCTAAGGATTTGGAAGACTGTGTTTATAGTAAACCAAAAGCAGAGTTTGTGGGGCAACACGAACAGAGCAAAAGCATTTTCAGGGTAAAACGAGAGACTTACAAGAAATTTCACACTCGGGTGAGTCACTTCCAGCTCCTTCTCTGCCTTCCCAGGGAGGCGCCTTAACACCCGTCTGTGCCGAGTGTGCTTCTGCAGAAACCCTCAGACGTGTGGCAAGGGCCTTGCTCCCCAAGGATCTGGCTCTCATCTCAGCAGCCCTGAGGGGCTGTGTGGCCCCGGGCAAGTTGCTTAACCTCTCTGAGCCTCTTTCCTTATCTATAAATTGGAGATTATGGTTCTTTTGCACAAGACAAGGAAACCTTCCGTACATTCCTGAACCTCTTGGCCGCTCCGATGACAGTGGATTCTGCTGCTGGAGGAATTTCTGCTCTGTGAACTCAGGCAAAGGCTGAGCTACTGAACACTGAAGCCGGCTCCCGGGCCAATGCAGTGTTAGGGTCCTGCCAGCCCCCTCACAGCATTTCATGAACCCACGACCTTGTTGGGTGTGTGCGTCTGCACAATCCTCTACGACGTGCTCCACTGTCTCACATACAAAGTTGATTCACTAACACGGGCCTCCCCGCCAACAGCTCCCGCCTGAACTTTATCTGACGCGGTCAAATCCCCCCCATCTGCAGCCCCAATCCCAGCCCCCCAAAGGCAGTCATCTTGCTCTTTCCACAGCAGACAGCACCTCAGCACCTCTCTTGGGGGCAATTTTAGAGAAGAAAAGGCAACAACAACAAAGGCACTAAACAGACCTAGAAGGACACCGTTGGTAGAGCAGGCGGATCCAGCCCGGGGCGCTGGGACCCCCACTGGCATGGATCTGTTGGGGCCCAGCCCCTCCCTCTGCGCACAGGCACTCAGCGTCCACGCGACAGCACAAGCTCCGCGGTCCTGATTCTGGCTTGCAAATAGGAGGAATTGCAAATATGGAAACCACGAATGAGAGACAACTTGCGCCCTCCGCGCCCATGCTGGGGTCCTCTGTTTGGATCCCTGAGCATTTTGCAGCCGGGATATAGGGGTGCAAGCTGGGACCCCTGTGACACTCCCTGGGGGGCTTACTCGGGAGCAGACCCGCCCCAGGCTCATGGCAACCTTGACAGGTCAAGGGCCCGGCTTCCCTTTCCTCCCAAAGGGTCACTGCACTTGGTGGCCTCTGGAGCTCAGGGCTTCACGCTGCTTCTCGCTAATGAAAAAAGCAATAAAAAGAGTGAAGTTCCCCGAGCGGGGCCGTGCTCGTCCGCTGCCACCAGAGACGCTGGGGACGGAGGGGGCTTCGCTCCCTACCCCAGGGCGGAGCGACCACACCACCCCAGCCTTGTGCCCATCCTCCCCAGAAGTGCCCAGAGCCCTCCCCTGATTCCCCAAAGCAGGCGTGGGGCCCAGTGCAAAATAAAAACACCGGGCCCCTTGTTTAAAGTCGTTAAGAGTTTTGAGACATCAGGGCATTAGACAGAGGAAGGGAATCCTTCTAAGAGGGGTCCCCTGCCTCAAAGCCTGACCCCCAGGGCCTCCTGCGTCCTGGGGGCCCTGGGGGTCTTGGCCGGCACCCCACCTCCCTTCCCCAGGATGCCCGGCAGGCTGCCCCCACTGGTGGCCTGGGGCAGGGCAGGGCAAGGGCGGGTTCGGGCTCTGGTGGAAGGCTTGGGGGGGCTCCAGAGCCGTGATCTGGTCCCTGTGCCCCCAAGGGACTCAGGTGGTCCCGGGGGCCACCACTGCGTGCGCTAAAGGAGTCACCCCGCGGGAAGGTGCACCGTCAGCTCCTAGAATGTTGTCCGGGCTCCCTCGGGACCAAGGGATCTGGTGCTGCTGCCCAAGGGGCTGGGGATTCGGAGGTAAATAGGGCAGCGTCCCCTGAGTCCTGGGGGTAATACCAGAGTAAGTGAGCAACTACACAAACCCACTGGGCGCAGGCATGGGACGGGCTGGCTCGCCCTTTCCTCCCAGCCTGCTTGTGCCCCTGGCCCACTCACCCAGGGGGGCGCTGCCCGGGCCTGGTCGTCTTTGCAGGGGGCAGAAGGCAGGATAAGGGTGGGGCGGAGGGGTCTGTCCTTCCCAATCCCGACTCCCCGAGGTCCCACGGGTCGACCTCATCAGCTCTGAGGATGCAGCTCTCCTCCAGCTCTGGCCCTGACTGGGCCTGGAGGCCCTTTCACCCATCACCTCAGGCCGCCCTCTCTCGTGCTGGGTGCTGCACCCCACCGGTTTTCCTTGACCTGCCCCAATGCTGTAAATGGTCCCTTTATCATGCTCACCCCCATCCAGGCTCCATCCTGACACAGTCAACAGACCAGCTGTACCCCAGGAGTGGGAGGGGAAGGAGAGGAGGGAGGACCCAGGAGGTTCTCTTCCAGGATGAGTTTGTTGATTGACTGACAGATTGCTTGATGCTCTAACTACTTCCAAAGCAGATTTCAGGTGGTTTCCCTGATTAGGGAACAAAAGGCATTTTTTTTTTTAAAGATTTATTTATTTATTTATACATATAAGCACTGGGTACAGTCAGAAGCGCGGGAGGGTGAGAGGATTCACCAGAGCCAGAGTGGGGAACAGAACAGGCAGACGACGAAGTACACTGCTGAGGGGAGCAGCGGGCGGCAGGGGAGGTCTGCGCACCATGTGGGACCCTCCTCCGATGGCCGGGGAGCAGCTGGGGATCGAACCGGCCCCACAGAGGCTGCGGGCAGCTTCGCAACCCAGCGCTCAACCACTGCGCCACGGGGGAGGCCCACAAAAGGCATTTCAAATGAGTAAAGGCGGTGCCCAGCAGGAACCCGGGGTGGAGGGTCGGGGGACACTCACTCACCCCCCCGTAGTGACCTCAAGGCAGGGCCTGCACCTGCACTGGTGCACATCTCCACCGCTGACCAGGAGCTCCGCAGTGGCCGCGGCCCCCCAGGGGTCAGGCGGCATCGGGTCTGCGCGCCTCCTCCCCGCCTCACCTGCATCCAGTAAGGCGCTTAAGTCAGTTGTCCATCATGATTTCTCCATTTATGACCCAGGAATGTTGCCCCCACCCCCTCCCAGAGGCAAGGTTGTGACCGACCGTCATCACCGACATGACATCACCCATGGGGCGTCTCCATCGCGCATCTCCCACCCTCTTTCCACCACTTGACTCCTTGCAGGACCCAAACCCCAATAATTCTTCACCCTTGGTGCTCCCCTCTCGCTGCCCCTCACCCCCCCAGGCCTCGTCTTACCAGCTCGCTCTGTCCCCATCACAGCACGTCCTTGTCCTGCTCTGGCTTTGGACTTTGCCAAACTTCAGCCCCGTTCCCACCAACTTCTCCCTGCACCTGCGCAGCGAGGAGACCCCCAAGCAGGCTGCTGGCCTCCACCTGCTTTGCTCCCCACTCCATGGCCTCCACATCTGCCTCTCCCTCCCGCAGGCCCGCTGACCAGCGCCGCCTGCCTCGCCCAGAACGTGCTCAGACCCCTGTCCGGGGCGTGCACGAGAGCTCGCCCACCCGCCGGCACCCCGACCCCGCTTCTCACGGCTTAAGGGCCTTCCTCCCCCAATCCCCCCCTTCCTCTCCGGCATCATAAGCGCCCCCTCTTGTCACGGCCACCCCTGGTGTCCTGTGGCCTGTCGCGCTCAGCTCTCTGATCTCCATGGCGCAGTTCTCTGTAGCCTGAAGCTGATCATCCTTCCTGCTGCCTCCCTCACCAGCTCCCCTCCAGGTCCGAGGCCTCCCTCACCGGCTCCCCCGCTGCTCAGGACCTCAGGGCCCGGCCTCCCTTCTCTGGCTGTTCCCGGGTCTCCGGCTGCTGCGCAGGCCCTGGGCTCTGGTCTCCAAGGTCTTTAAGCACAAGGTCTGCCGTCCCCTGAGCAGGGCGCCCCGAGGCGCGGGGGTGGCCCTGTGGCCCTGTGGGTGTGACGGGGTGCCCTGCGCTCACGGGCCCAACACATGCTTCCTCATCCCCCGCCTCTGGGAGGGCGTCATCACCACGGACACCGGCGGAGGCAGCTTCCCTCCCTGGCTCTTCGCGATTTCCCAAACCCTGGTTCCCCCGGCCCCGCTCAACAAAGGAGCACCCCAGCCTGGGGGCACCTGGACACGGTTACTTGGCCGCTGTTGGTCCGGGCACGGGATCAGGCAAAGCCCGGCCCCTCCACGTTCCTCTTCCACGCATCCCGGCCCCCCCAGGTCTCCCGGCCCCCCCAGGCCTCCCAGCCACACACGTGCTGGTGATTTTGAGATGACATCACCGGCCCCGCTTGTTCCTCTCCTAAAGGCCCCTCATCCTCTCCACATTTGGATTCAGTTCACTGACCAGTACCAATCTAACGTGCTTGGGGCTTAAACAGGAGCCTTGGGTGGAATTAAAATCTCGCCAGCCAGACGCTGGCGCTCCGGGAGTCACAGCCTCTGCTCCGCGGGCCCGGCGCTCCTGTCCCAGTGCTCAGTAAGTCTTGGCTACTTTTGCCCCATTTCTTTGTGCTGGTTTTCTGCTTGCTTCGAGCTCCACATCTAGTTTGCCCGAGGTGATCAGCCCACTAGGAAAGTCCTCCAAATACCCTTTTGGGCCCAGACTTACCCTGAGAAATGCTTGATGCAGCAACCCGGTGCCATCGATCAGGGCCCCAGAAGGCAGCACGGCCACCCTCCAGCTCTGCCCTTGGGCCCCGGGGTCCAGGACCCACCACCTGGCAGGATTTGTGCCGATTCTTTCTAAGTCAGAGTCTGTCTTTCAACCCAACTATTAGTGCCGAGAACAAATGAAAACGGATTTGACTTTCATAGCTGAGTTAGAGGGCTTGTTGTTCATTTCAGTCCTTGCTGACTCCATTCTCTTTACAGAGATCAGTGATTCCGATTCTGTGTCTATTTCTTCCTTGTTTTATTTTATTTGTATTATTGATGTTAAAACAGACTTCTGTTGTCAGTTTACAAAATCTTTCCAGACAACAAGGCATCCTCATTTCTTAGGCGAAGTTCCTCAGCTATTCAAACTTTTCCAAGAACCTTCAGCTTCTCCTCTTCAATTTAACTCTTTCTCCCTTGTATTGCCTCTTCCTAACGATGCGTGAAATTTGGAAGCAAAAGCACCTTGAGAGAGCACGCATTAGAATCCCTCTGGAGAACCCTGGGGTCTGTGAACCGGAATATTGCTTGCATCACAGGCCGGTGTCAGGATCTGAGGGTTACCCGTCCATCCTCCCAGAGGAGTGGGGGTATGTGAGAGCATCCCCAGGGGACGCCTGTCACTTTTCCCAAACTGAACTAGCAGAAGCACAGTGTGCATTTGTGATGAGGCAGCCCCAGGAAGGCTCCAGACACGGCTGCAGTCAACATGGCCCATCGGAGTGAACAGGGCACAGCCCCGCCCCCACCAGGTCCTCCTGGCCAGAGAGCAGACCGTCAAGAAATCTGGATTTTCCCAATTAAACTGCTCACATGCTATTTGGGCTGAATTGTGCACCCCTCAAAGCCCCTATGTAGAAGTCACCACTCCCAGGACATCAGAATGGACCTGTATTTGGAGATGGAGCCCTTAAACAGGGGATTGCATTAAAATGTGGGTCCTAATCTGACCTGAGTCCTTACATGAAAAGTTGAACAAGCAGAGCTGCCAGGCGAGAGGAAAGGGTGCGTGAGGACAGAGAGACGACAGTCATCCGCCGGCCTCGGAGAGATGTTCCCCTGCATCTATCTGCCTGTCTTGAAATGAGCCCCTAAAGCCAGTGCTGATCTTTCAGAGACTAATCTTTACAAAACCCTAAGAATGTGGGTTGCGTTGGGCACATCCATTCCACCTGTGGGAAACAAGCAGCCAAGTGAACTGACGTAATAGAAAAAGTTGTTCATGACAGAGTTGTATACGGGAACCAAAAAAAACACAATTCCAACAGGAGTTTGGTTAAGGAAAAATCATCATGTGCTAGAATAATTTGTAAACCATGACACAGAAACACTGCACCAGCATTGGAAGTTATCCGTAACGGAGGCTAACAACAGCAAACCCTGAGCGCAGAACTGCGTGTAATATTTTTCTCCGACTATACGAAGATTCCACTCCAAGCAGAAGTGCTTGTTTCTTGACAGGTGTATCCATAGCTTGGTGACAAAAAGAAGGGACCCAGGGCCAGCCGACCTGAAGCCTTCGCTCTCCCGCTTTCTAACGCCACGGGTGAGCTGCAAGTAACGGGTGACGGCCACTCCCCTCTCGGGTCTGCCATCCCTTCCTGGGGACACGGCCCGTGATGTCTTACGCTGGTAGCATTTTATTTATTGCATTTTAATTTGCGTGTCTCTATTGAAGACTTTTCCCTTCTTTGTTAAACTCTACATTTATAAAATGAAGACCGTTTAGTTCACAAACATAAATCCATTATCAAGCAGTGGAGAACTGGCTGATAGGAGGCTTTCAATTAATGTGCTGACTGAGTGAATGCTTCACTTCACAGTTTTAAAAATGTGTTTTCACGTAAGGTCTCAGTTTGTTATCATCAATTCTATTTTGTTGAATATGCTTGATAGATGATGTGTTAACTTAGCTGAGAGCGGCACTTGGTATAAACTGAGATGAATTTATGTGACATTTTTGAAATATTTTCTAGATGATACAAATAAAATATGACTATTTTGGGATGTGCTCTTTGTAGTTTCAGTTTTTAAGACAAAAACTGAACACATAGAGTGGATACAAAAACCAAGGGAAAAAATATTATCATTGGCATAAAGATAATGACAAAAATATTTTTAGAACACAATAGTTATTATTTTCTTGGAGATAACATAAAGCACTAAAGATACTCTCAAATTAGGTAAAACTCAGAGACAGTAAACTCTCATAGAATGATTTATATGAATTTCTTTCATCATCTATATTATGACTGATTTCAGTGGGGAAAAAAACTTTTTTTAGAATATTGACCTATTCTTTTGCTTAAAATAAATCATATTTCTTTATAGAAAAGAAAAGGCAAAAGTAAAAAGCACACCAAAATGCTAACAGTGGACAGGTGATTATGGATTTGGGGTTATACTTTCATTGAACATTTCTATGTGGTTCGATTTTTCTGCATTGGGCAAGCATTACTTTGTCTTTTAAAAAAAGACTAATAACCACAACTTTTAAATAAATAAGTAAATGGCATCTTTAGTCCAGACTCTTGTCTCATGGTTAAATGAATGACTTTCATATGTAATAGCACAGAGGTGGCTTTGGCAGAAATTTAAGAGACCTGTGGTAGGTAGGGCTGGGGGATCTTCTCAAACTGTTGATGGGGGCATAAAGTGATATCCTCTTTTTGGAAAGTAATTCTGCAGAATATATAAAGTTTACCATGCAAGCCCTTTTTGCAGTAGCTGCCTTGGGAAAGAACCCCATGGAAAAAGCAGCACATGGGGATAAGTGGACACGAGTGTGGACAGTGAGAATGCTGGGGACGGGGTTGAGAGGCCCACCACAGGACAGTAAGGGGCAGGACAGCCACAGATGGACTTCCGTGGAACCAAGACAGAGGAAACAATTTATACAGTTGGCCTGAAGGATTCCCTGGTATATGAAGTAAAGCACAATACAGAAGTTTGATGATTTGGTTTCATTTTCAAAAAAGCAAACACTGATTTTGTTGAAAGCCCTTCAACATTAGAAACAAGGGGACTTTGCAAGGGACTAAGTGAAGAGGCTAGTCACCACTAAATACCTGAGATGGGAGGAGGAAATATAAAGGGGCGAAATCGTAAAATAAAAAACAGATATAAAAAAACAATTTTTTCCAAAACAATTTACTATGATCCAAGATATGTAAAAATAATGTTTTGGGGATGAGTAAAGAGAAGCATAGAAAATGCATGAAAGGATGTGCTCCAAAACACCAATGGCGGTAATGCCAGGATGGGAGAATTTCATGTGGGCTTTACTTTTTTTTCTGTGTTTCTGAAATGCTTGGTGCAGGTATTCACCTCAAGGCTGTGCCTGCCTGACACACTCTCAGATATTCGGTGGAAAAGCACTCCCCCCAAAGACCCACATTTGCAGCCACGTAAGTGGCTTCTCACATGGGTACATTTCATAGAATGTTCCAAGGGATACATTTCAGGGGACTCTGAGCAGGGAATGTATCTGTGTAGAGAAGGCTAATGATTCTCCAAGCAACACCAAGAAAGCCAGCCATCTTCATCGACAATAAAATTTCAAGTCACTGTTAAAGAGATATGTTGTGATTCGCTCTCCATTTGAAAGGAGACAAAGTTGGATTCCTACCTCACACCATACACACCAAAAATTCAAATCAGTTCAATATGTACACATACATTTATTTATATGTGTAACAGGGATGTAAAGCATAGGAAGATGCACTTATAAGTTTGGGATGAGTGAGGCCCCTAAGACATAACACATAAACCCAGAAGCTAAAAAGGCAAAAGCTCACATATTTGATTACATAAAAACTTCTATTTCCACACAGCAAAAGACTTTATCATTACAGTTAAAAGACAAATGACAGATGGAAGAAAATCTTTGTAGCATATTTGTTCATTCATCATTCCACAAATATTTAGTGGATACCTACTAAGCCCTAGGCACAATGCTAGATGCTCATAAAATTACTTAGGAGATACTCACAAATTTGCATTTTTTATTCAAAACTTTAATATATGTGTGACTAAGCAAAGGGTTTATATTCAAAATATGTGAACTGATACCTCTAAGATTGAAAATAAAGGCATACACACCAAAAAAAAAAAAAAAAAAAAAAGACATCAGCTGTAAGAATTAGCTTTGGCAGCAAATAAAAAGTTAAAAATCAATGGCTTAAGGGCCTCCCCGGTGGCGCAGCTGTTGAGCGCTGGGTTGCGAAGCTGCCCGCGGCCTCTGCGGCGCCAGTTCGATCCCCGGCTGCTCCCCGGCCACCGGAGGAGGGTCCCACATGGCGCGCAGACCTCTCCTGCCGCCCGCTGCTCCCCTCAGCAGTGTCCTTCGGTCCTTCTGCCTGCTCTGCTCCCCGCTCTGGCTCTGGTGAATTCTCTCACCCTCCCGTGCTTCTGACTGTACCCAGTGCTTGTATAAACAAACAAACAAACAAATAAATAAATAAAACATGCCTCTATTTAAAAAAAAAAAAATCAGTGGCTTAACCAGGCAAAAGTACGTATCTTTCCCACAGGAAAGTGTGCGGATGAAGGACATCCAGCAGTGGTGCAACAGCCCTGCATTCTTCTTTCTTTCCCTTCTACTATCCCAGTACTTGGTACCATCCTTAAGGCAAACTCATATTCCAAGGTGGCTGCCAGAGTTCCAGACATCCAAACAACATTCCAGGTTGGTGGGGGCAGGTAGGGGAGACACGTAATCTTCTAACCAGGTTCATTTTCAGCACAAAAACAACTTGGGTCTGTTACTAAGAGTGAATGGGAAGATTAATAGTGGATGGCAACTAGAAGCCTCTGCCTCACTAGATAAATACCACCCCATAAAAGCTCACCTGATAATTTTAAAATAAGAATTTATGGTGGAAAATATTAGGCATGAATAAGCATAGAACGTAATGGTAAGGCGTGTTATCATCCCAATCATGAATTTCATCCATCTAACACTGTGATTGCAACACACACAAAGCAAACGCTGACTCATTTATAAGATGGAACTGAAGAGACCCAGCATGACAACTTCGATAGGCATCTATCAGGAAAATATAGGTGGGGCGGAGAAGAAATGTTATGATTTATAATATCTGAATAACATAATTCACAAGCTTAATCTACTTTATATATTTGCACTCAACAGAGAGACAATATTCATTATTCTTAAGTACACACTGAAGTATATAAAAATTGGCCACTTTACAAGGTCACAGAAGAAATCGAAAGAAATGCAACAGAATCCATATATTGTATCGGCCACAATTTCCAGGTGCAATGTAACTAAACTGGAGATTCACCATTTAAAAAAAAAATTTAACACTACTGATTTAGAAATAAGAAATTAGCCTTAGATAACTGTGGCGCCTACAAATAAATGACAAAATTTTTTTAAGATTTATTTATTTATTTATTTATTTATTTATACAAGCACTGGGTACAGTCAGAAGCGTGGGAGGGTGAGAGAATTCACCAGAGCCAGAGCGGGGAGCAGAGCAGGTGGAAGGACCGAAGTACACTGCTGAGGGGAGCAGCGGGCGGCAGGAGAGGTCTGTGCGCCATGCGGGACCCTCGTTGGTAGCCGGGGATCGAACCGGCGCTGCAGAGGCTGCAGGCAGCTTCGCAACCCAGCGCTCAACCGCTGCGCCACCGGGGAGGCCCTAAATGACAAAATATTGAGAACTGAGTGTCGACAAAAGTACTACTTTCCAAAACTTGTGGGATGCGTGGAAAGCTACCTAGCTCTAAATTGGTATCCTTGACTTCATTATATTTTTAAAACAACAAAGATTGAAAACCTGACTGCAGCATTCAAGAAGCTAGAAAAACACTAAAGGGAAACCCAAAGAAAGGAATGAAATAAAATAATAAAAACTAAATGAAATCAGAACTTTTCAATATTGCCTGCGGGATGAGCCCTGCCACCGAGGAGCCGCCTCCACCGGGCTGGGGCACATCTGCCCACGATGACAACCTGGGGTCACTGTCCCCCAGCCCTGGCCAGCAGGGGGACCCCGGGCCTGCCCTGTGCTTTGCGGAGTGGCCTTTCCACGAAGCCACCCAGGGCCCTCAGGTCTGCCCGTCCCGCGCCCCTGCCTGGGTACAGATGTCACTGTAGCTCCGGGCTCACGTCACCAAATCAAGGGACCAGAACGGGACGCCCAGGACTGATTGTCCCCGAGAGGCCTTTGTGGTGGTGGGAAGCTCAGATGCAGTCAGCCATCCTGTGTGGCGGGGGCCCTGCATGTTTCCACAGCCCCCTCTGCAGCGCCCGTGTCCTCCCGAGGCCGCGGACGCCAGGAGCGCAGGTGTGCAGACAGCCAGCCCTCTGGAGTAGACTGTGCTGGAGAGCAGGAAAATGCTCATTTTTGTTCGAAATGAACGCAGCCCTGGGGATAAGGAAGGAAATGTCCAAGTTGGCCAGATCAGGGGCTCCATCCCATGCACCCACAGTGACATTAACCAGCCCTGACAAAGGGCTGCATAGCCTGTCTGCATAGACACTGCCCCTGTGGCTCCTGCCTAGCCAGACTGTGGTCCCGCCAGGACCCACGGCATGGCACCCACCTGGTGTTTGCAGGGGCGGGACCTGCCAGGCCCTCGGTCTCCTGCTGGGAGGGTCAGAGAGCCAGTGGCCCCCGGAGGCAGAGGTGGAAGGTCAGCTCTCCAACTCCCCTCCAAACACCCCTTGTGGGGCGAAGGGAGGGGTCCTGGGTGCTGTCTCAGGCACGTGCTCATGTGTGAGCAGTGAGAGGTCTGGAAGGAACTGTGCCCAAACTGGGAGTAGAGGCTCCTGGGACATGGGGCAGGGAGAGGCAAAAGACAGAGCTTTCACTTCTTAATTTATATACTTCCCCAAAAATGCGGTGGGCTCCTGGGTGAAGTTCACTTCCAGTTTGGACCTCGTCTGGTATTTTTCAAGTTAAAAAGCAATTGGATCACCAGACAGAAAGCACTGGGGTGGGGACGGCGTGGGGGGAGCAAGGAAAGTTAGCATCTAAGGCCTGCTGTCTCAGGCCTTAAGTGACTGAGATGGGCCAGTTTGCCTTGTGGGAATTTTACACAATAAAAGGCGCAAGATTGAGAGCCCTGGAACAGGAGCCTCCCCAGCAAGACGCCAAAGCAGCCTTCAGCCTGACCAGGCCTGGGCTAAGGTCTCTGCAGGGCCCCTGTCAAGGTAAGCAGACCACACCTCACCACCCTATCATCTGTCACCCCATCACCTCTCACCCCTTCACCTGTCACCCTGACCCCATCACCTGTCACCTGTCACCCCACCACCCCGTCACCTGTTACCTTGTATGTGTCGCGCCTGCAGCCGCGGAGCCCAGGGCTGATGACAGAAGCCGAGAGGCACATACGTCTCAAAGGTTTACCATGCGGCCTTTGACAGAACAAGTGAGCCCCTCCCTGCCCTGGAGCCTCTGCCCGGCCACCACACAGACGGGAAGAGCATGTGCCAAGATCGCTGCCCGCAGAACCCAGGCTGCGGAACAAGCACCAGTTCCGCCAGCACGTCCTTCCAGCAGCTCCCAAGGACACGGGGCCTGCGCTGGGCCGTGACAGGCCGGGAAGGGCAGGCGGTGAGAAAGTGAAATCCCATTTCCATGGCAGCTGGTGAGGAGAGACACGTACAAGGAAGGAAGACCAGGAATTAAAGGCATTTCATTTAGATACGGAGATTTTTACAAAAGGAGGGGGCAGCTAACAACAAGCTGAGCGCGGTGTCTCCGAAGAGGGGACTCAGGAGCGGAGCAAAGCAGCAGAAACCCGTGTGTAAGCCCAGAGGCAGCATTTGGTGGTTTTGACTCTGTAGGTGTTTACACTTAAAATATTTAAATGTAACTATTTGAAGCAAAAAATAAATTGTTCTAACTTAACAGAGGGGTGAGTATTTTTATAATCCTGGGGTGTGACCTTGAAATCAGAAACAACTAAGAACATGGCAGCTCTGTTTGCCCGAGCATCAGCTGCTGGCCTGTGAGGTGGCGAGACAGATGGCAGCTGGGAAGAGACTCGGAACAGGCAATACAAAGGGTTACTAGCCGCGTTTCTGCTGGTGGTGCCAGCGGCAGTCACTGCCCCTCACTGATCCGAGGGAGGGAGGGAGAGGTGGGCACCGAGGAGGATGCAGCTCCAGGGAGGGCTACGGAGCTGGAAGTTCCCCCAGACAGGGTCAGCGGTGGTGCTGGGGTGGTCAGGAAAGGCCACTGCTGTCCCCCTCTCCCCGGTCCTGGGCCCCACCATCGGTCGGCCGCCCCTGCTCCCACCCTCTCCAGAATGAAGTCTACAGTCCCTGCCACCTCAGATCATCAGCTTCCTATTACATTTCTGAGGCAAGAGCATCTGAATCCGGAGCTTGGACCACAGAGCAGCACCCCAGCTGCCAGGGAGGCTGGGAAGGGGCACCCCAGCTTCCAGAGCAGAAATCCAGGACATTCTGAAGGAAGGGTGGGACTCGGATGCTGGGCGTACAATGGACACTGCAATCCCTACACATCACAGCACTTTCCGCTCCACTGAACAACCGATGACACTCTCGATAGAGAAATAGACAAAGGAGGGCCTCCCCTGGTGGCGCAGCTGTTGAGCGCTGGGCTGCGAAGCTGCCCGCAGCCTCTGCAGCGTGGGTTCGATCCCCGACCACCCAGTGAGGGTCCCACATGGCGCGCAGACCTCTCCTGCCGCCCGCTGCTCCCCTCAGCAGTGTATTTCGTCAGTCTGCCTGCTCTGTTCTCCCCTCTGGCTCTGGTGAATTCTCTCACCCTCCCGCACTTCTGACTGTACCCAGTGCTTGTATAAATAAATAAATAACTCTTTTTTAAAAATTAAAAAAAAAGAAATAGACAAAGGACACAGAGGCGATTGATCCACACACAAAATTAGCCAATAAATACATTGAAAGCTGTTTAGCCTCACTAATTGAGTGGCCACTGGTGGCTGCTGACTCTAAAATAATCCCTGCCTTCTTCCACGCTGGCAAACCCCTGATATTGCTTGGATCTCAACCCCCTTTGAAAAGAGTCAGCAGAGAGCCAAGTCCGGCTGGTGAGCTGGAAAGAGGCATCCAGGAAAGGTGTCTGCATTAGCCAGGCGAGCTGCTGTAACAACAAGCTCCGGTCCCCGCGGCGGAACTCCAGAACGCATCTCCCTGCTCCAGCAGGGTCTGCTGTTGGCAGCCCTGGGGAGAGAGAGAAAATCCCATTGTACACAAGCACTTCGGAAGCGCCTTTGGCCCTGTCTGTCTTCTGCAGCTGTACACATGCCCACTCTGCGGCCGAGCATTCCCACTCCAGGATAAACACCCAAAAGAAACGAAGGCAGCCACTCTCCTGCCCGCCTGTGTCTGTGCAGGCCTCTCTTTTAGCAAATCTGTCCCTCCCAAACTCAGCCCTTCCTGCCCGCCTGTGTCTGTGCAAGCGTCTTCTCCCTTCCTTTTTTTTTTTTTTTTTTAATATAATCTCCCCTTTTGGATATAAAAATAGAGGGAAGTGAAGGCATACTTCTACCAAAAGGCATGTATAATAATATTCATACCAGCTGACTCAATATAGCCCCAAACTAGAAACCACCCAGATGCCCTTCGGTGGCCGGTGGATGAATAATGATCCCCCTGCCAGGGATGCTGCGGGACAAGGGAGAAAGGCCCCGACCTTACACCAACACCACGTTGACGCCCAAAAACATAGTATTAGCGGGGAAAAGTCAGACACAGGGGAGCTCATGTGTGGGATTCAACGTATATGAAGTTCAAGAACAGACGAGTCGAGGTGGGGTAGCTGGAGGGGCAGGAGGGCAGGGTGGCGGGTAATACAGCCCTGCAGCTCCATCTAGGTGGAGATCTGCCAAGAGACATGAAGACGTTGCCCACGTAAGATTAGTGCACTGCACGCATGTTACTAGATGCTTATTATGCCTCGATAAATTTTTATCCAGTCATATTATTTATAGCGAAGAGACATCTGAAACAAAATGAATAACAACTAACTTGTTGGAGTGAAAAAAAAAAAAGTCTAAAGAAATACACTTCAAAAGCAAACAGATTCTGTTGCCAGATCACTGGGGCAGGGCTCTGGGGGTGTTGTTGGCGAGCCCCTAAGAAAGGATGTTGGAGCCCCCCCATGCCCCTGATCCAGGGAAAATCTCCTTCTGCCCTCTTGGACAGAAGATAGTCTGAGCTTCTTCATTGAACATTGAGTAGGCACCTACGGCATGCACTGCACTGCCCGGGCGTGCCCTTCCCTACCCGCCCCACCTGTCTGCATAGAAAAGCTGAACCTGAGCTTTCTCTTGGTTGCTTGAACCCGCTCCCTTAGCGACGGCTCCCGAGGAGGCCAGGACCTCCATGAATCACCCACTGCAAAGAGATGTGGGGGGGACACTCCCCTGCTCCCTGACCTTGGGGCTGCCCACATGGTCTGCTTTGGCCAATGGCATACAGCTGAGGTGCCAGAGAACTGGTCCTGTGAAGCCTCAGAAGTTGGCTTACACTCTGGGCCCCTGGCATCACTCTGAGGTGCAAGCCCCAGCTAGCCCCCCAGCCCCAGGAGGGTGAGAGCCAGGCGGGGCTAAGTGCCGGAGCCGCCACCAGGCCACCAGCCAGGCCCCAGCCAACCCAGCGGTCAGGAGGGTAAGTCAGGGGTGCTCTAGGCCGCTGCGTCGGTGGTTGCCGGAGGACCAAGGGCAACACAGCTCATCCACCTGCCGCTCCAGGAGCCTCTGGCCGGGACCACACTAGGGCATCAGAGGGGCGAGATCGGAGTGGAAGAAAAATCAAGAAGCTTCACAGAGAAGGTTGTTCCCTCCGCACACAGCCTCCTGGACCCCCACCAGCAGCCCGGCGAGGGGGGCGGCCCTCCTGACCAGCCTCTTCATCCCAGGTGACCACAGCCAGCTGGAGCTGAGCCGCCCCCACCCTCTGCACGGGCTCCCTCCATCCAGCGCGCCCCCACCCCTGTGCCCCCCCACAGCACCGCTCCGTGGTCCAGGACTGAGTGTGAGACCCCCTCCTCGGCAGTGTCTCTACACCCCACCGGCCCTGCAGAGAGAGCTGCTCCTTTGGGGGGACAGGGGCAATTTTAGTGTCAGCTTCCCGCAGCCTCCCGGCCTCGCCCAGGTCTGGAGCTGGCGCCGCGGGAACGGCCGGCTGGCTGAGGAAGCACCTGGGGAGCGCTCCAGCCGCAGAAGGGGGGGCATCAGGGGAGGAGGTGAGCCCCCAGCCCCCCAAGAGAAACAAAAATCTCGGATGGGGAGAAAGTGTCCAGAGGCCAAGAGAAGCCTCAGCTCCAGAGCTCAGGGTCAGCGGGGCGCGAGGCAGGGAGGGGGCGGAGACCGTGACCCCAAGAAAACTGCTTCCTAGCACAAAAGCAACGCGTTTTGGGTTTGGGGTTTTGGGTTTTGTTTTTGTTTATGTTTTTGTTTTTTGAAGACCAGAAGCAGCTGCGGCCGGCCCACCCAGCTGCCCGGGGCCCGCTGGACGAGCCGGCTTCGCCCGCGGCGCTGCGCTGACACGCTGCGGGCGATGGGTCCTCCCTGCCTGCCAGAGACGCTTCTAAAATTGGATCATTCCCTTCATTTTGCTGCAAGTCACTACAGTCTGCTTTGCTCCACATTCTTCGTGATAAAAGAAACCAAAGTGTATAAATAGGGTTGGAGATTTCCCAGGGAAAAAAAGCACTTCGGTCTCCATAGCAGTGGGATCGACGCTCCCTAGATAACCCGGGACCGTCATGTCCCTTCTGGACAAATCCAGGAAAACAAGCCAAATGCAGCTCAGTCCCCGCCGACCCCAGCTGTACCCCAGCTGTACCCCGCTCTGAGCCCCCTGGGGGAAGGGACGTCAGTGGAGGCAAAGAAAGACAAGGTCCCGCCAGGTTTTCCAAAAGTCGTTAAAATGTCCCCTGTAATCGCTCTCAGAACACGACAAAGGCACCACTGCGTGAAATCTCTCCTGTGGGCGCATGACCTGTGGGTGTCTCTCCCCAGCTGCCAAGCTGGCATCAGGACAGTCTGAAGAACGCAGGGACCAGGGTGAGGTGCGCGCAGGCAGTGTCATCCAAAGCCACGCTCCTCCTGCGTCTCCTCTGCCTCCCGGGACTTTGGCTTCGTCCGGTCATCGCTGTCACGGTCCTCAGAGGGAGGGTCACCAGAGGCAGCTCCTTGGCCAACATTTATGGAAGAGGGTCAGTGGCTGCTGGTGAGCCAGCTAGAAGGGGAGAGGGAGCCACAGCTCCTGTGGCGTGAGTCTTCCCACCATGGCGGGTTTCAAGCTACCCAGTTGCCAACACAGTTGGAAAGAGATTCGCCCTGTCCATTCTCAGCAGCCAGAGCAGGCCGCTCAGCACACACCTTCTCGAGGCCAAATTCAGTCCCCATGGGATGGAGGATGGGATGAGAGGTATTGATGTGTGCACCCCTGGAATTGGAGCAAGGTCAAAGCCACCCCAGCCACTTAGCAGCTGCACCCCAGGAGTGCGAGGGCGGAGGTCAAGAGAGGCAGCCATCATGGACCCCTCTCACCTTCCCTGTATTCCCTGCCCAGCCAGGTTCTTGCCACACCGCAGCACCACCAGCACCCTGGGAGCAGGTCCCACTCAGGGTGGTGGAGGGCAGCAGCTGACTCCTGGCTTGGGGGGCCATGAAGCCATGAGGCTGGCCGGCAGAAAGGAATCAAGGCTAATTAGGAGCAACAAAAGCCACAGCTCAGAGAAGGCAGCAAGACCCAGTATCAGACTGCAGGGCCAGCAGCCTGCCCACAGGACAGCAGGGCTGGCCCTGGCAGAGGCCGTGCCAGCCTGGTCTCCAGGCAACAGGGGTAGCCAGGACCCCTCACTCCTAGCCCGCAAGCTCTGGGTCTCTCAGCCCATCTCTAAAACCCACTGAAGTGGGCCCGTACCCCCGCCCGTACCCCTGCCCACCTGTCCCTGCTCACGATCGTATTATCAGATGACCAGTGTTTCTTACAAGCTACACCCGGGCCTGAGAAGTCACCTGACAGTTTTCGAGCCCTTTGGCCTGAAGCTGGCAGGCCCCAGCCCTGCTCGGGTGACACTGAAGGCCTGGAAGTCCTCCCTCCGCCGCTGCTTCCTGGCCTTTGCCGGTGCAGTCTCCAAGCCAGGCCTCCCTCATCGTCTGCGCGGAAACCTGTTCCTCTCTGCTGCCAACACTGCTAATTGCTGAGTTAATTGGCAATGTGGTGCTAAGTGAAAAAGAGCAAGTTCTAAAGCTGTATTTATAGTTTGCCATTATTCTGGAGGAAAGAAGAATGTGTGTGTGTGTGTGTGTGTGTGTGTGTGTGTGTGTGTGTGTGTTGGTGAGGGGAATGCCTGTCTGTGAGAACATAAATGGGTATAGGAAATAAGAGAGCAGGGAATCTCACTGGGAACCATTTTGCCCCCCAGGGGACATTTGCCAAGGTCTGGAGACATTTTCATTGTCATACTGGGGCAGGGGGTGCAACTGGCATCTTGTGGGGAGAACCCAGGGATGCTGCTAACCATCCTACCATGCACAGGATAGTCCCCCCCAACAGACAGCAATCACCCCAAATGTCAATAGTGCAAGGTTGAGGGCCTCCCCGGTGGCACAGCGGTTGAGCGCTGGGTTGCGAAGCTGCCCGCGGCCTCTGCGGCGCCAGTTCGATCCCCGGCTGCTCCCCGGCCACGGGAGGAGGGTCCCACATGGCGCGCAGACCTCTCCTGCCGCCCGCTGCTCCCCTCAGCAGTGTCCTTCGGTCCTTCTGCCTGCTCTGCTCCCTGCTCTGGCTCTGGTGAATTCTCTCACCCTCCCGTGCTTCTGACTGTACCCAGTGCATCTATAAACAAAACAAACAAACAAACAAATAAATAAAACATGCCTCTATTAAAAAAAAAAAAATAGTGCAAGGTTGAGAGACCCTGATACATAGAGTGTCCCCCCAAGTGGGGTCTTCGGGCCAGCAGCATCTGCACTACCTGGGTGTCATCAGCAATTTGAGGCCTTGCCCAACCCCCACCCCAGCCACAGGAGCAAGCCCTGGGTGAGCCCACGAGGCGGGGGCTCCTCCAGCCAAGGATAAGGTGCTCCGGCCCAAGACCCAGTGGCCCAACAAGCTCCAAGCGTCATCCCTGGATGGGAGGTCAGGACTTATATGCACTTCTTGTCCTCCGTATTTTCCCAGCTCTCTGCTTGAGGACATATTTACTACCTTTGCGATCAGACAAGCTGGAATCTAAGGTCTCTGTCCACCAGCCAGGCCAGGTTTCTGTGTCAGAGAGCAAGAGAACAGAGGCTTCTGAGGCCAGAATGTAAATCCTGGCTCTGTTCAAGAATCGATTTCCCCGGCCCTGAGGGGGGAAAGGGGAGGGGCCCTGAGCTTCTGGCCCTGGTGGGGGCAGGGGCATGAGAATGGCCGTCTCAGGTCCACCAGGAGGATGAAACGAAATGTCCCAGGGCAAAGCCCTGGAGCTGTCCTGGGTTAGCTGCCGGGGAAGTGTGAGTATGAAGGGTGGACAGGAAGAGTCCACCAGGACCAGGAGGCCCCTGCAGGGGGTCAGCTGTGTTTTGTTCTCTATTTCCTCCTCGAGTCCTGGAGTGCAGCCAGGAGCAAGTTCTCTTGCCTCTGGAAAGCCGCTGTGATTGGGCCAAAGCTAAAGCTTCCCCAAAACGGTCTCTTTCTCTAAAAACCCAAACATGGGGAGACTGCGCTGAGAATCCTGGAGGGCGGGAAGAGAAAGCAAAACTCTCCAGAGCTGGGAAGGGCAGCGTTCCCAGGGGTCGCAGAGACCCTGACTCAGAGAACCCAAGGAAGGGATGGCCATGGCGTCCTGATCCCCAGGAACCCCAGAAACCCCCAGGCCAGGAAACCCGGGGCAGGGCCAAGGACATCTCTGTGGTGACATGTAGACCAGCGACAGGTCCTGAGTGTCCTGCTGGGGGGTGGTGGCTCTTGATGACCCAGATCTCTGTGTCTGATCCCCATGTCTGATTCCCGTCACTCGGGACTCCAGCCCGCCCTCCTCTGCCCTGGACCCCTCTGGAGGTCTCCAGGACTCTCCACACGGTCACAGAAAAAGACGGGCAGGCCCTCAGCAGAGGCGTCGTGACCGGCGACTCCAGGGAACACACATCTACACCCCTCCCCAGAAGTGCGCTCCCCTTGTCTGAGGAGACGGGGGTCAGGGGAGTGTCTGTGAGAGGAAGCAGGGCCCAGAGGAAGGAGCAGCCACCCCAGGGGCTCTCCAAGCCCAGTCTCTTCCCGGGGGCCCCATTTTGGCCTCTACTCAAGCAGCTGAATTGGCCTGACGGGTGACGACAGCTGGCTCCTGGCGGGACCAAGAGATAATGACCCTCAGGAGGCCTGGCGATTGCCTCAGCGTTTCCTTGGAAACCAAGTCCCCAGCTCACCTTCCTCAATTTCTCTGTCCTGCCTTGATCTGGACGCTGCAAGAAGGGCCACATCCACACCGTAAAATGGGGGCCACCGATGAAAAGGAAAGAACCCCTCAGTGTCCCAGCCGTTCATCTAGGGACCACGCTGGAGGGAGGCCAGGAACATTGGCTCCCGAGGGAAAGATCGCCTGCAAATAAGCGTGGGAGGGGCAACAGAACTAGAGAAGCACCATTTGGTAACTCCTAACAAATTCGTTCGCTCGCGTGGTGATCTGCAATGGCTGAAACATTTAGAGGAGACGTTGACAGGTCTGGTCCCTAACAAGTCACCCCAAAACAGCCCCTGAAAACAACAGCTTCCTCTGATTACTCATGCTACCAGCCAGGTTGGTCTGGGCAAGCCTCACGTGGGGTGTCTCAGAGAGCTGGGTCGGCGGGCCGGCTGGAGTCCCCCAACCCCCATCTCCACGCGTCCTCTGGCACCCGGTGCCTCGCTGAGCTCACGGAACGGCGGGGACTCTGCTCTCGGGCCGCGTGACCTCCCGCCCGCGCCAGCCTGGGCTTCCTCACAGCATGGCGGTCTCAGGCCAGTCAGAGCCGGCTCCCCGGAGGGGGTGTCTGAGACACGGGAGGAGACACAGGCTGTCGTGACCCGGACGCAGCAGTCACAGTGTCACCGTGTCGCGCTCTGGAGTTGCAAACACGTCAGCCAGCCAGTCAGAGGCGAGGGCCAGCGCCTCCACAGGGCGTGGACCCCGGGGCCAGCTCCCGGGGGAAGCTCCGCGGAGAGGGCCACTGTTCCCGGGATTCTGCCAGCGCGCACGTCCCTGAGCGGGCAGCGCTGACGGGCGTCTCCTGGTGTGGGGCAGTGGGCGCGGCCCCCAGAATGTGCTCTTGTGGAGAGGAAGGGAACCTGGGTCAAGCCGGTCCCCTAGTGCCACCGTCCACGGCGGCAGAAGTGGGCAGCGCGGCGAGAGGCCGGAGGAGAGTCCAGCCTGGCAGGCCTCAGGAGCCACGGGGCCTCTTCTACAGAGGCCACGGCACAGCCGTTGTTTTTTTTTAAGGGCAGCCAGCAGTCTCAGCCGGGAGAGGCCTGACGCCATCTAAAGGCAGCCCCGGCCCCGCTTCTCCTGGATGCAGATGCCAAGGAAGCAAATAGGATGAAAAGACGTTTTCGTGGCAGACGGGGAGCTCTGATTACCGTCAGATAATCTCGGGGGCTGTTACTTACTTTGTTAGGTGTGATCATGGGTGGCTTTGTGTTTATTAAGAAACATGTATGTGGAAACCTAAATAAGGGACCAGGAAAAAGAATAACTACAAGAAAGAAAAAATCAAAATCAACAAACAACTATGAACCAGAGACACTCTATGGGGGGGGGGGCCGGGAAAGGAGGGATTGGGGTCAAAATAAGGGGATTGCCATTGTATGGGGAATATAAAAATAAAATTAAAAAAAAAAGAAGCATGTATGTTTAGGCCTCCCTGGTGGCGCAAGGGGTTAAGCACCGCACTATGAAGCAATCCGCAGCCTCTGCAGCACGAGTTCAATCCCCGCCCTGCCAGGGAGAAACCCACATGGCGCAGCAGACCTCTCCTGTCTCGCCGCTGCTCCCCTCAGCAGTGTATTCCACTCAATCTGCCTGTTCTCCCTGCTCTGTCTCTGGTGAGCCCTCTCAACCCCACATCTCTGACCTGTACCCCAGCTCTTGTATGCATAAATAAATCTTAAAAAAAAAGAAAAAAAAGAAAGAAAAAACATGTATGTTTAGAGAAACATACAGAAGCAAAATAACATGATTGAGATTTATTTTTAAATTCTGCACTAGAGAATAAGCAAAAAGGGGAAGAGGGAGTAGACAAAGCAAATGTGGCCAAATCTTGCAAGTGATCTTCTCTAGGAGGGTGACGGCAGCGGGTGCTCTCCCATCCTCTTCCCGTCTGTGTGTGTCCTGGAAATAGGTGATTAAACAAAGGTGACTCTTAAAGGGGAGCGGTTGAGAAGGAGCCCTTGTCCTCACTCCTGACAGCCCCCGCCCCCACCCCACGTGGCTGCACAGGGTCCTTGTGGCAAAGCCTAGCCTTGCCCAGCAAACCCAGCCCTTCAAAGTCACCTTCCCCAGCTTCTGAGCTGGGCTTCCAAGCTGGGCTCTGCACCACCCCCCTCGTGCGGGGTGGGGGGGACGGGGACGGGGGACTCTGCTCAGCAGAGGGCAGGTGTAGCCAACAAGGGGCAGTGGCTGCCCCACCCTGGGCATCACCAGCCTCTGCTCCGGCCTCCTGAGGGAGGGGGTCAGGCATTAACTGGACCCTGCGCCACACGCTACATCCTGAAAGGTTCAAAGCAGACAGGGAAGAAGGTCAAACGTAAGGACGGTCAGGCCCACGTGCCCACGTCCCCCAGAGGGGGAGGGGATGAGTATCAGGCCTCGCTGGCCCAGTGGGGAGTCTTTGCCTGTGGCCAGTCCTCAGCGTGCTGCTTTTTTCTCTGTAAAAAGAGGGGGCTAGATCAGCCATCACCCCTCCTGGCCCATCCCCAAGAGATGTCTCTTTCTTAGCTTTAGAATCTGCCTGATTTTTAAATTTCCTGCTCATTCCAAGATCATGGTCTTCAGATCAGTATTTAGGGGCCCCTTCCAGTCTGAGCCTTTGCTATCTGTGGTCCCCAGGGGGCTCAGCGGGCTGACGCAGACCTGGTGGGACTGGGGGCCTGGAGCCCCTGCTGCACCCTGCTGGGGGAACTGCCGCTTCTCTGGCCTTATCTGTGAACCTGGATGGGGCCCCATGATTCTGGGGAAACACTGAGCCCCAGTCTCCTGCATCCCTGGCCAAGGGCCTGCCTGACACACCCCAACACGCAGCCACTTAGAGGTCTGGAGCTGACCACCACTAGCTCCCCAGGGAGCCCCAGGCCAGGCCAGTGTCCCCAGGGACGTCTCATCTGAGCACAGGCGAGATGGAGCAGATGGCGTCAAGGCGGACGGCATGGGTGGTGTGTGTGTTCAGCCACGTGCCCAGCCACAAGTTCCAGGCCCCAGGAAAGCTCCGAAACCACCACCAATCAGAGAACTCACCCAGGAAGACACCCAAATTGAGCCAAGTTTTCGCCGTTCCCAGGACTGATGAGGTTATGGAATCTCTGCCTTCTTGTCTACCTGCCAGCTGCAGGATGCAAGGAGCATGCTGGGCACATGCTGGGCACACAAATTCAAGATGTCAGACCACCTAAGGAGGTAGGTGCACCTGCAGACGAATCAGCCACCCGCCCCACCTACCCCCACCAAGCCCACCACCCCCGGGGATCCCCGGCCCTCTCAAGAGGGAGGGCTTGAGGCACACCCCAGATTGCCAAGACCTGCTGGGCACTGAGAACACTAAGCACGTGAGGTCCCGTCACCAGGCAGGGGGGCAGTGGGAGAACATGCCACAGAACCAGAATATTCTTGCTAGACTAACAGTCATATTTTTACCAAAAAATATTCTCTCCTAACTGAAGTTGTCACAAGATTATAAGGATTTTTTTTTCCCTGCTTATCTGTATTTCCAGCTCTTTTTACAGTAGCATGTAGAGCTGTTTCCATAGAGATTTGCACACATTTGGGGTCAGATGATGCTTTGCAGCTGGGGCTGTCCCGGGCATGTGGGACGTTTAGCACTGCCCCAGCCCCCACCCACCACTGGTTGGTAGCTCCCCCCCAACTGTGACAAATGTCCCCTCAAGGACAGAGTCACCCAGTTGAGCACAACTGCCTGCTCAGAGGAGGACCAGTGGCTGAGGTGAGGCAGAGAAGTGAGGGCAAGGGTCAGCAGGTGCCTCCCACATTCCACGCTCCACACTTCCCACGGCAGCTTATCTGATTCCCACAAGCACTCAGTGAGGTCACTTGAGTGTCACCTCTCGTAGTGAGGCTAAGGGGCTTGCCCCAAGTCACAGGACGAGTAAGAGGGCGTCACGAAAACCAAGAGGGAATGGTCTCCCTGGTGGCACAGGGGTTAAGACGCAACCTATGAAGCAATCCGCAGCCACTGAAGCGCGAGTTCAATTCCCGGCCAGCCAGGGAGATACCCACATGGCGCAGCAGACCTCTCCTGTCTTGCCCGCTGCTCCCCTCAGCAGTGTATTTCAGTCAGTCTGCCTGTTCTGCTCCCCACTCTGTCTCTGGTGAATCCTCTCACCACCCCGCATCTGGCCTGTACCCCAGCTCTTGGATGCATAAATAAATAAATCTTAAATAAATAAATAAAAAGAATAGTATATTAAACTATTAGCTATTGCATAAAGCTAAAGGGAAAGAAAAATAATAAAATTTTAAAAAAAAAAAAAAAAAAAACAAGAGGGAAGATTCCAGAAGACACGCTTCAGCGCAGACTGCGCAGAGCTGCTAAAGTGAGCTCGCGGCTGAAATGACCCTGGAGCCGTGTTCTGTGGCTGGAGTGTTTGTATGTTCTTTGTGTGTTCTGGATATCACCCCCATTAGACACCTGGTTTCCAGGCATTTTCTCCCACCTGATAAGCTGCTTTTCGCTGCTGGTGGTACCTTTGGATGAAGCGGATTACCGATTTCGGTTTTTGTTGCCTGTGTTTTTGGTGTCACATCCAAGAAATCCCTGGGGCCAGAGAGCCCACCGCTTTTCCCTGGCTTTCCTTCTAACAGCTTTGCAGCCTTAACGCTTACGTTTAGATCCTTGACCCACTGTAAGTTGACTTTTGCGTGCGGTACAAGGTAAAAGTCCAACTTGATTCTTTCCCGCATGCATATCCAGTCTTCCCAGTGTCACTTGTTGAGCAAATTACTTTTTATAGGGACAAACACAAAAGCGGTTTTATAATCCTTACAGAACTATAAACCAAAATGAATATGCAAATTAAATACAAACAAAGCAAATGACTAGTAAAATTCAAACACCACCGAATTAACATAGCAAATGATGTTATTTTGCTGAAAAGAAAGTTCCTCAGCAGTAGGGCATCTTCCAGGGATCCCCGAGGGAACCTGCCTGAAGCCTCTGCCCTTATTAATCTGCCTCCCATTGGTTGAGATATTCACTACTCCTGCATGGTGCATTCAGCTGTGGCCTCCCAGGTGGGCCAGAAGGGAAGGTTTGCCACACTGATAGGATCACCCAACAATTAAGACTTCACATAAAGGACTCACGGGCTCAGGGAGCCCATCCAGGGTCAGGCAGCTGCCCTGAGTCAGGCAGCTCCAGCCCAATGGTGTTCTGGAAGGGATAGGTTTACGGTCGCTTTGAAAAGTTCAGTTACAAGTGTAAACAGTTGACTTTACGTTTGCTGCTATCAAAGGTGTCTGAACTCCTAGGCTCACCTCACGTGGGCTGCTTTATCCCTGGCAGGGGTGCCCCCCAGCTCCCCAACACTACTTCATACCTTCGACACACCCTGCTTCCTTCGCCCACCCTTGGCCAGCCATCCTTGCTTCCTTTTTTCACTGAGAATGTTCTCAGACCTCACCAGCACATCCACCCTCCCAGCCCTCCCAGTCCCCAGAGAACCCACCCTGTCCACTGCCTGGGCCCCGGCCACTCCTCGCCAGAGCCCCCGCCCCATTCTCAACGTCATCCTTCTGGAAAGGATCCTCCTCCTCCTCCTGCATCCTAGTGCCTGTCCTTTCAAGCCTCCGCATCAGCCCTCCCTTCTATTTTAAGAACTCACTCGACCTTACTCCTCCTTCAAACGCCACCTCATTCCTCTCCTTCCCTCTTACAAAGCCTCTCAAAGCCCCTCTGACGAGTGGCCGCTCTTCCCACTTCCCTCAGAAGCCACTCCAGCAGGCGAGAGGTCCAGGTCGCCCTCACCCCATCTGCAACTGGGTTTCCAGCCCAGGGAGTCCCCCGCCTGCTGCCAGGCCTCTCCTTTCCAAACGCTCCCTCCCCTGCACGTCCAGCCAGACTCTCCTGGCTGGTGTGGACTCTCCTGGTGGTGACTGGGCCTGCCCGTCCAGGTGCTGCCGCCCACCTTGCAGCCACTCTCAGGGGTCACAGAGCAGCCGCGTCTCCCGTGCCTCTTTGTTCCAGATGGGTTTAAGGGGCTTAATGAGGATCTATAAAATACAGCAAGAGAACATAAATTGGAAAAGGGTATAAAAGAAGAAATAAAATAAATGGGAAGTAGGTGGAACATGCTGGAAGGGGGGATAAGAACAGTGAGGGAGAGTTCCCCGGGAGTGCAATCGGCCTAGAACTAGAGAGTAGTAGGCCGGGGAGTAGGGCTCAGCCACAGGTTTGGTGAAAAGAAGCACCTGCACAGTCACAGGCGGGCAGAGGGACAGCTGCCTCGAGTCAGTGCAGAGACTGCACTGATACAGTCATTTTCTCTTGAGAGGGGCTCACTCCCTGTGAGCCCTCGGGTAGTTGCTGACTTTGGGTAACTATGCAGAATCTGAAAGGGACCTACAGGAGTGTCTACAATGGGCTCAATCTCCATATCTTTACCTTTGGGCCTTATGCTTTGTGATCTAGGCATTGGATGGAGCCTAAGGCTCTTGGTTTCCATGGTTGGGTCAATGTTGTGCTAATCCCCTATCCCCACTTCCAGCTCTCAGAACTGTGTGAGCCGAGTTTCTGGTCCTGCAGTGCCTCCTCTTCAGTTTTTTATTCTTGTCCTCCATCACCAGGGAAGAGCAGTGCCGAGTGACCACCACCTCAACCTCCATCTCTGGGCACAGCGACAGAGTGCCCTCATTGGGACTGGCATTCGGGGCCCCTGGGGACCGTGTGGGAGGACCCACGTTCCTGGCCACCCACAGCCCTGCGCCCACGCAGGTGTGACTGACTTTTCTTGCAGCCTTTGCTGATATGGCAGAGGGCATCACAGCAGAGGAAGTCGGGTGGGACGAAGAAGGAGAACAAAACTAGGCATGTAGGAAGGGTTTTGTCTTATGAGAAGACTTGTCCTGGAGCTCAGGCATGGACAGGCCCGCGTGAAGCTGGAGTTCAGGTTGAGCAGGTGGCGGCTGACCTCTAGGGGCAGAGTTCTATGGAGAGTGAGGCCTGAGGGGGGTGCACTGGAATACAATGGATTTTTGTTTGCCTGTTTGCGAATGTCCAATGTGCTCATCCAGGGGATCCCTGGATGTTCTCCCCCAACAAGCCACACCACCACACAGGAAATACTGCCAACAAGGTAAGCTCCCCCAAGCCTCAGTATCCAGAGTTGTACTGGGGGTTGTGAAGCACAAGCGTGCGTGCGCACACGCACACACACATACACACACGACTATCTTAACTACTCCTGAGGTAGCCTCCCGGGAGTTCAGACACACAGTGTGGCCAGAGCCCCAGGGTAAAAAAAGCAGGTTCTCCCCATAAATCACATCACCAGGGCCTCCCCGGTGGCGCAGCGGTTGAGCTCTGGGTTGCGAAGCTGCCTGCAGCCTCTGCAGCACCGGTTCGATCCCCGGCTGCTCCCCGGCCACCAGAGGAGGGTCCCTCATGGCGCGCAGACCTCTCCTGCCGCCCGCTGCTCCCCTCAGCAGTGTACTTCGGTCTTTCTGCCTGCTCTGCTCCCCGCTCTGGCTCTGGTGGATTCTCTCACCCTCCCGCGCTTCTGACTGTACCCAGGGCTTGTATAAATAAATAAATAAATCTTTTTTAAAAAAAAATCACATCACCAGCTTGAGATGGTCGGTGTGGCCCAAGCCCCACATGTGCAAAGACACCCCATCCAGCAGGTGTTCAAAGATCCAGGGTCAATCCCAGGAGCGGCCGAGGCCAGTCCTCTGTCGTGTGTGGAGCACCCAGTGAACCCTTTACTGCACCCCCTCCTGTGTCTAGGTGTGTTCCAGGGCAACCTCAATGTGAAATGGGTTGGCCTGACTGTGGGTCCTCACCCGTGCACTTAAAAGGGACTTATAATGAGACTCAACTGCAGGCACACACAAAAAAGGGCAATAAAGGGTTTATTTACAAAAAGGGGAAATGATGAAATGAATAACTCAGGGAGAAAGAGAGAGAGATCAATTGGTGAACGCATCCTAGCAGTTCCTCTGAGCTGGGACCCCAACAGCACGCTGAAAGCTGGCGAAAAACCAAGGGCCCCCAAGGCCCACAGGTCTGGTTATACACCACGCGTGGTTGCGTCACTCCACCCTCGGGTCCCTGCATCCTCCTCTTGGTGGTGATGACATCATGGGATTTGTTGTCCTTGAAGTCTTGGATCTCTTTGGTCTGGGGTGGGGGAGGGGTCCATAAAACCTATTTGTGGAGTTGGTTCAAGACGTCCTTACCCCAACATGTGGCGTCCCAGAGGGTTGGATTCCAACGTGTCATTCTCACCCTTGCAAAATCCTCTGGAAGATGCCATTTCAGAGTCATCATCTCTCTGGACATCCGGCCCAGCCAAGCCTCCCCCCAGGGCCGCCGCTAGCCGCCACTGAGGCTGTGTCTTGTGAGTACAGATATGTGAGCCCGAGACGGGTCCCGGGGAGCTACATCCCCAGAGGGGCCTCTCGTGCCCCCTCCCCAGCTAGGGCCCACGGAGGGCAGCTGCCAAGTACATTTAAAATAATTTGCATAAGTTAAATGCTTAATTGATTTAATTCCACTTCAGGAAGTAAGTCTTCTTGGAGTGAAGCACAGAATAATAATAATAACACAGGTGACACCTCGTGGTGCTTGCTTGTTCCAGGTATATTCTGGAATACGCCTTGTTCCAGGAATATTCTTTGCTTTAAGTATATTAGCCCATTTGATCACACCATCCCTCTGACAATCTGTACACATTGTATATATGGGGAAACTGAGTCACGGAATGTTTCAATAACGTGCTCAAATTCCCATGGCTGGTGGGCAGGCTTTCTCCTAGGCGGCCTGGCCCCAGGGTCTGCCTCTCAACCACTACCTTCCATCGCCTCTCAAAAGACAAATTAATGGAGTTATTATAAAACCAAAAGCTAAAAAGAACACGTAAAAGCCATCCCTGCAGGCCTGTGTCGCTAGCTGCCAGCTGTGCGCACAGACGCAGGGAGAAATGAATTTGCTCTGAAATAGGTCTCAGCCAGAGCAGGAGCTACGAGAATGGGGGGCCCCCTGGCTGAGCTGGAGGGAGAGGTTTCCTTTGAAGAGAGATTGGGGCTGATTGGAAGGGGGACCAAGGGGCTTTGTCGTCAGACGGGGGACTTGCAGAAGAGGCGCTGCTTTTACGGTCCCTGGATGGGGAGATAGCTTAGAAGAGACATCCATGGTGGGGCCTTGAACGACCTCCGGCGTAGTGGGGGAGGGCGCCCCGAGCTGCAGCCAGGAGCCCCAGACCCAGGAGTGGTCTCAGAAAACCTTGACGGATTTCAGGGGAGGCTGGGAAGACGGGACCGGGGTTGCAGCATTGTTCCAGGCCCCTGTGGCTGTAGGACAGCGCAGGGGGCTTGGGCCTGGGGTCAGGGCACCCAGAGCTGGGCGCAGCGGCGGGCAAGCGGCCAGGGTGGACTCGCAGTGCTAGATGTCAGACCAGGGCTGTTCTCCAAAGAAGACATGCAGACGACCAGCAGGCCCGTGGACAAGATTCCCCGCCACTGACCATCAGGGACCACCCCGGACAGCTCCTCACTCCCATGAGGACGGCCCAGATCAAAAAGACCGGAAACAACAAGTGTTGGGGAGGATGGGCAAAGGCGCCCTCTTACCTGCCTAGTTTTATGGTTTCACATCTTTTTCATCCCTGCCCCTGAAGCCAAAGACATGGACTCCTCGGCCCTTTGCAGGAATCATGCCGACCTGACCACCTCTCAGCTCAGTCCTCCCAGGCCTCAGGTCCTCAGCTGCCCCCTGCAGATGTCCTCCTGCCCCTGTGCAAAGGCTACTCCCCTCAGGGGCACTCCCTGTGCCCTCCAGTGGCTTGCTCAGACCCCCAGCGGCTGCTCACTAGCCCCCCGAGTTCAGGTTTCTCTCCCAAAGGGAACCTCTGACCCGCTCGTCTGAAATAGCCCCGGCCCCCTGGGCCACCTTACCTGCCCTCCTTTTCTTTTTGAAAAAAAAAAAGACAGGGCCTCCCTGGTGGCGCAGACAGGTGAGTGCAGCGCTGTGAAGCTGTCCACAGCCTCTGCAGTGCGGGTTCAATCCTGGCCGGCCGGCGAGAGACCCACATGGCTGGCGGACCTCCCCTGTCTCGCCCGCTGCTCGCCTCAGCAGGGTATTTCGTCAGTCTGCCTGTTCTGCTCCCCACTCTGCCTCTGGTGAATCCTCTCACCCTCCCTTGCCTCTGGCCTGTATCCCAGCTCTTGTATAAATAAAAAAAATAAATCTTTAAAAAAAAAAAAGACAAAGGCCAAATGCACGCCACGCCCGTCTCGCCTTCCTCCTACCCCACCTGCGTCAGCTCTGGTGACTGCAGCTCGGTGGCCCACGGTCACTGGTTTACTTTTATTTTGCTTCGACAGTTCATCTGCTTTGTGTCCTTCTAGTCCCCAGTATGTGAAATCGTCCCGTATTTGTCGTTATCTTTCTGGCTAATTTTGCTTCCATAATCCCCTCAAGTTCCCTCCATTTTGCTGTAATGGCAAAATTTCATCTTTTCTTGTAGCTGAATAATATCACAGTGCATAGAGACCACTTCCTCCTTATCAGTGCTCTGTCAGGGCGTGCAGGCAGCTTCCAGAGCTCGGCCACTGCAACACGAGGCTCTGGGTCATCTGTCCAAGCCTTTGATCCGTTTTGAATGGCTGTGTGTGCCTGCTGTGAGGTAGGGGCCCAGGTTCATTCTTCTGCGTGTGGCTGTCCAGTTGCCCGACACCGCTCATTGCAGACCGTCCTTCCCGTTGTATGTTCTCAGCTTCTTTGTTGTAAATTAGCCACCGTGCACGCGGCTCACTGCCAGCTCTCTTCTCTGCTCCATTGATCTGCGCCATGCCACCACCCCACCGGGCTGCTTCTGGAGCACAGACCCCATGAGCGTAAAGCTGTCACCACACTTCTCTGGCCATGAAGTGAATGCCGCAGCCGGGGCAGTGCTGAGCCGTCGAAACCAGGCACACAGCACAGAACCTTCACGCCATGCCCCTCGCGGCAGTGCCATGGCCAGGGAGTGCCCATCCATCTCCGGCACGTGCCTCTCTCCCCGGGAAAACGAATCTGCCCCCATCATAGACAAGGTTCAGGCCACCTGGTCCCTGGAGGGATGGTGTCAGGGGCTGGAGTCCCTGCAGGCCAGCCTCGGTGGCAGGAAGGACGCTTGCTGGCCGAGCCCTGCGTGACCTCCGTCTCTGACCACTTCGAATGTGGGCTCACTGAGCAAGTCCCGGGCCGGCTGGAAAAAGAGCAATGGACATCCACGGAGAAATTCCTCCCGTCTCGCCCTCATCGCGTTGTTACGAGCTTCTTCTGCAGCGGGAGGCCCTTGGGGAGCACTGCCTTGGGAAAGACGTCCCCTCACAGTCCAGTCCATCTGAGAACTCCCTCCCTGCCTTCTCACACCCTCTTGATCACCTCCCTGCCACCCTTTTGCACACCCACTTCTCCCCCAAATCCCTGACCATTCCACCGAACAGGGGTGTCAGGGAACATGAAGCGCTTAACTGCGCTCGACTCTGCAGGCCATATGTTCTCTGTCGCGGCTACTCAGCCGTGTCCTTGTAGCATGAAATCCGCACAGACAATACGCAAACAAATGACTATGGCTGAGCGCCAGGAAAACTGCATTTGCAAAACCAGACACGGGCCAGGTTTGGCCAGACCCTGAGCTAAAGCACCAGCCACTGCCTGCCAGGGACGGTCCATCTGGAGCGTTGGTCCTCCAGGCCCAGGCCCGTGGGAACCCCCAGCTGGTGCTGTGCTCAGCTTCCTCATTTATAAACGGGCTCCCTTGAGATCCACCACACGCTGAGATGATGCACACAGTAGGTGCTCTTACAGCCTTTTGCCAGCAGGTCGAGTCAGGTTCCTCAACGGTGCCACATAAAAAAAAAGGCAGATCCGGTGCAGTGTGTGCAGCCACCGCCTGTCTGGGAAAAGTGGACTCATTTTCCCCTTTCTTCCTCCTTGGGGCCCCCACAGTCAACCTCAGAACCATCCCAGTCAGCATCCAATTCCCCTCCAGGAGGCATTGCCTCGGGCAAATTGCAGCCATCGATCCCTTAAGCGGGCAGAGACATAGATTCCCTGCAAATTAATGAATTGGTTTTCCAGCTCATAAATCACCTCCTGTGACAAACCTGACCTGTCCCCAAGGGACTGTCCGCCTCTGAGGGGCCACAGCCAGCATCGTTTCCCAGATGACATTCCAGGGATCCTGGGCACACTCAGGTGCCTCTGGGCGTTTGCTGGGGAACCCTGAGGGATCCTGTACCATCAGGCCTGGGAACTTCCTGAGAGTCAGCAAAGCACACAGCTGGCGACAAAAGCTTTTTCTGGATCTGTGCAATCGTGCAAACACCCTGGGCCTCAAGGAACACAGTTTGAAAAGTGCTTATATAGGACATTTCCCCATTATGTTCCCTCTGAGGATGCTTAAGTGCTGCTAGCAACAGGGGGAGCTGGCCTGTGCCCCCCATGCTGGGGTTCCCTCCTTGACACGCAATGTCTAAGCCGGCTGAGTTAAAACACAGACCTGAGGGTGTAATGCAGCGAAGCCTCTCTCTCCTCCCTGGGGAGCTTCAGCCCAGCAAGGTTGCTGGGGCACAAATCTTCCAGAAGCGAGGGCCGCTCAGCGCCATTCCCCTGCTCCCCAACCATGTTCTCAGCCCTGCCCTGGCAGGTCTCGGTAAGCACCTGCTGAAGACAGACAGCTCCCTCCACACCTTCCAGATCTGCCCATAACACCCAAGAATCGTCAGGGTGTGGTGGCAGGAACACAGCCTGCTCCTCCTGCCAGAGAGCTGTTGGAGCTCCGGGCCCCTGCCCACCAGAGCTGCCTCTGTCCCATCGTGGAAACAAACTTTCTTGAAGCTTCCATCATCACGGAGCCCCCTCCCTCCGCCAGCTGCACACACTGGTGTAAGATGAAAATTGCACTTGGCTACCAGTCCCAGAGCATCAAAGGAGCAGTGGCTAGAACAGGAGAAAGGTTCGAGTCCTCTCTTGTGTGAAGGGTCCAGTAGCAGCTAGGCAAGCTAAGGCCACAGCTCCAGAGCCATCAGAGAGCCAGACTCCTGCTGTCCTGCTCTGCCATCTGCCCAGCTGGGACATGGAGATCGAGATTGTCCTGAGCTGATGCACAGGTGATTGGGCCCTGTGCTTCCATGCCCCAAGCTGCTGAGAACAGGGGTGCAGCTACACATGCCAGTGACTTTGGCCAAGTCGTGACCTCCAGTGTCCTTGAGGAGGGACAGAGTGGGCACCTGCAAGCAAAGCGGGGGTGTTTAAGAAGGTAGAGATGGAGGGGATGGATGCTGAGTAAGCCACGCAGATTAAACGAAATCACGTACGTACCAAAGGCGCTTGGTGCTGCGCCAGGCTCAGAGCTGCTGCTTAGATGTTAGCTGGCACTTCCATTCTGCTGGAACAAATATTTTGACTAATAGTGAGCCCCATGTCCTTTGAGGCTAATAGTTTGCAGAGAGGAGGACCGACTTCAAGAGAGCCATGGAGTCTCCAAAGACTGGCATATCATCACCAGCAAGACTCCACCTTAAATTCTCCTTCTGTGAAATGAAGGTTAAAATAGCTCTCCACCTAACTCAGAGGAGAGCTCATGCTTTAGAAGCCACAAAGACATTGGTTGTTACGCTTCCTTGTTGCGCATTTCAGCTCTTTATCATGAGAATCTATCAGCAAGCACAGAAATATTTCTGAGACCTAAGACCTTTGGCAAATGGTAGGTACAGACAAGGACTGGTGGAAGTTTCTGCTTAGAAAAAAAAAAGTTGCATGAGTCTTTGTCTTTAAATTCATTTGAATCGCTGAATGAACAAATATTGAACAGCCTGAGAAAATTTGGTGTGAGCTCCAGAGCTCCACAGCAAAGGGGGCTGTGAACATCAAGGAAAAGCATGGAGCAGTTGCTGAAAGCAGCTTTGCAAAAGTCTTCCCCTCCACCAGGAATAAAAACTACGATATTGGAAGCCCGGCATGATTTATAATGTGATTTAAGTTCATCCCATGCTTGAGGTCACCTCGTAACCCCAAAAGAGTTACTGCAGTTCCAGACATTACATCCACATCCCAGGCAGTAGGGAGTAAAGAGAGGCAAGGGCAGAAGGGCATGCCTCCGGCTGAATCAGCCTCTCAAGAGCCTTCCCAGGAATCCCACCCAATAATGTTTGTTTTGCTTACATTTTATTGGCCTCTGTCTAAAAGGCTAGTGAATGTGGCGCTATAAAAGGTCCCTTGAGGGCCTCCCCTGGTGGCGCAGCGGTTGAGGGCTGGGCTGTGAAGCTGCCTGCAGCCTCTGCGGTGCCGGTTCGAACCCCACCGGCCGCGCCCGCTGCTCCCCTCAGCAGTGTGTTTCGTCGGTCTGCCTGTTCTGTTCCCTGCTCTGGTTCTGGTGAATTCTCTCACCCTCCCACGCTTCTGACTATACCCAGTGCTTGTATAAATAAATAAATAAATAAATCTTTAAAAAAAAAAAAAAGGTCCTTTGACACACCCAACACTATGGTTTCTCTGTTGCTAAGACAGAGTGTGGATATTGGGTGAACAAACAGTAGACTTGGACTCACTGTCTTGAGAGCTGCATGAAAGAAATAGGGTAGAGCCTCAAACTAGCTCCTCGCCTGGTTTCCTGGTGCTTATGGCATCAAAAAAAAGAGGCAGCGTGGCAGGTACTGGCCCAGCCCACCCCTGAGACCAGACCCTGTTCTGCGGTGCCCTTACCGGGCCCCTGCTGAGTAGGTCTCCAGAGCAGCACTGAGGGACACGCTCCGCTGAGGTCTACTAGGACTGCGGGATCTCTGTCCCCCCAGTTTTATCTCCCAGTGTGTTCCTCCTCATCTGTCTTTTGTTCACGGTCGCATTGCGGTGCCGAGCTGTTGATGGGGGGCATTGAGCTAAGATGAAGTCCCACAAGGATGGCAGACCCTGGGCACCATGTGTGTCTGAGGCTGTTATTTGCTTGCCCAATATCCACTGCTCTCAGCAACGGAAGGCCTGCGGTGTTGGGTTATCAAGGGACTTTTTATAATACCCCACTTTCTAGTCTTTAAGAAAGAGAACAGGGGCCTCCCTGGTGGCATAAGGGGTTAAGTCTCAGCACTATGAAGCTGTCCGCAGCCACTGCAGCATGAGTTCGATCCCTAGTTAGGGAGCTACCCACATGGCGCAGCAGACCTCTCCTGTCTCCCCGCTGCTCCCCTCAGCAGTGTATTTCAGTAGATCTGCCTGTTCTGCTCCCCACTCTGTCTCTGGTGGATCCTCTCACTCCCTGTACCTCTGGCCTGTACCCCAGCTCTTGGATGCATAAATAAATAAATACTTAAAAAGAAAGAAAGAGGCCAATAAAATGTAAGCAAGACAGACGTAAATAAGTGTTTCTGGGAAAGCTAGACCCTAGGTGCAAAGGAAGCTCAAACTTCTAGCAGAGGAACACAAACACCCCGCGTCTTCCAGGAGGGAGGAGCGTGGAGTAGGGGCCGGATGTGTGATTGGACAACTGTCCTCCCTGCACCTCGTCGTCCTCATCCAGAAGATGGAACAATAACAGCCAAGAAGAATAATGTAGAACCTGCTCATGACATGAGGTCGCCCCCAGGTCACGGCTCCTCCTGGCCCCAGGCCGGCTCATGGCCAGAGCTCCGCAGTGCAGGCCATTCCTGTTATTTGTCTAACAACAGCGATGTAAAGGTCCTCCCCCGTGTCTGCCCGGCACGGGAGGGCATTAGCACAGATTGGCTCAAAAGATGGGGTGAATGGGCTCAACCTCCTTATTATCCTGTTGGTGATGGAAAGACCCAGAAAGTGCTCTTGTGTCCATGAGCAACTGAAGACCTTCCCCTGGATCTGGCTTCCTCAGACAAGAACATTTGGTGCCTGGGGCAGGGGAGAAACAGGACCAGGAGCCCCTGTGAGGAAGATAGAGCCCTGAGCTGCAGAGCAAGCTTGGGGCCTAAGCCCTGGGGGGGCACTGCCTCCCCCGCACCCCACCCCGCCCCCGCCTCACCGCTGCCCCTGGCTCACAGGCGGCTTCTCCACCCCCCCTCAGTGTCCTGTGTCCTCCAGGCAGCCTGCCTGCGACAGGTTTGCAGGGACATCTGCCGGGGAGAGGCCCTGCCAGGCACCTGCTGGCCCCGCTGAGCAGGAAGACCACACAGAGGGGCCCTGGGGGAGAGGCGTGCAGAGCCCCTCGCCTGCCTCCTAGTGTGGCCTGAATTCCTGGCAGAGAGCACCGGCTTCTGAGAATTCCTACCATAAAACTGGATCTGTGTCCCCATGGAAAATTCCACATGGTGGAAAGCATGGCCAACAAGGAGCTGAGCTGGAGAGGGGCAGCAGGGGGCCTGGCTTAGCCCTCTGTGGGTGAGTCCCTTACCTGCCACGGGCCTTAGCCCTCTGTGGGTGAGTCCCTTACCTGCCATGGGCCTCAGTCTCCCCATTAGGAAAGTTCAGGGGGTTCATGTGATCGTGTCTCTAAGGCACAGACTGTGCCTCCAGGAAGCGGCACAAAGGCCGATTCCAGAGCCACCCCCAGAAATTCAGCTTCAGCTGGACACCCAGGACCCTGCAAGCCACCATGCCTCCTCTGGGGGGGGGCCTGGCACCCTGACTGCAACTCAGCCAGCCTCCCAGCCCACCAGGAGAGCCATGGTAGTGGGGGTCAAAGAGGGGAGCAGGTGGGAAACAGGGACCCCCCCAAGACCCTGGTCTGGTGTCTGCTCCCCAGACCCTACACACGAGCCCCCTGCACCCACTCACATCCCCTCACCCACCCCCACACCCCTACCTCCCAAACAACCCCCCACGCATATACCCCACCACGGCTGCTGCTGGGACATGCAGCTCGGGGACACCTGTGTCCCTGCTTTTCCCACTGAGAAGTCCTTCTGCGGGGTGCACTCCGGGCACCCTTTAAGTGGCAAGTAGGGTTTTCTTTCAACAAAGACCAGTGGTCATCTCACCGCACCCCTGCATCCAGCAGGAGCCAGGCTGAGGCCGCAGGACCTGAGGGCGGGGACCTCCTGCCTCATCCCCCGCGGCCCTCCTGCCCCTGCTGCCTTCCCACCCCCAGGCTGCCCCCTTGCCGGCCTCTAGTGACACCTGGGAGCTGCCCCAAGTGCTCCACGCCTTCCACCCGGTCTTACCGTCACCACAGCCCCACCAGCCACCAGGGCCACTGTCCCCTCCTCACCGCCCTGAGACACAGAAGTTGGGTGACTTGCCCCAGGCGGCCCGGCCAGGCTGGTGGAGCCGGGGTCTGCCCCTGGCTCTGAGCCCTGCTTATCTTCTGGCGAGGGACAACTGGGCGTGGACAACTGGGCGTGGAGGGTGTTGGGGCACTGACTCCGGGGATGGCTGACTCTGAACTCCGAGCCTCAGTAGGAAAATATCCACATACAAACGGGCGCGGTGCAGACACGCGGGCCCTTCGGGGTCCCCCGCCAGGTGTTAACCACTTCAGCACAGAGATCTCGCGTTCACCCCAGCACGAGACGTGAAAGCAGGGGCTGTCTGGATGAAGATGGTCATCCTGCCCTCTCGCTCTGCCCAGAGGCTGTCAGGGCACCTTGAAGGAAAAGGGGAAACAGAAAAAGAGAAAGACGTGGGGGTCCTGGGAGCAGAGGGTCTCTGCCCCTACGCCACAGCAGCCTGTCAAAGAAAAGGCTAGACCCCCCGGGGGGATCGGCTGCCCAGGGCCCCTCAACGGACGGCCACAGGTGGCTCCTGGGCTGTGCCCTATCTGCCCGGGCCTTGGATGGAGCAGGAATGCCCTGACAGGCCAGCAGAGCCTGCCCGGCCCCCACTTGCTGCCTCGGTGCCCACAGAGCTCTCTGTCTCCGTGTGAGGGTCCCCAGGAGGGCTGGGGCCTGCTTCTCCTCCGCCAGCAAAGCCTCAGCTATCTGGAGGGTAGCTGGTGGCTTTTCTCGCGCACTCGAGCGTGTGCCCTGAGTGACATCCACTTTCACATTCACCACAGCGGAGTCCCCGGCTGACCTCTGCACGGGGAGGGCAGGCTCTTCCTGCACTGGGCCCCAGGGCCCCGCCTAGCAAGGCTGGGGCTCCAGGCATAGCTGGGTGGGGTGAGGCTTCCAGGAGGAAGCTCCACCCCTTTACAAGCCAGGGGCTCCCAACAGCAGTCACAGACCCAGGCCCAGGGCCACCTCCTGCTGCCCTGTCACCCCGGCCTCAGTCCCGCTGCCTCCCTCCCTGCCCACACGCAAAGCAGGAGCCCTGGCCTGCCACCTCTGCCCCACAGCTCTGCAACCCTGGCTGGTCACCGGCAGACAGAGGCTCTACAGGCCACCTTTGCGGCCTCCAGGCCGGCCCCACCCTGCCCGTCCATCTCGGTCAAGCCTGAATCCCACAGCCCTGCTGTTAATACAAACAGCAGGAAACGTGGCCCAAGTAAGGGCGGGCACCAAGTGGAGGAATTAGTACTTGCCGCAGAGCTTCTCCCCAGGCGCCCTGCACCTCCCTCAGTGCCCAGAGAGAGCACACACTCACCCATAAATGCACGCTCACATCCCCACACTCACGTGCTCACACACGTCTGCCCACTCATACGTGAACTTACATGCACATACGTGCTCCCAGGCCCACCCGCCCCCAGGAGCCTGGTTTGTCCTCACGCTGGACACCACAGCCAATGGGGAGGCTGAGGGCAGCAGGGGCGGCACCAGCACAGGTGCCTGCAGAGGTCGGGAGAGCTGGAGGGCGGAGAGCGTTCCTCCCGTGTCCCTGTCACAAGCAGGCCTGGGTGCTCCCGAATTCCTGGTCTTTTCTCTCTTCTTTTAATTTAATTTGCCCTTTCTGGAGGACTCCCAGCGTGCCCAGCACCTTGCTGGGGACCCTGCTGGGCACTCTCTGGCACTCTGGCATGGGTGCTATTCTACCCCATTTCACTCAGGAGCCAGTGAAGACTCAAGCCCAGAGGCTTGGTCATGATCGCCGGTTTGGCCCAGGCTGCTATGGAGCCCGCCTGCTCTCCCGCCTGCCCACCCGGGCCTCTCCCAGCCTGCAGGGTCACGAGGGAGGGCTCCCAGCATCTCCTCCCCCCTCTCATCACAGCCTGCCTCCGGGACAGGGGACGGAGGAGCGCAGGCGACCTCCAGGACTTCTGCCAAGAAAAACCCAGGCAGACAGCAAGGACACGCGCCGGTGGGATGCCTCATTTCACTTTCAAGGAGACAGCGCGTCTTGGAGCTTGCCCGTGCTGCTGCAAGCCATATAAAATGATAGGATCTTCCAGAAGGGCAGTCTGATCATATACATCAAAAGCCTATAAAATGTGCATGCATGGGCATATCCTTAGCCCATTAATTCCACTTCTAGGAAATATATCCTAAGGAAATATTTGGACAGGTGAGCAAAAATGTAGGTACAAGGATGTTCGCTGCGGCACTGTTCAAAACAGCAAGGTACTGACAAGAGCCTGAGTAGCCAAAATGAGAGCATCGTAACATGGGAGGGGGAGGAAGGGTGGGGAAGGCCATAGGGTGGGGGCACTGGGGTGTCGCCAGAGGCACCTGCACACAGGAAGCATGAAGTTGTGCACCCCAAAGTACACAGTAATGCAAACTAGTGGCAAATCAATAAAATTTGAAATAAATGATAAGGTGCAATACCCACACAATGGACTATTCTGCCACCAAATTTAATGTAGAAATAAAATATAAAACATTATCAACCAAAAATAAAATATTTACTGAGTAAGATAATATATAAGATGCCCACACAGTGGAATCTTATGTTGCCAAAAAATTTTAATGTTATGTTCACAATCTCTTCCTGAGTTATTAGGACAGACTGTAATAACTTACTTATATCAGGACGCCATTTCCATAAAAAAAAAAGTCTATCAATAAAGGAGAATCTGGAAGTGAGTACATCAAAATGGTAACTATCATGAATTATCTATGGCCCTACCACAGTTGATTTTTCATTTTTGTGTATTTTCTGGACTTTTTTTTTTCCCTAAAGTTAACATTCAGTAAAGGTAAAAAAAAATTTTTTTAAGATTTATTTATTTATGCATAGAAGAATTGGGGTACAGTCCAGAGGTGTAGGGGGTGAGAGGATTCACCAGAGACAGAGGGGGGAGCAGAACAGGCTGCTAAGGGGAGCAGTGGGCAAGTCAGGAGAGGTCTGCTGTGCCATGTGGGTAGCTCCCTGGCTGGGGATCAAATTCGTGCTGCAGCGGCTGCGGATAACTTCATAGGTTGTGTCTTAACTCCTTGCGCCACCAGGGAGGCCCGAAAATTTTTGATCCTATATACATATGATTATATTGGCTCTGTTAGCATGTGGTTTGAGGGTCACTCCAGGCCTCCAAACTTGCACACTCTAAATGGGTTCTGCCATCTGCAGCACAAGTACAAAGCAAACTCTTGGTGTGCAAGACCTTCAATAGGATAGTGCATAATAGGATGGGGTGGAGAGAGAGAGAAGAGAAAAAAGGGTAATAATTTTCCAGTGAAACACCCAAAGTTGCCCATCCCTTCATGGATAAATGCCCAGCCAAACAGGGTTCACCCAAAGTGGGGCCACTGAGGCCAGAAAGCCTGCCAGAAGTCTAAGGCACTGTCTGGTGGGGACCCATGGGAAGGGGCAGAAAGGGCCAGGCAGGTCTGGAAGATAAAGAGCAAAGTCAAAGTACAAGTCAAGACAAAGGCTGCCGTTGTCAGCCTCCCCAAGGGCCTCTCTCCACAGGTCTCTCCCCTTATCTCTTCCCAGTGTCTCCTTCCATGTCCCCCACGTCCCTGGTGCAAGGCCAAGAAGCAAGCGTGGCTTCTAGTTCACATGCCTCTGCTCCACAAGCCTCCTCTAAGACGTCTTCTCCCCCAGCAACCTTCTAGCTTCCCCTCACAGCTCAGCTCCACCGCTCATTGAGTGGCCAGGGGACATGGAACCTCCTCTTTTTAGGTTACACGGCTACAATTTGACCGAACATAAAATATTCCCGAAAGGCTGCATGAGAACTGGTGACTTGGGCACTTCTGGTTTAAGTCAGTGGCTAAGGGTCTGGGCAAGTGGAAGGGGATATTCTTTGGTATTCTTTCAATTTTGAAACACATAGGCTTCTATCTTCCACAAATAGAAGCTAAATTTAAATCTTGAAATTTTGACATTTTACAGACCCCATTTTTGTGCCACAGTGAATGTGGAAGATGATGGTTTACATCAGAATTGCAAACTCAGGGGCCTCCCCGGTGGCGCAGCGGTTGAGCGCTGGGTTGCAAAGCTGCCCGCAGCCTCTGCAGCGCCGGTTCGATCCCCGGCTGTCCCCCGGCCACCGGAGGAGGGTCCCACATGGCGCTGCGCAGACCTCTCCTGCCGCCCGCTGCTCCCCTCAGCAGTGTGCTTCAGTCCTTCTGCCTGCTCTGCTCCCCGCTCTGGCTCTGGTGAATTCTCTCACCCTCCCGCGCTTCTGACTGTACCCAGTGCTTGTATAAACAAACATCAAGCAAATAAATAAATAAATAAATAAAATATGCCTCTATAAAAAAAATTAAAAAAAAAAGAATTGCAAACTCAGATACACAGAGGTGCCAGGAGATCCAAGAGGGATGGAGCCGGTGCAAGCAGTAGGGAGTGGTGGGGCCTGCGGCAAACTGGAAAGGAGAAGCTGGTCTCTAGTGGCAACATGATTCGGTTCTGGCTGATCAGAGCACAAAACAAGACTGTGCCAGAGCAGCCAGCACTTCCACTTTATCAATAAAACATCCACACTTTCATATGTATTTTCTCACGTTAAGACATGGACCAGCCCTGCCCCATCATCCACCCCCCAAAAACCCTATTAGCCAGACACAGGCAGCCAGTGAGCAATCCTTATGACATTATTCTGGAATATTCTTGTTTAGAGCCCCCAGGGAGGGGTAACTTTCCCAGAGCCAGAGGGTGGTTATGGAGGGCACAGGTGAAAAGCATACACCTACCTCCATTCTAAATGTGGTGAACCATGACTCAGAGAGGGGACTGCTTACAGGGCCATCTACCCTCAGAGAGGCATCAGCATTTGAACACAGCAGTGAGCCAAGCCTGCTCTCCAGGCCCTTTTAAGAGTGGAACTAGGGTCCAAGTACAGAAGGGCGAGTTTTTCCAGCAATCCTGAAACAACCCCCATCTGAGGTTGAGCTGGTCAGAGGCCAGAGTCAGGTGTAGAGGAAACAGTTGCCACTCCAGCCTCCCCACCTCCCGGCCCAGCCTTAAGTCCACGTTCTATCTATGACCCTCTCCTCTGCTCTAGAGTAAGGATGAGGTCACTCCTCCTTGTCTGTCACGCGAGCCTCCCTCCCTCGGCCCTTGACACCCCAGGTCCCAGCACACAGGAGAAACAGTCCTGGCCGACTCCGCTATCCCTTAGTTTACAGCATGTAACTCCTCCACGGGTGCGTGATGACACTGCTGCTCCCCTCCGCTGACCTGGCTGATGCCGTTTTGATTACTCACCAAGCCCAGGAAGAACCCAGGGGAGTGCGGGATGATTCCCTCTGCCCCCGACATTTGCAGCACTTTTCCTTGAGATTTCTCTGGAAGCACAATGCCCCCTTGGGTTGCCATTTCAGCTGTTCTCCTTTCAACTAATACCCCATCAAACACGGAAAGAAACTTGCGAAGGCCTGTCTGGCCAGGCTTCCTACCACCACCTTGCAGATAAGTGAGCGTCACGACGCACATCAGCCCGGGGTGAGCCTGAAGCCCCTACAGCAGCGTGGGAAGGCTGGGCCCACACACCCGGGGCGCAGTGCCTTTCTGGCTGGGTGACTTCGGCTTTTCTAATCTCTTCAACAGAAGGGACGTTTTTGAAGGAGTCAGAGATAAGCCGGATGGTGAGCCCAGGACATCTCTGAAAATGCTCGGTGGTTGAACGGCTGTGCATGCTGCAGCTCCTCCTAACAGCCTCATGAACCCCCTTTAACAAGTGAGGAGCCAGGCTACTAGGTGACTTGCTCAGTAATAGCAAAATAGGACCATTTTCCACCCCTCTTCCACTCTGGGGGCCCCTCCCTGCCCTCTCAGCCCACAGGATAGGACACAGCTGAATGCCCCTGCACCCATGGTGCAAATCAAGCCAGCACCCCCTGTCCACAAGGCCTGCCTGGCCTTGCCATGATTCAGACCCCACCCCAACTCCCAGGTCCCCAGGTACCTTCTCCTCTAAAAGGCAAACCTCCTGGTGGAAGATCCACCAGAAGATGACCCCACGGGGTAGCTATGGGGCGAGAAGGCCCAGACACAGCCTAGGGTAGTACCCCAACAGGCCCAGGTGGCGGCATCCTCTGTACATGGACAAATGGCCCTGACCTGGGGTCCTAAGAAGGCGCTCAGGCCACAACTGCCCTATGGACACAACCACCCCATCAGGGATCTCACAGGAGCCTGACACTCCCTGAGACAGGCCTGGGGTGCTCCTGGCGCCACCCTAAGGTCCACACTGAGTAGTTGCTCTCCCTCCCTCTCTGGTCCTGCTAAACTCTCTAGGGCCGGCCCTTCTGCTCTCCACCCAATGTGCCTCCAGGGAGGAGTTCAGGTCCAAATCCAGGCCAATCAGCACATCACACCCCTGGTCACGACTTCCTTAGGGAATATAAAACAAAGACTCTCCTTATCCCCAGATTTCAGTCAATAGCCCCTGGAGCAGCCACACCCATCCTGGGGCCAAAATCAGTGTCCTTCAGACTGTAGCAGTACCAAGCCACCAGGCCGGCCAGAGAGGTGAGACTAGGACGCCTGTCCCCATCAGGTGACCTCTGGCTCAAGTCTTGCCTGAAGCTACCCCTGAACTGTGCAGATACAGAGCCTAAAAGTCCTGTTCTGCTTAAGCAAGTTTAGGTTGGGCTTTCTATCACCTACAAGAGACTCAAACGATTCTTAGCAGAACTGTCCAGACGCACACCCAAGGTGGCTGCTCCCTCCTACCACTGGGCAAAGGCCAAAGGCAAAGGTCACCTTCCTATCCCAGGAGGGTCTGCCCTGTCCCTCCCTGCTGAGGCCCCAGGCCCCACTGGCTGGAAATATATCTGCAAAGACCTCTGCCCTGCACACACACGCACACACACACGCACACATGCACATGCACACACATACACACACGCACATGCGTGCACACACACACACAGATGCCACACACAGCACTGGGTGGACTTTTATTTTAAAGTCAAAGGCACAGCCTTGAAGGGCTGAGGCAGTGACCGCACGCCCAGCCCAGGCCCCCAAACCCCCTGCCACCCCCAGCCAGGGGCAACTGTGCCGAAGTGGGGGGTGGAGAAGGGGGCCTCCCCGTTTTGGGGGGTTGCCTACTTCCTTCCTTAGCCCCAACCGGGGAGAAGCAGGTGATATAAAGTGAGGCAGAAATGCTTCAGGGGGTCCCTCAGGGGCTCCCCCTGAACCCCCCCCAAACAGGTCTTTGGTGGACGTAATTGCACAAACAGTCCATAAAGTGACAGCTTGAGGGGTGCCCCTTCCCGAGCAGGGCCTCGGAGGAAGGCCGGGGAGAGAGGTCCCAGTTTCTCCCTGTGGCAACTCAGTGCTTAGAAATGGGGGAGGAGCCCTTCGTCTGGGGGGGGGGCAGCCCCCTGGGAGCAGCGCCTTCCACCAGAGGCGGCGGCCTCTGGGCAGCGGGCTCCCCAAGCCCCACTCGGCCCCCTCCCTCCCTGCATCTCTAACTCTATCTGGTTAGACATAAAAAATTCTCTGCTTATAAAAATACTTCTGCTCTGTCTGGGCGTCGGGCGGGGGCGGGGAGCGGCGCCTGGGAACCGGGCGGGGCGCTGCCGCGGGCTGGAGGCCGCGAGCGGGGTTCCCCGGTCACGGTCCCCCGCGTGGCGCGGGGTCCCCGCGGCGAGGGCCTAGGAGGGGGGCAGGGGCCCGTTGGCGCGGCGGGGGGCGCCCTTGGCGGCGGGCGCGGGGGACGCGCGGCGGGAGGCGGCCGCGCTCCGCAGCTTCAGCTTCCGGCGCTTGGCGAGCGGCGCGTTCTCCACGCTCTTCAGGAAGAAGCCCTCGCGCTTGCCGCGGTTGAACGCCTGGCGGGGAGGGGAAGGTGACGCCCCAGCTCCGCCGGACCTCACCCCGATCCCGGCTGGGGCCCCCCCAGACCCGCCGCCCGCGCGCCCCCCCAGGTCGAGAGCAGCCGGGCGCGGCTCCAGCCCCCCCCCCACCGAGAGCTCGGGGCGCCTCCCGGCCAAGGGGGGACCCGGCGCGCCTCACCTTGCCCCGCTCCAGGACACCGCCCCCGGAGACCCGCCCCCCGCCCCCGCCCCGGGCCCGCCCCTCACCATGAAGGTGGCGTTGAGCCCCGAGCGCACGGCGGGCCCCGAGGACTCCAGCACGTCGGGCGTCCGGAGCGGCGGCGAGGAGCGCGCGCTGCCGTCCTGCAGCCACGAGCTGGCCCGCAGCCCCTCGAGTTTCAGCCGCTTGGCGGGGTCCACTGTCAGGAGCCCTGGGGCAGAGCGGGGAAATGTTAGGGGGGGTTCGTGTGTGGAAGCTGCGCCCCAGAGAGCCTAACGCCCCGCTTCCCTCCCGGGCCAGCCCCCCACCCAGCACACCCGGCCCCGGGACGCCCCCCGCCCGGCCCAGCGCCGCCCGTGCCCGCCAGCGCCCCGCACCTCGGACCAGCTCCTTGGCCTCCTCGGACACGCCCTGCCAGGCCTCGCCGTCGAGGGAGAAGCGGCCCTCGCGGATCTTGCACATGATCTCAGCCGCCTGGCTCTGCCCGCCCTGGCCCGAGGCCCCTTGGAAAGGGACCTGCCCGGACAGCATCATGTACTGGGGGGCGGGAGGCGGAGCGTGAGGCCGGCGGGCTGCGCGCAGCGAGGGGAGCCGCGCGCGCGCGCTCGCCACGAGGGCGACTCCGGGGGCCCCTTCGCGGGAGCCCCTGCCACTCCCCTAAACCCGGGGACGCGCCCTGGCCCCAGCCTCCGCCGCCCGCACCAGATCCCCCGCACCCCGCCCCTAGCCCCGGACCCCACCCCGGCGGCGCCCCCGTACCAGGATGACCCCGAGGCTCCAGAGGTCGCAGGACTCGTCGTAGCCCTGGCGCGCCAGCAGCTCGGGGGCCGCGTACTGCAGCGTGAAGCAGGGCGTCTGCATGGGGCCCGCGGGGCTCTGGGGGCGCAGCCGCGCGAACCCGAAGTCGATGATCTTCACCGGGGCCCCGGGCGCGTCGTCGGCGTACAGGATGTTCTGGGGACGGCGGGGCGCGGGTCGGACGCGGGCTCCCGGCGCCCCCCCCGCGCCCCCCCGCCCCCGGGCCCCGCGCGCACCTCGGGCTTGAGGTCGCGGTGCACCACGCCCGCCTCCTCGTGCATGAAGCTGACGGCCGACGCCAGGCTGCGCAGGATCTGGCTCGCCTCGGACTCGCTGAAGTGCCGCTTCTTGCGGATGTGCTCCAGCAGCTCCCCGCCCCGCAGCAGCTCCAGGACCAGGTAGGTGTGCAGCTGCGGGGGGCGCCACGGTCACCGCGGCCCGCCCGCCGGCCCACCCGGCGCCGCTCAAGCTCCAGCACCCCGAGACTCCCCGTGGGATCCGCCTCAGGTCCCCCCACCGCCATCCAGAGTCCGCCCCTGGACCACCCCAAAACCCCGCCCCGCCCCTCCCCACGCGTCCCGAAGTCTGTCTCCTCTGGGGCGTTCGGCTGCTCCCACCACACCTCGGGCCCGCCCCAGGCCCAGGCCCCCCCCCCCACCCCTGTCCCCCGGCCCCGCGTTCTGCCGGGCCAGGAGGGCGTCACCTGGTCTTGATGCACCTCGTGCAGCTTCACCACGTTGGGGTGCGACTGGCACAGCCGCAGGGCGGCCACTTCGCGCTGCGTGTTCGCCTCCAGCCTGGGGGCGAGGCAGAGGGGGTCAGAGCGGCCGCCCGGACTCCCGCCGCCACGCCGGGCGCACCCCGGGCCCCCCACCTGCGGCTGAGGATCTTGACCGCGAACTCCTGGCCGCTCTGGCGCTGGCGGCAGCGGCGACACACGGAGAAGCTGCCCTGGCCCAGCGCGGGCTCCCGCAGGTCCAGCTCGTACTGCTGGAAGAAGGGCGAGTCCTGGGGGCGAAGGGGGGGCCGTGAGCGGTGCCACCGGGGAGCCTCGTGGCCACGCCTCGCCCCTCCTGGAGAAACTCCGAATCTCACCTAGACACGGCCCCAAGCACAGACCCCCCCAAGCCAACCTCTCCCCACCCTGGCACCACCCACCTGCATCATGGCGCTCCTGGCCACGGCTGCCCGGCCTGGCCGGTCCCCAGTGCCCGGCGCTTCCAGCACGTCCATCATCACCGCGTTGTTGCGGTCAAACAGGATGGAAGGCGCCACGAAGGAGTATCCCTGCGGGGGCAGCGGGGAGGGGGCGGGTGTCAGGGGGCCTTGGGCTTCGGGGACTGGAGATGCAGCCGCAGTCCCTGAAAGGCAGGGAAGAGGGTGGGCAGGGGGGAGGCCCTGGACCGGAGGGCGTGGGCATCCTCCTTTTAGCAGTATGTTTGGGTGTTTTTCCACCTGTTCTGACGACTTGGGGCCATATCTGCCTCCCCACCAGCCTTTCCCATCACAGTGACCCCGAAAGTGCCAAGGGCATCACCTGGCACAGGAAAGGCCTGTGACCGGGCATCACACATAGCTGGTGAGGATTCAACTCTGTCTGCTGAGGACAGACCTTCAAATCAAAGGTTGACCTCCCCTGCAAGGTGCGGGAAGGGGATGCCTATTGAGGAAATCCCTCATCGTTCCTAAGGCTCCGTATCCCAGCAAGTCAAAGGATTCCTCAAGGGAATTTTAACTCGATGTGTGTTTCCTCCCAAAATGCAGCCCTACTGTGCGCTGGTATGCAAGCTCCAGGCGGATAGGATTTTTGTCTTTTAGGTTCATTGATATGTCCCCAGTGCCTGGCACATTGTAGGCACTCCACAGAGGGTTTGGAACCATTGAACGAATGCATGAAGCCATCATTCACAAGAAAGAACTTCCTCGTTAGGATTTAGAGACGGGACTGGAGGAATGTTCAAGCCCAGAGCTGTCACTCAGAAGAGCTCCACAGAGGGGCTGATCCATCGCGCCCAATGCCAGCCTGCTTTCGTAATATCTCCGGACCATGTCCTACAAGCCACACCCCCACGCTGGGCACAGAAACTAAACAGTCCCCACCCTCCAGAAGCTTCCAGTCCAGGGAGGCAGCCTCAGTCCAGCCGTCGGGATACACCTGACAAACTGCTCAGAAGGAGGAGCTGCTCACCGAGGGCTAGCACCAGGGGAATGGCAACCCAGGGCCCGAGGAGCAGGGGAGACTTCACAGGGGACAAGGAGTCTTGACATGCCTGGGAGCTTGCAAGGGGGGCAACTGGGCAGAGGGCACCCCATCCAGGTGGAGGGAACTGCACTTGCAAAGGTGCTGTGGAATGCTCTGGAACCTCTAATCAGTGCTGCTAGAACACCAAGTGGACAATAGCAGGGGCTGAGAGCAAGGACCACACCATGCAGGGCCTTGAGTGCTGAGCAAAGGAATTTGGGTTTGGATTTATCCAATAGGCCCAAGCCTCTAAAACTGGGGGGGTGGGGGGTACCCGTATCCCCAGGAATGTGACATTGTTTGTTGTGGGGCATGGGAAGCCATAATATTAACTTGGTATCTCTTCCCAGGTGTCCATGTAGCCAAGTGACTAATTTAAAATAATATTTTCACATGACCATAAAGAGGCATGATAGAGCAGAATAGAAATTAACATGAAATGCAAAGGCATGAGCCATCCAGACATGTCCCGCCCAGAGGTCTCTATGACAACAACCGCAGGTACCCCATGAGTGGGGAGGCTGGGCAGGTAAGTGCGAGGCCCTGCCCATGAGGGCCAAGCTCTCACTCACCTGGAAAATGCGAGGGTCCCCAGATGGGGGGCTGCCAGCGGGCGAGTAGACAGGCTCCAGTCGAGTAAATTCCTCTGCGAAGTTGCCCACATCCAGCTCTGAACGGATCTGGGGTCGGAATGGGGCTGGAATCTTCCTGGCAGCCAGAGCAGCCCAATCCAGACCCTGAAGGAATGAGAGGTCAGTCAAGGGCAGGAAGCGGAAACCTAGCTCCATGGAGGCCACCCTCACTGGGCAGCTCCTCAGTGAGACAAGGGTGTCTCTGGCACTTGGGGAAGGAAGCTTTTCTTTCGGCCTCCCCGGCTTCTGGTTCTCTCCTCTGTTAACACAGTCCATTGCCATTTCCCCTAGAAAACCACCCTTCCACTGAATTGAATTGAAAAAACCTCTTTGTGGTACTGCTGAAGACACCCTCGGGACCGAAATATAAAGTCTTTAGACTTTATCTGTGCAGAAAAGTAGAAAGAAATTCCTGATGGCATAGATGGCATAGATTCAGCACCTGGATGCAGCCTGGCCTGCAGTTAGATCAGTTTTCCTTGGAATGTGCCCTGTTACGTTTAGGCCAGTGGAGAGCTTGTTCATTGCCCACCAATATCCACTTCTCCCTGTCTTCCTTAGATACCGTAGACCCAACTTTTTTCCGTGAAGCAATGCACCCAATGAAAATTTCTTTCATAGGGCCTCCCCGGTGGCGCAGCGGTTGAGTGCTGGGTTGCGAAGCTGCCCGCGGCCTCTGCGGCGCCGGTTCGATCCCCGGCTGCTCCCCGGCCACCAGAGGAGGGTCCCACATGGCGTGCAGACCTCTCCTGCCGCCCACTGCTACCCTCAGCAGTGTACTTCGGTCCTTCTGCCTGCTCTGCTCCCCGCTCTGGCTCTGGTGAATTCTCTCACCCTCCCGCGCTTCTGACTGTACCCAGTGCATGTATAAACAAAAAAACAAACAAACAAACCAGCAAACAAATAAATAAAGCATGCCTCTATAAAAAAAAAAAAAAAAGAAAATTTCTTTCATAAATTTCCTTATCGTTAGGGGTGGCCGATTGCTATAAGCAAAGGTAGGAATCCAGGGAAAGGTGTACTATGGGCCTTCTGCTTCTGGACAGCAGACTAGATGGCAAGAGCTCCAGCAATCATCTTGGCCCATGAGGCAACCCTGGGGATGGAGGCTACATGCTAAAAATAGAGATTTTTTTTTTTTTTTAAAGGAAGGCACTGCAGCAAGCCCTGGCCAACCAAACTCTACACTTATTTATTTTTGTTCTATCAAATTTTATTGATTTGCCATTTGTTTACAAAACTGTAATTTGGGGAGTTACAACTTCACACCTCAACAGGTGCACACGTTTCCCTTGTCCTCCACCAAAGTTCCAGTCTTCTTTGACATGAGATAAATAAACATCTGGCTTAGACCACTATTCACTCTGGTCTCTGTTATTAGCAGCTAAACTCTCTTCATTCCACACATCTCACTATTCTGAGTTGGGCTTTTTCTTACTTGCAGCCAAGAGGCCTGACCGAGACTTTGGAGGTCCCAGTTTTGCCACTAGTAACCTCAGCATTGTTCCCACCAAAGAGGCTGTCTTGAGAGAAGGGGGACTGAGGGGCGCACCCTTCTGAGCCTCAGGCCTTGATGGCCTTGGCTGTCTTCTATGTGACTGGTCGACCTACTCCCAGAACCCAATACAGGGCTCAGCTGTGCTCGGGGTACACTGGGGTGAGCCTGAAGAATTCCCTTAAGGAAACGGATGCTGCTCAGCCACTTCCCCGCAAAGGGATGTCTTCACTGCAGAGCCTGCATCCTGAGAACGTGTCTCCCAAGGCCCTTCCTAGCACTTCCTTACTCGGAAGATTCAAGGAGCAAGGGTCACCCGGAGTCTGACCACAGGAAGTACCCAGAAATGGGTGCTTTTATTGTAATGTCAGACAAGTGACAGATCTGATACCCACACATGATCAGAACCTTCAGTTCAAAGCACAGACCCCCAAGTCACCCAGACCTAGGTTCAAATTTGAGCTCAAGCACTTCCTGGCTGGCTGATCTTGGGCAGATTACTTAACCTCTCTGAAGCTCAGTTTTCTCCTCTATAAAGATGGAGAGCATCAGGATAGCTTTGAGGCTCCATGAAATAGCACCAGCAAAGGACCGACACAGAAGAGACGCTCCCTGTTACAGGGTCCTGTAGGCAAGGATGCTGGCTGTGCAGGGCACCCGGCCGCAAGGTCTCTGGAGAGCCAGAGCTCCCTCTGCACCTCACTGTCCACTGTGTGCGCTCCCAGCAAGCACACGCAGCCCACATGGCTGAGCGCACGTCCATCTGAATCATAGGCACAGAGGCCTTCCAGGGACAAAGAGCAGAACCCTGGGTGGACACTAAGAGCCGTTCTGATTTGTACCCACAGGGACCTGGGGTCGTTCCCAGCGCTACACCATTTACTGTGTGTTTTGGGGCAGGCCACCACCCTTCTCTGAACCTGTCCGGTGGCAGGAATGAGGGGTCCACTCTCAAGTCCCTGTGGCCCTGACAGTTGATGAGCCCAGAATGCTGTCCCCCAGGAACACAGCTTGCTGCTAGGTGGATGGGACGTCTGCTTCCTTTATCTGGGCAGTTTCTAAATGGGTGGAACTGGTCAGTCTCAGCCTGGGTATGTACAGAGAGATGTGGGGTGGAGCCAGGAGCCTCACCTGGAAGAAGGGGTGGTTCTTGACTTCCTGTGCCCCCTGGGGCCCCGCACCCAGCCGCTTCTTGGGGTCCTTACAAAGTAGCCGCTGCAGCAGATCCTGCGCCACAGGCCCAATCCGGGGGGGGAAGGGAGGGGAGCACTTCAGGATCCGTCTGGGAGGATTGGGGGGGCGTCAGGGGCAGCGAGCCCCTCCCCACAGCCCTGCCCAGGCAGGCCCTGTGGCCCCTGGCCGCCCTCCGCGTCCAGCCCCGCTCACCGGGACACTTCCGCCTGCGTGTTCCTCTCGCCCTCCAGCGTGAAGGGCGAGGCCCCCGTCAGCAGCTCAAAGAGCAGGATGCCCAGGCTCCACCAGTCCACTGCCTGCCAGGGCAGAGCCGGTGAGCGCCCGCAGCCCAGCCGGCACCCACCCCTCACTCCCCTGACCACCGACCTTGCCATGCCCCGACTTGCTGCGGATGATTTCAGGAGCCATGTACTCGATGGTGCCACAGAAGGAGAAGGTCCGCTCTTTCTGGGAGGGTGAGAGGAGCCGTGTGGACACCGGCAGCCCCCAGGCTCAGCGGAGGACTCCCTGGACTTATTAGAGCAAGGAGCTCCCCCAAGGCAGGGCCTCTGTGCCCCCTCCCAGCCCCCCGCAAGAGGAAGAGCCAGGCACAGAGCAGGAGCCGGAAGAAGAAAACCCGGGGGAGGGGCACGGGACGGGGAGACAGCCCATCACGGCCCATCACGCACCTCCTCCGTGAGGAACTCCTTGCTGAGCCCGAAGTCTGTGAGGACGATGTGGCCGTCAGAGTCGAGCAGCACGTTCTCCAGCTTCAGGTCCCGGTAGATGATGCCCAGCTGGCGGGAGCAAAGGGGACACTGAGGCTCCCTGCCCAGCCCAGCTGCAGCTATGCCTCTGACCCGGCTGCTCAGGAGGCCATCTCCAGACCAGGAACGGCTCCTGGGTGCAACTGGGCCATTAAGGTGTAAAAGCAAGAAAGGGGGACCCCCACAGGCTGCCCCAGGGGAGCAGGCCCCAAGGTCCCAGAGAAAGGAAAGCCTGTGTAAAGAGCCCCGATTCAAGGAGGCCTGTGGCGCCAAGGCGTGAGGTCTCCATTTGAGGAAGTTCTGTGAATGCGGCCCAGGAGGCAGCCCAGAGTTCCCTGTGAGAGGAAAGCCCCTTGGGGGAGGTGGGGGGACCCCACCAGGCAGCACCCACGCCTCCCTTCCAGGAGGCCCGGGGAAACAGCTCCAGTCCCCATGGCTGTCACCACCACCCCCCACCACCACCCCTGGAAGCCCAAGGAGAGCCCCAAGGCTGCCACGCATGGAGGCTCTGATAAGGCCCAGCTCCAGCCTCCCAGGGCCCTGCCCCACCCACCTTGTGCAGGTGTTCCAGGGCCAGCACAATCTCGCCCCCATACACGCGCACCTCGGCCTCCTTGAAGTGCTGGCGCTGGTACAGGTGGGTGAACATCTCTCCACCATTCACATAGTCTGAGAGGTGGAGGGCAGGTTAGGCAGCAGCCCCTCCGAGCAGCCTCACCTGCTTCCCTGGCCCCCGAGGTGGGCGCGCGCCGGCCCTTACCCAGGATGAGGTGCAGTTTGGCATCGGTCTGGAAGGCGTAATGCAGCGTTACCAGGAAGGGCGCCTGGCGCACCAGCTCCAGCACCGAGCGCTCCGTGCGCGTGTGCTCCTGCGTCTTGGCGCGCTGCACCAGGGCCGCCTTGCGCAGCACCTTCATGGCATACAGCTTCCCTGCGTCGTGCCCGCCCGCCTTCCGCACCAGGAACACCTTCCCGTAGGCTGTGGGAGCAGCGAGTGGGCGAGGGTGGGCCGTGAGCAGGAGGGGGGTGCAGAGTGGCAGAGGAGGGGTTGATGCCCACCCTGAAGGTGTGCAAACTGGAGAAAGGAGCTGGGGTGAGAGGCAACTGTGCAACAAGCTGGGAAAGGCGTGCACGCCCGGGAGGGTGCTCAGCAACACCAGGCAAGCAGCACAGGCGGGGTGGGGGGGGCACCAACTCCCGGAGGTCTGCAGCACGGGTCGGGGCGGGGCTTGTGCAAACGTGCCAAAGAGCAGATCGTTTGGAGAGGATGCAAATCCACGGTGGGGAAGCGGAGGTGCTGCTGGACAGACGGGGAGGGATGTGCTATTGGGCGGGCGGCGCCGAGGGGAGGAGCTGTGCGAATCACTTGGGAGGGCTGCAAGCCCCCGAGGGTGTTGGCAAATCCCCTAGGACCTCGCAAGGAGGCGCGATCAAAGTGGAGCTGCCCTGGCACTGTGCATGCAAACCCCGGCAGGGCAAGGCGGGGCGGGCAAGGCGGGATGTGCCGGGAAGGGGTGGGGGGCATGGCCTGGCTGGCCCAGGCCCGGCCCGCGCTGGGTCCTGGGACAGCTGCGGGCGGCTGGGGGTCCTCACCTCCTGTGCCCAGCACCTTGAGCAGCTCGAAGTTTTCCACGCTCACCTTCTCCTCGTGCCCGGTCAGGTTGGCTGTGGGCATCGGGGGCCAATGAGCCCGGCCAGTCCCGACCCCTCCCGGCCCGGCCGGGGCAGCCAGGACCCGGCCCCGCGCGCCCGGCCGCCCCCGCCCCACCTTCGGTGATCCGCAGCTCCACCGCGCAGCCCTCGTCCTCGTCCTCGTCCCCCATGGCGCGCGCTCGCGGGGCCCGCGCGGCTCGGCTCCGGCTCCGGGCGGCGCCGGTTACATGGCGGCTCCGGCCGGGGCGGGCGCTTCCTGGTGCCGCCTCCGGGGCCGAGGCGGGCGCCGGCGCCGCCTCCCGGCTCCCCGCCCCGCGCGGCCTGAGTCAGGCGGCTGGAACGTGACAGCGCCGGGCGGCGGGGGCGCGGGCGGGCGGGGCGCCGGGTCTCCCGCGCGCTGGGGCGCGCGCCAAGGCTGCGTGTTCGAGGACCCGGTACGCACGACCCTCCTGGAGACCTGGGAGCACCCTGGGAGCCGTGCCTGGGGTCTGTGGGTTAGGGGGAGCCTCTGGAGGGGGTCCGTGCCCAGGCCAGGTGCCTGCCCCAGGATGCCTGCCCAAGCCCGGGTGATGAGGCTCCCCAGCCTGTGCCCCAAGCTGGGGAGGGGCGCCCACACACTTTAGAGCCCTTCCCTCCAGGGTGCCAGCCAAGCAGCTCTGTTCCATTCTTAGCCACCAGCAAAAGTGAGGGACCTCGTGAAAATCACAATCCACTCGCTCCTTCTTGACCACTCCTGACCCGGCAAATGAGGGGACCGGTAAGGCCCCTTGACAGGTGAGCAGCCTGCAGCCTCACAGCCACCTCGCCCGGCTACTGCCAGCCCGGGGTGACCCACCGGTCCTGGTGCTGGGCAGGCTAAGAGAGAGACTGGTTCCCTACCTCACCAGCCCAGCCCGGCCCCTGTCTGCACCCAGGGCCACCAGCCAGGGCCACTACCCTTCTAGGCTGGAGAAGGGTAGCGCCTGGGGACTGGGGCACCCTGAAGACCAAGCCTTGTCTCTGGGGGCCCCTACCCAGGGAGCACCTACAGGGGGCGCTGGAGCCATGCCAGCACCCAACCCTGTGGCAGGGGGTCTGTAAAAGCACCTGAGCCACCATCGCCCCCCTCCCCCCCAACACCCCCACCCTCACCCCAGGACCCTTGGCAACCCGCCCATTGCCACACGCCTCACCTGGTTCTGTCCCTTGCCCACACAGAGCCCAAAGTAGGCCTCAAAAGGGGGTGTCAGAGCCACACGAGAATGGCCTCCTCTCCCAGGCAGGCCCAGGTCCCCCGTCTGACCTGTCCCCCAGAGCTTCGTCCTGACGGGCCACCAACAGAAGGGGCAGCCTCTGGAAGGGAGCTTTCAGCTACTTCACCCCGTTGGCGGTCAGGGGTCCACTACCACCCCACTGGCTCCGGCTGCAGCCCGGAGGAGAGGAGAGGAGGGGGCAGAATGGTGGGTCATGTCCAAGGGGGGCTGTGGAAACCCCATGAGTCAGGCTGCTGTGCCACCTCCCAGCTCTGCCCACCCCCAGGTTCGGGCTGCCTCACCCAAGCCCCGGGCAGCCCCACCCTCTCCTGGGCGGCCCCAGGTGCCTGACTCACGTCCTGCACCCCCGTCTAATTGCCCCCTTCCTGGACAGGCGTCACCCTAGAGGCCCTGGTCAGAGTCCCCGGGCCCCTCCCAGCGCCTGTGACCCTGCGTGGCAGCCCAGACACTCTGCGACGCCCCATCAGGCTGTGAAAGAGGTGGCGGAGGCGATGAGGTGGAGAGTGTGGAAGAGGGCGCGAGGGAGGGGTGGGCATGGCCTCTGGGCTTCACTGCCCCCCAGTGCAGAGCCCTCACCTCACCTATTTCAGCAAAGGCTTTTAAAAAGCCCAGACTGAGGCCCCTCCCACTGCTCGCACCCAGAACCCCTGCCCCACAGCCCCCATGCAGACAAGCCTGCTCGCCCCTTGCTTCCTCATGGAAAGCCGCCGGCTGCCCTGTGCGGCGAGGAAGCCAGCGGCCTGGGCAGGTGTCCCGGGCAGCTCCTGAATGGGGCCAGTCGACAGAGCGCAGGTTCACGGCTCCGCATTCAGCTTTATTCTCATGCCCCCTCTGTCCAGCCACGCTCAGAGGTGTGTCCAGGCCACAGACCCCAGGGAGCGGTCCTGGCCAGGGCAGTAAGGTGCTTCCGCTCACTCCCGCCAGCCCCCTTCCGCTGGGGGGTCTTCCAGAGACCACCGCCTCAGCGAGGGCCTCGTGGCATAGCCAGAGCCCCGGCGAGGCCCCACTCTTGTGGGCCAGCCATCGCCCCTGTCCTCAGGCTCCTCCCAGCTGCATCTCTGGGACCAGGTGCAGGACTCCTTGTCCAAGGACCGGCTCCAGAAGCCCAGGCTCCCCAAGCTCTTGGGCTGCCTGGAGCCCCCACTGATGCTCCAGCGGGAAGAGGACGGCGCTCCCCAGCTCCCGGGCCACGGGACGTCACTGGCTGAGGGAAGGGGTGAGAGGACGTTTCTCCGGTTCCTGCACCTCGAGGCCTGGAGGGAAAGGCTCAGCTCAGGCCTGTTCCCTGGGATCCCGGAATTCCTGCGGCCCTCAGGGCCTTCCCCACCCCCAGCCTCCACCCCCTGCCCTCCTCTCGGCTCTCCCCTCCTCACTCCAGCTGTGCCAGCTGCCTTGACCATCCTCCACACCAGGTCTTTGCCTCTGCTGTTCCCTCGCCAGGAATGCTGTTCCCCACATATGTTACTGTGACCAACTCTCACCTCCAATCCTTTGCTCCAACTTCACCTCCTCCTGAGGGCTCCCAAGCACCCTAATTAAAATCACAGCCCACCCAGCACCCCTGGTCTCCGCACCCTGGTCTCACTTGTCCCCAGAACACTATCACCTCCTAAGAGGCCAGGGCTGAGATGCCCGACAGGGACCGAGGGGTGGCTGGTCTGAACTGCCGTGAGCTGAGGGGGAGATACTCACTGGACTTCATGGATTTATGAAAAAGTAATAGCTCTCATTCACGGTTTTGCTCCCACTGACTGCATGGTGAAGTGGGAATCACGCAGGTGTCTTGTTAGATAAAATGTTAAGATGAGCTTCCCCTGCCTCTTTCCTGTTCCTGAGAAGACCGCTAGAAAACTTTCAATCGCACCGGCAGCTCACACCCTCTTTCTAGGGCACGAGACTAGCATTATCACTCGTGTGCACGCCCTGTCCTATCTGCTCTCCTCCTGCGCCTGAGTGCTCCCTGCCCCTGAGTGCTCCCAGCCCCTGAGTGCTCCCTGCGCCTGAGTGCTCCCTGCTAAGCCCCCACAGGCATGTGGCCTGGCACTTAGTCCAGGCTCATTGTCTGGTGAGGGACTGGGTAGAGGAGGTCCTCCGGAGAGGGCAAATACCCCACCTCCTTCTGAGGCCCTGACTCACCCTCTCGGTTGGCATCTGCTTCATGTTCCTCCAGGGTCTCAACAGAGTTGTCCCATCGCAGGTAGGGTCCTGGGGGGTAAGGGAGGGGGCACAGAGCAGCCACTGGGCCATGGGGAGCAGGGCAGAGGCAGGCAGGGCTTGCAGAGTAGACAGGTTCACTAGGAATTGGGGGGCTGACGGGGAGCGGGACACTGCCCCTCACCTTCGCCGAGGGAGCTGGTCGTCCCCAGGGGCCCTGGTCTGCGCTGTCGAAATCTCTGCCTGGGGGTGTCACCGGAGCTGAATGACTCAGAACCTCGCACCACAGGGAATCTCGAGCTGAGTTTCCGCCGCTGCCCACCTGCCAGAGTCTCATCCCGCAGGCAGAGGGAGCTCTGGGCCCGGCGCATGGGTGCCGGGGATGGGGACCCTGCAAGAGGGACAGGCAGGGAGGTGTCAGAGCGTGTGGGGAGAGGCCAGGCAGAACAGGGGCCAGCAGGGCTAAGCCGGGCAGGGCCAGAGGAGGCCGCGGAGGCAGGGAGGGTCTGGGTGAATGAGGAGGCAAGGGGAGGCAGCGCCTCTGCTGGCTCTGACACTAGCCCACTGTGTGACCTTGGGCACGGCGCTCCCCTCCCCGGGCCCTGGTCTCATCTGCTGCCTGGGATCAAGGGCCGCTCACTAAATTTCCTGACTGCTCCAAGCTCCCAGATACTGCAGCGGACAGGTGGGGTGGGTGGCAGCACAGGCCAGAGAGAGGTGCCAGCCGAGAGGGGTGCAGCAGGGGTGCAGGGCCAAGGGCCACGGGAAGCATCTGGAGGTGGGGGTTGCAGCAAGGAAGGCCAGCGGACACCCGTGTGCAAACCGCAGAGGAAGGGAGAGGGCAGTGCAGTGGCGGCGCAGGCGCGGGCGGGGTAGGGACCGTCCTGGTCACCTGGCCCCCAGACCCACCTGTCCCATCTGCCTCCCTGCCCTCGGAGAGTTCCACCTCTGGGGGGCCCCCCAGGCTCTCGGTGCTGCCAGCCCCATCGGCCCCCAGGCGCGGGACTCCTTGGAGGCCCCCCTCCCGCCGGGGCCGCATCAGCCTCTTCACCTTGTCTGCCAGCCAGCTGCCCTTCCTGGGGGCAAGAGGGCACAAAAGGGGGTAAGACCGGGGAGGAACGAGGGACAAGAGGGCCCTGCGGGGGATGGCCGCGGTCAGGCAACCCTCACTGGGCCTGGACCTGAGCTGGGCCGGAGCTGGGAGCGTCCCGGCGCGGGGCGGGGGGGTCTGCTCACTTGGTCCGGGGCAGGGGCCCGGGCTCCAGCACGCGGTATTGGTCCATGATCTTCTCCACCAGCTTCTGCTTCTCACGGCGCAGGGCGTTGAGCTGGTCCCTGGGGCGCGGGGGAGGAGGTGGCGTGAGGCCCCCGCAGGAGCAAGCCCAGGCTCAGCAGACACGCGCTGCACTGGCTCCCAGGCCACCGGCTCCCCCGCGGACACGCTCGCCCTTTCCCGGGCTCCGGCCTCTCCCAGGAGCAGCCCAGGGGCCTCGGCGCTCACAGGTACTCCCGCTGCTCGCGGTGCAGGTTGTCCCTGCTCTCCAGGCTGCGCTCCAACAGCTCGCGGTTCTCCTTGCTCAGGGCCTGCACCTCGGCCAGCAGCTGCCGGTTCTCCTCTTCCTGGGCGCTCCGCAGCTGGGTCAGCAGCTGTCAGGGCGACAGCAGGATGGTGGGCGCGACCGCGTTCGAGGCGCTGCCCTCCGCTGTCTCGCCGCCCCAGCGGCCGCTGCCCCTCTCACCTCACACTGCGTGGTCAGCCGGCAGGCGCTCAGGTCCAGCTGCTGGTTGGACTCGCGCAGCCGCTGGCTTTGCGCCTCCAGCTGCGCCCGCTCCAGCTCCAGCCGTGCCAGCCGGCTCCGCAGCTCCCCGCGCTCCCCCTGCAGCTCCCCTCGCTCCCGCGACACCTCCGCCAGCAGCGCCTGAGCTCTGCGGAGACAGACACGGGACAGCTAGTCACAAGGGGACTCGCCCCCCCAGTCCCCTCAGGAGGGCCCCACGGCAGGGTGGCTGACTCACTACCAACCCACTTCACAGTTAGGATCATTGAGACCCAGCCCCAAAGGGCGGGTGGCACAGGCTGGTACCTGTCGTGCTCACTCTGCAGCCTCCGCAGCTCCTCCTCCAGGCCCTGCTGGCGATGCCCGTCCCGCATCAGACGCTCTCGCTCTGCCAGCAGGGCCATCTCTTGAGCCTCCACGCTGGCCCTCTGCGCCTGCAGCTGTTCGTGCCTGGGATGGACAAGGGGCCAAGAGCACTGCAGGGACCTGGGGCGAGCGGGTGGCAGGATCATCTGCATCGGGGGCTCTGCCAACTCCTAAGCCAAAGCCCCCGGCAAAGCCACAGGGTGGAATGCCTTGCTGGAGGCCTCATCCCTGCCAGCAACAGATGAGCCCCAGGGTGACCCCACCCCGGAGGAATAGGGAGCCCAGCCACACCAGGGGGCACAGCAGTAGAGGAGGGTCTGCTGGGTGAGGCTGCTGCCCCGGTGGGGAGAGACGCACTAAGGAAATCTGTCTACTCAGGGCAGGCAGGGCTGCTGGGAGGAGATGCTGGGTGTGGGGTGAGGCTCACCGGCCCTGTAGCTCCCGATGGGCCAGCTCCAGCGCCCGCATGTTGGCTTTGAGATCGCGGTGCCGGACCAGCAGCCCCTCCAGCTCGGCCTCCTGCCGCCGCTGCAGCTGGGCCAGAGCCTCGTGGTCCCGCAGCAGGGCCTGCTGCTGTCCGCGGGTCTCCTCCTGGGACCGCCGCGCTGCCTGCACCTCCTCCTCCAGCATCCCCAGCTTCCTGTGCAGCTCCTGGCCCTGCACCTCCAGGACGGACTTCTCAGCCTAGGATGTGGGAGGGAGGCAGAGACGCTGGGGTGAAACCCCAGGCCAGAAAGGGGGTGAAGGGTTAAGGGGCTAAAGGCAGAGGGTGGGGCAGATGCCAAGGAGCGAGAGTTCTGCAGGGAACTGACAGTGGCAGAGGTTCATGGACAAGGAGAGGCGAGAGGTGTCACAGAGGCAAGAGCCGGGGCCAGGCCGTGAAGGGCCAGGCAAGAGGCACAAGGCAGGGATGGGACAAACAGAGCTGAGATCGGGGCACGGAACAGGGTAGGGGGCTATGTGCTACAGAGGACAGCACTGGAGATGAGGGGAAACGGGCACAGACGTGGGGTCCAGAAGTAGGTAGAGGGGGGTAAGAATAGGGGGAGCACCTCAGCAGTGTATTTCAGTCAGTCTGCCTGTCCTGTTCCCCACTCTGTCTCTGGTGAATCCGCTCCCCCTCCTGCACCTCTGGCCTGTACCCCAGTTCTTGTATAAATAAATAAATAAATCTTAAAAAATATATAAAAAAAAGAATAGGGGAAGCAGGCAGGGTCAGGAGGGAGGGGCAAGCAGACAAAAGTGGTGGTGAGAAAAGGGGTACAGAATTGGTGGCTGGGGTCAGAGGGCATGGATCCCTGTGACTAGGAATAGGCAGAGGCAGCTGGCGGGAGCTGGGGCAGGAGAGGGGCAGAGGGCATGAAGGAGCAGGCAGGGCAGGGACGGGGCAGGGGCAGGGCACCTGCAGGCGGTTGCTGTGCTCCTGTGCGCGCTGACTCTGCAGCAGCAGCTCCTGGGCACGACCCTGCAGGCTTCCCAGCTGCCCCTCCAGGTGCTGCAACTGCCCCTGCAGAGCCGCCTTCTCGGCTACTAGAGTTGCATTCTGCCCAGAAGGGAGGAGGGTCAGTAGTGGCCAGGCCACCAGGCCGTCCCCAGTGCCCACCATGGCCAGCACTCACGTTGCGCTCCACCTCAATGAGACGCCCACTCTGGGCCTCTGCGACCTTCGGCTCAGGGTGCTCCTCTGGGCCCAGCCCCACGGGGCCCTGGCGTAGCTGCAAGGAGACTCTGGCAGGTCACACAGGGGGTGGGGGCAGCTGGGGGACCTAAACAGGTGGACGCTTACCCCTTCAACAGCACAACACTGGCCACCCTCCCTCCACCACACATCCCACCCCACAACCCCCCATCCTGCCCCCTCCTGACTCCTCTCAGCCACTGCAGAGCCTGCCTTCTGTCCAAGCCCCTGCTTCTGCACAAGGCACTCCCCACCCTATGCTTCCTCTGGGCACATTCCACACCCCTTTCCCTAGAAAGCCTCCCCTAGGTGATCTGCTGAGTGCCCGCCGGGCCTGCACCTGTTACAGAGTCGCCTGCTCTAATGCCTCTGTCCCAGCTGGACGGCGGGCTCCCGGGGGGGGGCCGTGGCCTGGTATAAGATACCCCCACCCCCAACACTGGGCACTGGGCCAGCACACAGCCAGGCCCAGAAATGACACTACTGAGCCTACTGTGAAGGGGTGGGGCCCCAGCAGTCACAGCTAAGCAGAGCGGCCAGGTTCTGTCCACCTGAGGAGGGGAGACAAGGCCTCGTGAAGGCCACGTGTCCGCACAGAGCCGCCTGACTGCCAGCAGTGCTCCCTCAACAGGCTCTGAATGGGGGCTCAAGGTGAGCAACCGGCCAAGCATCAAGGGGCAAGAGGCGAGGGGACGCGGAGGGACAAGAGCACATGTGCCCCAGATGTCCATGCAGGGATGGAGAGATGGTTGGAACTGGCTCCCAGGGCCTCACCTGGAACAGCTCCTCCTCCAGCTGCAGGGCCCGAGTCTTGAGCTCCCTCAGGGCCTCCTCCTTGCTGGTCGCTGCTGCCCGCAACTCAGATTCCAGCTGCTGCTCTAGGCTCTGGTACCTGTCAGGAGAAGCCTTGGCACCTACCCCTCTACCTCTCCCCCAAAGCCCCTGCCTCCCCTTCTCTGCCCCTGGGCACTGCCCCCACCTCTCATGCTGACTCTCCTGTTGCCGCAGAAATTCCTGACGCTCCACAGCCGCCTGCTCCAGCTCCCCCTGCAGACGCTCCAGCCGGGCACCCAGCTCCTGGCCCCGCTGCACAGCCTTCTCGAGCTCCTGTGGGCCGCAGGCAGGCGGGCAGGCTCAGGATCCACCACAGACCACCCTCGGCCAGGGCCGGGGTGGGCCGGACACAGGAGTCCTGAGCCAGGAGACCTGACTCTGTCCTGGCTCTGCCATCCTGGCCCAATCTCTTTAACCCTTGGGGTCCCTGCTCCCTTGTCTGTAAAGTGGGTACAGAGCCTGGTCACCTTGCAGAGTGGGTATGAAGGAGCTGGGACTGGCAGCCTGCAGGGAGTAAGGGAAGCCCCTGGGCCAATGTCTTCACCTCTCTGAGCCCGCGGTTCCTCGTGTACCCAGCGAGAGCTGGACACGCCCTACGTGACGAGGCTGCCCGGGCCATGTGGGAGCAAGCGGGGCCCAGAGGAGGGGCAGCGCCTGGAGCACCCGCAGCCACAGCGGGATGGTGACAGAGGACAGGAACTCGGTGAACGCCAGCCCTGACCACGGTGGGGGAGGGGTGGCCAGGATGCTCCCACAGGCGGCCTGCGGCAGTTGGGCCACGCCACTGCAGAAGTGGGCCCCAGTGGGAGGGAGGGTAAACCATTGTGAGGTGCGGGGGTGGGGGCCCCCCCAGCAGGAAAAAGCCACAGGGAAGGGCCTGCAGAGTCCTGCCTCTCAGACCACGTCCCCAGCCTTTGCTCTGATCTTCCTGCTAAGCAACCCCACCGGGCCTCCCCTCCCCAGCTCCCCCCACTGGGGCCACGGCACTTCCGGACACCCTTGGCCACTGCCTCTCCCTGAAAACCTACAAGTCCCATGAGGCCTTGCTGCCACTGGCCACAGCCACTAGAGTCCAAGGAGGGTAAGAAGACGTGGTGCAGATGGGGCCACTACCCCTGCCCTGCCCCAGGCCAGCGCCCTCCGACCCCTCCTCCTGCTCCATGGCCGGCCCCCCTCAACCAGGAAATATCCCCAAATTCCTCTCTTTATTCTCAGCCTCTTCCACCCTCTGGGTCTCCAGAGCCCGCTCTTCCCGTCAGCCTGCCCTACCCTCACTTTCACTGCCCACCAGCCCGCTGGCTCCTTGCTCTCTACCTTCATCACCTCAGGAGCCTGGGAGTCAGGTAGTTCTAATTCCTGATTTACAGGTGAGGACACGGAGACTCAGAGAGGTTAACTAACTTGCACCAAGCCACACCGTATAAGCAGGGGACCTGGGACTTAGCTCAGGTCCACCTGACAGCATTTCTGCCACATCCGACAGGTGGACCCCAGGCAACCTCTTGGCCTTTCCTGAAAGGTCCTCTACTGAGGCCTTTCAACCTGCCCTTGACCACTCTGGCCCCCTAACAACCTGGTTCTGACCATTCTGCTCCCCTTAAAGCCTTTCGAGGCTCCTGGGGCCTCATGAAAGAAGCCACAACTCCTTCCTCTGGACTCCTTCCTCATCTTGGAAGGAAGCTGGCTGTGTGATAAGAGCGCTGCTCAATGAGTCCCTACCTCACCCCCCCTCCATGCCCCTCCCCTCCCTCCACCCCTACACACTTTCCTGGTTTGCTCTGTCCTTGTTCCTCCTCCAGGAAGCCTTCCAGAACATGCCCCAACCTGAGCCAATGTGCTTCCTGGACCCCAAAGATCCCTGCACCATCCTGTCACCACCCCAAACTACGAGCCCACGTCCCGGGCCTGGCACCAGGGAAATGCCCATAACCATGCTTAAGAGGATGAAGGAAAGGAGCCTTCAGGCTCTCCCTCCCCTCCAGCCCAGCCCAGCCAGCTGGACCACTGACACAGCCCCAGGGCCCCTACGCACCAAGGTGACCTCCTCAGATTCCCCCTTGCACAGGTCTGCCCACACGCTTGGGTGCCTTCCCTGCCTGGAGAGGGAGCACTAACACCTTCAGAGCCAGCCCACCTCACCTCTCCGGCACCCCCACCCCCACCGCCGCCCCCGGCCACTGAGCATCCTGAACAACCTCAAGTCTTTGCCCGTTCTGCTCCCTCTGGCTGAAATGTCCTTCCCCACTTAGTGAAATCTTGATCACTCTTCAGGGCCTTCCCTGAAACCTCCTGGTCCCCACACTGGCATCAGTACCCCACCTCCAGCTCCTTCAGCACTTTGCTCTTAACAGACAATACGCCTCAAAGATAATGCAAAGATAAAAAGCCTTATTCAAAGGCAACGCTGGTGTCCATTATCGCCCTGAGTCTGCCAACATACCCACTGAGGCAGCTAGGAAGCACCCCTTTTTATAGAAGGAGGCCTTTGGGTGGAGGTAGGTACATTGCCAGGGTCGGAGAGCTGGCATCCAACTCCAGGGCCTCCTACAATCTCTCCACCAGTACAGCCCCCCCATCAGTACAGCCCCCCATCAGTATAGCCCCCCCATCAGAGGTGTCCCAGATCAGGGGGGGCTTTTGGAAGGCAGCAGTGGACTTAGTCTTTCTATCTCCAGCCTCAGCTGGGTGCTAGGCACTCAGTGGCTGCTGATGGAATTAACAGCCCCCATTAACTGTCCTGGAACCCCTTTTCCAGGTGCTGGCAGTGAGCCTCAACTTACCTCCTTGAGGGCCTGCCTCTCCTGGCGCTCCCTCTCCACCTCCTCCTGGTGTTGGCGGCTCTCGCTCTCCAGCACATGCACCCGCTCCTCGGCCAGCTCTGCCCTGGCCCGCAGCCTGGGCCCCTCGCGTTCCCACTGCCTCCGTTCTCGGCCTGAGGCTGTCAGTGCCTCTGCTAAGGCCTCCCGCTCCCGAGAGGCAGCCTCCAGCTCCCGGCCAGCTGCCTCCACGGCCTCCCTCAACCGAGCTAGCTCCCCCGCCTGGGTCTCTGCCTCCTGGTGGGCCTCGGCCTCTGCCTTCCGTGCCTGGGCCAAGTCCTCGGAGAGGCGGGCAGCCTCCGAGCCTCGGGCCTCCAGCCTCCGGGCCTGGGCCTCTAGCTCAGCGCGAAGGACTTCAGCCTCTCTCCTCAGCTGTGCCACCTCCTCCCTGATGGCTGCCTGTTCTGGGACAGCACTGGCTAGGACCTCCCCTGGGGTCAGCCCCTCCCAGACCCGGACCTCAGGAGCCCCTTCGGATTTCAGGTGTGGTTTTTGCTGGGCTGGGTCCCCAACCATCTCCTTTGGCCTCTGCTCATGCTCTCTGGCCTCTGATTGTTCCTTGGGTAGGCCCAGCCCCTGGCTAGAGCTGTCCTGCTCCCCCAGCTGCTCCTGGATGCTGCACTCCAAGGGTCCCAGCTTGTGCTCAGGACCCTCCCATCTCAGCCCCTGAGCCTCGGGCACAGACTTCCCTGTCTCTCCTCCTGGCAACACCTGGGCTTGAATTTTGATCTCTGGACCCTGAGGCGGGGTGGTGGAGGCAGGGGTCTGGAGAGAAGGTCCATGGCCAGCCGTCTCCAGAGACTCCTGTGTGTTCACAGTGGGGCCTGACTCCAGGGGCATTAAATCTGTGGGCTGGGGGGCCATGGCAGTGCTCTGGCGGGGCCTCTCCAGCACGTGTGGGTCTGAATCAGATGCTTGGGAACACTCAGCTAACCCCTCAAGAGCTGAGTCTGATGCTGGGAGAGCCAGGCCCAAGACCCGGGGGCCTTCAACCCCAGTTTGACCCACCAAGCCCTGGGGGCCACGGTGGTCTGCCGGGCAGGGCTGGGCAGCCATGTCCTGCTCTGGAACCATGGGGTCCTCGCTCTGCTCCTCCAGCAGGGGGGGCTGAGGGAACATGAGAGACATGGTCAAGCCCAGAGGAGGGGAGGTGGCCAGGAAAAACCTGCCAGAGGTGGGGGCTGGGCCTCACCTGGCCAGCGGGCTGCCCCTGCAGCACCTGTAACAGGCCTCGGAGCTCCTGATTCTCCAGTTCCAGGGTGCGCAGGCGCCCGGCCTCTGCCTCCCGTACCTCATCATGCAGCGAGGGGGCAGCGCCTGGCAGGGGAGCTGAGGGATATGAGGTAAGGTCAGGACCCTACTGACCCTGAGCCCTGCCACAATCCTGGGCTCCTCACATAAACAGCCACCCCCACCCCCATCTGGGAAGGGGATGAAGTTGGAGGCCATGCCCACTTGAGCTGCAGGAAAGCACAGGCAGCCCCTACCAGCCCCCCACCCCACCCCACCACTGTGACACTCTCACCCTCCTCAGGCGAGCCTGGGGGTGGCTCCAGGCCACGCTGAAGCTCCAGCTCCAGCTCCACATTCTCCTCGGCCAGCTGGTCCACCTGATGCCGCAGAGAGGCCAGCTCCTGGGGGAGGGCAGGGTCAGACGGGCCTCCCCGCCATGGGCAGACCCAGTGCCCACCAAGAGGACCACTAGAGCCACCGGGAGAAGTGGTCACAGGGACCACCAGGGAACCCGGGACCATTGAGGCACCGGGCATCACAGATCCCCAGCTGGGGTCACTCTGGTGACCTCACCGCATGGGCCTCGCCGAGTCGAGTCCGCAGTAGTAGGTTTTCACGCTGGGTCTCATGCAAGCGAGCACAGCGCTCCTGAGCGGCCTCCAGCTGCTCCTCCAGCAGGACCTTCGAGGCCTCCAAAGCCCCCGAGAGTACCCGCTCCTCCTGGTGGGGGAGCAGAGAAGACCCGAGATGCGCTGCTGCCACCCCTGCCCCAGCTGCCCCAGCCCCAGAGTTTCAGGTGCCTCCTGCCCTCCTTCGCTCTCAGTCTAGACGGGTGTCTCCAGGTCCCACTTCCCCAGCACCTGGTCCAGCCCTGCTCCCCAGGCCCCACCCCTTCTCCCCAGCCCACCCTCCAGGGGGCATCGCTCTGGGCCTGCTTCCAGACCACCCGGCTCCACCTGCTCCCCCACCCCCACCCCCGCGCCCCATCCTCCAGAGGGCCTTACCCCAGCTACCACCTCGCCCATTTCTCCTCGCGATGACTGTTCCTGCCACAAGACTCTCTCTTCTTCAAGCCCAAATTTGCCCCTCCTCAAGCCCACCCACTCCCCAACATGCCCACCTCCCGCCTCACCTCCAGCTGGCCCCGGCAGGCCTCAGCCACTTGCAACCGCTCCCGGCAGCGCCGCAGCTCCTCCTGCAGGCGGGGCAGGCGGCCGACCCGCTCCCGCAGCGCCTCTGCCTCCTCGCGGTACAGCTCAGCCCTTTTGGCCTGACCCGACAGCGCCTGGGCCTGGGCCAGAGGATGCAGAGCTGGGCCAGAGGAAGGGCCGGCTGGGGTCAGAGGGATCGGGGTTGGGAAGGGACGGGTTAGGGAGAGGCAATAGCAGGGCGGTGGTTGGAGAGAGTGAGGCGGCAGCAATGGCAGGGACAGCCTGGCACACCTCTTGACGCAGCCTCCGAATTTCAGCCTCCAAGCCCTGCACCTCCGCCTGGGAGTCCAGCAGCAACTCAGCCTTCTCCTCCCTGGAGGCAAGGGACGCTGGAAGAACCTGGGGACGCCCTTCCCAGGCTCACCCCACCCGCTCCCATTGGGTCGGGAGCCCCATCCAGGCTCAGCCCGTAGCCAGCCCCCTCCGCCCCACAATGACACTCACAGCTCCAGCCGTAGGCGCCGCAACTGGGCCTTGACGTTGGCCAGCTGCAGGGTCAGATGGTGCGAGGGCCCCTCGGGGGGAGTCCTGGCAGGAGCCTCAGGCAACAAGGGGGCTGAGTCTCGTTCCAGCAGCAGTTCAGCCAGCCGCTGTGGGAGGTCAGGGGTCAGGAGGAAGCCATCCCCAAAACCCTGACACCTGCCCTATCACAAGGTGAATCTAGCTGTTCCAGCCCTGCTGGCCTGAGACCCTCAACCCACCCCCACACCTGGACCCCAAACCCACACACACATGCGGGTCCTTCCATCCCTCTGCCTGGGTCTGCAAGCCCTGCCGCCCCTACCTGGGCCCCCAGGTCGCGCTCTCGAGCCAGCCTCAGCAGTGTCCCCAGCAGGCTCCGGGACAACGTTTCCAGCTCCACAGGGGCCAGGTCCCCAGGCTCTGGCCCAGCCAGCGCCAGCACCAAACCTGCCCCAGGCTGCGTCACCTGGGGGGTGGGGGCAGAGAGAGCAGTTCAGGGGAAGAAGGTGGGGGGCAGGGTGTCGCCGGGCGGCAGTGGCAGTCCTGGCCGATCAGTCAGCCCAAGTACCTGCTGGATGGCATCAGCCAGCTCGCTCTGGACCTCAAGGCTGAGGCCCTGGATGTGCCGAATGAAGAGTTCCCGGTGCTCACACTGCGGGGAGACGGGGGCGGGGGTGGGACTGGGCAGGAGTCTCCCACCTCTGTGCCAAAGCCCAGACTCCCTCTTCACAGCGCCCCCCATCACCTGCACTGAGGCCCCCAGCAGCAGCCGCAGGATGCCCTCCAGTGCCTCCAGCGCCTCCTCTGCAGGGCAAAGGGCACAGGCGTTAGGGGTGGGGGGAGAAGGCAGGAGCAGGATGGGTGGTGGGAAAGCGCACCTGAGAAGGGGTCAAACCCCAGCGTCTGGAGGTCCGGGGGTGGCAACAGGATTAGCAGCTGCAGCTCCTCCTGAGGATGGGGGGCATGAGAGGGGCATGAGAGGGGCCTTCCCTCAAGGGTCTCCTCCGCTCAGCCTGCCCCCATCCCCTCACCTGGTAGAAGTCCCTCAGACGGCACCATAGGTGGTTCAGATTCTGCACCCGCCTGGCTGCAGGGCGGTCATGGCCCCTGACCATCCGGGGTCCCCCTCGGGAACTGGGGGCACTGTGGGTATGGGTACAGGTATGGATACGGGGGTGGTAGGGAGGGCAACGGAGGGCCACCTACCCTCAAGCTCCACCCACCACCCTCCGGCTCCTCCCATGGGGGGGGCCTGATGCCCCTCTGGCACATTTGCCACCCTTAGAGCGCCCCGGATGCCACTGACATGATGCCCAGCACCCGCAGGAGCAGGGCCCCATCGCTGAGGCGCAGGAAGCTCTTCTCAGGGCAGAGGAGCCCCCCTCCTTCCTCCTCTTCGGCCCCCTCTGGCTCCTCTGACTCCTCGGCCTCCCCCACCAGTCCAGCCAGTCCCAAGGCCTGTGGGACAGAGATGTGTCAGTGCCTGGGCTGGAGCCCCCACCGAGAGAATGACTCCTGAGCCCCTGGCCCCCAGCGCAGCACCCCTCCTCCCAGCACCCGGAATGCCCACCCTCCAGGTCTGGGCCCCTTTTCCTGCCCCACAGAGTCCCAGACTTCTCCAACCCCACACTGGAGCCCACCCCTCCCCTCAGGCCCCAGCTCTGCCCCTCCTCCCCGCCCCCCCCGCAGCTTACCCCCCCCCCGCACCCCCAGCGCTCCTGCCCCCTCACCCAGGTGGCCAGGCTCCCATTCAGGAAGTCTCTGAGTCTGGGCCCGTTGCCCCCATCCATGACGGGGCCAGGGCGCTGGTCCCGCTGTGGCAGCTACACCTGCTGAGAGGAAGAGGAAGTCCCCGGGTGGGGGATCCCAGCCCAGCCACAGACACCCTATGTGCTTCCTCCTTCCGGGTGCTGGCGAGCCTGTGCACCCCCAGAGTCCTGCCCCAGCTCCACCTCACAACCCCGCATCCTCCGAGCACCTCCAGCAGGGCCAGCCCAGAGGCTTGCAGGGGCCGTGCGGCCAGGGGCCCCAGGAGCAAGACCTGCAGCTCTCCTGGCTCGGTGGACAAGGCTGGGTGAGTCCTCCACCCTTGGGGCCTCACTGTCCCAACTCGAAACCTGGAGGGTGATCTTGGTTTTGCACCCCCCAGGCCTCTGACCCTCCCGCGGGGAGCACGGGTGGCCACGCCTGCACTTCTCCTTTAACCGCCTTCTTCCCCTTGACATTTCTCAAACTTACCCAAACTGTCCCCCTGACCTGCGAAGCTTAGGCCGGATGCCGCCACCTCCAGGAAGCCGCCTCCAATTTCCAGCCAGAGCGAGCACCCTCCTTTCACCCCCTGGTGTTCCCCCACCCTCTGCATACGATGGACCGAGACGGCACAGCCGGTGCTGGGTGGCGGGGTCCCCAGAGGGTGCGTGCAGCCGCAGAGCCCCTGGCCCCGGGAGCAGCAATGTCCTAGGGAGACAGGGCCTCAGAAAGGCATGCTGCACTGACGGGGAAGGGGGTTCAACCTCAGTGGGGGGACACCTCAGGGAAGGCGTCCTGGAGGGGCTCCAGGACAGAGCTAAGGTCAGGGATGACTGAGCTAACTAGGCAAGGCGGGAAAGCAGGAAGGGCATTCCAGGCCGCAGGCACAGACTGGGCAAGTGCTCTGTGGCAGCTGAAAGCACGGCCCGTGTACACTTCAGAAATGATCCGTGGTTCATGGATTCCAAGACACTCTGCCTTTCCCACTAAAACCCCACGGTCGGGGAACCTGGTGGAGTGGATTTCTGGCTTCCTGCTGTTTTGTCCGAGTTGCCATTGTCCGTCCGCGCCCACGCTTCAAAACCAGCAAACCCTGCAGACAGGGCAGCAGAGGCTTAGGAAAAAACTCCAGAGGCAAGAGCAGAAGACCCAAAGCCCCGGGAGGGGAACCTGGAGGGTGTCAGCCACACCCCCAGAGCAGACGCCCAAAGTCGGCTTGCTCTGCAGGACTGCAAAGCTGCTGGAAGATGGACCCCCGGGCCACTGAATGTGGTGCTGTGTGGCTGTCCAGTGCGTGGGGGTGGGGGGCTGGGGGGACGAGAGCGGCTCCCCAACACTCGCGATCGCTCTCAGAAGGGGACAGCAAAACCCACAGACAGTGCTGCTCTGTCAGACTCTAAATGTGAAAGAGCTTCCCAACACCATAAACAATTTATCCTGCTTCTCGTTCCCTTTATGTATGCATGAGAATTATATATGATGAGAATCTATGTCTAAGTCAAAAAGAGCTCCTCCGGGAAGTATAAAGTAAAGATTCAGTGATGAAAGAGCCTGGGGACATAGTTAACTGGCAGCATTCTTTTTTTCTTCAGTGGCATCGTAGATTTGATGAAATATGGGGTAATAAGAACAGCAATCATGGCAAAGCCAGACACAACACGAGCCAGATCTAGTTCCGAGCACTTCACACTTAGTGATTATTTGCTCTTGACAAGTCTATGAAATAAGGACAATGGACGATCTCAAAGGAGAAAACAGACTCAGAGAGGTTAAGTCACTTGCCCAAGGTCACGCAGCTACTGACTGGTTGAACCAACTGAAAGAAGGCAGTGGGGCCAGAGCCCACTGAGACAGGGTCGTGCTCAAGGTGAGTGAGGTCTGGCCAGGCGATGCCATCCCAGGCCGGATGGTTTGCAGAGGAGCCTATGCAAGCACTGTTCAACCCTCCCGGGACACGTCGAATAAACCTCCCAGGGGGTTGTTATGAGATTCCGCAAGCTGGTGCCCGGCATAAGTGTGCATTAAATGGTCCCTGGGGTGGTTGTTAGCTGCAGTCTTAATAATACCAGGAGTCCTGCAAGATGGACCCTCTACAAATCACACTGCTCTTTGTGTCCCCCAAGGATTCTGGTCCCAGAATTCCCCCAGAGGACCTGCTCTGAGTATCATTTCCTAGTGGCCGAGCGCCGTGCCCTGCTCAACATCTCTGCATCACCCCAGCCAGCCCACAGTCAGGGACCATGTCACCATTGCTCTCACTTCTCTCTCTGTGGACATGGCCGGCTGCACCCCTGCCTGGTTCTCTGCACTGGTGCAGCGGAGTCAGACGGGGTGGGGGAGGTGGGTGGGCAGGCGTGGAAGTGGGGGGCCTCTCTCATCAAGTGGCACAGAGGCTCCATTAGCCGTGGAGGGAGGGATGGTCATTAGAGGCTGACAGCGATCACTTCTTTGGGTAGATTTTTCTTTAAAATGTTTTCAGATACATGAACAAAAATGTCAAGAATACATAAGGGTATAGAGGGAAAAAATCAAGTCTCACCTCCTTTCTTCCAACACCCAGACTCCATGCCCCCGTCGGCACATTCTGTGTCCTTCCTGAGAGGCAGCTGCCCATGGGGGTTGCAACCTCATACACACTGGGGGCCTCCTTGCTTTCCAATATATTTTGCAATCTGCTTCATTTCTGTCCAGGGCCATTGGCCTTGGCCTTTTTACTGGTTGTGTAACAGTCCATCCTGTTGCTATCTTATCATCATTTAATTGTCTCATGCACAATGGAATACTATTCAGCCCTAAGGAAAGGCAAAATGTCACTATTTACAAGATGGAAGCAACTCAAGGGAATTACCTGGAGTCAGAAAGATAAAGACAAATTTACAGAATAGTTCGAGTAAAAGAAGGAATCGCAGCAGATGGCTTGTCAAAGCTAAATAAGTATAAACCAGTGGACCGTCAGGAATGAAGTGAGGTTTCTGAGATTAAGAAAGAGCAGTAAAGGAAAAAGGCCAAAGGGGTGAAAGGGAGAGTGGTGAGGAAAAAAAATCTCTCAAAACAAGTATGTTCTTCTCATAATTTTAAAATTAAATCAATGAACAACAAACAAATTGTCTTGTGCATAAATATCATAAATATTTGCATGTTGCCCTTCTTTTTCTGGCAGTTTTTAGGGGAGTTCAGTGCCCACTGCTATGAGCACGGGGATCCAGGATGTGGGCGAGAAGAGGAGAGAGACAGACAAGCAGACGACAGCGCCAACAGCAGTCACTGCCTGCAATCTCCTCTCTCGGGGCTCAGAGGCCCACCTGCACAGGTGGGAGTGGGTAGGACCCCATCTCTCAATCCCCTTTTGGTTTTGAATTTTCTGGATTGTCCGAGTCTAACCCCAAGGCCAAGGCAAGAGGGCTCTGGAGCTGGGGAGCAGAAGCCCAGTAGATCCAGGCAGGCCGCAGCCGGCTCCAGCCAGAGTCTGGATCAACCCGGTCAGAAAGCACCTCTTTCTCCCCACCTGCAGCGTTCAGAGCCCCACCTGACACACCAGCGGCCTGGCTGGGGCCCAGCTCCCTAACCAGATGGTTCAGGGCCCCAGGCTCAAGAACATGAAAAAAAACCAGTTTGTAGGCCCTTCTGGGGACCTGGCCCCTTGGCCTGAAGTGTCAAGACGGATGGTTTAACTGTTCACCACTTGGGAGTGGAAATAGTGGAGCTGGAATCAGAGAAGGGCAGAAAAGCCGGTGGAGTGGGCGGGGGGAGGCCACGGAAGGTGGGCCCAGGGCCCTCTGCCCTGCACACCTGCTGCCTGGGGACCCAGGGTGCGGCCTGCAAGCCCAGCCCCCATACCTGACACTTGGCCAGCGCTCCCCCAACAAGCACCCCAGCTCGTGGGGGCACCTGCCCTACCTCCCCCTGAGGCTCTCAGCACCCAGCCTCCTCCAGGCGGCCCCCCAGCACTGGAGGACACTTGGAAATACTAACTAGCTCAGACTCTTCCTGCTCTACTGCCCCCACACACACACCCTCTCCCTCCTGCCCCGACTCCTCACTCTATTGGTCTAGCTCAAAGGCCCCGTTCTGAAAAAGACCCTCCCTTTGGAAAAGAGACCCCGTCTGGTCCCCTCACAGCCTTGTCACACTCAGCATCTCCCTGGCTTTCTCTGCTCCCCACTAGAGGGGTCACACCACGGGGCAGGGGTGTCGTGGGGTGTCCATAGCTGCAGCAGGATTCAGACACCACGAGGACCCCACAGAGACCACAGTGCGGCCACACCTGCCACCCGCTCCCCTGCTCTGGCTCTGGTCTCCGTGTGTCCTCCTTGTTCAGGCTCCTCCATGGCCACAAACACAGCCATTGTGGTCACCCCCCTTGACAAGGAAAAACAGATGTCAAGGCCCTTGCTTCAGGTCACACAGCCAGGAGGGACAGCCTAGAGACAGAAGCCAAATTAATATTTCTTTTTTTTTTTTTTAAATAGAGGCATGTTTGTTTGTTTATTTATTGTTTGTTTGTTTTGTTTATACATGATCTGGGTACAGTCAGAAGTGCGGGAGGGTGAGAGGATTCACCAGAGCCAGAGCGGGGAGCAGAGCAGGCAGAAGGACCGAAGTCCACTGCTGAGGGGAGCAGTGGGGGGCAGGAGAGGTCTGCGCGCCATGTGGGACCCTCCTCTGGTGGCCGGGGAGCAGCCGGGGATTGAACCGGTGCCGCAGAGGCCGTGGGCAGCCTCGCAACCCAGCGCTCAACTGCTGCACCACCGGGGAGGCCCCAAATTAATATTTCTGATCCAAGAATTCCTATTTCAGAAATGAGGACAGTGAGGCTCAGAGGGCATGGGGGTAAGCAAGGCAACTGAGGGCAAACCCGAGTTCTCCGACTCAGAAGGCTGCAGTGCCTCCCCTCCTCACTGCCCTGGGGCTGGCTGATGGAAGAGCCAAGCTGGCGCCTGCACTGGTCAGCCTGCAGGGAGCCCCAGCACCTCCTCCTCCTCACTAAAGTCACAAGCATCAAGGACAGCTCCCAGGTAGCGCTGACTATCCATTCAACCAGCAAAATCAATCCAGAAGGGAGAGCTCATCTGCGCCCTGGGGGAGGAGGCACGTACACATTGCGGGCGGCCTGAGAGCCCAGAGACCAATAAAACCACCAGGATGCTTTGACCTGCGCTTCAGCATTTAGGAACACGGCCCGAGGCAGGTGCACAAGAGGGGACAAAAAGAGAAATGTGCCTTCAGGGAAACACTCGGACTCACCCAGATGTCCAGCCTGGAGACCGAGCAGGCCCCACCTAAGGTGGGAATCCATCTCCCTTCACCTGGTCTGCAGCCCAGACCTCTCCTCCTCCTCACCTCCAGGCCTAGCACAGGCTGTTCCCACCGCCTGCAACACCCTTCCCACCTCTGCTCACCTGGCTAAACCTGTTCATGTCTCAGCCACAGCTAGAAGTCATTTTCTCCCGCCCTTACCCCTGTGGTAAGGGTCCTTCTTCCTTAACTCCCCACACACCTGGCCTGTGCTTCTGCCTCATAGCCCCACTGTGCTGATCGCAGGCCCTCATCTGAGGTCTAGCGCCTGCACTGCACTGTAAGTGCTTGGGGGCTGGGGGCAGAGCTGCAGCAGTGCCTTACAATGGCTTCCCCAGCCACCACCCAGCCCCAAGGCCTCCCTTAGACTCCTCTCCCAGGTAGCCCTCCCGGGACTGAACCAGAACTGCTTCCACTGCTGGGGCCCAGAGACCCATGCTGGCTGTGCTTCTGGAAGGGTCTAACAGTCTAAAAGAGCCATGGGGCTGGGGCTCAACCTGGGTAGGGAATGCCTAAACCCCAAGGCCCTGCCCTAGAGTGTGTGGCCTAAAGGAGACCCGCAGGCCCCCAGAGAGCAAATTTCGGGTGTGGGAGCAAGCCCAGCTTGTATCTGCCTAGGACCTTTCCAGAAGGGTCCCCTCTGCACAGCTGTTCCTTCCCTGGCTCCCTAGAACACTGGCCCTTTCTCAGCTGCAGGCTTATGTCCTTCCTAATGCCTCCTTCCAAAGACCTTCCCTGACCCTTTCATTGAACCATGGTCCTATCAGCCCTGCCCAAACGCTCCAGCTCTCAGCTCTGTCTGTGCCTGTCCTGAGGCCTGGCCCTCAGCAAAGCCACAATCTCAAAGCAGGAGGCAGATGTTATCCAGAGTATTTATTGAGGAAATTTGGCTAAGATTCCAATTGGTGGCCCCAGCTGAGTTGTGCTGAGGGCCTGTGCCCGGGGCTGGGTAGGCAGAATAGGAGAGGGTAGCAGAAGCACATCCCGGTCTTGGGCTCAGAGTTGGGAGATGATGGTGGGGGCCAAGCTACAGGTGAGTCCGGTGCCGTCAGGCTCCACATTCAAGGACTTCACTACGCCATTCTCTATCAACATGGAGAACCTGGCAGAAAGGGGGAGTGAGTCAGCAGCAGCCATGCCAGCCAGGGGTGGGGGGGACTGCAGGGGATGACCCTCCCACTTTTACCTCTTCAGCCGCCGATTTCCAAAGAGAGACACCAATGAATCATCTAGTAACAAGTCAGTCTCCTAAGTGGAGAACGGAGAAAAGGGTCAGGAAGGGGACAAGGCCCTGGCTGCTCCCCCTATTGGCCAATGGCCTCCAAGTCCCTGCTGGCAAGCTCCCGCACAGTAACCACCCTGTGTGTTGAGGGGGAGAAGGGGTGCCCTCACCTTCCCAAAGGCCCCCGTCGGGTCGGCCAGGAGCCGCACCTGAGGAGAGAGTAAAGGTCACAAGAGAAGCCTCCTGGGCAGCTCTGGTCCCCCACAGGACCCACACCTCACCTTTCCTTCTGTTTTGTGGGCTCGCCCCCATTCTTCAGTCACAAAGACATCATTGACACTCAGACAGGCCACCACCTGGACGCCCTTGGCCTTCAGAGCCCCAGCCTGCTCCACAAACCCTGGCAGGTGCGTCTGAGGAAGGGAAACAAAGCTGAGCAAAAGGACAGCTGCCACGGCTCCTCGCCCACCTCCATCTCCAGGCCCCTTCCCTGCTCCAACACCTTCACGTAAGTTATTCTTTTTCCCCTTTTTGCCCTGGTCACTAGGAAGTTCAGATCCAAGTGGGAGGGTTCTGTGGCCAAGACCACAAATTTCGCATGTGTCTTCCTCACCCAAGTCCTGCCCGTCCTGCCTGTCACCAGCAGGGTGGGTAAGGGTTGCTGGGTTTAATTCCGCCCCCTTCCTCCTGTGCTCCTGGTACTACTGCCTACAGCCCACACGGATTTTCTGACTTGCTTTTGTAACGGTCATATGACCGAACGCTCTCGGTGCTCGCTGCCTCCGCACCACCGCCACATGGAGGCCGATGAACAATACAGACGTGCTGTCCAACTGCTGAGGACCAGAGGGCAGGGCTCACCTTGGAACAGCCAGGAGTAAAGGCTCCAGGGACTCCAAACAACACACCCTTCTTGCCTTTGAACAGCTCTGCCAGGTTCACCTTGTTCCCAGGTTCCTTTTCAAACACCACCACTGACGGGATGGCATCTCCCACCTAGAGGAGTGGCACAGGGGTCAACAAAGCCAAGGGAAGGCGGCAAAACAGGCCTGGCAAGGGAGGGGACAGGAGCTGCTGCGCCTGGCGCCAGAGCAGACACCAGCAGCAAAGTCTAAGTCTGCCAGGTCCCTCCCTGCTGGTCTCCCCTCTCCCCGCCACTGCCTGGTTACCCCACATCCTCCAGGTTTCAAGGTGGCTTGGCTTTATTCCTCTTACTGGCAGTTGGTGACAACAGAAAAAGGGGGAAAAGGCCTCCTGGGCATCAAGTTTCGCAAGGAGTTGAGTAAACAAGCTGAGTTCTGAGAAGGGAGTGGGAAGAATGGGCAGGAGGAGCAGGAAGAGGGGAAAAAGGCTGGTAGAGGACGCTGGCCAGGTCCTGAGTCCCTCCTTCAAGAAGAAAAATGGGGAGGTGGGGGGGGAGTTAGGGGAGCATGTCCAAGTTCCCATCTCCAGGGGTTCAGAAAAGAAATAATGGGCCTTCCTGGTGGTGCAAGGGGTTAAGACACAACCTAGGAAGCTGTCCACAGCCTCTGCAGCACAAGTTCAATCCCTTGCCAGGGAGCTACCCACATGGCGCAGCAGCCCTCTCCTGGCTCGCCCGCTGCTCCCCTCAGCAGTGTACTTTGGTCAGTCTGCCTGTTCTGTTCCCCACTCTGTCTCTGGTGAATCCTCTCACCCCCCTGCACCTCTGGCCTGTGCCCCAGCTCTTGTATGCATAAAATAAAATAAATCTTAAAAAAAAAAAAAGAAAAGAAAAGAAACAATCTCAGGAAGGGTATGGCAGGCAGCGCAGGGGTTGGAAGGGGGTCGGGAGGCACAAAGACCCTTCACAGGACGGGCAATGGTTACAGGACGCGAGAGGGAGGTTGGAGAGTCTCGGGAACTGGCGGGGCACCCTGGGGATCTTGCTGTGGGGGTGCTGGGGCCCCGGCGGGAGGAGGCTTTGGGCAGCGTGGAGGGGTCCGGAGGGCAGGAAAGAGGGTGACTCTCAGGCCTCCCTGGGGGCGCAAGGGATTAAACCCGCGCGCTATGAAGCTATGGGCAGCCGCTGCAGCCCCATTCCACCCCCAGCCAGGGAGCTACCCCCAGGGCGCGGCAGACCTCGCCTGGCTCCGGCTGCCCCCTCAGCGTGTACCTCAGTGGGTCAGTCGGTCCTCTCCCCACCGTCTCTGGTGAATCCTCTCACACCCCACCCCTGGCCTGCACCCCAGTTCTTGTGGGCATAAAGAGGGTGACCCTCGCCCGGAAAAGAGGGTCGCGCCTCGGGGAGAGGCGGGGGTGGGGCGGGCGCTCGCCCGGCCGGGCCAGCGGTCACCTTGATGGGGGCCATGGCTGCGACAGAGCTTCGGAAACCGCGGGCCCCGCCGGACGTCCGCGCCGCGCCTGTCTTCAGGGCCCCTCCTGCTCTCGCCGCCGCCGCCCGCTCAACAACGGCGAGCACCGAGGCCGCCCGGCCGCCCAGCAGGCGCCGTCCCAGCAACAGCATGACGGCCGCTCGGCGCCCCGCTCCGCCCGCGCGGGGGGCGGGGCCTTCCCAGCGCGGCCCTGGGGGCGGGGCCTCGCCCGGGCTGCCGGGAGGCGCCTCCACTGCGCCGGCGCGGGGGGCGCGGGGGCGCCCAGGCCGGGACACTGACTCATTTGCATTAGGGGCGGGGCCCCCGCGCAGCCGCGAGTGGGCGGGGCTTTCGGCCGCCGTGCGGCTTATTTGCATACGGGGAGGGGGTGCCGCTGTCCAACGGGCCTAGTGGCCGGATTTGGGGCCGTATTTCCGTCCCGTAAACGAAGGCGAGGGGGTGTGTGCGAGTAAAACATTTATTTTGCTTTCAGCGAAGGCCCCCGCGTGGCGCATGGCGGCCTGGCGCCGCGGAAACCCTGGGCCTGCGCCGCGGCAGCCGCCCGCCGAGGTGCCTTGCGGGAGCGGGCCGGGCGGGCCGGGCGGGCCGGGCGGGCCGGGGCGGGCGCCTCCGCTCCGGCGGGCGCGGGAAGCTCCAGCAACCTCGCCGCTTCCGCCCCTCCCAGCGACCCGATAGGAGCGGGTGGCGCGGCCCCGGAAGTGACGCGCGCCGGGCGCCTCCTTCCGCCTCCGGCCTCGCGAGCGCGCCGCGTCGCCATGAAGCTGCTCACCCACAACCTGCTGAGCTCGCATGTGCGGGGGGTGGGGCCCCGGGGCTTCCCGCTGCGCCTCCAGGTACCGGCCGGCGGCGGCCTCTCCCCCTTTGCGGGGTGGGCTGGGGCGCCCCGGGCGCGGTCCCTGCCTAACTGAACCCCCCGCCCCGCAGGCCACCGAGGTCCGCATCAACCCTGTGGAGTTCAACCCCGACTTCGTGGCGCGTATGATTCCCAAGGTGGAGTGGGCGGCGCTTCTGGAGGCGGCCGATACCGTGAGGACCCTCTCCCCCCGCCCCTGCGCGCCGGTGGGGGTGGTCTCGCCGCTGCCGCTTGAGCCGGGCCTGAGAACCGGGCCCTGGGGCGGGCATGCGCAAGGGTAATTCATTTCTCTTGCTCACAGTTGCATCTGGTCGAGGTGCCCAAAGGGCCGGTTCAGGGATATGAGAATGATGAGAAATTCCTGAGGCAGATGCACCACGTGCTGCTGGAGGTGAGGACCGGCCCCTCGCTCGCTCGCTTCCCCAGCCACACACCCGCAGCCCAGAGGCGGCCTGTGCTCAGCTCTGTTCCCCTTCATCCCCGCAGGTGGATGTCTTGGAGGGCACTTTGCAGTGCCCAGAGTCTGGACGCCTGTTCCCCATTAGCCGCGGGATCCCCAACATGCTGCTGAGTGATGAGGACACCGAGGCGTAGCTGCCAGGCACCCGTTTTTCGTTTCTGTGACCTAGTGTATGTTGTTTTTGTATATCGTGTTTACTCGTATCTCCAGTCCTTGACCCAGTGATACCAGACACGCTCTTTTCTTGAGCTTGGTATTATATTTTTTTCTCATTAAAGGTTCAAAACCAAAAGCGGTTTCTCTTTGCAGCAAATATACATTAAAATAGAGTCTCTGTACAGCCAAGGGCTCTGGGCCCTGACTTGCCCCATGTCCCTGCGCCTCCCTGGCCAAACCCAAAAATAAATATAGTGTTATTGCTCTGCAGGGCATGGAGGCAGTGCTCTCCCTACCCCCTGAGGAGGCTGGGTGGGAGTTGATGGGGGGGGCCCTGGCCTCCCCAGGGGTCCAGGGGCTGGAGCCTGCTTGGAGTTATTGCTTCAAGGGGGGGCAGTAATGCCCAATGCAAATGATGAGGAGAGGAGCGAAGGGGGCAGGGGCCTTTGCTCTCCATTTCCCCCTCTGCTCTGGAGAGGGGGTCGGATTAAGCAGCAGCAAAAGCATCACCCACTGGGAGACTCTGGCCTCCACTCCCTTCCCTCCCTGAGATCAGGCTTCTGCCCCACACTCGTCCCCTGCAGCCCCCTATGGCTTCCGCAAGGCCCCCTGCACGCTGGGGGCACATTATGGCTTGCAAGGGGCAGCACTGTGCCCAATCTGGGCACACACATTCCCAGCTTCTAACACCCCCTAGGAGGGGGGAGGGGAGGGCATAGGGCCTGCTCCCAGGGACTGATGATATTGCCCTGGTCCTGCCAGCAGGCTGTGGCACTGCCCAGACCTCAGCTCTGCCCCCTTAGGGCTGACCCCATGCTGGGCGGGTCCTGTCAGCACCCCTACCCTTGCCCACCCCCTGCCTTAGTCCATCATGGCCTCAAGCATCTCCAAAAACAGCTTGTGCATGGGCACCTTGCCCTCCAGCTTCACCCCATAGAAATGGGCCAGCACTTTGCCCGCTGTCTGGCGAAGGAGTGGTAGTGTGAGCAGCAGCCTGCCTGCCCGCCGCCGCTCAGCACCCCCTCCAGGGCCCGCCCGGCCAGCTTCATACTCCAGCAGGGCCTCATGCAGAGCTTCTCGAAGCTGCTCCACCGCCTCAGCATCTTCAATATGCACAGAGTCTGCAAGGAGACAGGAGAGAGCAGTTGACATGAGTCAGCTCCAAAAAGCAGAGCCCGTGTCGACTGTCCACTTGGGTATAGCAGGATGGGGCCTAAGGAGCCAGACATGGGTTTGCTAAGATTGGCTGACTGAGGTTCCCCTCCCTGCTCCTGCCCACCGCTTGTCCTGCCCACCCTCCCTCCCACGAAAGTGTTCACCCTTCCACTTAAATATGGCACACAGACCCTAAGCCCTAGGTGCGGTTCCTCTCCTTGGCTGGCTTTGCGACTTTCAGCAAGTCACTGGCCTTCCCTCGGCCTTTTCTGCAAGATGGGACTGTGCCACCATCAGGGTTAAAACTAGAGGCCCTTACCTGTCATTGTCCTCCCCGGACTCACCTGAATTGGCCAGGGCCAGGGCCTTCAGCAGGACATACTCCTCCCGCTCCAGCCGCAGGGCCTGCAGTCGCCGTACCAGCTGCAGCAGAGCAGCCCCTAGTTCCCCCAGGCCAGCTGCTCTGGCCCCCTCTTCGTCCAGGACTAGGTCCTCTGCGAAGGCCAGCTCGTCCTGCAGTGGCAGTGAGCGCTGGGCCACACCTAACACCAGGACCTCCATCCACACGCTCTGCAGTACTGACATCTGGTCTGACAGCGACAATGACGAGAAGCCTGGAGCGCAGTGGGGAGCAGACCTGGCTGAGTCAGTGCGCCAGTGCCTGTCTGGCCTGGCCTCCCCAGGGAAGCCCCACAGGCCCTTTACCTGGGATGCTCTTGGCCCAGCTGATGGTGACCACGATCTCTCGGTCAAAGAGGTCACAGAGGGTTGCCACAGCTGGGAGGTGCCCGTCAGGGCCCGCTGGGTCGGGCATGGCATACAACTTCTCAGGTTCAACCACCAGCAGGTGGGACACCAGTGCATTCACTGGGGCTGCAGTGACAATTGGGAGAGTCACGTTTGCAGGCCCCTTGGGGGTCAAGCATCTTCCCAGTCAGGACCCTGTAGCCTCAGTGACCACTGGCCAGCCAGAGTCCAACACCTCTCCCCCACGAAGTACTCTCACTATTCCCCACTCTGAGGGGACAAGTCTGGTCATGGGAAAACCTCACCCTCTTCCCAGGGTCTGAGGCAGAATTGAGGGAAATGAAAGAGGAAGAGAAAATCTGGGTCCCAGTACCCTAGATAACCACCCTCCTCAGGGAAAGATGCCACATAGGCCCGTGCCCGAGGCCCACTGCAACCCTGGGGGTCCAGGAACCCAGTGCTCTTACCTGTCTTCCTAGGGCCTCCAGCCACTGCCAGGGGTCCAGCAGGGAAAGGGCCCGGGAAGGGCAGTGGGTCCACCTCTGGCCGCCGCTTGTACTTCTGCCGCCCACCCCGGACACGGTCCAGACGCACCCCTTGAATCAGAGGACAGGACTGTGTCTGCGGCGCTGGGGGAGGCTGACTCTGCAGAGCCCTCCTACCCAGCCCACTCCACCAGAAC